>NW_027362765.1:274879904-276283404 GCF_046119375.1 Phyllobates terribilis
GAAACTGGCGCCAAGTTTACCAAGAGGAGGCCCGAGGCAGCCGGACAGAAGGGTTGGTAAGAAAGGCCAGACAAAGGACACACAAAGGGGGTCCTGTGAAGCGCTCCAAAGTTATCTGGGAGTTGTCTGAGCCCCTCACCTGGTGAGCACAGTACGACGTGGGCAGCCGTTACCTGCAGACATGGTCTGGATAATAAGAACTGTGAGTAAAGGCCCTGGACTGCATCACTGACTCCGTGTCGTTACTGCTGCTGCCCTGCACCATCACCCCCATCCTCCGCATACACTGCCCTGAGGCTATACTCCTCCCGTGGGGAGTTATGCTACGCTCTGCTGCACCCACAACACCAGCCTCAGAGGTCTGCCCTGCAGCGGCGGTTCACTCTGACCGCAATCCACGGGTGGCGTAGTCGGACATTTAAACATCAAAACCACATAAATAGTTCCGCCACTGGTTTGACCACCCTGAGCCACGGAACCGGGTCGCCGCCACGAAGACTACAACCACCAGCATCCACCAAAAAGGGTCCGGCTCCGGGTGTCCCAAGGCCCAGGGGGTGCATCAGAACATTTTCATCACCTTTCACAATCACCAATGGGACAAGGCAGGGATGTCCTCTGTCCCCTCTCTTATACATCCTAGTGACGGAGCACCTGCTCTCATCAATTCGCCATAACCCCAATATTAGGTGGATTGAGGTGGGAGGCACCGAGTACAAGTACTCTCTATTTGCTGATGATGTCCTAGTATATATCACTCAATCACATATATCCATCCATGCTGTTATGGCTGAAATTGATCACTTTGTTACATGGTCAAATTTTAAAATCAATGCAGCGGAGTCTGAGGCCCTCGATGTCTCCCTCCCCAAATCCATATAGGATTCCATCCAGTCCAACTTTCCCTTTGCCTGGCCCTCACAGGGTATCAAATACTTAGGAATTCCTATTCATAGAGACCTCTCCCATCTATGTTATCTTAATTTTGGGCCCTTTATTGAACAACTCCATACAGACCACGGTTGGCAAGTTAGAACTGTAAGATTCACTACGTGAACCACTGGTGTTTTGTGGAAAAGCACATGTACACTGTGTTCCAAATTATTATGCAAAAAGTGTTTAGGAATGATAAGGGAAGAATTTGTTTGTTTGTCAGTTAAACTCATTGATGGTGATGTGTGTCAGGGCTCTTTATATCACTGTAAGCAATTGCAGACACCTGTGCTAATTAGTTTGGCAGGTGTGTCCAATGAAAGGCAAGACTACTTAAGAAGGCTGTCTCACATTATTAAGCAGCCTACATTTTCTGCCAAAATGGGAAAGAAAAAGGATGTGTCGGCTGCTGACAAGCAACAAATTGTGGAGTGTTTAGGTCAAGGCATGACTACAATCAACATTGTGCGATGATCAGGATGAAGTGTCTTGGCAATCAAGAAGTATGTAGCTGATTCACAGTACACACGTGTGCGTGCTGATAAGGGCAAATTGAGGACTCTTTCCTACAGGCAATTACGTCAGGTTAAAAGAGCAGCGGCAAAAAAGCCTTGTCATAGCAGCAGACAAGTTTTTGAAGCTGCTGGTGCCTCCAACGTCCCCCGAACAACAAGATGCAGGGTCCTTCAGAGGTTTTCAGCTGTGCATACACCATCCTGTCGACCTCCTCTATCCACTTCACACAAGCAGAAACGGCTCCAGTGGGCTAAACATTACATGAAGACTGATTTCAAAACTGTTTTGTTCACGGATGAGTGCCGTGCAGCGCTCGATGGTCCAGATGGATGGAGTGGAGGATGGCTGGTTGATGGACACCCCACGCAAACACGGCTACAGCACCAACAAGGAGGAGGTGGAGTAAAGTTTTGGGCTGGAATCATGGGGAGAGAGATTGTCGGCCCCTTTAGGATCCCTGAAGGCGCTATAGATGAACTCCATAATGTATGTGGATTTTCTCAAACAGCACTTCCTGCCATGGTTCAAGAAGAAGAACCGTGTATTTCACAGCAAGATCATTTTTTTGCATGATAATGCACCATCTCATGCTGCACATAAAACATCTGCATCTCTGGCTGATATGGGCATAAAAGGGGACAAACTTATGGTGTGACCCCCATGCTCCCCTGACCTCTACCCCATTCAGAACCTCTGGAGCATCATCAAAAGGAGTGTCTATGATGGCGGGAGGCAGTTCACATCTAAGCAACACCTCTGGGAGGGTATTCTGTCCTCATGCAAAACAATTGAAGCATAAACCATCCAAAACCTGACAAATTCAATGGACGAGAGAGTTCAGAAGCTCCTTTCGAACAAGGGGTCCTATGTGAAAATGTAACATCACCTAGAATAAAGTTTTGAGTTGAAAACTGTTTGATTTCAGTTTCTAATAACCTGCTAATGCTTATAATTTCAAAAATGACCATTTTTTGGTCTTTATTAAAATGAAAAGGTTGATCGAAAAGTTTGGGGGATCTAAGAGTGTGGCAACCCAGTAGTCATGATTACTTCGAATTCTGACAATATGAGGGTCATGTTGCAGGTAGTGCAGCAAGAAGGCACTTATGTGTCTTGCGCATCTCGGAGCCCCAAAATTATTTTCCGGGCTAGATGCAGCTAAAAATTATTATTAATTTTAAATCTGGTGGAGCTTAGTATAGATGGCCTAATAGGATCAGTGCTGCACACTGCTACAAAGCCCAAATTATTTTCCAGCCAAGATACAGATAAACATTATTAGTAATTTTAAATCTGGTGGAGCTTATTATAGATGGCCTAATAGAATCAGTGCTGCACACTGCTACAAAGCCCAAATTATTTTCCAGCCAAGATACAGATAAACATGATTAGTAATTTGAAAGCTTAAAACGGTTGGTAGGGTGATTTTAACCAATCGTCAAGCTTTTACTCTCCCCAGGATGACACAGGGGTAGAAAAGTCGTTTCGGATCCATGATTTGTTCATCTTTATGAACGTGAGTCTGTCTACATTATCAGTGGAGAGCCGCGTGCGCTTATTTGTCAGCACACCACCAGCAGCGCTGAACACACGTTTAGACAGAACGTTGGCTGCGGGGCATGACAAGATCTCCAAGGCGTAAGTGGCTAGCTCCGGTCATTTATCCAGATTGGAAGCCCAAAAAGAGCAAGGGTCCAGTGACACAGTCATGGCTTCAATGTTTACTTGGAGATACTCCTGTACCATCGTCTCTAGGCGTTGACTATGTGTCAGACTTCTTGTCTCCTGTGGCCTTGCAAAGGATGGGCTAAAAAAGTGGTGAAATGATTCCGCAAAATTGATGTTACCAGCAGATACTGTGGTTCTGTTACGGTTTGAGTGCTGAACACTTGACGGTCCCACGGTTGGCAAGTTGGAACTGTGAGATTCACTACGTGCACCACTGGTGTTTTGTGGAAAAGCACATGTAAGATTCTGCAACAGTCTCTGCTGATACTCCTGCATGCGTGCATCCCTTTCTATGGCAGGAATAATTTCGGCAAATTTACTTTTGTACCGGGGATCTAACAGTGTGGCAACCCAGTAGTCAGGATTATTTCTAATTCTCACAATTCGAGGGTCATGTTGCAGGTAGTGCAGCAAGAAGGCACTCATGTGTGTTGCGCATCCAGGAGCACCAAGTCCCTGTTGTGTTGGTGGCGAGTTAACAATCATGCTTCCTTCCTCTGTCCTCTCCCCCCAACCTCGCACAACAGAAATGTGATCAAGGTCTCCCTCATCTGATGAGTCTTCCATCAGTTCGTCCTCCACTTCTTCCTGGGCTCCTGCACCTTCCTCACTAGTTTGGCTGCTACCATGCGCCCTGGTGAAACCATCTCCCCCACCCTTGGTGCTGCCGACCGTCTGGACCTTGCAGATGTTAGCCCTTCCGCATACAACTCCTCCTCCTCTACTTCCTCCACCTCCTCTTGTGCCACCACCTGACTCCGAATTCTGTTTAACATGTGCTCCAGCATGTAAATCACCGGAATAGTCATGCTGATAATGGCATCGTCAGCACTAAACATCTTCGTCGCCATTTCAAAACTGTGCAGAAGGGTGCATAGGTCCCTGATCTGAGACCACTCCTCCAGCGTGATTTGCCCCACCTCTGGATCTCGTTGGCCCAGGCTATACGTCAGAACGTATTGCACCAGGGCTTGTCGGTGCTGCCACAGTCGCTGCAACATGTGCAGAGTTGAATTCCACTGGGTAGGCACATCGCATTTTAGCCGGTGAAGTGGCAGGCCCAACGACTTCTGTAGAGATGTAAGTCGCTGAGCTGCGGGATGCGAACGGCGGAAGTGAGCACACAGCGACCGTGCCCTCTGCAGAAGGCCATCTAGTCTGGGATAGTGGGCTAAAAATTGCTGGACAACCAGGTTCAACACGTGAGCCATACAAGGCACGTGTGTGACATTGCCCCGGCGAAGGGCCGCACCCAGGTTTGCAGCATTGTCGCACACGGCCTTCCCTGGTTTCAGGTCCAGTGGAGACAACCATTCATGAAATTGGTTCTCCAGAGCTGACCACAACTCCTCAGCTGTGTGACTCACATTTCCCAGACATTTCAAAGTAAAAACCGCCTGATGACGTTGAGCCCTACTGCCAGCATAGTAAGGAGGTGTGCAGGATCCCTTCTGCGCAGTTAGAAAGCTTGTGGCATGACCAGACAGGCTTTGGGTGCAGGTGGAAGACCGAGAGGAGGTTGAGGAGGCAGAAGCAGTGGAGGAACTTTGACATAAAGAGGATTGACGCACAACTCGTGGGGACGGCAAGACTTGGACAGCAGCCCCTTGTCCTGCTGTCACCATAGTTACCCAGTGCCCAGTCAGCGACATGTAACACCCCTGTCCATGCCTACTCGTCCAAGTGTCTGTGGTGAAATGCACCCTGTCACACACAGAGTTTCTCAAAGAAGCGGTGATGTTGTGTGCGACATGCTGGTGGAGCGCAGGCACACCTTTCTTTGAGAAGTAGTGCCGACTGGGCATCTGGTACTGGGGCACTGCGACGGACATAAGGTCTCGAAAATCCTCTGTGTCCACCAGGCGGAAAGGCAGCATTTCTGTAGCCAAGAGCTTGCAGATGGTGAAATTCAACCTCTTAGCTTTCTCATGGCTAGGAGGAAATGGTCTTTTACTTGTCCACAACTGAGGGACCGAGGGCTGGCTATTGTGCTTATACGGGGTTGATAAGGGTGTCCCCGGCAAACTGCCGGTCTGTGAGGAAGATGCAGGCGGACATGTTAGGTTGCCTTGATCCAAAGGCGGTGCTATCGATGTTGGACAGCGCTCAACACCAGCTGGTGTTACCACCTCCAAAGAAAATGATGACCTGCCAATCACGCTGGCTGTTGCGGGTAAAGAGGTGGCAGGTCTGCGCCCCAAAACAGGTGTGACTGCTGTCCCCCCAGTCACAGAGGATGAAGAGGCCACGGATGCACAAGATATGGCAGACGGTGGTTGGCCCGGCCGGCTAGGCCGCATTGTAGCACACTGAGCTTCCCACTGCAACTTATGCTTCATGTCCATGTGCCGGTTCATACATGAAGTACTCAAACTATGTATTTTTTGGCCTCTACTTAGCTTTTGCTGACAAATGTTACAGATAACACGAGTTGGGTCATCTTTATCGATCTGAAAAAATGCCCAGGCTATGCAAGGCTTAGCACCCATGCGACCTGAAGAGCCACCACGACTTGTGGTGAGAGGCAGAGTTGTGTTTGAGGATGCAGTTGTTGACGTGCTTCCAGTACTACGTCTCTGTCCAGGAAGGAGCAACCGGACCTCGTCGTCACTAGCATCTTCCTCCACCTCCTCTGCTGACCTCATCTCTTGGCTGACTGTGGGTTGACAGTAAGTGGGATCTCCAACCTCATCATCATCACCCTGTGCGCTATCACACCCATCGTCCTCAGAGCCAACCTGTTCCTGCCCTGACAAAAAACTAAAGTTGTCGCTCCAATCAGGTATTTGAATCTCATCATCGTCTTCCTCTTTGTCTCCACCAACAGGAGTTACAGATTGGGAATGAGGGTCTACATTATGGTCAGAACCTTCTGCGTCTGGTCCTGGATCCGACTCATAAAGATTCTGGGCATCAGTGCAGATCATTTCCTCGTCTGGATTCACAGAAGCGCTGGAGTCGACCTCTGATTCCCAGGCTATAGTATGAGTAGACAGCTCTGCAGACTCAACCATCTGTTCTACCTCATACTCAGACGGGCAGCTGGAGATTTGGGAGCTGTGAGGAAGCAAGTGCGATTGGGGTGACACCTTTGAGGACTGGAGTATTTGTGATGTTGAAGTTGATGTGGAGGAGAGCCCACTTAAAGGAGCACTTGATATCCGTTGAAGCACCTGCTGTTTTTGTGCCTCATCTGGAATTTGTAGCGATTGGCGTGGCCGTAAGAAAGGGATCTTATCACATTGACCGCTAAAAGAAGTAGACATTTTAGTTTGGCTGGAAGATGGTCTTTCTTCTGCAGATGTTACTGTTGCTTTAACACCTACCCCACGGACACAACCTTTTTTCCCCTTCCCAACACGCCTATTCCCCTTTCCACCAGCAGCAGGCCTTTTTCCACTCATTTTGGTGGTTAACTAATTCACAACTCTGGAGTTGTTTGCACAAAAAAACAATGGATGGGAACCGAGGAGAGCTGAGTGGCCAAACTGTGGTATTAGGCCAAAACTATTGGCTGGGTTAGATGGAGAAAAAAATTATATTCGATTTGCAACCTGATGGAGGTCAGTATAGATGGACTAATAGAACAAGTCCCACACACAGCTAGAAGCCCAAATATTTTTTCAGAGGTAGATGCAGAAAAAAAATATATTCAGTTTGCAACCTGATGGAGGTCAGTATAGATGGACTAATAGA
This sequence comes from Phyllobates terribilis, assembly GCF_046119375.1. Taxonomy (NCBI): domain Eukaryota; kingdom Metazoa; phylum Chordata; class Amphibia; order Anura; family Dendrobatidae; genus Phyllobates; species Phyllobates terribilis. Next base: position 274,886,778 of record NW_027362765.1, read on the forward strand.
GAAAGTCCCACACACTGCTAGAAGGCCAAATATTTTTTCAGAGCTAGATGCAGACAAAAAATTATTTTGAATTTGCAACCTGATGGAGGTCAGTATAGGTGGACAAATAGAACAAGTCCCACACACTGCTAGAAGGCCAAATATTTTTTCAGAGCTAGATGCAGAAAAAAATTATATTCAGTTTGCAACCTGATGGAGGTCAGTATAGATGGACTAATAGAACAAGTCCCACACACAGCTAGTAGCCCAAATATTTTTACAGAGGTAGATGCAGAAAAAAATTATATTCAGTTTGCAACCTGATGGAGGTCAGTATAGAAGGAGTAATAGAACAAGTCCCACATACAGCTAGAAGCCCAAATATTTTTTCAGAGGTAGATGCAGATAAAAATTATTTTTAATTTGCAACCTGATGGAGGTCAGTATAGATGGACTAATAGAGAAAGTCCCACACACTGCTAGAAGGCCAAATATTTTTTCAGAGCTAGATGCAGATAAAAATTATTTTGAATTTGCAACCTGATGGAGGTCAGTATAGATGGACTAATAGAGAAAGTCCCACACACTACTAGAAGGCTAAATATTTTTTCAGAGCTAGATGCAGAAAAAAATTATATTCAGTTTGTAACCTGATGGAGGTCAGTATAGATGGACTAATAGAACAAGTCCCACACACAGCTAGAAGCCCAAATATTTTTTCAGAGGTAGATGCAGATAAAAATTATTTTTAATTTGCAACCTGATGGAGGTCAGTATAGATGGACTAATAGAGAAAGTCCCACACACTGCTAGAAGGCCAAATATTTTTTCAGAGCTAGATGCAGATAAAAATTATTTTTAATTTGCAACCTGATGGAGGTCAGTATAGATGGACTAATAGAGAAAGTCCCACACACTGAATAGAAGGCCAACTATTTTTTCAGAGCTGGATGCAGAAAAAAATTATATTCAGTTTGCAACCTGATGGAGGTCTGTATAGATGGATTAATAGAACAAGTCCCACACACAGCTAGAAGGCCAATATTTTTTCAGAGGTAGATGCAGAAAAAAAATATATTCAGTTTGCAACCTGATGGAGGTCTGTATAGATGGATTAATAGAACAAGTCCCACACACAGCTAGAAGCCCAATATTTTTTCAGAGGTAGATGCAGAAAAAAAATATATTCAGTTTGCAACCTGATGGAGGTCAGTATAGATGGACTAATAGAGAAAGTCCCACACACTGCTAGAAGGCCAAATATTTTTTCAGAGCTAGATGCAGAAAAAAATTATATTCAGTTTGCAACCTGATGGAGGTCAGTATAGATGGACTAATAGAACAAGTCCCACACACAGCTAGAAGCCAAAATATTTTTTCAGAGGTAGATGCAGATAAAAATTATTTTTAATTTGCAACCTGATGGAGGTCAGTATAGATGGACTAATAGAGAAAGTCCCACACACTGCTAGAAGGCCAAATATTTTTTCAGATCTAGATGCAGATAAAAATTATTTTTAATTTGCAACCTGATGGAGGTCAGTATAGATGGACTAATAGAGAAAGTCCCACACACTGCTAGAAGGCCAAATATTTTTTCAGAGCTAGATGCAGAAAAAAATTATATTCAGTTTGCAACCTGATGGAGGTCAGTATAGATGGACTAATAGAACAAGTCCCACACACTGCTAGAAGCCCAAATATTTTTTCAGAGCTAGATGCAGAAAAAAATTATATTCAATTTGCAACCTGATGGAGGTCAGTATAGATGGACTAATAGAATGATGCTATGCCCAAAAGATTTTACTTCACTAGGTGCGGTAAAAAAATTGGTATTCTATACACAGGTGGTATATCTTGCAACACAGATAGGCTACTCCACTGACTAACACACTCTGCAATAGGCCAAAAAGGATTAGCTTTGCTAGATTCAGCCAAATGCTGTGAAAAAAACTTGCACAGCATTGGCACAGACCTGCCTGGCAAAAACTGATAGGAACTGATGTAACCTAGTCCTGAAAAGGACTGCAATTACAATTAGTCTTTACTCCCACAATCTATCTATTTAAGAGCACAGACCTGCCTGATAAAAGTCGTAGGAAATGCTGTAACCTAGTCCTTAAAAGGACTGCAATCACAACTATTCCCTACTCCCAAGCTATCTGTAGATTTGTGCGAAAATTGGCTTGAAATTAACAAGGTATAGCGCACACAGCAACAGCGGTGCCGTCTAACACGCAGCTGCAGCAGTGAGAAAATGGTGGCGACGGGGAAAATGGCTTGGTCTTATAGGGCAAGGACATGTGACATACACTGCCAATGACACATGCCCTTGCTTGTGTGAAAAACAGCAGTTCGCTCTGTGTGTGCGCTGCTGATAGGCTGACAGACTGCACCTCCCCACTGCAAATGCGGGAAAGAGAAAAAAAAATGGAGATCTTCATTATTCCTGCAGAGATCCATCCCCTGCCCCTCCCCCCACCCCGCTGTATACTCAAACTGCGTATTAACATTAATTTTCATCATTACTGAGAAAAAATCCAGTTATGATTTTGGTGCACGAACAGTTATCGAACATAACCTCGAACAGCCGAATTTTTCTCAAATCGTTCGTGTTCGCCGAACGGCTCGAACACCGCCCAAAACAGCTCGAATTTGAGATTGGCGAACAGTTCGAGTAGAACAACGCTCATCTCTACTCAAGACTCATTGATCTACCCAAAATGAAATGGCTTAAAACTTAAAAAAAAAATTCCGAACAGCTTAGGTACTTTTTAAGTTGCTTTTACATGGTAGCTTTTCTAAACAAGCTGTCAATAACCCCATGCAAGAGCAAAATGTTTGTTCGTTCGTCGGGTGAAATGATTTTTAATGTTGCTTAAATATCATTGTTCTCTGCAGCTGATCATCCTGTGTAAACATGTATTGCTGAAAACAGTGCTATTCTACAGGGAAAGTGTAAGAGTGTGTCAGGGACAATCATGCTCATTTTCCTCTCTAATAAAATGGGTGCACTTTTGTGTATTAAAAATGCATTTTAAGTGCATAGAATATTATGGGCGCTAATGTGAACAAATTGATGTTGGTAATGTCAATGATATAATATGAACAACTTTATAGAATGTTTTAAATACTAGTGATGTGGATCTCATAGTGTGTTAATGTATTAAATATAGGGATAGTATAGAGGTAAGAAATTAGGACATAGGAATAGAAATAGGATAAAGCAGTAGATATAGATAAGGAGGAAAGTGCAGTGGAGGGCACAATAGATTCATGTAGAAGTAGATAGGCACAGGATAGGAACAGTTAAGTGTTAGGGAACAGCCCCAATTTGGGAGGGGCAGGGTTAGTTTAAAAGGGGAACATGTCCTGCTTAAATTTAGATGAGGAGATTAGATGTGACGCGCCCCCTGGGACATATTCCTTTTTGAGGGGAATACCCGGCACCGGATCAGATGGGGGGTTGTAGTCTCCGAGCGGCTGTGACCCGGCCCGTGCCCAGGGCGTCAAGCTCAGTGTTATGTGGCAGTCCTACAGATGTTATTAAGAGTTCTTTTGTGCCAACTACGCCACCCGTTGTGATGCGGTCACTGTGGCCGCCGCTGCAGCAGGGTCCGCTGAGGCTGATGGTGGGTGCGCAGCTTGGTGGGATAACCCCCAACGGGAGGGGTATAGCCTCAGGGGGGACAGGTGCAGAGGATGGGGGTTGTGGTGGTGCAGTGCAGACGGCAATGAAGACAGAGTCGGGTTGTGCAGTTAAGGGTGTTTACTTACTGCAGATGTTGTACTGGTCACTCCAGCTTCGAGTGACCACCCGAGCCGTGCTGCGTCCACCAGGTCCTGGATCCAGCCAACCCCCAAACAAGTCCGGAGCGTGGCCCTGAGCTCTCCTTCTGTCCCGTTCTCTGGCCGTCCCCACCAGTGATCCACCTAGGTCCAGCTCCCTCGGGCCTTCTGTTGGGACACCCTTGGCCTTGGGTTCCCTGACCCTTCATGTGGTGTGCCTTCGGGGTGGATGTGATGGGTGACCGTGACAAACGCTGCCCACGGTCTCCGGTCTCTGGCTGGGGTGTGTTTTGCCCCCCACCAGCTTGGGTTCCGGTACCCTGTGCCGACTCTTCACCCGGGGATTTAAGTTGGGTTCTTGGAGTCCTTTTCTTCTGTTTCCCCTCTGGGTCTCTCTCTCTTCTCCTCTCTCACTCTGGGTCTTTCTTCTCTGCTCTCTGACTTCCTCTCTGCAACTGACCCTGTTCTCTGATGGTGCCCACCTTATATACACCCTCTATGTGTGAGCTCAGGTGACCAGCACCCAATGAGCTCCTATCTTTACCCAGGCTGCTCCCCCTATCTGCCCCTACACTACTTGGGATGTACCACCCCCCTCCCACTCCAGCCAGGAACAGACTCGGTCGTACCTGCACATTTCTAAGTGGGAGTACCGTTGGTCTGCTCCTCGGAAATGGGATGTGTGTAGTGCATGCAGCCTACCGAGCTCAGTTCCACTCTCCATCCTTGCCCGGGAGTGGAATATCACACCTCTGGGTTGAGGTGCAATACCCCTGTAGCAGCCGAATCCTCAGGGTGCTACATTCCCCCCTGGTAAATCACAGCACGTCCTCGGGCTGTAAGACATAAACACCAAACATACATTTTTTTTTTTTTTTTCATAAACATATAAAACAACATATATTAGCAAATAAAACATTCTCGTCGCCTCTGGCTCCTCCTCCGGTCACTGTGCAACGTGTGACCGGGTAAAGTGCGACAGTCTCTCTGGAAAACTGGTTTTCCTATAAAACCAGTAGGGGGCGCTTTAGGAAGCGCAACTATATACAGGGGAAGTTGGCCGCTCTCAGTCCTCGGCCAGGTAAAGGGAAGGGAATGGCTGCTCACAGTCCTCAGCCTGTGGGATTACGGAATAACGGGTAAATAGTTCACTCATGCTGGTCCCAACGGGGACTATATTTGCAGTAACAGTTTCTTTATACCCCGATCGGGTAACTATTTACAGCACCTGCTCCGCTGTACCCAACAACGTCTTCCTCCTGCTCCTTCTTTGGGGATCTCAGCTTCAGACCCGTCCGGATCCTCTTGCTCTTCCTCCTCACATCGCAGCTCCTCCTCTGTCAGGCGATGCACATGGAGGGCGTAAGGTCCTTTGGCACACTTGTGCCGGGTAAAGGTGACCTCGTCCCCGATGTAAAGGTCACGACCTCTGTGCCCCTCCGGCAGATGGGACTCCACGTCTCTGCGCGTGACAAAGACGTCGCCGGGGGTGTTGTTGTCTCGGATGAAGCCCCACCCATGCTGCTGGTTGAACTTGATCACTGTCCCGATGGTACGGGGACAATGCGCTGCACGGGGGTCCCTCCTGGTCCGGCTCTTCTGCTCGGCACTCCGTACTTGGGCCTGCTGTTCCCGGACCCGCCTCTCTCTCCGCTCCCTCGCAAACTCTTCGAGCTGCTGTCGGCAACACTCAGCACGCTCCGCTGCAGCTGCCCTGGTTTCCTGAGTGAACCCCATTAGGTCTTCTCCGGTGGGGTCCCACTCAAATTGGGCCTCTTCAAGCGGGGGCGAGATCCGTGCCACGGGCGTCGGAGCCGGAATCAGGGGCTCACACAAGGGCCCTAGTCTCTGCCGCCGTTCCAGCTCATGGAATTCTTCGGGCCAGATGAAGGGCCGCCCGTCCGGCCATGTGAGCTGGCTGAACAAGTCCTCCCCCAGGTGTGGCACCCTTGGTTTTACGGGCGCGGGCGCGGTGGTGGTGGCGCCCGGGTTGCCCAGGCCTTGCGGCCAGGCCTGGGGCACCTGGAAGGTGAAGGGCACCGTTAGGACGGCGGCGCCCTGGGCTACCTGGCCTTGCGGCCAGGCCGGAGGCTCCGCGGAGGTAGGGGGCGCTGTTGGTGATGCGGCGCCCGGGGGTACTAGGCCTTGCGACCAGGCTGGTGGTATTTCCTGCTTTGTCACGCTCCGGGTCGAGGCGCGTGACGTCACAGGGGTCGCTGCGGCGGCTTCCGGTCGGGGCTTAGTCCATAGCGGTGACATGGCGGCTACGGGCACAGCAGGGGGACTTTCGGGCTCTGCGACGGGGAGCGGGGGCAGGTGGGCGGTTTCCCGGCTTGGGGTATAGGCGTCCCCTTTACCTGCCTCCTTGCGTTCGGCTCCCTTCTCGGCGCCGTCTCCGGCCTTGGGTCCTCCCGCGCCATCCTCAGAGGCGGTCTGTCTCCTCATCTTGGCTGGCGTGCTCCGGGTCTTGATTTGCTGGGCCATCTCTCGGCTCCACTCCGCCAATGTCTCTCGCTGTACCCGGGCCATCCTCCGTGCGAGGCCCTCCAGGGCAGTCTGTGCACACTCCCGGTCTCGGGGGAGCTGTGCAAGGACCTCCACTAGGCCTAGTGGGGTCGTGGTTTCCAGCAGGCTCCTGACCAACGGGTCGGTGCTGCTCTGCTCTTCTTCCAGCAGGCTCCTGGCCAGCGGGCCGGTGCTGCTCTGCTCTCCTTCCTCGGTCTCTAGCAGACTCCTGGCCAGCGGGCCGGTGCTGTTCTGCTTTCTCTCCATCTCCGGGCAAGCTCCTCCGCTACTCCTCTCCAGGCTTCTTGCCTCCGGGTGCGCTCGCTCCAGACTGCTCGTTAGACTTCTTGTCTCCGGGTGCGCTCGCTCCAGACTGCTCCAGGCGGCACCCATCTTCGTTCTTTTCTTTCGTCTCCTCCCACTTCGAGGGCGGTCCCGGGGCCACTGGGTGACTGTCAGCTCCAGGGGCGGTTCTTTCACGCTGACAGACACCTCCAGCATCACAGTCTCTGTTGGTGGGGGCGGTTTCCACTTTTGGCGCCATTTTCTGTCCTGGCCCACGATGGGAGGCGGCCTCTTGCCCTCCTTTGGCACGCCCATAATGGCGTCCGCTGCTCTTCCAAGGCGGGAAATCTTCGGATTTGGCGGGAAGCGTCGCCCAGTGGCGGGAAACTCTGCAGATGGCGGGAACAAGCTGGAAATGGCGGACAATCGGCGGGAAACGACCTGTGATGGGGTCCGATGGCGTGGACCCTCCGGAACCGGCGGGAGACTTCTTTCTGAGGTAAACTTGCACTTTTCTTCAGGCACGCAGTACCCGGTTGTTGTGGGCACGTTATCCTGCCGACTACGCCAAAGTTGACGCGCCCCCTGGGACATATTCCTTTTTGAGGGGAATACCCGGCACCGGATCAGATGGGGGGTTGTAGTCTCCGAGCGGCTGTGACCCGGCCCGTGCCCAGGGCGTCAAGCTCAGTGTTATGTGGCAGTCCTACAGATGTTATTAAGAGTTCTTTTGTGTCAACTACGCCACCCGTTGTGATGCGGTCACTGTGGCCGCCGCTGCAGCAGGGTCCGCTGAGGCTGATGGTGGGTGCGCAGCTTGGTGGGATAACCCCCAACGGGAGGGGTATAGCCTCAGGGGGGACAGGTGCAGAGGATGGGGGTTGTGGTGGTGCAGTGCAGACGGCAATGAAGACAGAGTCGGGTTGTGCAGTTAAGGGTGTTTACTTACTGCAGATGTTGTACTGGTCACTCCAGCTTCGAGTGACCACCCGAGCCGTGCTGCGTCCACCAGGTCCTGGATCCAGCCAACCCCCAAACAAGTCCGGAGCGTGGCCCTGAGCTCTCCTTCTGTCCCGTTCTCTGGCCGTCCCCACCAGTGATCCACCTAGGTCCAGCTCCCTCGGGCCTTCTGTTGGGACACCCTTGGCCTTGGGTTCCCTGACCCTTCATGTGGTGTGCCTTCGGGGTGGATGTGATGGGTGACCGTGACAAACGCTGCCCACGGTCTCCGGTCTCTGGCTGGGGTGTGTTTTGCCCCCCACCAGCTTGGGTTCCGGTACCCTGTGCCGACTCTTCACCCGGGGATTTAAGTTGGGTTCTTGGAGTCCTTTTCTTCTGTTTCCCCTCTGGGTCTCTCTCTCTTCTCCTCTCTCACTCTGGGTCTTTCTTCTCTGCTCTCTGACTTCCTCTCTGCAACTGACCCTGTTCTCTGATGGTGCCCACCTTATGTACACCCTCTATGTGTGAGCTCAGGTGACCAGCACCCAATGAGCTCCTATCTTTACCCAGGCTGCTCCCCCTATCTGCCCCTACACTACTTGGGATGTACCACCCCCCTCCCACTCCAGCCAGGAACAGACTCGGTCGTACCTGCACATTTCTAAGTGGGAGTACCGTTGGTCTGCTCCTCGGAAATGGGATGTGTGTAGTGCATGCAGCCTACCGAGCTCAGTTCCACTCTCCATCCTTGCCCGGGAGTGGAATATCACACCTCTGGGTTGAGGTGCAATACCCCTGTAGCAGCCGAATCCTCAGGGTGCTACAGATGCAAGTACAGATAGCAGAAGTTCAAGGTCAGAGGGCTGGAGAGAGCACAGAAGAATATGGTCGGTGTGGGCAGCATGAGAAGGGCTGCGACAAAGTTTAGTGGATCTTCCTGGGATATCCGGGGCCTAGGCCCCAAAAAAGTCCTTATTCTCTTCCCAAAAGGAAACCACATATGGAAGTCGGGATGGGATTTATGAGAGTTGCGGAGTCGGGTGGAGATCCCAAAGGCCAGAGATGCCAGCAAGAGGGATTACTCAGGCTTAAAGCACCGTAAAAATGTCAATGCATTGTGCTGTAACAACAATTGAACTTGGACTTTTCAGTAAAGTTAAACTCTTTGAAAAGGACAAAGTGTCTCCTGTTGACTGTGCGGCTGTTCCAGGTTCTGGGATCGCGGAGCAAGCGGAGGCCTCTGGGTAACATATGAGTGTTACCCAATTCACACAATGCACAAGGTAGATGGGATAATATTTACTTGTAGGGTATCAAGATGTGGGAACACAGCAGCCCCTCGCCCATGACTACCACCCTGTGCACCTTACAATAGAACCATTATGAAAGTGCAGTCAGCCTGTCTACACAGGCAATTAGAGTACTGCCGATTGGCTTCATATATCCGCTGTCATTTAAAGGCCACAATTGACTAGGGTAAATGTAAACTTAGATCCACAAACTTTATAGGTGACTTCTTCTCGAATTGGAGTTATTCTTATCCCTTTCTTCTTTATCGGATTCAGAAGCACTGATGACTTCACAGCCACAGCTCCTCTCTGCAGATTTCCCTCTTCTCCAGTCTTCTACTGACCATCCCCACGCAATGACCTTAAAAATATCAGTCTCATTATAAACCCATCTTATTAAAATATCTGCTTATGCTGTGCCCCTGAGTGAGCCCAATGCAGTGCACAAAAATAAATTCACCTCACTGTATTCCTTGCACAAAAAATGATCCCTGCTTAGTCCCTCTTATGATACAAGGCTTACACACTATCCTCTCCCTTAAAATATTGCCTCCACAATGTCCCCCTTATATACTGTAATTATCACACTATTTGTTTACCATTTACTATGGCTACTACTGTACTTTTTTATGAACAATAATCATCAAACCATCCCCCTTATGAGCTATAGCCTGTACTCTGTCTACCCAACTCATTGTACCTGCATTATGAAATATGGCCTTCTCATTGTCCCCACTCCACATTGTCCCCATACTCACCCAAGCTGCTCCCTCTCCATACTGATCTTCCTCAGTCTGCCTTCTCATCAATTCGTGCCACCTCGACAAACTGTCCCCCACACATCAATACTATGCCCTTACACTATCCCTTCTTCTGTACACTGACCCACTATATTGTACCCTCACACTCTCCCTCACTCTGTATATTTGTCTGTACTGTGTTTTCACACTGTTCTTCGTTCTGCATACTGTCCGAATCTCATACTGTGCCCTCTTATTGTCTCTCCTTCTGTATACTACCCTATACTGTGCCTTCACTTGTATACTGAACACCATTTGCTACCTTCCCACACAGATTAAAGTTAAAATGCCGTTATCTTTAGCTTCAGTATGATGAGCTTAACTTCTTTTGCATATTTGTCTTCTCTGCGGCACTTTATCACACACAGGCAGCCTGTACCCTAGTTACCCCTCAATTACACACACAGCCTGCTCAACCATGTACACCTCAAACACATACACAGCTTGCACCCCATGTACCACTCTACCACACAAAGAACCTTCCCACCATGTAAACCTCAGTCACATCCACAGCTTGCACCCCTATGTACACCTGTATCACACACATACTCCCTGCACTCCCATGTGCACCTCTTTATCACACATACAGCCTGCACACCTCATGTACCCTTCTATCATATGCCCACAGCCTGCAACCCCATGTATCCCCCTATCACACAGAGCCTGCAAACCCATGTATCCCCCCATCACGCACAGCCTGCAACCCCATGTATCCCCCAATCACACACACAGTCTGAACCCCCCAATTCAACCTTGTAGCACACACATACACAGCCTACAACCCCATGTACCCCTCTATTATACACACACTATTCCCTCATTACCTATCATAAGTGATTTTCTCTTACATATGGCTTCTTCCTGTCAGGGAAAACATTTAAATTCCTACAAACTCTAGAATGGCTCCTCCCACACAAGAGTCTCCTTGGACATGTGGACATGGATTCATCAACAGGTCCTTTAGCTGACAATATTTAGTATTTAGCATTGTGGCAGGGAACTGATTAGTTATCCTCTAACCATGCAGTGCTGATACTTGCATCTAGAATTTAGGACACAAAACCCCCAGTCTTCCTCCTCTCTTCTTTGTACGGTGGAGGGAAGATTAAAAAAATAATACAGTATATATATACACAGCTCTGGCAAAAATTAAGAGACCACTGCGAAATTTTCATTTTCTCTGATTTTTCTCTTTATAGGTATATTTTTGAGTGAAATGTACATTGTTGTTTTATTCTTAAACTACTGACAACAGGTCTCCAAAATTCAAAGCAAAAAATTTTGTATTTAATGAGAAATCGTCAAAATGATACAAAAGAAACAGTGCTTTCAGACCTCAAATAATGCAAAGAAAACAAGTTCTTATTCATTTAGAAACAACAATACTCATGTTTTAACTCAGGAAGAGTTCAGAAATCAATATTTGGTGGAATAACCATGATTTTTAATCACAGCTTTCATGCGTCTTGGCATGCTTTCCACCAGTCTTTCACACTGCTTTTGGTTGACCTTATGCCACTCCTGGCACAAAAACTTAAGCAGTTCTTCTTTGTTTGATGGCTTGTGACTATCCATCTTCCTCTTGATTACATTCCAGAGGTTTTCAATGGGGTTCAGGTCTGGAGATTGTGTTGGCCATGACAGGGTCTTGATGTGGTGCTCCTTCATCCACACATTGATTGACCTAGCTGTGTGGCATGGGGCATTGTCCTGCTGGAAAAACCAGTCCTCAGAGTTGGGGAACATTGCCTGAGCAGAAGTACGCAAGTGTTTTTCAAGGATAACCTTGTATGCGGCTTGATTCATACGTCCTTTCTAAAGATTAACCTGACCAATTCCAGCCTTGCTGAAGCATCCCCAGTAGAGATGAGCGTTATTCGACTCGAACTGTTCGCCAATCTCAAATTCGAGCTGTTTTGGGCGGTGTTCGAGCCGTTCGGCGAACACGAACGATTTGAGAAAAATTCGGCTGTTCGAGGTTATGTTCGATAACTGTTCGTGCACCAAAATCATAACTGGATTTTTTCTCAGTAATGATGAAAATTAATGTTAATACGCAGTTTGAGTGTACAGCGGGGTGGGGGGAGGGGCAGGGGATGGATCTCTGCAGGAACAATGAAGATCTCCATTTTTTTTTCTCTTTCCCGCATTTGCAGTGGGGAGGTGCAATCTGTCAGCCTATCAGCAGCGCACACACGGAGCGAAGTGCTTTTTTTCACACAAGCAAGGGCATGTGTCATTGGCAGTGTATGTCACATGTCCTTGCCCTATAAGACCAAGCCATTTTCCCCGTCGCCACCATTTTCTCACTGCTGCAGCTGCGTGTTAGACGGCACCGCTGTTGCTGTGTGCGCTATACCTTGTTAATTTCAAGCCAATTTTCGCACAAATCTACAGATAGCTTGGGAGTAGGGAATAGTTGTGATTGCAGTCCTTTTAAGGACTAGGTTACAGCATTTCCTACGACTTTTATCAGGCAGGTCTGTGCTCTTAAATAGATAGATTGTGGGAGTAAAGACTAATTGTAATTGCAGTCCTTTTCAGGACTAGGTTACATCAGTTCCTATCAGTTTTTGCCAGGCAGGTCTGTGCCAGTGCTGTGCAAGTTTTTTTCACAGCATTTGGCTGAATCTAGCAAAGCTAATCCTTTTTGGCCTATTGCAGAGTGTGTAAGTCAGTGGAGTAGCCTATCTGTGTTGCAAGATATACCACCTGTGTATAGAATACCAATTTTTTTACTGCACCTAGTGAAGTAAAATCTTTTGGGCATAGCATCATTCTATTAGTCCATCTATACTGACCTCCATCAGGTTGCAAATTGAATATAATTTTTTTCTGCATCTAGCTCTGAAAAAATATTTGGGCTTCTAGCAGTGTGTGGGACTGGTTCTATTAGTCCATCTATACTGACCTCCATCAGGTTGCAAACTGAATATAATTTTTTTCTGCATCTAGCTCTGAAAAAATATTTGGCCTTCTAGCAGTGTGTGGGACTTGTTCTATTAGTCCATCTATCCTGACCTCCATCAGGTTGCAAACTGAATATAATTTTTTTCTGCATCTAGCTCTGAAAAAATATTTGGCCTTCTAGCAGTGTGTGGGACTTTCTCTATTAGTCCATCTATACTGACCTCCATCAGGTTGCAAACGGAATATATTTTTTTTCTGCATCTACCTCTGAAAAAATATTTGGGCTTCTAGCTGTGTGTAGGACTTGTTCTATTAGTCCATCTATACTGACCTCCATGAGGTTGCAAACTGAATACAATTTTTTTCTGCATCTACCTCTGAAAAAATATTTGGGCTTCTAGCTGTGTGTGGGACTTGTTCTATTAGTCCATCTATACTGACCTCCATCAGGTTGCAAATTGAATATAATTTTTTTCTGCATCTAACCCAGCCAATAGTTTTGGCCTAATACCACAGTTTGGCCACTCAGCTCTGCTCGGTTCCCATCCATTGTTTTTTTGTGCAAACAACTCCAGAGTTGTGAATTAGTTAACCACCAAAATGAGTGGAAAAAGGCCTGCTGCTGGTGGAAAGGGGAATAGGCGTGTTGGGAAGGGGAAAAAAGGTTGTGTCCGTGGGGTAGGTGTTAAAGCAACAGTAACATCTGCAGAAGAAAGACCATCTTCCAGCCAAACTAAAATGTCTACTTCTTTTAGCGGACAATGTGATAAGATCCCTTTCTTACGGCCACGCCAATCGCTACAAATTCCAGATGAGGCACAAAAACAGCAAGTGCTTCAACGGATATCAGGTGCTCCTTTAAGTGGGCTCTCCTCCACATCAACTTCAACATCACAAATACTCCAGTCCTCAAAGGTGTCACCCCAATCGCACTTGCTTCCTCACAGCTCCCAAATCTCCAGCTGCCCATCTGAGTATGAGGTAGAACAGATGGTTGAGTCTGCAGAGCTGTTTACTCATACTATAGCCTGGGAATCAGAGGTCGACTCCAGCGCTTCTGTGAATCCAGACGAGGAAATGATCTGCACTGATGCCCAGAATCTTTATGAGTCGGATCCAGGACCAGACGCAGAAGGTTCTGACCATAATGTAGACCCTTATTCCCAAACTGTAACTCCTGTTGGTGGAGACAATGAGGAAGACGATGATGAGACTCAAATACCTGATTGGAGCGACAACTTTAGTTTTTTGTCAGGGCAGGAACAGGTTGGCTCTGAGGACGACGGGTGTGATAGCGCACAGGGTGATGATGATGAGGTTGGAGATCGCACTTACTGTCAACCCACAGTCAGCCAAGAGATGAGGTCAGCAGAGGAGGTGGAGGAAGATGCTAGTGACGACGAGGTCAGGTTGCGCCTTCCTGGACAGAGACGTAGTACTGGAAGCACGTCAACAACTGCATCCTCAAACACAACTCTGCCTCTCACCACAAGTCGTGGTGGCTCTTCAGGTCGCATGGGTGCTAAGCCTTGCATAGCCTGGGCATTTTTTCAGATCGATAAAGATGACCCAACTCGTGTTATCTGTAACATTTGTCAGCAAAAGCTAAGTAGAGGCCAAAAAATACATAGTTTGAGTACTTCATGCATGAACCGGCACATGGACATGAAGCATAAGTTGCAGTGGGAAGCTCAGTGTGCTACAATGCGGCCTAGCCGACCGGGCCAACCACCGTCTGCCAAATCTTGTGCATCCGCGGCCTCTTCATCCTCTGTGACTGGGGGGACAGCAGTCACACCTGTTTTGGGGCGCAGACCTGCCACCTCTTTACCCACAACAGCCAGCGTGATTGGCAGGTCATCATTTTCTTTGGAGGTGGTAACACCAGCTGGTGTTGAGCGCTGTCCGACATCGATAGCACCACCTTTGGATCAAGGCAACCTAACATGTCCGCCTGCATCTTCCTCACAGACCGGCAGTTTGCCGGGGACACCCTTATCAACCCCGTCTAAGCACAATAGCCAGCCCTCGGTCCCTCAGATGTGGACAAGTAAAAGACCATTTCCTCCTAGCCATGAGAAAGCTAAGAGGTTGAATTTCACCATCTGCAAGCTCTTGGCTACAGAAATGCTGCCTTTCCGCCTGGTGGACACAGAGGATTTTCGAGACCTTATGTCCGTCGCAGTGCCCCAGTACCAGATGCCCAGTCGGCACTACTTCTCAAAGAAAGGTGTGCCTGCGCTCCACCAGCATGTCGCACACAACATCACCGCTTCTTTGAGAAACTCTGTGTGACAGGGTGCATTTCACCACAGACACTTGGACGAGTAGGCATGGACAGGGGCGTTACATGTCGCTGACTGGGCACTGGGTAACTATGGTGACAGCAGGACAAGGGGCTGCTGTTCAAGTCTTGCCGTCCCCACGAGTTGTGCGTCAATCCTCTTTATGTCAAAGTTCCTCCACTGCTTCTGCCTCCTCAACCTCCTCTCGGTCTTCCACCTGCACCCAAAGCCTGTCTGGTCATGCCACAAGCTTTCTAACTGCGCAGAAGGGATCCTGCACACCTCCTTACTATGCTGGCAGTAGGGCTCAACGTCATCAGGCGGTTTTTACATTGAAATGTCTGGGAAATGTGAGTCACACAGCTGAGGAGTTGTGGTCAGCTCTGGAGAACCAATTTCATGAATGGTTGTCTCCACTGGACCTGAAACCAGGGAAGGCCGTGTGCGACAATGCTGCAAACCTGGGTGCGGCCCTTCGCCGGGGCAATGTCACACACGTGCCTTGTATGTAGTGTTGAGCCACCCCCGTAGTGTTCGGGTTCGGTTCGGTTCGTCGAACACCGGGATGTTCGAGGAACTGTTCGTCGAACTGTTCGTCGAACACCTTAGAACACCGTCGAACACCGTTAAAACCAATGGCAGGCAAACAAAAACACATAGAAACACATAGAAAACACCTGCAAAGGTGTCCAAAAGCTGACAAACTGCTCAGAAGACACTCTCTTTAAAAAAGCCAGCCGGCAAATTCAGCAGCGGCATACACCGGTACCCGACAATTTAGACAAGAAGGAATAGAGCATCACACATAGATTAGATAGATAGAAACATGTCAGTCATACATATAAGAAGCACAGTGACAGTGTTGGTTACTGCACTTGTCATTTAGTGTAAAGGATTTATTAAAAAAAATATTAGTGTTTTCATGCACTGTCTCTTTAAAAAAGCCGGCCGGCAATTCAGCATCTGTACCCGACAATTTAGAACAGAAAGAATAGAGCTTCACACATAGATTAGATAGATAGAAACATGTCAGTCACATATATAATAAGTACAGTGATAGTGTTGCTTACTGTACTTGTCATTTAGTGTAAAGGATTTATTTAAAACAATAATAGTGTTTTCATGCACTGTCTCTTTAAAAAAGCCGGCCGGCAATTCAGCAGTGGTACCCGACAATTTAGAACAGAAAGATAGAGCATCACACATAGATTAGATAGATAGAAACATGTCAGTCACATATATATGAAGTACAGTGATAGTGTTGGTTACTGTACTTGTCATTTAGTATTAAAATAAAGGATTTATTATTAAAAAAATTGGCGTGGGGTTCCCCTTAATTTTAGGCTCTAGCGGAGGTTAAGCAGACGGCTGGGGCAGATGTTTGAAGCCTGGGAAGGGGGTAATACCCACGGAGCTTCCCAGGCTACTAATATCAGCCCCCAGCTGAATACATAGCCTTTACTAGCTATTAAAATGGGGGACCCCCCCAAAAAAAATGACGTGTGGTCCCCCCTAATTTAATAGCTAGCAAAGGCTAGGCAGACAGCTGGGGGCTGATATTAATAGCCCAGGAAGGGAGCCATGAATATTGGCCCCCTCCCAGGCTAGAAACACCAGCCGTCAGCCGCCCCAGAAATGGCGCATTCATAGGATGCGCCAATTCTGGCACTTAGCCTCGCTCTTCCACGCTGCCCTGGTGCGGTGGCAGGGGGTAATAGGGTTGGGGTTGATGTCAGCTTATAATGCCAGCTGACATCAAGCCCAGGTTAGTAATGGAGAGGCGTCTATAAGACACCCCCATTACTAACCCCATAGTCAAAGTTAAAAAAAACACAAACACCCAGAATAAAGTCCTTTAATTGAAATAAAGACACAATCCTTTATTGTTCTAAATTAAACCATACTTACCATCACGCCCATTCCAGCTGAAGCCAACGATCTCCTGCAATAAAAGAAAAATAATAAAGCAACCTCATCCTTACCTTTCCATGGTTCCCACGACAGCTTCAGCTCTGCTACATCGAGATGACAGGCTGGACCGCAGCAGAACGCTGCCATCCAGCCTGTCATCCCGCAGACACTGAGAAGCGCAGGCTTGCTTGCGCTGCTCAGCGTCTCTCTGTGACGACATCCAGATGAGCCGAGTTCATGTCCAATGAACTCGGCTCACCTCATGCACGTCACTGACAGCGTGGGAAAATTCTCACGCTGAAGCGCTGATTGCAGGAGAATTTTCCCACGCTGTCAGTGACGTGCAGGAGGTGAGCTGAGTTCATTGGACATGAGCTCACCTCATGCACATCACTGACAGCGTGGGAGAATTCTCCTGCACTCAGCACTTCAGCGTGAGAATTTTCCCACGCTGTCAGTGACGTGCATGAGGTGAGCCGAGTTCATTGGACATGACCTCGGCTCATCTGGATGCCGTCACAGCGAGACAGTGAGGAGCGCAAGCAAGCCTGCTCTTCTCAGTGTCTGCGGGATGACAGACTGGATGGCAGCGTTCTGCTGCGGTCCAGCCAGTCATCTCGATGTAGCAGAGCTGAAGCTGTCGTGGGAACCATGGAAAGGTAAGGATGAGGTTGGTTTATTATTTTTCTTTTATTGCAGGAGATCGTTGGCTTCAGCTGGAATGGGTGTGATGGTAAGTATGGTTTAATTTAGAACAATAAAGAATTGTGTCTTTATTTCAATTAAAGGACTTTATTCTGGGTGTTGTGTTTTTTTTAAATACTTTACTAGAAATTCATGGCGGTCATGTCTAATACTGGCGTGACCCCATGAATTTTGGGCTTGGGGCCAGCTGATAATACCAAGCTGGCCCTAACCCCTTTATTACCCAGTGAGCCACCGCACCAGGGCCCTGGATGAGTTGGGTACAGCGCCAGAAGATGGTGCTTCTATGAACGCGCCATTTTCCGGGGTGGCTGCAGACTGCAATTTGTAGCGGGGGGGGGGCCCAGAAAGCTTGGGCCTCCCTGCGCTGCAGATTCCAGCCCCCAGCTGCCTAGTTGTACCTGGCTGGACACAAAAATAGGGCGAAGCCCCACGTACTTTTTTTTTAATTATTTCATGAAATTCATGAAATAATTAAGAAAAAAAGGCCTTCCCTATATTGTTGTGTCCGGCCAGGTACAAATAGGCAGCTGGTGGTTGGGGGCAGCCCGTTCCTGCCTGCTGTACCTGGCTGGACACAAATATAGTGCGAAGCCCCACTTCAATTTTTTTTAATTATTTCATGAAATTCATGAAATAATTAAGAAAAAAAGGGCTTCCCTATATTGTTGTGTCCGGCCAGGTACAAATAGGCAGCTGGTGGATGGGGGCAGCCCGTTCCTGCCTGCTGTACCTGGCTGGACACAAATATAGTGCGAAGCCCCACTTCAATTTTTTTAAATTATTTCAGGAAATTCATGAAATAATTTAAAAAAAATTGACGTGGGGCTTCGCACTATATTTGTGTCCAGCCAGGTACAGCAGGCAGGAACGGGCTGCCCCCAACCACCAGCTGCCTATTTGTACCTGGCCGGACACAACAATATAGGGAAGCCCTTTTTTTCTTAATTATTTCATGAAATAATTTAAAGAAAATTGACGTGGGGCTTCGCCCTGTTTTTGTGTCCAGCCAGGTACAACTAGGCAGCTGGGGGCTGGAATCCGCAGCGCAGGGAGGCCCAAGCTTTCTGGGCCAACCCCGCTGCAAATTGCAGTCCGCAGCCACCCCGGAAAATGGCGCGTTCATAGAAGCGCCATCTTCTGGCGCTGTACCCAACTCATCCAGGGCCCTGATGCAGTGGCTCACTGGGTAATAAAGGGGTTAGGGCCAGCTTGGCATTATCAGCTGGCCCTAAGCCCGAAATTCATGGGGTCACGCCAATATTAGACATGACCACCATGAATTTCTAGTAAAGTATTTAAAAAAAACACAACACCCAGAAAAAAGTCCTTTAATTGAAATAAACACACAATTCTTTATTGTTCTAAATTAAACCATACTTACCATCACGCCCATTCCAGCTGAAGCCAACGATCTCCTGAAATAAAAGAAAAATAATAAAGCAACATCATCCTTACCTTTCCATGGTTCCCATGACAGCTTCAGCTCTGCTACATCGAGATGACAGGCTGGACCGCAGCAGAACGCTGCCATCCAGCCTCTCATCCCGCAGACACTGAGAAGCGCAGGCTTGCTTGCGCTCCACAGTGTCTCTCTGTGAGGGCATCCAGATGAGCCGAGTTAATGTCCAATGAACTCGGCTCACCTCATGCACGTCACTGACAGCGTGGGAAAATTCTCCTGCACTCAGCACTTCAGCGTGGGAGAATTCTCACACTGAAGCGCTGAGTGCAGGAGAATTCTCCCACGCTGTCAGTGACGTGCAGGAGGTGAGCTGAGTTCATTGGACATGAGCTCACCTTATGCACGTCACTGACAGCGTGGGAAAATTCTCCTGCACTCAGCGCTTCAGCGTGGGAGAATTCTCACGCTGAAGCGCTGAGTGCAGGAGAATTCTCCCACGCTGTCAGTGACGTGCAGGAGGTGAGCTGAGTTCATTGGACATGAGCTCACCTTATGCACGTCACTGACAGCGTGGGAGAATTCTCCTGCACTCACCGCTTCAGCGTGAGAATTTTCCCACGCTGTCAGTGACGTGCATGAGGTGAGCCGAGTTCATTGGACATGAACTCGGCTCATCTGGATGTCGTCACAGAGAGACGCTGAGCAGCGCAAGCAAGCCTGCGCTTCTCATTGTCTGCGGGATGAGAGGCTGGATGGCAGCGTTCTGCTGCGGTCCAGCCTGTCATCTCGATGTAGCAGAGCTGAAGCTGTCGTGGGAACCATGGAAAGGTAAGGATGAGGTTGCTTTATTATTTTTCTTTTATTGCAGGAGATCGTTGGCTTCAGCTGGAATGGGCGTGACGGTAAGTATGGTTTAATTTAGAACAATAAAGGATTGTGTCTTTATTTCAATTAAAGGACTTTATTCTGGGTGTTTGTGTTTTTTTTAACTTTGACTATGGGGTTAGTAATGGGGGTGTCTTATAGACGCCTCTCCATTACTAACCTGGGCTTGATGTCAGCTGGCATTATAAGCTGACATCAACCCCAACCCTATTACCCCCTGCCACCGCACCAGGGCAGCGTGGAAGAGCGAGGCTAAGTGCCAGAATTGGCGCATCCTATGAATGCGCCATTTCTGGGGCGGCTGACGGCTGGTGTTTCTAGCCTGGGAGGGGGCCAATATTCATGGCTCCCTTCCTGGGCTATTAATATCAGCCCCCAGCTGTCTGCCTAGCCTTTGCTAGCTATTAAATTAGGGGGGACCCCACGTCATTTTTTTTGGGGTGTCCCCCATTTTAATAGCTAGTAAAGGCTATGTATTCAGCTGGGGGCTGATATTAGTAGCCTGGGAAGCTCCGTGGGTATTACCCCCTTCCCAAGCTTCAAACATCTGCCCCAGCCGTCTGCTTAACCTCCGCTAGAGCCTAAAATTAAGGGGAACCCCACGCCAATTTTTTTAATAATAAATCCTTTATTTTAATACTAAATGACAAGTACAGTAGCCAACACTATCACTGTACTTCATATATATGTGACTGACATGTTTCTATCTATCTAATCTATGTGTGAAGCTCTATTCTGTCTGTTATAAATTGTCGGGTACCGCTGCTGAATTGCCGGCCGGCTTTTTTAAAGAGACGGTGCATGAAAACACTATTATTTTTTTTGATAAATCCTTTACGCTAAATGACAAGTACAGTAAGCAACACTGTCACTGTACTTCGTATATATGTGGCTGACATGTTTCTATCTATCTAATCTATGTGTGAAGCTCTATTCTGTCTGTTATAAATTGTTGGGTACCGCTGCTGAATTGCCGGCCGGCTTTTTTAAAGAGACGGTGCATGAAAACACTATTATTTTTTTTGATAAATCCTTTACGCTAAATGACAAGTACAGTAAGCAGCACTTTCACTGTACTTCGTATATATGTGGCTGACATGTTTATATCTATCTAATCTATGTGTGAAGCTCTATTCTTTCGGTTCTAAATTGTCGGGTACCGGTGTATGCCGCTGCTGAATTGCCGGCTTTTCATGTTTCACTGTTGGCACTGTTCCCATCGATTTGGGCAATCACTGTAATGCCACAACCACCATGGCTGTGGCATTACAGTGAGTGGCAGACAATCCCTGCATGATTGGTGCTCTAAATAGCGCCAGACATGCAGGACACGCTTTTGGTGCACGAACAGTTATCGAACATAACCTCGAACAGCCGAATTTTTTGCAAATCGTTCGGGTTCGTCGAACAACTCGAACACCGCCCAAAACAGCTCGAATTTGAGATTGGCGAACAGTTCTAGTCGAACACCACTCATTAGTGTTGAGCCACCCCCGTAGTGTTCGAGTTAGGTTCGGTTCGTCGAACACCCGTGTGTTCGCCGAACTGTTCGTCGAACTGTTCGTCGAACACCTTCGAACACCGTTAAAACCAATGGCAGGCAAACAAAAACACATAGAAACACATAGAAAACACCTTCAAAGGTGTCCAAAAGCTGACAAACTGCTCAGAAGACACAACTAACACATGGAAAAGTGACAAGTACATATAGTCATGCGAAAAGAAAAGAGGTGGAGGAGTAAAAGGAGGGGGAGACACAGATATAGGCATGTCATGCCCTTCTAAAATCCAAAAAGTGAGAAGCCGACACGTTCAGTCCGCTCCTGCCCGTGCCACCTCCGTGTCGCCGGGTTTGTGCCAGAGCCGCGGTGAACCCTGACGGCCAGCCACCCTCTCCCAATACTGGTGCCTGTCCGCTGGTGGGTCGAGCGAGCCCCCCTGTGGTGGAGGCAGCTCTAAGCTTTTTAATTTAAATTGTCCCTCTAATTTGAATGAATACACTTTAAATCTATTTACAAGAATCTATTGGAGGGCAAGTCTCATGCCAGCAGCCGCGTAATTCCAGCTCCAGTAGCGTCCACTAAAGCTGCTGCAGTTAAAAAGCTTTTATAAGGATCGAGCTCGGCTGTCCACCGCAAGGCATCCTAGTGCCAGTCCCAGCCCCTATGCCTTGGGGTGCCTCCTGATGCTCTTCACTAAGTATCCCGTGGTCCCGAAGCATTTCCTTTGAAAAAATTAAGTGTCCAAACTACAGGTGGTGTAGCTTGCTTAACAGCCGGGATAATCCGCTGACTAGCAGACACTGCTACTAGGCACAAAGTATTTCCTGGGCTAGATGCAGTTAAAAATTTGTAAGTAGATACTCTCGTTGGATGCTGAGAAAGCATTCCATAGAGTCTCCTGGCACGCCATATATGATTCTCTTAAAAAGCTTGGGGTAGGGGTCTAGGGGACCCTTTCATAGCCAAAATCACGGCCCTGTATCACAATACGTCACCTAGGCTGAAGATAAATGGAACTGTAGCACCGAGGGCTCGGTTGCTACAGACGTATTGCACCTCACCCAGAGGTGTGATATCTCACTCTCAGATAAGGATGGAGTGTGGATCAGGACCCGACACCTGCATGCATTACACCACATTGCCGTGGGGCAGGGCGACCAATATGCCCCTGAGATGGGCACGACAGTCCCTGTCCCTGGCTGGAGTGGGGGGAGGGAACACTGAGGAAGGGGAACCCTGCAGTGCAGGAGCAGGGAGGAAGCAGTTCCTGGGTGCATTGAGAAGGGAGTATAAAAGGTGGGCACCATCTTAGTTCAGTGCAGAGAAGTCTGAGCAGAAGTGGCAGGGAGCAGGGGCTCTGCATGAGCTCTGCTCCGGAGGCGGGCCTAGTAACAGAGGCCCAGGCCTGCAAGAGGGAGAAGGAAGGAAGAGGAGCGGAGAAGGCTCCAGGAACGAGGAATGAAGGGATCCCAGGGGTGCGGACGGGCGAGTCGCCACCGCACGCCCGAATCCACCTGCGTGGAGGGGTCAGGCCAAAGGGGGAGACCGGTCCCCGAACTAGTGGAGGCAGGAAACGACCCTCAGCTAGAAACCGGAGGCTCTGACATTTTATGTGGCGCAGCCCCTTGCTCCACCCGCTAGGAAGGCACCACATAGGGTCAGGGAAACTGGTGCCAAGTTTACCAAGAGGAGGCCCGAGGCAGCCGGACAGAAGTGTTGGTAAGAAAGGCCAGACAAAGGACACACAAAGGGGGTCCTGTGAAGCGCTCCAAAGTTATCTGGGAGTTGTCTGAGCCCCTCACCTGGTGAGCACAGTACGACGTGGGCAGCCGTTACCTGCAGACGTGGTCTGGATAATAAGAACTGTGAGTAAAGGCCCTGAACTGCATCACTGACTCCGTGTCGTTACTGCTGCTGCCCTGCACCATCACCCCCATCCTCCGCATACACTGCCCTGAGGCTATACTCCTCCCGTGGGGAGTTATGCTACGCTCTGCTGCACCCACAACACCAGCCTTAGCGGTCTGCCCTGTAGCGGCGGTTCACTCTGACCGCAATCCACGGGTGGCGTAGTCGGACATTTAAACATCAAAACCACATAAATAGTTCCGCCACTGGTTTGACCGCCCTGAGCCACGGAACCGGATCGCCGCCAAAAAGACTACAACCACCAGCATCCACCAAAAAGTGTCCGGCTCCGGGTGTCCCAAGGCCCAGGGGGTGCGTCAGAACATTTTCATCACCTTTCACAATCACCAATGGGACAAGGCAGGGATGTCCTCTGTCCCCTCTCTTATACATCCTAGTGACGGAGCACCTGCTCTCATCAATTCGCCATAACCCCAATATTAGGTGGATTGAGGTGGGAGGCACCGAGTACAAGTGCTCTCTATTTGCTGATGATGTCCTAGTATATATCACTCAATCACATATATCCATCCCTGCTGTTATGGCTGAAATAGATCACTTTGTTACATGGTAAAATTTTAAAATCAATGCAGCGAAGTCTGAGGCCCTCGATGTCTCCCTCCCTAAATCCATATAGGATTCCATCCAGTCCAACTTTCCCTTTGCCTGGCCCTCACAGGGTATCAAATACTTAGGAATTCCTATTCATAGAGACCTCTCCCATCTATGTTATCTTAATTTTGGGCCCTTTATTGAACAATTCCATACAGACCACGGTTGGCAAGTTAGAACTGTAAGATTCACTACGTGAACCACTGGTGTTTTGTGGAAAAGCACATGTACACCGCGTTCCAAATTATTATGCAAAAAGTGTTTAGGAGTGATAAGGGAAGAATTTGTTTGTTTGTCAGTTAAACTCATTGATGGTGATGTGTGTCAGGGCTCTTTATATCACTGTAAGCAATTGCAGACACCTGTGCTAATTAGTTTGGCAGGTGTGTCCAATGAAAGGCAAGACTACTTAAGAAGGCTCTCTCACATTATTAAGCAGCCTACATTTTCTGCCAAAATGGGAAAGAAAAAGGATGTGTCGGCTGCTGAGAAGCAACAAATTGTGGAGTGTTTATGTCAAGGCATGACTACAATCAACATTGTGCGATGATCAGGATGAAGTGTCTTGGCAATCAAGAAGTATGTAGCTGATTCACAGTACACACGTGTGCGTGCTGATAAGGGCAAATTGAGGACTCTTTCCTACAGGCAATTACGTCAGTTTGAAACAGCAGCGGCAAAAAAGCCTTGTCATAGCAGCAGACAAGTTTTTGAAGCTGCTTGTGCCTCCAACGTCCCCTGAACAACAAGATGCAGGGTCCTTCAGAGGTTTGCAGCTGTGCATATGCCATCCTGTCGACCTCCTCTATCCACTTCACACAAGCAGAAACGGCTCCAGTGGGCCAAACATTACATGAAGACTGATTTCAAAACTGTTTTGTTCACGGATGAGTGCCGTGCAGCGCTCGATGGTCCAGATGAATGGAGTGGAGGATGGCTGGTTGATGGACACCCCACGCAAACACGGCTACAGCGCCAACAAGGAGGAGGTGGAGTAATGTTTTGGGCTGGAATCATGGGGAGAGAGATTGTCGGCCCCTTTAGGATCCCTGAAGGCGCTAAAGATGAACTCCATAATATATGTGGATTTTCTCAAACAGCACTTCCTGCCATGGTTCAAGAAGAAGAACCGTGTATTTCACAGCAAGATCATTTTTCTGCATGATAATGCACCATCTCATGCTGCACATAAAACATCTGCATCTCTGGCTGATATGGGCATAAAAGGGGACAAACTTATGGTGTGACCCCCATGCTCCCCTGACATCTACCCCATTCAGAACCTTTGGAGCATCATTAAAAGGAGTGTCTATGATGGCGGGAGGCAGTTCACATCTAAGCAACAGCTCTGGGAGGGTATTCTGTCCTCATGCAAAACAATTGAAGCAGAAACCATCCAAAACCTGACAAATTCAATGGACGAGAGAGTTCAGAAGCTCCTTTCGAACAAGGGGTCCTATGTGAAAATGTAACATCACCTAGAATAAAGTTTTGAGTTGAAAACTGTTTGATTTCAGTTTCTAACAACCTGCTAATGCTTATAATTTCAAAAATGACCATTTTTTTGGTCTTTATTAAAATGAAAAGGTTGATCGAAAAGTTTGGGGGATCTAAGAGTGTGGCAACCCAGTAGTCATGATTACTTCGAATTCTGACAATATGAGGGTCATGCTGCAGGTAGTGCAGCAAGAAGGCACTTATGTGTCTTGCGCATCTCGGAGCCCCAAAATTATTTTCCGGGCTAGATGCAGCTAAAAATTATTTTTAATTTTAAATCTGGTGAAGCTTATTATAGATGGCCTAATAGGATCAGTGCTGCACACTGCTACAAAGCCCAAATTATTTTCCAGTCAAGATACAGATAAACATGATTAGTAATTTGAAAGCTTAAAACGGTTGGTAGGGTGATTTTAACCAATCATCAAGCTTTTACTCTCCCCAGGATGACACAGGGGTAGAAAAGTCGTTTCGGATCCATGATTTGTTCATCTTTATGAACGTGAGTCTGTCTACATTATCAGTGGAGAGCCGCATGCGCTTATCTGTCAGCACACCACCAGCAGCGCTGAACACACGTTCAGACAGAACGCTGGCTGCGGGGCATGACAAGATCTCCAAGGCGTAAGTGGCTAGCTCCGGCCATTTATCCAGATTGGAAGCCCAAAAAGAGCAAGGGTCCAGTGACACAGTCGTGGCTTCAATGTTTACTTGGAGATACTCCTGTACCATCGTCTCTAGGCGTTGACTATGTGTCAGACTTCTTGTCTCCTGTGGCCTTGCAAAGGATGGGCAAAAAAAGTGGTGAAATGATTCTGCAAAATTGATGTTACCAGCAGATACTGTGGTTCTGTTACGGTTTGAGTGCTGAACACTTGACGGTCCCACGGTTGGCAAGTTGGAACTGTGAGATTCACTACGTGCACCACTGGTGTTTTGTGGAAAAGCACATGTAAGATTCTGCAACAGTCTCTGCTGATACTCCTGCATGCGTGCATCCCTTTCTATGGCAGGAATAATTTCTGCAAATTTACTTTTGTACCGGGGATCTAACAGTGTGGCAACCCAGTAGTCAGGATTATTTCTAATTCTCACAATTCGAGGGTCATGTTGCAGGTAGTGCAGCAAGAAGGCACTCATGTGTGTTGCGCATCCAGGAGCACCAAGTCCCTGTTGTGTTGGTGGCGAGGTAACAATCATGCTTCCTTCCTCTGTCCTCTCCCCCCAACCTCGCACAACAGAAATGTGATCAAGGTCTCCCTCATCTGATGAGTCTTCCATCAGTTCGTCCTCCACTTCTTCCTGGGCTCCTGCACCTTCCTCACTAGTTTGGCTGCAACCATGTGCCCTGGTAAAACCATCTCCCCCACCCTCACATGCCTGCCGCCTTGGTGCTGCCGACCCTCTGGACCTTGCAGATGTTAGCCCTTCCGCATACAACTCCTCCTCCTCTACTTCCTCCACCTCCTCTTGTGCCACCACCTGACTCCGAATTCTGTTTAACATGTGCTCCAGCATGTAAATCACCGGAATAGTCATGCTGATAATGGCATCGTCAGCACTAAACATCTTCGTCGCCATTTCAAAACTGTGCAGAAGGGTGCATAGGTTCCTGATCTGAGACCACTCCTCCAGCGTGATTTGCCCCACCTCTGAATCTCGTTGGCCCAGGCTATACGTCAGAACGTATTGCACCAGGGCTTGTCGGTGCTGCCACAGTCGCTGCAACATGTGCAGAGTTGAATTCCACCGGGTAGGCACATCGCATTTTAGCCGGTGAAGTGGCAGGCCCAACGACTTCTGTAGAGATGTAAGTCGCTGAGCTGCGGGATGCGAACGGCGGAAGTGAGCACACAGCGACCGTGCCCTCTGCAGAAGGCCATCTAGTCTGGGATAGTGGGCTAAAAATTGCTGGACAACCAGGTTCAACACGTGAGCCATACAAGGCACGTGTGTGACATTGCCCCGGCGAAGGGCCGCACCCAGGTTTGCAGCATTGTCGCACACGGCCTTCCCTGGTTTCAGGTCCAGTGGAGACAACCATTCATGAAATTGGTTCTCCAGAGCTGACCACAACTCCTCAGCTGTGTGACTCACATTTCCCAGACATTTCAATGTAAAAACCGCCTGATGACGTTGAGCCCTACTGCCAGCATAGTAAGGAGGTGTGCAGGATCCCTTCTGCGCAGTTAGAAAGCTTGTGGCATGACCAGACAGGCTTTGGGTGCAGGTGGAAGACCGAGAGGAGGTTGAGGAGGCAGAAGCAGTGGAGGAAAAATGACATAAAGAGGATTGACGCACAACTCGTGGGGACGGCAAGACTTGGACAGCAGCCCCTTGTCCTGCTGTCACCATAGTTACCCAGTGCCCAGTCAGCGACATGTAACGCCCCTGTCCATGCCTACTCGTCCAAGTGTCTGTGGTGAAATGCACCCTGTCACACACAGAGTTTCTCAAAGAAGCGGTGATGTTGTGTGCGACATGCTGGTGGAGCGCAGGCACACCTTTCTTTGAGAAGTAGTGACGACTGGGCATCTGGTACTGGGGCACTGCGACGGACATAAGGTCTCGAAAATCCTCTGTGTCCACCAGGCGGAAAGGCAGCATTTCTGTAGCCAAGAGCTTGCAGATGGTGAAATTCAACCTCTTAGCTTTCTCATGGCTAGGAGGAAATGGTCTTTTACTTGTCCACATCTGAGGGACCGAGGGCTGGCTATTGTGCTTAGACGGGGTTGATAAGGGTGTCCCCGGCAAACTGCCGGTCTGTGAGGAAGATGCAGGCGGACATGTTAGGTTGCGTTGATCCAAAGGTGGTGCTATCGATGTCGGACAGCGCTCAAGACCAGCTGGTGTTACCACCTCCAAAGAAAATGATGACCTGCCAATCACGCTGGCTGTTGCGGGTAAAGAGGTGGCAGGTCTGCGCCCCAAAACAGGTGTGACTGCTGTCCCCCCAGTCACAGAGGATGAAGAGGCCGCGGATGCACAAGATATGGCAGACGGTGGTTGGCCCGGCCGGCTAGACCGCATTGTAGCACACTGAGCTTCCCACTGCAACTTATGCTTCATGTCCATGTGCCGGTTCATGCATGAAGTACTCAAACTATGTATTTTTTGGCCTCTACTTAGCTTTTGCTGACAAATGTTACAGATAACACGAGTTGGGTCATCTTTATCGATCTGAAAAAATGCCCAGGCTATGCAAGGCTTAGCACCCATGCGACCTGAAGAGCCACCACGACTTGTGGTGAGAGGCAGAGTTGTGTTTGAGGATGCAGTTGTTGACGTGCTTCCAGTACTACGTCTCTGTCCAGGAAGGCGCAACCTGACCTCGTCGTCACTAGCATCTTCCTCCACCTCCTCTGCTGACCTCATCTCTTGGCTGACTGTGGGTTGACAGTAAGTGGGATCTCCGACCTCATCATCATCACCCTGTGCGTTATCACACCCGTCGTCCTCAGAGCCAACCTGTTCCTGCCCTGACAAAAAACTAAAGTTGTCGCTCCAATCAGGTATTTGAGTCTTATCATCGTCTTCCTCATTGTCTCCACCAACAGGAGTTACAGTTTGGGAATGAGGGTCTACATTATGGTCAGAACCTTCTGCGTCTGGTCCTGGATCCGACTCATAAAGATTCTGGGCATCAGTGCAGATCATTTCCTCGTCTGGATTCACAGAAGCGCTGGAGTCGACCTCTGATTCCCAGGCTATAGTATGAGTAAACAGCTCTGCAGACTCAACCATCTGTTCTACCTCATACTCAGACGGGCAGCTGGAGATTTGGGAGCTGTGAGGAAGCAAGTGCGATTTGGGTGACACCTTTGAGGACTGGAGTATTTGTGATGTTGAAGTTGATGTGGAGGAGAGCCCACTTAAAGGAGCACTTGATATCCGTTGAAGCACCTGCTGTTTTTGTGCCTCATCTGGAATTTGTAGCGATTGGCGTGGCCGTAAGAAAGGGATCTTATCACATTGTCCGCTAAAAGAAGTAGACATTTTAGTTTGGCTGGAAGATGGTCTTTCTTCTGCACCTACCCCACGGACACAACCTTTTTTCCCCTTCCCAACACGCCTATTCCCCTTTCCACCAGCAGCAGGCCTTTTTCCACTCATTTTGGTGGTTAACTAATTCACAACTCTGGAGTTGTTTGCACAAAAAAACAATGGATGGTAACCGAGCAGAGCTGAGTGGCCAAATTGTGGTATTAGGCCAAAACTATTGGCTGGGCTAGATGCAGAAAAAAAATATTTTTAATTTGCAACCTGATGGAGGTCAGTATAGATGGACTAATAGAACAAGTCCCACACGCTGCTAGAAGCCCAAATATTTTTTCAGAGATAAATGAAGAAAAAAATTATTTTTAATTTGCAACCTGATGGAGGTCAGTATAGATGGACTAATAGACCAAGTCCCACACACTGCTAGAAGCCCAAATATTTTTCAGAGCTAGATGCAGAAAAAAATTATTTTTAATTTGCAACCTGATGGAGGTCAGTATAGATGGACTAATAGACCAAGTCCCACACACTGCTAGAAGCCCAAATATTTTTTCAGAGCTAGATGCAGAAAAAAATTATTTTTAATTTGCAACCTGATGGAGGTCAGTATAGATGGACTAATAGACCAAGTCCCACACACCGCTAGAAGCCCAAATATTTTTTCAGAGCTAGATGCATAAAAAAATTATTTTTAATTTGCAACCTGATGGAGGTCAGTATAGATGGACTAATAGACCAAGTCCCACACACTGCTAGAAGCCCAAATATTTTTTCAGAGCTAGATGCAGAAAAAAATTATTTTTAATTTGCAACCTGATGGAGGTCAGTATAGATGGACTAATAGACCAAGTCCCACACACCGCTAGAAGCCCAAATATTTTTTCAGAGCTAGATGCACAAAATTTTTTTATTCAATTTGCAACCTGATGGAGGTCAGTATAGATGGACTAATAGACCAAGTCCCACACACTGCTAGAAGCCCAAATATTTTTTCAGAGCTAGATGCAGAAAATTTTTTTATTCAATTTGCAACCTGATGGAGGTCAGTATAGATGGACTAATAGACCAAGTCCCACACACTGCTAGAAGCCCAAATATTTTTTCAGAGCTAGATGCAGAAAAAAATTATTTTTAATTTGCAACCTGATGGAGGTCAGTATAGATGGACTAATAGACCAAGTCCCACACACTGCTAGAAGCCCAAATATTTTTTCAGAGCTACATGCAGAAAAAAATTATTTTTAATTTGCAACCTGATGGAGGTCAGTATAGATGGACTAATAGAACAAGTCCCACACGCTGCTAGAAGCCCAAATATTTTTTCAGAGATAAATGAAGAAAAAAATTATTTTTAATTTGCAACCTGATGGAGGTCAGTATAGATGGACTAATAGACCAAGTCCCACACACTGCTAGAAGCCCAAATATTTTTTCAGAGCTAGATGCAGAAAAAAATTATTTTTAATTTGCAACCTGATGGAGGTCAGTATAGATGGACTAATAGACCAAGTCCCACACACTGCTAGAAGCCCAAATATTTTTTCAGAGCTAGATGCAGAAAAAAATTATTTTTAATTTGCAACCTGATGGAGGTCAGTATAGATGGACTAATAGAACAAGTCCCACACGCTGCTAGAAGCCCAAATATTTTTTCAGAGATAAATGAAGAAAAAAATTATTTTTAATTTGCAACCTGATGGAGGTCAGTATAGATGGACTAATAGACCAAGTCCCACACACTGCTAGAAGCCCAAATATTTTTTCAGAGCTAGATGCAGAAAAAAATTATTTTTAATTTGCAACCTGATGGAGGTCAGTATAGATGGACTAATAGACCAAGTCCCACACACTGCTAGAAGCCCAAATATTTTTTCAGAGCTAGATGCAGAAAAAAATTATTTTTAATTTGCAACCTGATGGAGGTCAGTATAGATGGACTAATAGACCAAGTCCCACACACCGCTAGAAGCCCAAATATTTTTTCAGAGCTAGATGCAGAAAAAAATTATATTCAGTTTGCAACCTGATGGAGGTCAGTATAGATGGACTAATAGAATGATGCTATGCCCAAAAGATTTTACTTCACTAGGTGCAGTAAAAAAATTGGTATTCTATACACAGGTGGTATATCTTGCAACACAGATAGGCTACTCCACTGACTAACACACTCTGCAATAGGCCAAAAAGGATTAGCTTTGCTAGATTCAGCCAAATGCTGTGAAAAAAACTTGCACAGCACTGGCACAGACCTGCCTGGCAAAAACTGATAGGAACTGATGTAACCTAGTCCTGAAAAGGACTCCAATTACAATTAGTCTTTACTCCCACAATCTATCTATTTAAGAGCACAGACCTGCCTGATAAAAGTCGTAGGAAATGCTGTAACCTAGTCCTTAAAAGGACTGCAATCACAACTATTCCCTACTCCCAAGCTATCTGTATATTTGTGCGAAAATTGGCTTGAAATTAACAAGGTATAGCGCACACAGCAACAGCGGTGCCGTCTAACACGCAGCTGCAGCAGTGAGAAAATGGTGGCGACGGGGAAAATGGCTTGGTCTTATAGGGCAAGGACATGTGACATACACTGCCAATCACACATGCCCTTGCTTGTGTGAAAAAAAGCACTTCGCTCCGTGTGTGCGCTGCTGATAGGCTGACAGATTGCACCTCCCCACTGCAAATGCGGGAAAGAGAAAAAAAAATGGAGATCTTCATTGTTCCTGCAGAGATCCATCCCCTGCCCCTCCCCCCGCCCCGCTGTACACTCAAACTGCGTATTAACATTAATTTTCATCATTACTGAGAAAAAATCCAGTTATGATTTTGGTGCACGAACAGTTATCGAACATAACCTCGAACAGCCGAATTTTTCTCAAATTGTTCGTGTTCGCCGACCGGCTCGAACACCGCCCAAAACAGCTCGAATTTGAGATTGGCGAACAGTTCGAGTAGAACAACGCTCATCTCTACCGCTCATCTCTACTTGTATGGCTCACGTGTTGAACCTGGTTGTCCAGCAATTTTTAGCCCACTATCCCAGACTAGATGGCCTTCTGCAGAGGGCACGGTCGCTGTGTGCTCACTTCCGCCGTTCGCATCCCTCAGCTCAGCGACTTACATCTCTACAGAAGTCGTTGGGCCTGCCACTTCACCGGCTAAAATGCGATGTGCCTACCCAGTGGAATTCAACTCTGCACATGTTGCAGCGACTGTGGCAGCACCGACAAGCCCTGGTTCAATACGTTCTGACGTATAGCCTGGGCCAACGAGATCCAGAGGTGGGGCAAATCACGCTGGAGGAGTCGTCTCAGATCAGGGACCTATGCACCCTTCTGCACAGTTTTGAAATGGCGACGAAGATGTTTAGTGCTGACGATGCCATTATCAGCATGACTATTCCGGTGATTTACATGCTGGAGCACATGTTAAACAGAATTCGGAGTCAGGTGGTGGCACAAGAGGAGGTGGAGGAAGTAGAGGAGGAGGAGTTGTATGCGGAAGGGCTAACATCTGCAAGGTCCAGACGGTCGGCAGCACCAAGGCGGCAGGCATGTGAGGGTGGGGCAGATGGTTTTACCAGGGCGCATGATAGCAGCCAAACTAGTGAGGAAGGTGCAGGAGCCCAGGAAGAAGTGGAGGACGAACTGATGGAAGACTCATCAGATGAAGGAGACCTTGATCACATTTCTGTTGTGCGAGGTTGGGGGGAGAGGACAGAGGAAGGAAGCATGATTGTTACCTCGCCACCAACACAACAGGGACTTGGTGCTCCTGGATGCGCAACACACATGAGTGCCTTCTTGCTGCACTACCTGCAACATGACCCTCGAATTGTGAGAATTTGAAATAATCCTGACTACTGGGTTGCCACACTCTTAGATCCCCGGTACAAAAGTAAATTTGCAGAAATTATTCCTGCCATAGAAAGGGATGCACGCATGCAGGAGTATCAGCAGAGACTGTTGCAGAATCTTACATGTGCTTTTCCACAAAACACCAGTGGTGCACGTAGTGAATCTCACAGTTCCAACTTGCCAACCGTGGGACCGTCAAGTGTTCAGCACTCAAACCGTAACAGAACCACAGTATCTGCTGGTAACATCAATTTTGCGGAATCATTTTACCACTTTTTTAGCCCATCCTTTGCAAGGCTACAGGAGACAAGAAGTCTGACACATAGTCAACGCCTAGAGACGATGGTACAGGAGTATCTCCAAGTAAACATTGAAGCCATGACTGTGTCACTGGACCCTTGCTCTTTTTGGGCTTCCAATCTGGATAAATGGCCGGAGCTAGCCACTTACGCCTTGCAGTTCTTGTCATGCCCCGCAGCCAGCGTTCTGTCTGAACGTGTGTTCAGTGCTGCTGGTGGTGTGCTGACAGATAAGCGCACACGGCTCTCCACTGATAATGTAGACAGACTCACGTTCATAAAGATGAACAAATCATGGATCCGAAACGACTTTTCTACCCCTGTGTCATCCTGGGGAGAGTAAAAGCTTGATGATTGGTTAAAATCACCCTACCAACCGTTTTAAGCTTTCAAATTACTAATCATGTTTATCTGTATCTTGGCTGGAAAATAATTTGGGCTTTGTAGCAGTGTGCAGCACTGATTCTATTAGGCCATCTATAATAAGCTCCACCAGATTTAAAATTACTAATCATGTTTATCTGTATCTTGACTGGAAAATAATTTGGGCTTTGTAGCAGTTTGCAGCACTGATCCTATTAGACCATCTATACTAAGCTCCACCAGATTTAAAATTAATAATAATTTTTAGCTGCATCTAGCCCGGAAAATAATTTTGGGGCTCCGAGATGCGCAAGACACATAAGTGCCTTCTTGCTGCACTACCTGCAACATGACCCTCATATTGTCAGAATTCGAAGTAATCATGACTACTGGGTTGCCACACTGTTAGATCCCCCAAACTTTTCGATCAACCTTTTCATTTTAATAAAGACCAAAAAAATGGTCATTTTTGAAATTATAAGCATTAGCAGGTTATTAGAAACTGAAATCAAACAGTTTTCAACTCAAAACTTTATTCTAGGTGATGTTACATTTTCACATAGGACCCCTTGTTCGAAAGGTGCTTCTGAACTCTCTCGTCCATTGAATTTGTCAGGTTTTGGATGGTTTCTGCTTCAATTGTTTTGCATGAGGACACAATACCCTCCCAGAGATGTTGCTTAGATGTGAACTGCCTCCCGCCATCATAGACACTCCTTTTGATGTTGCTCCAGAGGTTCTGAATGGGGTAGAGGTCAGGTGAGCATGGGGGTCACACCATAAGTTTGTCCCCTTTTATGCCCATATCAGCCAGAGATGCAGATGTTTTATGTGCAACATGAGATGGTGCATTATCATGCAAAAAAATGATCTTGCTTTGAAATACACGGTTCTTCTTCTTGAACCATGGCAGGAAGTGCTGTTTGAGAAAATCAACATACATTATGGAGTTCATCTTTAGCGCCTTCAGGGATCCTAAAGGGGCCGACAATCTCTCTCCCCATGATTCCAGCCCAAAACATTACTCCACCTCCTCCTTGTTGGCGCTGTAGCCGTGTTTGCGTGGGGTGTCCATCAACCAGCCATCCTCCACTCCATCCATCTTGACCATCGAGCGCTGCACGGCACTCATCCGAGAACAAAACAGTTTTGAAATCAGTCTTTATGTAATGTTTGGCCCACTGGAGCCGTTTCTGCTTGTGTGAAGTGGATAGAGGAGGTCGACAGGATGGCGTATGCACAGCTGCAAACCTCTGAAGTACCCTGCATCTTGTTGTTCGGGGGACGTTGGAGGCACCAGCAGCTTCAAAAACTTGTCTGCTGCTATGACAAGGCTTTTTTGCCGCTGCTCTTTTAACCTGACGTAATTGCCTGTAGGAAAGAGTCCTCAATTTGCCCTTATCAGCATGCACACGTGTGTACTGTGAACCAGCTACATACTTCTTGATTGCCAAGACACTTCATCCTGATCATCGCACAATGTTGATTGTAGTCATGCCTTGACCTAAACACTCCACAATTTGTTGCTTCTCAGCAGCCGACACATCCTTTTTCTTTCCCATTTTGGAAGAAAATGTAGGCTGCTTAATAATGTGAGACAGCCTTCTTAAGTAGTCTTGCCTTTCATTGGACACACCTGCCAAACTAATTAGCACGGCTGTCTGCAATTGCTTACAGTGATATAAAGAGCCCTGACACACATCACCATCAATGAGTTTAACTGACAAACAAACAAATTCTTCCCTTATCACTCCTAAACACTTTTTGCATAATAATTTGGAACACAGTGTACATGTGCTTTTCCACAAAACACCAGTGGTTCACGTAGTGAATCTTACAGTTCTAACTTGCCAACCGTGGTCTGTATGGAGTTGTTCAATAAAGGGCCCAAAATTAAGATAACATAGATGGGAGAGGTCTCTAGGAATAGGAATTCCTAAGTATTTGATACCCTGTGAGGGCCAGGCAAAGGGAAAGTTGGACTGGATGGAATCCTATATGGATTTGGGGAGGGAGACATCGAGGGCCTCAGACTTCGCTGCATTGATTTTAAAATTTGACCATGTAACAAAGTGATCTATTTCAGCCATAACAGCATGGATGGATATATGTGATTGAGGGATATATACTAGGACATCATCAGCAAATAGAGAGCACTTGTACTCGGTGCTAGTGTTGAGCCACCCCCGTAGTGTTCGAGTTCGGTTCGGTTCGTCGAACACCCGTGTGTTCGCCGAATTGTTCGTCGAACTGTTCGTCGAACACCTTCGAACACCGTTAAAACCAATGGCAGGCAAACAAAAACACATAGAAACACATGGAAAACACCTTCAAAGGTGTCCAAAAGCTGACAAACTGCTCAGTAGACACAACTAACACATGGAAAAGGGACAAGTACATATAGTCATGCGAAAAGAAAAGAGGTGGAGGAGTAAAAGGAGGGGGAGACACAGATATAGGCATGTCATGCCCTTCTAAAATCCAAAAAGTGAGAAGCCGACACGTTCAGTCCGCTCCTGCCCGTGCCACCTCCGTGTCGCCAGGTTTGTGCCAGAGCCGCGGTGAACCCTGACGGCCAGCCCCCCTCTCCCAATACTGGTGCCTGTCCGCTGGTGGGTCGAGCGAGCCCCCCTGTGGTGGAGGCAGCTCTAAGCTTTTTAATTTAAATTGTCTCTCTAATTTGAATGAATACACTTTAAATCCATTTACAAGGATCTATTGGAGGGCAAGTCTCATGCCAGCAGCCACGTAATTCCAGCTCCAGTAGCGTCCACTAAAGCTGCTGCAGTTAAAAAGCTTTTATAAGGATCGAGCTCGGCTGTCCACCGCAAGGCATCCTACTGCCAGTCCCAGCCCCTATGCCTTGGGGTGCCTCCTGATGCTCTTCACTGAGTATCCCGTGGTCCCGAAACATTTCTTTTGAAAAAATTAAGTGTCCAAACTACAGGTGGTGTAGCTTGCTTAACAGCCGGGATAATCCGCTGACTAGCAGACACTGCTACTAGGCACAAAGTATTTCCTGGGCTAGATGCAGTTAAAAATTTGTAATTAGATACTCTCGTTGGATGCTGAGAAAGCATTCCATAGAGTCTCCTGGCACACCATATATGATTCTCTTAAAAAGCTTGGGGTAGGGGTCTAGGGGACCCTTTTATAGCCAAAATCACGGCCCTGTATCACAATACGTCACCTAGGCTGAAGATAAATGGAACTGTAGCACCCTGAGGGCTCGGTTGCTACAGAGGTATTGCACCTCACCCAGAGGTGTGATATCTCACTCTCAGGTAAGGATGGAGTGTGGATCAGGACCCGACACCTGCATGCATTACACCACATTGCCGTGGGGCAGGGCGACCAATATGCCTCTGAGATGGGCACGACAGTCCCTGTCCCTGGCTGGAGTGGGGGGAGGGAACACTGAGGAAGGGGAACCCTGTAGTGCAGGAGCAGGGAGGAAGCAGTTCCTGGGTGCATTGAGAAGGGAGTATAAAAGGTGGGCACCATCTTAGTTCAGTGCAGAGAAGTCTGAGCAGAAGTGGCAGGGAGCAGGGGCTCTGCATGAGCTCTGCTCCGGAGGCGGGCCTAGTAACAGAGGCCCAGGCCTGGAAGAGGGAGAAGGAAGGAAGAGGAGCGGAGAAGGCTCCAGGAACGAGGAATGAAGGGATCCCAGGGGTGCGGATGGGCGAGTCGCCACCGCACGCCCGAATCCACCTGCGTGGAGGGGTCAGGCCAAAGGGGGAGACCGGTCCCCGAAACTAGTGGAGGCAGGAAACGACCCTCAGCTAGAAACCGGAGGCTGTGCCATTTTATGTGGCGCAGCCCCTCGCTACACCCGCTAGGAAGGCACCACATAGGGTCAGGGAAACTGGCGCCAAGCTTACCAAGAGGAGGCCCGAGGCAGCCGGACAGAAGGGTTGGTAAGAAAAGCCAGACAAAGGACACACAAAGGGGGTCCTGTGAAGCGCTCCAAAGTTATCTGGGAGTTGTCTGAGCCCCTCACCTGGTGAGCACAGTACGACGTGGGCAGCCGTTACCTGCAGACGTGGTCTGGATAATAAGAACTGTGAGTAAAGGCCCTGGACTGCATCACTGACTCCATGTCGTTACTGCTGCTGCCCTGCACCATCACCCCCATCCTCCGCATACACTGCCCTTAGGTTATACTCCTCCCGTGGGGAGTTATGCTACGCTCTGCTGCACCCACAACACCAGCCTCAGCGGTCTGCCCTGCAGCGGCGGTTCACTCTGACCGCAATCCACGGGTGGCGTAGTCGGACATTTAAACATCAAAACCACATAAATAGTTCCGCCACTGGTTTGAACACCCTGAGCTACGGAACCGGGTCGCCGCCACGAAGACTACAACCACCAGCATCCACCAAAAATGGTCCGGCTCCGGGTGTCCCAAGGCCCAGCGTGTGCATCAGAACATTTTCATCACCTTTCACAATCACCAATGGGACAAGGCAGGGATGTCCTCTGTCCCCTCTCTTATACATCCTAGTGACGGAGCAGCTGCTCTCATCAATTCGCCATAACCCCAATATTAGGCGGATTGAGGTGGGAGGCACCGAGTACAAGTGCTCTCTATTTGCTGATGATGTCCTAGTATATATCACTCAATCACATATATCCAGCCATGCTGTTATGGCTGAAATAGATCACTTTGTTACATGGTCAAATTTTAAAATCAATGCAGCGAAGTCTGAGGCCCTCGATGTCTCCCTCCCCAAATCCATATAGGATTCCATCCAGTCCAACTTTCCCTTTGCCTGGCCCTCACAGGGTATCAAATACTTAGGAATTCCTATTCATAGAGACCTCTCCCATCTATGTTATCTTAATTTTGGGCCCTTTATTGAACAACTCCATACAGACCACGGTTGGCAAGTTAGAACTGTAAGATTCACTACATGAACCACTGGTGTTTTGTGGAAAAGCACATGTACACTGTGTTCCAAATTATTATGCAAAAAGTGTTTAGGAGTGATAAGGAAAGAATTTGTTTGTTTGTCAGTTAAACTCATTGATGGTGATGTGTGTCAGGGCTCTTTATATCACTGTAAGCAATTGCAGACACCTGTGCTAATTAGTTTGGCAGGTGTGTCCAATGAAAGGCAAGACTACTTAAGAAGGCTGTCTCACATTATTAAGCAGCCTACATTTTCTGCCAAAATGGGAAAGAAAAAGGATGTGTCGTCTGCTGAGAAGCAACAAATTGTGGAATGTTTAGGTCAAGGCATGACTACAATCAACATTGTTCGATGATCAGGATGAAGTGTCTTGGCAATCAAGAAGTATGTAGCTGATTCACAGTACACACGTGTGCGTGCTGATAAGGGCAAATTGAGGACTCTTTCCTACAGGCAATTACGTCAGGTTAAAAGAGCAGCGGCAAAAAAGCCTTGTCATAGCAGCAGACAAGTTTTTGAAGCTGCTGGTGCCTCCAACGTCCCCCGAACAACAAGATGCAGGGTCCTTCAGAGGTTTGCAGCTGTGCATATGCCATCCTGTCGACCTCCTCTATCCACTTCACACAAGCAGAAATGGCTCCAGTGGGCCAAACATTACATGAAGACTGATTTCAAAACTGTTTTGTTCACGGATGAGTGCCGTGCAGCGCTCGATTGTCCAGATGGATGGAGTGGAGGATGGCTGGTTGATGGACACCCCACGCAAACACGGCTACAGCGCCAACAAGGAGGAGGTGGAGTAATGTTTTGGGCTGGAATCATGTGGAGAGAGATTGTCTGCCCTTTTAGGATCCCTGAAGGCGCTAAAGATGAACTCCATAATATATGTGGATTTTCTCAAACAGCACTTCCTGCCATGGTTCAAGAAGAAGAACCGTGTATTTCACAGCAAGATCATTTTTTTGCATGATAATGCACCATCTCATGCTGCACATAAAACATCTGCATCTCTGGCTGATATGGGCATAAAAGGGGACAAACTTATGGTGTGACCCCCATGCTCCCCTGACCTCTACCCCATTCAGAACCTCTGGAGCATCATCAAAAGGAGTGTCTATGATGGCGGGAGGCAGTTCACATCTAAGCAACAGTTCTGGGAGGGTATTCTGTCCTCATGCAAAACAATTGAAGCAGAAACCATCCAAAACCTGACAAATTCAATGGACGAGAGAGTTCAGAAGCTCCTTTCGAACAAGAGGTCCTATGTGAAAATGTAACATCACCGAGAATAAAGTTTTGAGTTGAAAACTGTTTGATTTCAGTTTCTAATAACCTGCTAATGCTTATAATTTCAAAAATGACCATTTTTTTGGTCTTTATTAAAATGAAAAGGTTGATCGAAAAGTTTGGGGGATCTAAGAGTGTGGCAACCCAGTAGTCATGATTACTTCGAATTCGGACAATATGAGGGTCATGTTGCAGGTAGTGCAGCAAGAAGGCACTTATGTGTCTTGCGCATCTCGGAGCCCCAAAATTATTTTCCGGGCTAGATGCAGCTAAAAATTATTATTAATTTTAAATCTGGTGGAGCATAGTATAGATGGCCTAATAGGATCAGTGCTGCACACTGCTACAAAGCCCAATTTATTTTCCAGTCAAGATACAGATAAACATGATTAGTAATTTTAAATCTGGTGGAGCTTATTATAGATGGCCTAATAGAATCAGTGCTGCACACTGCTACAAAGCCCAAATTATTTTCCAGCCAAGATACAGATAAACATGATTAGTAATTTGAAAGCTTAAAACGGTTGGTAGGGTGATTTTAACCAATCATCAAGCTTTTACTCTCCCCAGGATGACACAGGGGTAGAAAATTCGTTTCGGATCCATGATTTGTTCATCTTTATGAACGTGAGTCTGTCTACATTATCAGTGGAGAGCCGCGTGCGCTTATCTGTCAGCACACCACCAGCAGCACTGAACACACGTTCAGACAGAACGTTGGCTGCGGGGCATAACAAGATCTCCAAGGCGTAAGTGGCTAGCTCCGGCCATTTATCCAGATTGGAAGCCCAAAAAGAGCAAGGGTCCAGTGACACAGTCATGGCTTCAATGTTTACTTGGAGATACTCCTGTACCATCGTCTCTAGGCGTTGACTATGTGTCAGACTTCTTGTCTCCTGTGGCCTTGCAAAGGATGGGCAAAAAAAGTGGTGAAATGATTCCGCAAAATTGATGTTACCAGCAGATACTGTGGTTCTGTTACGGTTTGAGTGCTGAACACTTGACGGTCCCACGGTTGGCAAGTTGGAACTGTGAGATTCACTACGTGCACCACTGGTGTTTCGTGGAAAGGCACATGTAAGATTCTGCAACAGTCTCTGCTGATACTCCTGCATGCGTGCATCCCTTTCTATGGCAGGAATAATTTCTGCAAATTTACTTTTGTACCGGGGATCTAACAGTGTGGCAACCCAGTAGTCAGGATTATTTCTAATTCTCACAATTCGAGGGTCATGTTGCAGGTAGTGCAGCAAGAAGGCACTCATGTGTGTTGGCAATCCAGGAGCACCAAGTCCCTGTTGTGTTGGTGGTGAGGTAACAATCATGCTTCCTTCCTCTGTCCTCTCCCCCCAACCTCGCACAACAGAAATGTGATCAAGTTCTCCCTCATCTGATGAGTCTTCCATCAGTTCGTCCTCTACTTCTTCCTGGGCTCCTGCACCTTCCTCACTAGTTTGGCTGCTACCATGCGCCCTGGTAAAACCATCTCCCCCACCCTCACATGCCTGCCGCCTTGGTGCTGCCGACCGTCTGGACCTTGCAGATGTTAGCCCTTCCGCATACAACTCCTCCTCCTCTACTTCCTCCACCTCCTCTTGTGCCACCACCTGACTTCGAATTCTGTTTAACATGTGCTCCAGCATGTAAATCACCGGAATAGTCATGCTGATAATGGCATCGTCAGCACTAAACATCTTCGTCGCCATTTCAAAACTGTGCAGAAGGGTGCATAGGTCCCTGATCTGAGACCACTCCTCCAGCGTGATTTGCCCCACCTCTGGATCTCGTTGGCCCAGGCTATATGTCAGAACGTATTGCACCAGGGCTTGTCGGTGCTGCCACAGTCGCTGCAACATGTGCAGAGTTGAATTCCACCGGGTAGGCACATCGCATTTTAGCCGGTGAATTTGCAGGCCCAACGACTTCTGTAGAGATGTAAGTCGCTGAGCTGCGGGATGCGAACGGCGGAAGTGAGCACACAGCGACCGTGCCCTCTGCAGAAGGCCATCTAGTCTGGGATAGTGGGCTAAAAATTGCTGGACAACCAGGTTCAACATGTGAGCAATACAAGGCACGTGTGTGACATTGCCCCGGCAAAGGGCCGCACCCAGGTTTGCAGCATTGTCGCACACGGCCTTCCCTGGTTTCAGGTCCAGTGGAGACAACCATTCATGAAATTGGTTCTCCAGAGCGGACCACAACTCCTCAGCTGTGTGACTCACATTTCCCAGACATTTCAAAGTAAAAACCGCCTGATGACGTTGAGCCCTACTGCCAGCATAGTAAGGAGGTGTGCAGGATCCCTTCTGCGCAGTTAGAAAGCTTGTGGCATGACCAGACAGGCTTTGGGTGCAGGTAGAAGACCGAGAGGAGGTTGAGGAGGCAGAAGCAGTGGAGGAACTTTGACATAAAGAGGATTGACGCACAACTCGTGGGGACGGCAAGACTTGGACAGCAGCCCCTTGTCCTGCTGTCACCATAGTTACCCAGTGCCCAGTCAGCGACATGTAACGCTCCTGTCCATGCCTACTCGTCAAAGTGTCTGTGGTGAAATGCACCCTGTCACACACCGAGTTTCTCAAAGAAGCGATGATGTTGTGTGCGACATGCTGGTGGAGCGCAGGCACACCTTTCTTTGAGAAGTAGTGCCGACTGGGCATCTGGTACTGGGGCACTGCGACGGACATAAGGTCTCGAAAATCCTCTGTGTCCACCAGGTGGAAAGGCAGCATTTCTGTAGCCAAGAGCTTGCAGATGGTGAAATTCAACCTCTTAGCTTTCTCATGGCTAGGAGGAAATGGTCTTTTACTTGTCCACATCTGAGGGACCGAGGGCTGGCTATTGTGCTTATACCGGGTTGATAAGGGTGTCCCCGGCAAACTGCCGGTCTGTGAGGAAGATGCAGGCGGACATGTTAGGTTGCCTTTATCCAAAGGTGGTGCTATCGATGTCGGACAGCGCTCAACACCAGCTGGTGTTACCACCTCCAAAGAAAATGATGACCTGCCAATCACGCTGGCTGTTGCGGGTAAAGAGGTGGCAGGTCTGCGCCCCAAAACAGGTGTGACTGCTGTCCCCCCAGTCACAGAGGATGAAGAGGCCGCGGATGCACAAGATATGGCAGACGGTGGTTGGCCCGGCCGGCTAGGCCGCATTGTAGCACACTGAGCTTCCCACTGCAACTTATGCTTCATGTCCATGTGCCGGTTCATGCATGAAGTACTCAAACTATGTATTTTTTGGCCTCTACTTAGCTTTTGCTGACAAATGTTACAGATAACACGAGTTGGGTCATCTTTATCGATCTGAAAAAATGCCCAGGCTATGCAAGGCTTAGCACCCATGCGACCTGAAGAGCCACCACGACTTG
Organism: Phyllobates terribilis; assembly: GCF_046119375.1. Taxonomy (NCBI): domain Eukaryota; kingdom Metazoa; phylum Chordata; class Amphibia; order Anura; family Dendrobatidae; genus Phyllobates; species Phyllobates terribilis. The sequence continues at coordinate 274,930,072 of NW_027362765.1, forward strand.
TGGTGAGAGGCAGAGTTGTGTTTGAGGATGCAGTTGTTGACGTGCTTCCAGTACTATGTCTCTGTCCAGGAAGGCGCAACCTGACCTCGTCGTCACTAGCATCTTCCTCCACCTCCTCTGCTGACCTCATCTCTTGGCTGACTGTGGATTGACAGTAAGTGGGATCTCCAACCTCATCATCATCACCCTGTGCGTTATCACACCCGTCGTCCTCAGAGCCAACCTGTTCCTGCCCTGACAAAAAACTAAAGTTGTCGCTCCAATCAGGTATTTGAGTCTCATAATCGTCTTCCTCATTGTCTCCACCAACAGGAGTTACCGTTTGGGAGTGAGGGTCTACATTATGGTCAGAACCTTCTGCATCTGGTCCTGGATCCGACTCATAAAGATTCTGGGCATCAGTGCAGATCATTTCCTCGTCTGGATTCACAGAAGCGCTGGAGTCGACCTCTGATTCCCAGGCTATAGTATGAGTAAACAGCTCTGCAGACTCAACCATCTGTTCTACCTCATACTCAGACGGGCAGCTTTAGATTTGGGAGCTGTGAGGAAGCAAGTGCGATTGGGGTGACACCTTTGAGGACTGGAGTATTTGTGATGTTGAAGTTGATGTGGAGGAGAGCCCACTTAAAGGAGCACTTGATATCCGTTGAAGCACCTGCTGTTTTTGTGCCTTATCTGGAATTTATGGCGATTGGCGTGGCCGTAAGAAAGGGATCTTATCACATTGTCCGCTAAAAGAAGTAGACATTTTAGTTTGGCTGGAAGATGGTCTTTCTTCTGCAGATGTTACTGTTGCTTTAACACCTACCCCACGGACACAACCTTTTTTCCCCTTCCCAACACGCCTATTCCCCTTTCCACCAGCAGCAGGCCTTTTTCCACTCACTTTGGTGGTTAACTAATTCACAACTCTGGAGTTGTTTGCACAAAAAAACAATGGATGGGAACCGAGCAGAGCTGAGTGGCCAAACTGTGGTATTAGGCCAAAACTATTGGCTGGGTTAGATGCAGAAAAAAATTATATTCAATTTGCAACCTGATGGAGGTCAGTATAGATGGACTAATAGAACAAGTCCCACACACAGCTAGAAGCCCAAATATTTTTTCAGAGGTAGATGCAGAAAAAAATTGTATTCAGTTTGCAACCTGATGGAGGTCAGTATAGATGGACTAATAGAACAAGTCCTACACACAGCTAGAAGCCCAAATATTTTTTCAGAGGTAGATTCAGAAAAAAAATATAATCAGTTTGCAACCTGATGGAGGTCAGTATAGATGGACTAATAGAGAAAGTCCCACACACTGCTAGAAGGCCAAATATTTTTTCAGAGCAAGATGCAGATATAAATTATTTTTAATTTGCAACCTGATGGAGGTCAGTATAGATGGACTAATAGAGAAAGTCCCACACACTGCTAGAAGGCCAAATATTTTTTTAGAGCTAGATTCAGAAAAAAATTATATTCAGTTTGCAACCTGATGGAGGTCAGTATAGATGGACTAATAGAACAAGTCCCACACACAGCTAGAAGGCCAAATATTTTTTCAGAGGTAGATGCAGATAAAAATTATTTTTAATTTGCAGCCTGATGGAGGTCAGTATAGATGGACTAATAGAGAAAGTCACACACACTGCTAGAAGGCCAAATATTTTTTCAGAGCTAGATGCAGACAAAAAATTATTTTGAATTTGCAACCTGATGGAGGTCAGTATAGATGGACTAATAGAGAAAGTCCCACACACTGCTAGAAGGCCAAATATTTTTTCAGAGCTAGATGCAGACAAAAAATTATTTTTAATTTGCAACCTGATGGAGGTCAGTATAGATGGACTAATAGAGAAAGTCCCACACACTGCTAGAAGGCCAAATATTTTTTCAGAGCTAGATGCAGATAAAAATTATTTTTAATTTGCAACCTGATGGAGGTCAGTATAGATGGACTAATAGAGAAAGTCCCACACACTGCTAGAAGGCCAAATATTTTTTCAGAGCTAGATGCAGAAAAAAATTATATTCAGTTTGCAACCTGATGGAGGTCAGTATAGATGGACTAATAGAACAAGTCCCACACACAGCTAGAAGCCCAAATATTTTTTCAGAGGTAGATGCAGAAAAATTTTTTATTCAGTTTGCAACCTGATGGAGGTCTGTATAGATGGATTAATAGAACAAGTCCCACACACAGCTAGAAGCCCAAATATTTTTTCAGAGCTAGATGCAGAAAAAAATTATATTCAGTTTGCAACCTGATGGAGGTCAGTATAGATGGACTAATAGAACAAGTCCCACACACAGCTAGAAGCCCAAATATTTTTTCAGAGGTAGATGCAGATAAAAAATTTTTTTGATTTGCAACCTGATGGAGGTCAGTATAGATGGACTAATAGAGAAAGTCCCACACACTGCTAGAAGGCCAAATATTTTTTCAGAGCTAGATGCAGAAAAAAATTATATTCAATTTGCAACCTGATGGAGGTCAGTATAGATGGACTAATAGAGTGATGCTATGCCCAAAAGATTTTACTTCACTAGGTGCAGTAAAAAAATTGGTATTCTATACACAGGTGGTATATCTTGCAACACAGATAGGCTACTCCACTGACTAACACACTCTGCAATAGGCCAAAAAGGATTAGCTTTGCTAGATTCAGCCAAATGCTGTGAAAAAAACTTGCACAGCACTGGCACAGATCTGCCTGGCAAAAACTGATAGGAACTGATGTAACCTAGTCCTGAAAAGGACTGCAATTACAATTAGTCTTTACTCCCACAATCTATCTATTTAAGAGCACAGACCTGCCTGATAAAAGTCGTAGGAAATGCTGTAACCTAGTCCTTAAAAGGACTGCAATCACAACTATTCCCTACTCCCAAGCTATCTGTAGATTTGTGCGAAAATTGGCTTGAAATTAACAAGGTATAGCGCACACAGCAACAGCGGTGCCGTCTAACACGCAGCTGCAGCAGTGAGAAAATGGTGGCGACGGGGAAAATGGCTTGGTCTTATAGGGCAAGGACATGTGACATACACTGCCAATCACACATGCCCTTGCTTGTGTGAAAAAAAGCACTTCGCTCCGTGTGTGCGCTGCTGATAGGCTGACAGATTGCACCTCCCCACTGTAAATGCGGGAAAGAGAAAAAAAAATGGAGATCTTCATTATTCCTGCAGAGATCCATCCCCTGCCCCTCCCCCCACCCCGCTGTACACTCAAACTGCGTATTAACATTAATTTTCATCATTACTGAGAAAAAATCCAGTTATGATTTTGGTGCACGAACAGTTATCGAACATAACCTCGAACAGCCGAATTTTTCTCAAATCGTTCGTGTTCGCCGAACGGCTCGAACACCGCTCAAAACAGCTCGAATTTGAGATTGGCGAACAGAGTGAACCGCCGCTGCAGGGCAGACCGCTGAGGCTGGTGTTGTGGGTGCAGTAGAGCGTAGCATAACTCCCCACGGGAGGAGTATAGCCTCAGGTCAGTGTATGCGGAGGATGGGGGTGATGGTGCAGGGCAGCAGCAGTAACGACACGGAGTCAGTGATGCAGTCCAGGGCCTTTACTCACAGTTCTTATTATCCAGACCACGTCTGCAGGTAACGGCTGTCCACGTCGTACTGTGCTCACCAGGTGAGGGGCTCAGACAACTCCCAGATAACTTTGGAGCGCTTCACAGGACCCCCTTTGTGTGTCCTTTGTCTGGCCTTTCTTACCAACCCTTCTGTCCGGCTGCCTCGGGCCTCCTCTTGGTAAACTTGGCGCCAGTTTCCCTGACCGTATGTGGTGCCTTCCTAGCGGGTGTAGCGAGGGGCTGCGCCACATAAAATGTCACAGTCTCCGGTTTCTAGCTGAGGGTCGTTTCCTGCCTCCACTAGTTTCGGGGACCGGTCTCCCCCTTTGGCCTGACCCCTCCACGCAGGTGGATTCGGGCGTGCGGTGGCGACTCGCCCGTCCGCACCCCTGGGATCCCTTCATTCCTCGTTCCTGGAGCCTTCTCCGCTCCTCTTCCTTCTTTCTCCCTCTTCCAGGCCTGGGCCTCTGTTACTAGGCTCGCCTCTGGAGCAGAGCTCATGCAGAGCCCCTGCTCCCTGCCACTTCTGCTCAGACTTCTCTGCACTGAACTAAGATGGTGCCCACCATTTATACTCCCTTCTCAATGCACCCAGGAACTGCTTCCTCCCTGCTCCTGCACAACAGGGTTCCCCTTCCTCAGTGTTCCCTCCCCCCACTCCAGCCAGGGACAGGGACTGTCGTGCCCATCTCAGAGGCATATTGGTCGCCCTGCCCCACGGCAATGTGGTGTAATGCATGCAGGTGTCGGGTCCTGATCCACACTCCATCCTTACCTGAGAGTGAGATATCACACCTCTGGGTGAGGTGCAATACCTCTGTAGAAACCGAGCCCTCAGGGTGCTACAGTTCCATTTATCTTCAGCCTAGGTGACGTATTGTGATACAGGGCCGTGATTTTGCCTATAAAAGGGTCCCCTAGACCCCTACCCCAAGCTTTTTAAGAGAATCATATATGGCGTGCCAGGAGACTCTATGGAATGCTTTCTCAGCATCCAACGAGAGTATCTAATTACAAATTTTTAACTGCATCTAGCCCAGGAAATACTTTGTGCCTAGTAGCAGTGTCTGCTAGTCAGCGGATTATCCCGGCTGTTAAGCAAGCTACACCACCTGTAGTTTGGACACTTAATTTTTTCAAAGGAAATGCTTCGGGACCACGGGATACTCAGTGAAGAGCATCAGGAGGCACCCCAAGGCATAGGGGCTGGGACTGGCAGTAGGATGCCTTGCGGTGGACAGCCGAGCTCGATCCTTATAAAAGCTTTTTAACTGCAGCAGCTTTAGTGGACGCTACTGGAGCTGGAATTACGCGGCTGCTGGCATGAGACTTGCCCTCCAATAGATCCTTGTAAATGGATTTAAAGTGTATTCATTCAAATTAGAGAGACAATTTAAATTAAAAAGCTTAGAGCTGCCTCCACCACAGGGGGGCTCGCTCGACCCACCAGCGGACAGGCACCAGTATTGGGAGAGGGGGGCTGGCCGTCAGGGTTCACCGCGGCTCTGGCACAAACCCGGCGACACGGAGGTGGCACGGGCAGGAGCGGACTGAACGTGTCGGCTTCTCACTTTTTGGATTTTAGAAGGGCATGACATGCCTATATCTGTGTCTCCCCCTCCTTTTACTCCTCCACCTCTTTTCTTTTCGCATGACTATATGTACTTGTCACTTTTCCATGTGTTAGTTGTGTCTTCTGAGCAGTTTGTCAGCTTTTGGACACCTTTGAAGGTGTTTTCTATGTGTTTCTATGTGTTTTTGTTTGCCTGCCATTGGTTTTAACGGTGTTCGAAGGTGTTCGACGAACAGTTCGACGAACAGTTTGGCGAACACACGGGTGTTCGACGAACCGAACCGAACTCGAACACTACGGGGGTGGTTCAACACTAATCCCCAGATCATCACCGATCCTCCACCAAATTTCACAGTGGGTGCAAGACACTGTGGCTTGTATGCCTCTCCGAGTCTCTGTCTAACCATTAAATGACCAGGTGTTGGGCAAAGCTGAAAATTAGGCTCATCATAGAAGATTACCTTACTCCAGTCCTATATGGTCCAATCCTTATGGTCTTTGGCAAACTTCAGACTGGCTCTCCTTTGCTTCTCATTGATGAAAGGCTTATTTCTAGCTTTTCATTACTTGAGGCCGGCATCTAGGAGCCTGTTACGAACTGTTCTTGCCGTGCACTTCACCCCAGCTGCAATTTGCCATTCCTTTTGTAGGTCACTTGATGTCATCCTGCGGTTGCTGAGTGACATTCGAATAAGATGACAGTCATCCCGGTCAGTGGATAGTCGCTTTCACCCTCTGCCGGTCAGTAGCTTTCATGTTCCCAATGTCTGCTGCTTGACCCCATTGTAATGGACTGCCGTCTTTGAAATTTTAAGGATGGAGGTAACGTGACGCTCACTGTATCCCTCTGCTAGTAAAGCCAGAATTGAACCCTTCTTTTCCTCACTCAAGACTTTCCTTTTCAACTCTTTTGGCATGGTTAACCCCTTAACAACTTTTGACGTACTAATACGCGTCTGTGCTCTGGGACTTAAGAGCCAGACCCGTATTAGTACGTCATGGCGATCGCGCGCGCACACAGGCTGTGCGGGCGCGATCACCGCCAGCTGACACCCGGTACTATGTGCAGGGAGCGGTCTTGCACCGCTCCCAGCACATTAACCCCCGCGATGCTGCGATCGAAGTCGATCGCAGCATTGCGGTGGCAAGGGGAGGTGATCGCACATACTCACCTCCTCTTCCGGCTTCCAGCGCTGACTGCCGTGGCTTCCAGGATGTTGCCATGACGACCCGATGTCGTCATGACAACATCCGGGTCACCAGACAGCAGGAAGATTTTTTGGACATGCGCAGTGCATCTCCAAACAATCTTCTCCCTGTCCAGCGCTGACAACCTGCATGACACAGGGATGGTGCTGCATTCGTGTGCCATGCAGGCGATCAGAGAAAAAAAAGTGAAAGTCCCATAGTGGGACAAAGTAATAAAGTATTAAAACTATCAGAAAGTGAAAAAAAAAAAAAAAAAAGTGTAAAAATATTTTAAAAAAAATAAAAAAAATAATCCACCAAAAATAAAAATATAATGTACCCATCAATAAATATTATTATAAAAAAAAAAAAAAAAAAACAATAAAAGTACACATATTTGGTATCGCCGCGTCCGGAACAACCTGACCTATAAAACTGTCCCACTAGTTAACCCCTTCAGTGAACATGGTAAAAAAAAAAAAAAAAAAACGAAGCAAAAAACAATGCTTTATCACCATACTGCCAAACAAAAAATGGAATAACACGCGATCAAAAAACAAATATAAATAAAAATGGTACCGCTGAAAACGTCATCTCGTCCCGCAAAAAACAAGCCAACATACAGCTCCATCAGCCAAAAAATAAAAAAGTTATAGCTCTCAGAATAAAGCTATGCTAAAAAATATTTTTTTCTATAAAATTGCTTTTATTATGTAGAAGTGCAAAACATAGAAATACGATATAAATGTGGTACCGCTGTAAACGTACTGACCCGAAGAATAAAGCTGCCTTATCAATTTTACCATACGCGGAACAGAATAAAAAAAAAAAAAAACAATTCCTGAATTGTTGGTTTTTGTTTATTCTGCCTCCCAAAAATCGGATCAAAAAATGTCACGTGCCTGAAAATGGCACCAATAACAACGTCAACTCATCCCGCAAAAAACAAGCCGTCAAATGACTGTCTGCCAAAATCTGGAAAAATTATAGCTCTCAAAATATGGTGATGCAAAAACTAGATTTTACAATAAATGCGTCTTTTAGTGTATAACAGCTGTCAGTCATAAAAACCCCATATGATTCTGGTATCGCTGTAGTCTCACCGACCCGAAGAATAAGGTCGTCTAATCACTTATACCGCATGAGGAACGGCGTAAAAAATAAACTCTCAGGTTAGGGTTGTGCTAGGGTTAGGGTTGTGCTAGGGTTAGGGTTGTGCTAGGGTTAGGGTTGTGCTACGGTTAGGGTTGTGCTACGGTTAGGGCTGGGGTTGGAATTGAGATGGGGTTGGGATTTTTTTCAAAAGTTAGAAAAAAAGATGACGATATGGCGACTAGTGTTGAGCGCAAGTGCTCGCTACTTGAGTTTGCATCGGGTGTTCTGGTATGCATTGAGTATCGTGGGTATTTGAGTGACATGCTCCAGTCTCCGCCCCATATGCTTCACGGCCCAAAAAACTTTGCGGGGATTGCCTGCCATGCACGAGCGATCCCCGCATGTTTTTTTTTGGGTGTCTAATAACCGTGAGACATCCGGGCGGGGACACGAGCATGTCACTCGAGCACACGCAGTACATGGTGCATACCTGAGTACCCGATGCAAACTCAAGTAGTGAGCACTTGCGCTCAAGACTAATGACAACTTATTCAATATGATGACCTAATGTTATCAAATTCTGTGTCGTACCTCTGGGTTCAAAATGTTCACTATACACCTTAATAAAATCCTTGACGGGTATAGTTTCCAAAATGGGGTCACTTGTGGGGGAGCTCCACTGTTTAGGCACATCAGGGGCTCTCCAAACGCGACATGGTGTCCGCTAACAAATTGAATGGAAAATCGGCTCAAATTGTTAGCGGACGCCATGTTGCGTTTGGAGAGCCCCTGTGTGCCCAAACATTGGAGCTCCCCCACAAGTGACCCCATTTTGGAAACTAGACCCCCTAAGGCACCTATTTAAATGCACAGTGAGCACTTGGAACCCCCAGGTGCTTCACAAATTGATTCGTAAAAATGGAAAAGTATTTTTTTTCCACTTTTTCATTTTTACGAATCAATTTGTGAAGCACCTGGGGGTTCCAACTGCTCACTATGCATCTAGATAGGTGACTTGGGGGGGGTCTAGTTTCCAAAATGGGGTCTCTTGTGTGGGAGCTCCAATGTTTGGGCACACAGGGGCTCTCCAAACGCAACATGGTGTCCGCTAACAATTTGAGCCGATTTTCCATTCAATTTGTTAGCGGACACCATGTTGCATTTGGAGAGTCCCTGTGTGCCCAAACATTGGAGCTCCCCCACAAGTGACCCCATTTTGGAAACTAGACCCCCCAAGGCACCTATCTAGATGCATAGTGAGCACTTGGAACCCCTAGGTGCTTCACAAATTGATTCGTAAAAATGAAAAAGTGAAAAAAAAAACACTTTTTCATTTTTACGAATCAATTTGTGAAGCACCTGGGGGTTCCAAGTAATTTTTTCATTCATATCACTTTTGAGCTATTCCTAGCACTTGTTTTGCCATCGAGCTTGTCCTATTGCAAGAGGATTGTGAAGACCACAGCAGTGTTTTTTATACTTTCCCTCGTTACATAAGATTCGGTTCAGGTGATCACCTAATTAGAAGCACATTAAGTAGAATGAGGTGTACTTTGGTTGGAATTCAACTGACACTGGAATGGAATGGCTGTCAGACATGTAAAGATGGTGATTTTTAGAAAACTGTGCAGTGGTCTCTTAATTTTTGCCAGAGGTGTATATATATATATATATATATATATATGTATATATATATACTGTATAAATACTGTAGATTTCTTTCATTTCACAGTATAACCACTCCTGAAACTTTCTGCAGTAGGCACCTGCCCTTCGATACCAAGGGGACATATTGGCTCTGGAAAGCTTACTTTCAGTGAAATATAATATTAATACTACATGGACATTTTAGATAATTTTTTGCTTTAAACTTTGTAACAGAAATTTAAAAAAAGACCCTATTTTGTTCCAGCATTACTGTTTCTCTGTGACAGAGCAAAAATTTTAACAAGTATGATGGGGATGAGTTCAAGTGGCATGACCAGATTGTCCAGACTTCAACCTCATAAGCAAATTTGGGTCAAATTGGAGTGCCAAATGAGAAAGCAGATCTTCTCATTCATCATTAGTGCCTTTTGTCTGAATGGGCAAAATTCTCACAAACACACTCCAAAATCATTTGTAAAGGCTTACCATAAAGGTGGGGATTGTAATAGCTGCAAAAAGAAGTGCACTCTACATCACTGTCAATGTTTTTAGAATAGGATATGCAATAACTACATATAGGTGTGATGATCATGTGACAACATACCATTGACCGGTAAGTGTACATTAAAATAAACTACTCATGATGGTAGATTCAAATAAAAATCTGAGTTTTTTTACTAGCTTAAAGTAATTGAACTTGAAATTTAAAATGTATCCAGTTTTTAGTTATACAAAAATAAACAATATTTTAAAGAAATTGCTGTGCATTAACAATATGCAAAAATAACATAACCAAAAACTTTCAAATAGGAAGATCAGTAAATGATTAAATATTAATGTGGTCAACACATTCTACTGAAATGTCCAATCCTTTTTTCCTATGGAACTGGAAACAGATGTTGGGCAAAATTTCTTCAAGTTAAGGGCAATATAGATACAGCCTAAGGGTTCACTCATATGACTGTATAACACGGCCCAGAGCTATCCAATGTTATATAATGGGGCAGTGCCAAACAGCGCTGATTAATAGTGTTGAGCCACCCCCGTAGTGTTCAAGTTCGGTTCGGTTCGTCGAACACCCGTATGTTCGCCGAACTGTTCATCGAACTGTTCGTCGACCATCTTCGAACACTGTTAAAACCAATGGCAGGCAAACTAAAACACATAGAAACACATAGAAAACACCTTCGAAGGTGTCCAAAACCTGACAAACTGCTCAGAAGACACAACTAACACATGGAAAAGTGACAAGTACATATAGTCATGCGAAAAGAAAAGAGGTGGAGGAGAAAAAGGAGGGGGAGACACAGATATAGGCATGTCATGCCCTTCTAAAACCAAAAAAGTGCGAAGCCGATACGGCCAGTCTGTTCCTGCCTGTGCGACTGGTGGGTCGGCCAGCCCCCCTCTCCCAATACTGGTGCCTGTCCGCTGGTGGGTCGAGCTAGCCCCCCTGTGGTGGAGGCAGGTCTAAGCTTTTTAATTTAAATTGTCTCTCTAATTTGAATGAATACACTTTAAATCCTTTTACAAGGATCTATTGGAGGGCAAGTCTCATGCCAGCAGCTGCGTAATTCCAGCTCCAGTAGCGTCCACTAAAGCTGCTGCAGTTAATAAGCTTTTATAAGGATCGAGCTCAGCGGTCCACCGCAAGGCGTCCTACTGCCAGTCCCAGCCCCTATGCCTTGGGGTGCCTCCCGATGCTCTTCACTGAGTATCCCGGGGGCCCGAAGCATTTCCTTTGAAAAAAATTAAGTGTCCAAACTACAGGTGGTGTAGCTTGCTTAATAGCTGGGATAATCCGCTGATTAGCAGACACTGCTACTAGGCACAAAGTATTTCTTGGGCTAGATGCAGTTAAAAATTTGTAATTAGATACTCTCGTTGGATGCTGAGAAAGCATTCCATAGAGTCTCCTGGCACGCCATATATTATTCTCTTAAAAAGCTTGGGGTAGGGGTCTAGGGGACCCTTTTATAGCCAAAATCATGGCCCTGTATCGCAATACATCACCTAGGCTGAAGATAAATGGAACTGTAGCACCCCGAGGGCTCGGTTGCTACAGAGGTATTGCACCTCACCCAGAGGTGTGATATCTCACTCTCAGGTAAGGATGGAGTGTGGATCAGGACCCCGACACCTGCATGCATTACACCACATTGCCGTGGGGCAGGGTGACCTATATGCGCCTGAGATGGGCACGACAGTCCCTGTCCCTGGCTGGAGTGGGGGGAGGGAACACTGAGGAAGGGGAGCCCTGTAGTGCAGGAGCAGGGAGGAAGCAGTTCCTGGGTGCATTGAGAAGGGAGTAAAAAAGGTGGGCACCATCTTAGTAAAGTGCAGAGAAGTCTGAGCAGAAGTGACAGGGAGCAGGGGCTCTGCATGAGCTCTGCTCCGGAGGCGGGCCTAGTAACAGAGGCCCAGGCCTGGAAGAGGGAGAAGGAAGGAAGAGGAGCGGAGAAGGCTCCAGGAATGAGGAACGAAGGGATCCCAGGGGTGCGGACGGGCGAGTCGCCACCGCACGCCCGAATCCACCTGCGTGGAGGGGTCAGGCCAAAGGGGGAGACCGGTCCCCAAAACTAATGGAGGCAGGAAACGACCCTCAGCTAGAAACCGGAGGCTGTGACATTTTATGTGGCGCAGCCCCTCGCTACACCCGCTAGGAAGACACCACATAGGGTCATGGAAACTGGCGCTAAGTTTACCAAGAGGAGGCCAGAGGCAGCCGGACAGAAGCGTTGGTAAGAAAGGCCAGACAAAGGACACACAAAGGGGGTCCTGTGAAGCGCTCCAAAGTTATCTGGGAGTTGTCTGAGCCCCTCACCTGGTGAGCACAGTATGACGTGGGCAGCCGTTACCTGCAGAAGTGGTCTGGATAATAAGAACTGTGAGTAAAGGCCCTGGACTGCATCACTGACTCCGAGTCGTTACTGCTGCTGCCCTGCACCATCACCCCCATCCTCCGCATACACTGCCCTGAGGCAATACTCCTCCCGTGGGGAGTTATACTACGCTCTGCTGCACCCACAACAACAGGCTCAGCGGTCTGCCCTGCAGCGGTGTTTCACTCTGACCGCAATCCACGGGTGTCGTAGTCGGACATTTAAACATCAAAACCACATAAATAGTTCCGCCACTGTTTTGACCGCCCTGAGCCACGGAATTGGGTCGCTGCCACGGAGACTACAACCCCCAGCATCCACCAAAAAGGGTCCGGCTCCGGGTGTCCCAAGGCCCAGGGGGCGCATCAGAACATTTTCATCACCTTTCATAATCACCAATGGGACAAGGCAGGGATGTCCTCTGTCCCCTCTGTTATACATCCTAGTGATGGAGCACCTGCTCTCATCAATTCGCCATAACCCTAATATTAGGTGGATTGAGGTGGGAGGCACCGAGTACAAGTGCTCTGCATTTGCTGATGATGTCCTAGTATATATCACTCAATCACATATATCCATCCCTGCTGTTATGGCTGAAATAGATCACTTTGTAACATGGTCAAATTTTAAAATCAATGCAGCGAAGTCTGAGGCCCTCGATGTCTCCCTCCCCAAATCCATACAGGATTCCATCCAGTCCAACTTTCCCTTTGCCTGGCCCTCACAGGGTATCAAATACTTTGGAATTCCTATTTATAGAGACCTCTCCCGTCTATGTTATCTTAATTTTGGGCCCTTTATTGAACAACTCCATACAGACTACGGTTGGCAAGTTAGAACTGTAAGATTCACTACGTGAACCACTGGTGTTTTGTGGAAAAGCACATGTACACTGTGTTCCAAATTATTATGCAAAAAAGTGTTTAGGAGTGATAAGGGAAGAATTTGTTTGTTTGTCAGTTAAACTCATTGATGGTGATGTGTGTCAGGGCTCTTTATATCACTGTAAGCAATTGCAGACACCTGTGCTAATTAGTTTGGCAGGTGTGTCCAATGAAAGGCAAGACTACTTAAGAAGGCTGTCCCACATTATTAAGCAGCCTACATTTTCTGCCAAAATGGGAAAGAAAAAGGATGTGTCGGCTGCTGAGAAGCAACAAATTGTGGAGTGTTTAGGTCAAGGTATGACTACAATCAACATTGCCAAGACACTTCATCCTGATCATCGCACAATCAGTAATGTTTTGGGCTGGAATCATGGGGAGAGAGATTGTAGGCCCCTTTAGGATCCCTGAAGTGGTAAAGATGAACTCCATAATGTATGTGGAGTTTCTCAAACAGCACTTCCTGCCATGGTTCAAGAAGAAGAACCGTGTATTCAACAGCAAGATCATTTTCATGCATGATAATGCACCATCTCATGCTGCACATAACACATATGCATCTCTGGCTGATATGGGCATAAAAGGGGACAAACTTATGGTGTGACCCCCATGCTCCCCTGACATCAACCCCATTGAGAACCTCTGGAGCATCATCAAAAGGAGTGTCTATGATGGCGGGAGGCAGTTCACATCTAAGCAACAGCTCTGGGAGGGTATTCTGTCCTCATGCAAAACAATTGAAGCAGAAACCATCCAAAACCTGACAAATTCAATGGACGAGACAGTTCAGAAGCTCCTTTCGAACAAGGGGTCCTATGTGCAAATGTAACATCACCTAGAATAAAGTTTTGAGTTAAAAACTGTTTGATTTCAGTTTCTAATAACCAGCTAATGCTTATAATTTAAAAAATGACCATTTTTTTGGTCTTCATTAAAATGAAAAGGTTGATCGAAGGGTGTGGGGGATCTAAGAGTGTGGCAACCCAGTAGTCAGGACTACTTCGAATTCTGACAATCTGAGGGTCATGTTGCAGGTAGTGCAGCAAGAAGGCACTCATGTGTCTTGCGCATCTAGGAGCCCCAAAATTATTTTCCAGGCTAGATGCAGCTAAAAATTATTATTAATTTTAAATCTGGTGGAGCTTAGTATAGATGGCCTAATAGAATCAGTACTGCATACTGCTACAAAGCCCAAATTATTTTCCAGCCAAGATACAGATAAACATGATTAGTAATTTTAAAGCTTAAAACGGTTGGTGAGGTGACTTTAACAAATCATCAAGCTTTTACTCTCCCCAGGATGACACAGGGGTAGAAAAGTCGTTTCGGATCCTTGATTTGTTCATCTTTATGAACGTGAGTCTGTCTACATTATCAGTGGAGAGCCGCGTGCGCTTATCTGTCAGCACACCACCAGCAGCGCTGAACACATGTTCAGAAAGAACGCTGGCTGCGGGGCATGACAAGATCTCCAAGGCGTAAGTGGCGAGCTCCGGCCATTTATCCAGATTGGAAGCCCAAAAAGAGCAAGGGTCTAGTGACACAGTCATGGCTTCAATGTTTACTTGGAAATACTCCTGTACCATCGTCTCTAATCGTTGACTATGTGTCAGACTTCTTGTCTCCTGTGGCCTTGCAAAGGATGGGCTAAAAAAGTGGTGAAATGATTCCGCAAAATTGATGTTACCAGCAGATATTGTGTTTCTGTTACGGTTTGAGTGCTGAACACTCGACGGTCCCATGGTTGGCAAGTTGGAACTGTGAGATTCACTACGTGCACCACTGGTGTTTTGTGGAAAAGCACATGTAAGATTCTGCAACAGTCTCTGCTGATACTCCTGCATGCGTGCATCTCTTTCTATGGCAGGAATAATTTCTGCAAATTTACTTTTGTACCGGGGATCTAACAGTGTGGCAACCCAGTTGTCATGATTATTTCTAATTCTCACAATTCGAAGGTCATGTTGCAGGTAGTCCAGCAAGATGGCACTCATGTGTCTTGAGCATCCAGGAGCACCAAGTCCCTGTTGTGTTGGTGGCGAGGTAACAATCATGCTTCCTTCCTCTGTCCTCTACCCCCCAACCTCGCACAACAGAAATGTGATCAAGGTCTCCCTCATCTGATGAGTCTTCCATCAGTTCGTCCTCCACTTCTTCCTGGGTTCCTGCACCTTCCTCACTAGTTTGGCTGCTATCATGCGCCCTGATAAAACCATCTCCCCCACCCTCACATGCCTGCCGCCTTGGTGCTGCCGACCGTCTGGACCTTGCAGATGTTAGCCCTTCCGCATACAACTCCTCCTCCTCTGCTTCCTCCACCTCCTCTTGTGCCACCACCTGACTCCTAATTCTGTTTAACATGTGCTCCAGCATGTAAATCACCGGAATAGTCATGCTGATAATGGCATCGTCAGCACTAAACATCTTCGTCGCCATTTCAAAACTGTGCAGAGGGGTGCATAGGTCCCTGATCTGAGACCACTCCTCCAGCGTGATTTGCCCCACCTCTGGATCTCGTTGGCCCAGGCTATACATCAGAACGTATTGCACCAGGGCTTGTTGGTGCTGCCACAGTCGCTGCAACATGTGCAGAGTTGAATTCCACCGGGTAGGCACATCGCATTTTAGCCGGTGAAGTGGCAGGCCCAACAACTTCTGTAGAGATGTAAGTCGCTGAGCTGCGGGATGCGAAGGGCGGTAGTGAGCACACAGCGACCGTGCCCTCTGCAGAAAGCCATCTAGTCCGGGATAGTGGGCTAAAAATTGCTGGACAACCAGGTTCAACACGTGAGGCATACAAGGCACGTGTGTGACATTGCCCCGGCGAAGGGCCGCACCCAGGTTTGCCGCATTGTCGCACATGGCCTTCCCTGGTTTCAGGTTCAGTGGAGACAACCATTCATGAAACTGGTTCTCCAGAGCTGACCACAACTCCTCATCTGTGTGACTCACATTTCCCAGACATTTCAAAGTAAAAACCACCTGATGACGTTGAGCCCTGCTGCCAGCATAGTAAGGAGGTGTGCAGGATCCCTTCTGCGAAGTTAGAAAGCTTGTTGCATGACCAGACAGGCTTTGGGTGCAGGTGGAGGACCGAGAGGAGGTTGAGGAGGCAGAAGCAGTGGAGGAACTTTGAGATAAAGAGGATTGACGCACAACTCGTGGGGACGGCAAGACTTGGACAGCAGCCCCTTGTCCTGCTGTCACCATAGTTACCCAGTGCCCAGTCAGCGACATGTAACGCCCCTGTCCATGCCTACTCGTCCAAGTGTCTGTGGTGAAATGCACCCTGTCACACACAGAGTTTCTCAAAGAAGCGGTGATGTTGTTTGCGACATGCTGGTGGAGCGCAGGCACACCTTTCTTTGAGAAGTAGTGCCGACTGGGTATCTGGTACTGGGGCACTGCGACGGACATAAGGTCTCGAAAATCCTCTGTGTCCACCAGGCGGAAAGGAAGCATTTCTGTAGCCAAGAGCTTGCAGATGGTGAAATTCAACCTCTTAGCTTTCTCATGGCTAGGAGGAAATGGTCTTTTACTTGTCCACATCTGAGGGACCGAGGGCTAGCTGTTGTGCTTAGACGGGCTTGAGAAGGGTGTCCCCGGCAAACTGCCGGTCTGTGAGGAAGATGCAGGCGGACATTTTATGTTGCCTTGGTCCAAAGGTGGTGCAATCGATGTCAGACAGCGCTGAACACCAGCTGGTGTTACCACCTCCAAAGAAAATGATGACCTGCCAATCACGCTGGCTGTTGCGGGTAAAGAGGTGGCAGGTCTGCATCCCAAAACAGGTGTGACTGATGTCAGTCACAGAGGATGAAGAGGCCGTGGATGCACAAGATGTGGCAGACGGTGGTTGGCCCGGCCGGCTAGGCCGCATTGTAGCACAGTGAGCTTCCCACTGCAACTTATGCTTCATGTCCATGTGCCGGTTCATGCATGAAGTACTCAAACTATGTATTTTTTGGCCTCTACTTAGCTTTTGCTGACAAATGTTACAGATAACACGAGTTGGGTCATATTTATCGATCTGAAAAAATGCCCAGGCTATGCAAGGCTTGGCACCCATGCGACCTGAAGAGCCCCCACGACTTGTGGTCAGAGGCAGAGTTATGTTTGAGGATGCAGCTGTTGACGTGCTTCCAGTACTACGTCTCTGTCAAGGAAGGCGCAACCTGACCTCGTTGTCACTAGCATCCTCCTCCACCTCCTCTGCTGACCTCATCTCTTGGCTGACTGTGGGTTGACAGTAAGTGGGATCTCCAACCTCATCATCATCACCTGTGTGTTATCACACCCGTCGTTCTCAGAGCCAACCTCTTCCTGCCCTGACAAAAAACTAAAGTTGTCGCTCCAATCAGGTATTTGAGTCTCATCATCGTCTTCCTCATTGTCTCCACCAACAGGAGTTACAGTTTGGGAACGAGGGTCTACATTATGGTCAGAACCTTCTGCGTCTGGTCCTGGATCCGACTCATAAAGATTCTGGGCATCAGTGCAGATCATTTCCTCGTCTGGATTAACAGAAGCTCTGGAGCCGACCTCGGATTCCCAGGCTATAGTATGAGTAAACAGCTCTGCAGACTCAACCATCTGTTCTACCCCATACGCAGACGGGCAGCTGGAGACTTGGGAGCTGTGAGGAAGCAAGTGCGATTGGGGTGACACCTCTGAGGACTGGAGTATTTGTGATGTTGAAGTTGAGGAGGAGGAGAGCCCACTTAAAGGAGCACTTGATATCCATTGAAGCACCTGCTGTTTTTGTGCCTCATCTGGAGTTTGTAGCGATTGGTGCGGCCATAAGAAACTGATCTTATCACATTGTCCGCTAAAAGAAGTACACATTTTAGTTTGGCTGGAAGATGGTCTTTCTTCTGCAGATGTTACTGTTGCTTTAACACCTACTCCACGGACACAACCTTTTTTCCCCTTCCCAACACGCCTATTCCCCTTTCCACCAGCAGCAGGCCTTTTTCCACTCATTTTGGTGGTTAACTAATTCACAACTCTGGAGTTGTTTGCACAAAAAAACAATGGATGGGAACCGAGCAGAGCTGAGTGGCCAAACTGTGGTATTAGGCCAAAAGTATTGGCTGGGTTAGATGCAGAAAAAAATTATATTGAATTTGCAACCTGATGGAGGTCAGTATAGATGGACTAATAGAACAAGTCCCACACACTGCTAGAAGCCTAAATATTTTTTCAGAGCTAGATGCAGAAAAAAAATATTTTTAATTTGCTACCTGATGGAGGTCAGTATAGATGGACTAATAGAACAAGTCCCGCACACTGCTACAAGCCGAAATATTTTTTCAGAGCTAGATGCAGAAAAAAATTATTTTTAATTTGCAATCTGATGGAGGTCAGTATAGATGGACTAATAGACCAAGTCCCACACACTGCTAGAAGCCTAAATATTTTTTCAGAGCTAGATGCAGAAAAAAATTATATTGAATTTGCAACCTGATGGAGGTCAGTATAGATGGACTAATAGACCAAGTCCCACACACTGCTAGAAGCCTACATATTTTTTCAGAGCTAGATGCAGAAAAAAAATATTTTTATTTTGCAACCTGGTGGAGATTAGTATAGATGGACTAATAGAACAAGTCCCACACACTGCTAGAAGCCTAAATATTTTTTCAGAGCTAGATGCAGAAAAAAATGATATTGAATTTGCAACCTGATGGAGGTCACTATAGAGGGACTAATAGACCAATTCCCACACACTGCTAGAAGCCTAAATATTTTTTCAGAGCTTGATGCAGAAAAAAATGATATTGAATTTGCAACCTGATGGAGGTCAGTATAGAGGGACTAATAGACCAATTCCCACACACTGCTAGAAGCCTAAATATTTTTTCAGAGCTTGAAGCAGAAAAAAATGATATTGAATTTGCAACCTGATGGAGGTCAGTATAGATGGACTAATAGACCAAGTCCCACACACTGCTAGAAGCCTAAATATTTTTTCAGAGCTAGATGCAGAAAAAAATTATATTGAATTTGCAACCTGATGGAGGTCAGTATAGATGGACTAATAGACCAAGTCCCACACACTGCTAGAAGCCTAAATGCTTTTTCAGAGCTCGATGCAGAAAAAAATTATTTTTAATTTGCAACCTGGTGGAGGTTAGTATAGATGGACTAATAGAACATGTCCCACACACTGCTAGAAGCCTAAATATTTTTTCAGAGCTAGATGCAGAAAAAAATTATATTGAATTTGCAACCTGATGGAGGTCAGTATAGATGGACTAATAGAACAAGTCCCACACACTGCTAGAAGCCTAAATATTTTTTCAGAGCTAGATGCAGAAAAAAATTATATTGAATTTGCAACCTGATGGAGGTCAGTATAGATGGACTAATAGACCAAATCCCACACACTGCTAGAAGCTGAAATATTTTTTCAGAGCTAGATGCAGAAAAAAATTATATTGAATTTGCACCCTGGTGGAGGTTAGTATAGATGGGCTAATAGAATGATGCTATGCCCAAAAGGTTTTACTTCACTAGGTGCAGTAAAAAAATTTGTATTCTATACACAGGTGGTGTAGCTTGCAACACAGATAGGCTACTCCACTGACTAACACACTCTACAATAGGCCAAAAAGGATTTGCTTTGCTAGATTTACCCAAATGCTGTGAAAAACACTTGCTTACATTATTCCTGCAGAGATCCATCCCCTGCCCCTCCCCCAGCCCCTCTGTACACTCAAACTGCGTATTAACATTAATTTTCAGCATTACTGAGAAAAAATCCAGTTATGATTTTGGTGCACGAACAGTTATCGAACATAACCTCGAACAGCCGAATTTTTTTCAAATCGTACGTGTTCGCCGAACGGCTCGAATTTGAGATTGGCGAACAGTTAGAGTCGAACACCGCTCATCTCTACTGATTAATCTGATGATTGGATCATGTGCACCCATACAAGTCTATGAATGCATGTGACTCATCGGACTTCATTAGAATGTCATCCGAGTGCAGTCTTATTTATGAGAACAGAGATAATGGAGAAGATGGAGAAATTAAGTTTTCCATCTTCTCCACACCTGTGCTGAGAGAATGAGATCACACTAAGATTACACTAGTATTCTGGCAGACATTGATCAGAGTGAAATTAGCATAATCGGCCCGATTATCTCACATGAGAGAATCGATGGTCGACTCGTGTGACCCCAGCTTTACACTAAACTACAATTGCCTTCAAATGCATTATATAATTTTATTATATAAAATATAAAGCATTACAAATTAAAATAGCATTAGAATTACATCTAAAAATACAATTTGTTTAAATTTACATTTAAAGTGTTACTCTATATGTCTCGAAGTTGTATATCCCTCACTTCACCTAATAAAAGGCAGAATAGAGCAATAGAGGGCAATCAGTTAATGACAATGATGTAGAATGGAGGAATAGGAATAAAGAAAATAATGATGAACTGAACCAGAATTATCATTTCAGAAGGGAGGCTGGAATGGAAAATAAAATATATGATTGAATATATGGTTCCTCATTTTGAATATATAGACATCTACAGATCTAGAGGATAAACCGCCTGTCTTCAGGGGAGGTGGTATGAAAGCTAGACCACCTCTTTACACTTTATTAAAAGCCTTCCATATTTATGGGGTGGTATGCTTTACATTTCTATTTGCTGTGTACAGCATAAATCAACATAATTCTCAAACATTAAGTTCTGTAAAGTTAACGATATGTGTGTTGTAGTTAGAATAATTTAAAAAATGAATATTCCAATATTCCAACATATCTACAGGGTACTCGCTTTGCTTTTAGCCTAAGGCTCTAATATCTCATGCACTAAGGGGTCACTGTTTTGCAAAAAATCTCAAGTTTGTTGGTGCTTAATTTTGAAAAGGGATAATTTAACTATATTTCACAGGTGGGACCACGTTAAACCTTATATTTATTGATGAAGTAATCAGGATCAAGTGGGAGTTCACAAATCCTTTGTCATTATTTTCACTTTATGTCGGTGTCATCTAAACTATGGAATTTCCCAGTTATCAGTCAGCAATAGTTTGTTACATTAGACTCTTATTATAAAGAGATTTGTCTCTTATGTGCAATGTACTGCAAAATATATCAAAACTTGTCCTCGTTTGATCTATAACAGAAAGCTTGCTTAAAAGAAATATTGGAGAGTGTCTATTTTGGCTGCATCTTTGCTTCAGCTATGCAACTTTAAATGACTTTCATTTATCCACTTCTTATTGTAAAAGGCAATTATCAAGGGCATAACATATTAAAAAAAAAGTAGACAAAATAATGTTTAAATAATCTATGAAAACTTATTAAAATATATATAATTTTCTTTGGTCTCTTCCTATTTGCTCAGCTCAAATAGAATAAAAAAAATAATCACTTTTATCAAATATTTGTACTCACCAATGGTCTGGCAAGCATTTCTGACTAATTAGTGAATAGTGCTTACATTGGATCTGAAAGTTGTTAAAGAGTTTCAAATTAGAAACAGGATCCCATTTTTTTTTTAAAAAACAGTGCCTTGTGTCTTTCTATTGGAAATGTATTCACCTTACAGAAAAATAATTGCAAGAAAATAACAATACAGCTCTGGCAAAAATTAAGAAACCACTGAACAGTTTTCTATTGGAAAGCATGGAAAGACTGGTGGAAAGCATGCCAAGACGCATGAAAGCTGTGAATAAAAATCAGGGTTAGTCCACCAAATATTGATTTCTGAACTGTTCCTGAGTTAAGACATGAGTAATTTGAGGTCTGAAAGCACTGTTTCCTTTTTAGTATTTTGACATGTTATCATTTGCTGCAAATAAATAAAAAATTTTTAGCTTTGAATTTTACTCAAAAATATACCTATAAAAAGAAAATTTTGCAGTGGTCTCTTAATTTTTGCCAGAGCTGTATATTCGCAGGGTTTTAACATATTTCTAATATATATTCCTCATCTGGAATACTGTGTCCAGTTCTTGGCACCACATCTTAAAAAAGACATGAAGAAACTGGAACAAGTTCAGAGAAGAGTGACCAGAATGGTGACTGGTCTGCAAACCATGTCCTATGAGGAGCGGTTGCAGGATTTGGGAATGTTTAGCTTGCAAAAGAGAATTGTGAGAGGAAACTTAATAGCTGTCTACAAATATCTGAAGGTTTGTCACAGTATAAAGGGATCATCCTTATTCTCATTTGCACAAAGAAATACTAGAAGCAATGGGATGAAACAGAGTGGGAGAAGATACAGATTAGATATTAGAAAAAACTTTTCGACAATGAGGGTGATCAATGAGTGGAACAGGCTGCCACGAGAGGTGGCGAGTTCTCCTTTCATGGAAGTCTTCAAACAGAGGCTGGACAGACATCTGTCTGAGATGGTTTAATGAATCCTGCATTGAGCAGAAGGTTAGACATGATGACCCTGGAGGCCCCCTACAACTCTAACATTCTATGATTCTATGATTGTATTTATTCTTCCAATATAATATAAGCCCATTCTATATTTATAAATATTTCATCTGATGAAAAATTGGACATGCAGCACATGCAGTCTATGTTAATATCTGTCAGTGGGGTAAAAAAACTTAAAGTGGGGTAATGTTAGTATCCAGTGGATAGGTTTTTGGTGATACATATGGAATCAGCTTATTTCCAAGAGTAATCTAGTTAGTCCAGTGCATACCAGTAGCATACTTTTCATATGTTCAAAAGAACCTCCAATATACTCTACCAGAGCCATTGCAGCTGACTAACTAAACTTCCACACTTGTAAGTGCAATTCCCCAAAAACATTCCATTGGACATTTACATCACTAGTGGGGATTAGGCTGTGTGCCCACGATGTGTTTTTGGTGCGTTTTTTGGTGTGGATTTACAGCGCTTAAACGCTCCAGAAATCACCTCACTGCTCACCTATCTAATAGCCCCCAGAATATGTCGTCTGGTCTTTTGCACCTCTTTTATTTGTCACATTCTGTTGAGTGCATCCTCTTCATCCTGCTTCACTCATGATCATAGCTTCTGGCATGGTAAGGACTGGTGTCTGGTGCTGACTAAATCTCAGGTGCAACACAACGTAACATAGTGACATCACAACATCACAACATGCAACACAGTGGCACAGCGTAGCGGAATGTGAGATACCTAGTTGTAAGGGAAGCTGAGGAAGATGGAGCTCAATAGGGGAAGGCACAAATAAAGACGCACAGAACATGGCAGAAGTGAGTGACGCGGTCAGTATTAATTTTATATTTTTTTTTAACCATCTGCCAACCTTCTACAGTTCAGTAAAATGGCGGCCAGCTGTTCGCTATTTCGCTGAATTTGTGCGGAGGAAATTGCAAAAATCAGCATTCTAGAGAATATGACTTTATGTAAAATTCAAGGAGAATTCAATTCCATTTAAATAAATTCACTCTTCTCTATTGGTGACTGCATAGTAGCATTAGCTTTGACTACGGTTTCCACACTAATCAAATCCATTTATAAATTCAGAATACAGGGATTAGGTGGAATCTACTATCAGTTGGTGTTTTTCTTAGTATAATTTGGAAGAAGCTGTTTTCCCCACTGTCAGATAATACAAACCTCAACATTGAAATTGTGACACGAAGAAGAAAAAGTCATGACATTATGGACATCACATGATCAATAGATGAAAAATGGAAACAACATTTTCAAAACATCTCAATTTATTCCGCAAAAATATGAGCTCCACATGCAGAACTACACACACTTACATGCTAAACATACAGCTCTTAATCTTTGTCTGAGGATTTTTATGCCATACTGAATGCACTGGGGGGAATTTTCAAGAACAGCTCCCTTTACAATTGCTGGCCAGTAACCAATGACATCCCAGATGTGCTCAATAGGAGACAAAAAATATATACTTCAATCATGGGCAGGAATATATTTCTGCTGTAATTGACAGCACTTTCTAGTGTTAATTATAGTGAATTTGTGGGCTGTGTTAGGCAATGACCGTAGGCCCAACCCACTTTTTAGAAACAAATCTAAACCAGCATAAAACCCCAAAAATTACCGATTTTTTTTTGTGCTACTAGATGTTGTGCAAAAATTTGTGACTTTAACATGACATTTTTTGGGCATAAGCTGTTTAATAAATTCAATGTTTTCTGAGTGTTCCTTTACTACTACGTTCTGAAATCTGTAACTACATTTTTTTAAACTTAACTAAACTCTAATCTAAGATGTTTTGACATGTTGTAGCCCCTTAAAAACCCCGTTAATCAATTGGGATCCACGTCCTGAGATGCAATCGATAGCTCAAACCACAAGACAGATATGATTTACTTTAAGGCAATACACTGCTTTTAAAAACCTAGAACATATTAAAAAAATGATGCTTGGTTTCCTAATGTATATATTACTGAAGAGCTACTTTCATGCTACAAATATAGATCTTCCAAATACCTAATAAAAGCAGAAAAAAACTGAAAAAGTGGAGTACCCCATTAAATAAAATGTATCAGCAACTTCTATTTTTTATGTAGATGCTACATAAACTAAAGCAATCACAATGTGTCATCTGACAGAATACACCGATTCCAGAGCAAACAGGCTTTTTAATCCACCACTTTGTCATCTTAATGTCAAAATCTTAAGACTCAGCTGAATGCTTTATTTTTTCTTTTCATTGTTTATGGTCTGTTTTTGAGATTAGCTATGAAAGCAGAGTAATCATGTACTGTAGGAGAAAAATTACAAAGGAATCTCATTGTTATATGTATAAAACCTTGACTCTTCAAATGTTCCAAGCCAATATCAATCTATCATTCAGTGCATTATTTTTTTTGGCCAAATCTCTTAAAACCTGTGTCCCTAGAACTTGTATGACATGTGTGTGAACCATTTTTAGCTAACCTCTTTTGTAATAAAGTCAACTTGTACTCCATCTACTACTTATAACATTTAAATGCAGTAAAGATGCTTATTCTACTTATCTTAAACTTGTGTATATCTCCAATTGCATGTGAAATCGGGGTATGCTACATTGTAAAAGTTTTATGAAGGTAATTTTCCCTAGAAACATTGTCTTTTTGTAGGAATATGACTGTAATATAAATACTGTAAGCAGGGCCGGTTTTAGGCAAAGTGGGGCCCTAAATGCTGACATATTGCACCATCACACAGAAACATTGCGGTTGCAGTTATATGCGCTGAGATCAGACCATTAAATGAGTGTAATTGACAATATTGAAGTTCTTCAGTGCTTGTTTCCCGGCCCCTTTACACAGGCTGACTAACAATGACGGGGACAGAGCAATCACTAGTAGAGCAATCTGTCCCCATACAGTATCATGTTATCGGCAGCACATCTACAGCTTACACCGGCAATGTGCTGCTGAGAACAAGGATTTTTGTCCAATCAACCGATGAATGAGCAGCATTTTGCTCGTACGTTGGACGATTGCTGATACGTTTACACCTATGAGCTCTCATCTGTGCAGCCAGGATTTATAAATGTGGATCTCACACCCAGACTGTGTCACATACTGCCACTGTGTCTATACCCGACCATCTACATATACTAGTAACATATACACTAGTTAGAATAATGCAATAAAATATATAAACAAGCACAATTATATACACTTATACACATGGCACACACATGCTGCACAAAAAATGCTCATTAGTTCCACACATTACACACAGCACATGTATGCAGGACAACAAGCATTCATATAAACACATGCAAATCTCTTACAGACAGCACACACTGCACTCACCTCACATACACACACTGCACACACCTCACATACACACACTGCACACACCTCACATACACACACTGCACACACCTCACATACACACACTGCACACACCTCACATACACACACTGCACTCACCTCACATACACACACTGCACACACTTCACATACACACATTGCACACACCTCACATACACACACTGCACACACCTCACATACACACACTGCACACACCTCACATACACACACTGCACACACCTCACATACACACTGCACACACCTCACATACACATACTGAACACACCTCACATACACACACTGCACACACCTCACATACACATACTGAACACACCTCACATACACACACTGCACACACCTCACATACACACACTGCACGCACCTCACATACACACAACTCACATACACACACTGCACACACCTCACATACACACTGCACACACCTCACATACACACACTGCACACACCTTATATACACACACTGCACACACCTCACATACACATACTGAACACACCTCACATACACACACTGCACACACCTCACATACACATACTGAACACACCTCACATACACACACTGCACGCACCTCACATACACACAACTCACATACACACACTGCACACACCTCACAAACACACACTGCACGCACCTCACATACACACAACTCACATACACACACTGCACACACCTCACATACACACACTGCACACACCTCACATACACACTGCACACACCTCACATACACACACTGCACACACCTCACATACACACACTGCACACACCTCACATACACATACTGAACACACCTCACATACACACACTGCACGCACTTCACATACACACAACTCACATACACACACTGCACACACCTCACATACACACACTGCACACACCTCACATACACACTGCACACACCTCACATACACATACTGAACACACCTCACATACACACACTGCACTCACCTCACATACACACACTGCACACACCTCACATACACACACTGCACACACCTCACATACACACACTGCACACACCTCACATACACACACTGCACACACCTCACATACACACTGCACACACCTCACAAACACATACTGAACACACCTCACATACACACACTGCACACACCTCACATACACACACTGCACGCACCTCACATACACACAACTCACATACACACACTGCACACACCTCACAAACACACTGCACACACCTCACATACACACACTGCACACACCTTACATACACACACTGCACACACCTCACATACACATACTGAACACACCTCACATACACACACTGCACACACCTCACATACACATACTGAACACACCTCACAGACAGCACACACTGCACTCACCTCACATACACATACTGAACACACCTCACATACACACACTGCACACACCTCACATACACATACTGAACACACCTCACAGACAGCACACACTGCACTCACCTCACATACACATACTGAACACACCTCACATACACACACTGCACACACCTCACATACACACACTGCACGCACCTCACATACACACAACTCACATACACACACTGCACACACCTCACAAACACACACTGCACGCACCTCACATACACATAACTCACATACACACACTGCACACACCTCACATACACACACTGCACACACCTCACATACACACTGCACACACCTCACATACACATACTGAACACACCTCACATACACACACTGCACACAACTCACATACACATACTGAACACACCTCACATACACACACTGCACACACCTCACATACACACTGCACACACCTCACATACACACACTGCACACACCTCACATACACACACTGCACACACCTCACATACACATACTGAACACACCTCACATACACACACTGCACACACCTCACATACACATACTGAACACACCTCACATACACACACTGCACGCACCTCACATACACACAACTCACATACACACACTGCACACACCTCACATACACACACTGCACACACCTCACATACACATACTGAACACACCTCACATACACACACTGCACGCACCTCACATACACACAACTCACATACACACACTGCACACACCTCACATACACACACTGCACACACCTCACATACACATACTGAACACACCTCACATACACACACTGCACACACCTCACAAACACATACTGAACACACCTCACATACACACACTGCACGCACCTCACATACACACAACTCACATACACACACTGCACACACCTCACATACACACACTGCACACACCTCACATACACACACTGCACACACCTCACATACACACTGCACACACCTCACATACACATACTGAACACACCTCACATACACACACTGCACACACCTCACATACACATACTGAACACACCTCACATACACACACTGCACGCACCTCACATACACACAACTCACATACACACACTGCACACACCTCACATACACACACTGCACACACCTCACATACACATACTGAACACACCTCACATACACACACTGCACGCACCTCACATACACACAACTCACATACACACACTGCACACACCTCACATACACACACTGCACACACCTCACATACACATACTGAACACACCTCACATACACACACTGCACACACCTCACAAACACATACTGAACACACCTCACATACACACACTGCACGCACCTCACATACACACAACTCACATACACACACTGCACACACCTCACATACACACACTGCACACACCTCACATACACACACTGCACACACCTCACATACACACTGCACACACCTCACATACACATACTGAACACACCTCACATACACACACTGCACACACCTCACATACACATACTGAACACACCTCACATACACACACTGCACGCACCTCACATACACACAACTCACATACACACACTGCACACACCTCACATACACACACTGCACGCACCTCACATACACACACCTCACATACACACACTGCACACACCTCACATACACACACTGCACACACCTCACATACACATACTGAACACACCTCACACACACACACTGCATACACCTCACATACTCACACTGCACACACCTCACATACACACACTGCACACACCTCACAGACAGCACACACTGCACACACCTCACATACACACACTGCACACACCTCACATACACACACTGCACTCACCTCACATACACACACTGCACACACCTAACATACACACACTACACACACCTCACATACACACACTGCACTCACCTCACATACACACAATGCAAACACCTCACATACACACACTACACACACCTCACATACACACACCTCACATACACACACTACACACACCTCACATACACACACTGCACTCACCTCACATACACACACTACACACACATCACATACACACACTGCACACACCTCACAAACAGCACACACTGCACTCACCTCACATACACACACTGCACTCACCTCACATACACACACCTAACATACACACACTGCACACACCTCACATACACACACTGCACTCACCTCACATACACACAATGCACTCACCTCACATATACACACTGCACTCACCTCACATACACACACTGCATACACCTCACACACACACTGCACACACCTCACATACACACACTGCATACACCTCACATACACACAATGCACTCACCTCACATACACACACTGCACTCACCTCACATACACACACTGCACACACCTCACATACACACACTGCACACACCTCACAAACAGCACACACTGCACTCACCTCACATACACACACTGCACTCACCTCACATACACACACCTAACATACACACACTGCACACACCTCACATACACACACTGCACTCACCTCACATACACACAATGCACTCACCTCACATACACACACTGCACTCACCTCACATACACACACTGCATACACCTCACATACACACACTGCACACACCTCACATACACACACTGCATACACCTCACATACACACACTGCACACACCTCACATACACACACTACACACACCTAACATACACACACCTCACATACACACACTGCACACACCTCACATACACACACTGCACTCACCTCACATACACACACTGCACTCACCTCACATACACACACTGCACACACCTCACATACACACACTGCACTTACATCACATACACACACTGCATACACCTCACATACACACACTGCACACACCTCACATACACACACTACACACACCTAACATACACACACCTCACATACACACACTGCACACACCTCACATACACACACTGCACACACCTCACATATACACACTACACACACCTCACATACACACACCTCACATACACATACTGAACACACCTTACATACACACACTGCACACACCTCGCATACACACTGCACACACCTCACATACACATACTGAACACACCTCACATACACACACTGCACACACCTCACATACACACACTGCACGCACCTCACATACACACAACTCACATACACACACTGCACACACCTCACATACACACTGCACACACCTCACATACACACACTGCACACACCTCACATACACACACTGCACACACCTCACATACACATACTGAACACACCTCACATACACACACTGCACACACCTCACATACACATACTGAACACACCTCACATATACACACTGCACGCACCTCACATACACACAACTCACATACACACACTGCACACACCTCACATACACACACTGCACACACCTCACATACACACTGAACACACCTCACATACACATACTGAACACACCTCACATACACACACTGCACGCACCTCATACACACAACTCACATACACACACTGCACACACCTCACATACACACACTGCACACACCTCACATACACACTGCACACACCTCACATACACATACTGAACACACCTCACATACACACACTGCACACACCTCACATACACATACTGAACACACCTCACATACACACACTGCACGCACCTCACATACACACAACTCACATACACACACTGCACACACCTCACATACACACACTGCACACACCTCACATACACACTGCACACACCTCACATACACACACTGCACACACCTCACATACACACACTGCACACACCTCACATACACATACTGAACACACCTCACATACACACACTGCACGCACCTCACATACACACAACTCACATACACACACTACACACACCTCACATACACACACTGCACACACCTCACATACACACTGCACACACCTCACATACACATACTGAACACACCTCACATACACACACTGCACACACCTCACATACACATACTGAACACACCTCACATACACACACTGCACGCACCTCACATACACACAACTCACATACACACACTGCACACACCACACATACACACACTGCACACACCTCACATACACATACTGAACACACCTCACATACACACACTGCACACACCTCACATACACACAACTCACATACACACACTGCACACACCTCACATACACACACTGCACACACCTCACATACACACTGCACACACCTCACATACACATACTGAACACACCTCACATACACACACTGCACACACCTCACAAACACATACTGAACACACCTCACATACACACACTGCACGCACCTCACATACACACAACTCACATACACACACTGCACACACCTCACATACACACACTGCACACACCTCACATACACACACTGCACACACCTCACATACACACTGCAAACACCTCACATACACATACTGAACACACCTCACATACACACACTGCACACACCTCACATACACATACTTAACACACCTCACATACACACACTGCACGCACCTCACATACACACAACTCACATACACACACTGCACACACCTCACATACACACACTGCACGCACCTCACATACACACACCTCACATACACACTGCACACACCTCACATACACACACTGCACACACCTCACATACACATACTGAACACACCTCACACACACACACTGCATACACCTCACATACTCACACTGCACACACCTCACATACACACACTGCACACACCTCACAGACAGCACACACTGCACACACCTCACATACACACACTGCACACACCTCACATACACACACTGCACTCACCTCACATACACACACTGCACACACCTAACATACACACACTACAAACACCTCACATACACACACTGCACTCACCTCACATACACACAATGCACACACCTCACATACACACACTACACACACCTCACATACACACACCTCACATACACACGCTACACACACCTCACATACACACACTGCACTCACCTCACATACACACACTACACACACATCACATACACACACTGCACACACCTCACAAACAGCACACACTGCACTCACCTCACATACACACACTGCACTCACCTCACATACACACACCTAACATACACACACTGCACACACCTCACATACACACACTGCACTCACCTCACATACACACAATGCACTCACCTCACATACACACACTGCACTCACCTCACATACACACACTGCATACACCTCACATACACACACTGCACACACCTCACATACACACACTGCATACACCTCACATACACACAATGCACTCACCTCACATACACACACTGCACTCACCTCACATACACACACTGCACACACCTCACATACACACACTGCACACACCTCACAAACAGCACACACTGCACTCACCTCACATACACACACTGCACTCACCTCACATACACACACCTAACATACACACACCTCACATACACACACTGCACTCACCTCACATACACACAATGCACTCACCTCACATACACACACTTCACTCACCTCACATACACACACTGCATACACCTCACATACACACACTGCACACACCTCACATACACACACTGCATACACCTCACATACACACACTGCACACACCTCACATACACACACTACACACACCTAACATACACACACCTCACATACACACACTGCACACACCTCACATACACACACTGAACTCACCTCACATACACACACTGCACTCACCTCACATACACACACTGCACACACCTCACATACACACACTGCACTCACATCACATACACACACTGCATACACCTCACATACACACACTGCACACACCTCACATACACACACTACACACACCTAACATACACACACCTCACATACACACACTGCACACACCTCACATACACACACTGCACACACCTCACATACACACACTACACACACCTCACATACAAACACCTCACATACACACACTGCACACACCTCACATATACACACTGCACTCACCTCACATACACACAATGCACTCACCTCACATACACACACTGCACACACCTCACATACACACACTGCACTCACATCACATACACACACTGCATACACCTCACATACACACACTGCACACACCTCACATACACACACTACACACACCTCACATACACACACCTCACATACACACACTGCACACACCTCACATACACAGACTGCACTCACCTCACATACACACACTGCAC
Source organism: Phyllobates terribilis (assembly GCF_046119375.1). Classification (NCBI taxonomy): domain Eukaryota; kingdom Metazoa; phylum Chordata; class Amphibia; order Anura; family Dendrobatidae; genus Phyllobates; species Phyllobates terribilis. Next base: position 274,963,252 of record NW_027362765.1, read on the forward strand.
GCACCTCACATACACACAACTCACATACACACACTGCACGCACCTCACATACACACACTGCACACACCTCACATACACACTGCACACACCTCACATACACATACTGAACACACCTCACATACACACACTGCACACACCTCACATACACATACTGAACACACCTCACATACACACACTGCACGCACCTCACATACACACAACTCACATACACACACTGCGCACACCACACATACACACACTGCACACACCTCACATACACATACTGAACACACCTCACATACACACACTGCACACACCTCACATACACACAACTCACATACACACGCTGCACACACCTCACATACACACACTGCACACACCTCACATACACACTGAACACACCTCACATACACATACTGAACACACCTCACATACACACACTGCACACACCTCACAAACACATACTGAACACACCTCACATACACACACTGCACGCACCTCACATACACACAACTCACATACACACACTGCACACACCTCACATACACACACTGCACACATCTCACATACACACACTGCACACACCTCACATACACACTGCAAACACCTCACATACACATACTGAACACACCTCACATACACACACTGCACACACCTCACATACACATACTGAACACACCTCACAAACACACACTGCACGCACCTCACATACACACAACTCACATACACACACTGCACACACCTCACATACACACACTGCACGCACCTCACATACACACACCTCACATACACACACTGCACACACCTCACATACACATACTGAACACACCTCACATACACACACTGCACACACCTCACAAACACATACTGAACACACCTCACATACACACACTGCACGCACCTCACATACACACAACTCACATACACACACTGCACACACCTCACATACACACACTGCACACACCTCACATACACACACTGCACACACCTCACATACACACTGCAAACACCTCACATACACATACTGAACACACCTCACATACACACACTGCACACACCTCACATACACATACTTAACACACCTCACATACACACACTGCACGCACCTCACATACACACAACTCACATACACACACTGCACACACCTCACATACACACACTGCACGCACCTCACATACACACACCTCACATACACACTGCACACACCTCACATACACACACTGCACACACCTCACATACACATACTGAACACACCTCACACACACACACTGCATACACCTCACATACTCACACTGCACACACCTCACATACACACACTGCACACACCTCACAGACAGCACACACTGCACACACCTCACATACACACACTGCACACACCTCACATACACACACTGCACTCACCTCACATACACACACTGCACACACCTAACATACACACACTACACACACCTCACATACACACACTGCACTCACCTCACATACACACAATGCACACACCTCACATACACACACTACACACACCTCACATACACACACCTCACATACACACGCTACACACACCTCACATACACACACTGCACTCACCTCACATACACACACTACACACACATCACATACACACACTGCACACACCTCACAAACAGCACACACTGCACTCACCTCACATACACACACTGCACTCACCTCACATACACACACCTAACATACACACACTGCACACACCTCACATACACACACTGCACTCACCTCACATACACACAATGCACTCACCTCACATACACACACTGCACTCACCTCACATACACACACTGCATACACCTCACATACACACACTGCACACACCTCACATACACACACTGCATACACCTCACATACACACAATGCACTCACCTCACATACACACACTGCACTCACCTCACATACACACACTGCACACACCTCACATACACACACTGCACACACCTCACAAACAGCACACACTGCACTCACCTCACATACACACACTGCACTCACCTCACATACACACACCTAACATACACACACCTCACATACACACACTGCACTCACCTCACATACACACAATGCACTCACCTCACATACACACACTTCACTCACCTCACATACACACACTGCATACACCTCACATACACACACTGCACACACCTCACATACACACACTGCATACACCTCACATACACACACTGCACACACCTCACATACACACACTACACACACCTAACATACACACACCTCACATACACACACTGCACACACCTCACATACACACACTGAACTCACCTCACATACACACACTGCACTCACCTCACATACACACACTGCACACACCTCACATACACACACTGCACTCACATCACATACACACACTGCATACACCTCACATACACACACTGCACACACCTCACATACACACACTACACACACCTAACATACACACACCTCACATACACACACTGCACACACCTCACATACACACACTGCACACACCTCACATACACACACTACACACACCTCACATACAAACACCTCACATACACACACTGCACACACCTCACATATACACACTGCACTCACCTCACATACACACAATGCACTCACCTCACATACACACACTGCACACACCTCACATACACACACTGCACTCACATCACATACACACACTGCATACACCTCACATACACACACTGCACACACCTCACATACACACACTACACACACCTCACATACACACACCTCACATACACACACTGCACACACCTCACATACACAGACTGCACTCACCTCACATACACACACTGCACGCACCTCACATACACACAACTCACATACACACACTGCACGCACCTCACATACACACACTGCACACACCTCACATACACACTGCACACACCTCACATACACATACTGAACACACCTCACATACACACACTGCACACACCTCACATACACATACTGAACACACCTCACATACACACACTGCACGCACCTCACATACACACAACTCACATACACACACTGCGCACACCACACATACACACACTGCACACACCTCACATACACATACTGAACACACCTCACATACACACACTGCACACACCTCACATACACACAACTCACATACACACGCTGCACACACCTCACATACACACACTGCACACACCTCACATACACACTGAACACACCTCACATACACATACTGAACACACCTCACATACACACACTGCACACACCTCACAAACACATACTGAACACACCTCACATACACACACTGCACGCACCTCACATACACACAACTCACATACACACACTGCACACACCTCACATACACACACTGCACACATCTCACATACACACACTGCACACACCTCACATACACACTGCAAACACCTCACATACACATACTGAACACACCTCACATACACACACTGCACACACCTCACATACACATACTGAACACACCTCACAAACACACACTGCACGCACCTCACATACACACAACTCACATACACACACTGCACACACCTCACATACACACACTGCACGCACCTCACATACACACACCTCACATACACACACTGCACACACCTCACATACACACACTGCACACACCTCACATACACATACTGAACACACCTCACACACACACACTGCATACACCTCACATACTCACACTGCACACACCTCACATACACACACTGCACACACCTCACAGACAGCACACACTGCACACACCTCACATACACACACTGCACACACCTCACATACACACACTGCACTCACCTCACATACACACACTGCACACACCTAACATACACACACTACACACACCTCACATACACACACTGCACTCACCTCACATACACACAATGCACACACCTCACATACACACACTACACACACCTCACAAACACACACCTCACATACACACACTACACACACCTCACATACACACACTGCACTCACCTCACATACACACACTACACACACATCACATACACACACTGCACACACCTCACAAACAGCACACACTGCACTCACCTCACATACACACACTGCACTCACCTCACATACACACACCTAACATACACACACTGCACACACCTCACATACACACACTGCACTCACCTCACATACACACAATGCACTCACCTCACATACACACACTGCACTCACCTCACATACACACACTGCATACACCTCACATACACACACTGCACACACCTCACATACACACACTGAATACACCTCACATACACACAATGCACTCACCTCACATACACACACTGCACTCACCTCACATACACACACTGCACACACCTCACATACACACACTGCACACACCTCACAAACAGCACACACTGCACTCACCTCACATACACACACTGCACTCACCTCACATACACACACCTAACATACACACACCTCACATACACACACTGCACTCACCTCACATACACACAATGCACTCACCTCACATACACACACTTCACTCACCTCACATACACACACTGCATACACCTCACATACACACACTGCACACACCTCACATACACACACTGCATACACCTCACATACACACACTGCACACACCTCACATACACACACTACACACACCTAACATACACACACCTCACATACACACACTGCACACACCTCACATACACACACTGAACTCACCTCACATACACACACTGCACTCACCTCACATACACACACTGCACACACCTCACATACACACACTGCACTCACATCACATACACACACTGCATACACCTCACATACACACACTGCACACACCTCACATACACACACTACACACACCTAACATACACACACCTCACATACACACACTGCACACACCTCACATACACACACTGCACACACCTCACATACACACACTACACACACCTCACATACAAACACCTCACATACACACACTGCACACACCTCACATATACACACTGCACTCACCTCACATACACACAATGCACTCACCTCACATACACACACTGCACACACCTCACATACACACACTGCACTCACATCACATACACACACTGCATACACCTCACATACACACACTGCACACACCTCACATACACACACTACACACACCTCACATACACACACCTCACATACACACACTGCACACACGTCACATACACAGACTGCACTCACCTCACATACACACACTGCACACACCTCACATACACACACTGGACACACCTCACATACACACACTACACACACCTCACATACACACACCTCACATACACACACTGCACACACCTCACATACACACACTGCACACACCTCACATACACACACTGCACACACCTCACATACACACACTACACACACCTCACATACACACACCTCACATACACACACTGCACACACCTCACATACACACACTGCACTCACCTCACAAACACACAATGCACTCACCTCACATACACACACTGCACACACCTCACATACACACACTGCACTCACATCACATACACACACTGCATACACCTCACATACACACACTGCACACACCTCACATACACACACTACACACACCTCACATGCACACACCTCACATACACACACTGCACACACCTCACATACACACACTGCACTCACCTCACATACACACACTGCACACACCTCACATACACACACTGCACATACCTCACATACACACACTGCACACACCTCACATACACACACTACACACACCTCACATACACACACCTCACATACACACACTGCACACACCTCACATACACACACTGCACTCACCTCACATACACACACTACACACACCTCACATACACACACCTCACATACACACACTGCACACACCTCACATACACACACTGCACTCACCTCACATACACACAATGCACACACCTCACATACACACACTACACACACCTCACATACACACACCTCACATACACACACTACACACACATCACATACACACACTGCACACACCTCACATACACACACTGCACACACCTCACATACACACACTACACACACCTCACATACACACACCTCACATACACACACTGCACACACCTCACATACACACACTGCACTCACCTCACAAACACACAATGCACTCACCTCACATACACACACTGCACACACCTCACATACACACACTGCACTCACATCACATACACACACTGCATACACCTCACATACACACACTGCACACACCTCACATACACACACTACACACACCTCACATGCACACACCTCACATACACACACTGCACACACCTCACATACACACACTGCACTCACCTCACATAAACACACTGCACACACCTCACATACACACACTGCACATACCTCACATACACACACTGCACACACCTCACATACACACACTACACACACCTCACATACACACACCTCACATACACACACTGCACACACCTCACATACACACACTGCACTCACCTCACATACACACAATGCACACACCTCACATACACACACTACACACACCTCACATACACACACCTCACATACACACACTACATACACCTCACATACACACACTGCACACACCTCACATACACACACTGCACACACCTCACATACACACACTGCACACACCTCACATACACACACTACACACACCTCACATACACACACCTCACATACACACACTGCACACACCTCACATACACACACTGCACTCACCTCACATACACACAATGCACTCACCTCACATACACACACTGCACACACCTCACATACACACACTGCACTCACATCACATACACACACTACATACACCTCACATACACACACTGCACACACCTCACATACACACACCTCACATACACACACCTCACATACACACACTGCACACACCTCACATACACACACTGCACTCACCTCACATACACACACTGCACACACCTCACATACACACACTGCACACACCTCACATACACACACTACACACACCTCACATACACACACTGCACACACCTCACATACACACACTACACACACCTCACACACACACACCTCACATACACACACTACACACACCTCACATACACACACTGCACACATCTCACATACACACACTGCACACACCTCACATACACACACCTCACATACACACACTGCACACACCTCACATACACACACCTCACATACACACACTACACACACCTCACATACACACACTGCACACACCTCACATACACACACCTCACATACACACAATGCACACACCTCACATACACACACTGCAAACACCTCACATACACACACTTCACATACACACACTGCACACACCTCACATACACACACTGCACACACCTCACAGACAGCACACACTGCACACACCTCACATACACACACTGCACACACCTCACATACACACACTGCACACACCTCACATACACACACCTCACATACACACACTGCACACACCTCACAGACAGCACACACTGCACACACCTCACAGACAGCACACAATGCACACACCTCACATACTGCACACACTGCACTCACCTCACATACACACACTGCACTCACCTCACATACACACATCTCACATACACACACTGCACACACCTCACATACACACAACTCACATATACACACTGCACACACCTCACATACGCACACCTCACATACAAAGACTGCACACACCTCACATACACACACCTCACATACACACACTGTACACACCTCACATACACACACTGCACACACCTCACATACACACACTGCACACACCTCACATACACACACTGCACACACCTCACATACACACAACTCAGATACACACACTGCACACACCTCACATACACACACTGCACACACCTCACATACACACACTGCACACACCTCACATACACACATTGCACACACCTCACATACACACACTGCACACACCTCACATACACACACTGCATACACCTCACATACACACATTGCACACACTGCACACACCTCACATACGCACACTGCACACACCTCACATACACACACTGCACACACCTCACATACACACAACTCAAATACACACACTGCACACACCTCACATACACACACTGCACACACCTCACATACACACACTGCACACACCTCACATACACACACTGCACACACCTCACATACACACATTGCACACACCTCACATACACACACTGCACACACCTCACATACACACACTGCACACACCTCACATACACACACTGCATACACCTCACATACACACATTGCACACACTGCACACACCTCACATACACACACTGCACACACCTCACATATGCACACTGCACACACCTCACATACACACACTGCACACACCTCACATACACACAACTCAGATACACACACTGCACACACCTCACATACACACACTGCACACACCTCACATACACACACTGCACACACCTCACAGGCAGCACACACTGCACACACCTCACAGACAGCACACACTGCACACACCTCACATACACACACTGCACACACCTCACATACACACACTGCACACACCTCACATACACACACCTCACATACACACACTGCACACACCTCACAGACAGCACACACTGCACACACCTCACATACACACAGTGCACACACCTCACATACACACAGTGCACACACCTCACATACACACACTGCACACACCTCACATACACACACTGCACACACCTCACATATACACAACTCACATACACACACTGCACACACCTCACATACACACACTGCACACACCTCACATGCACACACTGCACACACCTCACATGCACACACTGCACACACCTCACATACACACACTGCACACACCTCACATACACACAACTCAGATACACATACTGCACACACCTCACATACACACACTGCACATACCTCACATACACACACTGCACACACCTCACATACACACATTGCACACACATCACATACACACACTGCACACACCTCACATACACACACTGCACACACCTCACATACACACACTGCATACACCTCACATACACACACTGCACACACTTCACATACACACACTGCACACACCTCACATATGCACACTGCACACACCTCACATACACACACTGCACACACCTCACGTACACACACTGCACACACCTCACATACACACACTGCACTCACTTCACATACACACACTGCACTCACCTCACATACACACTGCACACACCACACATACACACACCTCACATACACACACTACACACACCTCACATACACACACCTCACATACACACACTGCACACACCTCACATACACACACCTCAAATACACACACCTCACATACACACAATGCACACACCTCACAGACAGCACACACTGCACACACCTCACATACACACAGTGCACACAACTCACATACACACACTGCACACACCTCACATACACACACTGCACACACCTCACATACACACAACTCACATACACACACTGCACACACCTCACATACACACCTCACATACACAGACTGCACACACCTCACATACACACACCTCACATACACACACTGTACACACCTCACATACACACACTGCACAAACCTCACATACACACAATGCACACACCTCACATACACACACTGCACACACCTCACATACACACACTGCACACACCTCACATACACACAACTCAGATACACACACTGCACACACCTCACATACACACACTGCACACACCTCACATACACACATTGCACTGCACACACCTCACATACACACACTGCACACACCTCACATACACACATTGCACACACCTCACATACACACACTGCACACACCTCACATACACACACTGCACACACCTCACATAAACACACTGCATACACCTCACATACACACATTGCACACACTGCACACACCTCACATACACACACTGCACACACCTCACATACGCACACTGCACACACCTCACATACACACACTGCACACACCTCACATACACACACTGCACACACCTCACATACACACAACTCAGATACACACACTGCACACACCTCACATACACACACTGCACATACCTCACATACACACACTGCACACACCTCACAGACAGCACACACTGCACACACCTCACATACACACAGTGCAGACACCTCACATACACACACTGCACACACCTCACATACACACACTGCACACACCTCACATACACACACTGCACACACCTCACATACACACAACTCACATACACACACTGCACACACCTCACATACACACACTGCACACACCTCACATGCACACACTGCACACACCTCACATACACACACTGCACACACCTCACATACACACACTGCACACACCTCACATACACACATTGCACACACCTCACATACACACACTGCACACACCTCACATACACACACTGCACACACCTCACATACACACACTGCACACACCTCACATACACACACTGCACACATCTCACATACGCACACTGCACACACCTCACATACACACACTGCACACACCTCACGTACACACACTGCACACACCTCACATACACACACTGCACTCACTTCACATACACACACTGCACTCACCTCACATACACACTGCACACACCACACATACACACACCTCACATACACACACTACACACACCTCACATACACACACCTCACATACACACACTGCACACACCTCACATACACACACTGCACACACCTCACATACACACACCTCACATACACACACTGCACACACCTCACAGACAGCACACACTGCACACACCTCACATACACACACCTCACATACACACACTGCACACACCTCACATACACACAACTCACATACACACACTGCACACACCTCACATACACACACCTCACATACACAGACTGCACACACCTCACATACACACACCTCACATACACACACTGTACACACCTCACATACACACACTGCACACACCTCACATACACACACTGCACACACCTCACATACACACACTGCACACACCTCACATACACACACCTCAGATACACACACTGCACACACTGCACACACCTGACATACACACACTGCACACACCTCACATACAAACATTGCACTGCACACACCTCACATACACACACTGCACACACCTCACATACACACATTGCACACACCTCACATACACACACTGCACACACCTCACATACACACACTGCACACACCTCACATAAACACACTGCATACACCTCACATACACACATTGCACACACTGCACACACCTCACATACACACACTGCACACACCTCACATACGCACACTGCACACACCTCACATACACACACTGCACACACCTCACATACACACACTGCACACTCCTCACATACACACAACACAGATACACACACTGCACACACCTCACATACACACACTGCACATACCTCACATACACACACTGCACACACCTCACAGACAGCACACACTGCACACACCTCACATACACACACTGCACACACCTCACATACACACACTGCACACACCTCACATACACACACCTCACATACACACACTGCACACACCTCACAGACAGCACACACTGCACACACCTCACATACACACAGTGCACACACCTCACATACACACAGTGCACACACCTCACATACACACACTGCACACACCTCACATACACACACTGCACACACCTCACATACACACACTGCACACACCTCACATACACACACTGCACACACCTCACATACACACACTGCACACATCTCACATACGCACACTGCACACACCTCACATACACACACTGCACACACCTCACGTACACACACTGCACACACCTCACATACACACACTGCACTCACTTCACATACACACACTGCACTCACCTCACATACACACTGCACACACCACACATACACACACCTCACATACACACACTACACACACCTCACATACACACACCTCACATACACACACTGCACACACCTCACATACACACACTGCACACACCTCACATACACACACCTCACATACACACACTGCACACACCTCACAGACAGCACACACTGCACACACCTCACATACACACACCTCACATACACACACTGCACACACCTCACATACACACAACTCACATACACACACTGCACACACCTCACATACACACACCTCACATACACAGACTGCACACACCTCACATACACACACCTCACATACACACACTGTACACACCTCACATACACACACTGCACACACCTCACATACACACACTGCACACACCTCACATACACACACTGCACACACCTCACATACACACACCTCAGATACACACACTGCACACACTGCACACACCTGACATACACACACTGCACACACCTCACATACAAACATTGCACTGCACACACCTCACATACACACACTGCACACACCTCACATACACACATTGCACACACCTCACATACACACACTGCACACACCTCACATACACACACTGCACACACCTCACATAAACACACTGCATACACCTCACATACACACATTGCACACACTGCACACACCTCACATACACACACTGCACACACCTCACATACGCACACTGCACACACCTCACATACACACACTGCACACACCTCACATACACACACTGCACACTCCTCACATACACACAACACAGATACACACACTGCACACACCTCACATACACACACTGCACATACCTCACATACACACACTGCACACACCTCACAGACAGCACACACTGCACACACCTCACATACACACACTGCACACACCTCACATACACACACTGCACACACCTCACATACACACACCTCACATACACACACTGCACACACCTCACAGACAGCACACACTGCACACACCTCACATACACACAGTGCACACACCTCACATACACACAGTGCACACACCTCACATACACACACTGCACACACCTCACATACACACACTGCACACACCTCACATACACACAACTCACATACACACACTGCACACACCTCACATACACACACCTCACATACACAGACTGCACACACCTCACATACACACACCTGACATACACACACTGTACACACCTCACATACACACACTGCACACTCCTCACATACACACACTGCACATACCTCACATACACACACTGCACACACTTCACATACACACAACTCAGATAGACACACTGCACACACCTCACATACACACACTGCACACACCTCACATACACACATTGCACACACCTCACATACACACACTGCACACACCTCACATACACACACTGCACACACCTCACATACACACACTGCACACACCTCACATACACACACTGCATACACCTCACATACACACATTGCACACACTGCACACACCTCACATACACACACTGCACACACTTCACATACGCACAATTCACACACCTCACATACACACACTGCACACACCTCACATACACACACTGCACACACCTCACATACACACACTGCACACACCTCACATACACACACTGCACACACCTCACATACACACACCTCACATACACACACTGCACACACCTCAAAGACAGCACACACTGCACACACCTCACATACACACAGTGCACACACCTCACATACACACACTGCACACACCTCACAAACACACACTGCACACACCTCACATACACACACTGCACACACCTCACATACACACAACTCACATACACACACTGCACACAGTTCACATACACACACCTCACATACACAGACTGCACACACCTCACATACACACACCTCACATACACACACTGTACACACCTCACATACACACACTGCACACACCTCACATACACACACTGCACACACCTCACATACACACACTGCACACACCTCACATACACACAACTCCGATACACACACTGCACACACCTCACATACACACACTGCACACACCTCACATACACACATTGCACACACCTCACATACACACACTGCACACACCTCAAATACACACACTGCACACACCTCACATACACACACTGCATACACCTCACATACACACATTGCACACACTGCACACACCTCACATACACACACTGCACACACTTCACATACGCACACTGCACACACCTCACATACACACACTGCACACACCTCACATACACACACTGCACACACCTCACATACACACAACTCAGATACACACACTGCACACACCTCACATACACACACTGCACACACCTCACATGCACACACTGCACACACCTCACATACACACAACTCAGATACACACACTGCACACACCTCACATACACACACTGCACACACCTCACATACACACACTGCACACACCTCACATACACACATTGCACACACCTCACATACACACACTGCACACACCTCACATACACACGCTGCACACACCTCACATACACACACTGCATACACCTCACATACACACATTGCACACACTGCACACACCTCACATACACACACTGCACACACCTCACATACGCACACCTCACATACACACATTGCACGCACTGCACACACCTCACATACACACACTGCACACACCTCACATACGCACACCTCACATACACAGACTGCACACACCTCACATACACACACTGCACACACCTCACATACACACACTGCACACACCTCACATACACACATTGCACTGCACACACCTCACATACACACACTGCACACACCTCACATACACACATTGCACACACCTCACATACACACACTGCACATACCTCACATACACACACTGCACACACCTCACATAAACACACTGCATACACCTCACATACACACATTGCACACACTGCACACACCTCACATACACACACTGCACACACCTCACATACGCACACTGCACACACCTCACATACACACACTGCACACACCTCACATACACACACTGCACACACCTCACATACACACAACTCAGATACACACACTGCACACACCTCACATACACACACTGCACATACCTCACATACACACACTGCACACACCTCACAGACAGCACACACTGCACACACCTCACATACACACACTACACACACCTCACATACACACACTGCACACACCTCACATACACACACATCACATACACACACTGCACACACCTCACAGACAGCACACACTGCACACACCTCACATACACACAGTGCACACACCTCACATACACACAGTGCACACACCTCACATACACACACTGCACACACCTCACATACACACACTGCACACACCTCACATACACACAACTCACATACACACTGCACACACCTCACATACACACACCTCACATACACAGACTGCACACACCTCACATACACACACCTCACATACACACACTGTACACCTCACATACACACACTGCACACACCTCACATACACACACTGCACATACCTCACATACACACACTGCACACACTTCACATACACACAACTCAGATAGACACACTGCACACACCTCACATACACACACTGCACACACCTCACATACACACATTGCACACACCTCACATACACACACTGCACACACCTCACATACACACACTGCACACACCTCACATACACACACTGCACACACCTCACATACACACACTGCATACACCTCACATACACACATTGCACACACTGCACACACCTCACATACACACACTGCACACACTTCACATACGCACACTGCACACACCTCACATACACACACTGCACACACCTCACATACACACACTGCACACACCTCACATACACACACTGCACACACCTCACATACACACAACTCAGATACACACACTGCACACACCACACATACACACACCTCACATGCACACACTACACACACCTCACATACACACACCTCACATACACACACTGCACACACCTCACATACACACACTGCACACACCTCACATACACACACCTCACATACACACACTGCACACACCTCACAGACAGCACACACTGCACACACCTCACATACACACAGTGCACACACCTCACATACACACACTGCACACACCTCACATACACACACTGCACACACCTCACATACACACACGGCACACACCTCACATACACACACCTCACATACACAGACTGCACACACCTCACATACACACCTCACATGCACACACTGTACACACCTCACATACACACACTGCACACACCTCACATACACACACTGCACACACCTCACATACACACACTGCACACACCTCACATACACACAACTCAGATACACACACTGCACACACCTCACATACACACACTGCACACACCTCACATACACACATTGCACACACCTCATATACACACACTGCACACACCTCACATACACACACTGCACACACCTCACATACACACACTGCATACACCTCACATACACACATTGCACACACTGCACACACCTCACATACACACACTGCACACACTTCACATACGCACACTGCACACACCTCACATACACACACTGCACACACCTCACATACACACACCTCACATACACACAACTCAGATACACACACTGCACACACCTCACATACACACACTGCACACACCTCACATACACACACTGCACACACCTCACATACACACAACTCAGATACACACACTGCACACACCTCACATACACACACTGCACACACTTCACATACACACACTGCACACACCTCACATACACACATTGCACACACCTCACATACACACACTGCACACACCTCACATACACACGCTGCACACACCTCACATACACACACTGCATACACCTCACATACACACATTGCACACACTGCACACACCTCACATACACACACTGCACACACCTCACATACGCACACCTCACATACACAGACTGCACACACCTCACATACACACACCTCACATACACACACTGTACACACCTCACATACACACACTGCACACACCTCACATACACACACTGCACACACCTCACATACACACACTGCACACACCTCACATACACACAACTCAGATACACACACTGCACACACCTCACATACACACACTGCACACACCTCACATACACACATTGCACACACCTCACATACACACACTGCACACACCTCACATACACACACTGCACACACCTCACATACACACACTGCACACACCTCACATACACACAACTCAGATACACACACCTCACATACACACACTGCACACACCTCACATACACACATTGCACACACCTCACATACACACATTGCACACACTGCACACACCTCACATACACACACTGCACACACTTCACATACGCACACTGCACACACCTCACATACACACACTGCACACACCTCACATACACACACTGCACACACCTCACATACACACACTGCACACACCTCACATACACACAACTCAGATACACACACTGCACACACCTCACATACACACACTGCACACACCTCACATACACACATTGCACACACCTCACATACACACATTGCACACACCTCACATACACACACTGCACACACTTCACATACGCACACTGCACACACCTCACATACACACACTGCACACACCTCACATACACACACTGCACACACCTCACATACACACAACTCAGATACACACACTGCACACACCTCACATACACACACTGCACACACCTCACATACACACACGGCACACACCTCACATACACACACCTCACATACACAGACTGCACACACCTCACATACACACACCTCACATGCACACACTGTACACACCTCACATACACACACCTCACATACACACACTGCACACACCTCACATACACACACTGCACACACCTCACATACACACAACTCAGATACACACACTGCACACACCTCACATACACACACTGCACACACCTCACATACACACATTGCACACACCTCACATACACACACTGCACACACCTCACATACACACACTGCATACACCTCACATACACACATTGCACACACTGCACACACCTCACATACACACACTGCACACACTTCACATACGCACACTGCACACACCTCACATACACACACTGCACACACCTCACATACACACACTGCACACACCTCACATACACACAACTCAGATACACACACTGCACACACCTCACATACACACACTGCACACACCTCACATACACACACTGCACACACCTCACATACACACAACTCAGATACACACACTGCACACACCTCACATACACACACTGCACACACTTCACATACACACACTGCACACACCTCACATACACACATTGCACACACCTCACATACACACACTGCACACACCTCACATACACACGCTGCACACACCTCACATACACACACTGCATACACCTCACATACACACATTGCACACACTGCACACACCTCACATACACACACTGCACACACCTCACATACGCACACCTCACATACACAGACTGCACACACCTCACATACACACCCCTCACATACACACACTGTACACACCTCACATACACACACTGCACACACCTCACATACACACACTGCACACACCTCACATACACACACTGCACACACCTCACATACACACAACTCAGATACACACACTGCACACACCTCACATACACACACTGCACACACCTCACATACACACATTGCACACACCTCACATACACACACTGCACACACCTCACATACACACACTGCACACACCTCACATACACACACTGCACACACCTCACATACACACAACTCAGATACACACACCTCACATACACACACTGCACACACCTCACATACACACATTGCACACACCTCACATACACACATTGCACACACTGCACACACCTCACATACACACACTGCACACACTTCACATACGCACACTGCACACACCTCACATACACACACTGCACACACCTCACATACACACACTGCACACACCTCACATACACACACTGCACACACCTCACATACACACAACTCAGATACACACACTGCACACACCTCACATACACACACTGCACACACCTCACATACACACATTGCACACACCTCACATACACACATTGCACACACTGCACACACCTCACATACACACACTGCACACACTTCACATACGCACACTGCACACACCTCACATACACACACTGCACACACCTCACATACACACACTGCACACACCTCACATACACACAACTCAGATACACACACTGCACACACCTCACATACACACACTGCACACACCTCACATACACACACGGCACACACCTCACATACACACACCTCACATACACAGACTGCACACACCTCACATACACACACCTCACATGCACACACTGTACACACCTCACATACACACACCTCACATACACACACTGCACACACCTCACATACACACACTGCACACACCTCACATACACACAACTCAGATACACACACTGCACACACCTCACATACACACACTGCACACACCTCACATACACACATTGCACACACCTCACATACACACACTGCACACACCTCACATACACACACTGCATACACCTCACATACACACATTGCACACACTGCACACACCACACATACACACACTGCACACACTTCACATACGCACACTGCACACACCTCACATACACACACTGCACACACCTCACATACACACACTGCACACACCTCACATACACACAACTCAGATACACACACTGCACACACCTCACATACACACACTGCACACACCTCACATACACACACTGCACACACCTCACATACACACAACTCAGATACACACACTGCACACACCTCACATACACACACTGCACACACTTCACATACACACACTGCACACACCTCACATACACACATTGCACACACCTCACATACACACACTGCACACACCTCACATACACACGCTGCACACACCTCACATACACACACTGCATACACCTCACATACACACATTGCACACACTGCACACACCTCACATACACACACTGCACACACATCACATACGCACACCTCACATACACAGACTGCACACACCTCACATACACACACCTCACATACACACTTCACATACACACACTGCACACACCTCACATACACACACTGCACACACCTCACATACACACACTGCACACACCTCACATACACACAACTCAGATACACACACTGCACACACCTCACATACACACACTGCACACACCTCACATACACACTTGCACACACCTCACATACACACACTGCACACACCTCACATACACACACTGCACACACCTCACATACACACACTGCACACACCTCACATACACACAACTCAGATACACACACTGCACACACCTCACATACACACACTGCACACACCTCACATACACACATTGCACACACCTCACATACACACATTGCACACACTGCACACACCTCACATACACACACTGCACACTTCACATACGCACACTGCACACACCTCACATACACACACTGCACACACCTCACATACACACACTGCACACACCTCACATACACACAACTCAGATACACACACTGCACACACCTCACATACACACACTGCACACACCTCACATACACACACTGCACACACCTCACATACACACAACTCAGATACACACACTGCACACACCTCACATACACACACTGCACACACCTCACATACACACACTGCACACACCTCACATACACACATTGCACACAAATAACATACACATACTGCACACACCTCACATACACACGCTGCACACACCTCACATACACACACTGCATACACCTCACATACACACATTGCACACACTGCACACACCTCACATACACACACTGCACACACCTCACATACGCACACCTCACATACACAGACTGCACACACCTCACATACACACACCTCACATACACACACTGTACACACCTCACATACACACACTGCACATACCTCACATACACACACTGCACACACCTCACATACACACGCTGCACACACCTCACATACACACACTGCATACACCTCACATACACACATTGCACACACTGCACACACCTCACATACACACACTGCACACACCTCACATACGCACACCTCACATACACAGACTGCACACACCTCACATACACACACTGCACACACCTCACATACACACACTGCACACACCTCACATACACACATTGCACTGCACACACCTCACATACACACTGCACACACCTCACATACACACATTGCACACACCTCACATACACACACTGCACATACCTCACATACACACACTGCACACACCTCACATAAACACACTGCATACACCTCACATACACACATTGCACACACTGCACACACCTCACATACACACACTGCACACACCTCACATACGCACACTGCACACACCTCACATACACACACTGCACACACCTCACATACACACACTGCACACACCTCACATACACACAACTCAGATACACACACTGCACACACCTCACATACACACACTGTACATACCTCACATACACACACTGCACACACCTCACAGACAGCACACACTGCACACAACTCACATACACACACTACACACACCTCACATACACACACTGCACACACCTCACATACACACACCTCACATACACACACTGCACACACCTCACAGACAGCACACACTGCACACACCTCACATACACACAGTGCACACACCTCACATACACACAGTGCACACACCTCACATACACACACTGCACACACCTCACATACACACAACTCACATACACACTGCACACCCCTCACATACACACACCTCACATACACAGACTGCACACACCTCACATACACACACCTCACATACACACACTGTACACACCTCACATACACACACTGCACACACCTCACATACACACACTGCACATACCTCACATACACACACTGCACACACTTCACATACACACAACTCAGATAGACACACTGCACACACCTCACATACACACACTGCACACACCTCACATACACACATTGCACACACCTCACATACACACACTGCACACACCTCACATACACACACTGCACACACCTCACATACACACACTGCACACACCTCACATACACACACTGCATACACCTCACATACACACATTGCACACACTGCACACACCTCACATACACACACTGCACACACTTCACATACGCACACTGCACACACCTCACATACACACACTGCACACACCTCACATACACACACTGCACACACCTCACATACACACAACTCAGATACACACACTGCACACACCTCACATGCACACACTACACACACCTCACATACACACACCTCACATACACACACTGCACACACCTCACATACACACACTGCACACACCTCACATACACACACCTCACATACACACACTGCACACACCTCACAGACAGCACACACTGCACACACCTCACATACACACAGTGCACACACCTCACATACACACACTGCACACACCTCACATACACACACTGCACACACCTCACATACACACACGGCACACACCTCACATACACACACCTCACATACACAGACTGCACACACCTCACATACACACACCTCACATTCACACACTGCACACACCTCACATACACACACTGCACACACCTCACATACACACACTGCACACACCTCACATACACACAACTCAGATACACACACTGCACACACCTCACATACACACACTGCACACACCTCACATACACAGATTGCACACACGTCATATACACACACTGCACACACCTCACATACACACACTGCACACACCTCACATACACACACTGCATACACCTCACATACACACATTGCACACACTGCACACACCTCACATACACACACTGCACACACTTCACATACGCACACTGCACACACCTCACATACACACACTGCACACACCTCACATACACACACCTCACATACACACAACTCAGATACACACACTGCACACACCTCACATACACACACTGCACACACCTCACATACACACACTGCACACACCTCACATACACACAACTCAGATACACACACTGCACACACCTCACATACACACACTGCACACACTTCACATACACACACTGCACACACCTCACATACACACATTGCACACACCTCACATACACACACTGCACACACCTCACATACACACGCTGCACACACCTCACATACACACACTGCATACACCTCACATACACACATTGCACACACTGCACACACCTCACATACACACTGCACACACCTCACATACGCACACCTCACATACACAGACTGCACACACCTCACATACACACACCTCACATACACACACTGTACACACCTCACATACACACACTGCACACACCTCACATACACACACCTCACATACACACACTGCACACACCTCACATACACACAACTCAGATACACACACTGCACACACCTCACATACACACACTGCACACACCTCACATACACACATTGCACACACCTCACATACACACACTGCACACACCTCACATACACACACTGCACACACCTCACATACACACACTGCACACACCTCACATACACACAACTCAGATACACACACTGCACACACCTCACATACACACACTGCACACACCTCACATACACACATTGCACACACCTCACATACACACATTGCACACACTGCACACAACTCACATACACACACTGCACACACCTCACATACACACAACTCAGATACACACACTGCACACACCTCACATACACACACTGCACACACCTCACATACACACATTGCACACACCTCACATACACACACTGCACACACCTCACATACACACACTGCACACACCTCACATACACACACTGCACACACCTCACATACACACAACTCAGATACACACACTGCACACACCTCACATACACACACTGCACACACCTCACATACACACATTGCACACACCTCACATACACACACTGCACACACCTCACATACACACACTGCACACACCTCACATACACACATTGCACACACCTCACATACACACATTGCACACACCTCACATACACACACTGCACACACTTCACATACGCACACTGCACACACCTCACATACACACACTGCACACACCTCACATACACACACTGCACACACCTCACATACACACACTGCACACACCTCACATACACACAACTCAGATACACACACTGCACACACCTCACATACACACACTGCACACACCTCACATACACACATTGCACACACCTCACATACACACATTGCACACACTGCACACACCTCACATACACACACTGCACACACTTCACATACGCACACTGCACACACCTCACATACACACACTGCACACACCTCACATACACACACTGCACACACCTCACATACACACAACTCAGATACACACACTGCACACACCTCACATACACACACTGCACACACCTCACATACACACACGGCACACACCTCACATACACACACCTCACATACACAGACTGCACACACCTCACATACACACACCTCACATGCACACACTGTACACACCTCACATACACACACCTCACATACACACACTGCACACACCTCACATACACACACTGCACACACCTCACATACACACAACTCAGATACACACACTGCACACACCTCACATACACACACTGCACACACCTCACATACACACATTGCACACACCTCACATACACACACTGCACACACCTCACATACACACACTGCACACACCTCACATACACACACTGCATACACCTCACATACACACATTGCACACACTGCACACACCTCACATACACACACTGCACACACTTCACATACGCACACTGCACACACCTCACATACACACACTGCACACACCTCACATACACACACTGCACACACCTCACATACACACAACTCAGATACACACACTGCACACACCTCACATACACACACTGCACACACCTCACATACACACACTGCACACACCTCACATACACACAACTCAGATACACACACTGCACACACCTCACATACACACACTGCACACACTTCACATACACACACTGCACACACCTCACATACACACATTGCACACACCTCACATACACACACTGCACACACCTCACATACACACGCTGCACACACCTCACATACACACACTGCATACACCTCACAAACACACATTGCACACACTGCACACACCTCACATACACACACTGCACACACATCACATACGCACACCTCACATACACAGACTGCACACACCTCACATACACACACCTCACATACACACACTGTACACACTTCACATACACACACTGCACACACCTCACATACACACACTGCACACACCTCACATACACACACTGCACACACCTCACATACACACAACTCAGATACACACACTGCACACACCTCACATACACACACTGCACACACCTCACATACACACATTGCACACACCTCACATACACACACTGCACACACCTCACATACACACACTGCACACACCTCACATACACACACTGCACACACCTCACATACACACAACTCAGATACACACACTGCACACACCTCACATACACACACTGCACACACCTCACATACACACATTGCACACACCTCACATACACACATTGCACACACTGCACACACCTCACATACACACACTGCACACTTCACATACGCACACTGCACACACCTCACATACACACACTGCACACACCTCACATACACACACTGCACACACCTCACATACACACAACTCAGATACACACACTGCACACACCTCACATACACACACTGCACACACCTCACATACACACAACTCAGATACACACACTGCACACACCTCACATACACACACTGCACACACCTCACATACACACACTGCACACACCTCACATACACACATTGCACACACCTCACATACACATACTGCACACACCTCACATACACACGCTGCACACACCTCACATACACACACTGCATACACCTCATACACACATTGCACACACTGCACACACCTCACATACACACACTGCACACACCTCACATACGCACACCTCACATACACAGACTGCACACACCTCACATACACACACCTCACATACACACACTGTACACACCTCACATACACATACTGCACACACTTCACATACACACACTGCACACACCTCACATACACACACTGCACACACCTCACATACACACAACTCAGATACACACACTGCACACACCTCACATACACACACTGCACACACCTCACATACACACATTGCACACACCTCACATACACACACTGCACACACCTCACATACACACACTGCACACACCTCACATACACACACTGCACACACCTCACATACACACAACTCAGATACACACACTGCACACACCTCACATACACACACTGCACACACCTCACATACACACATTGCACACACCTGACATACACACACTGCACACACCTGACATACACACACTGCACACACCTCACATACACACACTGCATACACCTCACATACACACATTGCACACACTGCACACACCTCACATACACACACTGCACACACTTCACATACGCACACTGCACACACCTCACATACACACTGCACACACCTCACATACACACACTGCACACACCTCACATACACACAACTCAGATACACACACTGCACACACCTCACATACACACACTGCACACACCTCACATACACACACTGCACACACCTCACATACACACAACTCAGATACACACACTGCACACACCTCACATACACACACTGCACACACCTCACATACACACACTGCACACACCTCACATACACACATTGCACACACCTCACATACACACACTGCACACACCTCACATACACACGCTGCACACACCTCACATACACACACTGCATACACCTCACATACACACATTGCAAACACTGCACACACCTCACATACACACACTGCACACACCTCACATACGCACACCTCACATACACAGACTGCACACACCTCACATACACACACCTCACATACACACACTGTACACACCTCACATACACACACTGCACACACCTCACATACACACACTGTACACACCTCACATACACACAACTCAGATACACACACTGCACACACCTCACATACACACACTGCACACACCTCACATACACACATTGCACACACCTCACATACACACACTGCACACACCTCACATACACACACTGCACACACCTCACATACACACACTGCATACACCTCACATACACACATTGCACACACTGCACACACCTCACATACGCACACTGCACACACTTCACATACGCACACTGCACACACCTCACATACACACACTGCACACACCTCACATACACACACTGCACACACCTCACATACACACAACTCAGATACACACACTGCACACACCTCACATACACACACTGCACACACCTCACATACACACACTGCACACACCTCACATACACACAACTCAGATACACACACTGCACACACCTCACATACACACACTGCACACACCTCACATACACACACTGCACACACCTCACATACACACATTGCACACACCTCACATAAACACACTGCACACACCTCACATACACACGCTGCACACACCTCACATACACACATTGCACACACTGCACACACCTCACATACACACACTGCACACACCTCACATACGCACACTGCACACACCTAACATACGTGCACTGCACACACCTCACATACACACACTGCACACACCTCACATACACACACTGCACTCACTTCACATACACACACTGCACTCACCTCACATACACACTGCACACACCACACATACACACATCTCACATACACACACTACACACACCTCACATACACACACCTCACATACACACACTGCACACACCTCACATACACACACTGCACACACCTCACATACAAACACTGCACACACCTCACAGACAGCACACACTGCACACACCTCACATACACACAGTGCACACATCTCACATACACACACTGCACACACCTCACATACACACACTGCACACACCTCACATACACACACTGCACACACCTCACATACACACTGCACACACCTCACATACACACTGCACACACCTCACAGACAGCACACACTTCACACACCTCACATACACACACTGCACACACCTCACATACTGCACACCTCACATACACACACTGCACTCACCTAACATACACACACTGCACACACCTCACATACTGTACACCTCACATACACACACTGCACTCACCTCACATACACACACTGTACACACCTCACATACACACACTACACACGCCTCACAGACAAACACTGCACATACCTCACATACACACACTGCACAAACCTCACAGACAGCACACACTGCACACACACACACTGCACACACCTCACATACACAAACTGCACACACCTCACAGACAGCACACCTCACATACACACCTCACATACACACACTGCACACATCTCACATACACACACTGCACACATCTCATATACACACACTGCACACACCTCACATAGAGCACACACGGCACACACCTCACATACACACACTGCACACACCTCACTTACACACACTGCACACACCTCACATACACACACCTCAAATACACACACACCTCACATACACACACCTCACATACACACACCTCACATACACACACTGCACACACCTCACATACACACACCTCACATACACACACTGCACACACCTGACAGACAGCTCACACTTCACAAATCTCACAAACACACACTGCACACACCTCACATACTGCACACCTCACATACACACACTGGACTCACCTCACATACACACAATGCACTCACCTCACATACACACACTGCACACACCTCACATGCACACACCTCACATACATTCACTGCACACACCTCTCATACACACACCTCACATACACACACTGCACACACCTCACATACACACACCTCACATACACACACTGCACACACCTCACAGACAGCACACACTTCACACACCTCACATACACACACTGCACACACCTCACATACTGCACACCTCACATACACACACCGCACTCACCTCACATGCACACACTGCACACACCTCACATACACACACTGCACACACCTCACATACTGCACACATCTCACATACACACACTGCACGCACCTCACATACACACACTGCACACACCTCACATACACACGTCACATACACACACCTCTCATTCACACACTGCACACACCTCACATACACACACCTCACATACACACACTGCACACAACTGACAGACAGCTCACACTTCACAAATCTCACATACACACACTGCACACACCTCACATACTGCACACCT
This sequence comes from Phyllobates terribilis, assembly GCF_046119375.1. Classification (NCBI taxonomy): domain Eukaryota; kingdom Metazoa; phylum Chordata; class Amphibia; order Anura; family Dendrobatidae; genus Phyllobates; species Phyllobates terribilis. The sequence continues at coordinate 274,992,541 of NW_027362765.1, forward strand.
CACATACACACACTGCACTCACCTCACATACAGACACTGCACACACCTCACATACACACACTGCACACACCTCACATACTGCACACCTCACATACACACACTGCACTCACCTCACATACACACACTGAACACACCTCACATACTGCACACACTGCACACACCTCACATACACACACCTCACATACACTCACTGCACACACCTCTCACACACACACCTCACATACACACACTGCACACGCCTCACATACACACACTTCACATACACACACTGCACACACCTCACATACACACACCTCACATACCACACTGCACAGACCTCACAGACAGCACACACTTCACACACCTCACATACACACACTGCACACACCTCACATACTGCACACCTCACATACATACACTGCACTCACCTCACATACACACACTGCACACACCACACATACACACACTGCACACAACTCATGTACTGCACACCTCACATACACACAATGCACTCAACTCACATACACACACTGCACACACCTCACATACAAACACTGCACACACCTCACAGACACACACTGCACACACCTCACATACACACACTGCACACACCTCACAGACAGCACACACCTCACATACAAACACTGCACACACCTCAGAGACACACACTGCACACACCTCACAGACAGCACACACTGCACACACCTCACATACACACACTGCATACACCTCACATACACACACTGCACACACCTTACATACACACACCTCACATACACACACTGCACACACCTCACAGACAGCACACACTGCACACACCTCACATACACACACTGCACACACCTCACAGACAGCACACACTGCACACACCTCACATACACATACTGCATACACCTCACATACACACACTGCACACACCTCACATACACACAATGCACACACCTCACAGACAGCACACAATGCAGACACCTCACATACACACACCTCACATACACACACTGCACACATCTCACATACACACACCTCACATACACACACTGCACAAACCTCACATACACACACTGCACACACCTCACATAGAGCACACACGGCACACATCTCACATACACACACTGCACACACCTCACATACACACACTGCACACACCTCACATACACACACGTCACATACACACACCTCTAATACACACACTGCACACACCTCACATACACACACCTCACATACACACACTGCACACAACTGACAGACAGCTCACACTTCACAAATCTCACATACACACACTGCACACACCTCACATACTGCACACCTCACATACACACACTGCACTCACCTCACATACAGACACTGCACACACCTCACATACTGCACACACTGCACACACCTCACATACACACACCTCACATACACTCACTGCACACACCTCTCACACACACACCTCACATACACACACTGCACACGCCTCACATACACACACTTCACATACACACACTGCACACACCTCACATACACACACCTCACATACCACACTGCACAGACCTCACAGACAGCACACACTTCACACACCTCACATACACACACTGCACACACCTCACATACTGCACACCTCACATACATACACTGCACTCACCTCACATACACACACTGCACACACCTCACATACACACACTGCACACAACTCATGTACTGCACACCTCACATACACACAATGCACTCACCTCACATACACACACTGCACACACCTCACATACAAACACTGCACACACCTCACAGACACACACTGCACACACCTCACACACACACACTGCACACACCTCACAGACAGCACACACTGCACACACCTCACATACACACACTGCACACACCTCACAGACACACACTGCACACACCTCACATACACACACTGCACACACCTCACATACACATACTGCACACACCTCACAGACAGCACACACTGCACACACCTCACATACACACACTGCACACACCTCACATACACACACTGCACACACTTCACATACACATACTGCACACACATCACATACACACACACTGCATACACCTCACATACACACAATGCACTCACCTCACATACATTCACTGCACACACCTCACACTGCATACACCTCACATACACACACTGCACACACCTCAAAAACACACATCTCACAAACACACACTGCACACACCTCACAGACAGCACACACTGCACACACCTCACAGACAGCACACATTGAACACACCTCACAGACAGCACACACTGCACACACCTCACATACACACACTGCACACACCTCACATACACATACTGAACACACCTCACATACACACACTGCACGCACCTCACATACACACACTTCACACACGTCAAATACACACACTGCACTCACCTCACATACACACACTGCACACACCTCACATACACACGCTGCACTCACCTCACACACACACTGCACACACCTCACACACACTGCATACACCTCACATACACACACTGCACTCACCTCACATACACACACCTCATATACACACACTGCACACACCTCACATACACACACTGCACACACCTCACAGACACACAACTCACATACACATACTGCACACACCTCACAGACAGCACACACAGCACATAGCTCACAGACAGCACACACCTCACAGACAGCACACACCTTGCATACACACACTGCACACACCTCACATACACACAAACACACACACACACTGCATACACCTCACATACACACACTGCACTCACCTCACATACACACACTGCACACACCTCACACTGCATACACCTCACATACACACACTGCACACACCTCACAGACAGCACACACTGCACATACCTCACAGACAGCACACATTTCACAGACAGCACACATTGCACACACCTCACAGACAGCACACACTGCACACACCTCACAGAAGCACACACTGCACACACCTCACATACACACACTGCACACCTCACATACACACACTGCACACACCTCACATACACACACTGCACACACCTCACATACACACACCTCACATACACACACTGCACACACCTCACACACACACTGCACACACCTCACATACACATACTGCACACACGTCACATACACACACTGCACTCACCTCACATACACACACTGCACACACCTCACACACCCTGCATACACCTCACGTACACAAACTGCACTCACCTCACATACACACACTGCACTCACCTCACATACACACATTGCACACACCTCACAGACATCACACACTGCACATACCTCACAGACAGCACACACATCACAGACAGCACACATTGCACACAACTCACAGACAGCACACACTGCACACACCTCACAGACAGCACGCACTGCACACACCTCACATACACACACTGCACACCCCTCAAATACACACACTGCACACACCTCACATACACACACTGCACACACCTCACATACACATACTGCACACACATCACATACACACACTGCACACCCCTCACATACACACACTGCATACACCTCACATACACACACTGCACTCACCTCACATACATACACTGCACACACCTCACACTGCACACTCCTCACAGACAGCACACACTGTACATACCTCACATACACACACTGCACACACCTCACATACACACACTGCACACACCTCACAGACAGCACACACCTCACATACACACACTGCACACACCTCACATACACACACTGCACACACCTCACATACACACACTGCACACACCTCACATACACATACTGCACACACCTCACATACACACACTGCACTCCCATCACATACACACACTGCACACACCTCACACACACACACACTGCATCACCTAACATACACACACTGCACACACCTCACACTGCATGCACCTCACATACACACACTGCACACACCTCACAGACAGCACACACAGCACATAGCTCACAGACAGCACACACCTCACAGACAGCACACACTGCATACACCTTGCATACACACACTGCACACACCTCACACACACACTGCATACACCTCACATACACACACTGCACTCACCTCACATACACACACTGCACTCACCTCACATATACACACTGCACACACCTCACACTGCATACACCTCACATACACACACTGCACACACCTCACAGACAGCAGACACTGCACATACCTCAAAGACAGCACACACCTCACAGACAGCACACATTGCACAAACCTCACAGACAGCACACACTGCACACACCTCACCGACAGCACACACTGCACACACCTCACATAAACACACCTCACATACACACACTGCACACACCTCACATACACACACTGCACACACCTCACATACACATACTGCACACACATCACATACACACACTGCAATCACGTCACATACACACACTGCACACATCTCACACACACACACTCACACACTGCATACACCTCACATACACACACTGCACTCACCTCACATACATACACTGCACACACCTCACACTGCATACACCTCACATACACACACTGCACACACCTCACAAACACACATCTCACAAACACACACTGCACACACCTCACATACAGCACACACTGCACACACCTCATAGACAGCACACACCTCATAGACAGCACACATTGCACACACCTCACAGACAGCACACACTGCACACACCTCACATACACACACTGCACACACCTCACATACACACACCTCACATACACACACTGCACACACCTCACATACACGCACTGCACACACCTCACATACACATACTGCACACACCTCACATACACACACTGCACGCACCTCACATACACACACTTCACACACGTCAAATACACACACTGCACTCACCTCACATACACACACTGCACACACCTCACATACACACACTGCACTCACCTCACATACACACACTGCACTCACCTCACACACACACTGCACACACCTCACACACACTGCATATACCTCACACACACTGCACTCACCTCGCATACACACACCTTATATACACACACTGCACACACCTCACATACACACACTGCACTCACCTCACATACACACACTGCACACACCTCACACACACACACACACACTGCATACACCTCACATACACACACTGCACTCACCTCACACACACACACACACACTCCATACACCTCACATACACACACTGCACTCACCTCACATACATACACTGCACACACCTCACACTGCACACATCTCACAGACAGCACACACTGCTCACACCTCACATACACATACTGCACACACCTCACATACACACACTGCACACATCTCACAGACAGCACACACCTCACATACACACATTGCACACACCTCACATACACACACTGCACACACCTCACATACACACACTGCACACACCTCATATACACACACTGCACACACCTCACATACACACACTGCACACACCTCACACACACACACAATGCATACACCTCACATACACACACTGCACTCACCTTACTTACACACACTGCACAAACCTCACACTCACACACACAACTCACATACACACACCTCACATACAGAAACTGCACACACATCACATACACACACTGCACACACCTCACATACACACACTGCACACACCTCACATACACACACTGCACACATTTCACACACATATACACACTGCACACACCTCACATACACACACCTCACATACACACACTGCACACACCTCACATACACACACTGCACACACCTCACATACACACACTGCACACACCTCACAGACAGCACACACTGCACAAACCTCACATACACACACTGCACACACCTCACATACACACACTGCACTCACCTCACATACACACACCTCACATACACACACTGCACACACCTCACATACACACACTGCACTCACCTCACATACACATACTGCACACACCTCACACACACACACTGCATACACCTCACATACACACACTGCACACACCTCACATACACACACTGCTCTCACCTCACATACACACACCTCACATACACACACTGCACACACCTCTCATACACACAATGCACTCACCTCACATACACAAACTGCACACGCACACTGCACACACCTCACATACACACACTGCATACACCTCTCCTACACACAATGCACTCACCTCACATACACAAACTGCACACACACACTGCACACACCTCACATACACACACTGCACACAGCTCACACACATATACACACTGTACACACCTCACATACACACACTGCACACACCTCACATACACACACTGCACACACCTCACATACACACACTGCACACACCTCACATACACACACTGCACACACCTCACACACACACAATGCATACACCTCACATGCACACAATGCACTCACCTCACATACACACACTGCACACACCTCACACTCACACACACAACACACAACTCACATACACACCTCACATACAGAAACTGCACACACATCACATACACACACTGCACACACCTCACATACACACACTGCACACACCTCACATAAACACACTACACTCACCTCACATACACACACTGCACACACCTCACACACACTGCATACATCTCACATACACACACTGCACTCACCTCACATACACACAATGCACACACCTCACATAAACACACTGCACTCACCTCACATACACACACTGCACACATACACACACCTCACATACACACACTGCACACAGCTCACACACATATACACACTGTACACACCTCACATACACACACTGCACACACCTCACATACACACTGCACAAACCTCACATACACACACTGCACACACCTCACAGACAGCACACACTGCACAAACCTCACATACACACACTGCACACACCTCACATACACACATTGCACACACCTCACATACACAGACTGCTTTATGCTGAAGGGAATAAAGATGTCCTCACTATGAATTGCAGTTTCTGCTCACAGCAGGCAGCCCTGTCCCAGCAGACACCTGCCTGCCTCTCCTCTGCTTGGACTGCTGACAGGAGCAGGAGGAGGCTGACAGAAGGAAGCTGACAAGAGGCTGACAGGAGGAGGCTGGCAGGAGGAGGCTGGTAGGGGGAGGAGTCTGTCAGGTTCAGGAGGATGCTGACAGGTGCACAATGAGGCTGACAGGAGCAGGAGGAGGCTGACAGGAAGAGGCTGGCAGGGGCAGGAGGAGGCTGACAGGAGGAGGAGGCTGACAGGTGCTGGAGGAGGCTGACAAGAGGAGGTTAACAGGGACAGGAGGAGGCTGGCAGGAGGAGGCTGACAGGGGCAGAAGGAGGATGACAGGAGGAGGCTGGCAGGGGAAGGAGGAGGCTGACAGGAGGAGGCTGGCAGGAGGAGACTGACAGGAGGAGGCTGATATGGGCAGGAGGAGGCTGGCAGGAGGAGTCGGTTGACAAGGGCAGGAGGAGGCTGACAGGGGCAGAAGGAGACTGACAGGGGCAGCAGGAGGCCCTGGAGGAGGCTGACAGGAGGAGGCTGACAGGAGGAGGCTGGCAGGGGCAGGAGGAGGCTGACAGGAGGAGGTTGACATAGGCAGGAGGAGGTTAACAGGGGCAGGAGGAGGCTGGCAGGAGGAGTAGGTTGACTGGGGCAGGAGGAGGCTGGCAGGAGGAGGCTGACAGGGGCAGGAGGAGGCTGGCAGGAGGAGGCTGGCAGGAAGAGGCTGACAGAAGCAGAAGGAGACTGACAGGGGCAGCAGGAGGCCCAGGAGGAGGCTGACAGGAGGAGGCTGGCAGGGGCAGGAGGAGGCTGACAGGAGGAGGTTGACATGGGCAGGAGGAGGTTAACGGGGGCAGGAGGAGGCTGGCAGGAGGAGTAGGTTGACAGGGGCACGAGGAGGCTGGCAGGAGGAGGCTGACAGGGGCAGGAGGAGGCAGGCAGGACGAGGCTGGCAGGAGGAGACTGACAGGGGCTGAAGAGACTGACAAGGGCAGCAGGAAGCCCAGGAGGAGGCTGACAGGAGGAGGCTGGCAGGGGTAGGAGGAGGCTGAAAGGGGCAGGACAAGGCAGGCAGGGGCAGGAGGAGGCTGGCAGAAGGAGGCTGACAGGGAAGGAGGAGGCTGACAAGGGCAGGAGGAGGCTGGCAGGAGGAGGCTGGCAGGAGGAGACTGACAGGGGCAGAAGGAGACTGACAGGGGCAGCAGTAGGCCCAGGAGGAGGCTGGCAGGAGGAGACTGACAGGGGCAGAAGGAGACTGACAGGGGCAGCAGGAGGCCAAGGAGGAGGCTGACAGGAGGAGGCTGGCAGGGGCAGAAGGAGGCTGACAGGGAAGGAGGAGGCTGACAAGGGCAGGCTTACAGGGGCAGGAGGAGGCTGGCAGAAGGAGGCTCACAGGGGCAGGAGGAGGCTGACAGGAGGAGGCTGACAAGGGCAGGCTGACAGGGGCAGGAGGCTGGCAGGAGAAGGAGGCTGACAGGAGCAGGAGGAGGCTGGCAGGAGAAGGCTGACAGGGGCAGGAGGAGGCTGACAGGAGGATTCTGGCAGGAGGAGACTGACAGGAGGAGGCTGACATGGGCAAGAGAAGGTTGACTGGAGCAGGAGCAGGCTGGCAGGAGGAGGAGGTTGACAGGGGCAGGAGGAGGCTGACAGGAGAAGGTAGACAGGGGCAGGAGGAGGATGACAGGAGGAGGCTGACAGGGGCAGGAGGAGGCTGGCAGGAGGAGGCTGGCAAGAGGAGGTTGACATGGGCAGGAGGAGACTGACAGGAGGAGGCTGGCCGGAGGAGGACACACACAGGTGGACACAGGAGAACTTATCTGGCAGGAGGACAGGAGCACCGGCCAATGAGTGCTTCTATCCCTCTGATGGGGGAGGTTCAGTAGCCTCTGCTCCTGTCTCTGCAAAGGTCCTGAAGCTCTTCAGACTGCAAAGCCAGCAGTGATATCATGGTCACATGATCGTGATGTCACTACAAGTCCTCAACCAGTCTCTACATCGGAAGCTTCACTGATAATGCTATTATCAGTGAAGCTCCTGCTGTAGCTGCTGGGGGCCCCCCCTAGGCAGATGCCTAGTCTGCCCTGCCCTAACGCCGGCAGTGACTGTAAGTTACAATGCCAGACAAAATGGCTAAGATTCAGTCATTGACGTTATAGGCACCTTTTATTCCACCGTATGGGCATTGCTATGTATTGTATGAAAACCGTAAAATTAATGCCTGCCTGTAATTTCAGAAGACTTTTAAGAAAAGCTGATTTGTGTGTATAGGTATACATTAGGAATAGCAATATTTTTAACCTTTATATAACATGTATACTACAATTCTCACTAGTTTTCCCCTCTTCATACTCTATCTCTAAATTTTAGTTGTCTCTGAGCTAGTGGACAGAGACTTGCTGCTACGATGTCTCCAATACATTGCATTTATACTGTAGATGTGAGGAAGTCCTGCTCTTTTGTCTCTCTATAGCACATGTTCAGAAGCAGCAGCAACATGGAGGATGGCAAGCAGAATAATTGAGTTAGGAGTGGGAACAACCTTTTTAATGAGATTAGCACTTCTTTTGGCCTGCCTGCACACTAAAATATAAATTAATATATAAATAACAATAATGGGCTCTGATATACAGTACAGACCAAAAGTTTGGAAATACCTTCTCATTTAAAGATTTTTCTGTATTTTCATGACTATGAAAATTGTACATTCACACTGAAGGCATCAAAACTATGAATTAACACATGTGGAATTATATACTTAACAAAAAAGTGTGAAACAACTGAATATATGTCTTATATTCTAGGTTCTTCAAAGTAGCCACCTTTTGCTTTGATGACTGCTTTGCACACTCTTGGCATTTTTTGATGAGCTTCAAGAGGTAGTCACCGGAAATGGTCTTCCAACAATCTTGAAGGAGTTCCCAGAGATGCTTAGCACTTATTGGCCCTTTTGCCTTCACTCTGCGGTCCAGATCACCCCAAACAATCTCGATTGGGTTCAGGTCTGGTGACTGTGGAGGCCAGGTCATCTGGCGTAGCATCCCATCACTCTCCTTCGTGGTCAAATAGCCCTTACACAGCCTGGAGGTGTTTTTGGGGTCATTGTCCTGTTGAAAAATAAATGATGGTCCAACTAAACGCAAACCGGATGGAATAGCATGCCGCTGCAAGATGCTGTGGTAGCCATACTGGTTCAGTATGCCTTCAATTTTGATTAAATCCCCAACAGTGTCACCAGCAAAGCACCCCCACACCATCACACCTCCTCCTCCATGCTTCACGGTGGGAACCAGGCATGTAGAGTCCATCCGTTCACCTTTTCTGCGTTGCACAAAGACACGGTGGTTGGAACCAAAGATCTCAAATTTGGACTCAACAGACCAAAGCACAGATTTCCACTGGTCTAATGTCCATTCCTTGTGTTCTTTAGCCCAAACAAGTCTCTTCTGCTTGTTGCCTGTCCTTAGCAGTTGTTCCCTAGCAGCTATTTTACCATGAAGGCCTGCTGCACAAAGTCTCCTCCTAACAGTTGTTGTTGAGATGTGTCAGCTGCTAGAACTCTGTGTGGCATTGACCTGGTCTCTAATCTGAGCTGCTGTTAACCTGCGATTTCTGAGGCTGGTGACTCGGATAAACTTATCATCAGAAGCAGAGGTGACTCTTGCTCTTCCTTTCCTGGGGCGGTCCTCATGTGAGCCAGTTTCTTTGTAGCGCTTGATGGTTTTTGCAACTGCACTTGGGGACACTTTCAAAGTTTGCCCAATTTTTCGGACTGACTGACCTTCGTTTCTTAAAGTAATGATGGCCCCGCGCTTTTCTTTACTTAGCTGCTTTTTTCATTTCCATAATACAAATTCTAACAGTCTATTCAGTAGGACTATCAGCTGTGTATCCACCAGACTTCTGCAAAACACAACTGATGGTCCCAACACCATTTATAAGGCAAGAAATCCCACTTATTAAACCTGACAGGGCACACCTGCGAAGTGAAAACCATTTCCGGTGATTAACTCTTGAAGCTCATCAAGAGAATGTCAAGAGTAGAGATGAGCGTTGTTCTACTCGAACTGTTCGCCAATCTTAAATTCGAGCTGTTTTGGGCGGTGTTCGAGCCGTTCGGCGAACACGAACAATTTGAGAAAAATTCGGATGTTCGAGGTTATGTTCGATAACTGTTCGTGCACCAAAATCATAACTGGATTTTTTCTCAGTAATGATGAAAATTAATGTTAATACGCAGTTTGAGTGTACAGCGGGGTGGGGGGAGGGGCAGGGGATGGATCTCTGCAGGAACAATGAAGATCTCCATTTTTTTTTTCTCTTTCCCGCATATACAGTGGGGAGGTGCAATCTGTCAGCCTATCAGCAGCGCACACACGGAGCGAAGTGCTTTTTTTCACACAAGCAAGGGCATGTGTCATTGGCAGTGTATGTCACATGTCCTTGCCCTATAAGACCAAGCCATTTTCCCCGTCGCCACCATTTTCTCACTGCTGCAGCTGCGTGTTAGACGGCACCGCTGTTGCTGTGTGCGCTATACCTTGTTAATTTCAAGCCAATTTTCGCACAAATCTACAGATAGCTTGGGAGTAGGGAACAGTTGTGATTGCAGTCCTTTTAAGGACTAGGTTACAGCATTTCCTATGACTTTTATCAGGCAGGTCTGTGCTCTTAAATAGATAGGTTGTGGGAGTAAAGACTAATTGTAATTGGAGTCCTTTTCAGGACTAGGTTACATCAGTTCCTATCAGTTTTTGCCAGGCAGGTCTGTGCCAGTGCTGTGCAAGTTTTTTTCACAGCATTTGGCTGAATCTAGCAAAGCTAATCCTTTTTGGCCTATTGCAGAGTGTGTTAGTCAGTGGAGTAGCCTATCTGTGTTGCAAGATATACCAGCTGTGTAAAGAATACCAATTTTTTTACTGCACCTAGTGAAGTAAAATCTTTTGGGCATAGCATCATTCTATTAGTCCATCTATACTGACCTCCATCAGGTTGCAAATTGAATATAATTTTTTTCTGCATCTAGCTCTGAAAAAATATTGGGCTTCTAGCTGTGTGTGGGACTTGTTGTATTAGTCCATCTATACTGACCTCCATCAGGTTGCAAACTGAATATATTTTTTTCTGCATCTACCTCTGAAAAAATATTGGGCTTCTAGCTGTGTGTGGGACTTGTTCTATTAATCCATCTATACAGACCTCCTTCAGGTTGCAAACTGAATATATTTTTTTCTGCATCTACCTCTGAAAAAATATTGGGCTTCTAGCTGTGTGTGGGACTTGTTGTATTAGTCCATCTATACTGACCTCCATCAGGTTGCAAATTAAAAATAATTTTTATCTGCATCTACAGTACCTCTGAAAAAATATTTGGGCTTCTAGCTGTGTGTGGGACTTGTTCTATTAGTCCATCTATACTGACCTCCATCAGGTTGCAAATTGAATATAATTTTTATCTGCATCTAGCTCTGAAAAAATATTTGGCCTTCTAGCAGTGTGTGGGACTTTCTCTATTAGTCCACCTATACTGACCTCCATCAGGTTGCAAATTAAAAATAATTTTTATCTGCATCTACCTCTGAAAAAATATTTGGGCTTCTAGCTGTGTGTGGGACTTGTTCTATTAATCCATCTATACAGACCTCCATCAGGTTGCAAACTGAATATATTTTTTTCTGCATCTACCTCTGAAAAAATATTCGGCTTCTAGCTGTGTGGGACTTGTTGTATTAGTCCATCTATACTGACCTCCATCAGGTTGCAAACTGAATATATTTTTTTCTGCATCTACCTCTGAAAAAATATTGGGCTTCTAGCTGTGTGTGGGACTTGTTCTATTAATCCATCTATACAGACCTCCATCAGGTTGCAAACTGAATATATTTTTTTCTGCATCTACCTCTGAAAAAATATTGGGCTTCTAGCTGTGTGTGGGACTTGTTGTATTAGTCCATCTATACTGACCTCCATCAGGTTGCAAACTGAATATAATTTTTTTCTGCATCTAGCTCTGAAAAAATATTTGGCCTTCTAGCAGTGTGTGGGACTTTCTCTATTAGTCCATCTATACTGACCTCCATCAGGTTGCAAATTCAAAATAATTTTTTGTCTGCATCCAGCTCTGAAAAAATATTGGGCTTCTAGCTGTGTGTGGGACTTGTTGTATTAGTCCATCTATACTGACCTCCATCAGGTTGCAAATTAAAAATAATTTTTATCTGCATCTACAGTACCTCTGAAAAAATATTTGGGCTTCTAGCTGTGTGTGGGACTTGTTCTATTAGTCCATCTATACTGACCTCCATCAGGTTACAAATTGAATATAATTTTTATCTGCATCTAGCTCTGAAAAAATATTTGGCCTTCTAGCAGTGTGTGGGACTTTCTCTATTCGTCCATCTATACTGACCTCCATCAGGTTGCAAATTAAAAATAATTTTTATCTGCATCTACCTCTGAAAAAATATTTGGGCTTCTAGCTGTGTGTGGGACTTGTTCTATTAGTCCATCTATACTGACCTCCATCAGGTTGCAAATTGAATATAATTTTTATCTGCATCTAGCTCTGAAAAAATATTTGGCCTTCTAGCAGTGTGTGGGACTTTCTCTATTAGTCCATCTATACTGACCTCCATCAGGTTGCAAATTAAAAATAATTTTTATCTGCATCTACCTCTGAAAAAATATTTGGGCTTCTAGCTGTGTGTGGGACTTGTTCTATTAATCCATCTATACAGACCTCCATCAGGTTGCAAACTGAATATATTTTTTTCTGCATCTACCTCTGAAAAAATATTGGGCTTCTAGCTGTGTGTGGGACTTGTTCTATTAATCCATCTATACAGACCTCCATCAGGTTGCAAACTGAATATATTTTTTTCTGCATCTACCTCTGAATAAATATGTGGCCTTCTAGCAGTGTGTGGGACTTTCTCTATTAGTCCATCTATACTGACCTCCATCAGGTTGCAAATTCAAAATAATTTTTTGTCTGCATCTAGCTCTGAAAAAATATTGGGCTTCTAGCTGTGTGTGGGACTTGTTGTATTAGTCCATCTATACTGACCTCCATCAGGTTGCAAACTGAATATATTTTTTTCTGCATCTACCTCTGAAAAAATATTGGGCTTCTAGCTGTGTGTGGGACTTGTTCTATTAATCCATCTATACAGACCTCCATCAGGTTGCAAACTGAATATATTTTTTTCTGCATCTACCTCTGAAAAAATATTCGGCTTCTAGCTGTGTGGGACTTGTTGTATTAGTCCATCTATACTGACCTCCATCAGGTTGCAAACTGAATATATTTTTTTCTGCATCTACCTCTGAAAAAATATTGGGCTTCTAGCTGTGTGTGGGACTTGTTCTATTAATCCATCTATACAGACCTCCATCAGGTTGCAAACTGAATATATTTTTTTCTGCATCTACCTCTGAAAAAATATTGGGCTTCTAGCTGTGTGTGGGACTTGTTGTATTAGTCCATCTATACTGACCTCCATCAGGTTGCAAACTGAATATAATTTTTTTCTGCATCTAGCTCTGAAAAAATATTTGGCCTTCTAGCAGTGTGTGGGACTTTCTCTATTAGTCCATCTATACTGACCTCCATCAGGTTGCAAATTCAAAATAATTTTTTGTCTGCATCCAGCTCTGAAAAAATATTGGGCTTCTAGCTGTGTGTGGGACTTGTTGTATTAGTCCATCTATACTGACCTCCATCAGGTTGCAAATTAAAAATAATTTTTATCTGCATCTACAGTACCTCTGAAAAAATATTTGGGCTTCTAGCTGTGTGTGGGACTTGTTCTATTAGTCCATCTATACTGACCTCCATCAGGTTGCAAATTGAATATAATTTTTATCTGCATCTAGCTCTGAAAAAATATTTGGCCTTCTAGCAGTGTGTGGGACTTTCTCTATTCGTCCATCTATACTGACCTCCATCAGGTTGCAAATTAAAAATAATTTTTATCTGCATCTACCTCTGAAAAAATATTTGGGCTTCTAGCTGTGTGTGGGACTTGTTCTATTAGTCCATCTATACTGACCTCCATCAGGTTGCAAATTGAATATAATTTTTATCTGCATCTAGCTCTGAAAAAATATTTGGCCTTCTAGCAGTGTGTGGGACTTTCTCTATTAGTCCATCTATACTGACCTCCATCAGGTTGCAAATTAAAAATAATTTTTATCTGCATCTACCTCTGAAAAAATATTTGGGCTTCTAGCTGTGTGTGGGACTTGTTCTATTAATCCATCTATACAGACCTCCATCAGGTTGCAAACTGAATATATTTTTTTCTGCATCTACCTCTGAAAAAATATTGGGCTTCTAGCTGTGTGTGGGACTTGTTCTATTAATCCATCTATACAGACCTCCATCAGGTTGCAAACTGAATATATTTTTTTCTGCATCTACCTCTGAATAAATATGTGGCCTTCTAGCAGTGTGTGGGACTTTCTCTATTAGTCCATCTATACTGACCTCCATCAGGTTGCAAATTCAAAATAATTTTTTGTCTGCATCTAGCTCTGAAAAAATATTGGGCTTCTAGCTGTGTGTGGGACTTGTTGTATTAGTCCATCTATACTGACCTCCATCAGGTTGCAAACTGAATATATTTTTTTCTGCATCTACCTCTGAAAAAATATTGGGCTTCTAGCTGTGTGTGGGACTTGTTCTATTAATCCATCTATACAGACCTCCATCAGGTTGCAAACTGAATATATTTTTTTCTGCATCTACCTCTGAAAAAATATTGGGCTTCTAGCTGTGTGTGGGACTTGTTGTATTAGTCCATCTATACTGACCTCCATCAGGTTGCAAACTGAATATAATTTTTTTCTGCATCTAGCTCTGAAAAAATATTTGGCCTTCTAGCAGTGTGTGGGACTTTCTCTATTAGTCCATCTATACTGACCTCCATCAGGTTGCAAATTCAAAATAATTTTTTGTCTGCATCCAGCTCTGAAAAAATATTGGGCTTCTAGCTGTGTGTGGGACTTGTTGTATTAGTCCATCTATACTGACCTCCATCAGGTTGCAAATTAAAAATAATTTTTATCTGCATCTACAGTACCTCTGAAAAAATATTTGGGCTTCTAGCTGTGTGTGGGACTTGTTCTATTAGTCCATCTATACTGACCTCCATCAGGTTGCAAATTGAATATAATTTTTATCTGCATCTAGCTCTGAAAAAATATTTGGCCTTCTAGCAGTGTGTGGGACTTTCTCTATTCGTCCATCTATACTGACCTCCATCAGGTTGCAAATTAAAAATAATTTTTATCTGCATCTACCTCTGAAAAAATATTTGGGCTTCTAGCTGTGTGTGGGACTTGTTCTATTAGTCCATCTATACTGACCTCCATCAGGTTGCAAATTGAATATAATTTTTATCTGCATCTAGCTCTGAAAAAATATTTGGCCTTCTAGCAGTGTGTGGGACTTTCTCTATTAGTCCATCTATACTGACCTCCATCAGGTTGCAAATTAAAAATAATTTTTATCTGCATCTACCTCTGAAAAAATATTTGGGCTTCTAGCTGTGTGTGGGACTTGTTCTATTAATCCATCTATACAGACCTCCATCAGGTTGCAAACTGAATATATTTTTTTCTGCATCTACCTCTGAAAAAATATTGGGCTTCTAGCTGTGTGTGGGACTTGTTCTATTAATCCATCTATACAGACCTCCATCAGGTTGCAAACTGAATATATTTTTTTCTGCATCTACCTCTGAATAAATATGTGGCCTTCTAGCAGTGTGTGGGACTTTCTCTATTAGTCCATCTATACTGACCTCCATCAGGTTGCAAATTCCAAATAATTTTTTGTCTGCATCTAGCTCTGAAAAAATATTGGGCTTCTAGCTGTGTGTGGGACTTGTTGTATTAGTCCATCTATACTGACCTCCATCAGGTTGCAAACTGAATATATTTTTTTCTGCATCTACCTCTGAAAAAATATTGGGCTTCTAGCTGTGTGTGGGACTTGTTCTATTAATCCATCTATACAGACCTCCATCAGGTTGCAAACTGAATATATTTTTTTCTGCATCTACCTCTGAAAAAATATTGGGCTTCTAGCTGTGTGTGGGACTTGTTCTATTAGTCCATCTATACTGACCTCCATCAGGTTGCAAATTGAATATAATTTTTATCTGCATCTAGCTCTGAAAAAATATTTGGCCTTCTAGCAGTGTGTGGGACTTTCTCTATTAGTCCATCTATACTGACCTCCATCAGGTTGCAAATTAAAAATAATTTTTATCTGCATCTACCTCTGAAAAAATATTTGGGCTTCTAGCTGTGTGTGGGACTTGTTCTATTAATCCATCTATACAGACCTCCATCAGGTTGCAAACTGAATATATTTTTTTCTGCATCTACCTCTGAAAAAATATTGGGCTTCTAGCTGTGTGTGGGACTTGTTCTATTAATCCATCTATACAGACCTCCATCAGGTTGCAAACTGAATATATTTTTTTCTGCATCTACCTCTGAATAAATATGTGGCCTTCTAGCAGTGTGTGGGACTTTCTCTATTAGTCCATCTATACTGACCTCCATCAGGTTGCAAATTCAAAATAATTTTTTGTCTGCATCTAGCTCTGAAAAAATATTGGGCTTCTAGCTGTGTGTGGGACTTGTTGTATTAGTCCATCTATACTGACCTCCATCAGGTTGCAAACTGAATATATTTTTTTCTGCATCTACCTCTGAAAAAATATTGGGCTTCTAGCTGTGTGTGGGACTTGTTCTATTAATCCATCTATACAGACCTCCATCAGGTTGCAAACTGAATATATTTTTTTCTGCATCTACCTCTGAAAAAATATTGGGCTTCTAGCTGTGTGTGGGACTTGTTCTATTAGTCCACCTATAATGACCTCCATCAGGTTGCAAATTGAATATAATTTTTATCTGCATCTAGCTCTGAAAAAATATTTGGCCTTCTAGCAGTGTCTGGGACTTTCTCTATTAGTCCATCTATACTGACCTCCATCAGGTTGCAAATTAAAAATAATTTTTATCTGCATCTACCTCTGAAAAAATATTTGGGCTTCTAGCTGTGTGTGGGACTTGTTCTATTAATCCATCTATACAGACCTCCATCAGGTTGTAAACTGAATATATTTTTTTCTTCATCTACCTCTGAAAAAATATTGGGCTTCTAGCTGTGTGTGGGACTTGTTCTATTAATCCATCTATACAGACCTCCATCAGGTTGCAAACTGAATATATTTTTTTCTGCATCTACCTCTGAATAAATATGTGGCCTTCTAGCAGTGTGTGGGACTTTCTCTATTAGTCCATCTATACTGACCTCCATCAGGTTGCAAATTCAAAATAATTTTTTGTCTGCATCTAGCTCTGAAAAAATATTGGGCTTCTAGCTGTGTGTGGGACTTGTTGTATTAGTCCATCTATACTGACCTCCATCAGGTTGCAAACTGAATATATTTTTTTCTGCATCTACCTCTGAAAAAATATTGGGCTTCTAGCTGTGTGTGGGACTTGTTCTATTAATCCATCTATACAGACCTCCATCAGGTTGCAAACTGAATATATTTTTTTCTGCATCTACCTCTGAAAAAATATTGGGCTTCTAGCTGTGTGTGGGACTTGTTCTATTAGTCCATCTATACTGACCTCCATCAGGTTGCAAATTGAATATAATTTTTATCTGCATCTAGCTCTGAAAAAATATTTGGCCTTCTAGCAGTGTGTGGGACTTTCTCTATTAGTCCATCTATACTGACCTCCATCAGGTTGCAAATTAAAAATAATTTTTATCTGCATCTACCTCTGAAAAAATATTTGGACTTCTAGCTGTGTGTGGGACTTGTTCTATTAATCCATCTATACAGACCTCCATCAGGTTGCAAACTGAATATATTTTTTTCTGCATCTACCTCTGAAAAAATATTGGGCTTCTAGCTGTGTGTGGGACTTGTTCTATTAATCCATCTATACAGACCTCCATCAGGTTGCAAACTGAATATATTTTTTTCTGCATCTACCTCTGAATAAATATGTGGCCTTCTAGCAGTGTGTGGGACTTTCTCTATTAGTCCATCTATACTGACCTCCATCAGGTTGCAAATTCAAAATAATTTTTTGTCTGCATCTAGCTCTGAAAAAATATTGGGCTTCTAGCTGTGTGTGGGACTTGTTGTATTAGTCCATCTATACTGACCTCCATCAGGTTGCAAACTGAATATATTTTTTTCTGCATCTACCTCTGAAAAAATATTGGGCTTCTAGCTGTGTGTGGGACTTGTTCTATTAATCCATCTATACAGACCTCCATCAGGTTGCAAACTGAATATATTTTTTTCTGCATCTACCTCTGAAAAAATATTCGGCTTCTAGCTGTGTGGGACTTGTTGTATTAGTCCATCTATACTGACCTCCATCAGGTTGCAAACTGAATATATTTTTTTCTGCATCTACCTCTGAAAAAATATTGGGCTTCTAGCTGTGTGTGTGACTTGTTCTATTAATCCATCTATACAGACCTCCATCAGGTTGCAAACTGAATATATTTTTTTCTGCATCTACCTCTGAAAAAATATTGGGCTTCTAGCTGTGTGTGGGACTTGTTGTATTAGTCCATCTATACTGACCTCCATCAGGTTGCAAACTGAATATAATTTTTTTCTGCATCTAGCTCTGAAAAAATATTTGGCCTTCTAGCAGTGTGTGGGACTTTCTCTATTAGTCCATCTATACTGACCTCCATCAGGTTGCAAATTCAAAATAATTTTTTGTCTGCATCCAGCTCTGAAAAAATATTGGGCTTCTAGCTGTGTGTGGGACTTGTTGTATTAGTCCATCTATACTGACCTCCATCAGGTTGCAAATTAAAAATAATTTTTATCTGCATCTACAGTACCTCTGAAAAAATATTTGGGCTTCTAGCTGTGTGTGGGACTTGTTCTATTAGTCCATCTATACTGACCTCCATCAGGTTGCAAATTGAATATAATTTTTATCTGCATCTAGCTCTGAAAAAATATTTGGCCTTCTAGCAGTGTGTGGGACTTTCTCTATTCGTCCATCTATACTGACCTCCATCAGGTTGCAAATTAAAAATAATTTTTATCTGCATCTACCTCTGAAAAAATATTTGGGCTTCTAGCTGTGTGTGGGACTTGTTCTATTAATCCATCTATACAGACCTCCATCAGGTTGCAAACTGAATATATTTTTTTCTGCATCTACCTCTGAAAAAATATTGGGCTTCTAGCTGTGTGTGGGACTTGTTCTATTAATCCATCTATACAGACCTCCATCAGGTTGCAAACTGAATATATTTTTTTCTGCATCTACCTCTGAATAAATATGTGGCCTTCTAGCAGTGTGTGGGAATTTCTCTATTAGTCCATCTATACTGACCTCCATCAGGTTGCAAATTCAAAATAATTTTTTGTCTGCATCTAGCTCTGAAAAAATATTGGGCTTCTAGCTGTGTGTGGGACTTGTTGTATTAGTCCATCTATACTGACCTCCATCAGGTTGCATACTGAATATATTTTTTTCTGCATCCACCTCTGAAAAAATATTGGGCTTCTAGCTGTGTGTGGGACTTGTTCTATTAATCCATCTATACAGACCTCCATCAGGTTGCAAACTGAATATATTTTTTTCTGCATCTACCTCTGAAAAAATATTCGGCTTCTAGCTGTGTGGGACTTGTTGTATTAGTCCATCTATACTGACCTCCATCAGGTTGCAAACTGAATATATTTTTTTCTGCATCTACCTCTGAAAAAATATTGGGCTTCTAGCTGTGTGTGGGACTTGTTCTATTAATCCATCTATACAGACCTCCATCAGGTTGCAAACTGAATATATTTTTTTCTGCATCTACCTCTGAAAAAATATTGGGCTTCTAGCTGTGTGTGGGACTTGTTGTATTAGTCCATCTATACTGAGCTCCATCAGGTTGCAAACTGAATATAATTTTTTTCTGCATCTAGCTCTGAAAAAATATTTGGCCTTCTAGCAGTGTGTGGGACTTTCTCTATTAGTCCATCTATACTGACCTCCATCAGGTTGCAAATTCAAAATAATTTTTTGTCTGCATCCAGCTCTGAAAAAATATTGGGCTTCTAGCTGTGTGTGGGACTTGTTGTATTAGTCCATCTATACTGACCTCCATCAGGTTGCAAATTAAAAATAATTTTTATCTGCATCTAAAGTACCTCTGAAAAAATATTTGGGCTTCTAGCTGTGTGTGGGACTTGTTCTATTAGTCCATCTATACTGACCTCCATCAGGTTGCAAATTGAATATAATTTTTATCTGCATCTAGCTCTGAAAAATTATTTGGCCTTCTAGCAGTGTGTGGGACTTTCTCTATTCGTCCATCTATACTGACCTCCATCAGGTTGCAAATTAAAAATAATTTTTATCTGCATCTACCTCTGAAAAAATATTTGGGCTTCTAGCTGTGTGTGGGACTTGTTCTATTAATCCATCTATACAGACCTCCATCAGGTTGTAAACTGAATATATTTTTTTCTGCATCTACCTCTGAAAAAATATTGGGCTTCTAGCTGTGTGTGGGACTTGTTCTATTAATCCATCTATACAGACCTCCATCAGGTTGCAAACTGAATATATTTTTTTCTGCATCTACCTCTGAATAAATATGTGGCCTTCTAGCAGTGTGTGGGACTTTCTCTATTAGTCCATCTATACTGACCTCCATCAGGTTGCAAATTCAAAATAATTTTTTGTCTGCATCTAGCTCTGAAAAAATATTGGGCTTCTAGCTGTGTGTGGGACTTGTTGTATTAGTCCATCTATACTGACCTCCATCAGGTTGCAAACTGAATATATTTTTTTCTGCATCTACCTCTGAAAAAATATTGGGCTTCTAGCTGTGTGTGGGACTTGCTCTATTAATCCATCTATACAGACCTCCATCAGGTTGCAAACTGAATATATTTTTTTCTGCATCTACCTCTGAAAAAATATTGGGCTTCTAGCTGTGTGTGGGACTTGTTCTATTAGTCCATCTATACTGACCTCCATCAGGTTGCAAATTGAATATAATTTTTATCTGCATCTAGCTCTGAAAAAATATTTGGCCTTCTAGCAGTGTGTGGGACTTTCTCTATTAGTCCATCTATACTGACCTCCATCAGGTTGCAAATTAAAAATAATTTTTATCTGCATCTACCTCTGAAAAAATATTTGGGCTTCTAGCTGTGTGTGGGACTTGTTCTATTAATCCATCTATACAGACCTCCATCAGGTTGCAAACTGAATATATTTTTTTCTGCATCTACCTCTGAAAAAATATTGGGCTTCTAGCTGTGTGTGGGACTTGTTCTATTAATCCATCTATACAGACCTCCATCAGGTTGCAAACTGAATATATTTTTTTCTGCATCTACCTCTGAATAAATATGTGGCCTTCTAGCAGTGTGTGAGACTTTCTCTATTAGTCCATCTATACTGACCTCCATCAGGTTGCAAATTCAAAATAATTTTTTGTCTGCATCTAGCTCTGAAAAAATATTGGGCTTCTAGCTGTGTGTGGGACTTGTTGTATTAGTCCATCTATACTGACCTCCATCAGGTTGCAAACTGAATATATTTTTTTCTGCATCTACCTCTGAAAAAATATTGGGCTTCTAGCTGTGTGTGGGACTTGTTCTATTAATCCATCTATACAGACCTCCATCAGGTTGCAAACTGAATATATTTTTTTCTGCATCTACCTCTGAAAAAATATTCGGCTTCTAGCTGTGTGGGACTTGTTGTATTAGTCCATCTATACTGACCTCCATCAGGTTGCAAACTGAATATATTTTTTTCTGCATCTACCTCTGAAACAATATTGTGCTTCTAGCTGTGTGTGGGACTTGTTCTATTAATCCATCTATACAGACCTCCATCAGGTTGCAAACTGAATATATTTTTTTCTGCATCTACCTCTGAAAAAATATTGGGCTTCTAGCTGTGTGTGGGACTTGTTGTATTAGTCCATCTATACTGACCTCCATCAGGTTGCAAACTGAATATAATTTTTTTCTGCATCTAGCTCTGAAAAAATATTTGGCCTTCTAGCAGTGTGTGGGACTTTCTCTATTAGTCCATCTATACTGACCTCAATCAGGTTGCAAATTCAAAATAATTTTTTGTCTGCATCCAGCTCTGAAAAAATATTGGGCTTCTAGCTGTGTGTGGGACTTGTTGTATTAGTCCATCTATACTGACCTCCATCAGGTTGCAAATTAAAAATAATTTTTATCTGCATCTACAGTACCTCTGAAAAAATATTTGGGCTTCTAGCTGTGTGTGGGACTTGTTCTATTAGTCCATCTATACTGACCTCCATCAGGTTGCAAATTGAATATAATTTTTATCTGCATCTAGCTCTGAAAAAATATTTGGCCTTCTAGCAGTGTGTGGGACTTTCTCTATTCGTCCATCTATACTGACCTCCATCAGGTTGCAAATTAAAAATAATTTTTATCTGCATCTACCTCTGAAAAAATATTTGGGCTTCTAGCTGTGTGTGGGACTTGTTCTATTAGTCCATCTATACTGACCTCCATCAGGTTGCAAATTGAATATAATTTTTATCTGCATCTAGCTCTGAAAAAATATTTGGCCTTCTAGCAGTGTGTGGGACTTTCTCTATTAGTCCATCTATACTGACCTCCATCAGGTTGCAAATTAAAAATAATTTTTATCTGCATCTACCTCTGAAAAAATATTTGGGCTTCTAGCTGTGTGTGGGACTTGTTCTATTAATCCATCTATACAGACCTCCATCAGGTTGCAAACTGAATATATTTTTTTCTGCATCTACCTCTGAAAAAATATTGGGCTTCTAGCTGTGTGTGGGACTTGTTCTATTAATCCATCTATACAGACCTCCATCAGGTTGCAAACTGAATATATTTTTTTCTGCATCTACCTCTGAATAAATATTTGGCCTTCTAGCAGTGTGTGGGAATTTCTCTATTAGTCCATCTATACTGACCTCCATCAGGTTGCAAATTCAAAATAATTTTTTGTCTGCATCTAGCTCTGAAAAAATATTGGGCTTCTAGCTGTGTGTGGGACTTGTTGTATTAGTCCATCTATACTGACCTCCATCAGGTTGCAAACTGAATATATTTTTTTCTGCATCCACCTCTGAAAAAATATTGGGCTTCTAGCTGTGTGTGGGACTTGTTCTATTAATCCATCTATACAGACCTCCATCAGGTTGCAAACTGAATATATTTTTTTCTGCATCTACCTCTGAAAAAATATTCGGCTTCTAGCTGTGTGGGACTTGTTGTATTAGTCCATCTATACTGACCTCCATCAGGTTGCAAACTGAATATATTTTTTTCTGCATCTACCTCTGAAAAAATAATGGGCTTCTAGCTGTGTGTGGGACTTGTTCTATTAATCCATCTATACAGACCTCCATCAGGTTGCAAACTGAATATATTTTTTTCTGCATCTACCTCTGAAAAAATATTGGGCTTCTAGCTGTGTGTGGGACTTGTTGTATTAGTCCATCTATACTGAGCTCCATCAGGTTGCAAACTGAATATAATTTTTTTCTGCATCTAGCTCT
The DNA here is from genome assembly GCF_046119375.1 of Phyllobates terribilis. Classification (NCBI taxonomy): domain Eukaryota; kingdom Metazoa; phylum Chordata; class Amphibia; order Anura; family Dendrobatidae; genus Phyllobates; species Phyllobates terribilis. The sequence goes on from NW_027362765.1 coordinate 275,017,044, forward strand.
GAAAAAATATTTGGCCTTCTAGCAGTGTGTGGGACTTTCTCTATTAGTCCATCTATACTGACCTCCATCAGGTTGCAAATTCAAAATAATTTTTTGTCTGCATCCAGCTCTGAAAAAATATTGGGCTTCTAGCTGTGTGTGGGACTTGTTGTATTAGTCCATCTATACTGACCTCCATCAGGTTGCAAATTAAAAATAATTTTTATCTGCATCTACAGTACCTCTGAAAAAATATTTGGGCTTCTAGCTGTGTGTGGGACTTGTTCTATTAGTCCATCTATACTGACCTCCATCAGGTTGCAAATTGAATATAATTTTTATCTGCATCTAGCTCTGAAAAATTATTTGGCCTTCTAGCAGTGTGTGGGACTTTCTCTATTCGTCCATCTATACTGACCTCCATCAGGTTGCAAATTAAAAATAATTTTTATCTGCATCTACCTCTGAAAAAATATTTGGGCTTCAAGCTGTGTGTGGGACTTGTTCTATTAGTCCATCTATACTGACCTCCATCAGGTTGCAAATTGAATATAATTTTTATCTGCATCTAGCTCTGAAAAAATATTTGGCCTTCTAGCAGTGTGTGGGACTTTCTCTATTAGTCCATCTATACTGACCTCCATCAGGTTGCAAATTAAAAATAATTTTTATCTGCATCTACCTCTGAAAAAATATTTGGGCTTCTAGCTGTGTGTGGGACTTGTTCTATTAATCCATCTATACAGACCTCCATCAGGTTGCAAACTGAATATATTTTTTTCTGCATCTACCTCTGAAAAAATATTGGGCTTCTAGCTGTGTGTGGGACTTGTTCTATTAATCCATCTATACAGACCTCCATCAGGTTGCAAACTGAATATATTTTTTTCTGCATCTACCTCTGAATAAATATGTGGCCTTCTAGCAGTGTGTGGGACTTTCTCTATTAGTCCATCTATACTGACCTCCATCAGGTTGCAAATTCAAAATAATTTTTTGTCTGCATCTAGCTCTGAAAAAATATTGGGCTTCTAGCTGTGTGTGGGACTTGTTGTATTAGTCCATCTATACTGACCTCCATCAGGTTGCAAACTGAATATATTTTTTTCTGCATCTACCTCTGAAAAAATATTGGGCTTCTAGCTGTGTGTGGGACTTGTTCTATTAATCCATCTATACAGACCTCCATCAGGTTGCAAACTGAATATATTTTTTTCTGCATCTACCTCTGAAAAAATATTGGGCTTCTAGCTGTGTGTGGGACTTGTTCTATTAATCATCTATACAGACCTCCATCAGGTTGCAAACTGAATATATTTTTTTCTGCATCTACCTCTGAAAAAATATTGGGCTTCTAGCTGTGTGTGGGACTTGTTGTATTAGTCCATCTATACTGACCTCCATCAGGTTGCAAACTGAATATATTTTTTTCTGCATCTACCTCTGAAAAAATATTGGGCCTTCTAGCAGTGTGTGGGACTTTCTCTATTAGTCCATCTATACTGACCTCCATCAGGTTGCAAATTCAAAATAATTTTTTGTCTGCATCTAGCTCTGAAAAAATATTGGGCTTCTAGCTGTGTGTGGGACTTGTTGTATTAGTCCATCTATACTGACCTCCATCAGGTTGCAAATTAAAAATAATTTTTATCTGCATCTACAGTACCTCTGAAAAAATATTTGGGCTTCTAGCTGTGTGTGGGACTTGTTCTATTAGTCCATCTATACTGACCTCCATCAGGTTGCAAATTGAATATAATTTTTATCTGCATCCAGCTCTGAAAAAATATTTGGCCTTCTAGCAGTGTGTGGGACTTTCTCTATTAGTCCATCTATACTGACCTCCATCAGGTTGCAAATTGAATATAATTTTTATCTGCATCTAGCTCTGAAAAAATATTTGGCCTTCTAGCAGTGTGTGGGACTTTCTCTATTAGTCCATCTATACTGACCTCCATCAGGTTGCAAATTAAAAATAATTTTTATCTGCATCTACCTCTGAAAAAATATTTGGGCTTCTAGCAGTGTGTGGGACTCATTGTATTAGGCCATCTATACCAAGCTCCACCAGCTTTGAAATTAATAATAATTTTTAGCTGCATCTAGCCCTGAAAATAATTTTTCCCAATAGTGGTAGCAATAGAAATATAGGGCACGCGCCTGGCTAACAAAAATATACGCTTCATAACACAAAACACCAGCCTAGCGCACTGCATTAATAAGATGGCATCATCGTCTCTCCCAGTGCTAGGCCTACTACGCAGGCTAGTATTCCTGTGCCTAAAACACAATGTATGGGTCCGCGCTAGCCACTATGCTGAGGGGTATAAAGCTGCTGCTAACGCTTTATAACAATTCAATTGGCAGAATTTCACAGAGCTCTTCCACAACGCCCACCCATCGGGCAACAGTTGCCCACCCTCCCTATGGGATCTAGTGGCGAATAGTTGATGCCATTAATCAGAACGTCAGTTGCCCCGTCAACGTGGCAAGCATACGGTAAGGCATGGGAAGAGTGGACACGACTAGTAGCAGGCAGACGGGTTGACCAATGTGAACAAGCCAGATCACAAGTCACCATAGAATTTCTCCACCAGCTAATGATGAGGGGCATATCAGGGGCGTCAGCGCAGCGGTGTCTGACCGGAGTAGCATTTCACTTCCAACTACTGAATTGGGGAGATGTGACAAAGATTCATCATCAGACAATCCATAAAAGGGTGGAAAAGGGGTCAGCCAAGTCAGGAATGTAGACGTCCCGTCCCGTGTCACTAAAACTGATTTCTCACATCTTATCCCTAACACCATTAACATGACACTCACAATTTGAAGCAACACTAATGTCTACTGCATTTGTGATCGCCTTCTTCGGGGCGCTATGTATAAGCGAATTAGTCCCTCAATCCAAAATTACCACCAGTGGACGCTTATTACACCAGGAAGTAGTCATAGCCAATAATGCAATACGTGTACGCATACACCAATCGAAAACGGTTCCAGCGGGCAGGGGTACTTGGGTACTTCTACAACCCACAAACGGTACACTGAGTCTGGTAACAATAGTAAAAACATATCTAACCATCAGATCACAAAGTAATTTCTTCGTATCACACATTGATGGAACGCCATTATTAAGATACCTGTTCCAAGCTATATTTAATAAATGCATAACATCGGCAGGGAACCACCCCAAAGATTACGGGACACACTCATTCCGCATAGGTGCGGCCACGGAAGCAGCAAGAGCAGGACTGTCAGAAACGGAAGTTCAGAGGATAGGGAGATGGCGATCCACGTGTTTGGCGAGATACATAAGACCGGACTTGTTATCCTAACGTGGTTTGTTTCTTTTACAGGTGACGCTAAGCCAACAGTGTGAGTGATAGGCCACTCGTATATATATTGTGCACAAAAAGGGGCGAAAGTCCGCCCAGGCGGGAGGAAATTAGAGTTTCATAACACATATTACAACTGGAGAGGTATTAGAGGCCTGCTATGGCCACAGGTACTAATGGAGGTAATCAAGGTAGGGAGAGAGGCAAGAGGTCCGGTCATCTTAGTTATACAGGCCGGGGGAAACAACCTAGGTCATCACAAGAGCGCATAACTAATGGCAATAATGAAACTAGACACTGAGCGCTTCAGAGAATTTTTCACAAAATTAGCTATAGTATGGTCAGAGATTGTGCCAATAGCGGTATGGCAAGGTGCGCGAGACATCACGGCCATCGAATGGACAAGGCGGGTAATAAATATTCGGATGGCAAAATTTAGAAGAGACAGAGGCGGTGTAGTGATACGACACCGACAACTGGAAGGAGATAAAGCAGGCCTCATACGGCCCGACGGTGTTCACTTAATAGATATTGGACTGGACAAATTCCTGTCAGGACTCCAGGACGGAGTGGAACAAGCGTTAAGAGTGATGGGTGGGGGTCAGAGTCCTGCATACGAGTACGCTGGATCCTCCGTGGCCTGGAAATAGAAAGGACATGTTGGAGAGTTACACTTGTTGGCCAACTTGCCGGAGTGGGGACCCAGGGCATGCTGCAACAAGCTGAATTATTTTAGAAATAAAATGCCTTTCTAATGGAATGAGTATAAAGAGTTAATAAAGCTGTGACCGATCCTCACCCATCCAGTTGTAAGAGTTACATTATTGGGTTGTCCATGAAAGGGGGGCGGTAGGGGGGCTGAGCATCTGGGTTTGGTTGGGGGTCCCCACAGTCTGCCTAGGCTAGATTAATTTAAAAATTCTTATTAGATACACAGGCGGTGCAGCTTGCTTCGCAGCTGGGCTACTACGCCCAAAGTATTGCCTAGGCTAGATGCAGTTAAAAATTCTACGCTGACTAGCAGACACTGAAGATTTGGAGCAGACCTCTGAGTAAACAGCTCTTCAGACTCAACCATCTGTGTTACCCCAAGCCATAGTGTATGTAGTTTCTTACAGTTAAAAGGGGGGGGTGCGACCCAACCCACCTGGAATTGACGATGCCAACGTCACGTAAGACACAGCAAGGGGACTCCCAAAATTGTGGCACAGACACCACTTAACCCTAGAACGCATAACTGTGGCCTTGCAGGCCCGCCCAGTTAATTGTTTTCTATTTTCTGCAAGATTGCTTTAGTTAGAATTTTGAAACTCTAGGTATTCTTCATGTATATAGTTGTTTGTCATTTGAGTTTGAGTTATTCCATGTTATTTGCACACGGGCCTAAAGGGCCCCAGGTATGTGAAAGTGTAGATTTTTATGGTCATGCGTTCTAGGGTTAAGTGGCATCAATTGCCCCACTGTTGCTTAAAACGGTTGGTGAGGTGATTTTACCAAATCCCCAAGCTTTTAGTCTCCCAAGGATGACACAGGGGTAGAAATGTCCTTGCGAATCCATGATTTGATCATCTTTATGAACGTGAGTCTGTCTACATTCTCAGTGGACAGCCGCGTGCGCTTATCTGTCAGCACACCACCAGCAGCGCTGAACACACGTTCAGAGAGAACGCTGGCTGCATGGCATGACAAGATCTCCAAGGCGTGAGTGGCGAGCTCCGGCGATTTTTCAGATTGGAAGACCAAAATGAGCCACGGTCCAGTGACACAGTCATGGCTTCGATGTTCACTTGGAGATTCTCCTGTACCATCCTCTCTAGGCATTGACTATGTGTCAGACTTCTTGTCTCCTGTGGCCTTGCAAAGGATGGTCTAAAAAAGTGGTGAAACGATTCCACAAAATTGCTGTTACCAGCAGATACTGTGTTACTGTTACTGTTTGAGTGATGAAGACTCGACAGTCCCACTGTTGGCAAGTTAGAACTGTGAGATTCACTACGTGCACCACTGGTGTTTTGTGGAAAAGCACATGTAAGATTCTGCAACAGATACTCCTGCATTCGTCAATACCTTTTTATGGCAGGAATTATTTCGGCAAATATACTTTTGTACCGGGGATCTAAGAGTGTGGCAACCCAGTAGTCGGGATTACTTCGAATTCTGACAATCCGGGGGTCATGTTGCAGGTAGTGCAGCAAGAAGGCACTCATGTGTCTTGCGCATCCAGAAGGACCAAGTCCTTGTTGTGTTGGTAGCGAGGTAAGAATCATGCTTCCTTCCTCTGCCCTCTCCCTCCAACCTCGCACAACAGAAATGTGATCAAGGTCTCCCTCATCTGATGAGTCTTCCATGCCCATTGCCAGTTCGTCCCCCACTTCTTCCTCGGCTCCTGCACCTTCCTCAACAGTTTGGCTGCTACCATGCGCCCTGGTTAATCCCTCTCCCCCACCCTCCCATGCCTGCCGCCTTGGTGCTGCCAACCGTCTGGACCTTGGAGATGTTATCCCTTCCGCATACGACTCCTCCTCTACTTCCTCCACCTCCTCTTGTCCCACCACCTGACTCCGAATTCTGTTTAACATGTGCTCCAGCATGTAAATCACCGTAATAGTCATGCTGATAATGGCATCGTCAGCACTAAACATCTTCGTCGCCATTTCAAGACTGTGCAGAAGGGTGCATAGGTCCCTGATCTGAGACCACTCCTCCAGCGTGATTTGCCCCACCTCTGGATCTCGTTGGCCCAGGCTATACGTCAGAACGTATTGCACCAGGGCTTGTCGGTGCTGCCACAGTCGCTGCAACATGTGCAGAGTTGAATTCCACCGTGTCGGCACATCGCATTTCAGCCGGTGAACTGGCAGGCCCAACGACTTCTGTAGAGATGTAAGTCGTTGAACTGCGGGATGCGAACGGCGGAAGTGAGCACACAGCGACCGTGCACTCTGCAGAAGGCCATCTAGTCCGGGATAGTGGGCTAAAAATTGCTGGACAACCAGGTTCAACACGTGAGCCATACAAGGCACGTGTGTGACATTGCCCCAGCGAAGTGCCGCACCCAGGTTTGCAGCATTGTCGCACATGGCCTTCCCTGGTTGCAGGTCCAGTGGAGACAACCTTTCATGAAACTTGGTCTCCAGAGCTGACCAAAACTCCTCAGCTGTGTGACTCACATTTCCCAGACATTTCAAAGTAAACACTGATGCGTTGAGCCCTGCTGCCAGCATAGTAAGGAGGTGTGCAGGATTCCTTCTGCGCAGTTAGAAAGCAGGTGGCATTACCAGACAGGCTTTGGGTGCAGGTGGAGGACTGAGAGGAGGTTGAGGAGGCAGAAGCAGTGGAGGAAGTTCGAGATAAAGAGGATTAACACACAACTCGTGGGGACGGTAAGACTTGGACAGCAGCCCCTTGTCCTGCTGTCACCATAGTTACCCAGTGCCCAGTCAGCGACATGTAACGCCCCTGTCCATGCCTTCTCGTCCAAGTGTCTATGGTGAAGTGCACCCTGTCACACACAGAGTTTCTCAAAGAAGCGGTGATGTTGTGTGCGACATGCTAGTGGAGCGCAGGCACACCTTTCTTTGAGAAGTAGTGCCGACTGGGCATCTGGTACTGGGGCACTGTGACGGACATAAGGTCTTGAAAATCCTCTGTGTCCTCCAGGTGGAAAGGCAGCATTTCTGTAGCCAACAGCTTGCAGATGGTGAAATTCAACCTCTTAGCTTTCTCATGGCTAGGAGGAAATGGTCTTTTACTTGTCCACATCTGAGGGACCGAGGGCTGGCTGTTGTGCTTAGACGGTGTTGAGTAGGGTGTCCCCGGCAACTGCCGGTCTGTGAGGAAGATGCAGGCGGACATGTTAGGTTGCCTTGATCCAAAGGTGGTGCTCTCGATGTTGGAGAGCGCTCAACACTAGCAGGTGTTTCCACTTCCCAATGAACTGACGAGCTGCCAATCACACTGGCTGTTGCGGGTAAAGAGGTGGCAGGTCTGCGTCCAAAAACATGTGTGACTGCTGTCCCCCAGTCACAGAGGATGAAGAGGCTGCGGATGCACAAGATGGGGCAGACGGTGGTTGGCCCAGCCGGCTAGGCCGCATTGTAGCACAGTGAGCTTCCCACTGCAACTTATGCTTCATATCCATGTGACGGTACATGCATGAAGTACTCAAACTATGTATTTTTTGGCCTCTACTTAGCTTTTGCTGACGAATATTACAGATAACACTAGTTGGGTCATCCTTATCGATCTGAATAAATGCCCAGGCTATGCAAGGCTTAGAGCCCATGTGACCTGAAGAGCCACTACGACTTGTGGTCAGAGGCAGAGTTGTGGTTGAGGATGCAGTTGTTGACGTGCTTCCAGTACTCCGTCTCTGTTCAGGAAGGCGCAACCTAACATCGTCGTCAATAGCATCTGTGATGCCCCGCTGCGCTTGGTATCACAGATCCTACAAGAGTGCATTGATGGAATCCTCCACAAGAGGCCCCCATAAACATTCACACATCTCCACCTTCCACCTCAGACCAGCAGAGGGAGCCCGTTAGGGATATAAATAGGGAAAGTGGAGCTAGGCAGTTCAGTTCCTCTGAAGAGTTCCTGCAGTAGAGAAGCCTAAGAGAGGTCAGTCTGCAGTGGAGCTCAGTCTAGTCTAGAGAACGCAGTTAATAGTTCAGCAGTGGAGCACGAGGCTCCTGCTTGCTAGATTCAGGGAGCCCAGATAGAGCTTAAGGTGTGCCGGTGCCGTAAGATCAGTGAAGCGCGGCAAGCTGCCGTTAGTGTGTATAGCCTAGTGAGGGCCCGAGTAGGCCGAAGGCGAGTTAGTACATAAGGGGCAGAGGAGCTTAACCAGCTCACCCCGAAGCATTTACCGGACACAGGATCCGAGCTTACCGGTATCTCTATGACCCAGTAAGGCATAACCGGAATCCCTGGAGAACTACAAGTCCCAGGATCGCTAAGGTGCTGATATGTAACAGAGCCAGGAGACGCTTAGGCCCCGCATACTGGGAGCGTGAACTCCAAGAGAAGGCCCTACCACAAGGTCAGCCAGCGCAGGACAGAGGCAAAGTTAGGCCTAGCTCCAGGCAGGTCAGAAACTTACTACGCAGAGGCAAGAAACAGGAGGCCCTACACCCACTCATTGGGGAGGATCCTGATATGCACCCTTCACCCTACAGTGCTCCGGGATGTGCCTGAATTTCCACCAGTAAAAGGTACTGAAGTGACTACCGTGTCCGTTCCCGTTCTTGCTCTGACCCAGCTGGGTCTCGCCTGTCCTGCATTCCCCCTGCATACGCTGCCCTGAGACTTAGCTCCACCTGTGGGGAGCTATATCATCGAGCTGCCTTATCACCGGCCTCAGTGGACTGCTGCAGCGCTGGTGCTTGTCACCAGATACCACAGGTGGCGTCATGAACTCTTATAAAATTAACAATTATCCACCCTTTTAAAGAGAGACCCCAGGGTACGGGCCAGGTAGCCGACCACCGCGACATCCTCAAGGCCAGGCAAATGCCCGGGTACCGAGTCATCCCCATCCCCAGGGCTAGTCACATCCTCCTCCACCTCCTCTGCTGACCTCATCGACTGTCTGACTGTGGGTTGACAGTAAGTGGGATCTCCAACCTCGTCATCATCACCCTGTGTGTTATCACACCCGTCGCCCTCAGAGCCAACCTCTTCCTGCCCTGACCGAAAAGTCAAGTTGTCGCTCCAATCAGGTATTTGAGTCTCATCATCGTCTTCATCATTGTCTCCACCAACATGAGTTACAGTTTGGGAACAAGGGTCTACATTATGCTCAGAACCTTCTTCATCTGGTCCTGGATCCAACTTCTAAAGATTCTGGGCATCGGATCAGATCATTTCCTCATCTGGATTAACAGAAGCTCTGAAGCAGACCTCCGTTTCCCAGGCTATAGTATGAGTAAACAGCTGTGCAGACTCAACCATCTGTGTTACCCCATACTCAGACGGGCAACTGGAGACTTGGGAGCTGTGAGGAAGCAAGTGCGATTGGGGTGACACCTCTGAGGACTGGAGTATTTGTGATGTTGAAATTGAGGTGATGGAGAGCCCACTTGAAGGAGCACTTGATATCCGTTGAAGCACCTGCTGTTTTTGTGCCTCATCTAGAATTTGTAGCGATGGGCGTGTCCGTAAGAATGGGATCGTATCACATTGTCCACGAAAAGAAGTCGACATCTTAGTTTGGCTGGAAGATGGTCTTTCTTCTGCAGATGTTACTCCCCCCCCCCCCGCCTTGGGGGGCCTCGACCCACCGGCAGACAGGCACCAGTATTGGGATAGGGGGGCTGGCCGTCAGGGTCCACCGCGGCTCTGGCACAAACCCGGCGACACAGAGGTGGCACAGGCAGGAACGGACTGGCCGTGTCGGCTTCTCACTTTTTGGATTTTAGAAGGGCATGACATGCCTGCTGTAATGCACACGCCCGGGCTGAGCGGCATGTGCGTGTGATTCCACTGGACCGTGCCGGAGAGTGAATGCCTGGAGGGGCGTAACTAGGTATTCACCCGATCCGACCAGGGTTGCACGACGGCATACGACGCCAGTGCACCAAGGAGGAACCGAGCAGAGGGACCAGGTGCTACTCCAGGACAGACCCCGGACACAGCTGTTGACCCACACAGGGGAATACAGGAACAGGCTGGTTAGGCTGGCGCACAGACTGGTGGGTATAGGCAGGCACGACTGGTATGCAGGCAGGCGGGTATGCAGGCCGGGGGGTACAGGCAAGCACAGCTAGAGTGCAGACAGGGAGGCACTAGCAGGTAGGAACACAGGCGGGATAGGACCCAGTACACACTGGGACTCAGGAACAGAACCACAGATGTGGCGGACAAACACAGCAGAGTGAGGCCGCCCAGAGTGGTGAGCGAGAACAGGGCAGGACAAGGCCGCCTGGAGCGGTGAGCAAGAGTAGAGCAGGACAAGGCCACCAGGAGCGGTGAGCAAAGGATCAGAGCTGAGCGAGACTGCTGGAGCAGTGAGCAAGAGTAAAGCAGGACGAGACCGCCTGGAGCGGTGAGCAAGAGTGGAGCAAGACTGCCGGAGCAGTGAGCAAAAGGATAAGAGCGGAGCGAGACTGCCGGAGCAGTGAGCAAAAGGGTCAGAGCGGAGCAAGGCTGCCGGAGCAGCGAGCAAAGGAGTCAGAGCAGGCTAGAACCGCCGGAGAGGTGAGCAAAGGAGTCAGAGCAGGCTAGAACCGCCGGAGCGGTGAGCAAAGGAGTCAGAGCAGGCTAGAACCGCCGGAGCGGTGAGCAATAGAGTCAGAGCAGGCTAGAACCGCCGGAGCGGTGAGCAAAGGAGTCAGAGCAGGCTAGAACCGCCGGAGCGGTGAGCAAAGGAGTCAGAGCAGGCTAGAACCGCCAGAGCGGTGAGCAAAGGAGTCAGAGCAGGCTAGAACCGCCGGAGCGGTGAGCAAAGGATTAAGAGCAGGCTAGAACCGCCAGAGCGGTGAGCAAAGGAGTAAGAGCAGGCTAGAACCGCCAGAGCGGTGAGCAAAGGAGTCAGAGCTGGCAAGGCTGAGCAGGGGGACAGGGCTCTGTTCACACGGAACAGACAGGAAGGGAAAGGCAGAGCCAGATACTCACAGAGTACTTGCAGAGAAGTAGCGAGTGGACCACAAACTCACAAACGGGAGTACAGAGACAACAAGCAGGAGTTAGGTACGAGTTCAGACTCTGCAGAAAAAGGAAGGGAATGGACATAGAGGCAAAACAGGTAAAGGATAGGAGAGAGTTCAGACTGGAACTGAGTGTACGGAGGAGACCGACACTGCAGCGGAATACAGGAGCGGGTCTGGGAATACGGCCCCCAGAGAGGCAGGACGAACAGGCAAGGAGCGTGTTCAGACAGGACAGACAAGATACAGGAACGGGTCTAGGTAATCAGCCCCTAGAAGGCAGGAGGAACAGGCTAGGAGCATGTTCAGACAGGCCTGGAAATACAGCCTCCAGGATAGGCAGACAAGAGAACACAGAACGGGACCTGGCACCTTCAGAGTGCAAGCACACACTGAATGAAACACTATGCTCAGGCAGGGAATGATTGGAGCTGCTGAGCTATATACCAGGTGACAGACAGCAATAGGCTGAGGACGCACAAGGGGTGTGACCCACAGCAGGTACAAAAAGCAGGAAGTGATCGGGCACCGCCCTTAAGCAGCAGAAACAGACTCAAACAGACAGCATGGAGGGAAGCCAGAGAGACATTCTGGACAGGAGATCAAGTGCGCGCTCTTGCACAGTGGGAGATGGACCACTATGCAAGGACGCCGCCAGGTATGTTACAGTACCCCCCCCCTTACGCCCCCTCTTCTTCAGGCCTGCCAGAATCTTCCGCAGGGAATTCGAGGGCCAATTCTTCACTTCGAAGAGATCACTTCCACTGTCCACCGGAAAAACTGGTCTCCTCTGGGTAGCTAGGATGCTACCTCCCATCCAGCCACCCTTAGCAACAGACAAAACGGGTGGAGTACCAGGAACAGCACACAAGGAAGTCTCTCTCCACATATTTTCAGGTGGCACCCCAGAGGGTACAGGAGACAACGGGAAGTCCTCCACCGGGTTGGAGGGGGACAGAGACTTGGGGGTAATTTCTGCTTCGAGGTACATCTTGTCAAGCTCACAGGAAGAAATAGACGGGTTATCAGGTACATAAAGAGGAAAAGTCACCGTCTCTTTGTTATCTGGTGGTACCCCGGAGGATTCAGGAAACAACTGGAGGTCCTCCGCCGGGTCAGAAGAGTGCAGAGGCTCAGAGAAAACATCTGCTTCAGAGTACACTAGGTCGGACTCACTGGACGAAGCAGGCGAGGTATCGGGTACCGAGTATAGGAAAGTCTCTGTCCATTCTCCACCAGGTGGCACCCCGAAGGGTTCTGGAGACAACTGGCGGTCCTCCGCCTGGTCAGAGGGGTGTAGAGACTCACGGGTAACCTCTGCTTCAGAGTACACTAGGTCGGACTCACTGGACGAAGCAAGCGAGGTATCAGATCCAGGATATAGGAAAGTCTCTGTCCATTCACCACCAGGTGGCACCCCGAAGGGTTCTGGAGACAACTGGAGGTCCTCCGCCTGGTCAGAGGAGTGTAGAGACTCTGGAGTAACCACTGCTTCGGAGTACACTAGGTTGGACTCAGTGGACGAAGCGAGCGAGGTATCAGGTACAGAGTATAGGAGAGTCTCTGTCCTTTCGCTACCAGGTAGCACCCCGAAGGGTTCTGGAGACAACTGGAGGTCCTCTGCCTGGTCGGAGGGGTGTAGAGACTCGGGAGTAACCTCTGCTTCGGAGTACACTAGGTTGGACTCACTGGACGAAGCGAGTGAGGTATCAGGTACAGAGTATTGGAGAGTCTCTGTCCTTTCGCTACCAGGTAGCACCCCGAAGGGTTCAGGAGACAACTGGAGGTCCTCCGCCTGGTCAGAGGGGTGTAGAGACTCGGGGGTAACTACCACTTTGGGGTACCCATTGTCAGGCTCACAGGACGAAGCGGACAAAGTATCGAGTACCGGGTGTAGAGAAGTCTCTCTCCATTTGTCATCGAGTGGTATCCCGGAGGATTCAGGAGGCAACAGGGGGTCCTCCGCCAGGTAGTAGAGGTGCACAGACTCTGAGGTAACCACAGCTTTGGAGCATCCTTGGACATGCACACCGGTTAAAGTGGGTGAAGCATCTGATGCCGGGTGCAGGAAGTTCTCCTGTGTGGAGTCTGGATGGGCAGAAGTCTCTTCGGGCAGGAGAACTGGTGCACTACCCACGCACATTACCCGTTGGGGCTTCTCCGGGATACAGGGAGATGAAGCTTCAGTAGGGACTTCAAGGTTGGGGTCAGGAGGTCTCAGGGAGGACAGACCCTGGCGTGACGGCTTGCCTCTACGTCTAGCACGTCTGGACTGCCTCTTGAGGTTGGGAGAAGTATTCCGGAAAGAGTAGTCACCCTGTGAGGATTCTGGGTGGGCAGTAGTCTCATTGGGCTGGAGGACTATTGCGCTACCCACACACATTACCCATTGGGGCTGCTCCGGGATATTGGGAAGTGAAGCTTCAGCAGGAGCCTCCGGGTTAGGATCATCGAAGACCATTAGAAAGGCCACCAGGAAGGCCATTAGGTCCAGGAGGATCGGATCCTGTGTTTCATATAGGGGGTTGATCCATTCCAAGGTATCACCCGCCAGGTAAGACATAATGAATGCCACCTTAACCCGATCGGTGGGAAAACATAGAGGGTAGAACTTGAAGTGTAGCATGCATTGCTCCACAAATGCACGACTTTGTCTTGGATCCCCATAATAACGTAGCGGATCCGCAGGAACGAGAGCAGATAGATCCATCTGGACGGGTGCGTAATTCGCCTGAAACTCAGCTAAAGGGAAAAAAAAAATTATTTATTTATTTTAATGCATGTATTCGCTGGAAAACTTCTCAGAGAGCGAAGGCCGTGGGGCTCAACGGGAACCATGGCCTGAGCATGCTGTAATGCACACGCCCGGGCTGAGCGGCGTGTACGTGTGATTCCACTGGACCGTGCCGGAGAGTGAATGCCTGGAGGGGCGTAACTAGGTATTCACCCGATCCGACCAGGGTCGCACGACGGCATACGACGCCAGTGCACCAAGGAGGAACCGAGCAGAGGGACCAGGTGCTACTCCAGGACAGACCCCGGACACAGCTGTTGACCCACACAGGGGAATACAGGAACAGGCTGGTTAGGCTGGCGCACAGACTGGTGGGTATAGGCAGGCACGACTGGTATGCAGGCAGGCGGGTATGCAGGCCGGGGGGTACAGGCAAGCACAGCTAGAGTGCAGACAGGGAGGCACTAGCAGGTAGGAACACAGGCGGGATAGGACCCAGTACACACTGGGACTCAGGAACAGAACCACAGATGTGGCGGACAAACACAGCAGAGTGAGGCCGCCCAGAGAGGTGAGCGAGAACAGGGCAGGACAAGGCCGCCTGGAGCGGTGAGCAAGAGTAGAGCAGGACAAGGCCGCCAGGAGCGGTGTGCAAAGGATCAGAGCTGAGCGAGACTGCTGGAGCAGTGAGCAAGAGTAAAGCAGGACGAGACCGCCTGGAGCGGTGAGCAAGAGTGGAGCAAGACTGCCGGAGCAGTGAGCAAAAGGATAAGAGCGGAGCGAGACTGCCGGAGCAGTGAGCAAAAGGGTCAGAGCGGAGCAAGGCTGCCGGAGCAGCGAGCAAAGGAGTCAGAGCAGGCTAGAACCGCCGGAGCAGTGAGCAAAGGAGTCAGAGCAGGCTAGAACCGCCGGAGCGGTGAGCAAAGGAGTCAGAGCAGGCTAGAACCGCCGGAGCGGTGAGCAAAGGAGTCAGAGCAGGCTAGAACCGCCGGAGCGGTGAGCAAAGGAGTCAGAGCAGGCTAGAACCGCCGGAGCGGTGAGCAAAGGAGTCAGAGCAGGCTAGAACCGCCGGAGCGGTGAGCAAAGGAGTCAGAGCAGGCTAGAACCGCCGGAGCGGTGAGCAAAGGAGTCAGAGCAGGCTAGAACCGCCGGAGCGGTGAGCAAAGGAGTCAGAGCAGGCTAGAACCGCCGGAGCGGTGAGCAAAGGAGTCAGAGCAGGCTAGAACCGCTGGAGCGGTGAGCAAAGGAGTCAGAGCAGGCTAGAACCGCCGGAGCGGTGAGCAAAGGAGTAAGAGCAGGCTAGAACCGCCAGAGCGGTGAGCAAAGGAGTAAGAGCAGGCTAGAACCGCCAGAGCGGTGAGCAAAGGAGTCAGAGCTGGCAAGGCTGAGCAGGGGGACAGGGCTCTGTTCACACGGAACAGACAGGAAGGGAAAGGCAGAGCCAGATACTCACAGAGTACTTGCAGAGAAGTAGCGAGTGGACCACAAACTCACAAACGGGAGTACAGAGACAACAAGCAGGAGTTAGGTACGAGTTCAGACTCTGCAGAAAAAGGAAGGGAATGGACATAGAGGCAAAACAGGTAAAGGATAGGAGAGAGTTCAGACTGGAACTGAGTGTACGGAGGAGACCGACACTGCAGCGGAATACAGGAGCGGGTCTGGGAATACGGCCCCCATAGAGGCAGGACGAACAGGCAAGGAGCGTGTTCAGACAGGACAGACAAGATACAGGAACGGGTCTAGGTAATCAGCCCCTAGAAGGCAGGAGGAACAGGCTAGGAGCATGTTCAGACAGGCCTGGAAATACAGCCTCCAGGATAGGCAGACAAGAGAACACAGAACGGGACCTGGCACCTTCAGAGTGCAAGCACACACTGAATGAAACACTATGCTCAGGCAGGGAATGATTGGAGCTGCTGAGCTATATACCAGGTGACAGACAGCAATAGGCTGAGGACGCACAAGGGGTGTGACCCACAGCAGGTACATAAAGCAGGAAGTGATCGGGCGCCGCCCTTAAGCAGCAGAAACAGACACAAACAGACAGCATGGAGGGAAGCCAGAGAGACATTCTGGACAGGAGATCAAGTGCGCGCTCTTGCACAGTGGGAGATGGACCACTATGCAAGGACGCCGCCAGGTATGTTACACCTATATCTGTGTCTCCCCCTCCTTTTACTCCTCCACCTCTTTTCTTTTCGCATGACTATATGTACTTGTCACTTTTCCATGTGTTAGTTGTGTCTTCTGAGCAGTTTGTCAGCTTTTGGACACCTTTGAAGGTGTTTTCTATGTGTTTCTATGTGTTTTTGTTTGCCTGCCATTGGTTTTAACGGTGTTCAAAGGTGTTTGACGAACAGTTCGACGAACAGTTCGGCGAACACACGGGTGTTCGACGAACCGAACCGAACTTGAACACTACGGGGGTGGCTCAACACTAGTCAAGAGTGTGTAAAGCAGTCATCAAAGCAAAAGGTGGCTACTTTGAAGAACCTAGAATATAAGACATATTTTCAGTTGTTTCACACTTTTTTGTTAAGTATATAATTCCACATGTGTTAATTCATAGTTTTGATGCCTTCAGTGTGAATGTACAATTTTCATAGTCAGGAAAATGCAGAAAAATTTTTAAATGAGAAGGTGTGTCCAAACTTTTGGTCTGTACTGTATATCTGCTATAATTTATGCCACTTTAATTATAGAAAATTTGTAGGGCCATGCTGAAAGGCTGTGCTACGCCTTGCCCCTAAACCCAACCCACTTTTCAAAAAAGTGACAAAACAGGCGTAAATAAAATAATACTCATCTAGTAATATAGCTTTGCTGAAAAGTGTAGCTGTAAATTAAAGGGGGTGTATAATTTTCTTTTTTCAGGAGCACACCATTCCCTTGCCTCCCAACTTTCTGTTTCTTGGGAGTTATGCATGCCTGAAGATTGACAGATTAGACCAACCACTGGTCCAAACTGTAAACAGAGGCAGCTTTGCCTCTGCAGCCTCAGAGGAGTACAGGGGCACTGCTGCTGGCCAGACCCAGCAATCAGGCCATGTCTAGCTCCTTGCCAAAGAGAGTGGCAACCTTTAATTCACTGCCGAGGTAGCTGGTAACTGTGGCGCCCCTGAGGGTTCGGTCGCCACAGGGGTACTGCATCTCTTTAATGAGGTGTGGTATCTCTCCTTCGAGGTAAGGATGGTGCAGCTGTCAGGACCCCACCTCTGCATCCAACACTACATCTCTCCCACCTGAGGGGGGCTTATATGCACCAGGGTGCTGCCCCAGCCAGGATAAGTGGAGATGGGGGAACCAAAGATAGGGGGAACCTAGTAGTGGGTGAGGGTGGAGGACGCACATTTAGGTTACACTTAATAATTCATATTTAATAAACAGCCATCTTGAGCTTATGGTCTTTTGATTGTGATCTTCATCACTGAACGTGGCTTTCTGTGTGAACCTGCAGTTGATGGGGACACGGTCCTCGTACTCTGGCCTTGAGTCGAGGAGTGGGCAAGAGTTAACGGCTGTCTCTACCAGGTCAAGATCCCTACCCAAGAAGGCCTGGAGGGGAGCAGAGGAGACAACCTCCGCGGGCAAAAGGATCCCAGGGGGGATGCAGATGGAGCGGTATACGCCACCTGTCCTCACTATTCTGGCCTAGTCAGAGGGAGTCCTGCTGCAAAAGGGGTACTGGCCCCCGATATCTGACTCTGTCACTTCACGTCTTAGTCGGAGAAGCCCGGAGGCTCAGTGGATCCCACCGGGTAACGGACGGAGCGGAATTGCCACCCGTACCCTTGTTCTGTGCATAGTCCAGAGGGAGACCCGGCCTTAGTACACGCATCACATACGGACAGGAGAGGACCTAGTGTGAAAGTCTAGGAACACTCTGGTGCGGGGTCCTGACCAAAGCATCTGAACTACTCCCAGGTTGTCGGACCCTCCGTCCTGGTGGCCGCAGCACGCCGCAAGGAGCAGGGAGAAGCCTTGCAGCTGTGCATTCTACCATGAGTAAAGCTTGGAAGACTACCCCTATGGCCTCCGGTTTCTTATTGCAACGCGGCACCGCACCACACCGCACCACATCTCCCACTACGATACCCATCCTCTTGTTCCTTCTGCCCTGAGGCCCTGCTCCACCTGTGGGGAGTAGTACCATCTGCTGCTGCCACTACTTCCCGCCTCAGAGGACTGAATGCAGCGCTGGTGGAGGATCACCAGAAACCACAGGTGGCGTAGTCAATAGAACCACTCGATTACCACCGTCCCTCCTAGCCCTTAACTTTTTTGAATGTGACAACCCTGGGCACGGACCTGGCCTAGTCTTTGACTACATCCACCTTGCACAGTGGCCCAGCTCCGAGTACCCCCATCTCTCAGGGTGGGCTAGCAAGCGGGAAAGGAGAGGCATCCCCTGGTCCAACCGACTCGGACGCATTACTACCTTCAAAATCTCTCTCCTCCACCCGGGCGTCACAGTAACCTAAGCACGAGCAGTACACTATACGATTCAATGTTCCTCTGTTCTTATGAATGGAGAGGATTTTTAATGAAAAATACATTTTAAACTTGTTTGTTTTTACAATGACTTTTTATCAGTTTAGGAAGCTGAGACAACCCGTTTAAGTACTGAGGAAAGATAAAACACTTACTATAAAGCAGAAGCTCTGTCTGTGTGTTTCTCCGCCTCTCTCTCTTTCTACTAGAGATGAGTGAACTTCTTCGGAAAACATTCGCCAATCTCAAAGTTGTCACGAACATTGCACATTCGGATTAGTGTTCGGACCCCCGAGCATTTTGACTCAAAATTGGTAAAATTCAGCCAAAGTTCAGTAAATTATCGCGTTTCCACTAATGCTTTTTTTTTAGGACTTTAGCTAGGATAGTGGTGTTGTATGATGAGTGGATGTGGGACGTGTTTGATGAGGGGAGGGGATGGTGAGAGGTTCGTGAAGCGGCAGACTGTTATTCTTAATTTTTTTTTTCCATAACTTAATGTGTGGAGATTCCGGTAGCCAATCAGGGTGCAGAAACCATCCACAACTTCCAGACACAAGGGCTTGAGTCATTGACTGCTAAAGTCACATGTCCCTCTCCATATGAAGAGTGGACATGTTGTTTTCGTGCCTTTTTTTAGCATAACAGCGCAAAGAGGCTGCTCCTGCTGCTGCGACTCGATAATGAGATAGTTAGCGAGGACGTTGATTGTCAGTCAGCTAGTTCAGATAGATAGGATCCTGTGTGGCTATGAAATCGACATTCAGCAGATCAATCTTTTTTGCTAATTGTGTGGTCCAGAGACACCAGGTCAAATTTCAGCATAACATACTTTTGTGCTGCTAATATTGGGCTCCAGCCAGGAGTCCACATTTGAAAATACTAATTCTTTGTGCTAACAGTGTGGTCCTGAAACAAGGCCACATTTCTCTATAAAAATATTTAGCGCCGGTAATATTTTTGTCCAGGCAGCAGTCCTCATTTGAAAATACAAATTCTTTGTGCTAATAGCGTGGTCCCGAAACAAGGCCACATTTGTGCATAGAAATATTTTGTGCTGGTAATATTTTTGTCCAGACAGGAGTCCATATTTGAAAATACAAAATCTTTGTGCTGATAGCATTGTCCTGAAGCAAGACCACATTTCTGCATATAAATATTTTTTTGTAATATTGTGCTCGAGCCAGGAGTTTACATTTCTGATTCTAAATTGTTTGTGTTAATAGCATGTTCCAGAAGCAGGCCACATTTCTGCATATAAATATTTTGCGGTAATATTGTGCTCGAGTCAGGAGTCCACATTTCTGAATCTAAATTCTTTGTGCTAATAGTGTGGCCCAGAAACCAGGCCACATTTCAGCTTTTAATACTTTTGTGTTACTATTTTTTCTCCAGCCAGGAGTCCACATTTCTGAATCTAAATTGTTTATTTGAAAAAGAAAGGCTAAACTGAAATTCAGGAAATTCAGGGCAGTGCACTTCTGATCTGGGGCCCATGCCCTGGATCTAAGTGCCTAGCGATGCCACGGATAGGTGGAGATCTGAGTGGCTGGACTCCCATTGATTTAGTAGTTATCAACTATCCAGTGAATAGGTGTTACCTTCTTATTGTAAAAACATGCAATATCCAATTAAGCTCTTCAATCCCTAGCCTGTTTTCATCTTCCTGATCAGGCAAAATTTTACAATTCACAGACAGCACACACCTCACAGACAGCACACATTGCACACATCTCACAGACAGCACACATTGCACACACCTCACAGACAGCACACACTGTACACACCTCACATACACACACTGCACACACCTCACATACACACACTGCACACACATCACATACACACACTGCACTCACCTCACATACACACACTGCACGCACCCCACACACACACACACTGCATACACCTCACATACACACAATGCACTCACCTCACATACATACACTGCACACACCTCACACTGCATACACCTCACATACACACACTGCACACACCTCACAAACACACATCTCACAAACACACACTGCACACACCTCACAGACAGCACACACTGCACACACCTCAGAGACAGCACACATTGAACAAACCTCACAGACAGCACACACTGCACACACCTCACATACACACACCTCACATACACACACTGCACACTCCTCACATACACATACTGAACACACCTCACATACACACACTGCACGCACCTCACATACACACACTTCACACACGTCAAATACACACACTGCACTCACCTCACATACACACACTGCACACACCTCACATACACACACTGCACTCACCTCACACACACACTGCACACACCTCACACACACTGCACTCACCTCACATACACACACCTCATATACACACACTGCACACACCTCACATACACACACTGCACACACCTCACAGACAGTACACACAGCACATAGCTCACAGACAGCACACACCTCACAGACAGCACACACCTTGCATACAAACACTGCACACACCTCACATACACACAAACACACACACACACTGCATACACCTCACATACACACACTGCACACACCTCACATACACACACTGCACACACCTCACAGACAGCACACACCTCACATACACACACTGCACACACCTCACATACACACACTGCACACACCTCACATATACATACTGCACACACCTCACATACACACACTGCACTCACGTCACATACATACACTGCACACACCTCACACTGCACACTCCTCACAGACATCACACACTGTACACACCTCACATACACACACTGCACACACCTCACAGACAGCACACACCTCACATACACATACTGCACACACATCACAAACACACTCTGCACTCACCTAGCATACACACACTGCACACACCTCACACACACACACACACTGCATACACCTCACATACACACACTGCACTCACGTCACATACATACACTGCACACACCTCACACTGCACACTCCTCACAGACAGCACACACTGTACACACCTCACATACACACACTGCACACACCTCACATACACACACTGTACACACCTCACATACACACACTGCACACACCTCACATACACACACTGCACACACCTCACATACACACACTGCACACACCTCACATACACACACTGCACACACCTCACATACACATACTGCACACACCTCACATACACACACTGCACTCCCATCACATACACACACTGCACACACCTCACACACTGCATCACCTAACATACACACACTGCACACACCTCACACTGCATACACCTCACATACACACACTGCACACACCTCACAGCCACACAACTCACATACACACACTGCACACACCTCACAGACAGCACACACAGCACATAGCTCACAGACAGCACACACCTCACAGACAGCACACACTGCACAAACCTTGCATACACACACTGCACACACCTCACACACACACTGCATACACCTCACATACACACACTGCACTCACCTCACATACACACACTGCACTCACCTCACATATACACACTGCACACACCTCACACTGCATACACCTCACATACACACACTGCACACACCTCACAGACAGCAGACACTGCACATACCTCACAGACAGCACACACCTCACAGACAGCACACATTGCACAAACCTCACAGACAGCACACACTGCACACACCTCACATACACACACCTCACATACACACACTGCACACACCTCACATACACACACTGCACACACCTCACATACACATACTGCACACACATCACATACACACACTGCACTCACCTCACATACACACACTGCACACATCTCACACACACACACACACACACTGCATACACCTCACATACACACACTGCACTCACCTCACATACATACACTGCACACACCTCACACTGCATACACCTCACATACACACACTGCACACACCTCACAAACACACATCTCACAAACACACACTGCACACACCTCACAGACAGCACACACTGCACACACCTCATAGACAGCACACATTGCACACACCTCACAGACAGCACACACTGCACACACCTCACATACACACACCTCACATACACACACTGCACACACCTCACATACACACACTGCACACACCTCACATACACACACTGTACACACCTCACATACACACACTGCACTCACCTCACATACACACACTGCACTCACCTCACATATACACACTGCACACACCTCACACTGCATACACCTCACATACACACACTGCACACACCTCACAGACAGCAGACACTGCACATACCTCACAGACAGCACACACCTCACAGACAGCACACATTGCACAAACCTCACAGACAGCACACACTGCACACACCTCACATACACACACCTCACATACACACACTGCACACACCTCACATACACACACTGCACACACCTCACATACACATACTGCACACACATCACATACACACACTGCACTCACCTCACATACACACACTGCACACATCTCACACACACACACACACACACACTGCATACACCTCACATACACACACTGCACTCACCTCACATACATACACTGCACACACCTCACACTGCATACACCTCACATACACACACTGCACACACCTCACAAACACACATCTCACAAACACACACTGCACACACCTCACAGACAGCACACACTGCACACACCTCATAGACAGCACACATTGCACACACCTCACAGACAGCACACACTGCACACACCTCACATACACACACCTCACATACACACACTGCACACACCTCACATACACACACTGCACACACCTCACATACACACACTGTACACACCTCACATACACATACTGCCCACACCTCACATACACACACTGCACACACCTCACATACACACACTTTACACACGTCAAATACACACACTGCACTCACCTCACATACACACACTGCACACACCTCACATACACACACTGCACACACCTCACACACACACTGCACACACCTCACACACACTGCACACACCTCACACACACACACTGCAGTCACCTCGCATACACACACCTTATATACACACACTGCACACACCTCACATACACACACTGCACTCACCTCACATACACACACTGCACACACCTCACACACACACACACACACACTGCATACACCTCACATACACACACTGCACTCACCTCACACACACACACACACTCCATACACCTCACATACACACACTGCACTCACCTCACATACATACACTGCACACACCTCACAGACAGCACACACCTCACAGACAGCACACCCCTCACATACACACATTGCACACACCTCACATACACACACTGCACACACCTCACATACACACACTGCACACACCTCACATACACATACTGCACACACCTCACATGCACACACTGCACTCACCTCACATACACACACCTCACACACACACACACACTGTAGACACCTGACATACTCACACTGCACTCACCTAACATACACACACTGCACACACCTCACACTGCATACACCTCACATACACACACTGCACACACCTCACAGACACACAACTCACATACACACACTGCACACACCTCACAGAGAGCACACACAGCACATAGCTCACAGACAGCACACACCTTGCATACACACACTGCACACACCTCACAGACAGCACACACTGCACATACCTCACAGACAGCACACATTGCACACACCTCACAGACTGCACACACTGCACACACCTCGCAGACAGCACACACTGCACACACCTCACATACACACACTGCACACCCCTCACATACACACACTGCACTCACCTCACATACACACACTGCACACACCTCACACACACACACACTGCATACACCTCACATACACACACTGCACTCACCTCACATACACACACTGCACACACATCACATACACACACTGCACTCACCTCACATACACACACTGCACACACCTCACACACACACACACTGCATACACCTCACATACACACACCTCACATACACACACTACACACACCTCACATACACACACACTGCATACACCTCACATACACACACTGCACTCACCTCACATACACATACTGCACACACATCACATACACACACTGCACTCACCTCACATACACACACTGCACACACCTCACACACACACACACTGCATACACCTCACATACACACACCTCACATACACACACTACACACACCTCACATACACATACCTCACATACTCACACTGCACACACCTCACATACACACATTGCACATGACGCGCCCCCTGGGCCAGTGTTGTTGGGGATACCCGGAGCCGGATCAGATGGGGGTTGTAGTCTCCGAGTGGCTGTGACCCGGTCCGTGCCCAGGGTGTCAAGCTCAGTGTGTGGCAGTCCTTACTGATGTTACTAAAGTTCTTTATGTCGACTACGCCACCCGTTGAATTGCGGTCACTACGGCCGCCGCTGCAGCAGGGTCCGCTGAGGCTGATGGTGTTTGTGCAGCTTAGGTAGTATAACCCCCAACGGGAGGGGTATAGCCTCAGGGGGTCAGGTGCAGAGGATGGTGGTTGTGGAAGTGCAGGGATGATGGTAATGAGAGTCAGAGTCGGGTTGTGCAGTTCAGGGTTCTTTACTTACTGCTGTTCTTGTACCGGTCACTCCGGCCTTGAGTGACCACCCGAGCCGCGCTGCGTCCACCAGGTCCTGGACTCGGCCAACCCCCAAGTAGTTCTGGAGCGTGGTTCTGAGCTCCCTTTCTGTCCTGTCCTCGTCTCTGGCCTTCCCCACCAGGGATCCACCTAAGTCCGGCTCCCTCGGGCCTCTTGTTGGTGAACCCTCGTCTCTGGGTTCCCTGACCCTATGCGTGGTCTGCCTTCCGGGTGGATATAGTGGGTGGCCGTGGCAGATTCTGCCCACGGCCTCCGGTTCCTGGCTAAGGTGTGCTGTAGCCTCTGCCAGCTTGGGATCCGGTACCCTGTTGCCAACTCTTCACCCTCTGGTCTAATTTGGGCTCTTGGAGTTCCTTCTTTCTCCCCCTCTGGGTCTTTCTTTCTCCTCTCTCACTCTTGGCCTTGGGGCTGCTCTGCTCCTCTGCTTTCCTCCACTGCTCTGCAAAAGACTGACAGACTGACCAGCCTTCTGCAAAAGACTCCTCTGCAAAGACCCTGTCCTAAGATGGTGCCCACCTTATATACTCCCTCTATGTGTGAGCTCAGGTGACCAGCACCCAATGAGCTCCTAGCTTTACCCAGGCTGCTCCCCCTATCTGCCCCTACACTACTGGGATGTTCCACCCCCCTCCCACTCCAGCCAGGAACAGACTCTGTCGTACCTGCACATTTCTAAGTGGGAGTACCGTTGGTCTGTTCCTCGGAAATGGGATGTGTGTAGTGCATGCAGCTAACTGAGCTCAGTTCCACACTCCATCCTTACCCGGGAGTGGAATATCACACCTCTGGGTTGAGGTGCAATACCCCTGTAGCAGCCGAATCCTCAGGGTGCTACACACACACCTCACAGACAGCACACACTGCACACACCTCACATACACACACTGCACACACCTCACATACACACACTGCACACACCTCACATACACACAACTCACATACACACACCTCACATACACACACTGCACACACCTCACACACACACACTGCACTCACCTCACATACATACACTGCACACACCTCACACACACACACTGCACACACCTCACAAACACACATCTCACAAACACACACTGCACACACCTCATAGACAGCTCACACCTCACAGAGTGCACACATTGCACACACCTCACAGACAGCGCACACTGCACACACCTCACATACACACACATCACATACACACAGTGCACATACCTCACATACACACATCTCACATACACACACAGCACACACCTCACAGACAGCACACATTGCACACACCTCACAGACAGCACACACTGCACACACCTCACATACACACACTGCACTCACCTCACATTCGCACACTGCACACACTTCACACACACACACACACACACACTGCATACACCTCACATACATACACTGCACACACCTCACAGACAGCACACTGCACACACCTCACACACATATACACACTGCACACACCTCACATACACACACTGCACACACCTCACATACACACTGCACACACCTCACATACACACACTTCTCACACCTCACATACACACACTGCACACACCTCACATACACACACTGCACACATCTCACAGGCAGCACACACTGCACAAACCTCACATACAAACACTGCACACACCTCACATACACACACTGCACTCACCTCACATACACACACTGCACACACCTCACACACACTGCATACACCTAACACACACACACTGCACACACCTCACATACACACACTGCACACACTTCACACACATATACACACTGCACACACCTCACATACACACACTGCACACACCTCACATACACACACCTCACATACACACACTGCACACACCTCACATACACACACTGCACACACCTCACATACACACACTGCACACACCTCACATACACACACCTCACATACACACACTGCACACACCTCACATACACACACTGCACTCACCTCACATACACATACTGCACACACCTCACACACACACACTGCATACACCTCACATACACACACTGCACACACCTCATATGCACACACTGCTCTCACCTCACATACACACACCTTACATACACACACTGCACACACCTCTCATACACACAATGCACTCACCTCACATACACAAACTGCACACGCACACTGCACACACCTCACATACACACACTGCATACACCTCTCCTACACACAATGCACTCACCTCACATACACAAACTGCACACACACACTGCACACACCTCACATACACACACTGCACACAGCTCACACACATATACACACTGTACACACCTCACATACACTGCACACACCTCACATACACACACTGCACACACCTCACATGCACATACTGCACACACCTCACATACACACACTGCACACACCTCACAGACAGCACACACTGCACAAACCTCACATACACACACTGCACACACCTCACATACACACACTGCACACACCTCACATACACACACTGCACACACCTCACACACACACAATGCATACACCTCACATACACACACTGCACTCACCTTACATACACACACTGCACAAACCTCACACTCACACACACAACACACACCTCACATACACACACCTCACATACAGAAACTGCACACACATCACATACACACACTGCACACACCTCACATACACACACTGCACACACCTCACACACAATGCACACACCTCACATACACACACTGCACTAACCTCACATACACACACTGCACACACCTCATACACACACACAGACTGCATACATCTCTCATACACACAATGCACTCACCTCACATACACACACTGCACACACACACACTGCACACACCTCACATACACACACTGCACACAGCTCACACACATATACACACTGTACACACCTCACATACACACACTGCACACACCTCACATACACACACTGCACACACCTCACATACACACACTGCACACACCTCACATACACACACTGCACACACCTCACAAACAGCACACACTGCACAAACCTCACATACACACACTGCACACACCTCACATCCACACAGCAGGAGGCCCTGGAGGAGGCTGACAGGAGGAGGCTGACAGGAGGAGGCTGGCAGGGGCAGGAGGAGGCTGACAGGAGGAGGTTGACATGGGCAGGAGGAGGTTAACAGGGGCAGGAGGAGGCTGGCAGGAGGAGTAGGTTGACAGGGGCACAAGGAGGCTGGCAGGAGGAGGCTGACAGGGGCAGGAGGAGGCAGGCAGGACGAGGCTGGCAGAAGGAGACTGACAGGGGCTGAAGGAGACTGACAAGGGCAGCAGGAAGCCCAGGAGGAGGCTGACAGGAAGAGGCTGGCAGGGGTAGGAGGAGGCTGAAAGGGGCAGGACAAGGCAGGCAGGGGCAGGAGGAGGCTGGCAGAAGGAGGCTGACAGGGAAGGAGGAGGCTGACAAGGGCAGGAGGAGGCTGGCAGGAGGAGGCTGGCAGGAGGAGACTGACAGGGGCAGAAGGAGACTGACAGGGGCAGCAGTAGGCCCAGGAGGAGGCTGGCAGGAGGAGACTGACAGGGGCAGAAGGAGACTGACAGGGGCAGCAGGAGGCCAAGGAGGAGGCTGACAGGAGGAAGCTGGCAGGGGCAGAAGGAGGCTGACAGGGAAGGAGGAGGCTGACAAGGGCAGGCTTACAGGGGCAGGAGGAGGCTGGCAGAAGGAGGCTCACTGGGGCAGGAGGAGGCTGACAAGGGCAGGCTGACAGGGGTAGGAGGCTGGCAGGAGAAGGAGGCTGACAGGAGCAGGAGGAGGCTGGCAGGAGAAGGCTGACAGGGGCAGGAGGAGGCTGACAGGAGGATTCTGGCAGGAGGAGACTGACAAGAGTAGGCTGACATGGGCAAGAAAAGGTTGACTGGAGCAGGAGCAGGCTGGCAGGAGGAGGAGGTTGACAGGGGCAGGAGGAGGCTGACAGGAGAAGGTAGACAGGGGCAGGAGGAGGATGACAGGAGGAGGCTGACAGGGGCAGGAGGAGGCTGGCAGGAGGAGGCTGGCAAGAGGAGGTTGACATGGGCAGGAGGAGGTTGACAGGGGCAGGAGGAGGTTGACAGGGGCAGGAGGAGACTGACAGGAGGAGGCTGGCCGGAGGAGGACACACACAGGTGGACACAGGAGAACTTATCTGGCAGCTCAGCTCTGTAGGGTCTCTCTCTACCCCTCAGGCTCTATGCAGGAGGACAGGAGCACCGGCCAATGAGTGCTTCTATCCCTCTGATGGGGGAGGTTCAGTGGCCTCTGCTCCTGTCTCTGCAAAGGTCCTGAAGCTCTTCAGACTGCAAAGTCAGCAGTGATATCATGGTCACATGATCGTGATGTCACTACAAGTCCTCAACCAGTCTCTACATCGGAAGCTTCACTGATAATGCTATTGTAGCACCCCGAGGACTCGGCTGCTACAGGGGTATTGCACCTCGAACCAGAGGTGTGGTATTCCACTCCCGGGTAAGGATGGAGTGTGGAACATAGCTCAGTTAGCTGCATGCACTACACTCACCCCATTTCCGGGGGACAGACCAACGGTACTCCCACCAGATAGATGTGCAGGTACGACAGCTTCTGTCCCCGGCTGGAGTGGGGAGGGGGGAGGAACATCCCAGTGGTGTAGGAGCAGAGAGGGGAGGGACTCTGGGCATAGGTAGGAGCCCATTGGGTGCTAGTCACCTGGGCTCGGGTGTCAGAAGGGAGTATATAAGGTGGGCACCATCTTAGGACAGCAGTGAGTTCAGAGAGGAGTTCAGCCAGAGAGGGCTGACAGGGAGCTGTGGCTCAGTCTGGGCCCAGCTCCAGAGCCAGGCCTGGAGAGGAGGCCTGAGGCAGAGAGAGAGAAAGAAGAAGAAGGAGAAACAGGAACACCAGGAAAGGCCCAGAGACGCAAGAAGAGAGGGAACCCTGAGATCCCACGAGTTAACGGGTGAAGGGTTGGCAGAGAAGGGTACCGGATCCCAAATTGGTGGAGGCCAATTATCCTCAGCCAGGAACCGGAGGTCGTGGTCAAGTCTTGGCGCGACCCCTCACGATATCCACCAGGAAGGCATACCATATAGGGTCAGGGAAACCGGGAAAGGTTTCACCACCAGAAGGCCCGAGGGAGCCGGACAAAGGTGGGTCCCTAGTGGGGACGGCCAGTAGGAAGGAAGAGAGGGGAGCCCTGGACCACGCTCCCGAATTGCCTGGGAGTTAGCCGAGTCCCTCACCTGGTGGGCGCAGCACGGCTCGGGTGGTCCTTACTGCGCACAAGTGACCTGATAAAGAACTGTGAGTAAAGCTGTGAAAACTGCAACCGCATGTCTCAGTGATTCCTTGTCACACCACCACGACC
Source organism: Phyllobates terribilis (assembly GCF_046119375.1). Lineage (NCBI taxonomy): Eukaryota > Metazoa > Chordata > Amphibia > Anura > Dendrobatidae > Phyllobates > Phyllobates terribilis. The sequence goes on from NW_027362765.1 coordinate 275,047,175, forward strand.
ACCATCATTTCTCCCTGCCTCGCCGGCTGCCCTGAGGCTATACCCCTCCCGTTGAGGGTTATACCATCCACGCTGCACCACCGTACCACCGACCTCAGCGGTCTGCCCTGCAGCGGCGGCTCCATAGCTGCAATCAACGGGTGGCGTAGTCGAACAAAACAACATCTTATGCCAAGCACCGCCACTTAGTTTGACACCCTGGGCACGGACCGGGTCACCACCACAAGAAGACTACTACCCCCATCGGATCCGGCTCCGGGTATCCCCCGCATGCGCAACGCAGCACAACATGGCCCAGGGGGCGAGTCACTATTATCAGTGAAGCTCCTGCTGTAGCTGCTGGGGGCCCCCAAGGGAGTGGGGGCCCTAGGCAGATGCCTAGTCTGCCCTGCCCTAACGCCGGCAGTGACTGTAAGTTACAATGCCAGACAAAATGGCTAAGATTCAGTCATTGACGTTATAGGCACCTTTTATTCCACCGTATGGGCATTGCTATGTATTGTATGAAAACCGTAAAATTAATGCCTGCCTGTAATTTCAGAAGACTTTTAAGAAAAGCTGATTTGTGTGTATAGGTATACATTAGGAATAGCAATATTTTTAACCTTTATATAACATGTATACTACAATTCTCACTAGTTTTCCCCTCTTCATACTCTATCTCTAAATTTTAGTTGTCTCTGAGCTAGTGGACAGAGACTTGCTGCTACGATGTCTCCAATACATTGCATTTATACTGTAGATGTGAGGAAGTCCTGCTCTTTTGTCTCTCTATAGCACATGTTCAGAAGCAGCAGCAACATGGAGGATGGCAAGCAGAATAATTGAGTTAGGAGTGGGAACAACCTTTTTAATGAGATTAGCACTTCTTTTGGCCTGCTTGCACACTAAAATATAAATTAATATATAAATAACAATAATGGGCTCTGATATACTGTATATCTGCTATAATTTCTGCCACTTTAATTATAGAAAATTTGTAGGGCCATGCTGAAAGGCTGTGCTACGCCTTGCCCCTAAACCCAACCCACTTTTCAAAAAAGTGACAAAACAGGCGTAAATAAAATAATACTCATCTAGTAATATAGCTTTGCTGAAAAGTGTAGCTGTAAATTAAAGGGGGTGTATAATTTTCTTTTTTCAGGAGCACACCATTCCTTTGCCTCCCAACTTTCTGTTTCTTGGGAGTTATGCATGCCTGAAGATTGACAGATTAGACCAACCACTGGTCCAAACTGTAAACAGAGGCAGCTTTGCCTCTGCAGCATCAGAGGAGTACAGGGGCACTGCTGCTGGCCAGACCCAGCAATCAGGCCATGTCTAGCTCCTTGCCAAAGAGAGTGGCAACCTTTAATTCACTGCCGAGGTAGCTGGTAACTGTGGCGCCCCTGAGGGTTCGGTCGCCACAGGGGTACTGCATCTCTTTAATGAGGTGTGGTATCTCTCCTTCGAGGTAAGGATGGTGCAGCTGTCAGGACCCCACCTCTGCATCCAACACTACACCTCTCCCACCTGAGGGGGGCTTATATGCACCAGGGTGCTGCCCCAGCCAGGATAAGTGGAGATGGGGGAACCAAAGATAGGGGGAACCTAGTAGTGGGTGAGGGTGGAGGACGCACATTTAGGTTACACTTAATAATTCATATTTAATAAACAGCCATCTTGAGCTTATGGTCTTTTGATTGTGATCTTCATCACTGAACGTGGCTTTCTGTGTGAACCTGCAGTTGATGGGGACACGGTCCTCGTACTCTGGCCTTGAGTCGAGGAGTGGGCAAGAGTTAACGGCTGTCTCTACCAGGTCAAGATCCCTACCCAAGAAGGCCTGGAGGGGAGCAGAGGAGACAACCTCCGCGGGCAAAAGGATCCCAGGGGGGATGCAGATGGAGCGGTATACGCCACCTGTCCTCACTATTCTGGCCTAGTCAGAGGGAGTCCTGCTGCAAAAGGGGTACTGGCCCCCGATATCTGACTCTGTCACTTCACGTCTTAGTCGGAGAAGCCCGGAGGCTCAGTGGATCCCTCCGGGTAACGGACGGAGCGGAATTGCCACCCGTACCCTTGTTCTGTGCATAGTCCAGAGGGAGACCCGGCCTTAGTACACGCATCACATACGGACAGGAGAGGACCTAGTGTGAAAGTCTAGGAACACTCTGGTGCGGGGTCCTGACCAAAGCACCTGAACTACTAGGAGGTTGTCGGACCCTCCGTCCTGGTGGCCGTAGCACGCCACAAGGAGCAGGGAGAAGCCTTGCAGCTGTGCATTCTATCATGAGTAAAGCTTGGAAGACTACCCCTATGGCCTCCGGTTTCTTATTGCAACGCGGCACCGCACCACACCGCACCACATCTCCCACTACGATACCCATCCTCTTGTTCCTTCTGCCCTGAGGCCCTGCTCCACCTGTGGGGAGTAGTACCATCTGCTGCTGCCACTACATCCCGCCTCAGAGGACTGAATGCAGCGCTGGTGGAGGATCACCAGAAACCACAGGTGGCGTAGTCAATAGAACCACTCGATTACCACCGTCCCTCCTAGCCCTTAACTTTTTTGAATGTGACAACCCTGGGCACGGACCTGGCCTAGGCTTTGACTACATCCACCTTGCACAGTGGCCCGGCTCCAAGTACCCCCATCTCTCAGGGTGGGCTAGCAAGCGGGAAAGGAGAGGCATCCCCTGGTCCAACCGACTCGGACGCATTACTACCTTCAAAATCTCTCTCCTCCACCCGGGCGTCACGGTAACCTAAGCACGAGCAGTACACTATACGATTCAATGTTCCTCTGTTCTTATGAATGGAGAGGATTTTTAATGAAAAATACATTTTAAACTTGTTTGTTTTTACAATGACTTTTTAACAGTTTAGGAAGCTGAGACAACCCGTTTAAGTACTGAGGAAAGATAAAACACTTACTATAAAGCAGAAGCTCTGTCTGTGTGTTTCTCCGCCTCTCTCTCTTTCTACTAGAGATGAGTGAACTTGTTCGGAAAACATTCGCCAATCTCAAAGTTGTCACGAACATTGCACATTCGGATTAGTGTTCGGACCCCCGAGCATTTTGACTCAAAATTGGTAAAATTCAGCCAAAGTTCAGTAAATTATCGCGTTTCCACTAATGCTTTTTTTTTAGGACTTTGGCTAGGATAGTGGTGTTGTATGATGAGTGGATGTGGGACGTGTTTGATGAGGGGAGGGGATGGTGAGAGGTTAGTGAAGCGGCAGACTGTTATTCTTAATTTTTTTTTCCATAACTTAATGTGTGGAGATTCCGGTAGCCAATCAGGGTGCAGAAACCATCCACAACTTCCAGACACAAGGGCTTGAGTCATTGACTGCTAAAGTCACATGTCCCTCTCCATATGAAGAGTGGACATGTTGTTTTCGTGCCTTTTTTTAGCATAACAGTGCAAAGAGGCTGCTCCTGCTGCTGCGACTCGATAATGAGATAGTTAGCGAGGAGGTTGATTGTCAGTCAGCTAGTTCAGATAGATAGGATCCTGTGTGGCTATGAAATCGACATTCAGCAGATCAATCTTTTTTGCTAATTGTGTGGTCCAGAGACACCAGGTCAAATTTCAGCATAACATACTTTTGTGCTGCTAATATTGGGCTCCAGCCAGGAGTCCACATTTGAAAATACTAATTCTTTGTGCTAATAGTGTGGTCCTGAAACAAGGCCACATTTCTCTATAAAAATATTTAGCGCCGGTAATATTTTTGTCCAGGCAGCAGTCCTCATTTGAAAATACAAATTCTTTGTGCTAATAGCGTGGTCCCGAAACAAGGCCACATTTGTGCATAGAAATATTTTGTGCTGGTAATATTTTTGTCCAGACAGGAGTCCATATTTGAAAATACAAAATCTTTGTGCTAATAGCGTTGTCCTGAAGCAAGACCACATTTCTGCATATAAATATTTTTTTGTAATATTGTGCTCGAGCCAGGAGTTTACATTTCTGATTCTAAATTGTTTGTGTTAATAGCATGTTCCAGAAGCAGGCCACATTTCTGCATATAAATATTTTGCGGTAATATTGTGCTCGAGTCAGGAGTCCACATTTCTGAATCTAAATTCTTTGTGCTAATAGTGTGGCCCAGAAACCAGGCCACATTTCAGCTTTTAATACTTTTGTGTTACTATTTTTTCTCCAGCCAGGAGTCCACATTTCTGAATCTAAATTGTTTATTTGAAAAAGAAAGGCTAAACTGAAATTCAGGAAATTCAGGGCAGTGCACTTCTGATCTGGGGCCCATGCCCTGGATCTAAGTGCCTAGCGATGCCACGGATAGGTGGAGATCTGAGTGGCTGGACCCCCATTGATTTAGTAGTTATCAACTATCCAGTGAATAGGTGTTACCTTCTTATTGTAAAAACATGCAATATCCAATTAAGCTCTTCAATCCCTAGCCTGTTTTCATCTTCCTGATCAGGCAAAATTTTGCAATTCTGATCTGTGCCACTTTATGTGATAATAACTTGGGAACACTTCAAATTATCCCAGTGATTCTGAGAATGTTTTTTCATGACACATTGTATTTTATGTTAGTGGCAAATTTAGGCTGATATTTTTTGTGTACATTTATGAAAATATCGAAATTTTGGCAAAAATTCTGAAAATGTTGCAATTTTCAATTTTTTTAATTTTTATGCCCTTAAACCAGAGAGTTATACCACTCAAAATAGTTAATAAGTTACATTTACCATTTGTATACTTTATATCTGCATCATTTTTTAAACATAATTTTTTGTTAGGAAGTTAGAAGGGTTAAAATTTATTCAGCAATTTTAAATTATTTTTTTTTTAAAAGTTCCAAAACCAAGTTTTTTAGGGACCACATCACATTTGAAGTGACTTTGGGGGGCATATGTGACAGAAAATACCTACAAGTGACAACATTTTAAAAAATACAATCCTAAAAGTGCTCCAAACTACATTCATTAAGTTTATTAACCATTCAGGTGCTTCACAGAAATTCAAGCAATGTGGAAGGAAAAAAATTAGAATTTTACTTTTTTCCACAAAAATATTGCTTTAGCACTAAATTTTGCATTTTCACAAAGATATCAGGAGAAAATGGACAATGCAACTTGTTGCCCAAATATCTCCTGAATACCCATATGTGGTGCAAAACCATTGTTCATGGATTTGAAGAGAAGAGACTCCATTTTGACTGGAATACATTGTGGACGCCATGTCACATTTGACGAGCTCAACGTCAAAACAGCAGAAATCCCAACAACTGGATCCATTTTATAAACTAGACTTCTCAAGGAATTCATCTCGGGGAGTAACGAGCATTTTTTACCCTCAGGCGATTCACAGAATTATATAACATTAGACTGAGTAAATGAAGATCTACAATTTTTCCACTAAAATGTTGGTTTGGCCTCAAGTTTTTAATTTTCAAATGGGTTAATAGGAGAAAACGAATGGTATAATTTGTTATGCAGTTTTCACTGAGTATGCTAATACCCCATATATGGTCAAAAACTACTTCTGAGGCACAGGAAAGCTCAGAAGGGAAGGAGCACCATATTGTAGTGTAGATTTTGCTGTTGTGGTTTGTGGATGCCTTGTCACAATGAGGGAGCCCCTGAGATGACAGAACAGCACAATTCTCCCCATTAGTAACTCCATTGGGGAGACACCTCTATATCAATTTACCTAAGGGTGCAGTGATCATATTGACACCACAGGTGCCACACAGAATTTTATATCATTGGGTGATGAAGAGAAAATAATTACATTTTTACCAAAAACATTTTTTTAACCACAGATTTTACATTTTTCCATGGGTAAATTGGTAAAAATGGCACCAAATTTTGTTACACAATTTCTGCTGAGTGTGGCAATACCCCATATGTGACTGTACAGTACTGCTTAGCCCCTCTGAGAGACTCTGGAGGGAAGGAGCGTTAATTGATTCTTGGAGAACAAATTTTCATAGAATAGTTTGCAGACTCCATATACAGAGCCCCTAATTGGCAGAAGAGCAGAATTCCCCCTTAAGTGACCCCATTTTGGAAATTACACCCCTCTGGGAATTTATCTATAGGTGTAGTGACTCCATGGGTGTTTTCCAGAAACATGCTGCAATGGATGGAGTGAAAAGCTATTGCTCTTTTCCAGAATCTTTGGGCTACCAGTAACGTGGAAGCCTCATATATTTCCGTTAACAGATGATAGACCTGAATGGGGACTTTTTTTGTGGATTTAGTTGAAGCTTTTATTGAGAACATTTTATATAACATTTTTGATCACATTTATCCTTTTCTCTGCACTGAGCTTCTATATCATGGTTGTAGAAATCTCTGAATAACATGATTCAGATGAAATCCCCGAGGTATCCATTCACTATCATGAGGTAGCAGCATTACTCTGGATTCCGTTTGGCCTCTGTTCAGCGGTGTCCTTCTTTTCAGAAGTGCACAAAACTGTGGTCGAATGCGCATTTATCCATGCTTAAAAAGACGGACACCATCAGATCATAGGACAGACAGATGCCACAGTGCCTCCATCGGCCTCCATTATAGAGAATCTTCCCTCAGGGGTTCTGTCTGAATTATCTATTTCAGAGATTTACATGGAAACCCCGGTGTAAGTGCTCAGCCCAGAGCACACAATAAATGTGAGCCAAGCCTTACTGTGATCTTTGGGAGGCAGAATAAACAAATCAATAGCAGGTCAAGAATTGTTTTTATTTATTTTTTATGCCGTTCCTCGTGCAGTATAAGTGATTAGATGGCTTTATTCTTCGGGTTGATGCGATTACAATGATTCCAGATTTATATAGTTTTTTTTTTTTGGGCTGCTATCACACACTAAAAAATACTTTTTTTCCAACAAAATGTTTTTGCATTGCCATATTTTGAGAGCTATAGTTTTCCTATATATCTGCCAACACAGTCATGTGAGTGCTTGTTTGAGTTGATGCTTTTATTGGAACAATTTTTGGGCACATAACATTTTTTGATCACTTTCTATTCTGATTTTTTGGAAGCAGGACAGGATGATGTTTTCAGCTATAATATTTTTATTTTCATTCATCTTTTTGATCGTGTTTTATTCCACTTTATTTCTATATTATGATGGAAAAGCATATTTTTTTGCAAGGTTTTTTATTTATTTTTTTTACCTTCAGCAGCCCGTGATGATGGCGCAGGGGTGCCAGTCATGTAGGAGAGGGAGCCCCCTCCCTCTCCCAGCCTCCTAAATGCTATGATTGCTATTGATTGTGGCATTTAGGGGGTTAAACAGTCGGGGATAGTGCAGGGTCAGAGCTCGGATATCACTTACACCGAGCTCCCAATAGCAATTGTGCAGGTACAGCTCCTGTGCCCAGCACGATTATCATGACATTCCTATATGGCAAAGGTAGGGAAACCCTTCCTGACAATGTTGTATACGTACATCAAAGTTAGTGGAGGGCTTAAGGAAAAATGGCAAACAAATGAATTGTTTATATTAGAGTATCTGTCAAAGTACAAATATTTTATTCATAAAAAATGTATTATTAGTAGTAACTGTAAGTCCAATCTCTGTTTTAAGTGAACAGAGCAATGTGATCTCGACCTTTAACAAACCAAAATCAAAACTTTTAAATACCCTAAGATTCATGGCTTAGATTTCTAAACTGTAAAGGAATATACTCTAAGGCACAAAAACTTGATTTCACCCACAGGACTTCTAAGTACTGTTAATACTGCAAATGAGAAACTAGTTTTGAATAGAAATACATGATGTGAGCAACTTGACTCACTTAATTCAACTTAATTGTCCATGACTTTTCAGATGAAACCTATTAAGATCCTTCATTTTCCTGCCAAGACATTCAGAACATTGTATGCTGTGAGCAAAATTACTGTAGCTCAAAAAAAGCTTGAAGTAGCCAGAAAGTTTCCCCCAATAAAGCATCTGAAATGGGGCATTAATAATGCAAACAAAGGAAATGGTTCTTTCTTCAGAGTCCTTTTATTTAATTCTAAAAAGAATAGGAAATACAACTAATAAAAGATGGAAGTAAAAAGGGAAAGTTGGATTAAAACAACAAAGATATTTGCATATATATAACATCTAAACTGTTTTTGCAGTACTCTAATTAGTAACTATGTGCCATATGCATATTTAATGACCAGGATGTTCTTAATGGATGCAAATTGTTTAGCATACCACATAAGAAAAACTTTTGATAAAGTAATGTAACAATTTAGAAGAGATGAGCTGGTTTCTTGAAGAGTTATAGACAATAAGATTAAGCCATTGCCCACTATGGTTTTCCAGTTTTTTTTTATTATTTTATTTTTGCAGGCACTATCTATCTATCTATCTATCTATCTATCTATCTATCTATCTATCTATCTATCTATCTATCTATCTATCTATCTATCTATCTATCTATCCCTCTATCTATCTATCTATCTATCTATCTGTATATATAATCTCATGAAATTACTTTATTTTAAAATATTCATAATTCTTCAACATAATTTGAACACATTAAAGATCTGAAGTAGCACACAAATAATGAAATGGTCAATAGATTGGCTACTAGAGTTCTGAGCTCCTCAGCATCGGGTGGCAACTTAAACTTATAAATAGAAGGTAATCTGTTGAACATGATACAATCGGACAAAATTACTGCAAAGAAGGTCAAAGAACTCCAAAACCACATAAACAGTAAAGTGAGCTAGACAAATTCCCGAGAAGGTGGCTTGCTACATTTCTGGGTCTGACAACTAAAATGGCTTTAGCATGCACTACTGAGTCTAGCTGTTAATGACTTTGATCAAAGCTTATATAAGGCATAATAGTCATTGTCCACTGGACTTGCTGCAATCATTAGGTCTTTTCTAATTAAGATACTAATATACGTATTGGTAAAACATTTGTTTTTGCATTTTAAATGACACACATGAAGGGTACCCCTCTCCCTGTTTATTCCCTTGATGGAAATACTGATACAGCGCACACCAATAACCACCTGTAGAAAAATGCATGACTACCAAAATAAGTGTGACCCATAAATGCTTTGTTGCCACAAAACCACTGAAGGTATTGTGTGATTTCAGGTACCATGATGATAGCAAAATATCCTTTCAGCCTTCATTGATCATAACTTCTAACCAGCACATCTCATAACTGCTTGATTGGAATTTGGAAGCCCTGTCAACAATTTTAACCATTATGTCATGTTCCTCACCAAGCAATTTCTGAAGTGCAGCATTCTTTTTATCTTTCTGAAATAGGCCATTGCCATTACATGAAATAATTTCCATTAAAGTACATTATACTTAGCCAGCAACAAAATTGTACAGCCATGGCTAAAGATGAGCAGATTGATGCATGGAGGATAGAGTTTGAGTCGAACTTCCTGAAATTCGCAGTTTCACACAAATTCAAACACTATAAAATTCAATTCATGGTTCGCATAATTTCCCACACTGCTGGAGCATCAAAGACCAGCCTATTGTCATTTTACATGGCTTCCCTATAATGCCCTGCAGCTCTGACAACTTTTGGATTATCATACCTTGTACAATGGTGATCCATACCTGGGCAAACACAAATCACCGGTTCCCAGCGAAGCACAGTTTGTTCGTACGGCAGATTTGTTTTCCATCTCTAGAGTCACTGAGACACTCTCTCTTATGTAGTGTGTAAGCTCTTATAGTCTTCAGGGTTCTCTCTTTCTTTCCTGTAGAATGTAAACTGTTATGGCCCCCTCTCTCTTTTTCTTTTCTGTAGTGTCAGCTCTTATGGTCAACAGAGTCTTCTCTCTCTCTTTCGCCTATAACGTGCAAGCTGTTATCGTCAACTGTTTCTCTCCTGCCTGTACAGTTTAAGCTCTTTCGATCAGTGGGGTCCACTCTCTCTCCTCTTCCCAATGTGTACTTTCAGAGCATTTACAAGCTTTCCAGAATTTAATTCCAAAAACTAATAAACAGGAAATCATTTTGGATCTTTAAACTATCCACATTATACCCGGAAGGTCTTAACGAATGTATAGAGAACATGTATCATTAGTAATTTTAAGGTTGCGGAAATGAGGCTTAATAATATAATTTTGGTGTAGAAGCGAATATTTTTACAGCACTACCTTTTAATATATGATATAGTTATTTATATGTATGTATCTTTTATATGTATGTACAATATATGTTTGCTTTTTGTCCCTCTTGTCATGACAGAGTTAAGTGATCAATTGAACCACACCTATCATGTGAGGTTAAAAGTGTGCATAGTCTATCTCTCTCATATATCTGATAAAGGGGACGGATCGGCTCAGCAATGTGTTGTTTTATTTAATAAATCTGAATTGTTTGCCACCCTGCCTATCATTCCTGCAGCAGCACCTGACATCATCGCCATTTCTACTCTTATCTGGAGTTCTTCATGGTCCAGTGCCCTGCACTTGGTCTGGCGATCGAAGCAGATGAATATCCTGATGAATATCTGTGGCGCCCCTGTGGGTCCAATAGCCACAGAGGTACTGCATCTCACCCAGAGGTGTGGTACCCCACTCTCAGGTATGGATGGAGTACTACCCAGAACCCACACACCCACATCCAATTCACTCCACTTCAGTAGGGGAGGGCGAGATTGCTCATAAGGGAGAGCACAGTCCCTGGTCCCTAGCTGGAGAGTGGAACTAGGTAGAGGAGGTGGGTGGAGGAAGAAGTTCAGTGGAGCACAGACAGGAAGAGTATATAAGGCAGATAGAAATATCTAGAAGGAGTTCAGTTCAGTTCTGCTCAGGGGAGCAGGAGAGACAGTTGGGAGTGGGAGCTCAGAAGGAGCTCCGCTCAGGAGAGCAAGGAAAGAGAGAGAGGAGTCGGGCCTAGTGAGAGAGGCCCAGGAGGAGGGTGAGGAGAGAGGAGCAGTGGGACAGGCTCCAGAGAGACAGAAGGGATCCCAGGGGCATGGCGAGTGCAGGATGCCACCCATGCGCCCGCATTCACACTAACGTGGAGGGATCAGGCCGCAGAAGGGGATCGGCCCCAGACTAGTGGAGAACAACCAGGCTCAGCTAGCCAACTGGAGGCTGCAGCATTTTCAAGGTGTTGCAGCCAAAATCCACAATTACATCGCCGAAAAGGTGGTCACATAGGTTCCAGGGGACTGAGAGCAAGTCGCCCGACAAGGCCCAAGGCCACAGGCTTGGGACACCGATTGTGAGGCGCAGGAGGATGAGAGCCAGTGCAGTGAGATGACCAGGAAAGCTACTTAAAACGGGGTCCCGTCCAAGTGCTCCTGAGATACCTGAGAGCTTGCTGGACCACTACACCGGAGGACACAGGACAACATGGGCAGTTGCACACCGGTAACTGTAACTTGGAGAACTTAAGAACTGTGAGTAAAACCTGAAGACTGCACTCCACAGTGTCCTTGAATAATTGCTGCGCCATCACCTGCATTACACTGCACTGACAACATCTACCTCCCCAATTCATATACTGCCCTGGAGCTTAGCTCTGCCTGTGGAGAGCTGAACCAACTCTGCTGTGTTACCATCAGCTCCAATGGATCTACACCGCAGCGGCCCCATATAGCCGCATACCACAGGTGACGTAACAAATATTATCTCCAATAACTTTATTCCCCTTTTACTTTTCTATTATTTGACCGCCCAGGGCCACGGACTGGGTCACTGCCACCATGACATCCCCAGCACTGACCGGCCTTGCTACCGAGTTCCCCACGGCTCCAGGGGGCGCGTCATATCAGCGTTGTGCTTGACAAGGACAACCCCGTCAGGTGAGCCTCTCCAACACGCTGAGGTTGTCCTATTGTTTCCAGCTGGTTCACACATGGAGCGTTTTTCTTTTCCTTTTCCAGAATTGAGATTCACACATTTATTTATGTTTAGATAAGATCCGCTCACCTCTAATCTTGGCCAAAATTTTTAAGACTAACATAAATTTTGCTTTTCTTAAAGTTTGCTGCTTCAGTGTTTTTAGAGATTTTAGTCAGTTGTTTCTATGATATAGGGAAGAGCAATTATAAGCAATTTTAAAACTTTTATTAACAAATACATTAAGTTTATGGAAAGAATAAATATGTACAGTGTTGACCCCTATTTTTCAAGACTTTTACAATTTCCCCTAATATGCTGGATATCAGATTTTTGGTCAAATCCAGACTGATGGCAACCAATTCTTCCTTAAGTAGTGCTTGGATTTTATCGCAATTTGTATGTTTTTGTTTTTTCACTCGCTTTTTAAAGATTGACCTCAGGTACTCATTGGGATTGTGATTTGTGGAGCTTATTAGCCATGGACCAAAAATGTTATATTTTCTTCACCAAGCCACTTATTTATCACTTTTGTCTCGTGACATGGTCTCCATCATTCTGGAAAAAGCATTATTCATCACCAAATTGCTCTTGGATCAATGGGAGAAGTTGCTCTTGGAGCATGTATTCTTTATTCATGGCAGTGTTCTTAGACAAAATTGTAAGAGAGCCCACGTCCTTGGATGAAAAGCAACCCCACACATAAATGGTCTCAGAATGCTTTCTATTGGCATAACACTGGACTCATGGTAGCGCTCACCTTTGCTTCTCTGGACAATAATTCTTCCAGATGGCCCAAACAGACTAAATGGTCTTCATCAGAGAAAATAACTTTACCCCAGTCCTCTGCAGTCCAATCCCTGTACTTCATGCTCGGTAATTTTCTCTGATGAGGCTCCCTTCAGTCAGGATTTGCTGCACAAGCTGATATCCAGCATGCCATGGCAAATTACAGAATTCTTAGAAAATAAGAGACAGCACTGTGTGAAATTGAGTCTTTACATAAACTTGATGTAATTCTCAGCAAAAATGTGAAAACATATGAAATGCTTATAATTGTACTTCAGTCACCACAGAAACATCTTACTAAGAGATCTAAAAACACAGAAACAGCAAACTTTGTGAAAATCAAAATTTGTGTCAGTCTCGAATCTTTTGGCTGTATGTATCAAATTAACATCTGCAAATATTGCCTGTTGACTTTATTTCTTTCCATAGTGCACCCCCAGTGATAACTCATTCCCTGGTAAAGTGCTGTGGAATATGTTGGTACTATATAAAGATTATTATTATTTACAGGTGTGTTCTTCCCTTTACTTCTTTTTGGATACATTTATACTAAGAGGAGTGCTGCAAGTTTACCATCTTAAAACAAAGGCGAAATTATAATTTTTTTGATATTTTATCATGAGATGTAGGGCTGGCTCCAGAAAAGGACGTACATAGAAATCATGGTGCTGCATAGCAAAAGTTCTATTTGTGCCACCCCTTCCAAAAATAAATATTCGGTGGAGAAGAAGGGGCTGTAAACAGGGAATAGACATACAGTATATTGTGGCACATACTCAGTGATTTTGCACCTATTGTAGTCCCCAAGTTTTCTTAGTTAGGAGATCACTTTCATGGCCATTATAAATTTTGATACCCCCACCCACACAAAGAGTATGATATCTTCACAGTGAATCCCCACACAATTTCATCCCTCAGCCCACCCTTGTACAGTATGATGATTGCTTAATACCTCATCAAAGTATATCATGCCCACAGTGCCCCCGATATAATACCCCACAACAATATGCCCATAAAGTGCTCCCACCCACAGAATGAAGTCCCTAAGGTTCCCCTACACACAGTATCATGTCCCCCACACAGTGTAATGGTCTGTTGGTAATATGCACCCCACTCAGTATGATGCCACCACAACCCTCTCTCAGTTTGATGACAACCACTCATTTTCATGTGATATGGGCCCCGTCTATAGCGCATGAAACTAGCTCCTGTCCTTCCTCCTCCTCCTCCTCTTCCTTATTGTCACCCACTCCACATTGGGATGAGATGAGGCTAGGCTGTGTGTAATCACCCTATATGGTTCCTTGCTCCATCTCATCGTGCTCTGCCTGCAATGCATACTCTTTGATTGTGAGCAGAGAGCATTTCAGACGACAGAGAAGCGGGATGTAGATGCTAATTATGGCGTCATCGACGCTCACCATCTTCGTGGAGTCCTCAAAGTTTTGGAGGATGGTACATATGTCTGACATCCATGTCCACTCCTGAGGTCTTATGTGTGGAGTCTTAACTGAATACCGACGGCCTTGTTGATGCTGGTACGCAACAACTGCCCTCTTCTGTTCACAAATCCTTCCCAACATCTGCAGTGTAGAGTTCCAACGCGTGGGGACATCACACACCAGTCTGTGAGCCGGAGGCTGCAAACGCTGCTGAAACACGGCAAGGGCGGCGGAAGCTGTAGGTGACCTTCTAAAGTGGGCACACAGGTGGCGTACTTTAACAAGCAGATCCGGAAGCTCCGGGTAGGATTTGAGAAACCGCTGAACTGCAAGGTTAAGCACATGGGCCAGGCATGGTACATGTGTGAGCTTGCCTCGCCTCAGAGCCGCCACCAGGTTCCGGCCATTGTCACACACGACCATGCCTGGCTGTAGGTTCAGCAGTGTGAGCCACAGATCTGCCTGCTCTTTCAGAGCTGTCCACAACTCTTCAGCATTGTGCGGTTTGTCACCTAAGCATATTAGCTTCAGCACAGCCTGTTGCCGCTTGGCCGAGGCAGTGCTGCAGTACTTTCAGCTTGTGACTAATGTGGTCATTTCGGAGAAGGAGGCTGAAGAGGAGGAGGAGGCTGAGGAGAATGAGGTGCAGGAGCTGTAGACTGTGGGGGCAACCCTGATTGACCCAGGGCCCGCAATCCTTGACGTTGGGAGGACATGTTCCGTCCCAAGGTCCGACTGGGTCCCGGCTTCCACTATGTTAGCCCAGTGTGCCGTCAGCGAGATGTACCATCCCTGCCCACAAGCACTTGTCCATGTGTCCGTGGTTAGGTGGATTTTCCCGGTAACTGCGTTGCTGATGGCACGGCTAATGTTTTGGGACATGTGCTTATTTAATGCGGGGACAGCACACCGGGAGAAATAGTGGCGGCTGGGGACCGAGTACTGAGGGACGGCCGCTGCCATCAGGTTGCGGAATGCTTCCATCTCCACGAGCCTAAAAGGCAACATTTCGAGCGCAAACAGTCGTGAAATGTGAGAATTTAGTAGTGTGGCCTGTGGGGCGTTGGCTGCATATTTGTGCTTGTGTTCCAAGGACTGGGGTATGGACAACTGAACGCTGCACTGGGACAAGGACGTGGACTTGCTTTCTGATGCTGCTACTTGAGAGTGTGCAACGACAGGTGTAGGGCAGGAGGAATCTTCACATGCACCATGGACAGGGGATTGGCTTGCATGCACAACAGCGGAAGAAGCAATGGTGCCACCCGCAGACACTGTTCCTGGACCCTGGGGTTCGGCCCACAAAGTCGGGTGCTTTGCTGCCATGTGCCTGATCATGCTGCTGGTGGTCAGGCTGGTCGTTTTGCCACCCCTGCTGATGCGGGCCTGGCAGGTGGTGCAAATGGCCTTTTTAAGTTTGTTGGCAGAGTCTTTAAAAAGCAACCAAACTCGGGAAGACCTAATAGTTGTACTGGCAACTTCCATCGTGTTGGTGCTACGGGGAATGGTTGCCTTCCTTCTGTCTGCGGCCACCACACTGCTTCTTCCTGCCTGTTGGGGTACTCTGCCTCCATACCCCTGTGTGCTGTTCTCCTCGCTCTGCACGTCCTCCTGCCATGTTGGGTCAGTTACTATATCATCCACCACCTCGTCTTCCACTTCCGCACTCTGGTCCTCCTCCTGACTTTCTGGCAATTGTGTCTCATCATCGTTCACCTCTTGGGAAACATGGCTTTTTGTTTTGGCACAATTTCAGCTTGCCCACGGCCTTGTCCTCGGCCTCTGCATGCACCATCACCATCACGTCCAGTTCCCTGTCCCTTGCCAGGTGCCTTGCCCATTTTAAATCGGAGGACAGTATCTTCCACGCTCACTACAAATGACTGAGTTTGGAGCGAACTTATATGTGATCCGTGTGACGGAGAAAACAGAGTTTTAAATACCTGGCCTGTATGTAGCTAGTTTGAGCAGCAAACTGGTGTGAATTGTTTCACTGACACACTGAAAGAAATTTTTAAAGGAGGCCAGAAATGGCAGTATTTTCTGACAACGTATATGTGATCCGCGTGACGTAGAAAACACAGTTTTAATTAGCTGGATTTCTAGCGCTGTAATATTGAAATGACCTGGCTGTATTCTGCAGTGCCAACAAGCAAATGGTGCAGAAAAACGATGTTCTTTGCATTGCTTTTTAACCACTTCGCACCAGAGCCTGTTTTTGCCTTCGTGACCGGGCCAATTTTTTCAATTCTGACCACTGTCACTTTATGAAGTAATTACTCTGGAACGCTTCAACATATTCCCCTGATTCTGAGATTGTTTTTTCGTGACATATTGTACTTCATGATAGTGGTAAAATTTCTTCGACATAACTTGCGTTTATTTGTGAAAAAATCGGAAATTTGGCGAAAATGTTGAAAATTTAGAAATTTTCAAATTTTTAATTTTCATGCCCTTAAATCAGAGAGATATGTCACACAAAATAGTTAATAAATAACATTTCCCACATGTCTACTTTACATCAGCACAATTTTGGAACCAAATTTTTTTTTTGTTAGGGAGCTATAAGGGTTAAAAGTTGACCAGCGATTTCTCATTTTTCCAACAAAATTTTCAAAAACATTTTTTTAGGGACTACATCATATTTGAAGTCACTTTGAGGGGTCTTTATGACAGAAAATACCCAAAAGTGACACCATTCTAAAAACTGCACCCCTCAAAGTGCTCAAAACCACACTCAAGAACTTTATTAACCCTTCAGGTGCTTCACAGGAATTTTTGGAATGTGGAAGAAAAAAATAACATTTAACTTTTTTCACAAAAATGTTACTTTAGACCCAATTTTTTTATTTTCACAGGGGTAACAGGAAAAAATGGACCACAAATTTTTTGTAAAAATTTCTCTTGAGCGTGCTGATATGTGAGGGAAAACCACTGTTTAGACTTTTTGAATGTAAAATTTGTCTGAATAATTAGCAGACGCCATGTTGCGTTTGGAGAGCTCCTGATGTGCCTAAACAGTGGAAACCCCCCACAAGTGACACCATTTTGGAAACTAGACCCCTTAGGGAATTATCTAGATGTGTGGTGAGCACCTTCAACCCCAAGGTGCTTCACAGAAGTTTATAATATTGAGCTGTAAAAATAAAATTTTCACATTTTTCCCACAAAAACGTTTTTCATCCCTTAATTTTGCATTATCATAAGGGTAATAGGAAAAATTGCACCATGAAATTTGTTGTGCAATTTCTCCTGAACACGCCGATACCCCATATGTGGAGGCAAACCACTGTTTGGGCGCACGGCAGGGTTTGAAAGGGAAGGAGCGCCATTTGACTTTTTGAATGTAAAATTTGTTTGAATAATTAGCGGACGCCATGTTGCATTTGGGGAGCCCCTGATGTGCCTAAACAGTGGAAACCCCCCACAAGTGCCACCATTTTGGAAACTAGACCCCTTAGGGAACTTATCTAGATGTGTGGTGAGCACCTTGCACCCCCAGCTGCTTCACAGAAGTTTATAATATTGAGCCGTAAAAATAAAATTTTCAGATTTTTCCCACAAAAAATGTTTTTCATTCCCTAATTTTGTATTATCATAAGGGTAACAGGATAAATTGCACAATAAAATTTGTTGTGCAATTTCTCCTGAGTATGCCGATACCCCATATGTGGAGGAAAACCACTGCTTTGGTGTACGGCAGGGTTCGGAAGAGAAAGGAGCGCTATGTTGGCTGGGATAGGTGGCAGACACCATGTCACATTTGAAGAGTCGCTGACATGCCGAAACAGCAGAAACCCCCAAAAGTGACCCCATTTTGTAAACTACACCTCTCAAGGAATTCATCTAGGGAAGTAGTGAGTATTTTTTAATTTTTAAATTTATACCATTGGGCAGTGAAAAAAGCATAATTATATTTTTACCACAAAAAAATGTTTTACCCTCAAATTTTACATTTTCACACAGGGCAATGGGTAAAAATGGTGCCGAAATGTGTCACACAATTTCTTCTAAAAGTGGCAATACCCCATATGTGGCTGTATCGTACCGCTCAGCCATACGGCGAGATCTGGGGGGGGGCGGAGTGCTATTTGACAATTGGAAAACAAATTATTGTAGAATAGGCATTTGGATTTGGGAGCACAAAATTTTCTGAATTTCTTTTGTGGGGCAAGGGCCATTTCGCTTTTCCAGAGCCTTTCTGCTACCAGTAACTTGGAAGTCCCTTATATTTTTAACAGATGACGAACCTGAGTGGGGACTAGCTTTTTTTGAGGACTGAGTTGAAGCTTTTATTGGGACCATTTTACGTAACATTTATCTGGCGCTCTAGGCTGAGCACTTACATCGGGGTTTCCATCTAAATTTCCAAGTGATATAATTCAAATGAAACCCCTGCGGGATCCATTCACTGTAATGAGGCAGCAGAGTTACTCTGGACTCCGTCTGGCCTCTGTTTAGCGGTGTCCTTTTTTTCAGAAGTGCACAAAACTGTGGCCAACCGCACTTTTATACACACCTAAAACAAATGACACCATGGGATCCCAGGCTAGACAGCATCCACAGTGGCCTATATCTGCCTCATTACAGGGAATCTTCCGTCATGGGTTCCGGCTGAATCACGTATTTCAGAGATTTACACGGAAACTCTGGTGTAAGCGCTCAGCGCAGAGCGCAGGATAAATGTGGGCAGAGCCTTACTGCGATCTTTGGGAGACATAATAAACAAATCAGTAGCAGGTGAAGAATTGGTTTTATTTATTTTTTACGCCGTTCCTAGTGTGATATAACTGATTAGATTACTTTATTCTTCGGGTCGGTGCGATTACAGAGATCCCAGATTTATATCGGGTTTTTATGACTGACAGCTGTCACACACTAAAAGACGCCTTTTTTTGCAAAATCTAGTTTTTGGATCACCATATTTTGAGAGCTATAATTTTTTCATATTTCGGCCGACAGAGTCATGTAACAGCTTCGTTTTTGCGGGACGAGTTAACCTTTTTATTGGTACCATTTTTGGGTACGTGACATTTTTTGATCGCTTTCTATTCCGTTTTTTGGGAGGTAAAATTAACAAAAACCAACAATTCAGGAATTGTTTTTTGAGTTTTTTTTTATGCCGTTCTGCGTGTAGTAAAAGTGATCAGGCAGCGTTATTCTTCGGTTCAGTACGTTTACAGCGATACTACACTTACTGTATTTTTTTTATATTTTGGCGCTTTTACACAATAAAACCATTTTATAGAAAAAAATATTTTTTTTTCATTGCTTTATTCTGAGCGCTATAACTTTTTTATTTTTCGGCTGATGGAGCTATATGGCGGCTTTTTTTTTGCGGAACAAGATGACGTTTTCAGCGGTACCATTTTTATTTCTATTTTGCTTTTTGATTTTTTTCCACTTTTTGTTTGGCGATATGATGAAAAAGCATATTTTTTTGCTCCGTTTTTTATTTATTTTTATTACGGTGTGCACAGAAGGAGTTAATTAGTGTGACAGTTTTATAGCTTGGGTCGTTTCGGATGCGGTGATACCAAATATGTGTACTTTTTGGTTTTGTAAAAATATACGGATTTATTGGTTTAATATTTTATTTATTTATTTTTATTTATTTTGTGATTTTTTTTAACAGTTTAAAAACATTTTTTTTTAATTTTTTTTACATTTTTACTTAGTCCCTGTATGGGACATTAATTTTTATTTTTCTGATCACTGATCTCATGTAATGTAATAGACATGTATTACATTACATGAGTTCTTCGCTGATTGCTTCACAGTCAGAGTCTCCTGCCAGGCTTCAGCTGCAGGCTGAGCCAGGCAGGACACCATATATGGCAGATCTGGAGGCGGTCATGTGACCTCCAGCTGCCATAGCAACCCCAGGTCCTGGAAGGTATCAGGGGTCGTCGGAGAGGTAAGTAAGACGACCCCCTCTCCTCTGTCTATCTTCTATATGCTGCGATCACTATAGATCGCTGCATATAGAACATAGCAAAGGGTTAACATCACTGGGACCTGATCCAATCAGGTCCCGATGATGTCCCCTGTCAGTGCTAACGCTCTGCACCGGAATCGTAGCGCTTGCAGGACCCTGGGAGTCCTGAGCGCTGCGAGACCACCCACCGTTTTTAAACGTCGGGGCTGCACAGAGCCCAGCAAGCGACGACGTTTATCTACAGTGGGCGGTCGGGAGCCGGTTAAGCAAATAATGAGGATTAAGATCCAAAAAAAAGTATTCCTGGCCCCTGAGACCTGGGCCTTTGTATAGAAATATCTAACAGCAGCAGAAGGCTGAATTGGAATGGAGCCTCTTGTGCTATATGCACTGCAGTCTGCTATATACACTGCCTGCCTATATACACTGCCTGCCTGATATCTCTGCAGATGGATTAGTCCTCAGAAGGACTGTTTGTTAAGATGGATATGTGTTATGTAGGGTTTTTCTCCCTACACTACCTAGTCCACAAGCAAATCTCTCCCTGATGCAGCAGCACCTTTCCCTACTCTGCCTGATTCCGGAGGGACTGTGACGAGCACAGCGGCGCAGGTCTGATATAGACCTGATGACGTTGTGCGGCCAGCCAATCACTGTAATGCCACAACCACCATGGCTGCCGCATTACAATGAGTGACATGCAATCCCTGCATGTTGAATGGCGTTCTAAAGAGTGCCAAACGTGCAGGGAGGGGACCCGAGCATCCGCCCGAGCATCTCGCAAGTACTCGGTGAGCTCCGAGCATCTCGAGTACTGAGATGCTTGGGCGAATACCCAGTATTTGCGAGTAGGCTCTTTCATCACTAGTTGATATGATTCATGGTTGTTTATGAAAATATCGAAAATTTGACAAAAAAATAAAATTAAATGAAAAAAGCACATAGGTCGTACCAAACAAAGTGGATAATAAATAACATTTTCCACATGTCTAAAGATTTCTCTCGGTGAGAAAAACAAGATAATTTTGTAGTTATGATACCTTTTAATGGCTAACAAAAATAAAATAAATGATGTTACAAGGCAAGCTTTCGGGACAATTTAGGTCCCTTCCTCGGGCATGGTATGGTATAACAAGATACCATACCATGCCTGAGGAAGGGCCCTAAATTGTCCTGAAAGATTGCTTGCAACATCATTTGTCAGAGACGTCAGGGACGACACTGGGGAGATCACACAATATCTCACCGCTGCCGTCACTTTGTCAGGATTGAGCAGGGATTCGCGAGCACATGATCCCAATTCCTCACTACGTAAGTATTGGTAAACGCTCATTGAGTGTATGGCGTACACACCGCCGGATCCCAACACATGGAATATGTGTATACGCCCAGTACGGTCACTGCCAGCTTCACGATAACCCATTTATTATTATTAGCTGCCACCACCAACCAGCTTCTAAATATAATACAGGCCTGGTCGGACGCCTGCGTTCTGTTAGCATATGGCTTCAGGGAGGGAACGAATTCAGAGCAGAAACAGGACTATTACATTTTATATTTAATCCAAAAGGGAGGCAGTGTTTATGAAAAATATACAAGATTTTACAAATGGAAACATTACAATACATATGCAGTTACACAAAATTATAAGGATTAAAGAAGAGCTTACTATAAGATCACAGAGATGATTTAGTATAGCTGGAGGGGGGGCGCCCAACTTTAATTTGAACGTTATCGAACATGATCCTTTGCTTATAGTCTCTATATTCCCCCAGGGCGGTTGGCAGGGCCGGTGATAGCTTACAACCGGTTACCGTGGGCAACACCATTACTGTTGGTCTTAAGGACACTGGTGCAGAACGTACCCTCATCCGCCATTAGTTCGTGTTACCAGCAATTTTTCATGTTTCCAACAAAATTTACAAAACCCATTTTTTTAAGGACCGCATCCCATTTGAAGTGACTTTGAGGGGCCTATGTAACAGAAAATACCCAAAAAGGACACCATTTTAAAAACTGCACCTCTCAAAGTCCTCAAAACCACATTCAAGAAGTGTATTAACCCTATAGGTGCTTCACAAGTATTAAAACAATGTGGAAGAAAAAAATGAAAACTTAAATTTTTCCCACAAAAATGTTGCTTTAGCCCTAAATTTTTAATTTTTATAAGGGTAACAGGAGAATTAGACTATTCAATTTGTTGTGCACTTTCTACTGAGAACATCAATACCCTATATGTGGTGGAAAACTGCTGTTTGGGCGCACGGCAGAGCTTGGAAGGGAAAGAGCGTCAATTGAATTCAAGAGTGCAATTTTGGATGGAATAGATTGCAGTTAGCAAGTCACATTTGAAGAGCTCTTGACATGCCAAAACATCAGAAACCGACAAAAGTGAGCACATTTTGGAAACTATACTGCTTGAGGAATTCATCTATGGATGTAGGGAGCATTTTTAAAACTTAGGTGATTCACAGAATTTCTATAACAATGGGCTGAGTAAATGGAAAATGACATTTTGTCCACTAAAATGTTGCTTTGGCTCCTAGTTTTTAATTTTCAAAAGGGGTAATAGGAGAAAATGAATGGTAAAATTTGTCACGCAATTTCTACTGAGTATGCCAATACCCCATATGTGGTCAAAAACTATTTTTGAGGCACAGTGCAAAGCTCAGAAGGGAAGAAGCGCCATATCGTAGTTCAGATTTTAATGGAATGGTTTGAGGGTGCCATGTCACATTGGCATAGCCCCTGAGGTGCCAAAGCAGCAGATCCCCATCATAAGGTGACCCCATTTTACAAACTACTCCATCCAATGAATTCATCTAGGGTTGCAGTGAGCATTTTGACACCACATGTGCCTCACATAATTTTATACCATTGAGCGATGAAGAAAGTGAATTTACATTTTTACCACTAAAATGTTGTTTTAGCCCAAGATTTTTATTTTTTGAAGCGCTAATAGGAAAAAATTTACCTCATAGTTTGTTGTGCAATTTCTCTTGAGTGTATCAATACCCTACATATAACCAGGAACTACTTTTGATGCAAAATGCAAAGCTCAGAAGGGAAGGAGTGCCATATTATAGATTTTGCTGTTATGGTTTAAGGGTGCGATCATCCACTGTAAGAACCCCTGATGTGCGAGAACACCGGAACTTCCCCATAAGTGGCACCATTTTACAAATTTCACCTCTCTTTGAATTCATCTAAGGGTGCAGTGATCATATTGACAGCACAGATGTGTCAAATAATTTTATACCATTGGGCAGTGAAGAAAATAGGAATTAGTCCTACCAGTAATTGTATTTCCAGGAGTCCATCATGATAGCACGACAAGAGGTAGTCCTTCTCATCTTCTAGGGACAGGAAACAAAGGAGAGGTTAAAAGCACCCCCCCTCCACTTCACCCTCAGTGTTTTACCATTTACCACACCAGGCTGGATGCAACTCTGTATTTTATTGAATTCTTTCACAAAAATGTTAAAGGGAACCTGTCACGTCCTAGTTACTATCATCACTGCCCCCATTGGTTTGTTAGTGATGCAACGTGCATCACTAACAAGCAGTTTTCATGAAAATTGGTGGTATCATAATACTTTTCTAACGTTTTATATACTTTATACTACCTGCTCGTATTCAGTCATAGGGGTGTGATTCTCAGATTCAGTCATGGGCGGGCGCCGCATTCAGTCAGTGCTGGTGCCGCCCATGACATTTGAATACTGCTCCTGGTAAGTGCTATATTTGTGGGTCATATGCGCATTTGCACACGTTGGGTCACTGGTCTGGCGCATGCACACTGAGGCTGTGTGATTACCAGCTTCAGTGCGCACGCGCTGTGACCTGTGGCTCCCAGTGTGTGCGCAGTCAATGTATCTTGCGGTCACCGCATGCGCAGTGACACTGCAGCAGTGACTGCAAGATACATTGACTATGCACGCACCGGGAAGCTGGTAATTACACAGCCTCAATGCGCATGCATCGGGAGCCACAGGTCACAGTGCGTGCGCACTGAAGCTGGTAATCACACAGCCTCAGTGCGCACGCGCCAGACCAGCGGCCCGACGTGTACAATGCTCATGCGCCCCACAAACATAGTGTTTGCCAGGAGCAGTAATCAAATGTCATGGGCAGCGCCAGCACTGACTGAATGCGGCGCCCGCCCATGACTGAATCTGAGAATCACACCCATATGACTGAATGGAATTGGATGTTTCGCCCCCAGCAGTTCGCCCCCAGCAATTCGTCCCCGGGTACATTTCGTCCCCGCACATTTCATCCCCAGCATTTTGCCTCCAGGATGTTTTGCCCCTGCACATTTCACCCCGCACATATCGCCCCCAGTTCGCAAACGTCCGGGGGCGAAACGTGCAGGGGAAAAATGTGCGGGGGCGAATCTTCCGGGGGGCGAAATGATAGGGGCGAAATGTGCGGGGGCGAAATGTACCTAGGGGCGAACTGCTGGGGGCAAATTGCTGGAGGCGAACTAACTGCTGGGGGCGAAACTTCCTATAACCGTCATGATGGACTCTGTGAAATACATTTACCAGTAGGACTATTTATTTTTTTCCCAGGACGTCCCTCATGGCAGCAAGACAGGAGAAATATCAAATAAATGGATTCTAGGGTGGGACCACTGCCTGAAGGACTTTCCTTCCATAAGCTAACTGTTGATCTGATAATAATATGTCCAGTTTGTAGTGTCTACAGAAGGTGCTTAAATTAGACCAGGTTGTGGCCCCACAGGTCTGGTCCACAGAGGCTCCTGCGCTCTCGGGCCAAGGAATGGAAATTGCCTGCATGGAATGCGCCTCAATGTCAACTGGAGGGTTTCTTCCTTCCGATTCACATGCCAGAGATATGGTTGAAATGATCCACCTAGCTAAAGTCATTTTTGAGCTTTTCTTGTCCTTGTTTCTTCCTGAGCACTGAGCAAACAGATTTGAGTCCTGTCTCCAGGGTTTCGTAGCTTCAACATAACTCATCACCGATCTCCTTATGTCTAGACCCTGGGACCCTGTTTTTTTGGAGGATGCAACATTGCAATAAAGTGCAATAAGTGGCGATCAAAAATTCGTATCTATCCCAAGATGGTATAAATAAAAACATCAGCTCAGGGTGCAAAAAATAAGCCCTCACATAGCCCCATATCCGAAAAATGAAAACTCTACAGGTCTTGGAAAATGGCGACATGAGCAAAATGTTGTTTTCTTACAAATTTCCAAATGTTTTTCACCACTTAAATAAAAAAAAAAACTATGCATTGTTGGTATCTGCGTACTTATGTTGACCTGGAGAATCATATTGCCAGGTCAGTTTTCCATATAGTGAATATGGTAAATGAAAAGCCCCCCAAAAAAATTGTGTAATTGCAATTTATTTGCAATTTCAACGTATTTGAATTTTTTTTTCCTGCTTTCTAGTGCATCACATCATAAAATGAATGGTGTCATTCAAAAGTACAACTTGTCCTACAAAAAACAAGCCCTCATACGGCTACAAGGATTGAAAAAGTTATGGCTTTTGGAATAAGGGGAAGAAAAAAATTAATGCGCAAAAATTGAAAATTGCAAGGTCATGAAGGGGTTTCAAGAGGTTCTATACATGCACAACTAATGTATACCACGGTTACTGATATAGCAGAAATATATATTACCTATATACTAAAACACACTAAATAAAGGCCAAAATCACCATTATACAAGACCCAAATAATACCACTACATGATGAACACTACCATTACAACCACATGGTGAATAAATAAAATTACCATACATACACTTTGCAAAGCCCCATATTAACAATAATACCACTATACCCTGAATTGCACCACCAAACTGTTACGAAATAAAAAAATATATATAGAGCAATTACCCATATAGAGTTATATACTATTCTTGCTATTCATATAAGAGAATACAATGCAGATAGAGAGTGCATCTAAAAATATAGCATTCCACAGAAAGTAATAATGCTCCCACTGGGCTACCTACAAAGTCATGATGCCTAATATGCTTCTTTGAAGGTTGCAATGTTCCAAATGCCCCTTTTAAGTAATCACGCCCCCTATGTATCCCAGTCTAAATGAATAATGCCCCCATTTTAAGCAAATAAGTCTTCTGAGTGCCTATTTCAGAACTATTATTGCACCTGAGCAGAGGTGTACATAGAAATCATTGAGCAACAGTCCTAATTTGGCCTTATCCTCCCACAAAATAAATATATTTAATGAGGTCATAGCGCAGTCACAGAAGGGCACACCTCCCAACTTGTAAAAACAGGGAGAAGAAAATATATTGCAGCACATACTCAGTAATTGTCTTCCTATATGATTCTAAAGTTTGATCCTGATACCCTCACAGTATAGTGTCCCCACACACAGAATGAAGGCCTTACAGCTCCCCTACATACGACATGATGGCCCCCACAGATACCTATATATAGTCAGATGGCCTTTACAGCTTCCTGTAAACAATATAATATTCCCACAACTCCTTTTATACAGCATGATGACTCCCACAGCCCTCCATACACAGTATGATGCCTCCACAGTTACTTGTACACAGTATGATGCCCCAACAGATTTCTACATACATTATGATGGCCCCCATAGCTCTACATATACATTATGATGTTCCCACAACCCTATATTATGAAAAACAATAAAGCTTATACTCAATTAAGTAGAAAAAAGAGAAGTATACTGACACCGGTCCACTAACTTTGTATGCAGAAAGCACAACTTTTTTTATCAGAAATAATTCTCAAGGATTCCTACGGTGATGCAATAGCTAAGAACATTGAGCTTCAAGTGGAATAAGAAAAAGAAAAGCAGCACTCACTGAATCTATATGGATAAAAATGTCCTTTATTGCATAAAGCATGACATTGTTGCGGTCTGCAGGTGGGCAGGGGAAACATGCAGGGGAAAGTGAAGTGGACGACGGCCGTTTCGCATCTTCACAGCGCTTCTATGGGTCCATACTCATGCAATGATGTACAGTGGGGAAAAAAGTATTTAGTCAGCCACCAATTGTGCAAGTTCTCCCACTTAAAAAGATGAGAGAGGCCTGTAATTGACATCATAGGTAGACCGCAGCTATGAGAGACAAAATGAGAACACAAATCCTGAAAATCATATTGTCTGATTTGGAAAGAATTTTTTTTTCAAATTTTGGTGGAAATATTTGGTAAATTACAAACAAGCAAGATTTCTGGCTCTCACAGACCTGTAACTTAATCTTTAAGAGGCTCCTCTGTCCTCCATTCATTACCTGTAGTACTGGCACCTGTTTGAACTTGTTAGCAGTACAAAAGACACCTGTCTGCAACCTCAAACAGACACACTCCAAACTCCACTATGGTGAAGATCAAAGAGCTGTCGAAGGACACCAGAGACAAAATTGTAGCCCTGCACCAGGCTGGGAAGACTGAATCTGCAATAGGCAAGCAGCTTGGTGTGAAGAAATCGACTGTGGGAGCAATAATTAGAAAATGGAAGACAAACAAGACCACTGATAATCTCTCTCGATCTGGGGCTCCACACAAGATCTCACCCCGTGGGGTCAAAATGATCTCAAGAACGGTGAGCAAAAATCCCTGAACCACAAGGAGGGACCTAGTGAATGACCTGCAGAGAGCTGGGACCAACGTTACACAGGCTACCATCAGTAACACACTACACCGCCAGGGACTCAGATCCTGCAGTGCCAGACGTGTCCCCCTGCTTAAGTGACTACATGTCCGAGCCTGTCTGAAGTTTGCTAGAGAGCATTTGCATGATCCAGAAGAGTATTGGGAGAATGTCATATGGTCAGATGAAACCAAAGTAGAACTGTTTGGTAGAAACACAAGTCGTGTTTGGAGGAGAAAGAATGCTGAGTTGCATCCAAAGAACACCATACCTACTGTGAAGCATGAGGGTGGCAACATCATGCTTTGGGGCTATTTTTCTGCCAAGGGACCAGGACGACTGATCCGTGTACATGAAAGAATGAATGGGGCCATGTATCGTGAGATTTTGAGTGCAAACCTCCTTCCATCAGCAAGGGCATTGAAGATGGAACGTGGCTGGGTCTTTCAGTATGACAATGATCCAAAGCATACCACCAGGGCAACGAAGGAGTGGCTTCGTAAGAAGCATTTCAAGGTCCTGGAGTGGCATAGCCAGTCTCCAGATCTAAACCCTATAGAAAACCATTGGAGTGAGTTGAAAGTCTGTGTTGCCCAGCGACAGCCCCCAAACATTACTGCTCTAGAGGAGATTTGCATGGAGGAATGGGCCAACATACCAGCAACAGCGTGTTCCAACCTTGTGAAGACTTACAGAAAACGTTTGACCTCTGTCAGGAGGCCAGTGATGTGACCATCTAATCTGTCTAAAAAAATCACTGGAATATTTGGTATAAGTCTAGTTATGCATTTTATCCATGAAATGAGTAGTATACAAGCTAGTCTATAATGAAAACGTCACTCATGTTATATAACTATAATATCATGAGAAGCACATAATTTTGTACCAAGCACAAATCATTCAGTTGTACCTCCAGAACAGTTTAGAGACCTTATGAATATAATTGGACCCAAATTACATAGCCTAACAGTATCAATTCCTTACAAGAACAATCTTGACTATAGTGGCGTGCACACCTTAGGTTAGTTTCCACTATACAACTAATGACTGGGTACAATCATTATATGTTGCCATTTTCTGCAATTGCAAACTCTATTTGTAATGACCTAAGATCAAGGCACTAGTTCAAGAAGGTCCTGGAGCTATAATTATAGAACAGGCATAGCTCTGAGTGTCCAGAATTCAGGTTTTTTTATTAGAGCTGTGTATGGAAAATGATTTAGTTAAAGAGGAATGAAAAGCAGATTCAAGTAAGTGTAATGTGGTGATATGCTTTGGCAATTTCTTGATTTCGGTAAAGATCTATTGTTATGGAAGATTGATGAAGTGGTTGAACACTGTTTAATACGAGATTTTTACATTACAATTATTTCTGAAGGAGGTTATCATCCTATTAAACAAATCATTTTTCATTTTGGAACCGGCAGGGATCATCACTATATTTCCATTGTTTGGAGATCCAGCAACATCACTCACTATAGTATTGAAATCATGATCGTATGATTCACATTTAAAGTGTAGAAGGTGCCTTTAATAAGCCATCTAGTGTGTACATGAAGAATATTACTAGGTCACTAAATTACTGAATTTTTCAACCATTTTCTCTTCAGACTCTATCTTTACATTTCCATAGGCTCTGATCTATTGGGTGGAGCTTAGCTGCCTTGATGTCTCACATAAACTCCTCAGAATAAGGCCATGTTCACATGTTCAGTATTTTACATCAGTATTTGTATGCTAAAACCTGAATTGCGTGAGAAATAAAGAAGTAATAAAAAAAAATAGTCAGGTCACCGGTAAGGGTATGTAGTTTCCAATGCAGACCAGAGCCTCGCACGAATCAAGGCAGAGCAGCCACAACATGAACCGGCAAAGAGCAAAAGACCTTAGTCATGGTCTCAATGAAATACAGAAATGGTGATGTGTTTCTATTATACTTTTCCTCTGATTGTTACAAATACTGATGTAAAATACTGACTAAATACTGAACATGACAACGTGGCCTAAAGGATTCCTGCTATGGGCCTAAGGTCAACATTTTGACCTTGGGCGACTTATGACCAGCTTGTTGTTTAGTAACATGTTCCCTAGTAGAGCAGCTATGGTCCACAAAGCATAGATCACCCCCTCAAAATTATTAACACAAAATGATATATTTTCTATGTATGATAATACATGTTAATAATAGTCCTACAGTTACCAAATAACAACCACTATACAAGGGTGAAATATCACCACACTGTTGCTGAACAACACCCAATGTAGCAATACCAATAAAACAGCTGTATAAGGAACAAATAATGCAATTAAACCATGACCACTTCTATTACCACCATACTTAGAATGAACAGATGAATAAAAAGCATTTTACTAAGTGCAAGATTACCACCACTCAGTGACCATATATTGGTAGACTATATAATTCTGCAGACTGTATAAGTGAATACTGTATGGAAGACATCCAATCACTTGCAGGGGGCATTCTCTCTTATTGTAGGCATTCATTTTCCCTTTGTCAACTAACCTTGACTGCTATAGTGACTTTTTGAATCTACTTCTTGCCTCAGCAAATGTAACCACAGGCATTTTGGCGCATTGCATTTTCAACAGCCTCCTCATTTTCCTCTTATTTCTACACAAACTCCATAATGCTATAACCTTCCATAGTGCCCCATTTTTTCCATACAAAACAATAATACTCTCTATTTGTGTTCCCCCAGTATTAGTGCCAAACACCACTAACCGCATATTCAAAAAATAATAGTGTCCCCTTTGCGTACCCGCATATTAGTGATAATGCCAGCTTTGTGTCTCTGTACAATAAGAAGGCCACTTGGTGCCCCACTCGATGATAATGCCCTCTTTGTGCCTCCATACTGTAACAAATCTCCCTATGTGTACTCACACAGTACTATTGACCCTTTTTTTGTCCATATACAATAATATTGCTCCCTTCGTTCTCTATACAATATTAATTCCCTCTTTGTGACTCCATATATTAAACACAAAGACTATAGAAGGCAAAACTAAGTCCCCAAAAGTAGACAGCTCCTTTATCCCTTAAATGATCTATGTGTATGGCCACGTTCACACGTTCCGTATTTGGACAGTATTTTGCATCAGTATGTGTAAGCCAAAACCAGGAGTGGAACAATCAGAGGAAAAGTATAATAGAAACCCATCACCACTTCTGTATTTATCACCCACTCCTGGTTTTAGCTTACAAATACTGATGTAAAAAACTCACTAAGTACTGAACAGACCTATGGAGGAGGCTCAGGAGCGGCATTATTGGTATTGCTGTAATTGTAATGACCTTGAGAATTACGTTTCCAGGTAATTTTTAATGTGCAATCAGTGCCCTAAAACTAAAACCCCACACAAAACACAAAACAAATACAAACACAAAGGCGGAATTCAATTTCTTTCACCATTTCATTGCACATGAATTTTTTTTACTGTTTTTCAGTGCATTGTATAGCAAAATGAATGATTTCATTCAGAACTACAACTGGTTAAAGAAAAAACAAGCCCTCATACCACTATGTTGAGGGAACATTTCAAAAAAGATATATCTCTTTGAAAAAGGGGGTTAAAAGACGAAAGCGCAAAAATGAAAACTCACATAGACTTAAAGGGGTTAAATAAATGACTGAGAAAAACTTGCAAATATTAAATATTTAAAAAAAAACTTCCGGCACATATAATGACTTGGTAGGTTGTTTTTTCGAAGGATTCTTGATTAAGAAGGATGGTGTTAATGATCTTACTTAGGGCTCATTCAGCTGTCCATTTTTTTCACGTACTACAAAAACGGACTGAGTTTCATAAGTGTTTTTGATCACTTTCATCTGAGTTTCATCCAATTGTCATCAGAGTTTGGTCCTAGCTTTATTACTTTTTCTTGGATGAGAAAAAGTTGTTTCTTCACCTTCTCCTATATATTAGTTTGTGAAAACAGACAGCACACACATGGCATCTGCGTGATTTCCAATTTTCTTTGCTGACCTGTAATCTTGCATTGGCTATATTGATTCAACACTCGGATAAATATCGGATTCGTCTTGTCAATTTTGCACAGACCACTCGCTCAGACCAAAAAGTTGGATATGTGAACAGTCCCATAGACTCATATCATAGGTAGGAGTTCTGTTATTGAAAAACACACATATAACTCATATGGGAAAAACTGACTTCTGAATGAGCCCTTATTTTGGGTAATCAAACTATGTGCCTGAAGTGTTCTTCCAAACTGCACTTTCCAGCTTTGTGTCTACTCTGCTTTTCTACAAGTAGCAGACATTTGGAGAGCATTATATGAATATATACATTCTCACAGGTGTGTTTTAAGCACAACATGCCGTATGTGGCTTTGAATCTTTGCTGTTGTGATATGTCAATTGGGGATATTTTGTTGGACAGATGGCCTTTGGAAAAATTACGCAATCTGATTATTCAAATAATTTTCTTGGCAGTGGAGAACCGCATTCTAGCTTATAAGCAGGCATAATGCCATCCAGCAGATGGCTCATCTACAGACTGTTCCTGAACATTAACACTCTTTCATAGCTATTCTCTCAGCCAAGAATATTGAAAAGGGTATTTTCTAATGCAATTATAGAATTTATCAGCTCTAGACATATGATACAGCCACAGAGAATTCATGGGACAACTACTCTCAAAACATCTTCAGGAATATTGTTTTCTAGATTGAGACGTTTGTGCAAGATTGACTCTTTATCTGTCGCTTATGAATGATGAGATATCTGTATAAATGTAGCAGAAGTGATAAAACCATAAATCCGCATTACATGCAAATGTTGTGTGTTTTTCCTTTCCCTTTTGTAAATTATGTATGTATATTGTCTCTCCCCTTGCCTACTAAATGGACATGTTCTCCCTTTGCGGATTACTCTCTTTCTAATGGCATCATTATATATGATATATTTGAAATGATATGAAGTCCGGAGATGATGCAGGACATGGTAGCACATTTAGGTCACACAGGGTGCTAACAGCATGAGCAACATGAGACCTAGTGTTGTTGTGTTGAAAAATTGCTCCTGTAACACTTTGGAGAAATGGCCGTACCACTGGTTCCTCCACTAGATCAATGTAAAACTATTCATGTACCTGGAAAGTAACAGGACTAGTGTGACATTCCCTCTTCATGGTGTTGCCCACACGGTCTCCAGTCCAATCTCTGGCTATAATTGCATCCAAGTCAAAAGTAGGACTCATCGCTGACCTTCATTTCAGCCTCCATTGACATCTTGCTCTGCACCATGATAGCCTTTCAGAACGGTGGCGTGAGGTCAATGGAATACCTGTGGTTGGATGTCTGGCTCATAGCCCTATGTCATACAAATGCCTTCTGATGGTTCTTGTTTGACGTCTTAGGATTGGACCAGGTTCATTTACAGTAAAGACTTGATCAACCAGTCATTTCGCCAATATGTCGTAGAAGTCGTTTTTAACACAATAATGCCAGGTCACATGTTGATTGTGCTACTGTAAGCAGCCTGCATGGCTTAAATGTGCAACCATGGCCTGTAACGTCTCTGAACTTGTCTCGCATTGAGCACATCTGGGACATTATGAACCAGCATTCAGGGAGCTGCCTGCAGTGGATCTTGATGACTTGTGTGCCCAAGTGCATTTAGCGTGGCAGGACAATCCTCAGACAATCATTAATAGCCTGATTAATAGCAGCCAAGGTGTGTACGTTGCATGTATTTCTGCTTATGTTGCTCACACCAGATGCTGAATAAATCAAAATGTTTTGAAAATTTGGCTTCTATTTTTTTTATCATCTGCATATCATTAACATGGTGTTCATTTTGCAATTTTGATGCAGAAAGTGTATCTATTTCTTGTTATATTACCGGAGTCTCTACATTCCTTGTCTGGTTAAATCTTTGCTATAAATTTTCAGAAATAAGTTAAAATGTTAATGTTAATTTACAAATATATATATAAATATATAAGCATCAGTGTTCTCATTTCTTTACTAGTTTTAATGCTTTTTGTGTTGGTATATGTCTTGTGACCTACCTGTTTCTGTCTCAGCTGTAGTAAGTATTTCATTATTAAAAAAACATATCCAAATTCACAAAAATGGTGCAGGCCTCATGTCACTTTGACTACAGGGATATTTATCAGATTACATCAGTCAAATCTGACAGCTTATTATTTTTTTTTCTGTTTTAGAAGCATCTTTATGGAATGTACAAGACTTCTATGTGACGCCCAGCTGTGCTTGGTATCACAGATCCTAGAAGAGTGTGTGGCACCCCAGGGTTCTGGTTACCACAGTAATAGCAATATTACGTCTGTGAGCAGGTGGGAGGTCTCCTGGTCAGGAATCCTAAGCATGCCACACCTCCTGCCCAGTCCTGGGAGGGGAAGAACTTCCCCTATATAAACTGGGGCTGAGGTGGGGTTAAGAGAAAGAACACAGACAGAGACACAGTCTGGTCTGGTGTGGAGCAGTTGCAGGGAAAGTGACAACAGGAGCTCTGTAGGAGCAGGAGTGAGTGTCAGAGGCTGGAAGCTAGATAGTTAGCCTTGGCTGAAGAGATCTCACCGGACACGGAGTCCGAGGCTGTGGGGACTGTTCCATACCCAGCAGCAGAAACCGACCGGCAGGGGATTTCAGGTCCTCTGGCCAAGAAACCCGAAGGCACGGTCACACGCAAGGGACCAGCACCGCCGTCGTGGAGCGGAGGCTACCAGAAGGCCCCGAGTCACCGGCCATACGGGTGAGCACCACACGGTACACTCAGGGACGTGGGCTACTTTTACCCGCTTCTAGCAAGGTAGCCAAGAAGAGTACAGTTAGTTGGGGAGGCCTACAACTCCGCCTGGCCAGGGGAGATCCTGTCTGCTCACGGACTGACCAGACCCCGACCGCCAGCCAGTACTCCCGGGAGGGTCTATCTTTGTCACCAGTAAAGACCCTGAACTACACCGCACCGTCTCTGAGTGGTTCCTGGTGCCTGCGTGCAATTCTACCATCCCCATCATCCACGTCCGCTGCCCTGAGGCCATACCCCTCCCGTTGGGGGTTATACTATCCACGCTGCACAACCGTACCACCGGCCTCAGCGGTCTGCCCTGCAGCGGCGGCTTCATAACCGCATTCAACGGGTGGCGTAGTCGAACAATATCACATCTGCCACTAAAAACATCGCCACTTAGTTTGACACCCTGGGCACGGACCGGGTCACCGCCACGAGGACTACCACCCCCAACGGATCCGGCTCCGGGTATTCCCCAAACATGGCCCAGGGGGCGCGTCAATTTTGGCGTAGTGGGCAGGATCTCGTGCCCGCAACCACCGGGTACTGCGTGCCTGAAAAAGACTGTTAAACTTACCTGTGGTGAAGATTCCCGCCATCCGACGCCATCTTTTGCCTTCTTCCCGCCATCCGTGGAGTTTTCCCGCCATCTGACGCCATCTTTTGCCTTCTTCCCGCCATCCGTGGAGTTTTCCCGCCATTGGACGCCATCTCGAGGACGCCGCGCGAGAAGAAGAGGGGCGTGGACTCCGAAAGCGCGCGAGAACTGAAGCCCCGCCTCACGTCCGGACGTTGCGTAAGGTCCTGGAAGGAGCCCAGCAGACGCCGACGTCACAGGAGCGCGACGGAAGGTCCTCAACCCTGACGATCCACTGCGGAGCCGCGGCCTACGGAAGAGGATCATCGCAAGGTAGGCCACGGTCCACTAGGGGGGAGGAGGATGCCGGATACGGAGGAGAGCTTCACTGCCACAGCCACCGCCAGCACCACCGCTGCTGCGGTCATGCCTTTCACCATGCCCTACATCCCGGGGGCAGCCTGGCTACCCCAGTACTCAGGGGAGTCACATACCCTAAATGACTTCAGAGAAAGGCTGGATGGCCTCTTCCAGGTGTACCCCCTCACAGAAGAGCAAAAAGTGAGCATCCTGGTGGCTCAATTAACAGGGGCAGCCCAAAGGGAGGTAAAGTCCTGGCCACTTGGGAGGAGGAGGACTGTCGCAGAGATACTAGCCCGGCTGAAGGACACCTTTGATACCCGTACCTCAGCCGAGATCAAGCTTAGATTCTACGGGTGCAAGCAGCGAGCACATGAGAATATAAGGGACTATGCACTAAATCTACAAGAGGCCCTGAGAGCCATTAAGCAGGTCGACCCTGACGGCGTGGGAAACGAAGACAAGCTGTTGACTGAACAATTTATAGAGGGTCTACATTGCAATGCCCACCGAACCCAGTTGCGGGCAATGGCCTTACAGGACCCTCATCTGGACTTTGCACAGTTCAAGGACAGAGCCATCCGGGTGCTCCGAGAACCGGCACCAGGTGGCGCTGTGACCCACAAACGCCCTGCTACCACTTACCACCAGGAGGCGGCACCCTTGTCGGCAGGGCCTGTGGGAGCTGATGCGCAAGCTTTAAACAATGACCCGGCTACAGACCTGCACCATCAGGTCCAAGAGCTAACTAAAAGCGTTGCCGCGCTAACCCGAACTGTGCAGTCTTTACAGGTTTCTACTCCAGGGAAGATCCAGCTGGCATCCGGACCGGAGGATATCCCGTGGCGCCGACCAAGGAGGACCCCACCGGCCAGAGGAAGACCCAGCGACCGATACAACGAGGACGGACAACCCATCTGCCGCCGCTGCAATCAACCCGGACATATGGCAAGGTACTGTCCTTTAAACTGGCACAACCTGGGGTAGAGGGCCAACCCCTAGGAATAAGATCACCAGGCCCATCGAACTGGCGTGACAAATACGTGGGAGGACGTCCAGTCTTGCCTGTGGTACTGGATGGCATTCCTATGAGTGCCCTACTTGACACCGGGTCACAGGTCACCACCATCCCGTACGTGCTCTTCAAGCAGTACTGGAATGACTCGGATATAACCCGCTACCCAGACGACGACTTGAGTATCATCGCCAGCAATGGTCAGCCCGTGCCACAGATCGGATTTAAAGAGATGACCATTAAAATCGGTAAAGTCGAACTGGCAGCACAGGGACTGATCATTGTGGACATTGACAAGCGCGAGAGTCACCCAAAGATAACTCTAGGAACTAATGTGATTGAAAATTGTCTTGCAGAGGTGATTCTTATTTTACAGCAGGTTGCCAAGAACGCCAGCTCCGGCCAGCAGCGAGTGCTCCAAAAAGAGATCCGGGCACTGATGCGATGGCAACAGGTGGAACTCTCCGGTGGTGAGATTGGTAGCGTGAGAATGTGTGACCCTTTCCCTATTGCCATGCCCCCGAAAAGTGAAATGATGATTTGGTGCCGGGCAGCTATTGGTCTCAGAGGTAGAGACTACCAAGCAATGGTAGAACCCGTCTACTCAGACAGTAGGCCCACCATTCTGACAGCACGGGGGGTGGTTGATGTACGCCATGGGAGGGTGCCTGTTCGCATAATAAATATCGGGAAGAGGGAAGTGTACCTGCCCCGGTATGCTACGCTAGCCAAATTGTATACCATCAACCAAAATTCTGTACAGTCCGTGGAACCCTTGCCTCCATCTCATCCAGAGGAAGGTAACGGCTCTAAGCAACAAATGGAGGACTGGTGTCAGCAACTGCATTTGGGTACTGACTCCACACCCGCTCACCAAAAGCAGGGAGTCTACCGGGTGATCCAGGAATACGAGAGAGTGTTCAGTAAACACCCGCTAGACTTCGGGCGGGTGAAGGGAGTGGAACATAACATCCCCACGGGAGATCCTCCTCCCATAAAGGAAAGGTATCGTCCCGTACCCCCTGCACACTACCAACACGCCAAGGGGATGCTTAGAGACATGAAGGAGGCTGGGGTAATCAGGGATAGCTGTAGCCCCTGGGCAGCTCCACTAGTCTTGGTTAAAAAGAAAGACAACACCATGAGAATGTGTGTAGATTACCGGAAAATCAACCGTATCACACACAAAGATGCGTACCCCTTACCAAGGATAGAGGAGTCTTTGGCTGCTTTAAAATCTGCTAACTTCTTCTCCACTTTGGATCTCACTAGCGGGTACTGGCAGGTTCCTGTAGCAGAGGCGGACCGGGAGAAGACCGCATTCACCACCCCGATGGGACTTAGCGAGTTTACCTGCATGCCGTTCGGACTCTGCAACGCACCAGGAACCTTCCAACGATTGCTGGAATGCTGTCTGGGACACCGGAACTTTGAGACGGTCCTGCTGTACCTGGACGATGTTATAGTTTATTCCAAAACCTACGAGGACCACCTGAAACACCTGGCGGAAGTGTTCGAAGCCCTGGCAAACTACGGTCTGAAGGTGAAACCGTCGAAGTGTCACCTGCTAAAACCAAAAGTGCAGTACCTGGGACACGTGGTGAGTGCTGACGGAGTGGCTCTCGACCCTGATAAGATCACTGCGATTAAGGAATGGCCAAGACCCTCCAGCGTAAAGGAAGTGCGGCAGTTCCTCGGGTTGGTAGGCTACTACCGAAGATTCATTCCCGGTTTCACCAAAAAGGCAGCTCCTATGCAGGACCTCCTGATAGGCCAGTCCAGGAAGGCCAAGAACCAGAAGCCGCCCTTCAGATGGGAGAAGCCGGAAGAAGAGTCCTCCCGCCAGCTGAAGATGGCCCTCACGGGGGATGAAATCCTGGCGTACCCGGATTACAGCCAGCCCTTTATCCTCTACACCGACGCAAGTAACATCGGGCTAGGAGCCGTACTGTCCCAGATCCAGCAGGGGAGAGAACGGGTAATTGCTCACTCCAGCCGAAAACTGCGACCCACCGAAAGAAACCCTGAGAATTACAGCTCATTCAAGCTAGAGTTCCTGGCAGTGGTGTGG
Organism: Phyllobates terribilis; assembly: GCF_046119375.1. NCBI lineage: Eukaryota > Metazoa > Chordata > Amphibia > Anura > Dendrobatidae > Phyllobates > Phyllobates terribilis. The sequence goes on from NW_027362765.1 coordinate 275,085,597, forward strand.
GCAGTCACCGAACGCTTTAAGCACTACCTCGCCTCTTCGCGGTTCACCGTGTACATGGATAACAACCCGTTGACACACCTGGACACTGCAAGACTCGGTGCCCTGGAGCAGAGATGGATGGCCCGCCTGTCCAACTATGAGTTCACGATCAAATACCGGGCAGGACGCTCCAATACCAACGCGGATGCCTTGTCCAGAATGCCAAACCTACCGGACGTAGGGGAAGATCCAGGGGAACTGGAAGAAGTTGAACTCCCCGCGTTTCACCGTCATGGGACTACCCAGTATTCCCACCGTGTAAGGGGTAAGCAATCCGCTACGTTCAACCCCTTACCTCATTACAACTGGGCGGAAACGCAAGACAGTGACCCCGCCGTCCGACTAGTGAAGGAGATGCTGACTCAGCCAGATGCCCGCCTTGACCCAGACGCTCCGGAGGAGACCAAGCATCTGTGGGCTGAGAAGAGTCGACTGTTCCTTTACAAGGGGAAGTTGTGCCGCAGAATGGTTAACTCCCGGACGCATGAACTGGTCTGGCAAGTAGTGGTGCCAAGAAGAGACGCGGCTATGGTACTGGAGGCATACCACGACGGAGCTGGGCACTTCGGATGGAAGAAGCTGGAGTTCCTGCTGCGCGGGCGGTTCCACTGGGTAGGCATGAGAGGAACCATCGAGAGGTGGTGCAGAGACTGTGGCCCATGCAACCTAAGAAGGAAGGACCGTGCCAGCCAGAAGACTCCCCTGCAGTCCATCGTCACCAGGCAGCCGTTGGAACTGGTAGCCTTGGGCCATGTAAAACTGACCCCCAGCAGAAGTGGCTACGTCTATGCGTTGACCATCGTGGATCACTATTCCCGGTTCTTGGTTGTAGTCCCCGTCAAGGACTTAACGGCTCAAACAGCAGCTAGAGCCTTCCAGCAGCACTTCTGCCGTCCACACGGATACCCAGAGCAGGTGCTGACGGACCAAGGACCTGCCTTTGAAGCGGAAGTCTTCCAGGAGTTCTGCACTCTGTATGGCTGCCGGAAGATAAGAACAACACCCTATCATCCGCAAACCAATGGACTCTGCAAGAAGATGAACCAGGTCGTGATAGACCTTCTGAAAACATTGCCCCTGGAAGAACGCAGTCTGTGGCCTGAGAAACTGCCTGATCTGGTGGACCTATACAACCACATCCCTGTAGGTTCTACCAACTGTACCCCGGCTTACCTAATGAGAGCAAGACCTGGTAAGCTGCCTGTTGATCTGGATATGGGAGTCCTGACACCCGAGGACACTTCACCAGAAGCAGACTGGGACACAGAGAGGCAGCAGCAGTACCGGAAAGTAAAGGAGAGCGTTGAGCGAAGTCTCCGTCAAGCAAGAGAAAGACAGGAGAAGACTTACAACCAGTATGCTCCCGCAGTTCCCCTGGTACCTGGAGAGCAGGTCTTGAAGAGGAAAAGACGGCTCCACAAGTTGGATGACCAGTGGGAGAAGGACCCGTACACCGTACTGCCATCAAGCCATGAAAACCCAAAAATCTGCACAATCAGTAAGGATGGAGGAGAAACCACAGCCATTGTCTCCCGAGATCACCTGAAGAAGTGTCCCGAGCAGCTACGAAACCCTAAAGAAGATCAAGAAAACCCTCGACCCGCAGAGGAAAGGGAAGAGATGGTCAGTACTGTACTCGGAGACTTCCCTCGGTCTTGGACACAGGTAAATGGCGCTGTTGTGGTACCCGTCCTCACCTTTCTCCAGCCAGCATCCCAAGTGCCTACGGAAAAACAGGTAGAGCTGGAAAAGCAGCCGGTCCAGGAGGCAGAAGACCCCACACAAGCAGACCAGGAGAATCGACCCTCTGCTTATAGTGAGCCTGCCGTGCCCCTAGTGAGCCAAAGAGTCCGTAGACAGCTGCCCAGCTTACCTTTGACAGCTCCTACACCCTGTAGCTCAGGACCGGTCAGTAAGCTCCGTAGGTCTACTAGGGCCACTAGAGGCCAGTTGCCCGTACGTTGGAGGATCTAAAGTGTTTAGACTGTTTTATTGGTATTTACCTGTTTACTGTTGCTTGTAAATAATTATGTTTTTCCAGTTATTTTATAGGTGTCTTTTGTGGATTTACTAGAACTCTATTGTATATATGTTTGGAGCGTAACCCAGGAACGGACTAAAGACTGTTAAAGACTCGGGGCAGGACAGACCCCTACCTGGTTACGGCTCCCTGTTCTTTGGTGAAATGGACACCCTTTTTGTTTCAAAAATTGCACCCGGTCGCGGACACGCCGTGACCACTTTAACATGTTTTTCCTTATTGTATTGTTCCTGTTTATACCCTGTTATGTTTTCAAAAAATATGTTTAGTCCCGGAGTACTAAATTTTACTAGGGGGGAATGTGGCACCCCAGGGTTCTGGTTACCACAGTAATAGCAATATTACGTCTGTGAGCAGGTGGGAGGTCTCCTGGTCAGGAATCCTAAGCATGCCACACCTCCTGCCCAGTCCTGGGAGGGGAAGAACTTCCCCTATATAAACTGGGGCTGAGGTGGGGTTAAGAGAAAGAACACAGACAGAGACACAGTCTGGTCTGGTGTGGAGCAGTTGCAGGGAAAGTGACAACAGGAGCTCTGTAGGAGCAGGAGTGAGTGCCAGAGGCTGGAAGCTAGATAGTTCGCCTTGGCTGAAGAGATCTCACCGGACACGGAGTCCGAGGCTGTGGGGACTGTTCCATACCCAGCAGCAGAAACCGACCAGCAGGGGATTTCAGGTCCTCTGGCCAAGAAACCCGAAGGCACGGTCACACGCAAGGGACCAGCACCGCCGTCGTGGAGCGGAGGCTACCAGAAGGCCCCGAGTCACCGGCCATACGGGTGAGCACCACACGGTACACTCAGGGACGTGGGCTACTTTTACCCGCTTCTAGCAAGGTAGCGAAGAAGAGTACAGTTAGTTGGGGAGGCCTACAACTCCGCCTGGCCAGGGGAGATCCTGTCTGCTCACGGACTGACCAGACCCCGACCGCTAGCCAGTACTCCCGGGAGGGTCTATCTTTGTCACCAGTAAAGACCCTGAACTACACCGCACCGTCTCTGAGTGGTTCCTGGTGCCTGCGTGCAATTCTACCATCCCCATCATCCACGTCCGCTGCCCTGAGGCCATACCCCTCCCGTTGGGGGTTATACTATCCACGCTGCACAACCGTACCACCGGCCTCAGCGGTCTGCCCTGCAGCGGTGGCTTCATAACCGCATTCAACGGGTGGCGTAGTCGAACAATATCACATCTGCCACTAAAAACATCGCCACTTAGTTTGACACCCTGGGCACGGACCGGGTCACCGCCACGAGGACTACCACCCCCAACGGATCCGGCTCCGGGTATTCCATAAACATGGCCCAGGGGGCGCGTCAAGTGCATTGATGGATTCCTCCACAAGAGGCCCCCATAAACATTCACACATCTCCACCTTCCACCTCAGCGCGGCAAGCTGCCGTTAGTGTGTATAGCCTAGTGAGGGCCCGAGTAGGCCGAAGGCGAGTGGAGAATTAGTACATAGATGGCCGAGGAGCTTATCCAGCTCACCCCGAAGAATTTACCGGACACCGGGTCCGAAGCTTACCGGGATCTCTATGACCCAATAAGGTATAACTGGAATCCCTGGAGAACTACAAGTCCCAGGATCGCTAAAGTGCTGATACGTAACAGAGCCAGGAGACACATAGGCCCTGCAAGCTGAGGAGCGTGTACTCCAAGGAAAGGCCCTACCACAAGGTCAGCCAGCGCAGGACAAAGACAAAGTTAGGCCTAGCTCCAGGCAGGTCAGAAACTTACTACGCAGAGGCAAGAAACAGGAGGCCCTACACCCGCTCATTGGGGAGGATCCTGACATGCACCCTTCACCCTACAGTGCTCCGGGACGTGCCTGAATTTCCATCAGTAAAAGGTACTGAAGTGACTATCGTGTCTGTCCCTGTTCTTGCTCTGACCCGGCTGGGTCTCGCCTGTCCTGCATTCCCCTTTCCGTACGCTGCCCTGAGGCCTAGCTCCACCTGTGGGGAGCTATACCATCGAGCTGCCTTATCATCGGCCTCAGTGGACTGCGCAGCGCTGGTGATTCTCACCAGAAGCCACAGGTGGCGTCACGAACTATCATAAAATTAATAACTATTAACGCTTTTAAAGAGTGACCCCAGGGCACGGGCCCGGGAGTCGACCACCGCGACATCCCAAAGGCAAAGGCCCAGGTACCGAGTCATCCCCATCCCCCTGGGCTGGTCATCTACATTAGTATTTACTCATTAAAAAATTGTTGTATTAAAATTTTGGCATGTAGGTCACATCTGTTGTAAAAAAGGCCCACCCAAAACTAAAATTAGACAGCCATTAGAACATGCAAAAATTAGGGTTGAGCGAATTGATTGGAAGCTAATTGAATTTGTGTAAAATTTTAGGAAATTCATTGGGCCCTATGAATTCTATTGTTATGTGATTCTATTTGAACAAATCGCCAAATGCCTGCTGCTGTTTTATACAATGCAGATGATTGCGTCAACCAGAGAAGGCTGGAGTGAATTGCGACTGGAGTGTCTTCCGAATAATACGTGATGGCTGTGCTATACTGTCTATCATAGCCTGTATAAGAGCTGAGGCAGGGCATGCAATGCAGAAACCAGTTTAGGGTGAATTTATTTGTGAGAAAATATCACATCTCACAGTTCAGCAATAGTAATAGGGAGAAATGCCCAAAACCTCTAAGGGCTCATGCAGATGACATTAGTTTCCGAGTGCAATCTGTAAAATTATCAGATTCGGATTGAAAACATTTGATCATCTTTTGCAATATCATAGCCATTTGCTATATAATATTGGGCTGTGTGTAATTTCCCATTCCAGATTAGCACACAACTGAGCAGTGATTTTAGTGTATCTGCTGGATTTTTTTTTATTGCATCACAGATTTGTAAGGTTTGGGACAATGGGTGCCCTGTATCTTCTTATCATAGCAGAAGAAACAACATGATTTAGTTTAATAACTAATTAGCTTTATTTTTCTTCTAGTGAGTATTGTGTTGTACAGCCTCTTGTCCTCTGATCTCAATCAATCAACCCCCTATATTCCTCATTTTTGAAAATCATCTGCCATCCCCTACAATTATACGAAGAGCTCCATTTACTCTATTACTGTTCTATTATCTTTTTGATTATGGAGGTAGCAAAGACACAATGACATTTTCTCTATCCATATTGAATTTTACAGTATATTATTGATCCTAAGGTGCTTGTGATTCACTTTCATAAACCATTTGTTTCTACAATAAGTCACTATATTTCATTCAGTTTTACAAATTAAAATTCTTTTGTATACAAAGTATCATTTCTTTATAGAGATACATCACAAAACAACTCATGACTTTACACTTATACAATTCTTTAGCCCACTTTTGCGACAGTCAGTGACTTTCACGCTCTTTCACGTGGGCAACTGTTCCCCGGATCACCAACACAAGGGAAGTTGCAAGTCCAACTGTTAGGTTTTCCAGAGTCTAGCTCTTTTTAAAGACTGTCCAGATAACCCCAAAAAGGCCATTTGCAACATCTGCCATGCCAGCATCAGCAGGGGTAGCAAAACTACCAGCCTGACCACCACCAGCATGCTCAGGCACATGACAGCAAAGCACCCGACTAGTTGGGCTGAAAGCCAGGGTCCAAAAACAGTGTATGTGGGTGACACCACTGCCTGTACTGCTGTTGATGCCAATCTCATGTCCATGGCACAGGCAAAGATGCCTCCCGCCCTGCACCTGTCATAGCACACTCTCAACCACCACCATCAGCAACCACGTCCACGTCCTTCTCCCAGCGCAGCATTCAGTTGTCCCTACCCCAGTCCTTGGAATGCAAGTGCAAACCACCCACAGACCAGAGTACTAAATTCCCACATTTCTCGACTGCTTGCACTAGAAATGCTGCCTTTTAGGCTCATGGAGATGGAATCTTTCCTCAACCTCATGGCGGCGGCCCTCCTTCAGTATTTGGTCCCCACCCACCACTATTTCACCTGGTGTGTCGTCCCCACCTTACACAAGCACCCAGAACATTACCCGTGCCCTCAACAACGTAGTTACTGGTAAGGTCCACCTAACCACGGACACATGGACAAGTGCTTGTGGGCAGGGACGGTACATCTCACCGACAGCACACTGGGTTAATATAGTGGAATCTGGGACCCAGTCGGACCCTGGGACGGAACACGTCCTCCCAATGCTGAGGATTATGGGACCTGGGTCAATCAGGGTTGCCCCCACATTCTACAGCTCCTGCACCTCCTCACCTCCTCTTCTTTAGCCTTCATCTCTGAAATGACCACATCAGTTGGAAGCTAGAAGCACTGCAGCACTGCCTCGGCCAAGCGGCCACAGGCTGTGCTGACGCTTATATGCTTAGGGCACATACCACACACCTCTGATGACTTGTTGACAGCTGTAACAGAGCAGGCAGGTCTGTGGCTGTCACTGCCGAATCTACAGCCAGACATGGTCATGTGTGACAATTGCCGGAACCTGGTGGTGGTTCTGAAGCTAGGCAAGCTTGCACACGTACCATGCCTGGCCTATGTGCTCAGCATAGTGGTTCAGCGGTTTCTCAAAACCTATCCAGATCTGCCTGATCCACTTGTGAAAGTATGCCATGTGTGTGCCTATTTCCGAAAGTCACCTACAGCTTCCGCCGCCCTCGCCGTGCTTCAGCTGTGTTTGCAGATTCCAGCTCACCAACTTTTGTGTGATGTCACCACGTCTTGGAACTCAATGTTGCATATGTTGGGAAGGATTTGTGAGCAGCAGAGGGCAGTTGTTGAGTACCAGCTTCAACACGTCCGTCGGTATTCAGGTCAGCTTCCGCACAAAAGAGCTGTTGAGTGGGCATGGATGTCTGACATCTGTGCTATCCACCAAAACTCTGATGACTCCACCAAGATGTTGAGTGTCAATGACGCCATAACTACCGTCACCATCCCGCTTCTCTGTCTACTGAAGCGCCCACTGCTTACAATTAAAGAGAATGCATTACAGGTGGAGCACAATGAGATGGAGCAAGGAACCATACAGGGTGATGCAACACAGTCCAGCCTCATCTCATCTCAACACAGATTGTGTGATAATGAGGAGGAGGATGAGGAAGATGAATAGGAGGAGGAACAGGAGCTATTTTCCTGTGCTATGGACGATACTACCTACAAAACAGACATACCATCTGTTCAGCGTGGATGGCCTGAGGAGAGGGAGAACGAGGAGGAGGAGAGCATAGACAGTCATCCTATTGGTCAGGACAGGGAAGAATTGGCTATTGGCAGTCTGGCACACATAGCTAACTTTGTTCCGCAGACTTTCTCGTGACCTTTACGTTGTACACATTTTGGCCAACGGGAATAACTGGTTGATCACACTTCTTGACCCACGTTGCAAGGAGAACTTTCTATCTCTCCTTCCAATGGCGGAGAGGCCTAATAAAATTTAGCAGTACCAGAAGGCTCTTGTTGAGGAATTATTAAAAAAATTCCCATCTGAAAACACTGGCGGCAGAAGTCACAGTTCGTTGGACAACCAAGTCGAGGGAGACACAAATAGGGTGCAGCAGAGGCAAGGGAACACTGCCAAAGGTGTGGGACAGTTTTCTCAGACCCTCCAAGTGCACAGGCCCTGATGCACTGGGTACACTGACAAGGAAACGTTTTAGAAGATGCTGAAGGAGTATCTTGCCGACCATACCAACATTCTCCGTGATACGTTTGTGCTTTATAACTATTGGGTATCCAAGCTGGACATGTGGCATGAACTGGCTCTCTACGCCTTGGAGGTCCTGGCCTGCCCTGCCGCTGGCGTTTTGTCAGAACGCATTTTTAGTGCCGCCGGGGGTATTATAACTTTAGTGCAGCCGGTGTTTATGATGCCCGTAGGAATTTTTTTTTGAGGCCTACCTCTAACATTCTGTATGTTATATAGTATGTTCATGTATGCCCCCCAGGGGTAAATGTTTTTCAGCCCATGCACTTAGTGCATGGGCATTGCCAGTGTAGAAGACCCACTTCTTAACAATGGTAACAGGTTTTTTTAATGAGGACTTCCTCTACGTCTCTTCAAATGGGTATTGGAGTGCGTCCAATTTTTTGACAGCTCTTGCAGTCAATGCATGGGAATTACCACTATAGGAGATCCACTCCTTAACAATGGGAACATTTTTTTTCAATGAGGCCCTGCTCTACGTCTCTTTAAACGGGTATTGGAGTGCGTCCGAAACCCTTCCAGGAGACAAGATACTGTAATTTCCCTCTTTGCCATCTAGAATTCAAGATACGAGAAATTTCATATTCGCTGTCTTCCACCACAAGAGGACTGTGACAGTGGCGTCTCTATCAGATACAACAGCCTTTTTCAACAAGGAAACATGAAACACAGGATTAATCTTCCAGAAAGTAGGGACATCCAACCTAACAGCAGATGGGTTAACAACCTGAAGCACTTTAAATGGACCCACAAACTTAGGACCCAGTTTTTTAGAGGGAATCCTTAACTGCAGGTTCTTCGAGGATAACCAAATCATGTCACCCACAGTAAACAAAACCTCCTTACGTTTCCTGTTAAAATACTTCTTGGACTTCTTGTTAGCCTCTTGAAGGTTGCAACGTACATTAGTCCAAACTCTCTCCAAATCACTGGAAAAATTCTCCTCCTCCAGCACCGCCAACCCCAATTTGGAGAACGAACCAAAAGACGGATGTCTCCCAGTACAACAAAAAAAAGGAGAACACCCAGCTGAGGAGGATGTATGATTGTTAAGAGCAAATTCTACGAGAGGCAGAAACTCAGACCACACCTCTTGATTGTCCACCACAAAACAACGCAAAAACTGTTCAACATCCTGGTTCTTTCTTTCAGTCTGTTCATTAGACTCAGGATGATAACCAGACGAAAATGACAAATGGACTCCCCACCTGTCACAAAAAGCACGCCAAAAGCGAGCCACAAACTGAGGTCCTCTATCAGAAACAATATCCGTGGGAACGCCATGAAGCTTGACAATCTCCTTAACAAACGCCTTAGCGAGTGTCTTGGCGCAGGGTAACTTAATGAATGGAACCAAATGACACATCTTACTAAAACGGTCCACGACCACCCAGATGACAGTAAAACCCTCGGACACAGGAAGATCCGTAATAAAATCCATTGTGAGATGCGTCCAAGGCGCACTAGGAACCTCCAGAGGGCAAAGCAACCCCACAGCAGGAGTATGTGAAGCGTTTGACCTAGCACACACAGTACATTGATGCACCCACTTGATGACTTCCTTCTGCCATCCAGGCCACCAAAAACTGTGACTGTTAAGTCTCTTAGTCTCCGAAATTCCTGGATGACCTGCCAACTGAGACTCATGACACTCCACAAACAAATCTCTCCTAAAGGCTCCAGGCACGAACAAACTCCCATGGTGAGTTTTAGATGGAGCATCATCTTGAGCTTTCAGAATCCCATTCTCCAAAACAGAGTCCAATGCCGCCACCACAACTCCTTTCTGTAAAATGCTCTCCTCCTCCTCGGCACCGACCGTAGGAGAGAAGCTGCGAGATAAAGCATCGGCTTTAACATTCTTAGTACCAGGGATATAGGTAACAGAAAAATGAAACCGAGAAAAAAAAGTGCCCACCTAGCTTGACAGGCATTCAAGTGCTTGGCAGCATCCAGATAGATCAAATTCTTATGATCTGTGAAAACCTGAATAGGAAATCTAGCGCCTTCCAAAAAATGACGCCAATGTTCAAACGCGAGTTTAATAGCCAGCAACTCCCGATTTCCAACATCATAATTCAGTTCGGTTTCCGAAATGTTTTTCGAAAAGAAGGCACAAGGATGTACTCCACCCTTGTTATCCTGAGACAAAACTACTCCAACCCCACCGATGAAGCATCGACCTTGACCAAAAAAGGCTGAATAAGGATAGGGGCAGAACTGAACCTCTCTTTGAGATACTCAAATGCTTCAATGGCCTCAGTTGTCCACTGGGACGTATTCGCACCTTTCCTGGTGAGATCGGTCAGAGGCTTAACAATTATAGAAAAATTCTTATTGAATTTCCTGTAATAATTGGCAAAACCCAAAACCTCTGTATAGATTTCAAACCAATAGGCCTAGGCCATTCCTGCACAGCCTGAACCTTCACCGGGTCCATCTCAAAGCCCTCACTGGAGACAATGTAGCCCAAAAAACTAATTTTCTGCACAGCAAACTCACATTTCTGGTGAATAAATCAAAATGTCATCCAAATACACAACCACATTCTTACCAATCAAAGGTCTCAGGATGTCATTAATAAGGTTCTGAAAAAAATGCAGGTGCATTGGTAAGACCAAAAGGCATCACCAGATTCTCAAAATGACCTACCGGAGTGTTAAAAGCAGTTTTCCATTTATCACCATCCTTCACTCGTAACAAATTGTATGCCCCCCGGAGATTAATTTTAGAGAATCACTTGGCCCCCACCAACTGGTCAAATAAGTCAGGAATTAATGGCAATGAGTAGGAATTGCGTACGTTAATCTTATTAATTTCACGAAAATCCAGACATGGACATAAATCCCCGTCCTTTTTTTTTAACAAAGAAAAATCCAACTGCTACAGGCGACTTAGAAGGTCTAATGTGACCAGTAGCCAGGCTAGTCAGTATGTATACCTCCAAGGCCATTCTTTCAGGAATAGTCAGATTAAACAAGCGACTCTTGGGAAGAGTAGCTCCAGGAGCAAACTCAATGGCGCAATCATAATCCCTATTGGGAGGTAAAACTTGCGACTCCTCCTCTGAAAAAACCCTCCAAAAATCTTGAATAGGTACAGGTAATTCCCTTTTTTCCACAGCAGCAATGCGACCATTACAACATTTATCATAGCACTTCGGACTCCAAGACTTATTCACATTAGTAGACCAATCCAGTAAAGAATTGTGCAGTTTTAACCAAGGCAATCCTAGAACAACCGGAGAAGGTAAATTATCTAATACAACCAAGTCCAAAATTTCTTGGTGAACTCCATTGATAGTGAGGGGATATGCATCAACCTTGTGAGTAATACATTTCAAGGGAGTGTTATCAATTGAAATCACAGAAATAGGTTATGACAAAGGTTTGGATTTCAATTTAAGGTTTTCCAAAAACCTTTTTTCAATCACATTAAGTGTTGAACCACAAAACACAAATACCTGAAATTCAATCAAATTTCCCTGCAAAATAGTACTCCCAGAAAGAAATACTCCTGCAGAGCGTAAACAAGCTATACGGGCGTAACTGACTTTTGTTTTACTTTACTTAAACGAAGCTCACAATACTTAATCAAATGGTCAGCTTAACCACAATAAAGACACAATCCCTCGGCAAACCTCCGGTCTCTTTCCTGAGAGGAGAGCGACTTCGCCCCCACCTCCATCGGTTCTCCGCCGTCAGAGCAGATTTTCTGGCGACTAGGACCTGACATTACAGAAGTCTTTACCTCATCCACCCTGGACCTCAGTCTCCTGTCCACAGGAACAGCTAACTGCATGGCATCCTGCAGAGTCTCAGGTGCGGGGAATGTAATTAGCAAATCCTTAACCCTTTCACTCAGACCAGCAAGAAATAAACATTTCAACGCAGGATCATTCCATTTGACTTCTGAGGCCCATCTCCTGAAGTGTGTGCAATGATTTTCAACATCACCTGACCCTTGATTCAAATGCCTGAGTTCTGCCTCAGCAGAGGAGACTCGGTCAGGATCATCATATAATAGACCCATAGCAGAAAAAAAATGTTCTATAGACCTTAAACATGGATCATTTGGTTGGAGAGAAAAGGCCCACCCCTGTGGTTCGTTGCGCAAAAGCGACATAATAAAACCAATGCGCTGTGATTCATTCCCAGAAGACCTTGGTCTCAAACAAAAATATCACAGACATGGATTTTTAAAGGAAAAAAAATCTTGCTGTTTACCATAAAAAACATCAGGCAGTCCTACCTTGGGTTCAACAAAATGCGCTCCAGAACAGCTATTCACGTGTTGCTGAAGCTCGGCCACCTGCAGAGACAATCCCTGCAGGCATTGAGCCAAATCCTGGACAGAAACCATACTGATCCCCGAATTTCTTTCCTTTTAGTTTTTTTGGACTGGACTTACTGTTATGATCTGCAACATGAACTAAGGAAAGATAGGGGAAGGATGACCCTACAGTAAGACGAAGCTGAATCCCTATGATGTAGTGGGCTGGCTGTTTGTAGCGAACAGACCTGCCTTAGTCCTCAGCTAGTCTGAACAAAGAAATATAGCAGGGAGGGGTCCCTAAAAGAACTAAGGACTGGGACAAAAATGGGACACCTCCTAAACAGAGAAGTTGTTGCAGAACACAAAAAGACAAACTGACAAAAGGTACTAGAGGTCCCAGAAGGACCAAGCGAACTGACAGAGAAAGGCACCAAAGCACCAGGCTAGAGAAACAAACACTGGAGTCCAGCATAGCCAAAAGGGCGGAGCTGGAATGTAAAGGCAGATGGTCACGTGACAGCAAAACACAAGATGGAAAAAACAAACAGGAGGGTTCTAACAGTAAATTGTTAAAATTACATTTACCAGTGAATACATTTTTCACTGTTTAAATCAATACAAAAGTGCAAAAACGCATCAAAAACGCTACTTGTGAACATAGCCCAATGTGTGAAGGAGAATTTTTGTTTTTGGTTATTTATTTTGCCTTATATACAAGTCATTACCCTGGAAAGAATGTTCCTTAGCATTTTTTCCAGGAAAATCCATTTTTGCTTCGCTTTTGTATGTTTTATTGTGAGTCCGTAAAAGTGGCGTAATACTCTGACAACATTGTTCACGGCAGTGACCTGGGAGTCAGAGATGCTTCCAGGGGTCTTCCGCATGCTGTTCTTATATCATTTTAGTTCTGTTTCCATCAATTTGACCAATTTTTAGGCCCCCTCCAGACCTCCAGGGGGGGCGCCGGAAAAATGCTCGAGTTTCCCATTGACTTACATTGGGCTTGTTGCTCGATTCGAGCACCAGAGCATTACGATTTGCTCGACCCGAGCAACAAGCACCCGAGCATTTTAGTTCTCTCTCATCACTAGTCCTGAATTACAGCACTTCCAAATTACTGGCCTTTGAAATGCTGCCATTCTGGCTGGTGGAGATGGACAGTTTTAAAAAACTAGCTGTCCCGCTGTATGTTGTTCCCAGCCACCATTACTATTGCAGGCGGTCCATCCCTGACCTGCACACATGTTGCTGACCAAATCAGGTGCCCACTGTGCAACGCAATCAGTGGCAAGGTGCACATAACCACTGATATGTGGAACAGTAAGCACGGCCAGGGATGTTACAACTCCCTAACTGCCCACTGGATAAATGTAGTGTTGGCTGGAACAGAGGTGGAAGGCGTTGTAGCCCATGTCCTACCACCATCGAGGATTGCTGGACGTTTATCTGTTCAGGTTGCCTCCTCCTCCTACTCCACTTCCTTCACTGCCTCCTCATCCGGGCACAGACCTGCACCACCAACTTCAGCACAGCCAGGAGGAAACAACAGCAGGCCGTTCTGAAACTCACTCTGCAGAACAACACCACTTCACCACCAATGAGTGGGCCTCCATGAGGGACGTGTTTGCTGTCTTCTGCTGCTTTGAATATTGCACCAATATGGCCAGCGCTGATGACGCCATCATCAGTGTTACTATACCACTTATATGACTGCTGGAAAAAACAATTCAGGGCATGATGGGTGAGATGGTGGCACCGGAGGAAGAGGAGCAGGAGTAGGATGGCGAATTCACACCATTAGCACACCTGTCATGTATATATGGCTCGGAGGCTGGGTTACTGTCCCAGCAGCGGCCAGGTACCCAACTGTACATCCAGGGGACAGTTTGGGAGGATAATGATGATGATGAGGAGAAGGAGGAAGAACAACCGTGTTCAGAGCAGGATGGCACTCAGATGAGCTCACGGGCATCACTGGAGCGCGGCTGGTGGGATACAGAGTACCCAGATTATACACCTCCCACTGAGAACAACTTATTGTTGCATCTGGGCAAACTAGCACACATGAGTCAATACATGCTGCAGTGCCTAAGCAATGAGTACCAAGTTGCCTGTATTGTTACCAGTGCAGATTACTGGGTGGCCACCCTGCTGGATCCCTGCTACAGGGACAACATCCTATCATTACTTCCGTCACTGGTGTGGGAGCACCAAATGCGTGAATAGAAGCACACGCAGGTAGAGAAGCTACTGATGGCTTTCCCACCTGACAGCGGGGGCTCAGTGGAAGAACAAGGCAAAAGTGGAGGAGGAAGTTTCCAACGCAGCTGGGGTACTGCCAGCACCTCGTAAGGCAGGGTAAGTATGGCCGAAATGTGGCAAAACTTTATGAGCACCCAGAAACATACAGCACCACCATGTAGTAGAGTCAGTATTAGCAGGAGCCAGTGTTACATGAACATAGTGGAATAGTATGTGTCCACACGTCTCCACGTACTAACAGCTGGGTCTGCCCCATTTAACTTCTGGGTCTCCAAATTAGACACATGGCCTGAGCTTGCCATTTATGCCTTGAATGTGCTGACCTGCCCTGCTGCAAGTGTCATGTCGAAACATGGGTTTAGCACATCAGAGGGTGTGATCACTGACAGGCGCATATGCCTGTCCACATCCAACGTGGGGAACTTAACATTCCATAAAATGAACCAGGTGTGGATCCCCCGGGACTTCTTCATACTTTTGGATGACTGGACAACTATACCAGCTGCACTCAGTCAGTATTCAACTCTATTGACATTCATTTTGGTGCCTCCTCCACAAATAAAAATCCAAACACTGTGTTAGCTACCTCCTCATCCGCCTCTTCCACCTTTTCTGCCACGTCCACTTCTTCCCTCACTTGGACCTACGCCTCGTGGTTCTATATAACTAGTTTTAGTTTTGTTAAATCTTTAAGTTAGTTCCATAAAAATATACCAAAAAAGCACACAAAAAAATGAAAAACATACAAAAATAACAGAAAAAAATAAAAATGTTGGATTACTCCTCCCTTGTCTCTTCCACCTATACTGCCATGACCACCTCTTCCTCCACTTGTACCTGTGTCTTGTAGTTCTAGATAGCTAGTTTTAGTTTTGTTAAAGCTAGGTTGTTTTAAGTCAGTTCCATAAAAAAATTAAAAAAAAAAATTAATGCAAAAATAGCAAATAAAATGTTGGATTACTATTCCCTTGACTCTTCCACCAATACAGCCAAGTCCACATCTTCTTCCACATGGACCTGCGCCTTGTGGTTCTAGATAGCTAGTTTTAGTTTTGTAAATTCAAAGTTGTTTTCCGTCCATTTCATAACAAACATAAAAAGCAAAAACAATTAAAAAAACAATGAAAAAAATAAAAAAAAAATACAAAAAATGTAAAAAAAAGCAGTGATGTATTACTCCTCCCTTCACTCTTCCACCTACAGTTATGGCCAAAAGTTTTGAGAATGACACCAAAATTATATTTTCACATGATCTGCTGGCCTCTGGTTTTTATTAGTGTTTGTCTGATGTTTATATCACATACAGAAATATAATTGCAATCATATTATTAGTACCAATAGGTTATATTGACAGTTAGAATGAGTTCATGCAGCAAGTCAATATTTGCAGCGTTGCCCCTTCTTCTTCAAGACCTCTGTAATTCTCCCTGGCATGCTCTCAATCAACTTTTGGACCAAATCCTGACTGATAGCAGTCCATTCTTGCATAATCAATGCTTGCATTTTGCCAGAATTTGTTGGTTTTTGTTTGTCCACCCGTCTCTTGATGATTGTCCACAAGTTCTCAATGGGATTAAGATCTGGGGAGTTTCCAGGCCATGGACCCAAAATCTCTATGTTTTGTTCCATGAGCCATTTAGTTATCACCTTTGCTTTATGGCAAGGTGCTCCATCATGCTGGAAAAGGCATTGTTGGGCGCCAAACTGCTCTTGGACGGTTGGGAGAAGTTGCTCTTGGAGGACATTCTGGTACCATTCTTTATTCATGGCTGTGTTTTTAGGCAAGACTGTGAGTGAGCTGATTCCCTTGGCTGAGAAGCAACCCCACACATGAATGGTTTCAGGATGCTTTACAGTTGGCATGAGACAAGACTGGTGGTAGCGCTCACCTCTTCTTCTCCGAATAAGCTGTTTTCCAGATGTCCCAAACAATCGAAAAGGGGATTCATCAGAGAAAATGACTTTGCCCCAGTCCTCAGCAGTCCACTCCCTGTACCTTTTGCAGAATATCAGTCAGTCCCTGATGTTTTTTTCTGGAGAGAAGTGGCTTATTTGCTGCTCTCCTTGAAACCAGCCCTTGCTCAAAGAGTCTCCGCCTCACAGTGCGTGCAGAAGCACTCACACCAGCCTGCTGCCATTCCTGAGCAAGCTCAGCACTGCTGGTAGTCCGATCCCGCAGCTGAAACAGTTTTAAGATACGGTCCTGGCGCTTGCTGGTCTTTCTTGGGCGCCCTGGAGCCTTTTTGACAATAATGGAAGCTCTCTCCTTGAAGTTCTTGATGATGCGATAGATTGTTGACTGAGGTGCAATCTTTGTAGCTGCGATACTCTTCCCTGTTAGGCCATTTTTGTGTAGTGCAATGATGGCTGCACCTGTTTCTTTAGAGATAACCATGATTAACTGAAGAGAAACAATGATACCAAGAACCAGCCTCCTTTTAAAGTGTCCAGTGATGTCATTCTTACTTAATTATGACTGATTGATCGCCAGCCCTGTCCTCATCAACACCCACACCTGTGTTAATGGATCAATCACTAAAACGATGTTAGCTGCTCCTTTTAAGGCAGGACTGCAATGATGTTGAAATGTGTTTTGGGGGTTAAAGTTCATTTTCTGGGCAAATATTGACTTTGCAAGTACAGTAATTGCTGTTAAGCTGATCACTCTTTGACATTCAGGAGTATATGCAAATTGCCATTACAAAAAATGAAGCAGTAAACTTTGGAAAAATTACTATTTGTCTCATTCTCAATACTTTTGGCCATGACTGCATAACACCTTGTCCTCGTCTTCCTCCACGTGGACCTACACCTCCTGGTTATAGATTGCTAGTTTTAGTTTTGTAAATTCTAGGTTGTTCTAAATCAGTTCCATAAAAAAAACACCAAAAAAACTGTGTTGGATTACTCCTCCCTTGACTCTTTATTTTTCTCAGTTATATAGTGCCAATAATTCCACAGCACTTTACAGACATTATTGCCAGTGTCCCCATTGGGGCTCACAATCTAATTTGCCTATCAGTATGTCTTTGGTGTGTGATAGGAAACCGGAGAACCCGGAGGAAGCCCACACAAACATGGGGAGAAGATATAAACTCTTTGCAGATGTTGTCCTTGGTTGCATTTGAACCTCCCACCACTGCAAAGCTGCAGTGCTAACCATTGAGCCACCGTGCTGCCCTGCCTCTTCTTGAAATTTTTAATTTCTGAGGCAAATATGAAAACATGCTCTGTCTGTGAAATTTGTTATCAGCTTCTATGGGGGAAATGTGGAAACATGCTCTGTGGGTGAAATTTGTTTTCAGCTTCTGTGGGGGTAATGGGAAAATGTGGTCTATGGGTGAAAGTTTTAACTGGACTGCCTCACGGCGGACCACCAGCTCGATCCAAGATCATACTACCAGTTTTTCATTGGTGGCATTGTGGCATTTGTAACCTATGTGACTGAAGCTGACATTTTGGAGCTGTGGGGGTACTGTGCCCCATGCACTGTGGGTGAAATTTGTAAGCTGCTTCTGTAGGGGTACTGTGCCCCATGCTCTGAGGGTGAACTTTTTAACTGGACTGGCGGTAGCAAGCCTCAGTCTCTGTAAGGGCACTGTTAAAATTTTTATGTTATTCATCTACTTCCTATTTTTGTCATGATTGCTATGGTGACAGAACCCATTTAGGTCATTTTCCTATCCACATTTGTTTGCAGGGCAATTGTCCTGCTCTTACCCCCATTTTTCTTCCTTTTGCAGCCCCCTTGCCCTTACTCCATCCATTTTACAGCCATTTTACAGAACTCAAGTTCGGATCCCCATTGACTTATACTGGGTTCCCCGTCCGGGGTCAAGTTTGAGTCAAGTTCGGGGCTCGAACTGGACTTTTTAAAAAGTCTGTCCAAACCCGATGAACCCAAGCATCCACATGTTCACTCATCACTAATTCTGAACACATATGTATGTTGAAAGGTAAATATACAGTATACACCATAAACACTGTTCATCATGGTCCTAAATATATAAAATAACATGAAATAATCTGAAGGATTCTATTATGGTAGCACTTTTCACTTATAAATTGTTGCCAAACCTAGTGAACTGATTTTATGACAGTTGTATTCTTGGAATAAGGCTTTCCATCTGCTCAAGGTTGCTATTCTTGGCTTCTCAGCTTCCCTAAGTAAATCTCTTAGGAACCTTATGTTACCTTCTGCTGTGGAGCAACACAACAACATCAAATTGTAACTGTGACTCTGGATAGCTGATGTTGATCGAATGAGAAAAAAGGAAACTGAAGCAGTTTAGGCAAAACATCTATACAAATATACAAATAGCATGAATGTATAAGCTGATGCCTTAAATGATTTCATTTGACCTTTTTTAGACTATACTTCACAGATATACTATTCCATAAATACCACCCCCTTCCTCAAAACTTGAATTATCAAAATTGATAAAGGTTATTGTCTCTACTATTTCAATATTTTACAAGGTGATAGTGTGGACATTCAATTATCGATTGTTATCTTTATTTTCAGAATAAAATGTATCATCATGTTAAAGTCTTGTTCTTGTCTTATCTACATGCATAATTCTTCTAATTAAATATATACTGCAGGTATGAATATAGAAGTAGATATGTACATAACTACAGATTTAAAATAGATGACTGCAAGGTCCTAGGATATATAGATATAGAGATATTAAGAAATCATACGTTGGTGAAGTTGAAAACTTTTTCAGCACTAAACTTTCACATAAATGCAGTATAGTCAATATGTTATAAAGCTAATTTTCCCAAAATAATATCCACTAAAGATAAGTACACCATTCAACCTATTGCCCTAAGTCATCTTCTGACCATAAACCACCAGTTACGACATATTTCATTTCAAACATTTTATGAACTTCTGCCATATATGAAAGGCTCAGCAGAGAATTTAATGATAGACAAATGTTGTGAAATATTTATGACCTGCCACAGTAAGTGTCAGTCGAGAAGAAAAAGATATAAAACATCAACTGAATAAATGTTGGACTTGGATGACAATGTACTTGTATTCTTTAAATATTCTTTAGTTATCTAAAGAGCCATGGTTTATACAATATTAAAATAATAATACATTTATTGTTCGGATTGATGATAATAAGATTTATATTTACAATTTGTTCTTTTTTGTTTTATCCTTTTTTTTTTTTTTTTTTACATTTCTTTAACTCTCTACTCCCCCAGGTATTAAAAGTATGTTTCGGTAAGTGCATCAATCCTACAATAGCTTTTCTTTGATGTCACAATTCCTAAAAGCTTAGACAAATGCAGTTTGACAGTATTTTAATAATTTTAGCAATGACAATTCTATTGTTATGGCAGCTTTAGCCAAAATTAAATCATCCCACTCAATACAAAAAAAATATTTAATATCCTTCAGTCAATAATATAAAAAACTTAAATTAAAGAATAACTCTATTGTTGTATTCCCCTACTCCAAATAAGTTGTATGTATGCTAACAAAAGAAACAAACCTTAATACTCCAATATCACAAGAAAATAACCATTTGTAGACATCTGAATATTGTGAGACAAAAACAACAAAATAAATAGTTGCCTAAAAAAATAAATACATTTGATCAGTCTTTAATAGATTATTCCCTTTGTGACTGAGCCAATTTTGAGCTTAAAAGTAACCAGTTTTTTGCTACCTCATCTCAGAGCAACATAATGTAGGGGCAGAGATCCTGATTCCAACAATTAATCACTTATTTTGCTACTTGCTATCATTTTGATAAAATCACAGTTTTATCTGCTGCCTAACTACCAGTTTTCTGAATGCTGAGCTCTGTATAACTCTGTCCACACGACTGACAGCTTTCTGTGTACACTCTGCATAGGCAGAAAGCTGCCAATCAGTGGGGGGTCGAGGTTACACAGAGCTCATAAATTTAAAGTACTACATGGCAGCAGGTTTAGTGATAATACACTGCTCATAAACCAATGATTTTATTAAAACTTTGCCAGGCTGCCTAGTAAATGACACCGCTGGAATCATGGTTTATGTTTCTATATTATGCTGCTCTTAGATAAGGTGGCAAAAACCTCTTGACAGAATCCCTTTAATAACAAGCCCTATTTTTCAAATCTGACATGTTTCACTTTGGTAATAACTCTGGAATACTTCTACATATACCATTATTCTTTAAATAATTTTTGGGACACATTATACTTTGTTAGCGGTAAATTTAGGTTGACAAGTTTGCAATTTTTTTGTGAAAATGTCTGAAATTTTCTGAAAATTTTAAATGCTAAGATTTTTAAACCAGATAGTCATAACACACAAAATAGTTAATAGATAACATTTCCCAGATGACCAATTGAAGACAAGCGCTCCTTAGAAAGTTTCGTATATAAATTCTTTATTCCTCCATGTAATAACAGCAGCAATGTTTCGACCTGTATGGTCTTTTTCAAGCTTGAAAACGACCATATAGTTCAAAACATTGCTGATGTTATTATATGGAGGAATAAAGAACTTATATATGAAACTTTCTAAGGAGAGCTGTATTCAATTGGTTCTGTAGATTTTACATCCAGTGGATCCTTACTATAGGCGGATTATAATGAGGGCAATCTGGCCTACCGCCCAGGGCCCCGGGGCTCCAGGGGGGCCCGGGGTTCCGGGGGGTCCATGGCCAGATTGCCCTCATTATAATATGTACGGCGCCGCGGCAGACAGTGGCGGGGGGGCCCCCAGACCGCTCCCCTAGCAGCAGCGCACGGCCGCTGCTTCTTCTTTGGCTGGGCCAGCACTGCACCTGTTAACTTCCCTGTTTGCTAGCCCAGCCGCATCACAGCTAGGAGACACGGCCCTGTGCGCGGCCGTGTCTGCTAGTGTGACGTCACACAGTGCACGCCTGGCCTGCACTGCTGCTCCGGAGAGAAGCTGGACGACTGGAGCCGAGTCGGGGGATGGTGAGTGTGTGTGTATGTGAGTGTTTGTGTGAGTGTGTGTGTGTGAGTCTGTGTGTGTGTGTGTGTGTGAGAGTGTGTGTGTGAGTGTGTGTGTGTGAGCATAGACGGAATATAATGAGGGCAATCTGGGCTACCGCCCAGGGCCCTGGGGCTCCGGGGGGTCCATGGCCAGATTGTCCTCATTATAATAAGTGCGGCGCCGCGGCACATACCGGCAGACAGTGGTGGGGGGGCCCCCGGACTGCTCCCCCAGCAGCGGCGCACGGCCGCTGCTTCTTCTTCAGCCGGGCCAGCACTGCACCTTTTAACTTCCCTGTTTGCTGGCCCGGCCGCGTCACAGCTAGGAGACACTGCAATAGCAATACACTGTGTTCCAAATTATTATGCAAATAATATTTTCTCAGATTTTCCCAAATTACCTATATGAATTGCAGTCATTGTAATTTTCCAGTCAAATAACTATTAGAGTACAATTGAAAGGTTTTTTTTACAAACTGCCTATGATAACAGTATATTTTTAAAAAATAAAAAACTCAAACTGCACTCAAAATGCTTGTTCCAAATTATTATGCACAGCAGAGTTTTCAACCTTGTCATTTTAATAAAGAACAAAAAAATGGTCATTTTTGACATTATAAACATTAGCAGGTTATTACAAACTGAAATCAAAGAGTTTTCAACTCAAAACTTTATTCTAGGTGATGTTACATTTGCACATAGGACCGCTTGTTCGAAAGGAGCTTCTGAACTCTCTCGTCCATTGAATTTGTCAGGTTTTGGATGGTTTCTGCTTCAATTGTTTTGCATGAGAACAGAATACCCTCCCAGAGCTGTTGCTTAGATGGGAACTGCCTCCCGCCATCATAGACACTCCTTTTGATGATGCTTCAGAGGTTCTCAATGGGGTTGAGGTCAGGGGAGCATGGGTGCCACACCATAAGTTTGTCCCCTTTTATGCCCATATCAGCCAGAGATGCAGATGTGTTATGTGCAGCATGAGACGGGGCATTATCGTGCATGAAAATGATCTTGCTGCGGAATACACGGTTCCTCTTCTTGAACCATGGAAGGAAGTGCTGTTTGAGAAACTCCACATACATTATGGAGTTCATCTTTACCCCTTCAGGGATCCTAAAAGGGCCAACAATCTCTCTCCCCATGATTCCAGCCCAAAACATTACTCCACCTCCTCCTTGTTAGCGCCGTAGCCGTGTTTGCATGGGGTGTCCATCAACCAGCCATCCTCCACTCCATCCATCTGGACCATCGAGATCATTTCATGCATGATAATGCCCCGTCTCATGCTGCACATAACACATCTGCATCTCTGGCTGATATGCAAACCTGACAAATTCAATGGACGAGAGAGTTCAGAAGCTCCTTTCGAACAAGCGGTCCTATGTGCAAATGTAACATCACCTAGAATAAAGTTTTGAGTTGAAAACTGTTTGATTTCAGTTTGTAATAACCTGCTAATGCTTATAATTTCAAAAATGACAATTTTTTTGTTCTTTATTAAAATGAAAAGGTTGAAAACTCTGCTGTGCATAATAATTTGGAACATGCATTTTGAGTGCAGTTTGACTTTTTTATTTTTTTAAAATATACTGTTATCATAGGCAGTTTGTACAAAAACCTTTCAATTGTACTCTAATAGTTATTTGACTGGAAAATTACAATGACTGCAATTCATATAGGTAATTTGGGAAAATCTGAGAAAACATTATTTGCATAATAATTTGGAACACAGTGTAGTACCCCAATTTTGCCTCCATATAGCAGTAGTGCCCCCCTCTGTGCCTTCTTATAGCAATAGTGCCTCCATCTGTGCCTTCATATAGCAATAGTGCCCCCCTCTGTGCCTTCATATAGCAATAGTGCCCCCCTCTGTGCCTTCATATAGCAATAGTGCCCCCATTGTGTCTCCATATAGCCAAGGCTGGTTTTAGATAAAGTGGGGCCCTGAGCAAAAGTTTAAAGTGGGGCCCCCAATGCTCACATATTGTACCATCACATAGAAACATTGTGATGGTGCCCTGAGTTCAGGCCGTTAAACGAGTGCGATCGACAATATTGAAGCCGATCTGCGCTTGTTTCCCGGCCTCTTTACACCGGCTGAGGAAGAATGATGGGGACAGAACAATCACTAATAGATCAATCTGTCCCCATACATATCATGTTATCAGCATATCTGCAGTTTTCACCGGGCGATGTGCCGCTGAGAACAATGGTTTTTGTTCCGGTATAAACAATCCAATCACTTGATGAATGAGCAGCATTTTGCTTGTTTAGTATAAAGCATCGCATAGTCCTCCATATAGTATTATACACTCCTCATAGTCCTCCATATAGTATAATGTGTCCTATAGTCCTCCATATAGTATATTGTGCCCTATAGTCCTCCATATAGTATAATACACTCCCCATAGTTCTTCATATAGTATAAAGCACTCCCCATAGTCCTCCATACAGTATAATGCACTCCCCTTAGTCCTCCATGCAGTATAATGCACTCCCCATATTCCTCCTTATAATATAATCCACTCCCCATAGTCCTCCATAAAGTATAATGCTCTCCCCATAATCCCCCATATAGTGTAATGCACTCCCCATAGTACTCCATACAGTATAATGCACTCCCCTTTGTCCTCCATACAGTATAATGCACTCCCCGCATTCCTCCATATAGTATAATACACTCCCCATAATCCCTCTTATAGTATAATGCACTCCCCATAGTCCTCCATATAATATAATGCACTCCCCATAGTCCTCCATATAGCATAATGCAGCCCCCATATAGTACACATATAATGTGCCCTATAGTCCTCCGTATTGCATTATGCACCCCATAGTCCTCCATATAGTATAATACACTCCTGATAGTCCTCCATACAGTATAATGCACTACCCATAATCCTCCATACAGTATAATGCAGCCCTATAGTCCTTGATAGAGTATAATACCACCCTCACAGAGTACAATGCCGCCCACAGAGTATAGTGCCGCCTCCATAGAGTATAATGCAGCCTCCATAGAGTATAATGCAGCCACATATAGTATAATGCAAGCCCTCATATAGTATAATACAACCCATATAATATAATAAAGCCCACATCTAGTATAATGCATGTGTGGCACCCCAGGGGTCTGGTTTCCACAGTAATAGCAATATTACGTCTGTGAACAGGTGGGAGGTCTTCTGGTCAGGAATCCTATACATGCCACACCTCCTGCCCAGTCCTGGGAGGGGAAGAACTTCCCCTATATAAAACTAGGGCTGAGGCAGGGTTAGAGGAAGAAAGAGCAGAGAACACAGACAGAGACACAGTCTGGTCTGTAGTGTAGCAGCTTTAGGGAAAGAAAGATCAGGAGCTCTGTGGGAGCTGTGCTAAAAGAGATCAGGGGCTGGAAGCTGTAGAGCTCGCCCTGATTGAAGAGTTCTTACCGGACCCGGAGTCCGAGGCTGTGGGGATTAATCCTTACCCAGCAGCAGAAACCGACCGGCAGGGGATTTCAGGTCCTCTGGCCAAGAAACCCGAAGGCACGGTCACACGCAAGGGACCAGCACCGCGACGTGGAGCGGAAGCTACCAGAAGGCCCCGAGTCACCGGCCATACGGGTGAGCACCACACGGTACACTTAGGGACGTGGGCTACTTTTATCAGCCTCTAGCAAGGTAGCAAGAAGAGTACGATTAGTTGGGGAGGCCTACAACTCCGCCTGGCCAGGGGAGATCCCATCAGCTCACGGACTGACCAGGCCCCGATCGCTAGCCAGTACTCCGGGAGGGTCTACCCTGTCACCAGTAAAGACCCAAAACTACACCGCACCGTCTCTGAGTGGTTCCTGCTACCCCCCTTCAAACACGTCGGCTGCCCTGAGGCCATACCCCTCCCGTTGGGGGTTCTACCAGCTACGCTGCACAACCTTACCACCGGCCTCAGCGGTCTGCCCTGCAGCGGCGGCCTCATAGCCGCATTCAACGGGTGGCGTAGTCGAACACCGTACCATCTTCTGCTAAACGCTGCCACTCAGCTTGACTCCCTGGGCACGGACCGGGTCACCGCCACGAGACTACTACCCCTATCAGATCCAGCTCCGGGTAGGCTCCCGCGTGCGCAACGCTGCGCGACTCAGGCCCAGGGGCGCGTCACATGCACATATAATAAAATGTGGCCCCAATGTAATATAATGCAGGCCCCCAGAGACTATAATGCAGGCCCCCATAGAGTATAATGCCGGCCACCATCTATTATGATGCATGCACGTATAATATAATGTAGCCCCATATAGTATAATGCAGCCCCCCATCTAGGATAATGCATGCCCATATAATATAATATAGCCCCAATATAGTATAATGCAGCCCCCATACAGTATAATGCGGCCCCATATAAAATAATGTAGCCCCCATATAGTATAATGCAGCCCCCCATATAATATAATGTAGCCTCCATATAGAATAATGCAGCCCCATATACCCCCATATAGTATAATGCAGCCCCCCATACAGTATAATGCAGCCCCATATAGTATAATGCAGCTCTATATAGTATAATGTATAGTGTTGAGCGAGCACTAAAATGCTCGGGTACTTGTTGCTCGGGTCGAGCAAATTGGAATACTCGGGAGCTCGACCCGAGCAACGAGCCCAATGTAAGTCTTTGGGAAACTCGAGCATTTTTCAGGCGGCTCCCCCCGACGGTCTGCAGAGGGCCTAAAAATTGCCCAAATCGATGGGAACAGTGCTGAAATGACATGGGAACATCATGGGGAAGACCCTTGGAAGCATTTCTGACTCCCAGGTAACTGCTGTCAATAACGTTGTCAGAGTATTACGCCACTTTTACGGACTCATAATAAAACATACAAAAACTAAACCAAAATGGATTTTCCTGGGAAATATATTAAGGAACATCCTTTCCAGGGTAATGACTTGTATATAAGGCAAAATAAATAACCAAAAATACTCCTCCACACCTTGGGCTATGTTCACATGTAGCATTTTTGATGCATTTTTCACTTTTGCATTGCTTTCAACCAAGACAAATGCATTCACTGGGAAATGTCATTTTAACATTTTACAACCTTATCTGGCCATGTGGTGTGTGACACATCATCAGACACATGCATACAGTGCTGTAAAGACATGGAAACAGCATGGGAAGACCTCTGGAAGCATTTCTGACTCCCAGGTCACTGCCTAAAAGTGTGCCCATCATAAGTGATCCTTGACGCATGCGAAGATGCCTTCCGCCATGCACCTGTCATTGTAGACTTGCAACAATCACCGTCCACGTCCTTGTCCCAGTGCAGCGTTCAGTTGTCCATACCCCATTCCTTGGAATGCAAGCGCAATTATGCAGCCAGCCACCCACCCTCGCAGAGGCTGCAATACTAAACTGCCAGATTTTTGACAGGTGCTTGCACTTGAAATGTGGCCTTTTAGGCTCGTGGAGACGGAAGCTGTTCACAATCTTATGGCGGCGGCGACTGGGTATCCATACTCGGTACCCAGCTGCCACTATTTTTCCCAGTTTCGTCTCCGCCTTCCACAAGCACGGGTCCCACAACATTACCCGTGCCCTCCCCAGTGCACTTACTGGCAAAGACAGCCTAACCACAAACACGTGGACAGGTGAATATGGCCAGGGACGGTACGGAGCCAGTCAACAGGATTTTTTTGCTGAGAGTTGTATTTAGCTCTGTGAAAGGACTGACATAGAGGGAAACCGTATATACTCTGGGTGTCATTTCTCCAAGGAAGTCCTCTAATACAGCTTGTTGCAGAAGCAATGGCTGCCCGTCCAACACCAGCTCGCACTTGTAGGTGGTGCTTTGACACACACATATCTTTGTTTGCGCATTTAATTTCATGACTACAGAGTTGGGCAATGGCCTGACTTGCAATGCGGTTTGAGAAATAACATGCATAAGCACATCCGATTCACATTAAGAAAGCAGCCATAGAGTGTCCGGGACACTTTTCTTAGCAAGGGCTGCGTCTCGGCAGGGTTGGTCGGGCCCACCAGAGAATCCTCTGGTGTGCCTTGGCTTCTACCTCAGGAGAGTTCATGATAGCGCTAACTTTGCAGCTGCTATAGGGCTCTTGAGCGGGGGAGAAAGGTTAGCCCTCAGAATCAAATCCTTTGGTGGGCACAATGTTTTTCAATCTGAAACAGCTTCTCAGTGGAAATTTTATTTCTCCACAGCCATATTCTTTAGCTCGGTGAAAGGACTGGCATAGAGGGAAACCGTATCTACTCCGGCTGTCATTTCTCCATCACCACGTTCCGCCCATTGTCACATACGACCATGCCTAGCTGTATGTTCAGCGGTGAGAGCCACAGATCAGGCTGCTGTGTTACAGCTTTCAACAAATCTGCAACGCTGGGCGGTTTGTCACCTAAGCATTAAGCATGTTATCTTAACTAATTAATTAAGCATGTTATCTTAAGGAGAGAGCCTGCTAAAGGCTATGTGCCCACGATGCAGAAATGAAGCAGAACATTTCTGCAGCATTTCTGCTTCTCCCTGGCAGAAAAAACGCATGCGGATTGTACATGCGTTTTTCCTGCGTAATACATGCAGATTCACATGCGTTTCCGCATGCGGATTGACAAGTGCTTTCAAAGCGATTTTAGCATCACTTTGAAAGTGCTTGACAACTAGGTCACACTATATAAATCCATGCAAACGGCACAGTGTGACCGAAAGAATGGTAAAAAATAAAAAACAAATATTATACTTACCTTCCGTTGACCCCCGGAGTCCTTGTCTCAGCTTGCCGGCAACTCGTGGTAGATTAAAGGACCTGCCGACGTCAGGCATCACGTGACCCGTCACATGACTAAATGACATCACCGCAGGTCTTTGAGTCCACCGCGAGCTGCCGGCAAGCCGAGACAAGGATGCCGGGGGCCACCAGAAGGTAAGTATAATATTTATTTTTTATTTTATTCTTTTTTTTACAGGTACTATGGTACCCAGGTCCGGAGGAGAGCCTCCTCTTCTCCAAACCCGGGTACCATCCGCACATTGAAACGCATGGAATCCGCATATACAGATTCAGTGATGCAGATGACATGCATTCCAATGCAAGTCAATGGCGGTGATAACAATGCGATTCCGCAAAATAATCGGTAGTGCTGCGGATTTTTCCGCAATGATAATCCGCAGCGGAAATTTCTGCAGCATGTGCACAGCACATGTGAATTATCATTGGGAAACATGGCAGACCTTCTACCAAGCGTTTTTTAAGCTTTTCTGCAGCGGAATTGCTGCTGCAGAAGCGCTTAAAAAATGCATAGTGGGCACACAGCCTAAGAATTTAAAGACACATACAGCAGGGCCACAGTAACGACAAATTCTCATTAGAAAGGAGAGGGTCTCCCATAGTGTTGGCCTATGCAGTGAATGCAAGGGCTGCCCAAAATTGGGGTGCACTCCAATGCCCCTTGGAAGAGACTTAGAGGGCCTCATAAAAAATGTTCCCATTAGAAAGGAGCGGGCCTTCTATACTTGTAATGCCCATGCACTAAGTGTATGGGCTGACAAACATTTACCCCTGGGGGGTATACATGAACATACTGTATAAATTTTTTTTTTACGGGCATCATAAACACCCTTTAAAAAAATTAGGTGGGTGTTGCATCACGGACCACGGTCACCCTGGTGATATGGAGGTGGAGGATGAGGATGAGAAGAAGGAGGAGGACAAGAGCAAATAGCCAAAATCAGGAAGCGTATACCCATGTGTGGGTGTGAAGAGGTGCATGGGAATACACCTCCCAAAAAAAGACACTGGATTTGAGTTTATGTCACGCTACTATCATTCGGTGGTGTTGGGAAGTCTGGCCCAATCCAGCCCTTGTTCATTTTAATAAGAGTCAGCCTGTCAGCATTTTCAGTTGACAGGCGGATGCGCTTATCAGTTATAATTCCACCAGCGGCACTAAAAACCTGCTCTGATAAAACGCTGGCGGCAGGGCAGGCCAGGACCTCCAAGGTGTAGAGAGAGCCAGTTCATTCCACGTATCCAGCTTGGATACCCAATAATTATAAGGCACAGAGGAATCACGGAGGACGTTGGAACGGTCTGCAAGGTACTCTCTCAGCATCTTCCCACACTTTGCACTCCTTGTGAGAGTACCCCGCACCTCAGGGCTTGTGCGATGGGAGGGTCTGAGAAAACTGTCCCAGAACTTTGACAGTGTTCCCCTGCCTCTGCTGGATTGCATTTGTGTCTCCCTCATCTGTACTCCTTGGTTGTCCAACGAACTGTGACCTCTGCCGCCAGCGTTTTCAGATGGGAATTTTTTTAATAGTTCCGCAACAAGGGCCTTCTGGTACAGCCCCATTTTTGCAGACCTGTCCGCCTCAGTAATAAGAGATATAAAGTTCTCCTTGTAGCGTGGGTCTAGAAGTGTCACCAACCAGTAAAGACTGTCACCCAAAATTTTGAGAACGCGAGGATCATGGGAAAGGCAGCGTAGCATAAACTCAGCCATGCGTGCCAGACTGCTAACAGGCAAGACTTCCGTGTCCTCACCAGGAGGATGACTGACCATGCTCTCCTCCTCCTCCTCTCTGTCCTCTGGCCATCCACGCTGAACATACGGTATGACAGTTATGCAGGTAGTAACGTCTATAGTGCATGAAACTACCTCCTGTTCTTCCTCCTCCACCTCCTCTTCCTCATTGTCACCCAATCCACATTGGAATGAGATGAGGCTGAGCTGTGTGTAATCACACTGTATGGTTCCTTGCTCCATCACATCGGGCTCCGCCTGAAATACATCCTCTTTGATTGTGAGCAGAGAGCATTTCAGAAGACAGAGAAGCGAGATGATGACGCTAATTATGGCGTCATCGCTGCTCACCATCTTGGTGGAGTCCTCAACGTTTTGGAGGATGGTACATATGTCTGACATCCATGTCCACTCCTGAGGTCTTATGTGTGGAGTCTGAACTGAATACCGACGGCCTTGTTGATGCTGGTACTCAACAACTGCCCTCTTCTGCTCACAAATCCTTCCCAACATCTGCAGTGTAGAGTTCCAACGCGTGGGGACATCCCATACCAGTCTGTGAGCTGGAAGCTGCAAACGCTGCTGAAACACGGCAAGGGCGGCGATTGCTGTAGGTGACTTTCTGAAATGGGCACACAGGCGGTGTACTTTAACAAGGAGATCTGGCATCTCCGGGTAGGATTTGAGAAACCGCTGAACCATGAGGTTAAGCACATGGGCCAGGCATGGTACGTGTGTGAGCTCGCTTCGCCTCTGAGCCACCAAGAGGTTCCGCCATTGTCACACACGACCATGCCTGGCTGCAGGTTCAAAGGTGTGAGCCACAGATCTGCCTGCTCTTTCAGAGCTGTCCACAACTCTTCAGCATTGTGCGGTTTGTCACCTAAGCATATTAGCTTCAGCACAGCCTGTTGCCGCTTGGCCGAGGCAGTGCTGCAGTGCTTCCAGCTTATGACTGATGTGGTCATTTCGGAGATGGAGGTTGAAGAGGAGGAGGAGGCTGAGGAGGATGAGGTGCAGGAGCTGTAGACTGTGGGGGCAATCCTGATTGACCTAGGTCCCGCAATCCTCGGCGTCAGGAGAATGTGTTCCATCCCAAGGTCCGACTGGGTCCCGGCTTCCATTATGATAACCCAGCGTGCCATCTGCGAGATGTACCGTCCCTGCCCACAAGCACTTGTCCACGTGTCCGTGGTTAGGTGGACTTTCCCGGTAGCTGCGTTGTTGAAGGCACGGCTAATATTTTTGACATGTGGTTGTGTAATGCGGGGACGGCACACCGGGAGAAATAGTGGCTGCTGGGGACCAAGTACCGAGGGACGGCCGCCGCCATCAGGTTGTGGAATGCTTCCGTCTCCATGAGCCAAAAAGGCAACATTTCGAGCACAAGCAGTCGTGAAATGTGGGAATTTAGTAGTGTGGCCTGTGGGGCCTTGGCTGCGTAGTTGCGCCTGCGTTCCAAGGACTGGGGTATGAACAACTGAACGCTGTGCTGGGACAAGGATGTGGACATGCTTCCTGATGCTGCTACTTGAGAGCGTGCAACGAAAGGTGCAGGGCAGGAGGCATCTTCGCATGCACCATGGACAGGGGATTGGCTTGCATGCACAACAGCGGAAGAAGCAATGGTGCCACCCGCAGACACTGTTCCTGGACCCTCGGGTTTGGCCCACAAAGTCAGATGCTTTGCTGCCATGTGCCTGATCATGCTGGTGGTGGTCAGGCTGGTCGTTTTGCCATCCCCGCTGATGCTGACCTGGCAGGTGGTGCAAATGTCCTTTTTGGGGTTATCGGCAGAGTCTTTAAAAAACAACCAGACTCGGGAAGACCTAACAGTTGTACTGTCAACTTCCTTCATGTTGGTGTTACGGGGAACGGTTGCCTGCTTACTTTCTGCGGCCACCACACTGATTCTTCCTGCCTGTTGGGGTGCTCTGCCTCCCTCCCCCTGTGTGCTGCTATCCTCGCTCTGCATGTCCTCCTGCCAGGTTGGGTCAGTTACTATATCATCCACCACCTCGTCTTCCACTTCCGCACTCTGGTCCTCCTCCTGACTTTCTGGCAATTGTGTTTCATCATCATTCACCTCTTGGGACACTTTCCCACCATCGCCTTCGTGCGACTGTGGCTGCTCAAATATTTGGGCATCGCTACATGCGATCTCTTCTTGCCCCGCTTCAAGTGGATCGGGCGAGAGGCCCGAATCTATAAATGGGAAAGTGAACAGCTCTTCGGAGTGTCCAAATGTGGGATCAGTTGTCTTTGGGCACTCGGCATGATGGGAGGAAGGAGGTTCAGGGTGAGGAATATGCGGTCCAGACTCACAGCTACTGAGACTTGACCGTGTGGAAGACAAGGTGGTGGTGGCTAAGTGACCGGAAGCATTATCTTCTATCCAACCAATAATCTTTTGACGTTGCTCTATGTTCTATAGTGGTGTTCTGCGGTCCCCTATTAATTGGGACAGGAAGGTCGAGCGAGAAGATGTGGGTGATTTTTGTGGCACAAGTTCAGCTTGCCCATGGCCTCTGAATGCACCATCATCAACATCACGTCCAGTTCCCCGTCCCTTGCCACGTGCCTTGCCCATTTTAAGTGGAGGACAATATCTTCCACGCTCATAACAAATGACTGATTTTGGAGCGAACTTATATGTGATCCGTGTGACGGACAAACCACAGTTTTAAATACCTGACCTGTAGGTAACTATTTTGAACAGCAAACTGGTGTCAAGTACTTCACTGAAACACTGCAACAGATTTTTAATGAAGATCCGAAATGGCAGTTTTTTCTGAAAATGTATATATGATCCGTGTGACGGAGAAAACTCAGTTTTAAATACCTGGCCTATAGGTAACTATTTTGAACAGCAATCTGATGTCAATTGCTTCACTGACACACTGAAACAAATTTTTAATGGAGGCCAGAAATGGCAGTATTTTCTGAAAACGTATATGTGATCTTTGTGACGGAGAAAACCCAGTTTTGAATGCCTGGCCTGTAAGTAACTATTCTGAACAGCAATCTGGTGTCAATTGCTTCACTGACACATGGCAGCAAATTTTTAATGGAGGCCAGAAATGGCAGTATTTTCCAGAAACGTATATGTGATCCATGTGACGGAGAAAACACAGTTTTAAATACCTGGCCTGTAGGTAACTATTTTGAACAGCAAACCGGTATCAAAAACTTGGCTGACACACTGAAAAAAAAATTTAATGGAGGCCAGAAATGGCAGTATTTTCTGAAAACGTATATGTGATCCGTGTGACGGGGAAAACAAAGTTTTAAATACCTGGCTTGTAGGTGACTATTTTGAACAGCAATCTGGTGCCAATTGCTTCACTGACAGACAACAAATTTTTAATGGAGGCCAGAAATGGCAGTATTTTCTGAAAGCGTATATATGATCTGTGTGACGGAGAAAACACAGTTTTAAATGCCCGGCCTGTACGTAACTACTTTGAACAGCAATCTGGTGTCAATTGCTTCACTGACACACTGAAACAAATTTTTAATGGAGGCCAGAAGTGGCAGTATTTTCTGAAACCGTATATGTGATCCGTGTGACGGAGAAAACACAGTTTTAAATACCTGGCCTGTAGGTAACTATTTTGAACAGCAAACCGGTGCCAAAAACTTTGCTGACACACTGAAACTAATTTTTAATGGAGGCCATAAATGGCAGTATCTTCTGAAAACTTATATGTGACCTGTGTGACGGAGAAAACACAGTTTTGAATGCCTGGCCTGTAAGTAACTGTTTAGAACAGCAATCTGGTGTCAATGGCTTCACTGACACACGGCAACAAATTTTGAATGGAGACCAGAAATGGC
This sequence comes from Phyllobates terribilis, assembly GCF_046119375.1. Classification (NCBI taxonomy): domain Eukaryota; kingdom Metazoa; phylum Chordata; class Amphibia; order Anura; family Dendrobatidae; genus Phyllobates; species Phyllobates terribilis. The sequence continues at coordinate 275,119,227 of NW_027362765.1, forward strand.
AGTATTTTCCAGAAACGTATATGTGATCCATGTGACGGAGAAAACACAGTTTTAAATACCTGGCCTGTAGGTAACAATTTTGAACATCAAACCGGTGCCAAAAACTTTGCTGACACACTGAAATTTTTTTTTAATGGAGACCATAAATGGCAGTATTTTCTGAAAACGTATATGTGATCCATGTGACGGAGAAAACACAGTCTTAAATACCAGGTCTGTAGGTAACTATTTTGAACAGCAATCTGGTGTCAATTGCTTCACTGACACACTGAAACAAATTTTTAATGGAGGTCAGAATTTGCAGTATTTTCTGAAAACATATATGTGATCCGTGTGATGGAGAAAACACAGTTTTAAATGCCTGGCCTGTACGTAACTATTTTGTATAGCAATCTGGTGTCAATTGCTTCACTGACACACTGAAACAAATTTTTAATGCAGGCCAGAAATGGCAGTATTTTCTGAAAATGTGTATGTGATCCTTGTGACGGAGAAACACAGTTTTAAATACCTAGCCTGTAGGTAACTATTTTGAACAGCAATCTGGTGTCAATTCCTTCACTGACACACTGAAACAAATTTTTAATGGAGGTCAGAAATGGCAGTATTTTCTGAAAACATTTATGTGATCCGTGTTACGGAGAAAACACAGTTTTGAATAGCTGGATTTTTAGTGCTATAATTTGGAAAGGACCTGGCTATATTCTGCAGTGCAACCAAGCAAATGGCGCAGAAAAACTGTGTTTTCTGGATTGCTTTTTAAGCAAATAATGAGGATTAAGATCCAAAAAAAAATATTCCTGGCCCCTGAGACCTGGGCCTTTGTCTAGAAATATCTAACAGCAGCAGGAAGCAGAACTGGAATGGAGCCTCTTGTGCTATATGCACTGCAGTCTGCTATATACACTGCCTGCCTATATACACTGCCTGACTGATATCTCTGCAGATGGATTAGTCCTCAGAAGGACTGTTTGTTGAAATGGATATGTGTCTCTAATATAGTCTGTATACCTACACTAACTAGAAACAAGCGAATCTCTCCCTAGCTCAGCAGCAGCTCTCCCTACACTGTCTGATTCCGGAGTGACTGTGACGAGCATGGCGGCGCCAGGTCTGATATAGACCTGATGACGCTATGCGGCCAGCCAATCATTGTAATGCCACAACCAACATGGCTACGTGAGTAGCAGGCAATCCCTGCATGTTCATTGGCTCTCTAAAGAGCGCCAAACATGCAGGGAGGAGACCCGACCTCCCGCAGAGCAACCCTGGAAATACTCGGCGAGCGCCAAGCATCTCGAGCAGTGAGATGCTCGGGCGAGCACCAAGCAGTAGCAAAAATGCTCGCTCATCACTAATAATGTAGCCTCCATATAGTATAATGCAACCACCCCTCCCTATATAGTAAAGTGCAGCCCAATATAGTATAATGCAGCCTCCATATAGTATAATGCAGCCCCATACAGTATAATGCTACCTCCCATACAGTATAATGCAGCCCCTCCCAATACAGTATAATGCAGCCCCATATAGTATAATGCAGCCCCATATAGTATAATGTAGCCTCCATATAGTATAATGCAACCACCCCCCAAACAGTATAATGCAGCCCGATATAGTATAATGTAGCCTCCATATAGTATAATGCGGCCCCTCCCCATACAGTATAATGTGGCCCCACCCCATACAGTATAATGCGGCCCCTCCCCATACAGTATAATGCAGACACACAGTCTTCCAGTATTATGGCCACCATTTACTCACTGATGTAAAAAATAAATACAATATTTACCTCTCCCCGTTCAACCGGTCTCTGCAGTGCATCTCAGCAGCTCCATTGCCCGGCGCGTGATGAAGTGACATCATCATGCCGCTGTATTAGAGGCATAGAGGGAATGATGGGAGAGGGATCGTCACATGATGCTCTCTCTTGCATCAATGCTTTTAACTGTACCAATATCTATGATGCTGATACAGTTGAATACGTGATGCGGCGGAGGGGGGGCAGCGCTGGCACTGGCCCCCGAACTCTCACGGGCCCCATAGTGGCCGCGTGGTGTTCTGATATTAGTGGCACGCCACTGGTTGGGGGCCCCTGGGAGAGTGGGGGTCCTAGGCAGATGCGTAGTCTGACTGGCCCTAATGCCGGCCCTGCATATAGCAATAGTGCCCCCCTCTGTGCCTCCATATTGCACTAGTGCCCCCCCTCTGTGCATCCATAAAGCAATAGAGCCCTCATTGTGCCTCCATATAGCAATAGTGCTCCCCTCTGTGAATCCATATAGCAATAGTCCCCCCCTCTATTCCTCCATATAGCAATAGTGACCACCTCTATGCCTCCATATAGCAATAGTGCCCCCTCTGTACCTCCATATAGCACTAGTGCCCCCCTTTTTCCCCCAAAAAGCAATAGTGCCCCCCTCTATGCCTCCATATAGCAATCGTGCCCCCCTCTGTTCTTCCATATAGCAATAGTGCCCCCCTCTATGCCTCCATATAGCAATAGTGCCCCCTCTATGCCTCCATATTGCAATAATGCCTCCATTATGCCTCCATATAGCAATAATACCCCCCTCTGTGCCTCCATATAGCAATAGTGACCCCCTCTGTTCCTCCATTGAGCAATAGTGCCCCCCTCTATGCCTCCATATAGCAATAGTGCCCCCTCTATGCCTTCATATAGCAATAATGCCTCCATTGTGCCTCCATATAGCAATAATGCCCCCCTCTGTCCCTCAATATAGCAATAGTGCCCCCTCTATGCCTCCAAATAGCAATAGTGCCCCCTCTGTGCCTCCATATAGCAATAATGCCCCCTCTTTGTCTCCATAGGATAATAATCCCCCTCTGTACCTTCATAAGACAATAGTGTCCCGATCTTTGCCTGTAAATAATAATAGTGCCTCCCTCTGTGCCTCCGCATAGTAACAGTGCCTTCTCTGTACCTGAGGACATGGATAAATAATGAGGAATTGAATGTAAAGATGGCTGGTCATCATCCTGTTAGCCTGTGCTATCAAAGACATTGAGAATCGCTCGATAGGAGAGTTTGACTCCACTGGTAAATATTTACCAGATATAAGCCGGACTTAGCCGAGCTCATCCACGGGACAGAGAACGTCCATCAGGGACACTTGTACTGACACAGATGGGGTACGGCCGTCACTGTGCATCCCTATAACTGTGTTTGGGACACAAGTAGACAGACCCCACCCAATGCTGATGCTCAATAAGGTAACGAGTATCTGGCACACTGTGTAAACCAAACACTCATACACCCATGTCTGTGTCTATTCACCACACAAGTGTAAAATATCAAGTGCTCATTGTGGAGTGAGGTGTGCGCAGCCAAGTGCACGATCGGCAAGAATTGTCCTGAATTACAATAAGGCCAGGGCACCACTATCACTATTTGGTCAGTATTCGGTCAGTATTTTTTCTCAGGAGTGGGAGCCAAAGCCAGGTGAGGAACAATCAGAGAAAAGGTAGAATAGAAATAAGTCACCAATTCTGCATTTATCACCCACTTCTGGTTTTGGCTCCCACTCCTGAGAAAAAATACTGACCAAATACTGATAGTGGGGCCGTGGCCTAAAAGTGACAATCCAACTATATATAACTAATCACTGACTGCAGCAGTAAATGAAACAGTGTATTCAGGGCCTGTGATAGGCAATTGGTAATGGTACAACCAGTATTATACAGGTGCTCCTCACAAAATTAGAATATCATTAAAAAGTTAATTTATTTCAGTTCTTCAATACAAAAAGTGAAACTCATATATTATATAGAGTCATTACAAACAGCGTGATCTATTTCAAGTGTTTATTTTTGTTAATGTTGCAGATTATGGCTTACAGCCAATGAAAACACAAAAGTCATTTTCTCAGTAAATTAGAATAATTAACAAAAATCACCTGCAAAGGCTTCCTAAGCATTTAAAAAGGTCCCTTAGTCTTTTTCAGTAGGCTCCACAATCATGGGGAAGACAGCTGACTTGACAGATGTCCAGAAGGCAGTCATTGACACACTTCACAAGGAGGGTAAGCCACAAAAGGGCATTGCTAAAAAATCTGGCTGTTCACAGAGTGCTGTATCCAAGCATATTAATGGAAAGTTGAGTGAAAGGAAAAAGTGTGGCAGAAAAAGGTGCACAAGCAACCGGGATAACCGCAGCCTTGACAGGATTGTTAAGAAAAGGCCATTCAAAAATTTGGGGGAGATTCACAAGGAGTGGACTGCTGCTGGAGTCATTTCTTCAAGAGCCACTACACACAGATGTATCCAGGACATGGGCTACAAGTGTCGCATTCCTTGTGTCAAGCCGCTCATGACCAATAGACAACTCCAGAAGCGTCTTACCTGGGCCAAGGAGAAAAAGACCTGGACTGTTCCTCAGTGGTCCAAGGTGTTGTTTTCAGATGAAAGTAAATTTTGCATTTCATTTGGAAATCAAGCTCCCGGAGTCTGGAGGAAGAGTGGAGAGGCACAGAATCCAAGCTGCTTGAGATCTAGTGTGAAGTTTACACAATCAGTGATGGTCTGGGGAGCCATGTAATCTACTGGTGTAGGTCAACTGTGTTTTATCAAGACCAAAGTCAGCCCAGCCATCTACCAGGAAATTTTAAAAGCACTTCATGCTTCCCTCTGCTGACAAGCTTCTTGGAGATGGAAATTTCATTCTCCAGAAGGACTTGGCACCTGTCCATACTGCCAAAAGTACCAATACCTGGTTTAAAAACAACAGTATCACTGTGCTTGATTGGCCAGCAAACTCGCCTGACGCCTGACCTTAGCCCCATAGAGAATCTATGGGGTATTGTCAAGAGGAAGATGAGAGACACCAGACCCAACAATGCAGACGAGCTGAAGGCTACTATCAAAGCAACCTGGGCTTCCATAACACCTCAGCAGTGTCACAGGCTGATCGCCTCCATGCCACACCGCATTGATGCAGTAATTGATGCAAAAGGAGCCCCGACTAAGTATTGAGTGCATTTACTGAACATGCATTTCAGTAGGCCAACATTTCGGATTTTAAAAATTTTTTTCAAGCTGTTGTAATAAAATATTCTAATTTACTGAGATAATGACTTTTTTGTTTTCATTGAATATACTTATCTGAAAAATATATCTGTGTTCAGATGATGAGGAGTATTAAGTATTAATTAATTATTATATGGACCCTATATATATATTTCTATATATTCCACACTTTTTTAGGGGATTTTCTACATGGTTTTAAGTATGTTTTAACTATTGGTGTGTGTTCAGTGTTCTAAATAAAATTGTAAGTATTTTTTCAACCTTTGTGGTTTGATCTTTATTGTGTATTCAGAATAATTGGTGCCTATTACATGTACCCCTTGTTCTCTTTTTTGTTTCCCTACATAACATCACCATCCACAGTCGGCCACATGCTCATTACATGGTGCAAATGGCAGACCAGCAACAACCAGAGTGCCTTATACCAGTGCCAGTCAAGACCTCTGTATAAGTGACTGCGCCACCACGTATCCCCCGCACACAGTAACGACATACACAGTACAATAGCGCTATAAGACGCCATCCACACTGTACATATAACTGTTAATGACACCTGTCCAGTCTGGTGTTGGCTGTTATAGTAAAGTATATTATCTCCTCTCCTTTTCTCTATTGGGCACCATGACTGGTGCTGATATAGGGACAATCTTACTGATAATGGTATGAGGTAATAATTGGTAGAAAGTGCTGGTTATACAGAGTATATAATAGCGCAGGAAGAGTTTACAGCTCAGTGTATTCTGTACATGGGGATGCAGTAGTGCAGGCTGAGTGTCACTGGGTGCGCACCACTTTGGTTGAATAGACACTTGGGAGAATTAATAAGATAAAGGAAAATGGGACATGGAAGAAATAAAAGAAAGATAAAAAAAAACTGTGCAAAGATAATAACTTTGGACAAAAAAGAGTATGTTATAAAATGGAATGATGATGAAACCATGAAGTTCTGTGCCGTCCCTCTGGACTCTAAACTGTCACCCATGATGCCCACATCAGTGTATAGGGCAGAGCAGGCCATGAGCCGCTGCCTGGCAGGGACCACCTGAGGTTCCGTCACCTCTGACATCACCTGTACACGACCAACTGCCGTTTACTTTCTACTGTCGGCTGAAGCGATTGGACGGAGGTCTACAGGCGGGAAGATATTACTGAGAATGGCATCTACTGGACACAGTGAAAGCGAGGAGAAGAAGAGGAAGAGAGAAGAGGACAGCGTGACCGGATTCAAGAAGATCACGAAGAAGAGGAGAGGAGGCAACAACGGATTGGAGGAGCAAACACCTGGATGCAGCGGAGACCCCGGATCATCCAGCCCCTATGCCAGGCTTAACATCAGCCGCTTCCACATCCACCAGGTTTTGGGTAGGGGCGCCTTTGGCAAAGTAAGTCCCACATCTTTTTTAATTTATTGGAAACCTGAAGGTTTTTTTAGATCCCCATGTATTGTTCTCTGTTATCAGCCATGTCATGCTTTGTCGTTGCACAGCCTAGTGTTGTTCAGTGAGATGACATATAAGACAGCTCCATAGTTAGGTCTAGTGCTGCTATAATGTGGTATGCTTCTATACTGGATGGTTGATCTCACGGGTCACAGTTGTAGGGGGCAGGGGACATTTTTTTTCCCATGTCATCATCAATATCGGCACCTATCAGGCAGCCATATTGTACATACATTGCTCTCTGTGTTTTTATTAAACCTTAATATACAATGATATTCGGACCACACTGATGCCAACTCAAGGCCTCCACTAATGCTTGTTCTATTAATTCTCATATGGTAACAGTGGAAAATTCATTTAAAGAGTCGCCGCCATTTTCATTTTTATTTCATATATGAACAGCACACATGAAAATAAGCAACTTTGTAATAAATCTTGTCACAGAAACTTGGTTCTTTCTCCACCAGGAATGATTTTTCAAGTTTTATATTCTCAATTTCCGGGTAAAATCTGTATTTACTGAAGACAGATTGTTACATTTACTGGGAAGAGATGACAGTTGGTGCTGATAATATTCTATGTAGAGGGGGAGAGGGAAGAGCTAAATGCAGAACTCCTCCCTCCTCCTTGCCTTCTACATAGAATATTATCAGCACCAACTGTCGCCTCCTATCTCAGTAATGTAACAATCTGTTTTCACTGACTACAGATTTAACCCAGAAACACAGAATTTTGAAAATTGAAAATCTGTTCTGGAAAGAAGCAGATTCCTCTGATAAGATGTATTACAAAGTTGCTCATTTTCATGCGTGCTATTGATTTATGAAATAAAGTATAATCCTCATTTTATTTTTTTTCAGAGTCATACCTCTCCATAGCCCATCCATGGATCAGGCAGTGCTTTATGCTGATAGATATATTTGCAGATCTGGTCCTGATCACCAGCAGACTGAGCGACCACTCAGTTTACTCATGTGCCTTGTGCACTATAAAATCCACATCACTTCCACCCCCTGCAGACATCTTCTAAGTATTCTCCATTTGTGTTTTCCAGGTGGTCCTGGCATCAGTCCCCGGCCGTAACATCAATGTGGCCATCAAAATGATCACCAAAAAAGAGGACAATGAGGACACCATCAAGAGAGAGCGACAGATACTCCTGGCGGCCACAGACTGCCCATTCCTATGCCACCTCTATGCCGCACACCAGTCTCAGCACAGGGCCTATTTCATCACGGAGTATCTGTCCGGTGGCAGCCTGGAGGACTTGATCAGGATGTGCGGCTGCCTGAACATCGGCAATGTGAGGTGAGAAAGCGGAGAATGTACCTAAAAGACAACTAAAGAAATGGAAAAAAACTAAGGTCTGGGTGCAGTTAAGCGAGCGCAGACAAGGCATATATTTAGGGTGCTGGATGCAGGAGGTGGGGTGCCAGGGTATTTTGCTAGAGAAGGGTTTGATGACATTGATACTACACTCTGTTCTCTCCACCAGATTCTACACAGCAGAGATAGTATGTGGTCTCCAGTTCCTCCACGGACACAACATCGTCCACCGGTAAGCAGAACTTTCCTCCTTCTCTGTGTCCCCTTAACATTCTGGAGATATGGCCCTCAGCTTTCCTGCTGTCCTTCTGCCTATTCTACCTGATCTTTTAATGACACATTTTCCATCTCTTGTATCATTGGACAGGTTTCTTATTTTGTTTTCTTCTTTCATTGCGAGACATTAAGCCGAATAACATCATGCTGGATGTAGATGGCCACATCCGTATCATTGACCTTGGGCTTGCCCAAGATGGCGTTACCTCCTCCAAAAACATCTCTGGAGTGACGGGCACTTTCCACTACATGGCCCCTGAGGTGTTTCTTAGAAAACGATACGGCGCAGCAGTGGACTCGTGGAGCCTGGGGATCATGGTGTCCAGGATGGCAGCAGGAAGATCCCCATTTTACAACAGCCCCATCAAGCAAATAGCTTTCAAAGCTTTCATCAACGACAAGCCAAAATTTCCATCTTGGCTTGATGCTGACGTGAAACATCTCATCAAGAAGCTGCTGCGCAAAGACCCTCAGACACGCCTGGGTGTGAGCGGGAACATCCGAGACCATCCATTCTTTACCACCATCGGCTGGGAGGAACTGGAGGAAAGGAGAGCAGTGTGTAACATGCCTGGCGGCGTCCTTGCATAGTGGTCCATCTCCCACTGTGCAGGAGCGCGCATTTGATCTCCAGTCCAGACTGGCACTTTGGCTTCTTTCCATGTTGTCTGCTTTGCTTTGCTCTTGCTGTTTAGGGCGACGCCCACCGAACTTCCTGACTCTTGTAGCTGCTGCAGACACACCCCTAATGCGTCCTCAGCCTATTGCTGTCTGTCACCTGGTATTTAAACCAGCTGCTTCTTGGAATCCATGCCTGAGCATCTTGTTCTGTCAGTTGGCTTCTGGTCGCTGACATGCCAGGTCCTGTCTATGTTTCCTGCCTTACGGTATCAGTTCCCGTGTCTGAACTGTGTCCTGTCTGTGCACTCTAGCCAGCTGTCTCTCTGCCTTCCTGGAGGCTGTATTTCCAGGCCTGTCTGAACACGCTCCTAGCCTGTTCGTCTCGCCTCTGGGGGCCGCATACCCAGACTCGCTCCTGTATTTGTTGTAGTACAGTTCCTGTCTGAACTGTCTCCTAGTTTCTTATCTGTTTTGTCTTTATGTCCGTTTGCTCCCTTTTTCTGCAGTGTCTGAACCAGCACTTGGCTTTACCTAGGCTCGTTCCTGCATTTTGTTGCAGTAACTGTTCTTGTCTGAACTGTCTCCTAGTTTCTTATCTCTTTTGTCTTTATGTCAGTTTGCTCCCTTTTTCTGCAGTGTCTGAACCAGCACTTGGCTTTGCCTAGGCTCGTTCCTGCATTTTGTTGCAGTAACTGTTCTTGTCTGAACTGTCTCCTAGTTTCTTATCTGTTTTGTCTTTATGTCCGTTTGCTCCCTTTTTCTGCAGTGTCTGAACCAGCACTTGGCTTTACCTAGGCTCGTTCCTGCATTTTGTTGCAGTAACTGTTCTTGTCTGAACTGTCTCCTAGTTTCTTATCTGTTTTGTCTTTATGTCCGTTTGCTCCCTTTTTCTGCAGTGTCTGAACCAGCACTTGGCTTTACCTAGGCTCATTCTTGCATTTTGTTGCAGTAACTGTTCTTGTCTGAACTGTCTCCTAGCTTCTTACCTGTTTTGTCTTTATGTCCGTTTGTTCCCTTTTTCTGTAGAGTCTGAACCTGCACCTAACTTCTACTCGTTGTAATTGTACTTCCGTTTGTGAGTTGGAGTCCTTTCGCTACTTCTTTGCAAGTACCTTGTGTGTATCTGGTTCTGCCTTTCTTTTCCAGTCTGTTCCGTGTGAACAGAGCCCTGTCCCCTTTGCTTTGTCTTTGTTTACCGCTTCGGCGATTTATCTCTGTCCAGTCTTACTTACCGCTTCGGCGGTTCCTGCCTGCTCAGCCTTGTCCACCGCGTCTGCGGTTTCGCTCTGCTCAGCCTTGTCTACCGCGTCTGCGGTTTCGCTCCGCTCAGCCTTGTCTACCGCGTCTGCGGTTTCGCTCTGCTCAGCCTTGTCTGCGGTTTCGCTCTGCTCAGCCTTGTCCACCGCGTCTGCGGTTTTGCTCTGCTCAGCCTTGTCTACCACGTCTGCTGTTTTGCTCTGCTCAGCCTTGTCTGCCGCGTCTGCGGTTTCGCTCTGCTCAGCTTTGTCCACCGCGTCTGTGGTTTCGCTCTGCTCAGCTTTGTCTACCGCGTCTGCGGTTTCGCTCTGCTCAGCCTTGTCCACCGCGTCTGCGGTTTTGCTCTGCTCGGCCTTGTCCACCGCGTCTGCGGTTTCGCTTTGCTCTGCTTGATTACCGCATCTGCGGCTCTGAACCCGTCTCCCAGTCTGTACTGGACCATATCCAGCCTGCACTCTAGCCTGCCTGTTCCTGTATTCCCCGGTGTGGGTCAACAGCCGTGTCCGGAGTCTAACCTGGAGTAGACCCTGGTCCCTCTGCTCGGTTCCTCCCTGGTGCACTGGCGTCGTATGCCGTTGTGCGACCTTGATCGGATCGAGCAGATACTTAGTTACGCCCCTCCAGGCACTCTCCGGTTCATGGCACAGTGGAACCACTAAACTCGAACACGCCAGTCAGTCCGGGCGTGTGCATTACACAATGCCACCATTTACACCATTCAGGCCTGTTCTGGAGAACCATCATCTGCAGAGGCCGGAGCATACAGTCCTTCACCCCGTGGCCGGATTTACATATGTGTCACCAAGTTGGGCCCAGTAAGGATCTCTTCATCTGGGGATAACTCCCATCACGTGTTCTCACATTGTGGTAATCAACCATCTTGTTGTTTTTTCACATTTTCTGGCAATGATTTTATGTTTCCTTCTTAGGTGGATGAAAAGATCTGGACTGTGAAAGAATCCATGACCATCTGGTGAGTGACTGCTGTCCACACAGGACAGCTTTTATATTAGTACATTGTATCTGATGTTACATAGCGGAATGGTTCATTATAAAGACCATTCCCCTAATAACAGAAGATCCGTTAGAAGATTTCATGTCTTCCTCTTATGTCTTGCAGGATGAGCCCATGCCAACTGCTCAGAACTCCATGCCTCCTAACCCGTGCCTTGTCTCTGCTGCTGTACGTCACCTCGGCTGCCCTTCAACATCAGCTCTCTCTATACCATCTTCATGCCGGACCACTGCCATTGTTTTCCTGCCCCTGACCCTTGACTTGGCCTCCTCCAATCCTGGGCTGGCATCTGACATCCCTCCAGCCCGAAGATCTACTACCCAAGGAACGGCCTGTGCTAAGTTTCCATCTGGTGAGTTCAGGAACAATAGTCCTGGGGCAGCAGAATGTACGGAGCGGCCATTATCCCGGAACTCACCTTTGCACAGGCCTGGTAAGTACCACACCCATCACACATCACCCATACTACATGATCAGTACAGGCCCCACACTACATGATCAGTATAGGCCCCACACTACATGATCTGTATAGGCACACACACTACATGATCAGTATAGGCACACACACAGTAATTTAGATATAGGGCATAGTTCAGTTTTTGATCCTGGGATTTATTCTGATCGCCATATTTGGGGTCAGGAAGGAATTTTTCCCACTAATATGAGGACAATTGGCCCATTCCTCATAGGGGGTTTTCGCCTTCCTCTGGATCTACACGGCCTTAAATAGGTTTAGTCCGATAGATGAATAATTTACACATATACATAATACTAAAATATAAATTAACCCTAGAACGCATGACCATAAAAATCTACATTTTCACATACCTGGGGCCTTTTAGGCCAGTGTGCAAATAACATGGAATAACTCAAACAAAAATGACAAACAACTATATACCTGAGGAATACCTAGAGTTTCAAAATTCTAACTAAAGTAATCTTGCAGAAAATAGAAAACAATTAACAGGGCCGGCCTGCGAGGCCCCAGGTATGCGTTCTAGGGTTAACTTAAACTATAAATAAAATCTTCTTTTTACCCCCTATATCGTTGTGCTTGTCTTTATTCCATTGCTTGTCCATGTAGTCATTATTATACTGCCCCCTATGTGTTGTGACCGCATACAGCAGCGTCTCCCAAACTCCAGTCCTCACGGCCCCAACACATCATGGTGTCAGGATTTCCCCCGTGTTCCTCAAGGCAGAGAACCTGCGGCAGCTTCTGGTGATAATAATTCCATCTCCGGTGCAAAACGAAGGAAATCCTGACCCCATGATGTGTCGGGGAATCACTGTCACACATGAGATAAAGCTAGATGATCCCCCGATATCATCACTGTCCTATGGGGATAAATCAGCTGATTGCTCTGATTCCTGGGAGTGTCGGGTCCGGAGCAGGAGACATTGTTCCCGTTCTCCATTTCGGCTAATAAATGAGAACACTGAGCCGGTTCCTCCTCTAATTCCCCAGAATTTCCTAAAAGGATATAGAAGAATGGGTTTCCTAAACCCGAGAACAATTGTCATATAATAGGGGAGAGGATCTGTTACAGTGTATCAGGGCAGCTGGGAACTATTCCGCTCACAGAGCATTGCCTGGATTGGATACACTGGATGCGGCACAGTGGGGGTAGTGGATCTGCTACAACGCTGCCCCCTGCAGTCAGGACCCCATATAATGGACGCCTCATGATCAGATCCTCCAGAGAACATTCATCAAGAAGGAGAATCCCCTGTAGAGGCGTCCACAGCGAGAGACGTGATAGCAGCAGTTATTGTGCCATTTTATGTTTACTGTTTATGCAGATGAATAATATTTTGGAATTATTTTTTACTTTCTTTGGTAATGAGCCTCTTTATCTCAATCTTTGCTACCTGAATTTTTTTTTTACACAAATTGTCTTTTCTATATAATTATTTAATGACTCACCACTACCCTTTTGCATTAATTCCCTATTTTTTTATTTTTTTATTTATAACGCCCCTTACAGCTCTATTTAGCAATAGTGGTTTCCTCCAATTTCTAGCTTGTTTGTTCCTATAGAGTATATATTGTGCACAGCTCCTATGCAGGATGCATTTTACCCAGTGTTTTACAGTTTAGTACATAATTATGCATTTTATTTCCTCTGCCCCAGTCCATGACCGTACATTTATCTACATTAAACTTCAACTACTATTTCTTAGTCCAAGCCTCCAACTTACATAAATCCTATTAAAATATTAAAGCACCACACCAGTGTTATTTTTTACTGCAGTGCTGAAGTGGTGCTACTAATCTAAGTACTAGTCCTAGACCTTGTGGCTCAGTAGGTTAAGCTCCTTCCTGTCTGTAGTGTAAGGGTATGTGCACACGATGCAGAAATGAAGCAGAAAATTTCTGCATCATTTCTGCATCTCCCTGGCAGAAAAAACGCATGCAGATTGTGCATGCGTTTTTCCTGCGGATTACATGCGGATTCACATGCGTTTCCACATGCGTTTCCGCATGTGGATTGACAAGCGCTTTCCAGGCGATTTTAGCATCACTTGGAAAGTGCTTGACAACTAGGTCACACTATATAAATCCATGCAAACAGCATGGATTTATATAGTGTGGCCCGAGAGAGTGTATATACTTACCTCCGATGGCCCGCGCTGTCCTGCTCACTCCGTTCTCCCGGCAACTTTGAATTGAAAGACCTGCCGACGTCAGCGTCACGTGACCCGTCACATGACTCTGACGTCAGCGCAGGTCCTACAACTCACTGCAAGTGCCAGGAACCAAGCAGGAGCGCTGCGCGGGCCGACAGAAGGTAAGAATACATTTATTTTTTATTTTATTCTTGTTTTACAGCTTTTTTAATGGTACCTGGGTGTGGATGAGAGTCTCCTCTCCGCCACACCCGGGTACCATCCGCACATTAGAACGCGCCAATAACGCAAGTACAAATGCAGTCTTGCGGAATTGGCGCGTTCTAATGCAAGTCAATGGCAGCGAAAACGCCGCGTTTACGCAAAATTAATTGACATGCTGCGGATTTTTGAGCGCAGCGTTTATGCTGCGGAAAAATCCGCATCATATGCACAGCACATGCGGATTTCTATTGGGGAACATTGCTGCCCTTCTACCATGCGTTTTTAATGCATTTCCGCGGCATTTACGCAACTGCAAAAACGCCGCGGAAACGCATTAAATACGCATCGTGTGAACTCAGCCTAAAGGTTGTGGGTTCGGAACTGGGACACTCAGAGAAAACAAAACTAGACTAATCTAAGTATTATACTTACCAGCCGCTGTCTACATCTTTTATCGGCGCCACTCGGGTTGGTCTTCTACAGGTTTTGACCTGCCGGATCTCTCCAATGTTTTCTGGATGATGTGAAAGTTGCAACTCAATGTAAGTCTGAGAGCCAGAAAGAGGCTCTCAAAGGTATAAGTTGTGGTCAAAAGAAGGTTGTGCAAGACCACAGCGGCCTTTGGAAGACCTAAAGACGATGGATGGTAAGTAGTGATGAGCAAGTTGTTTTGTTAACCCTTTTGCCGAGTATGCTCGGGGGAGCACCGAGTATTTACAGCTGCTCAGTGTTATGTTTGAATCACTCCCGTGCGCATGATTTGCAACTGTTTAACAGCTTTAATACATGTGAGGAATGTGTAAGAAATAGACATTCCTCACATGTATTAAAGCTGTCAAACAGTCGCAAATCATGCACACGGGAGTGATTCAAACATAACACCGAGCAGCTGTAACTACTCGGTGCTCGCCCGAGCATACTCGGCGAAAGGGTTAACAAAACATACTCGCTCATCACTAATGGTAAGTATTAGTGATGAGCGAGCACCGAGTAATTATAGCGTGCTCGGTGATATGTTTGAATCACTCCCGTGTGCATGATTTGCGACTGTTTGACAGCTTTGATACATGTGAGGAATGTCTGTTTCTTACACATTCCTCACATGTATTAAAGCTGTCAAAAAGTCGCAAATCGTGCACACGGAGTGATTCAAATATATCACCGAGCACGCTATAAATACTCGGTGCTCGGCCGAGTATACTCGGCGAAAGGGTTAACAAAACATACTCACTCATCACTAGTAAGTATTAGTGATGAGCGAACGTGCTCGCCACTATTCGGTACTCGCCCAAGCATCATGGTGCTTGACAAGCTCGGTGCTCGGTGAGTATTTCCTGGTTGCTCGGTCGGGAACTCGGGTCCTCTCCTTGCATGTTTGGTGCTCTTTAGAGAGCCAATGAACATGCAGGGATTGCCTGCCATGCACTGTAAGGCCGTAGCCATGTTGGTTGTGGGCATTACAGTGATTGGCTGGCCGCACAGCGTCATCAGGTCTATATCAGATCTGGCACCGCCATGCTTGTCACAGTCACTCCGGATCAGACAGTGTAGGGAGAGGTGCTGCTGTGTCAGGGAGAGATTTGATCATGAAAAACACTATGGCCAGCATATTACCAACTCACGGAAAGGTGGTGACAAGAAAAACCTGCTCACCACCCATAACCACATCGGAAAGCAAAGTAGAAGAAGCGAAAACGAGTAGAAATGGCATTAAGAAACAATATTTTTATTATTCAAATATAAATATATAAATAGTGACACAAAAGAAATAAGCACAATGACAATGGGTGATGATTGGATCAGGAAAAACCCCGCTACATCTTGAGACCCCTAATAAGTATATATTCTTGTACATAATGGATACAAGCAAAATCCACAGAAGGGTAAGAGGAGAGAGAGAGAGGGGGAAGAGGACAAAATACGCGGGGGGAGGTAGAGACATAGGCAGAGTACAGAGTATCAATCAAACCAGGGTGAGATACCCTTATCTCAAGTGGGAAACTATAAATATCAGTAATTTAGGGTACTCACCCAAATAGTTAGCACACTCTCTAGGATATAGGGGGCACAGGGAGGCAGATAGTTTCCATCCACCGAGGGCCTCGACGCGCGTTTCGCGTCGGCTTTATCAAGAGGCACATGTTGGTAATAGACAAGGACCTAAATAAATAGGACCTTGAATGATCACATGGGCGATCATGTGATCGCCACATCATGGCTGCTGTGAGGGCCGCCCAATCGGGCGCATGCGCCGGGGTCATGGTAACCCCAGCAGCCGCGCGCCGTCCGTCATGGCAGGCGCGTATCCTGGAAGTGTCCGATGACAATATCCGGGGACGCGTCATCGCCATAGAGACAGACGCGCGCGGGTGCCGGATCACGAATAACCCAGCGCATGCGCACCGCAGGCCATCGCAGCAGGCCACAGTGTGTCCCATAGACGACAACAGTAAGTATCGTGAGTATGGAATAGTGCAACACATATCAGAAAAAAATAGGGACCGCATAGGAAATAGAGGGGAATAGTGGCAGAGGACGAAATAGAAAGCGAAAAATACAAATAATAATAGAGAAATATAACAAAAAGTAATAAAAGATAAAAAAACAACAATAGAGATGTACAAAATAATAAAAATAAAAAACAGACAAGTTGCACAAAATGATCTTGCTAGAAGAAAAATCTTGGAGGGTGTTCCTAGTTCCAGCTTGGTCGTCATATAGACGGGATAAGAAAGGCCACTGATCCAAATGTCAGGATGGGAAGTGCAAGGGGAAATGTGATAAGGAGCACTAAACAAAAAATAAACAGATATGAGTATTAGAGCACACAACAGATTAAAAGTGACCATAAAAACAAAAAGTGAATGTTTAACCCCTAGGAAAAGCATCTAGGGGAGACCCCTGAGGGCACCAGGAGAAGAGCAAGCCCAAAGAAGAAATCAGACGCAGGAGACGCACATGTGGAAACCAAAAAAGAAAATTAAAAAATTAAAAAATGAAAATAATAATAATAATAATAACATCAAGGCTAATCATCTCCATAGGAAATGTATAAATATAAATGAAGACATATTCCTAGAGAGAAATCATAAGAACGAGGAGAAGCCTAGATGTTCATTAAGTCCCCGTGGCGAAAGAGTATCAAGAGTGACAATCCACCTGGCCTCCTTTTGCGCCAGGAGGCGTTTGGCATTCCTTCCCTGGGAGCCCAAGTGTACCACATCAATGCCACAAACCTTCAGTGATTGAGGATTACAGTTATGGGCAGATTTAAAGTGCCGTGGTAGAGTCTTGAACTCCCGAGGATCAAGGATCGCCCCCGCCGCGCCAATGTCCCTCACATGCTCACGGACTCTGACCCACAACACCCTAGATGTAAGACCTACATAGATAAGTCCACATCCACATGTAGCATGATAGATCACATGTGTGGTGCTACAAGAGATGTGATGACGGATGTTAAAATTGCGGGAGCCGTCAGAGTTCGTGAATGTAGTGTTTGCATCCGGGAAGGGGATGGATGAGGTGATCACGGGGAGTGTTCCGAGCTCTTCTGTTTGCATCCGGGAAGGGGATGGATGAGGTGATCACGGGGAGTGTTCCGAGCTCTTCTATAGCCACGGTCGATACATCAATTACTATATCCCCTATGTGTGTATTAGGTAGTGTAGGGAGAAAAACCGTACATTACACATATCTGACGCGCCCCCAGGGCTGTGGGGTACTCGGCAGCCAGGCCTATGGATGCTGGTGGGGGATAGGTCACAGTGGCTGGCCCGGTCCGTGGCCCAGGGCGGTCAACCAAAAAGGGGGATTGTAACTTGGACAGGAAAAATAAAATAAATAGTTTGTGACGCCACCAGTGGTACCTGGTAAGGTTTACCAGCGCTGCTGCAGACCTCCGGGGGGTAATGGGATGGCAGTTGAGGTGTTTCTGCTCCCCACAGGTGGGGCGGGCCCCCGGGGTAGTATGGAGTTTGATGGAGGGTGGTGATGCTGGGGCTTGTAGTGCAGGCGGGATGGCGCAGCAGGAGTAATTGACAGAGACAGGGGATTCGCTTCAATACCTTTACTGGTGCGGATGTCAGGTACGGTCCAGGGTACTCTGTATGATTGGTCCACTTCAGGTCTTCTCCCCAGTGAGTGGGTATAAGGCCTCCTGGTCCGTGTCTGCCTCTCTGTATGCTCCTGGCCAGCCTGCAACTGGGCCTAGCTTATGTGTCGTGCTGTTTCTTCACCTGTCGCTTGGTAGTAGGACCTTCTGCTGGCAACCACTATCCCTGGTAACGCTGGGACCTTCGTGGTTCCTGGTCCTGTAATGGGACTAACTTCAGGTCTGCCAAGGACTTGTAGTTCTCCTGGGATGCCGGTGATCCCTACTGGGTATAAAGGACCCTGTAGGCGCGGACCCGGTGTCCGGTTTGTATATCGGGGTGAGCCTATGATGCTGCTCTGCCCCCTCAACTCCTCTCTCCTTTCTCCTCTTGCCTTCAGCCAAACTCAGGGCCCTCAGAACTCAACTCGTGCTGTAGGCCTTGGCTCGCCTAAGCACAGCAGCCAGTAGTGCTGCGTCTTCGCTGCTCTCAGCGTCAGCACGCTCTCAGACTCCCTCTCAGTCTGACTACTCACAACTAACTGACTGAACTGACTGGCTCCACCCTCCATATATATATCCCTAACGGGCTCCCTCTGGTGGTGTGAGGTGGAAGGGTGGAGGTGTTTGTATGTAATGAGGGCCTCATGTGGAGAAGTGCGTCCATGCACCCTGGGTCCTGTGGTACCTGTGCACAGCAGGGTGCCACATCCCCCCTAGTACAATTCAGTACTCCTGGACTGAATCATTTTTGCAAAACAGGTTGCAACAATATTAACAATTATAATAACATTAATTAAGTTACAGTAAGCCCCGTAGCCTGGTGTCCATTTCACTGAAGAAAGAACATGAGTAACATGAGGGATCCGCCTGAAAACCCTCAACGTAGGTCCTGGGCGTGGCTACAGGTCATAAGCGATCCAGGTGCTGGACCACGTCTTCGGCCACGTCAAACGGGTTTTGTTCTGTGGTCAATTAAGGGGCACTTTGATAAATGCAACTATTTACAAATAAAATTTTTGGCTGCTCACAGTCCTCAGCCTACAAGTCTCTGTACCCTGACGGGTAACTAAAGGCACACATAAATTTAAGTTTACATAATAAACAATAACAGTAGCAATACCCACTGGGTAACTATTTATAGTGTAGGCACTTTGTGCTTATTCCCTAAACCTGGCAGGGATTTGTCCTTGTGTGCTGCGTGTTGACCTACGCAGCACTGGGGTGTTACTAGTGTCTGTTAACCTATCAGGTCTTCGTGTAGGTAAGTCATAGAACTGCCTTAATCTCTCTATGGGACTGCCAAGTACACTGTCCACTGGGCCTTCACGTTCTGCTTCAACGGGTGATCCTCCTCTCACTGGGGACTCTTCCTGTTCCTGAGCAGGCTCTACCAGGGCACTTACATGGTTCTTCTGGTTATTGATAGAAGTGTATCACCAGTATTATAACTGCTCCATCGAGTTGAGGCCAGTCCGCAGGGAAATCTCCTAGAACTGTGTGAAGCACTTCTTCCTTGGGTTCTTCCGGTGCTATAGGAGGTACTTCTTGCTCCGTTGTCTTCAGTAGACCTGGGCACACTTTCAGATGGTCTCTCGAGACTGTTTCAGTTGTTTTTCCTCCATCTTTGCTAATCAGGCAGGTTTTACTGTTATCAAATTTGGAGTTCAGCACTGTGTAGGGCTCTCTTTCCCACTGGTCATAGAGCTTGTGACTTCTTCTCTTCCGCTTTAGCACTATCTCTCCAGGTGCCAAGGGTTCTGCTGGTGCATGTTTATTGTACTGCTCTTCTTGCCTTTCCCTTACTCTGTTCAGACTGTCTTCGATACAGGCCTGTACTCTCCTGTACTGCTCTTGCCGATTTGTATCCCAGTCATCAGTGGACATATCTGCCTCAGGTTCTACCATTCCGAGTTCCAGGTCCATGGGCAACTTTACGGGTCTTGCTCTCATGAGGTACGCTGGGGTACAATTAGTAGAACTCACAGGTATGTGATTGTACAGATCTACCAGGTCAGGTAGTTTGTCTGGCCACTGGTTTCTTTCTTCCAAGGGTAAGATTTTCAGCAGGTCTATGACGATGTTGTTCATTTTCTCACACAAACCATTGGTCTGGGGGTGGTACGGCGTAGTCTGGATCTTCTTGCACCCGTACAGGTGGCAGAATTCTTTAAACAGTTCAGCTTCAAAGGCAGGGCATTGATCCGTCAGCACTTTGTCCGGGTATCCATGGGGCCTGCAGAAGTATGCTTGGAACATTTTCTGCTGTCAGGTCCTTGACAGGGGCTACCACCAGGAACCAGGAATAGTGATCCACCATGGTCAGGGCATAGGAGTAGCCTGACCTGCTGGGTGACGGCTTGACGTGATCCAGATCGACGATCTGCAAGGGCTGGGTTGTCCTGATGGACTGCAAGGGTGCTTTCTGGCTGCCGTAGTCTTTTCTTCTGAGACTACAGGGCCCACAATTCCGGCACCACCTCTCTATGGAACTCCGCATTCCAACCCAGTAGAACCGGTCCTTCAGCAGGGTTTCCTGCTTCTTCCAGCCAAAGTGACCTGCTTGATCATGGTAGGCTTCCAACACCATCTGGATATCTGTCCTGGGTACAACAATCTGCCACACCATTTCATGGGTCTTGGGGTTGACATATTTCTGCACAGCTTCTCTCTGTACATGAACAGCCGGCTTCTTTCATTCCACAGTTGCTTGGCTTGTGGAGGAGCATCCTTCTCCAGGTGAGAACCTTCCTGGGTGATCAGTCTTTTGATGGGGCTGACAACCGGGTCAATGTCCTCGGTCTCCTTCCAACTGTGGTGGGGCAGAGGATTCAGCGTCCTTCCCTGACGTCTTCTGGTGACGTGTTGCTCATGGACCACTCCGCTTCGGTGGAAAGCAGGTAATTCAATTTCCTCTAAATGATCCACTTCATCCTCGGTGTCTGATTGGTGGGGCATCCTTGACAGGGCATCAGCATTGGTGTTCTTGTGATCTGCCCGGTACTTGATGGTGAACTGATAATTTGACAGTCTGGCCACCCAACGCTGTTCCATGGCTCCCAACCTGGCTGTCTCCATTTGTGTCAAGGGATTGTTGTCAGTAAAGGCTGTGAATTTCGTTGAGGCTAGGTAATGCTTGAACCTTTCAGTGATAGCCCAGACCAAGGCCAGGAACTCCAGCTTGAAGGAACTGTAGTTCTCCGGGTTCCTCTCGGTAGGGCGTAGCTTCCTGCTGGCATACGCAATTACCTTCTCTCTTCCATTCTGCTTCTGGGACAACACAGCTCCCAGTCCCTCGTTGCTGGCGTGGGTGTACAGCAGGAAAGGCTGGCTGTAGTCAGGGTAAGCCAGGATTTCTTCACCAGTCAGGATTTTCTTCATTACTGCAAAGGATTCAGCTTGTTCTTTGCCCCACTGGAATGGGGGACTCTTTCCTCTTTTGGACTGTCCTACCACGAGGTCTTGTAGAGGTGCTACCTTTTTAGTATAGTCCTTTATGAACCTCCTGTAGTACCCGACCAGTCCCAGGAATTGCCGTACTTCTTTGATGCTTCTCGGTTCAGGCCACTTCTGGATGGCAGTGACCTTCTCCGGGTCTGGTGCTACTCCCTCCGAACTGACTACGTGCCCCAGGTACTGAACCTTCTTCTTGAGCAAGTGGCATTTAGAAGGTTTTAGTTTCATCCCATACCGGGACAATGCTTCAAATACCTCCGCCAGGTGCTTCAGATGGTCCTCATATGTCCTCGAGTACACGATAACGTCATCCAGGTAAAGCAGCACTGTCTCGAAGTTCCGGTGTCCCAAGCAACACTCCATCAGCCTCTGGAACGTTCCGGGTGCATCGCACAGTCCCATCGGGGTGGTGAAGGCAGTCTTCTTCCGGCCTTCCTCAGCAACAGAGACTTGCCAGTACCAGCTAGTGAGATCCAGTGTAGAGAAGTAATTGGCAGATTTTAGTGCAGCCAGGGATTCCTCTATACGGGGCAAAGGGTATGCATCTTTATGTGTTATGCGATTAATCTGTCTATAATCTACACACATCCTCATGCTACTGTCCTTTTGCCTGACTAGGACCAGGGGAGCTGCCCAGGGGCTACAGCTATCCCTTACTACCCCTGTCTTTTTCATGTCGTGTAACATTTCCTTGGCTTTCTGATAATGTGCTGGTGGTACGGGTCTGTAACACTCCTTAATAGGTGGATGGTTACCGGTGGGTATGTGGTGTTGTACCCCTTTGACCCTACCAAAATAAAGTGGGTGCTTACTAAACACTTGCTCATATTCCTGAACCACACAGTAAACACTGTGTTTTTGATGGACAGGAGTGGCGTCAGTCCCAACATGGAGCTGTTGACACCAATCCTCCAGCTGAGCTTCGGAGTCGTTGTCCTCCACTGCATTTGGTGGGGTTAAGGATTCCACTGTGTGTATGGTATCATCATTCACAGTATACAATCTAGCAACAGTGGCATACCTTGGCAATTTGACTTCCTCCTCCCCACAATTTAGGAGACGTACGGGCACCCTCACATTGCGTACGTCAACTACCCCTCGAGCAGTTAAGAGTGTAGGTCTGTGCTCTGAGCCCACAGGCTCCACTACCGCCTGGTAGTTCTGTCCCTTGAGACCTATTGCTGCCCTTCACCAAATCAGCATCTCACTCATTGGGGGAATCACAATGGGTATCGGGTCTGTCACCCGTACATAACCAATCTCACCACCTGTTAGCTTTACCTGTTGCTGGTACAGGAGGGCTCGAATCTCTCTCTGGAGCACCTTCCTCTGCCCTGATTTGGCAATGTCAGTGTGACACCTCTTACTCGAAAAGCCCTTTTCTTTACCCTGGGAGATGGGGGACTCGGTGTCGGGTCCTGTGATGGAGAGATGGGGGTGCAGCCGTGGCCCGGACCCGACCCGTGCTCAGGGCCATCACATTAAAAGGATGGTGTGGGCTTATCTGGGTTGAGTGGCTGATTTTACGACTACGCCACCTGTGGAACCTGGTGAAGGCCACCAGCGCCGCTGCAGTCCGCTGAGGCATGGTGTTAAAGCGGCCAGAGTTATTACTAATCCCCACAGGCAGAGCAAGGCCTCAGGGCAGAGGGACAGGATGGAGGGGTAGTAGTAGAGGAGAACGGATGCCGCGTCGCGTGGTGTGGTGCAGAATAAACAGTCCGGAGGCCATAGGGGTGAACTTCCAAGGCTTTACTCACTTTAGAGTTGGCAGAAGGAAGGCGACTGCCTGCTCCCCGCGGAGTCCTGCGGTCACCAGAGACGGGGGTCCGACAACCTCCGAGTAAGTCCAGCATTCAGTCGGGACCCTACACCAGAGTGTTCCTGAACTACAGACCGAATCCTTTCCTGTCTGTGTGCGTGCAAATAGGCCGGGTCTCCCTCTGAGCTCCTCTCAGAACAAGGGCACGGCTGGCAGCTCCGCTCCGTCCGATACCCGGTGGGATCCTCAGGGCCTACCGGGCTTTCCCGACCAGGACTTGGAGTAGCAAGGTCGGGTGTCGGGGGCCGGTACCCCTCTTGCAGCTGGACTCCCTCTGAATATATCAGCATTGCGAGGACAGGTGGTGTACACCGCTCCGTCTTCATCCTGCCTGGGATCCATTTGATATGGAGCCACACTCTTAAACTCCAGGCCTTCTTGGTCCTGGTCTTTGACCAGGTCGAGACATTCCTTGTCTACAACCTATCCCTCGTCCCAAGGCCGGGGCACGAGGGCTGTGTCTCCATCCGTTGCGGGCCCACACAGGATCCGCGTTAGGGTGAGAGGTCACAGTCCACTCCGCAATTGACAGCATAGAGACAGTCAAAGAGCGATTGAAGGCAGTGAAAGAACGATCAAAGACCCGAAACCAAAGATGGCTTTTTATTAAATACCAAATTTACAGTGTCACTAAATTCTAAGTCCTCCACCCTCACCCACTAGCTGGTTCCCCTAACTCTTGGTTCCCCAGTGTCCCTGTAACCAGGAGGGCAGCACCTAGTGCATAATAGCCCCCTCTAGTGGAGAAATGTGGTGTTGGATGCAAAGGTTGGGTCACGACTATCATACTGTTCTTACCTCAGAGGAGGAACACTACACTCCATTAGGGAAGTGCAGCATCCCTGTGGCGGTCGAACCCTCAGGGGCGCCACATTCCCCCCTGGTAAAACACAGCACGTCCGCGGGCTGCAAAAGAAGTAACACCCAGGAAATTTTCTTTTTAATATAAACATGAACTATCTTCCCTTTATGGGAGGCACATCTTCTTAAACGTTGCATAACAGGTTATACAGTACAAAAATACAAAAGTATAAAATTATAAAAGTGCCAGAGACATTTTGTGCAAACAGATGGGTTAAGGTGCAAAGACACAGAGTCAGTTCAGAAGTGCGAGGGACCTGTCCCAAACCCTCAACATGGGCCCTGGGGTGGCTGCAGGGCATGAAGATCCCGAGTTGGACCTCCCAGAGAGCCATCCTGACAGGTTTTCCTTCTGATGTCTTGAAGTAGAAATATCCGCGTTTTTCCTATAAAACCAATATAGAGCAGCTAAAAAGATGCAAACTATATACAGGGAAAAGAGTCTGTCAGCTGCCAGTCCGCAGGGACACATGTCTCTAGAAACTGGGATTATAAAATAAGCAAAAATAGAAATGTCAACACACATAACTTGTAAACAAAAACTGCAACAGCCGGGGCTGCTTTAAACCTCGGGCTCCCTCCTGGGAAAAGGCTCGTTCGTCCCGACGGAGGCTGACCGGTCCCCTGAGGCCGAGCGCGAGGGGGTGTTGCTCCCAGACACTTTGTGCACGTCCAGGGCGTACCACCCTCGCACCCACTGGTGGCGAGAAAAGGTCACTGTATCGCCCGGGAAGAGGTTCCGACCAGGGTGTCCCTTCTTTGGACGTGGTTCGACGTCCCGCCGGCTGACGAAGACGTCGTCCTGGTACTGGGGACTTCTAATGAACCCCCACCCCGCCTCATGGTGGAAGCGGACGACCTGTCCTTCCACACGGGGACTGGGACGGGTTGCTTCTTCCTGTCAGGCCCGGGATTTGGCAGCTTTGGCCCGTACCTCTAGACGTTCACAGCTGAGCTCCCGTTGATGTTACTCCCGAGCGACCTGGAAAATCTGGTCGCTGCACCACTGGCTCTTCCTCCGCGCTTCAGCCTGGGTCTCCCAGGGGAAGCCCATCAGGTCCCCACCGTGGTTGTCCCAGACCCACTACTCAGCCTCAGGCCAGGTTACTGCTTGTGCGGGTAGCGGGGTCATCACGGGTTGCTTCGGGTCCCCTACAGGTGCGGACCAGTCCGGTTTGGAGCTGGTGGATTCCTCCGCAGTTTCAGGCACTTCGGTTTCAGGGTTAGGGCGGCATCGCAGGTCCCCACTCATAGCTGCCGCTTGCAGCTCCAGAGCCAAAGCCTGCTCCCAGGTGGCCGCGTGGGGTATTAAATACTCCGTAGGTCCAGGATCGTTACGGTAGGCTCTGCAGCCGGGGCAGGGGTAGCACACTCACCCGCTGCTGGGCCACTCACGACCTCTGTCACCGCGTCTCCTTGTCCTGGAAGCTCAAGTCCTTGGCGGCGGGCCCGGATATGTAGCATCATCTCTTCCCGCCACGCTGCCGTCACCGCCTCCTGGGCCTCTCTCTGTCTCTGCAAGAAACCCGGAGCTTCCTGCCGGAGAAATTCAAAATCTCCCGATGTGAGAACACTGCTGCCTCGCTCTCTGCCGGGTGAAGGGCCTGAACCGGGATCAGAAGGTGCGTTGGTTTGCTCTCCAGAAGCGTCCATGTCTGCCTCTGACGAATGCCAAGCTCCAACTGCAATGGCTGCACCTTGTGGCTTTTCTTCTTCCTTCTCTTTCGGGGCGGTTCCTGGGCGGAATGCTGACAGGCCCGCCTTCGTTCAGCCCATCCGGTTTGACGGGCATTACCCCGCGGCTAGTCTCTGATGGAAGGGGCATTCCACATTTTTGGCGCCAAGCGGGAGCCCAGCCCACGATGGGAGGCGTTCAAAGACAGTCTTTTCACAGCATTATGGTGCCTGTTCTTCTTGGGTGGGCGCCATTTTAAGTGTAACACTACAGTTCAAGGTGTAAGCTGTAACGGGTCTGGGAAGTGGAACCACAGAGCAACTATACAAAGGGGCAGTCCTTGTAAGGAAGCGGGTGACACCCAGGGAAGGCGGGCAGGCAGTCACGGCTAGTGACGGGGACAGTCTCTGGGTAAGAGGGCAGGAGGTCACGGCAAGTGACGGGGACAGTCTCTGGGTAAGAGGGCAGGAGGTCACGGCAAGTGACGGGGACAGTCTCTGGGTAAGAGGGCAGGAGGTCACGGCAAGTGACGGGGACAGTCTCTTGACAGGCGGGTGGTCACGGCAAGTGATGGCTAAGCCTCCTGGTAGGCTAGCAGGCAGGTAGCGGGTGGACGCTCCCAGGTGAGTGGGCGAAAGTCTCTGGACAAGCGGGTGGTCACAGCAAGTGACGGCTGAGCCTCCAGGTAGGCAAGCAGGCAGGTAGCGGGTGGGCGCTCCCAGGTGAGCGGGCGAGAGTCTCTGGACAAGCAGGTGGTCACAGCAAGTGACGGCAGAGCCTCCAGTTAGGCTAACAGGCAGGTAACAGGTGGACGCTCCCAGGTGAGCGGGCAAGAGTCTCTGGACGGGCAGGTGGTCACAGCACGTGACGACAGAGCCTCCAGGTAGGCTAGCGGGCAGGTAGCAGGTGAGCACTCCCAGGTGAGCGGGTAAGATTCTCTGGACGGGCAGGTGGTCACAGCACGTGACGGCAGAACCTCCAGGTAGGCTAGCAGGCAGGTAGCAGGTGAGCACTCCCAGGTGACCGGGCAGACGGATCCATAGACAGACTGGCAGGGCTGGTAGGCAGACTGTCGGACCGCAGGAATAACAGCAGATAGATACGAGTCAGGCAGGTATCAGACAGGAAACTGGCAGGTAGCTGGCAGGTAACTGGCGGGTAACTGGTAACGGGACCTGAGGGCTGAAGCAGAGTGATGAACTATGCTACAACATTGCTCGGGCACCTCCATTTTGGAGGAGGTGCCTTATATATGGAGAGATCCTCCGGCCATTGGCCGGGGACTCCTTAGGACGGCGCGCGCGGCCCCTTTAAGAGAGGGGGAGCGCGCGCGCGCCCTAAGCACAGTGGCCGGGAAGGAGCGCGTGCTGCCAGCAGAGCGGGAGGAAGACGCCGGGCACGGAGCGGAGAGGTGAGGGGAACAGCATCCCTGCCTAGCAGGAGGCAGGGACGCCGACGCTACATAAAGCACACAGTACCCAGTAGCAATGGGTACTTCCTTCCTTTGCTGCGGGCACGCGATCCTGCCGACTACGCCAGGTTGTGACGGCTCTTACTCGAAAAGCCCTTTTCTTTACCCTGGGAGATGGGGGACTCGGAGTCGAGTCCTGTGATGGAGAGATAGGGGTGCAGCCGTGGCCCGGACCAGACCCGTGCTCAGGGCCGTCACATTAAAAGGATGGTGTGGACTTATCCGGGTTGAGTGGCTGATTTTACGACTACGCCACCTGTGGCACCTGGTGAAGGCCACCAGCGCCGCTGCAGTCCGCTGAGGCAAGGTGTTATAGCGGTCAGAGTTATTATATTACTACTCCCCACAGGTGGAGCAAGGCCTCAGGACAGGGGGACAGGATGGAGGGGGTAGTAGTAGAGGAGAACGGATGCTGTGTCGCACGGTGTGGCGCAGAATAAACAGTCCAGAGGCCATAGGGGTGAACTTCCAAGGCTTTACTCACTTTAGAGTTGGCAGAAGGAAGGCGACTCCCTGCTCCCCGCGGAGTCCTGCGGTCACCAGAGATGGGGGTCCGACAACCTCCGAGAAAAGTCCAGCATTCAGTCGGGACCCTACACCAGAGTGTTCCTGAACTACAGACCGAATCCTTTCCTGTCCATGTGTGTGCAAATAGGCCGGGTCTCCCTCTGAGCTCCTCTCAGAACAAGGGCACGGGTGGCAGCTCCGCTCCATCCGATACCTGGTGGGATCCTCAGGGCCTACCGGGCTTTCCCGACCAGGACTTGGAGTAGCAAGGTCGGGTGTCGGGGGCCGGTACCCCTCTTGCAGTCGGACTCCCTCTGAATATATCAGCATGGCGAGGACAGGTGGCGTACACTGCTCCGTCTGCATCCTGCCTGGGATCCATTTGCTATGGAGCCACATTCTTAAGCTCCGGGCCTTCTTGGTCTTGGTCTTTGACCGGGTCGAGACATTCTTTGTCTACAACCTATCCCTCGTCCCAAGGCCGGGGCACGAGGGCAGTGTCTCCCTCCGTTGCGGGCCTACACAGGATCCGCGTTAGGGTGGGAGGTCACAGTCCACTCCACAATTGACAGCATAGAGACAGTCAAAGAGCGATTGAAGGCAGTCAAAGAACGATCAAAGACCCGAAACCAAAGATGGCTTTTTATTAAATAACAAATTTACAGTGTCACTAAATTGTAAGTCCTCCACCCTCACCCACTAGCTGGTTCCCCTAACTCTTGGTTCCCCAGTGTCCCTGTAACCAGGAGGGCAGCACCTAGTGCATAATAGCCCCCTCTAGTGGAGAAATGTGGTGTTGGATGCAAAGGTTGGGTCACGACTATCATACTGTTCTTACCTCAGAGGAGGAACACTACACTCCATTAGGGAAGTGCAGCATCCCTGTGGCGGTCGAACCCTCAGGGGCGCCACATCAGCAATCGGTTGGAATAAAAACAACACTTCTCCCAAACAGTTACCAACAATATTTGTACCAAGTATCATATACAAGTCTGTATCACCAGGGTTAGATTCCACTACAATCAGTCCTTGGTCATTTAGTTCCGCTCTCCCCACCTTCACTGTCACGTCCTTAACCCCTACTATGTTAAGAGGAAGGCCGTTAGAGGCATACACAGAGAGATTCGGGGCTGGTGGTTGGAGTTCATCTACGGACCAGTACCTTTTGTAGAGGACATCAGGTATGATGGTTACCTGTGAGCCGGTGTCCAGTAATGCAGGTGTTGCTATACCGTCCAGCACGATGGACAGGAAAGGCCTTCCTCCTACAAACCGATGGTACCAGCTTGATGGGCCTGGTTGATTTACTCCTGGGTGTCGACCCTCGGCCCCAGAGTTTGCCCTTTAAAAGGACAGTTCCGCGCTATCTGGCCTGCCTTGCGGCAACAGTAGCAGATGAAGTCTCCTGGAGGTCGTTGGTCCTCCCACGGGGTGGCGTTGTCCTCCTCCGGAGTGGTGTTGTCCTCCTACGGGGTGGTGTCGGCCTCCTTCTTCTCCTCATCCAGGGGACATCCTCAGGACTGTCGGCAAATAGGAGCCTTCCATCCGGCTCGGGCTCCGCCTGTAGCTGCAGGGTGCTCAGGACAGTGGCCAGGGTTTTACTCAGCTGACGCACTTCAGAGCGCAGGTTGTCCAACTCGCTAGGGGGCACTGTTTGCATCTTTGTTTCAGCCGTTAATGAAGGAGCAGAGGGTGCTGCGGGCACTGGGGTAGCCCCACCCTGGTAACGCTGGATAGCAGTCCCTGATGTTTCCAGGGGCTGTAGACCCTTAATAGCCATATCCTTCAGGGTGTCAAAGGTGGCGTCTGGATGATCTAAAGCCCACCACCGTACAGTTCTACTCTCCTCCTGGGACCTCAACCCCCGGATGAACTGTTTCATCAGCATTTTATTCTCATCTTGTATGCTGACTGGACTAACCTGTTTCAGGGCCCGCAAGGCTTCCTGTAAGCGCCAGGCATAGTCCCGGATACTGTCCTCAGGTTTCTGGGTACAGTGGTAGAACCTCATCCGGAGATCTGTCTCAGTGCGGTGTTCAAAGACAGTTTGCAGTCTCTTAAAGATAATGGATACTGATTCCTGGTCTGCGGCTGGCCAGGTTTCAACTTCCCGCTCTGCGGCACCAGTCAATTGTCCCAGCACAATAGCGGCTCTCTGCTTACCAGTCATAGAATACATGTCCAGTACACTGCATATTTTTCTCTTGAACCCAGACAGGGTGTCTGGTTTGCCATCATACTGGGGAAGCCATTTCGCACCAGGGATATACGGCAGGGCCATGGGTATCAACAGAGTCAAGACCCCTGCTAGTGGGGCGGCCGCTCCGGCCTGTGCAGCTCTGGGCGCAAGTTGAGCATCAGGAGCGTTAACCGGTGCTCCGGCGGCTTTCTGGTCGTCAGTCATGGTTGCGCCCCACTAGTAAACCGTAGCCTACCTCCTTTACTTAGATCGGGTAGGCCGCAGCTCCACAGGCGACAGTCTCCTTCCAGGACTTTGCGTCTCCCTCGCGGCTGACGTCAGAGCGTGCGCTTCACAACGGTCTCCTTCTAGGACCTGACGCTTCCTGGTTCGGCGTCAAGGCGCGAGGCGGGGCCTGGGCTCCGCGCGCTTCAAGCGGTTACGCCTCTCCGATTCCCGTGGTTACGCCCCTCTTCTTCCCGTGCGGAGACAGGAAAATGGCGGATAATGGCGGGAAACCTCGGGAATGGCAGGAAATCTTCACCACAGTAAGTGTTACAGTCTTTTAAGGCGCACAGTACCCGGCAACGGGCACGCAATCCTGTTCGTTGCAACGGGCACGAAATCCTGTTCATGACGCTAGAAGTTGACGCGCCCCCAGGGCTGTGGGGTACTTGGCAGCCGGGCCTATGGATGCTGGTGGGGGATAGGTCACAGTGGCTGGCCTGGTCCGTGGCCCAGGGCGGTCAACCAAAAAGGGGGATTGTAACTTGGACAGGAAAAATAAAATAAAAAGTTTGTGACGCCACCAGTGGTACCTGGTAAGGTTTACCAGCGCTGCTGCAGACCTCCGGGGGGTGATGGGATGGCAGCTGAGGTGTTTCTGCTCCCCACAGGTGGTGTGAGCCCCGGGGCAGTATGGAGTTTGATGGAGGGTGGTGATGCTGGGGCTTGTAGTGCAGGCGGGATGGCGCAGCAGGAGTAATTGACAGAGTCAGGGGATTTGCTTCAATACCTTTACTGGTGCGGATGTCAGGTACGGTCCAGGATACTCCGTAGGATGGGTGCACTTCAGGACTTCTCCCCAGTGAGCGGGTATAAGGCCTCTTGGTCCGTGTCTGCCTCTCTGTATGCTCCTGGCCAGCCTGCAACTGGGCCTAGCTTATGTGTCGTGCTGCTCCTTCACCTGTCGCTCGGTAGTAGGACCTTCTGCTGGCAACCACTATCCCTGGTAACGCTGGGGCCTTCGTGGTTCCTGGTCCTGTAATGGGTCTAGCTTCTGGTCTGCCAGGGACTTGTAGTTCTCCTGGGATGCCGGTGATCCCTACTGGGTATAAAGGACCCTGTAGGCGCGGACCCGGTGTCCGGTTTGTATATCGGGGTGAGCCTATGATGCTCCTCTGCCCCCTCAACTCCTCTCTCCTTTCTCGGGGCCCTCAGAACTCAAGTCGTGCTGTAGGCCTTGGCTCGCCTAAGCACAGCAGCCAGTGTGCTGCGTCTTCGCTGCTCTCAGTGTCAGCACGCTCTCAGACTCCCTCTCAGTCTGACTACTCACAACTAACTGACTGAACTGCCTGGCTCCACCCTCCATATATATATCCCTAATGGGTTCCCTCTGGTTGTGTGAGGTGGAAGGGTGGAGGTGTTTGTATGTAATGAGGGCCTCTTGTGGAGAAGTCCATCCATGCACCCTGGGTCATGTGGTACCTGTGCACAGCAGGGTGCCACATATCCATCTTAACAAACAGTCCTTCTGAGGACTAATCCATCTGCAGAGATATCAGGCAGGCAGGGTGTATAGGCAGGTGGTCTATGAAGCAGACTGCAGTGCATATAGGACAAGAGGCTCTATTCCAGTTCTGTCAGCTGCTGCTGTTAGATATTTCTGGAAATAGGCCCAGGTCTCAGGGGACAGGAATAATTTTTTTTTGCATCTTAGTCCTCATTATTTGCTTAAAAAGCAATCCAGAGAACAAGTTTTTTCTGCGCCATTTGCTTGTTGGCACTGCAGAATACAGTCATGTCCTTTCCATATTACAGCGCTAAAAATTCATCTATTGAAAACTGTGTTTTCTCCGTCATACGGATCGCATATACGTTTTCAGATAATACTGCCATTTCTGGCCTCCATTAAATTTTTTTTTCAGTGTGTCAGCAAAGTTTTTGACACTGGTTTGCTGTTCAAAACAGTTACCTACAGGCCAGTGTGGCGCCCCTGAGGGTTCAGTCGCGCCAGAGGTACTGCATCTCACCCAGAGGTGTGGTATCTTACTCTCAGGTAAGGAAGGAGTACTACCCGGGACCCTAACACCTGCATCCAACACTACACTACTCCAGACCAGCAGGAGGGGCAAGATGCGTTGCTTCCCTGCTGAGCCCTGTCCCTGGCTGGAGTGGGGGGAACCAAAGTAGGGGGAACCATGTAGTGGGTGTGGGTGGAGGGAGAAGATCAGGGGAGCATTGAAGGAAGTGATAAAAAGAGAGAAGCCATCTTGGGAGTGTAGACAGTCTGAGAGGAGAAGTAGAGGGAGCAGGAGCTCTATAGGAGCTCTGCTCTGGAGGAGGGCCTAGCCAGAGAGGCCCAAGACTGGAGAGAGAGAGAGAGGAGCAGGAAAGGCTCCAGGAATGTGGAAGGGACCCCAGGGGTACGGGAAGTGCTGGAGGCCACCCGTACGCCCGAATCTACCAAGAGGTGGAGGGGTCAGGTCGCATAGAGGGGACCGGTCCCTAAACTAGCAGAGTTCTTTAAGCCTCAACTAGGAAACCGGAGGCTGCAGTATTTCAGGTACTGCAGCCACAAGCCACATCTGTCTCATCAAGAAGGTGGCCATTGAGGACCCAGGGGACAGAGAAGACGTCGCCCGGCAAGGTCCGCGGTCACTGGATTGGTACACTAGGTGTGAGGTGCAGGGAGACGACCAGAGGGAATACACAGAAGGGGGTCCCGTTACGTACTCCGGAGAGACCTGGGAGTTTGCTGAACCCCTCCCTGAGTGAGCACAGAACGCCGTGGGAAGTTACTTCCATCGTAACTGGAAGTCTAAGAAACTGTAAGTAAACCCTGGAAGCATCTCTAACACCCAGGTCACTGCCTAAAAGTGTGCCCATCATTTTGCAGGCTTTAGAGACCCTACACTACCTATTTTGCAGTATAAATCTCTCCCTAGCTCAGCAGCACTCTTCCTACACTGTCTGATCCGGAGCAACTGTGTCCAAGATGGTGGCGCCCGGTTTTAAATACTCGAGGTGACACTGTGCGGCCAGCCAATCACTGTAATGCCCACAACCAACATGGCTGCGGCATTACAGTGACTGGCTGGCAATCCCTGCATGTTCATTGGCTCTGTAAAGAGCGCCAAACATGCACGTTGGAGACCCGAGCTTCCGCCCGAGTAACCCGAAAATACTCAGTGCTCGCCGAACATCCCAAGTAGTGAGATGCTCGGGCGAGTACCGAGCAGTGTCGAGCATGCTTGCTCAACACTAATCCTGGTATTTGTGCTCCCCAATCCTGTTCCCCCATCCTGTTATGTGCTGCCCTAATCCCTATCCTGGTATGCATTGCACACCTCATCCCTATTCTGGCATGCATGGCACTCCTCACCCCCAATCCTGGTACGCATGACACCCCTCACCCTCAATCCTGGTACGCATGGCATCCCTCACCCCAAATCCTGGTATGCATGACACCTCTCACCACTAATCCCAGTATGAATGGCACCCCTCATCCCTATCCTGGTATGCATGGCACCCCACACCTCCAATCCTGGTATGCATGGCACCCCTCATTCCCAATCCTGTATGAATGGCACCCCTCACCCACAATCCTGGTATGCATGGCACCCCTCATCCCCAATCCTGGTATGCATGTCACCCCTCATCCCCAATCCTGGCATGCATGTCACCCCTCATCCCCAATCCTGGCATGCATGGCGCCCTTCATCCTGGTATGCATGGCTCCCTCATCCCGCATCCTGGTATGCATGGTACCGCCCATCCCTATGCTGGTATACATGGTACCCCTTATCCCTATCCTGGCATGCATGGCCCCTCATCCAAATCCTGGTATGCATGGCCCCCCCATATCCCTATCCTGGTGTGCATGGTACCCCTCATTCCCCAATCCTGGTATGCATGGTACCACTCACCCCTCAATCCTGGTATGCATGGTACCCCTCTTCCCCAAATCCTGGTATGTATGGTACCCCTCATCCCCCAATCCTGGTATGCGTGGCCCCCTCATCCCCCAATCCTGGTATGCATGGTACCCCTCATCCCCCAATCCTGGTATGCATGGTACCCCTCATCCCCCAATCCAGGTATGCGTGGCCCCCTCATTCCTCAATCCTGGTATGCATGGTCCCCTCACCCCCCAATCCTGGTATGCATGGTCCCCTCTTCCCCCAATCCTGGTATGCATGGTCCCCTCATTCCCCCAATCCTGGTATGTGTGGCCCCCTCATCCCTCAATCCAGGTATGTATGGTACCCCTCATCCCCCATTCCTGGTGTGTGTGGCCCCCTCATCCCCCAATCGTGGTATGTGTGGCCCCTTCATCCCCCAATCCTGGTATGTGTGGCCCCCTCACCCCCCAATCCTGGTATGCATGGTACTCTTCATCCCCCAATCCTGGTATGCATGGTACTCCTCTGCACACATACAAAAAAAATAAACACTTATACTCACCTTTCTTCCCTGTGCTCCAGCGCTGCTGTGTCTTGCTCTGCTGGAGGCCGGGGGAGGAGTGCGGCGGCCGAGCACCGTGCTGTCCGGCGCCATTTTGCTGAAGACACACTGCAAATGTGTCTTCAGTAAAATGGCGCCGGATAGCACAATGCGCATGCGCCGATTCCGATGCCTTCACTCCACCCCCGGTCTCCGGCCAGAAGAGAGGCGCCACGGCAATGCTCCTCTCGGTCAGATAAGTATGTAAGTATGGCGCCGGAGATCACGGTATGCGTTCAGTGTCTACGCATACCGCGATCTCCGGCGCCATACACTCCTCTTACCTGTAACAGCTACATGCGTTCTTCTGTCTGGAGCCAAACTGCGGGTCACGCATGCGCAGTCTATAGAGGCTTCAGACAGAGGGACGCTTGGCTGGTTATGTTATAGATAAGCTGTCAGTCACTGATAGGACCACCCATCGGACCTAAAATCCCAGAAAGAGCAGAGGTTCAAATGATGAAATAACGTCTTATACTGAATCTTTTCTCACAAAACTATATATCAATCTTCTCAACTCTCCCTTCTCTAGAACATGGTGCAAACAGATTGATCTATATTTTCCTGGTGACAGGTTCCCTTTAACCCCTTTAAAGCCCAAGACATACTAATACGTATCTGCGCCCTGGGCTTTAAGAGCCTGATACGTCTTAATACGTCTTTGCGATCGCGCCCGCACACAGGCTGTGCGGGCACGATCGCCGCCGGGTGTCAGCTGATTGTCACAGCTGACACCCGGTACTATGTGCACGGAGCAGTCACGCACCACTCCCGGCACATTAACCCCCGCAATGCTGCGATCGAAGTCGATCGCAGCATTGCGGTGGCAAAGGGAGGTGATCGCAATACTCACCTCCTCTTCCGGCCTCCAGCGCTGTCTGCCGCGGCTTCCCGGATGTTGCCATGACGACCCGATGTCGTCTTGACAACATCCGGGTCACCAGACAGCAAGAAGATAATTTGGTCATGCGCAGTGCATGACCAAACTGTCTTCTCCCTGTGCAGCGCTGACAGCCTGCATAGCACAGGGATGCTGCTCCATTCCTGTGCTATGCAGGCGATCAGAATAAAAAAAGTGAAAGTCCCATAGTGGGACAAAGTATAAAAGTAAAAGTAAAAAAAAAAAAAAAAAAAATGGAAAAATATAAAAAAAAATAAAAATAAATAATCTACCAAAAATATAAAAGTACACATATTTGGTATCGCCGCGTCCGGAATGACCCGACCTATAAAATTGTCGCACTAGTTAATCCCTTCAGTGAACACGGTAAAAAAAAAAACACGAAGCAAAAAACAATGCTTTATCATCATACAACCAAACAAAAAATGGAATAACACGCGATCAAAAAAACTAATATAAATAAAAATGGTACCGCTGAAAACGTCATCTTGTCCCGCAAAAAACATGCTGCCATACAGCTCCATCAGCCGAAAAATAAAAAAGTTATAGCTCTCAGAATAAAGTGATGCAAAAATGTAATTTTTTCTATAAAATAGCTTTTATTGTGTAAAAGCGCCAAAACATAAAAAAACAATATAAATGTGGTACCACTGTAAACGTACTGACCCGAAGAATAAAGCTACCTTATCAATTTTACCACACGTGGAACAGCATAAATTTAAAAAAAACAAAAAACAATTCCTGAATTGTTGGTTTTTGTTTATTCTGCCTCCCAAAAATCGGAATAGAAAGCGATCAAAAAATGTCACGTGCCTTAAAATGGCACCAATAAAAATGTCAACTCATCTCACAAAAACCAAGCCACCACATGACACTGTCGGCCAAAATATGGAAAAATTATAGCTCTCAAAATACAGCATGGCGATGCAAAAACTAGATTTTACAAAAAAATGCGTCTTTTAGCGTGTGACAGCTGTCAATCATAAAAACCCGATATGATTCTGGTATCTCTGTAATCGCACCGACCCGAAGAATAAAGTCGTCTAATCACTTATACCGCATGAGGAACGGCGTAAAAAATAAACTCTCAGGTTAGGGTTGTGCTAGGGTTAGGGTTGGGGTTAGGGTTGTGCTAGGGTTAGGGTTAGGGTTGGGTTAGGGCTAGGGTTAGGGTTGGGCTAGGGTTAGGGTTGGGCTAGGGTTAGGGTTAGGGTTGGGGTTAGAGTTGGGCTAGGGTTAGGGTTTGGGTTGGGCTAGGGTTGGAGTCAGGGTTGGCATTGGGCTACGGTTGGGGTTAGGGTTTGCGCTGGGCTAGGGTTGGTGTTAGGGTTGGGCTAGGGTTAGGGTTGGGCTAGGGTTGGGTTAGGGTTAGGGTTGGGATTTTTTTTCAAAAGTACACAAAAAAAAAAGATGACGATATGGCGACTAATGTTAAGCGCAAGTGTCTCCGACCCATATGCTTTGCGGCCAAAAAAACCTTGCGGGGATTGCCTGCCATGCACGAGCGATCCCTGCATGTATTTTTGGGTGTCTAATAACCGTGAAACATGCGGACGGGGACTCGAGCATGTCACTCGAGCACCTGTGATACATGGTGCATACCTGAGTACCTGATGCAAACTGAAGTATCGAGCACTTGCGCTCAAGACTAATGACAACTTATTCAATATGATGACCTAATGTTATCAAATTCTGTGTCGTACCTCTGGGTTCAAAATGTTCACTATACCCCTTGATAAAATCCTTGAGGGGTGTAGTTTCCAAAATGAGGTCACTTGTGGGGGGTTTCCACTATTTAGGCACATCAGAGTCTCTCCAAACGTGACATGGCGTCCGCTTGATTCCAGACAATTTTGCGTTCAAAAAGTCACACAGTGCTCCTTCCCTTCTGAACTCTGCCGTGCGCCCAAACACTGTATTTTCCCCATATATGGGGTACTGGCGTACTCAGGAGAAATTGCACAAAAGTTTTTGGGGTCCATTTTCTCCTATTACCCTTGTGAAAATAAAAAATTGGGGCTAAAACATCATTTTTGTGGAAAAAGTTTGATTTTTTTATTTTCACGGCTCCATGTTATAAACTTCTGTAAAGGACTTGGGGGTTCAGGGTGCTCACCACACATCTAGATAAGTTTCCTGAGGGGTCTAGAGTCGAAAATGGTGTCACTTGTGGGGGGTTTCCACTGTTTAGGCACATCAGGGGCTCTCCAAACGCAACATGGCGTCCACTAATTATTCAAGCAAATTTTACAATCAAAAAGTCAAATGGCGCTCCTTCCTTTCCGAACCCTGCCGTGCACCCAAGCAGTGGTTTTCCCCCACACATGGGGTATCTGCTTACTCAGGAGAAATTGCACAACAAATTTCATGGTACAATTTCTCTTGTTACCCTTATGAAAATGCAAAATTGGGGCTGAAAAACATTCTTTTGGGAAAAATGTGAAAATTTTATTTTTACAGCTCACTGTTATAAACTTCTGTGAAGCACCTGGGGGTTCAAGTTGCTCACCACACATCTAGATAAGTTCCCTGAGGGGTCTAGTTTCCAAAATGGTGTCACTTGTGGGGGGTTTCCACTGTTTAGGCACATCAGGGGCTCTCCAAACGCAACATAGTGTCCGCTAATTATTCAAGCAAATTTTATATTCAAAAAGTCAAATGGCGCTCCTTCCCTTCAGAACCCTGCCGTGCGCCCAAACAGTGTTTTTTCCCTACATATCGGGTATCTGCGTGCCCAGGGGAAATTGCACAACAAATTTTGTTCATTTTTTTCTTCCACATTCCAAAAATTCCTGTGAAGCACCTGAGGGGTTACTAAAGTTCTTGAATGTGGTTTTAAGCACCTTGAGGGGTGCAGTTTTTGGAATGGTGTCACTTTTGGGTATTTTCTGTCATAAAGACCCCTCAAAGTGACTTCGAATGTGATGTGGTCCCTAAAAAAATGGTTTTGTAAATTTTGTTGGAAAAATGAGAAATCGCTGGTCAACTTTTAACCCTTATAGCTCCCTAATAAAAAAAAAATTTTGGTTACAAAATTGTGCTGATGTAAAGTACCCATGTGAGAAATGTTATTTATTAACTATTTTGTGTGACATATCTCTCTGATTTAAGGGCATAAAAATTAAAATTTTGAAAATTGCGAAATTTTCAAAATTTTTGCCAAATTTCAGTTTTTTTCCGCAAGTGATATCAAAGAAATTTTACCACTGTCATGAAGTACAATATGTCATGAAAAAGCAATCTCAGAAACAGGGGGATCCATTGAAGCGTTCCAGAGTAATTACCTCATAAATTGACAGTGGCCAGAATTGTAAAAATTGGCCTGGTCATTAACGTGCAAACCACCTTGGGTTGTAAAGGGGTTAATAGAACTATTCCTGATAGAATAAGGGCTCATGAACATAACCATATCATGGCTATTTATTGTATAGAACAGCAATAGGGCTATTATAGATGCATATATCAGCTATGCTAGACTTCTAAGTTACTCCAACTTTATATAAAGTTTGGGCACCACTGATCAAATTACTTTAGTTATTGGGAACAGCAAGTTGATGT
Organism: Phyllobates terribilis; assembly: GCF_046119375.1. Taxonomy (NCBI): domain Eukaryota; kingdom Metazoa; phylum Chordata; class Amphibia; order Anura; family Dendrobatidae; genus Phyllobates; species Phyllobates terribilis. Next base: position 275,158,290 of record NW_027362765.1, read on the forward strand.
TTAAATGATCTCTAAAAGGCCTAAAGTTAAAGATGACACAATTCATTTGTATTTTAGGCAAAAAAATGTTATTTTTTACATTTTAAAAATTACAAAAAGGAAAATGGTCCAAAGCAAAGGTTTGGGCACCCTTCATGGTTAGTACCTAGTAGCACCTCCTATTGAAAGTTTCACAGTTTGTAAATGCTTTTAGTAGCCAGACAAGAAACTTTCAATTCTTGTTTGAAGGATTTTCATCTATTCTTCCTCCCAGTTCTGTGAGATTCCTGGGTCGTCTTGCATGCACTGCTATTGTGAGGTCTAGCCACAGATTTTCCATGATGTTCAGATCAGGGGACTGTGAGGGCCATTGTTAAACCTTCAGTTTGCGCCTTTTGAGGTATTCTATTGTGGATTTTGATGTGTGTTTATGATCATTGTCCATTTGTAGAAGGCATCCTCTTTTCAACTTTATCTTTTTTACAGTTGGTGCAGGGGCGTACATAGGAATCAAGCTCTAATTGGGCCCTCCCCAAAAGAAAATGTAAATAATAGTCGGGGTCACCAAAGATCAGATCTCACAACTTTCTATCCTTTACATAGTCATTTTCCTCCTGCTGAAGTCCTAGATCTCTCTTTCATTGCCCCATAAAGTGTGATGCCAATAAAAGGGCCCCCCAAACACAGTATGATACCCCCATGGTGAATTCCTCCACATACGCAGTATAATGACCCTACTCAGGGTCGGCTCCAGGTTTTTCTTGGCCCCGGGCGAAAGAGTCTCAGTGGGCCCTTTTAACACATACACGATTCATGATGCACAGATACGGCGGAGAAATATATATATAGTACACAGGGCCCAGCCTGCCACCTCATCCTTCACATATGCAGAAATGCGCACGCACACACGGTACGCAGATATGCGCAAGCACACACGGTACGCAGACACGCGCACGCACACACGGTACGCAGACACGTGCACGCACACACGGTACGCAGACACGCGCACGCACACGCGGTACGCAGACATGCGCACGCACACACGGTACGCAGACATATGCATGCACACACGGTACACAGACATATGCACGCACACATGGTACACAGATATGTACACATACTTACATACACACATTTTTACACAAATTCTTAAAGACATATAAAACAGACAAATATATATACACAGTCATACACACTGACATTCACATACATGCACTCACACAGACCCATTACAAATATTTTTAATATGGGGATTAGGGAAGCCTCACTCACCTGTCCCCGGTCCAGTGTCCTGTCCAGCAGCTCCTCAGGTATGGGGCAGTGCAGGGCCCCCGGCGTGTCACAGACATCATGGCCCTGGACCATCAGAGGGGCCCACTTGCGGTCGGGTCCGGGTCCAGGCCGCTCCCCCCCATCTGTGCAGGACCTCTGACGGTGTTTGATTGCCGGCACTCCCCCCAGACATGGCCGAGCGCTGTGCGGTTGTGTCTGCTAGTGTAGCACCCTGAAGATTCGGCTGCTACAGGGGTATTACACCTCAAGCCAGAGGTGTGGTATTCCACTCCCGGGTAAGGATGGAGTGTGGAACTGAGCTCAGTAGGCTGCATGCACTACACACATCCCATTTCCGAGGAACAGACCGACGGTACTCCCACTAGAGAAATGTGCAGGTACGACAGTGTCTGTTCCTGGCTGGAGTGGGAGGGGGGTGGAACATCCCAGTAGTGTAGGGGCAGATAGGGGGAGCAGTCTGGGTAGTGCTAGGAGCTCATTGGGTGCTGGTCACCTGAGCTCACACATAGAGGGAGTATATAAGGTGGGCACCATCTTAGGACAGGGTCTTTTGCAGAGTGAGGTCAGTCTGTCAGAGTTGAGTCAGAGAAGCAGAGCAGAGGAGAAGAGCAGCTCCAAGGCCAAGAGAGAGAGAGAGGAGAAAGAAAGACCCAGAGGGGGAGAAAGAAGGAACTCCAAGAGCCCAAATTAGACCAGAGGGTGAAGAGTTGGCAACAGGGTACCGGATCCCAAGCTGGCAGAGGCTACAGCACACCTTAGCCAGGAACCGGAGGTCGTGGGCAGGACCGATCTACCACGATCACCCACTAAATCCACCCGGAAGGCAGACCAGGAATAGGGTCAGGGAACCCAGAGACAAGGGTTTACCACCAAGAGGCCCGAGGGAGCCGGACATAGGTGGATCCCTGGTGGGGAAGGCCAGAGAAGAGGACAGGACAGAAAGGGAGCTCAGGACCACGCTCCAGAATCACCTGGGGGTTGGCTGAGTCCAGGACCTGGTGGACGCATCACGGCTCGGGTGGTCACTTAAGGCCGGAGTGACCAGAACAACTGCAGTAAGTAAACAAACCCTGAACTGCACAGCCCGACTCTGAGTCTCATTTCCATCCTCGCTGCACCACCACAACCCCCATCCTCTGCAACTGACCCCCTGAGGCTATACCCCTCCCGTTGGGGGTTATACTACCTGAGCTGCACATACATCACCAGCCTCAGCGGACCCTGCTGCAGCGGCGGCCGTATTGACCGCAATTCAATGGGTGGCGTAGTCGACACAAAAGAACATCTAGTAACATCATAAGGACTGCCACACACTGAGCTTGACACCCTGGGCACGGACCGGGTCACAGCCACTCGGAGACTACAACCCCCATCTGATCCGGCTCCGGGTATCCCCCAAACAACACTGGCCCAGGGGGCGCGTCACTAGTAATGATGCGGCAGGGGCAACACACAAGCACAATTAAAGGTGCAGTGCCGTCGACCCTGCCGCGTCATTACTAGCAGACACAGCCGCACAGCGTGCGTCCGTGTCTGGGGGGAGTGCCGGCAATCAAGCAGCACCTGCGTCACTGAACAGGTGCCGAAGAAGCAGCCAGGGCCCCGACAGTGAGTGGGCGGTGGGCCCCGACAGTGAGTGGGCGGTGGGCCCCGACAGTGAGTGGGCGGTGGGCCCCTCTGATTTTCCAGGGCCCCGGCACTTGCCCGGGTACACCGGGTGCTGACGCCGGTCCTGACCCTACTATACCCCACCTCAACTCCCAGGGCAAAGTATGCTGACCCCAACACAGTATGATCCCCCAACTGTGAGCCCCTAGAGCTAGAGAGGATGGTACATAATAAGGGAGGGTGTTCTACATAATAAAAGAGGAAACTATATAACTAAGGACGGCGCTATACATAATAAGTGAGTACACTATATACTAAGGGACTGTGCTATACATAATAAGGCTACATTCCTGCATCTGTGTGCAGTGTCGGTGTGCAGCCCTGTTTTACCGACGCATTGAGCATGTCCTATTCTAATCCTCAAAATCGGATCAGAACAGGACATTCTCTGACCCTCTTAGATCTCATTCTCAGATCCGTGATTTTCATGGATGTGTGAATGGATCTATAAAACTGTACGAGTCCATAGACCATCCTATAAAACCATCCTGGCAGCATACGGACATTTCACATGTGAGAATGCAGCCTAAGGGATTTTACAGATAACATTATCACTCCAAGTCACACAGTGCAGATACAGAATAATATTTACATCCAGGCACTTACCGCTGACGTGTCATATGATCAGAGTCGGTTTCTGCTGCTTCTTCTCCATCTGGTTAGACCTTCATGTCGACATCTCCCAGCCACGACTCGTCTTGTCATGATGATCTCCAGGCTAGAAAATAACAAGGTCACATATTGTATGCATACATGTGTCTCCCCCACTCTGCGTCCTCGAATACAGATATGTACCCCCCATTAATATACTTTTAGCCACTTAGTAATCAAAATATAAAGTGATAAGCAGCACTGTGCCCCCCATTAACTATAATCTCCACCAGCAAATAATATAAATTATTCAGTCTCTGTGACTCTCCCCAATTAACTGTAAGGTTATGTGCACACGAAAAACATACAAGGCTTCACACTACAAGCAAAGTGAAACCCCCATAATTGCTCTCTCCCAGCACCCCCATCATTGCTCTCTCCCACCACCTCCATCATTGCTCTCTCTCAGCACCCCCATCATTGCTCTGTCCCAGCACCCCCGTCATTGCTCTGTCCCAGCACCCCCATCATTGCTCTTTCCCAGCACCCCCATCATTGCTCTCTCCCAGCACCCCCATCATTGCTCTCTCTCAGCACCCTGTCATTACTCTATCCCAGCACCTCCATCAGTGCTCCCTCCCAGCCCCCCATCATTGCTCTGTCCCTGCAACCCCATCACTGCTCTGTCCCAGCACCGCCATCATTGCTCTCTCCCAGCCCTACTATCATTGCTCTCTCCCAGCACCCCCATCATTGCTCTCTCCCAGCACCCCCATCATTGCTCTCTCCCAGCAACCCCATCATTGCTCTGTCCCAGCACCTCCATCATTGTTCTCTTCCACCACCCCATCATTGCTCTCCCCAGCAGCCCCGTCATTGCTCTCTCCCAGCAGCACGTCATTGCTCTCCCCTTCCCCACCATCCCCATCATTGCTCTCCCCAGCCCTATCAGCCCCATTATTGCTCTTCCCAGCCCCATCATTGCTCTCCCTAGCCCCATCATTGCTCTCCCCAGCCCCATTATTGCTCTTCCCAGCCCCATCATTGCTCTTACCAGCCCCATCATTCCTCTCCCCAGCCCCATCAGCCCCATTGCTCTTCCCAGACCCATCAACCCCATCATTCCTCTCCCCAGCCCCATCATTGCTCTCCCAAGCCCCATCATTGCTCTCCCCAGCACCATCATTTCTCTCCCCAGCCCCATTATTGCTCTTCCCAGCCACATCAGCCCCATTATTGCTCTCCCCAGCCCCATCAGCCCCATTATTGCTGTCCCCGGCCCCATCCACCCCATTATTCCTCTTCCCGGCCCTATCAGCCCCATCATTCCTCTCCCCGGCCCCATCTGCCCCATTATTGCTCTCCCCTGCCCCATCATTCCTCTCCCCAGCCCCATCAGCCACATTATTGCTCTCCCCAGCCCCATCATTGCTCTCCCCAGCCCCATCATTGCTCTCCCCAGCCCCACCATCCCATTATTCTTCTCCCCAGCCCCATCAGACCCTTTATTGCTCTTCCCAGCCCCATCATTCCTCTCCCCAGCCCCATCAGCCCCATTATTGCTCTCCCCAGCCCCACCATTCTACCATTGCTCTCCCCCCACCTCCCCTCCCCAGCGTTTCAGTAAAAAAAGCCAAAAAAAACAACTTACCTCAGCTCGCTCCTCTGCAGTATCCTCCTGGTTGCCGACAGCTTTCTTCCTGACGCAGGTGCACGCTGCATGATGACTTCATCAAGCTGTGCTCACCTAGGTCAGGGAGGAAGCAGAGGACGAACCCTCCAGCTCCGCTGCTATTCTCCTCCTGACAGCAGCAGAGCTCCAGGGATCGCTCACTGACCACCACGTGCAGGAAGCAGCTGCACCTTGCGGGTCCCTTGGTGCAGCTGCATGGTGGGAACCCGGCGCAGCTGCACCGGCGGCGGTATGTCCACCCCTGGACTGCTATGGGACCCCCCCGGCTCATGGACCCCATAGCAGTCGCGTGGTCTGCCGCCATTGGCGGTACGCCACTGAGTTGGTGTTATGTTTATATGTTCTTTTGCATACTTCAGATGCTGAATTTTATGGTGAGGACACAGGAGAGGTTTTCTTCTGTCTCTTCCATGAAGGCCACATTTGTGTCTGTTTGTCTGAACAGGAGAACAATGTACCAAAACTCCAGAGTCTGTTAAATCTTTCTGAAGGTATTCTGCAGTCAAGTGGATGTTCTAATTTGCCTCTCTAGCAATCCTATGAGCAACTCTCACTGAAATTTTGCTTGGTCTTCCAAACCTTATCTTGACCTCCACTGTTCCTGTTAACTGCCATTTCTTAATGACATTTTGAACTGAGGAAAGGGCAACATGAAAACACTTTGTTATATTCTTATAGCCTTCTCCTGTTTTGTGGGCCTCCATCATTTTCATTTCCAAAGTGCTAGGCAACTGCTTAGAAGAACCCATAGCTGCTGTTTTTTTGGCACATGGTTAGAGGAGGCTGGGTTTTTATAAAGCTGGGAAATTTGCATCACCTGGACTTTCCGAACGATGATAGTGAAAAAGCCATAACACTAACAAGCTAATTAAGGTTTGAAACTATCGTCAACATTATGTGCGCCCACACATCTGCAACGGTGCCCAAACTTTTACATCGGCCCATTTTCCTTTTTGTATTTTTTAAAATGTAAAACATTACAATATATATATATTGTTTTGCCCAAAATACAAAGGAAATGTATCATCTTTAACTTCAGGTCTTTTAGAGATCATGCCATCTTCAACTTGCTAAACTGTTCACAATAACAGTAATTTTGACCAGGGGTGCCCAAACTTTTACATGCCACTGTATGTGAAGAATTTTATGCTCCATTGGACTCTATAAATGCTGGTAATCACCCTTAGAAACATAGTTCTGATACCATGGAGCATGTATATAGCAGTATATGGAGTATGTGCAGCTCCATTCTAAGTAGTTGTATGGCCTCTCTGCATCAGAGTAGAAGTGTTATGCTTTTCTGCATATGTATGTGTGCCTCTGTATGAAATCAGATATTTGGTTTATCCATTTCTATGACAGCCCTATTACAACTCTAGTCAAAACTAAGCTACATTAGTCTACATTGCAACTTTGGCGGAGACACAGGTTGCATGACCAAAAATCGCTATGTGCCAAAGCTACAATGCCGGCAAGTCGCAAAAAATCAAACCCAGTTCAAATTTTTGCAACTTGATTGGAGCGGTACCTTTGTGGTTGTAATGTGACTCCATGCACCTGCATTATGTTGTAATGTATCTGTATTAGCAGCACATAGTGATCTTTGGCCACGTGACCTGTGTCGTGGCCAAATTTGCCATGTAGTCCTAGTTATGTGCATTAGGCTTAAAGCTGTGCAATCACATTTTAGCAATCCTATAAAGTTATGATTTGTCTTAGCTTAAAGATTTAGTCATCTCTAACCTCCTAGTAATTTCATTCTTTAATAGAAAAATGTTAATTTTTATATTCCTTTTTTAAAATTTTATATGCATTTTTATTTTATTATTAATTGCTCCAGCTTTCATTCCTTTTCAATAAAAGAGAATAATATTTTGTACTTTGCTTTGATACAAGGTTTAACATTTAACTTGGCCACAGGCTATGAAACTATAAAAATAAACTAAGAAATAAAAATTGGAAATATAATTTGGATAAGAAAAACTAAAGTTGAGAAGTTTATATAAGTTTTTTCATTATCTTATCGATCGCATAAAAATGGTTTAAATAAGTTATTGTTTCTTCATTCCCTGTCTTTTATTCACTTTGTGATACTGTATATGCACACAGGACAAATAAAAATTATATTTTACTCTCCATTTGCCACAAGTAAAATGGCAACACCATAGTACCGTATTTTTCGGACTATAAGACGCACTTTTCCCCCCCAAATTTGGGAGGAAAATGGGGGGTGCTTTTTATGGTCCGAATGTAGATAGTTGCATACCTAATAGTTGCGGTGCTGGTGGAGCGGGATCACAGGGCCCTCTGTTCGCTCCCTCCTTCCTTCAGGAACCCGGAGGCAGGGCCAGCAGCAGAAGAGGTGAGATGCTGTGGGCCGGTGTCTGGCTGGGGGCCCGTGAGCGGCGCGGCTTTCTGGTGTGCGTGGCCATCTTCATGAAGCTGTGATCTACAGGAAAATTCGGCCCGAGCTGGCGCATGTGCAAACTTGTAGCTCGGGTGGCTATTTTTCTGTAGATCACAGCTTCAGGAAGATGGCTGTGCACACCGGAAAGCCACTCACGCAGCTCTGCCACGACGCTCACCAGCTCCGGCCGGCAGCCAGACACCAGCCCCGGCCCCCATCGAGACACCGGCCCCTGGCACCGGGCCTCAACCAGGGTCCGGCACGCTGCCAGACACCTGCCCTGGCCCACATCCAGACACCTGCCTCTGGCATCGAGCCTCGGCCAGGCCCCAGGCTCCCAGCCAGGCCCCAGGCACCCAGCCAGGCACCAGGATCCCAGCCAGGCACCAGGCCCCAAACCAGGTCCCAAGCCCTCAACCAGGCACCGGGCCTCAGCCAGGACCCAGGCCCCCAGCCAAGCACCTGGCCTCAGCAATCTCACCTTTTCTGCTGCAGCTGCCAGGTTCCTGAGGGAGGGAACGGAGGGCCCTGCGATCCTGCTCCACTACCACTGCAACATCCCACTGCTGGAGTACTGGCTTCCTGAAGGACCTTGCCTCCTATGACCCTCGCTTCACTGCCCCCCAGGTAAGATACTGTACTTATTCAGACTATAAGACGGACCCCCATCTTATAAAAAATATTTTTTCCCTATATTCCACCCCAAAATTTGGGGTGCGCCTTATGGTCCAAAAAATACGGTATTTAAATTTGCATCAGAGCAGATCCAAACCTGGCTGAATAATTGCAGAAATCACTGTGACTGTCTCTTTCATCTGAATTGAACAAGACAAAACACAAACAATGGATGATAAAAGACAGCGCAAGCAATATAGCCTAAGGGCTCATGCAGACAATCGTATTATCAGTCTGAGTGTGATCAGACAAAACATTGGATTGCACTCAGACCAATGTTATGCTATACGGCTGTGCACATGTCAGATTTTTTCCTCAGTGCCAGTCTGGGGAAAAAAAATCACAGCATGCCCAAATTTGATCCGCTATTCGGATCGCACTCTACAATTCAAATCAATGAGTCTGTGTAAACCATAAGTCCAATTTGTACAGACTGACACAATGGAGAAGATAGAGAAATGTTTTTCTCCATGTTCTCCACACCCGGGAGAATCGGATCACACTGTGATCACACTATAATCAAACTCTGATCAGCGCTTGATCAGAGTGTGATTTGTATAATTGACCCGATTCTCTTGGATGAGAAAATACTTGGTTGACTGCACCTGACCTAACATTACCAAAATATCTGGGATGAAGGGAGACATTGATGCCATGTGCTTACACAATTAAAACTCTTATTAAACTCTAAAGGCGTTAAGCAGCCCTTAACATGGCCGATAGAGATTACTCACACCCTTGCAATATATCTTCTTCTATGTTTATTCTTCTCTAACAATAATCACTGAAATATAATAGTCCTGAAAGGCATTGCAGGGTAATCTCAGTTTACTGTACTGTAAATATTCTCATTATAAGGCCAGAGACCCACTATCAGTATTTGGTCAGTATTCGGTCAGTATTTTTTTCTCAGGAGTGGGAGTCGAAAACAGGAGTGGGTGATAAATGCAGAATTGGTGACTTGTTTCTATTATACCTTTTCTCTGATTGTTCCTCACCTGGTTTTGGCTCCCGCTCCTGGGAAAAAATACTGACCGAATACTGATAGTGGGGCCATGGCCTAATAGTAAGTGGGGGATTGGAATGACTGACAGAATCAGCTATATTGTTCTCTTGATAAGACTCGATAAGCAACTAGTTGTCAACATCACAGGCACCAAACCTATAAGAAGCTATGGTGCCAATCTTGCTCTCTGTGTATGACAGCTGCCAGTCATGCACTGTTGCTACCACTTCTCAATGTGCCAACCACAAGCTCGATAATTCTCTGGCCGCCAGATTAGAACACTAATAGGATGCCGCATGTACTTGTCACATAGAAGGCACAGTGTTTGCTTTAATTTATGTCAGTAGATACAGTGTGTATTATATTTCATGTCATGGGACATAGTACATTAAATGTATTCATCTGAAAAAAAACAAATTATTTATGGAACAATATGTTCTATATGAAGACATAATTTACATTATCTTATAATTAATTTCAGAGGGCCAAGTGTACAGTATATTATAATTAATTTCATGGGGCATGTAGTATACTATCATTTTTTTTGTGGACACAGTTTATTTTATAATTTATTCCAGCTAGAGTGAAATTAATCTCTCAAAATGTGATTCTGGCAGATTAGTTAAATTCAGGATGTAGGTGGGGGGGCTCTATTCAAACCAAATTATTTTGATGCAAAAAATAATATACTTTTATACTTAATACTCTGCTGACCCACCTGTCTTTCTGTCTAGTCTCCTTTATTATTCTTCTCTCTCCAGGCCATTTGGCAGTTGCAGTGCTTTCAGACAAAACTGGGGAGGAACAAATAATTGTTGGGAAGGAGTATTGTCAGGGACTATCTCTTGAGATTTACTTATCTCCTCAACAAGATTGAGAGAAATTGAGGAGACAACTATACCTTTAGCTAAAATAGAGACTTGATGACTTGTTGTAGTTTGAGATGGGCATAAACTTTGGGAGAGAGCATTGGCTTTTATATTTTTCGGATCAGGTCTAAATGTCATTACCAAATCAAACCTTGAGAAGAACAAAGCCCATCTAGCTTTCCTAGGTTTAGACGTTTCTGTTTCAAAATACAGTATATAAGGTTTATATCGTTTATGATAGCAGCGATTTTATGTTTGACACAGTCATGGAAGTATCTTGAATCCTCAAAGACTTGATGGCCAACAATTAATGATAAGCAATATCATGATTCTTTTGATACTTTTTAGCAGATGAAAATTTTTGTGAATAGAGTTGAGTGAGAGACTGTGTACTTTGTGACAACAATGCTCCAACTCCAAACTCTTAGGCTAAGTGCCAACGATGCAGAAATGCTGGACATTTTTTCCACTTCTACCTGGCAGGAAAAAAACATGCGGATTTTACATGCGTTTTTCCTGCCAGGTAGAAGCGTTTGTGAAGCGTTCTTCACTTGCATTTCTGCATGCGGGTTATCAAGCGCTTTTCCCAGCGATTTTAGCATCACTTGGAAAAGTGCTTGACAACTTGGTCACACTATATAAATTTATGCAACCAGCATGGATTTATATTCTGTGACCAAGTAATAGTTAAAAAAAAGAATAAGAATGGTAAAAAATAAAGATTATACTTACCTTTCGATGGCCCCCGGTGCTTTCTCCGCTGCATCCGGTCTGTTGTATTGGTCACGGTGGTGTTTAAGGACCTGCCATGACGGAATTTTGTCATGTGACAGGTCACGCGACCGCCGACATCAGCGGTCGCGTGACCTGTCACATGACTAAATGACGTCATGGCAGGTGCTTAAACACCACCGCGACCCATACAACAGACCAAACGCAGTGAAGAAAACACCGGGGGCCATCAGAAGGTAAGTATAATCTTTAATTTATATTTTAAATTCTTTTTTTAGCAGGTACAATGCTACCAGAGTCTGGAGGAGAGTCTCTTCTTCTCCAGACCCGGGTAACATGCGCACATTGAACCGTGTGATATCCGCATGTGCAGATGCAGTGATGCGGATGTCACGCGGTCCAATGCAAGTCAATGGCTGCGATTACGCTGGGTGTCCGCAAAATCAATGGACATGATGCGTATTTTTCCGCAATGATAATCTGCAGCGGAAATTTCCACAGCACATGCGGATTATCATTGGGGACTATGGGGCACATATTACCAAGCGGTTTTTAAGTGTTTTCGCTGCGTAAATTCCGCGGCAAAAAGCTTGAAAAACGCATAGTGGGCATGCAGCCTAAGGCATCTAATTTCACCACAAAAGGACGTTGTATCAATACTGGCTGGATGAATACAGGGTCAGACAAGAAATTTTCTATTCTGACTCCATAACTAGGCTGTGAATGTGGGGCACTTTCGACATCGTTTCTAGGCTGTCTCTATGTACCATTACTCACAGACAGAGATTTCATCAGAAAGCTTGACTTGACTGCAGGAGGCATGTTTGAAGATTCCAAATGTAGGTTTATTTTCAGGCTGAATTCTTGTAGTTATGCACAATAGCAGTATCAAAGATATTAAAAAAAATAAGCCAATTCCCTGCAGTAAATAAACGGCAATAATGCATGGAAATATAGGGTGCTTAGTTAACAAAATTTTGATAAAAAAATGTAAAAGACATCTGACCACGTCAAGGTGACCCTATTGCCATTGTTCTAATCTCCAATAAAACCTTACCATTTGTCAAGTAATGAGCATTTGGATACGAGTTAAGAAGGCCTGAACCCTGCTAGTGGACACACAGCCATGGGGAACCACTTGAATATAATGATCAGCTCAAAGAAAAGGCAGGCCAAACCTTTATATACACTGGATGCAAACAGACTGAAACAAAATCCTAAAGAGATAAACTGGAATATCAGTTGGTGTGCATGCAGCATGTAAGCGCATGTTCACACTGGCCACTAATCAGACAAAACCCAAGAAAAAACATAATAAGCTAATTAGTGTTGAGCCACCCCCGTAGTGTTTGAGTTCGGCTCGGTTCGTCGAACACCCATATGTTCTCCGAACTGTTTGTCGAACTGTTCGTCGAACACCGTTGAACACCATTAAAACCAATGGCAGGCAAGCAAAAACACATAGAAACACATAGAAAACACATAGAAAACACTTCAAAGGTGTCCAAAAGCTGACAAACTGCTCAGAAGACACAACTAACACATGGAAAAGTGACAAGTACATATAGTCATGCGAAAAGAAAAGAGGTGGAGGAGTAAAAGGAGGGGGAGACACAGATATAGGCATTAGTGTTGAGCCACCCCCGTAGTGTTCGAGTTCGGTTCGGTTCGTCGAACACCCGTGTGTTTGCCGAACTGTTCGTCGAACTGTTCGTCGAACACCTTCGAACACCGTTAAAACCAATGGCAGGCAAACAAAAACACATAGAAACACATAGAAAACACCTTCAAAGGTGTCCAAAAGCTGACAAACTGCTCTGAAGACACAACTAACACATGGAAAAGTGACAAGTACATATAGTCATGCGAAAAGAAAAGAGGTGGAGGAGTAAAAGGAGGGGGAGACACAGATATAGGCATGTCATGCCCTTCTAAAATCCAAAAAGTGAGAAGCCGACACGTTCAGTCCGCTCCTGCCCGTGCCACCTCCGTGTCGCCGGGTTTGTGCCAGAGCCGCGGTGAACCCTGACGGCCAGCCCCCCTCTCCCAATACTGGTGCCTGTCCGCTGGTGGGTCGAGCGAGCCCCCCTGTGGTGGAGGCAGCTCTAAGCTTTTTAATTTAAATTGTCTCTCTAATTTGAATGAATATACTTTAAATCCATTTACAAGGATCTATTGGAGGGCAAGTCTCATGCCAGCAGCCGCGTAATTCCAGCTCCAGTAGCTTCCACTAAAGCTGCTGCAGTTAAAAAGCTTTTATAAGGATCGAGCTCGGCTGTCCACCGCAAGGCATCCTACTGCCAGTCCCAGCCCCTATGCCTTGGGGTGCCTCCTGATGCTCTTCACTGAGTATCCCGTGGTACCGAAGCATTTCCTTTGAAAAAATTAAGTGTCCAAACTACAGGTGGTGTAGCTTGCGTAACAGCCGGGATAATCCGCTGACTAGCAGACACTGCTACTAGGCACAAAGTATTTCCTGGGCTAGATGCAGTTAAAAATTTGTAATTAGATACTCTCGTTGGATGCTGAGAAAGCATTCCATAGAGTCTCCTGGCATGCCATAAATGATTCTCTTAAAAAGCTTGGGGTAGGGGTCTAGGGGACCCTTTTATAGCCAAAATCACAGCCCTGTATCAAAATACGTCACCTAGGCTGAAGATAAATGGAACTGTAGCACCTTGAGGGCTCGGTTGCTACAGAGGTATTGCACCTCACCCAGAGGTGTGATATCTCACTCTCAGGTAAGGATGCAGTGTGGATCAGGACCCGACACCTGCATGCATTACACCACATTGCCGTGGGGCAGGGCGACCAATATGCCTCTGAGATGGGCACGACAGTCCCTGTCCCTGGCTGGAGTGGGGGGATGGAACACTGAGGAAGGGGAACCCTGTAGTGCAGGAGCAGGGAGGAAGCAGTTCCTGGGTGCATTGAGAAGGGAGTATAAAAGGTGGGCACCATCTTAGTTCAGTGCAGAGAAGTCTGAGCAGAAGTGGCAGGGAGCAGGGGCTCTGCATGAGCTCTGCTCCGGAGGCGGGCCTAGTAACAGAGGCCCAGGCCTGGAAGAGGGAGAAGGAAGGAAGAGGAGCGGAGAAGGCTCCAGGAACGAGGAATGAAGGGATCCCAGGGGTGCGGATGGGCGAGTCGCCACCGCACGCCCGAATCCACCTGCGTGGAGGGGTCAGGCCAAAGGGGGAGACCGGTCCCCAAAACTAGTGGAGGCAGGAAACGACCCTCAGCTAGAAACCGGAGGCTGTGACATTTTATGTGGCGCAGCCATTCGCTACACCCGCTAGGAAGGCACCACATAGGGTCAGGGAAACTGGCGCCAAGTTTACTAAGAGGAGGCCCGAGGCAGCCGGACAGAAAGGTTGGTAAGAAAGGCCAGACAAAGGACACACAAAGGGGGTCCTGTGAAGCGCTCCAAAGTTATCTGGGAGTTGTCTGAGCCCCTCACCTGGTGAGCACAGTACGACGTGGGCAGCCGTTACCTGCAGACGTGGTCTGGATAATAAGAACTGTGAGTAAAGGCCCTGGACTGCATCACTGACTCCGTGTCGTTACTGCTGCTGCCCTGCACCATCACCCCCATCCTCCGCATACACTGCCCTGAGGCTATACTCCTCCCGTGGGGAGTTATGCTACGCTCTGCTGCACCCACAACACCAGCCTCAGCGGTCTGCCCTGGAGCGGCGGTTCACTTTGACCGCAATCCACGGGTGGTGTAGTCGGACATTTAAACATCAAAACCACATAAATAGTTCCGCCACTGGTTTGACCGCCCTGAGCCACGGAACCGGGTCGCCGCCACGGAGACTACAACCACCAGCATCCACCAAAAAGGGTCCGGCTCCGGGTGTCCCAAGGCCCAGGGGGTGCGTCAGAACATTTTCATCACCTTTCACAATCACCAATGGGACAAGGCAGGGATGTCCTCTGTCCCCTCTCTTATACATCCTAGTGACGGAGCACCTGCTCTCATCAATTCGCCATAACCCCAATATTAGGTGGATTGAGGTGGGAGGCACCGAGTACAAGTGCTCTCTATTTGCTGATGATGTCCTAGTATATATCACTCAATCACATATATCCATCCATGCTGTTATGGCTGAAATAGATCACTTTGTTACATGGTCAAATTTTAAAATAAAGGCAGCGAAGTCTGAGGCCCTCGATGTCTCCCTCCCCAAATCCATATAGGATTCCATCCAGTCCAACTTTCCCTTTGCCTGGCCCTCACAGGGTATCAAATACTTAGGAATTCCTATTCATATAGACCTCTCCCATCTATGTTATCTTAATTTTGGGCCCTTTATTGAACAACTCCATACAGACCAGGGTTGGCAAGTTAGAACTGTAAGATTCACTACGTGAACCACTGGTGTTTTGTGGAAAAGCACATGTACACTGTGTTCCAAATTATTATGCAAAAAGTGTTTAGGAGTGATAAGGGAAGAATTTGTTTGTTTGTCAGTTAAACTCATTGATGGTGATGTGTGTCAGGGCTCTTTATATCACTGTAAGCAATTGCAGACACCTGTGCTAATTAGTTTGGCAGGTGTGTCCAATGAAAGGCAAGACTACTTAAGAAGGCTGTCTCACATTATTAAGCAGCCTACATTTTCTGCCAAAATGGGAAAGAAAAAGGATGTGTCGGCTGCTGAGAAGCAACAAATTGTGGAGTGTTTAGGTCAAGGCATGACAACAATCAACATTGTGCGATGATCAGGATGAAGTGTCTTGGCAATCAAGAAGTATGTAGCTGATTCACAGTACACACGTGTGCGTGCTGATAAGGGCAAATTGAGGACTCTTTCCTACAAGCAATTACGTCAGGTTAAAAGAGCAGCGGCAAAAAAGCCTTGTCATAGCAGCAGACAAGTTTTTGAAGCTGCTGGTGCCTCCAACGTCCCCCGAACAACAAGATGCAGGATCCTTCAGAGGTTTGCAGCTGTGCATACGCCATCCTGTCGACCTCCTCTATCCACTTCACACAAGCAGAAACGGCTCCAGTGGGCCAAACATTACATGAAGACTGATTTCAAAACTGTTTTGTTCACGGATGAGTGCTGTGCAACGCTCGATGGTCCAGATGGATGGAGTGGAGGATGGCTGGTTGATGGACACCCCACGCAAACACGGCTACAGCGCCAACAAGGAGGAGGTGGAGTAATGTTTTGGGCTGGAATCATGGGGAGAGAGATTGTCGGCCCCTTTAGGATCCCTGAAGGCGCTAAAGATGAACTCCATAATGTATGAGGATTTTCTCAAACAGCACTTCCTGCCATGGTTCAAGAAGAAGAACCGTGTATTTCACAGCAAGATAATTTTTTTGCATGATAATGCACCATCTCATGCTGCACATAAAACATCTGCATCTCTGGCTGATATGGGCATAAAAGGGGACAAACTTATGGTGTGACCCCCATGCTCCCCTGACCTCTACCCCATTCAGAACCTCTGGAGCATCATCAAAAGGAGTGTCTATGATGGCGGGAGGCAGTTCACATCTAAGCAACAGCTCTGGGAGGGTATTCTGTCCTCATGCAAAACAATTGAAGCAGAAACCATCCAAAACCTGACAAATTCAATGGACGAGAGAGTTCAGAAGCTCCTTTCAAACAAGGGGTCCTATGTGAAAATGTAACATCACCTAGAATAAAGTTTTGAGTTGAAAACTGTTTGATTTCAGTTTCTAATAACCTGCTAATGCTTATAATTTCAAAAATGACAATTTTTTTGGTCTTTATTAAAATGAAAAGGTTGATCGAAAAGTTTGGCGGATCTAAGAGTGTGGCAACCCAGTAGTCATGATTACTTCGAATTCTGACAATATGAGGGTCATGTTGCAGGTAGTGCAGCAAGAAGGCACTTATGTGTCTTGCGCATCTCGGAGCCCCAAAATTATTTTCCGGGCTAGATGCAGCTAAAAATTATTATTAATTTTAAATCTGGTGGAGCTTAGTATAGATGGC
Source organism: Phyllobates terribilis (assembly GCF_046119375.1). NCBI lineage: Eukaryota > Metazoa > Chordata > Amphibia > Anura > Dendrobatidae > Phyllobates > Phyllobates terribilis. Next base: position 275,175,178 of record NW_027362765.1, read on the forward strand.
CTAATAGGATCAGTGCTGCACACTGCTACAAAGCCCAAATTATTTTCCAGCCAAGATACAGATAAACATGATTAGTTATTTTAAATCTGGTGGAGCTTATTATAGATGGCCTAATAGAATCAGTGCTGCACACTGCTACAAAGCCCAAATTATTTTCCAGCCAAGATACAGATAAACATGATTAGTAATTTGAAAGCTTAAAACGGTTGGTAGGGTGATTTTAACCAATCATCCATCTTTTACTCTCCCTAGGATGACACAGGGGTAGAAAAGTCGTTTCGGATCCATGATTTGTTCATCTTTATGAACGTGAGTCTGTCTACATTATCAGTGGAGAGCCGCGTGCGCTTATCTGTCAGCACACATCCAGCAGCGCTGAACACACGTTCAGACAGAACGCTGGCTGCGGGGCATGACAAGATCTCCAAGGCGTAAGTGGCTAGCTCCGGCCATTTATCCAGATTGGAAGCCCAAAAAGAGCAAGGGTCCAGTGACACAGTCATGGCTTCAATGTTTACTTGGAGATACTCCTGTACCATCGTCTCTAGGCGTTGACTATGTGTCAGACTTCTTGTCTCCTGTGGCCTTGCAAAGGATGGGCTAAAAAAGCGGTGAAATGATTGCGCAAAATTGATGTTACCAGCAGATACTGTGGTTCTGTTATGGTTTGAGTGCTGATGCTGAACACTTGACAGTCCCACGGTTGGCAAGTTGGAACTGTGAGATTCACTACGTGCACCACTGGTGTTTTGTGGAAAAGCACATGTAAGATTCTGCAACAGTCTCTGCTGATACTCCTGCATGCGTGCATCCCTTTCTATGGCAGGAATAATTTCTGCAAATTTACTTTTGTACCGGGGATCTAACAGTGTGGCAACCCAGTAGTCAGGATTATTTCTAATTCTCCCAATTCGAGGGTCATGTTGCAGGTAGTGCAGCAAGAAGGCACTCATGTGTGTTGCCCATCCAGGAGCACCAAGTCCCTGTTGTGTTGGTGGCGAGGTAACAATCATGCTTCCTTTCTCTGTCCTCTCCCCCCAACCTCGCACAACAGAAATGTGATCAAGGTCTCCCTCATCTGATGAGTCTTCCATCAGTTCGTCCTCCACTTCTTCCTGGGCTCCTGCACCTTCCTCACTAGTTTGGCTGCTACCATGCGCCCTGGTAAAACCATCTCCCCCACCCTCACATGCCTGCCGCCTTGGTGCTGCCGACCGTCTGGACCTTGCAGATGTTAGCCCTTCCGCATACAACTCCTCCTCCTCTACTTCCTCCACCTCCTCTTGTGCCACCACCTGACTCCGAATTCTGTTTCTCCAGCATGTAAATCACCGGAATAGTCATGCTGATAATGGCATCGTCAGCACTAAACATCTTCGTCGCCATTTCAAAACTGTGCAGAAGGGTGCATAGGTCCCTGATCTGAGACCACTCCTCCAGCGTGATTTGCCCCACCTCTGGATCTCGTTGGCCCAGGCTATACGTCAGAACGTATTGCACCAGGGCTTGTCGGTGCTGCCACAGTCGCTGCAACATGTGCAGAGTTGAATTCCACCGGGTAGGCACATCGCATTTTAGCCGGTGAAGTGGCAGGCCCAACGACTTCTGTAGAGATGTAAGTCGCTGAGCTGCGGGATGCGAACGGCGGAAGTGAGCACACAGCGACCGTGCCATCTGCAGAAGGCCATCTAGTCTGGGATAGTGGGCTAAAAATTGCTGGACAACCAGGTTCAACACGTGAGCCATACGAGGCACGTGTGTGATATTGCCCCGGCGAAGGGCCGCACCCAGGTTTGCAGCATTGTCGCATACGGCCTTCCCTGGTTTCAGGTCCAGTGGAGACAACCATTCATGAAATTGGTTCTCCAGAGCTGACCACAACTCCTCAGCTGTGTGACTCACATTTCCCAGACATTTCAAAGTAAAAACCGCCTGATGACGTTGAGCCCTACTGCCAGCATAGTAAGGAGGTGTGCAGGATCCCTTCTGCGCAGTTAGAAAGCTTGTGGCATGACCAGACAGGCTTTGGGTGCAGGTGGAAGACCGAGAGGAGGTTGAGGAGGCAGAAGCAGTGGAGGAACTTTGACATAAAGAGGATTGACGCACAACTCGTGGGGACGGCAAGACTTGGACAGCAGCCCCTTTTCCTGCTGTCACCATAGTTACCCAGTGCCCAGTCAGCGACATGTAACGCCCCTGTCCATGCCTACTCGTCCAAGTGTCTGTGGTGAAATGCACCCTGTCACACACAGAGTTTCTCAAAGAAGCGGTGATGTTGTGTGCAACATGCTGGTGGAGCGCAGGCACACCTTTCTTTGAGAAGTAGTGCCGACTGGGCATCTGGTACTGGGGCACTGTGACGGACATAAGGTCTCGAAAATCCTCTGTGTCCACCAGGCTGAAAGGCAGCATTTCTGTAGCCAAGAGCTTGCAGATGGTGAAATTCAACCTCTTAGCTTTCTCATGGCTAGGAGGAAATGGTGTTTTACTTGTCCACATCTGAGGGACCGAGGGCTGGCTATTGTGCTTAGACGGGGTTGATAAGGGTGTCCCCGGCAAACTGCCGGTCTGTGAGGAAGATGCAGGCGGACATGTTAGGTTGCCTTGATCCAAAGGTGGTGCTATCGATGTCGGACAGCGCTCAACACCAGCTGGTGTTACCACCTCCAAAGAAAATGATGACCTGCCAATCACGCTGGCTGTTTCGGGTAAAGAGGTGGCAGGTCTGCGCCCCAAAACAGGTGTGACTGCTGTCCCCCCAGTCACAGAGGATGAAGAGGCCGCGGATGCACAAGATATGGCAGACGGTGGTTGGCCCGGCCGGCTAGGCCGCATTGTAGCACACTGAGCTTCCCACTGCAACTTATGCTTCATGTCCATGTGCCGGTTCATGCATGAAGTACTCAAACTATGTATTTTTTGGCCTCTACTTAGCTTTTGCTGACAAATGTTACAGATAACACGAGTTGGGTCATCTTTATCGATCTGAAAAAATGCCCAGGCTATGCAAGGCTTAGCACCCATGTGACCTGAAGAGCCACCACGACTTGTGGTGAGAGGCAGAGTTGTGTTTGAGGATGCAGTTGTTGACGTGCTTCCAGTACTACGTCTCTGTCCAGGAAGGCGCAACCTGACCTCGTCGTCACTAGCATCTTCCTCCACCTCCTCTGCAGACCTCATCTCTTGGCTGACTGTGGGTTGACAGTAAGTGGGATCTCCAACCTCATCATCATCACCCTGTGCGTTATCACACCCGTCGTCCTCAGAGCCAACCTGTTCCTGCCCTGACAAAAAACTAAAGTTGTCGCTCCAATCAGGTATTTGAGTCTCATCATCGTCTTCCTCATTGTCTCCACCAACAGGAGTTACAGTTTGGGAATGAGGGTCTACATTATGGTCAGAACCTTCTGCGTCTGGTCCTGGATCCGACTCATAAAGATTCTGGGTATCAGTGCAGATCATTTCCTCGTCTGGATTCACTGAAGCGCTGGAGTCGACCTCTGATTCCCAGGCTATAGTATGAGTAAACAGCTCTGCAGACTCAACCATCTGTTCTACCTCATACTCAGACGGGCAGCTGGAGATTTGGGAGCTGTGAAGAAGCAAGTGCGATTGGGGTGACAGCTTTGAGGACTGGAGTATTTGTGATGTTGAAGTTGATGTGGAGGAGAGCCCACTTAAAGGTGCACTTGATATCCGTTGAAGCACCTGCTGTTTTTGTGCCTCATCTGGAATTTGTAGCGATTGGCGTGGCCGTAAGAAAGGGATCTTATCACATTGTCCGCTAAAAGAAGTAGACATTTTAGTTTGGCTGGAAGATGGTCTTTCTTCTTCAGATGTTACCGTTGCTTTAACACCTACCCCACGGACACAACCTTTTTTCCCCTTCCTCACACGCCTATTCCCCTTTCCACCAGCAGCAGGCCTTTTTCCACTCATTTTGGTGGTTAACTAATTCACAACTCTGGAGTTGTTTGCACAAAAAAACAATGGATGGGAACCGAGCAGAGCTGAGTGGCCAAACTGTGGTATTAGGCCAAAACTATTGGCTGGGTTAGATGCAGAAAAAAATTATATTCAATTTGCAACCTGATGGAGGTCAGTATAGATGGACTAATAGAACAAGTCCCACACACAGCTAGAAGCCCAAATATTTTTTCAGAGGTAGATACAGAAAAAAAAATATTCAGTTTGCAACCTGATGGAGGTCAGTATAGATGGACTAATAGAGAAAGTCCCACACACTGCTAGAAGGCCAAATATTTTTTCACAGCTAGATGCAGAAAAAAATTATATTCAGTTTGCAACCTGATGGAGGTCTGTATAGATGGATTAATAGAACAAGTCCCACACACAGCTAGAAGCCCAATATTTTTTCAGAGGTAGATGCAGAAAAAAATATATTCAGTTTGCAACCTGATGGAGGTCAGTATAGATGGACTAATACAACAAGTCCCACACACAGCTAGAAGCCCAATATTTTTTCAGAGCTAGATGCAGAAAAAAATTATATTCAATTTGCAACCTGATGGAGGTCAGTATAGATGGACTAATAGAACAAGTCCCAAACACAGCTAGAAGCCCAAATATTTTTTCAGAGCTAGATGCAGATAAAAATTATTTTTAATTTGCAACCTGATGGAGGTCAGTATAGATGGACTAATAGAGAAAGTCCCACACACTGCTAGAAGGCCAAATATTTTTTCAGAGCTAGATGCAGAAAAAAAATATATTCAGTTTGCAACCTGATGGAGGTCTGTATAGATGGATTAATAGAACAAATCCCACACACAGCTAGAAGCCCAATATTTTTTCAGAGGTAGATGCAGAAAAAAATATATTCAGTTTGCAACCTGATGGAGGTCAGTATAGATGGACTAATAGAGAAAGTCCCACACACTGCTAGAAGGCCAAATATTTTTTCAGAGCTAGATGCAGAAAAAAATTATATTCAATTTGCAACCTGATGGAGGTCAGTATAGATGGACTAATAGAATGATGCTATGCCCAAAAGATTTTATTTCACTAGGTGCAGTAAAAAAATTGGTATTCTATACACAGGTGGTATATCTTGCAACACAGATAGGCTACTCCACTGACTAACACACTCTGCAATAGGCCAAAAAGGATTAGCTTTGCTAGATTCAGCCAAATGCTGTGAAAAAAACTTGCACAGCACTGGCACAGACCTGCCTGGCAAAAACTGATAGGAACTGATGTAACCTAGTCCTGAAAAGGACTCCAATTACAATTAGTCTTTACTCCCACAACCTATCTATTTAAGAGCACAGACCTGCCTGATAAAAGTCGTAGGAAATGCTGTAACCTAGTCCTTAAAAGGACTGCAATCACAACTATTCCCTACTCCCAAGCTATCTGTAGATTTGTGCGAAAATTGGCTTGAAATTAACAAGGTATAGCGCACACAGCAACAGCGGTGCCGTCTAACACGCAGCTGCAGCAGTGAGAAAATGGTGGCGACGGGGAAAATGGCTTGGTCTTATAGGGCAAGGACATGTGACATACACTGCCAATGACACATGCCCTTGCTTGTGTGAAAAAAAGCACTTCGCTCCGTGTGTGCGCTGCTGATAGGCTGACAGATTGCACCTCCCCACTGTAAATGCGGGAAAGAGAAAAAAAAATGGAGATCTTCATTATTCCTGCAGAGATTCATCCATTGCCCCTCCCCCCACCCCGCTGTACACTCAAACTGCGTATTAACATTAATTTTCATCATTACTGAGAAAAAATCCAGTTATGATTTTGGTGCACGAACAGTTATCGAACATAACCTCGAACAGCCGAATTTTTCTCAAATCGTTCGTGTTCGCCGAACGGCTCGAACACCGCCCAAAACAGCTCGAATTTGAGATTGGCGAACAGTTCGAGTAGAACAACGCTTATCTCTAATAGGCATGTCATGCCCTTCTAAAACCAAAAAAGTGCGAAGCCGACACGGCCAGACCGTTCCTGCCCGTGCGACCTCCGTGTCACCGGGTTTGTGCCAGAGCCGCGGTGGACCCTGATGGCCAGCCCCCCTCTCCCAATACTGATGCCTGTCGTCTGGTGGGTCGAGCGAGCCCCCCTGCGGTGGAGGCAGGTCTAATCTTTTTAATTTAAATTGTCTCTCTAATTTGAATGAGTACACTTTAAATCCTTTTACAAGGATCTATTGAATGTCTCCCTCCCCAAAACCATACAGGATTCCATCCAGTCCAACTTTCCTTTTGCCTGGCCCTCACAGGGTATCAAATACTTAGGAATTCGTTCTCATAGAGACCTCTCCCGTCTAGGTTATCTTAATTTTGGGCCCTTTATTGAACAACTCCATACAGACCACGGTTGGCAAGTTAGAACTGTAAGATTCACAACGTGAACCACTGGTGTTTTGTGGAAAAGCACATGTACACTGTGTTCCAAATTATTATGCAAAAAGTGTTTAGGAGTGATAAGGTAAGATTTTTTTTGTTTGTCTGTCAAACTCATTTATGGTGATGTGTGTCAGGGCTCTTTATATCACTGTAAGCAATGGCAGACACCTGTGCTAATTAGTTTGGCAGGTGTGTCCAATGAAAGGCAAGACTACTTATGAAGGCTGACCCACATTATTAAGCAGCCTACATTTTATGCCAAAATGGGAAAGAAAAAGGATGTGTCGGCTGCTGAGAAGCAACAAATTGTGGAGTGTTTAGGTCAAGGCATGACTACAATCAACATTGCCAAGACACTTCATCCTGATCATCGCACAATCAAGAAGTATGTAGCTGATTCACAGTACACACGTGTACGTGCTGATAAGGGAAAATTTAGGACTCTTTCCTACAGTCAATTACATCAGGTTAAAAGAGCAGTGGCAAAAAAGCCTTGTCATAGCAGCAGACAAGTTTTTGAAGCTGCTGGTGCCTCCAACGTCCCCCGAACAACAAGATGCAGGGTCCTTCAGAGGTTTGCAGCTGTGCGTAAGCCATCCTGTTGACCTCCTCTATTCACTGTACACAAGCAGAAACGGCTCCAGTGGGCCAAACAATACATGAAGACTGACTTCAAAACTGTTTTGTTCACCGATGAGTGCCGTGCAACGCTCGATGGTCCAGATGGATGGAGTGGAGGAAGGCTGGTTGATGGACAACCCATGCAAACACGGCTACGGCGCCAACAAGGAGGAGGTGGAGTAATGTTTTGGGCTGGAATCATGGGGAGAGAGATTGTCGGCCCCTTTAGGATCCCTCAAGGGGTAAAGATGAACTCCATAATGTATGTGGAGTTTCTCAAACAGCACTTCCTGCCATGGTTCAAGAAGAAGAACCGTGTGTTCCGCAGCAAGATCATTTTCATGCATGATAATGCCCCGTCTCATGCTGCACATAACACATCTGCATCTCTGGCTGATATGGGCATAAAAGGGGACAAACTTATGGTGTGACCCCCATGCTCCCCTGACCTCAACCCCATTGAGAACCTCTGGAGCATCATCAAAAGGAGTGTCTATGATGGCGGGAGGCAGTTCACATCTAAGCAACAGCTCTGGGAGGGTATTCTGTCCTCATGCAAAACAATTGAAGCAGAAACCATCCAAAACCTGACAAATTCAATTGACGAGAGCGTTCAGAAGCTCCTTTCGAACAAGGGGTCCTATGTGCAAATGTAACATCACCTAGAATAAAGTTTTGAGTTGAAAACTGTTTGATTTCAGTTTCTAATAACCTGCTAATGCTTATAATTTCAAAAATGACCATTTTTTTGTTCTTTATTAAAATGAAAAGGTTGATCGAAGAGTGTGGGGAATCTAAGAGTGTGGCAACCCAGTAGTCAGGATTATTTCGAATTCTAACAATCTGAGGGTCATGTTGCAGGTAGTGCAGCAAGAAGGCACTCATGTGTCTTGCGCATCTAGGTGCCCCAAAATTATTTTCCGGGCTAGATGCAGCTAAAAATTATTATTAATTTGAAAGCTGGTGGAGCTTAGTATAGATGGCCTAATACAATCAGTACTGCAAACTGCTACAAGGCCCAAATTATTTTCCAGCCAAGAAACAGATAAACATGATTAGTAATTTTAAATCTGGTGGAGTTTAGTATAGATGGCCTAATACAATCAGTACTGCAAACTGCTACAAGGCCCAAATTATTTTCCAGCCAAGATACAGATAAACATGATTAGTAATTTGAAAGCTTAAAATGGTTGGTGAGGTAATTTTAACAAATCATCAAGCTTTTACTCTCCCCAGGATGACACAGGGGTAGAAATGTCCTTGCGGATCCATGATTTGTTCATCTTTATGAACGTGAGTCTGTCGACATTATCAGTGGAGAGCAGCGTGCGCTTATCTGTCAGCACACCACCAGCAGCGCTGAACACACGTTCAGACAGAACGCTGACTGCGGGGCATGACAAGATCTCCAAGGCGTAAGTGGCGAGCTCCGGACATTTATCCAGATTGGAAGCCCAAAAAGAGCAAGGGTCCAGTGACACAGTCATGGCTTCAATGTTTACTTGGAGATACTCCTGTACCATCGTCTCTAGGTGTTGACTATGTGTCAGACTTCTTGTCTCCTGTGGCCTTGCAAAGGATGGGCTAAAAAAGCTGTGAAATGATTCCGCAAAATTGATGTTACCAGCAGATACTGTGTTTCGGTTACGTTTTGAGTGCTGAACACTCGACGGTCCCACGGTTGGCAAGTTGGAACTGTGAGATTCACTACGTGCACCACTGGTGTTTTGTGGAAAAGCACATGTAAGATTCTGCAACAGTCTCTGCTGATACTCCTGCATGCGTGCATCCCTTTCTGTGGCAGGAATAATTTCTGCAAATTTACTTTTGTACCGGGGATCTAACAGTGTGGCAACCCAGCAGTCAGAATTATTTCTAATTCTCACAATTCGAGGGTCATGTTGCAGGTAGTGCAGCAAGAAGGCACTCATGTGTCTTGCGCATCCAGGAGCACCAAGTCCCTGTTGTGTTGGTGGCGAGGTAACAATCATGCTTCCTTCCTCTGCCCTCTCCCCCCAACCTCGCACAACAGAAATGTGATCAAGGTCTCCCTCATCTGATGAGTCTTCCATCAGTTCATCCTCCACTTTTTCCTGGGCTCCTGCACCTTCCTCACTAGTTTGGCTGCTACCATGCACCCTGGTAAAACCATCTCCCCCACCCTCACATGCCTGCCGCCTTGGTGCTGCCGACCGTCTGGACCTTGCAGATGTTAGCCCTTCCGCATACAACTCCTCCTCCTCTACTTCTTCCACCTCCTCTTGTGCCACCACCTGACTCCGAATTCTGTTTAACATGTGCTCCAGCATGTAAATCACCGGAATAGTCATGCTGATAATGGCATCGTCAGCACTAAACATCTTCGTCGCCATTTCAAAACTGTGCAGAAGGGTGCATAGGTCCCTGATCTGAGACCACTCCTCCAGCGTGATTTGCCCCACCTCTGGATCTCGTTGGCCCAGGCTATACGTCAGAACATATTGCACCAGGGCTTGTCTGTACTGCCACAGTCGCTGCAACATGTGCACAGTTGAATTCCACCGGGTAGGCACATCGAATTTTAGCCGGTGAAGTGGCAGGCCCAACGACTTCTGTAGAGATGTAAGTCGCTGAGCTGCGGGATGCGAACGGCATAAGTGAGCACACAGCGACCGTGCCCTCTACAGAAGGCCATCTAGTCCGGGATAGTGGGCTAAAAATTGATGGACAACCAGGTTCAACACGTGAGCCATACAAGGCACGTGTGTGACATTGCCCCGGCGAAGGGCCGCACCCAGGTTTGCAGCATTGTCACACACGGCATTCCCTGGTTTCAGGTCCAGTGGAGACAACCATTCATGAAACTGGTTCTCCAGAGCTGACCACAACTCCTCAGCTGTGTGACTCACATTTCCCAGACATTTCAAAGTAAAAACCGCCTGATGACGATGAGCCCTGCTGCCAGCATAGTAAGGAGGTGTGCAGGATCCCTTCTGCGCAGTTAGAAAGTTTGTGGCTTGACCAGACAGGCTTTGGGTGGAGGACCGAGAGGAGGTTGAGGAGGCAGAAGCAGTGGAGGAACTTCGAGATAAAGAGGATTAACGCACAACTCGTGGGGACGGCAAGACTTGGACAGCAGCCCCTTGTCCTGCTGTCACCATAGTTACCCAGTGCCCAGTCAGCGACATGTAACGCCCCTGTCCATGCCTACTCGTCCAAGTGTCTGTGGTGAAATGCACCCTGTCACACACAGAGTTTCTCAGAGAAGCGGTGATGTTGTGTGCGACATGCTGGTGGAGCGCAGGCACACCTTTCTTTGAGAAATAGTGCCGACTGGGCATCTGGTACGGGGGCACTGCGATGGACATAAGGTCTCGAAAATCCTCTGTGTCCACCGGGCGAAAAGGCAGCATTTCTGTAGCCAAGAGTAGAGATGAGCGTTGTTCTACTCGAACTGTTCGCCAATCTCAAATTCGAGCTGTTTTGGGCGGTGTTCGAGCCGTTCGGCGAACACGAACAATTTGAGAAAAATTCGGCTGTTCGAGGTTATGTTCGATAACTGTTCGTGCACCAAAATCATAACTGGATTTTTTCTCAGTAATGATGAAAATTAATGTTAATACGCAGTTTGATTGTACAGCGGGGTGGGGGGAGGGGCAGGGGATGGATCTCTGCAGGAACAATGAAAAGCTCCATTTTTTTTTCTCTTTCCCGCATTTGCAGTGGGGAGGTGCAATCTGTCAGCCTATCAGCAGCGCACACACGGAGCGAAGTGCTTTTTTTCACACAAGCAAGGGCATGTGTCATTGGCAGTGTATGTCACATGTCCTTGCCCTATAAGACCAAGCCATTTTCCCCGTCGCCACCATTTTCTCACTGCTGCAGCTGCGTGTTAGACGGCACCGCTGTTGCTGTGTGCGCTATACCTTGTTAATTTCAAGCCAATTTTCGCACAAATATACAGATAGCTTGGGAGTAGGGAATAGTTGTGATTGCAGTCCTTTTAAGGACTAGGTTACAGCATTTCCTACGACTTTTATCAGGGAGGTCTGTGCTCTTAAATAGATAGGTTGTGGGAGTAAAGACTAATTGTAATTGGAGTCCTTTTCAGGACTAGGTTACATGAGTTCCTATCAGTTTTTGCCAGGCAGGTCTGTGCCAGTGCTGTGCAAGTTTTTTTCACAGCATTTGGCTGAATCTAGCAAAGCTAATCCTTTTTGGCCTATTGCAGAGTGTGTTAGTCAGTGGAGTAGCCTATCTGTGTTGCAAGATATAACACCTGTGTATAGAATACCAATTTTTTTACTGCACCTAGTGAAGTAAAATCTTTTGGGCATAGCATCATTCTATTAGTCCATCTATACTGACCTCCATCAGGTTGCAAACTGAATATAATTTTTTTCTGCATCTAGCTCTGAAAAAATATTTGGGCTTCTAGCAGTGTGTGGGACTTGGTCTATTAGTCCATCTATACTGACCTCCATCAGGTTGCAAATTAAAAATAATTTTTTTCTTCATTTAGCTCTGAAAAAATATTTGGGCTTCTAGCAGTGTGTGGGACTTGTTCTATTAGTCCTTCTATACTGACCTCCTGCAGGTTGCAAATTGAATATAATTTTTTTCTGCATCTAGCTCTGAAAAAATAGTTGGGCTTCTAGCGGTGTGTGGGACTTGGTCTATTAGTCCATCTATACTGACCTCCATCAGGTTGCAAATTAAAAATAATTTTTTTCTTCATTTAGCTCTGAAAAAATATTTGGGCTTCTAGCAGTGTGTGGGACTTGTTCTATTAGTCCTTCTATACTGACCTCCAGCAGGTTGCAAATTGAATATAATTTTTTTCTGCATCTAGCTCTGAAAAAATAGTTGGGCTTCTAGCGGTGTGTGGGACTTGGTCTATTAGTCCATCTATACTGACCTCCATCAGGTTGCAAATTAAAAATAATTTTTTTCTGCATCTAGCTCTGAAAAAATATTTGGGCTTCTAGCAGTGTGTGGGACTTGGTCTATTAGTCCATCTATACTGACCTCCATCAGGTTGCAAATTAAAAATAATTTTTTTCTGCATCTAGCTCTGAAAAAATATTTGGGCTTCTAGCAGTGTGTGGGACTTGGTCTATTAGTCCATCTATACTGACCTCAATCAGGTTGCAAATTAAAAATAATTTTTTTCTGCATCTAGCTCTGAAAAAATATTTGGGCTTCTAGCAGTGTGTGGGACTTGGTCTATTAGTCCATCTATACTGACCTCCATCAGGTTGCAAATTAAAAATAATTTTTTTCTTCATTTAGCTCTGAAAAAATATTTGGGCTTCTAGCAGTGTGTGGGACTTGTTCTATTAGTCCTTCTATACTGACCTCCAGCAGGTTGCAAATTGAATATAATTTTTTTCTGCATCTAGCTCTGAAAAAATAGTTGGGCTTCTAGCGGTGTGTGGGACTTGGTCTATTAGTCCATCTATACTGACCTCCATCAGGTTGCAAATTAAAAATAATTTTTTTCTGCATCTAGCTCTGAAAAAATATTTGGGCTTCTAGCAGTGTGTGGGACTTGGTCTATTAGTCCATCTATACTGACCTCCATCAGGTTGCAAATTAAAAATAATTTTTTTCTGCATCTAGCTCTGAAAAAATATTTGGGCTTCTAGCGGTGTGTGGGACTTGGTCTATTAGTCCATCTATACTGACCTCCATCAGGTTGCAAATTAAAAATAATTTTTTTCTGCATCTAGCTCTGAAAAAATATTTGGGCTTCTAGCAGTGTGTGGGACTTGGTCTATTAGTCCATCTATACTGACCTCCATCAGGTTGCAAATTAAAAATAATTTTTTTCTGCATCTAGCTCTGAAAAAATATTTGGGCTTCTAGCGGTGTGTGGGACTTGGTCTATTAGTCCATCTATACTGACCTCCATCAGGTTGCAAATTAAAAATAATTTTTTTCTGCATCTAGCTCTGAAAAAATATTTGGGCTTCTAGCAGTGTGTGGGACTTGGTCTATTAGTCCATCTATACTGACCTCCATCAGGTTGCAAATTAAAAATAATTTTTTTCTTCATTTAGCTCTGAAAAAATATTTGGGCTTCTAGCAGTGTGTGGGACTTGTTCTATTAGTCCTTCTATACTGACCTCCAGCAGGTTGCAAATTGAATATAATTTTTTTCTGCATCTAGCTCTGAAAAAATAGTTGGGCTTCTAGCGGTGTGTGGGACTTGGTCTATTAGTCCATCTATACTGACCTCCATCAGGTTGCAAATTAAAAATAATTTTTTTCTGCATCTAGCTCTGAAAAAATATTTGGGCTTCTAGCAGTGTGTGGGACTTGGTCTATTAGTCCATCTATACTGACCTCCATCAGGTTGCAAATTAAAAATAATTTTTATCTGCATCTACAGTACCTCTGAAAAAATATTTGGGCTTCTAGCAGTGTGTGGGACTATTTGTATTAGTCCATCTATACTGACCTCCATCAGGTTGCGAATTCAAAATAATTTTTTTCTGCATCTAACCCAGCCAATAGTTTTGGCCTAATACCACAGTTTGGCCACTCAGCTCTGCTCGGTTACCATCCATTGTTTTTTTGTGCAAACAACTCCAGAGTTGTGAATTAGTTAACCACCAAAATGAGTGGAAAAAGGCCTGCTGCTGGTGGAAAGGGGAATAGGCGTGTTGGGAAGGGGAAAAAAGGTTGTGTCCGTGGGGTAGGTGTTAAAGCAACAGTAACATCTGCAGAAGAAAGACCATCTTCCAGCCAAACTAAAATGTCTACTTCTTTTAACGGACAATGTGATAAGATCCATTTCTTACGGCCACGCCAATCGCTACAAATTCCAGATGAGGCACAAAAACAGCAGGTGCTTCAACGGATATCAAGTGCTCCTTTAAGTGGGCTCTCCTCCACATCAACTTCAACATCACAAATACTCCAGTCCTCAAAGGTGTCACCTAAATCGCACTTGCTTCCTCACAGCTCCCAAATCTCCAGCTGCCCGTCTGAGTATGAGGTAGAACAGATGGTTGAGTCTGCAGAGCTGTTTACTCATACTATAGCCTGGGAATCAGAGGTCGACTCCAGCGCTTCTGTGAATCCAGACGAGGAAATGATCTGCACTGATGCCCAGAATCTTTATGAGTCGGATCCAGGACCAGACGCAGAAGGTTCTGACCATAATGTAGAACCTCATTCCCAAACTGTAACTCCTGTTGGTGGAGACAATGAGGAAGACGATGATAAGACTCAAATACCTGATTGGAGCGACAACTTTAGTTTTTTGTCAGGGCAGGAACAGGTTGGCTCTGAGGACGACGGGTGTGATAACGCACAGGGTGATGATGATGAAGTCGGAGATCCCACTTACTGTCAACCCACAGTCAGCCAAGAGATGAGGTCAGCAGAGGAGGTGGAGGAAGATGCTAGTGACGACGAGGTCAGGTTGCGCCTTCCTGGACAGAGACGTAGTACTGGAAGCACGTCAACAACTGCATCCTCAAACACAACTCTGCCTCTCACCACAAGTCGTGGTGGCTCTTCAGGTCGCATGGGTGCTAAGCCTTGCATAGCCTGGGCATTTTTTCAGATCGATAAAGATGACCCAACTCGTGTTACCTGTAACATTTGTCAGCAAAAGCTAAGTAGAGGCCAAAAAATACATAGTTTGAGTACTTCATGCATGAACCGGCACATGGACATGAAGCATAAGTTGCAGTGGGAAGCTCAGTGTGCTACAATGCGGCCTAGCCGGCCGGGCCAATCACCGTCTGCCATATCTTGTGCATCCGCGGCCTCTTCATCCTCTGTGACTGGGGGGACAGCAGTCACACCTGTTTTGGGGCGCAGACCTGCCACCTCTTTACCCGCAACAGCCAGCGTGATTGGCAGGTCATCATTTTCTTTGGAGGTGGTAACACCAGCTGGTGTTGAGCGCTGTCCGACATCGATAGCACCACCTTTGGATCAAGGCAACCTAACATGTCCGCCTGCATCTTCCTCACAGACCGGCAGTTTGCCGGGGACACCCTTATCAACCCCGTCTAAGCACAATAGCCAGCCCTCGGTCCCTCAGATGTGGACAAGTAAAAGACCATTTCCTCCTAGCCATGAGAAAGCTAAGAGGTTGAATTTCACCATCTGCAAGCTCTTGGCTACAGAAATGCTGCCTTTCCGCCTGGTGGACACAGAGGATTTTCGAGACCTTATGTCCGTCGCAGTGCCCCAGTACCAGATGCCCAGTCGGCACTACTTCTCAAAGAAAGGTGTGCCTGCGCTCCACCAGCATGTCGCACACAACATCACCGCTTCTTTGAGAAACTCTGTGTGTGATAGGGTGCATTTCACCACAGACACTTGGACGAGTAGGCATGGACAGGGGCGTTACATGTCGCTGACTGGGCACTGGGTAACTATGGTGACAGCAGGACAAGGGGCTGCTGTCCAAGTCTTGCCTTCCCCACGAGTTGTGCGTCAATCCTCTTTATGTCAAAGTTCCTCCACTGCTTCTGCCTCCTCAACCTCCTCTCGGTCTTCCACCTGCACCCAAAGCCTGTCTGGTCATGCCACAAGCTTTCTAACTGCGCAGAAAGGATCCTGCACACCTCCTTACTATGCTGGCAGTAGGGCTCAACGTCATCAGGCGGTTTTTACATTGAAATGTCTGGGAAATGTGAGTCACAGAGCTGAGGAGTTGTGGTCAGCTCTGGAGAACCAATTTCATGAATGGTTGTCTCCACTGGACCTGAAACCAGGGAAGGCCGTGTGCGACAATGCTGCAAACCTGGGTGCGGCCCTTCGCCGGGGCAATGTCACACACGTGCCTTGTATGGCTCACGTGTTGAACCTGGTTGTCCAGCAATTTTTAGCCCACTATCCCAGACTAGATGGCCTTCTGCAGAGGGCACGGTCGCTGTGTGCTCACTTCCGCCGTTCGCATCCCGCAGCTCAGCGACTTACATCTCTACAGAAGTCGTTGGGCCTGCCACTTCACCGGCTAAAATGCGATGTGCCTACCCGGTGGAATTCAACTCTGCACATGTTGCAGCGACTGTGGCAGCACCGACAAGCCCTGGTGCAATACGTTCTGACGTATAGCCTGGGCCAACGAAATTCAGAGGTGGGGCAAATCACGCTGGAGGAGTGGTCTCAGATCAGGGACCTATGCACCCTTCTGCACAGTTTTGAAATGGCGACGAAGATGTTTAGTGCTGACGATGCCATTATCAGCATGACTATTCCGGTGATTTACATGCTGGAGCACATGTTAAACAGAATTCGGAGTCAGGTGGTGGCACAAGAGGAGGTGGAGGAAGTAGAGGAGGAGGAGTTGTATGCGGAAGGGCTAACATCTGCAAGGTCCAGACGGTCGGCAGCACCAAGGCGGCAGGCATGTGAGGGTGGGGGAGATGGTTTTACCAGGGCGCATGGAAGCAGCCAAACTAGTGAGGAAGGTGCAGGAGCCCAGGAAGAAGTGGAGGACGAACTGATGGAAGACTCATCAGATGAGGGAGACCTTGATCACATTTCTGTTGTGCGAGGTTGGGGGGAGAGGACAGAGGAAGGAAGCATGATTGTTACCTCTCCACCAACACAACAGGGACTTGGTGCTCCTGGATGCGCAACACACATGAGTGCCTTCTTGCTGCACTACCTGCAACATGACCCTCGAATTGTGAGAATTAGAAATAATCCTGACTACTGGGTTGCCACACTGTTAGATCCCCGGTACAAAAGTAAATTTGCAGATATTATTCCTGCCATAGAAAGGGATGCACGCATGCAGGAGTATCAGCAGAGACTGTTGCAGAATCTTACATGTGCTTTTCCACAAAATACCAGTGGTGCACGTAGTGAATCTCACAGTTCCAACTTGCCAACCGTGGGACCGTCAAGTGTTCAGCACTCAAACCGTAACAGAACCACAGTATCTGCTGGTAACATCAATTTTGCGGAATCATTTCACCACTTTTTTAGCCCATCCTTTGCAAGGCCACAGGAGACAAGAAGTCTGACACATAGTCAACGCCTAGAGACGATGGTACAGGAGTATCTCCAAGTAAACATTGAAGCCACGACTGTGTCACTGGACCCTTGCTCTTTTTGGGCTTCCAATCTGGATAAATGGCCGGAGCTAGCCACTTACGCCTTGGAGATCTTGTCATGCCCCGCAGCCAGCGTTCTGTCTGAACGTGTGTTCAGCGCTGCTGGTGGTGTGCTGACAGATAAGCGCACGCGGCTCTCCACTGATAATGTAGACAGACTCACGTTCATAAAGATGAACAAATCATGGATCCGAAACGACTTTTCTACCCCTGTGTCATCCTGGGGAGAGTAAAAGCTTGATGATTGGTTAAAATCACCCTACCAACCGTTTTAAGCTTTCAAATTACTAATCATGTTTATCTGTATCTTGACTGGAAAATAATTTGGGCTTTGTAGCAGTGTGCAGCACTGATCCTATTAGGCCATCTATACTAAAGCTTCACCAGATTTAAAATTAAAAATAATTTTTAGCTGCATCTAGCCCGGAAAATAATTTTGGGGCTCCGAGATGCGCAAGGCACATAAGTGCCTTCTTGCTGCACTACCTGCAGCATGACCCTCATATTGCCAGAATTCGAAGTAATCATGACTACTGGGTTGCCACACTCTTAGATCCCCCAAACTTTTCGATCAACCTTTTCATTTTAATAAAGACCAAAAAAATGGTCATTTTTGAAATTATAAGCATTAGCAGGTTGTTAGAAACTGAAATCAAACAGTTTTCAACTCAAAACTTTATTCTAGGTGATGTTACATTTTCACATAGGACCCCTTGTTCGAAAGGAGCTTCTGAACTCTCTCGTCCATTGAATTTGTCAGGTTTTGGATGGTTTCTGCTTCAATTGTTTTGCATGAGGACAGAATACCCTCCCAGAGCTGTTGCTTAGATGTGAACTGCCTCCCGCCATCATAGACACTCCTTTTAATGATGCTCCAAAGGTTCTGAATGGGGTAGAGGTCAGGGGAGCATGGGGGTCACACCATAAGTTTGTCCCCTTTTATGCCCATATCAGCCAGAGATGCAGATGTTTTATGTGCAGCATGAGATGGTGCATTATCATGCAGAAAAATGATCTTGCTGTGAAATACACGGTTCTTCTTCTTGAACCATGGCAGGAAGTGCTGTTTGAGAAAATCCACATACATTATGGAGTTCATCTTTAGCGCCTTCAGGGATCCTAAAGGGGCCGACAATCTCTCTCCCCATGATTCCAGCCCAAAACATTACTCCACCTCCTCCTTGTTGGCGCTGTAGCCGTGTTTGCGTGGGGTGTCCATCAACCAGCCATCCTCCACTCCATCCATCTGGACCATCGAGCGCTGCACGGCACTCATCCGTGAACAAAACAGTTTTGAAATCACTCTTCATGTAATGTTTGGCCCACTGGAGCCGTTTCTGCTTGTGTGAAGTGGATAGAGGAGGTCGACAGGATGGCGCATGCACAGCTGCAAACCTCTGAAGGACCCTGCATCTTGTTGTTCGGGGGACGTTGGAGGCACAAGCAGCTTCAAAAACTTGTCTGCTGCTATGACAAGGCTTTTTTGCCGCTGCTCTTTCAACCTGACGTAATTGCCTGTAGGAAAGAGTCCTCAATTTGCCCTTATCAGCACGCACACGTGTGTACTGTGAATCAGCTACATACTTCTTGATTGCCAAGACACTTCATCCTGATCATCGCACAATGTTGATTGTAGTCATGCCTTGACCTAAACACTCCACAATTTGTTGCTTCTCAGCAGCCGACACATCCTTTTTCTTTCCCATTTTGGCAGAAAATGTAGGCTGCTTAATAATGTGAGAGAGCCTTCTTAAGTAGTCTTGCCTTTCATTGGACACACCTGCCAAACTAATTAGCACAGGTGTCTGCAATTGCTTACAGTGATATAAAGAGCCCTGACACACATCACCATCAATGAGTTTAACTGACAAACAAACAAATTCTTCCCTTATCACTCCTAAACACTTTTTGTATAATAATTTGGAACGCAGTGTACATGTGCTTTTCCACAAAACACCAGTGGTTTACGTAGTGAATCTTACAGTTCTAACTTGCCAACCGTGGTCTGTATGGAGTTGTTCAATAAAGGGCCCAAAATTAAGATAACATAGATGGGAGAGGTCTCTATGAATAGGAATTCCTAAGTATTTGATACCCTGTGAGGGCCAGGCAAAGGGAAAGTTGGACTGGATGGAATCCTATATGGATTTGGGGAGGGAGACATCGAGGGCCTCAGACTTCGCTGCATTGATTTTAAAATTTTACCATGTAACAAAGTGATCTATTTCAGCCATAACAGCATGGATGGATATATGTGATTGAGTGATATATACTAGGACATCATCAGCAAATAGAGAGCACTTGTACTCGGTGCCTCCCACCTCAATCCACCTAATATTGGGGTTATGGCGAATTGATGAGAGCAGGTGCTCCGTCACTAGGATGTATAAGAGAGGGGACAGAGAACATCACTGCCTTGTCCCATTGGTGATTGTGAAAGGTGATGAAAATGTTCTGACGCACCCCCTGGGCCTTGGGACACCCGGAGCCGGACCCTTTTTGGTGGATGCTGGTGGTTGTAGTCTTCGTGGCGGCGACCCAGTTCCGTGGCTCAGGGCGGTCAAAGCAGTGGCGGAACTATTTATGTGGTTTTCATGTTTAAATGTCCGACTACGCCACCCGTGGATTGCGGTCAGAGTGAACCGCCGCTACAGGGCAGACCACTGAGGCTGGTGTTGTGGGTGCAGCAGAGCGTAGCATAACTCCCCACGGGAGGAGTATAGCCTCAGGGCAGTGTATGCGGAGGATGGGGGTGATGGTGCAGGGCAGCAGCAGTAACGACACGGAGTCAGTGATGCAGTTCAGGGCCTTTACTCACAGTTCTTATTATCCAGACCACGTCTGCAGGTAACGGCTGCCCACGTCGTACTGTGCTCACCAGGTGAGGGGCTCAGACAACTCCCAGATAACTTTGGAGCACTTCACAGGACCCCCTTTGTGTGTCCTTTGTCTGGCCTTTCTTACCAACACTTCTGTCCGGCTGCCTCGGGCCTCCTCTTGGTAAACTTGGCGCCAGTTTCCCTGACCCTATGTGGTGCCTTCCTAGCGGGTGTAGCGAGGGGCTGCGCCACATAAAATGTCAGAGCCTCCGGTTTCTAGCTGAGGGTCGTTTCCTGCCTCCACTAGTTCGGGGACCGGTCTCCCCCTTTGGCCTGACCCCTCCACGCAGGTGGATTCGGGCGTGCGGTGGCGACTCGCCCGTCCGCACCCCTGGGATCCCTTCATTCCTCGTTCCTGGAGCCTTCTCCGCTCCTCTTCCTTCCTTCTCCCTCTTCCAGGCCTGGGCCTCTGTTACTAGGCCCGCCTCCGGAGCAGAGCTCATGCAGAGCCCCTGCTCCCTGCCACTTCTGCTCAGACTTCTCTGCACTGAACTAAGATGGTGCCCACCTTTTATACTCCCTTCTCAATGCACCCAGGAACTGCTTCCTCCCTGCTCCTGCACTACAAAGTTCCCCTTCCTCAGTGTTCCCTCCCCCCACTCCAGCCAGGGACAGGGACTGTCGTGCCCATCTCAGGGGCATATTGGTCGCCCTGCCCCACGGCAATGTGGTGTAATGCATGCAGGTGTCGGGTCCTGATCCACACTCCATCCTTACCTGAGAGTGAGATATCACACCTCTGGGTGAGGTGCAATACGTCTGTAGCAACCGAGCCCTCAGGGTGCTACAGTTCCATTTATCTTCAGCCTAGGTGACGTATTGCGATACAGGGCCGTGATTTTGGCTATAAAAGGGTCCCCTAGACCCCTACCCCAAGCTTTTTAAGAGAATCATATATGGCGTGCCAGGAGACTCTATGGAATGCTTTGTCAGCATCCAACGAGAGTATCTAATTACAAATTTTTAACTGCATCTAGCCCAGGAAATACTTTGTGCCTAGTAGCAGTGTCTGCTAGTGAGCGGATTATCCCGGCTGTTAAGCAAGCTGCACCACCTGTAGTTTAGACACTTAATTTTTTCAAAGGAAATGCTTCGGGACCATGGGATACTTAGTGAAGAGCATCAGGAGGCACCCCAAGGCATAGGGGCTGGGACTGGCAGTAGGATGCCTTGCGGTGGACAGCCGAGCTCGATCCTTATAAAAGCTTTTTAACTGCAGCAGCTTTAGTGGACGCTACTGGAGCTGGAATTACCGCGGCTGCTGGCATGAGACTTGCCCTCCAATAGATCCTTGTAAATGGATTTAAAGTGTATTCATTCAAATTAGAGAGACAATTTAAATTAAAAAGCTTAGAGCTGCCTCCACCACAGGGGGGCTCGCTCGACCCACCAGCGGACAGGCACCAGTATTGGGAGAGGGGGGCTGGCCGTCAGGGTTCACCGAGGCTCTGGCACAAACCCGGCGACACGGAGGTGGCATGGGCAGGAGCGGACTGGCCGTGTCGGCTTCTCACTTTTTGGATTTTAGAAGGGCATGACATGCCTATATCTGTGTCTCCCCCTCCTTTTACTCCTCCACCTCTTTTATTTTCGCATGACTATATGTACTTGTCACTTTTCCATGTGTTAGTTATGTCTTCTGAGCAGTTTGTCAGCTTTTGGACACCTTTGAAGGTGTTTTATATGTGTTTCTATGTGTTTTTGTTTGCCTGCCATTGGTTTTAACGGTGTTCGAAGGTGTTCGACGAACAGTTCGACGAACAGTTCGGCGAACACACGGGTGTTCGACGAACAGAACCGAACTCGAACACTACGGGGGTGGCTCAACACTAGCCAAGAGCTTGCAGATGGTAAAATTCAACCTCTTAGCTTTCTCATGGCTAGGAGGAAATGGTATTTTACTTGTCCACATCTGAGGGACCGAGGGCTGGCTGTTTTGCTTAGACGGGGTTGAGAAGGGTGTCCCCGGCAAACTGCCGGTCTGTGAAGAAGATGCAGGCAGACATGTTAGGTTGCCTTGATCCAATGGTGGTGCTATCGATGTCGGACAGCGCTCAACACCAGCTGGTGTTTCCACCTCAAAAGAAAATAATGACCTGCCAATCACACTGGCTGTTGCGGGTAAAGAGGTGGCAGGTCTGCATCCCAAAACAGGTGTGACTGCTGTCCCCCCAGTCACAGAGGATGACGAAGCCGCGGATGCACAAGATGTGGAAGACGGTGGTTGGCCCGGCCGGCTAGGCCGCATTGTAGCACAGTGAGCTTCCCACTGCAACTTATGCTTCATATCCATGTGCCGGTTCATGCATGAAGTACTCAAACTATGTATTTTTTGGCCTCTACTTAGCTTTTGCTGACAAATGTTACAGATAACACGAGTTGGGTCATCCTTATCGATCTGAAAAAATGCCCAGGCTATGCAAGGCTTAGCACTCCTGAAGAGCCACCACGACTTGTGGTCAGAGGCAGAGTTGTGTTTGAGGATGCAGTTGTTGACATGCTTCCAGTACTACGTCTCTGTCCAGGAAGGTGCAACCTGACCTCGTCGTCACTAGCATCCGCCTCCACCTCCTCTGCTGACCTCATCGATTGGCTGACTGTGGGTTGACAGTAAGTGGGATCTCCAACCTCGTCATCATCACCCTGTGTGTTATCACACCCGTCGTCCTCAGAGCCAACCTCTTCCTGCCCTGACAAAAAACTCAAGTTGTCGCTCCAATCAGGTATTTGAGTCTCATCATCTTCTTCCTCATTGTCTCCACCAACAGGAGTAACAGTTTGGGAACGAGGGTCTACATTATGGTCAGAACCTTCTGCGTCTGGTCCTGGATCCGACTCATAAAGATTCTGGGCATCAGTGCAGATCATTTCCTCGTCTGGATTCACAGAAGCTCTGGAGCCGACCTCTGATTCCCAGCCTATAATATGAGTAAACAGCTCTGCAGACTCAACCATCTGTTCTACCCCTTACTCAGACGGGCAGCTGGAGACTTGGGAGCTGTGAGGAAGCAAGTGTGATTGGGGTGACACCTGTGAGGACTGGAGCATTTGTGATGTTGAAGTTGAGGTGGATTAAAGCCCACTTAAAGGAGCACTTGATATCCGTTGAAGCACCTGCTGTTTTTGTGCCTCATCTGGAATTTGTAGCGATTGGCGTGGCCGTAAGACAGGGATCTTATCACATTGTTCGCTAAAAGAAGTAGACATCTTAGTTTGGCTGGAAGATGGTCTTTCTTCTGCAGATGTTACTGTTGCTTTAACACCTACCCCACAGACACAACCTTTTTTTCCCTTCCCAATATGCCTATTCCCCTTTCCACCAGCAGCAGGCCTTTTTCCACTCCTTTTGATGGTAAACTAATTGACAACTCTGGAGTTCTTTGCACAAAAAACAATGGATGGGAACCGAGCAGAGCTGAGTGGCCAAACTGTGGTTTTAGCCCAAAAGTATTGGCTGGGTTAGATGCAGTAAAACAATTTTATTACATACACAGGTGGTGGAGGTTAGTATAGATGGACTAATAGAACAAGTCCCACACACTGCTACAAGCCAAATATTTTTTCAGAGCTAGATCCAGATAAAAATTATTTTGAATTTGAAACCTGGCGGAGGTTAGTATAGATGGACTAATAGAACAAGTCGCACACACTCCTAAAAGCCCAAATATTTTTTCAGAGCTAGATGCAGATAAAAATTATTTTGAATTTGCAACCTGGTGGAAGTTAGTATAGATGGACTAATAGAACAAGTCACACACACTGCTACAAGCCAAAATATTTTTTCAGAGCTAGATGCAGATAAAAATTATTTTGAATTTGCAACCTGGTGGAGGTTAGTATAGATGGACTAATAGAACAAGTCCCACACACTGATACAAGCCCAAATATTTTTTCAGAGCTAGATGCAGATAAAAATTATTTTGAATTTGCAACCTGGTGGAGGTTAGTATAGATGGACTAATAGAAAAAGTCCCACACACTGCTACAAGCCAAATATTTTTTCAGAGCTAGATCCAGATAAAAATTATTTTGAATTTGAAACCTGGTGGAGGTTAGTATAGATGGACTAATAGAACAAGTCGCACACACTCCTAAAAGCCCAAATATTTTTTCAGAGCTAGATGCAGATAAAAATTATTTTGAATTTGCAACCTGGTGGAAGTTAGTATAGATGGACTAATAGAACAAGTCCCACACACTGCTACAAGCCAAAATATTTTTTCAGAGCTAGATGCAGATAAAAATTATTTTGAATTTGCAACCTGGTGGAGGTTAGTATAGATGGACTAATAGAACAAGTCCCACACACTGATACAAGCCCAAATATTTTTTCAGAGCTAGATGCAGATAAAATTTATTTTGAATTTGAAACCTGGTGGAGGTTAGTATAAATGGACTAATAGAATGATTCTATGCCCAAATGGTTTTACTTGGCTAGGTAACACACACTGCAAGAGGCCAAAAAGGATTTGCTTAGCTAGATTTAGCCAAATGCTGTGAAAAAAACTTGCATAGCACTGGCACAGACCTGCCTGGCACAAAGTGATAGGAACTGATGTAACCTAGCCCTCAAAAGGACTTCAATTACAATTAGTCTTTACTCCCAACCTATCTATTTAAGAGCACAGACCTGCCTGATAAAAGTAATAGGAACTGATGTAACCTAGCCTCAAAAGGACTGCAATTACAATCAATCTTTACTCCCAACCTATCTATTTAAGAGCACAGACCTGCCTGTTAAAAGTCATAGGAAATGATGTAACCTAGTCCTCAAAAAGACTGCAATCACAACTTTTCCCTACTCCCAAGCTATCTGTAGATTTGTGCGAAAATTGGCTTGAAATTGACACTCAAAGTATAGCGCACACAGCAACAGCGGTGCCGTCTAACACGCAACTGCAGCAGTGAGAAAATGGTGGCTACGTGGAAAATTGCTGGGTCTTATAGGGCAAGGACATGTGACATACACAGCCAATGACACATGCCCTTGCTTGTGTGAAAAAAAGCAGTTTGCTCCGTGTGTGCGCTGCTGATAGGCTGACAGATTGCACCTCCGCACTGTAAATGCGGGAAAGAGAAAAAAAATGGAGATCTTCATTATTTATGCAGAGATCCATCCCCTGCCCCTCCCCCCGCCCTGCTGTACACTCAAACTGCGTATTAACATTAATTTTCAGCATTACTGAGAAAAAATCCAGTTATGATTTTGGTGCACGAACAGTTATCGAACATAACCTCGAACAGCTGAATTTTTTTCAAATTGTTCGTGTTCGCCGAACGGCTCGAACACCGCCCAAAACAGCTCGAATTTAAGACTGGCGAACAGTTCGAGTCGAACACCGCTCATCTCTAAAGCTAATACCCTGCAGTAAATTAATAAACAAAATTAGTGCTTGAAAATAATATGCTTTTTAGTTCCTTTTCTTTGATCTGGTCATTATATTCATGTGGTTCCGCATGGCTGCATGTTCACTAGCCGGGTTCAGTCCTTCTATAGACATACCTTGTCTGGACTAAAAGCTGCACAGTTGAAACATGTAGACTGGTGTCTTACCCCTTTTTTTCCCCTTGATTCATGTTTTTAATGCTTTATCCCTGGTTTTAATCAATTGATTAAATGTGCTATTTTAAATCTATTTTCCCAATTTTATTTGTGGTTGCTTGATCCACCCTCCCTTTTCATTTGACTTGAAATGTGAACGTGTCTTGTTTAATTCCCACAGCGAACCAAGACAGTGTTGCGTGGGAGGAACATCAGAACTCAGTTCAAGGTCCTTTAAGCATGGTCCTCAGATGCAAATGCTTTTGTCATGTACCTTCATCCGATAAAACAATAAAATATTTGCTGAATGTCAGCTATTACTGCAACAAGATCTTAGACAAAAAAGAAGGAAGGCTGAGAGCACTCACTAAGTTGGATGCTCATGCAAAGTTCCAAGGAACCCACTTGGAGAACAAACAGCAAAGAGGCAAATAAACAGCATCCAGTCCAGGGTGATGCATTTCAAAAGTTGAAGTTTATTCTGCCATTATACAACATTTCGACCGGTCATAGGTCTTTATCAAGTACTTGATTAAGAGTCAGACCTATGACAGGTCGAAACATTGTATGATGGTGGTATATACTTCAACTTTTGAAATGCATCACCCTGGACTGGACGCTGTATGTTTGCCTCTATGCAACAAGTTCTTTCTCTGAAGCAAATCAGTACTCCTAAAAGGTTGTTGTTTAGGTTAGGCCCAGTGAGGAGCAGGTTATTGAGAAAGATGCCTTCATATTGAGCATTGGAGTCAAACATCAATCTGATTTGGTTAGGTTTGCAAGGATGGTAGACATTAGTGTTGAGCCACCCCCGTAGTGTTCGAGTTCGGTTCGGTTCGTCGAACACCCGTGTGTTCGCCGAACTGTTCGTCGAACTGTTCGTCGAACACCTTCGAACACCGTTAAAACCAATGGCAGGCAAACAAAAACACATAGAAACACATAGAAAACACCTTCAAAGGTGTCCAAAAGCTGACAAACTGCTCAGAAGACACAACTAACACATGGAAAAGTGACAAGTACATATAGTCATGCGAAAATAAAAGAGGTGGAGGAGTAAAAGGAGGGGGAGACACAGATATAGGCATGTCATGCCCTTCTAAAATCCAAAAAGTGAGAAACCGACACGTTCAGTCCGCTCCTGCCCGTGCCACCTCCGCGTCGCCGGGTTTGTGCCAGAGCCGCGGTGAACCTTGACGGCCAGCCCCCCTCTCCCAATACTGGTGCCTGTCCGCTGGTGGGTCGAGCGAGCCCCCCTGTGGTGGAGGCAGCTCTAAGCTTTTTAATTTAAATTGTCTCTCTAATTTGAATGAATATACTTTAAATCCATTTACAAGGATCTATTGGAGGGCAAGTCTCATGCCAGCAGCCGCGTAATTCCAGCTCCAGTAGCGTCCACTAAAGCTGCTGCAGTTAAAAAGCTTTTATAATGATCGAGCTCGGCTGTCCACCGCAAGGCATCCTACTGCCAGTCCCAGCCCCTATGCCTTGGGGTGCCTCCTGATGCTCTTCACTGAGTATCCCATGGTCCCGAAGCATTTCCTTTGAAAAAATTAAGTGTCTAAACTACAGGTGGTGTTGCTTGCTTAACAGCCGGGATAATCCGCTGACTAGCAGACACTGCTACTAGGCACAAAGTATTTCCTGGGCTAGATGCAGTTAAAAATTTGTAATTAGATACTCTCGTTGGATGCTGAGAAAGCATTCCATAGAGTCTCCTGGCACGCCATATATGATTCTCTTAAAAAGCTTGGGGTAGGGGTCTAGGGGACCCTTTTATAGCCAAAATCACGGCCCTGTATCACAATACGTCACCTAGGCTGACGATAAATGGAACTGTAGCACCCTGAGGGCTCGGTTGCTACAGAGGTATTGCACCTCACCCAGAGGTGTGATATCTCATTCTCAGGTAAGGATGGAGTGTGGATCAGGACCCGACACCTGCATGCATTACACCACATTGCCGTGGGGCAGGGCGACCAATATGCCTCTGAGATGGGCACGACAGTCCCTGTCCCTGGCTGGAGTGGGGGGAGGGAACACTGAGGAAGGGGAACCCTGTAGTGCAGGAGCAGGGAGGAAGCAGTTCCTGGGTGCATTGAGAAGGGAGTATAAAAGGTGGGCACCATCTTAGTTCAGTGCAGAGAAGTCTGAGCAGAAGTGGCAGGGAGCAGGGGCTCTGCATGAGCTCTGCTCCGGAGGCGGGCCTAGTAACAGAGGCCCAGGCCTGGAAGAGGGAGAAGGAAGGAAGAGGAGCGGAGAAGGCTCCAGGAACGAGGAATGAAGGGATCCCAGGGGTGCGGAAGGGCGAGTCGCCACCGCACGCCCGAATCCACCTGCGTGGAGGGGTCAGGCCAAAGAGGGAGACCGGTCCCCGAAACTAATGGAGGCAGGAAACGACCCTCAGCTAGAAACCGGAGGCTGTGACATTTTATGTGGCGCAGCCCCTCGCTACACCCGCTAGGAAGGCACCACATAGGGTCAGGGAAACTGGCGCCAAGTTTACCAAGAGGAGGCCCGAGGCAGCCGGACAGAAGGGTTGGTAAGAAAGGCCAGACAAAGGACACACAAAGGGGGTCCTGTGAAGCGCTCCAAAGTTATCTGGGAGTTGTCTGAGCCCCTCACCTGGTGAGCACAGTACGACGTGGGCAGCCGTTACCTGCAGACGTGGTCTGGATAATAAGAACTGTGAGTAAAGGCCCTGGACTGCATCACTGACTCCGTGTCGTTACTGCTGCTGCCCTGCACCATCACCCCCATCCTCCGCATACACTGCCCTGAGGCTATACTCCTCCCGTGGGGAGTTATGCTACGCTCTGCTGCACCCACAACACCAGCCTCAGCGGTCTGCCCTGCAGCGGCGGTTCACTCTGACCGCAATCCACGGGTGGCATAGTCGGACATTTAAACATCAAAACCACATAAATAGTTCCGCCACTGGTTTGACCACCCTGAGCCACGGAACCGAGTCGCCGCCACGAAGACTACAACCACCAGCATCCACCAAAAAGGGTCCGGCTCCGGGTGTCCCAAGGCCCAGGGGGTGCATCAGAACATTTTCATCACCTTTCACAATCACCAATGGGACAAGGCAGGGATGTCCTCTGTCCCCTCTCTTATACATCCTAGTGACGGAGCACCTGCTCTCATCAATTCGCCATAACCCCAATATTAGGTGGATTGAAGGTGCTTGAAGGTGCTTGTGCCTCCAACGTCCCCCGAACAACAAGATGCAGGGTCCTTCAGAGGTTTGCAGCTGTGCATACGCCATCCTGTCGACCTCCTCTATCCACTTCACACAAGCAGAAACGGCTCCAGTGGGCCAAACATTACATGAAGACTGATTTCAAAACTGTTTTGTTCACGGATGAGTGCCGTGCAGCGCTCGATGGTCCAGATGGATGGAGTGGAGGATGGCTGGTTGATGGACACCCCACGCAAACACGGCTACAGCGCCAACAAGGAGGAGGTGGAGTAATGTTTTGGGCTGGAATCATGGGGAGAGAGATTGTCGGCCCCTTTAGGATCCCTGAAGGCGCTAAAGATGAACTCCATAATGTATGTGGATTTTCTCAAACAGCACTTCCTGCCATGGTTCAAGAAGAAGAACCGTGTATTTCACAGCAAGATCATTTTTCTGCATGATAATGCACCATCTCATGCTGCACATAAAACATCTGCATCTCTGGCTGATATGGGCATAAAAGGGGACAAACTTATGGTGTGACCCCCATGCTCCCCTGACCTCTACCCCATTCAGAACCTTTGGAGCATCATTAAAAGGAGTGTCTATGATGGCGGGAGGCAGTTCACATCTAAGCAACAGCTCTGGGAGGGTATTCTGTCCTCATGCAAAACAATTGAAGCAGAAACCATCCAAAACCTGACAAATTCAATGGACGAGAGAGTTCAGAAGCTCCTTTCGAACCTATGTGAAAATGTAATATCACCTATAATAATGTTTTGAGTTGAAAACTGTTTGATTTCAGTTTCTAACAACCTGCTAATGCTTATAATTTCAAAAATGACCATTTTTTTGGTCTTTATTAAAATGAAAAGGTTGATCGAAAAGTTTGGGGGATCTAAGAGTGTGGCAACCCAGTAGTCATGATTACTTCGAATTCTGACAATATGAGGGTCATGCTGCAGGTAGTGCAGCAAGAAGGCACTTATGTGTCTTGCGCATCTCGGAGCCCCAAAATTATTTTCCGGGCTAGATGCAGCTAAAAATTATTATTAATTTTAAATCTGGTGAAGCTTTAGTATAGATGGCCTAATAGGATCAGTGCTGCACACTGCTACAAAGCCCAAATTATTTTCCAGTCAAGATACAGATAAACATGATTAGTAATTTTAAATCTGGTGGAGCTTATTATAGATGGCCTAATAGAATCAGTGCTGCACACTGCTACAAAGCCCAAATTATTTTCCAGCCAAGATACAGATAAACATGATTAGTAATTTGAAAGCTTAAAACGGTTGGTAGGGTGATTTTAACCAATCATCAAGCTTTTACTCTCCCCAGGATGACACAGGGGTAGAAAAGTCGTTTCGGATCCATGATTTGTTCATCTTTATGAACGTGAGTCTGTCTACATTATCAGTGGAGAGCCGCGTGCGCTTATCTGTCAGCACACCACCAGCAGCGCTGAACACACGTTCAGACAGAACGCTGGCTGCGGGGCATGACAAGATCTCCAAGGCGTAAGTGGCTAGCTCCGGCCATTTATCCAGATTGGAAGCCCAAAAAGAGCAAGGGTCCAGTGACACAGTCGTGGCTTCAATGTTTACTTGGAGATACTCCTGTACCATCATCTCTAGGCGTTGACTATGTGTCAGACTTCTTGTCTCCTGTGGCCTTGCAAAGGATGGGCTAAAAAAGTGGTGAAATGATTCCGCAAAATTGATGTTACCAGCAGATACTGTGGTTCTGTTACGGTTTGAGTGCTGAACACTTGACGGTCCCACGGTTGGCAAGTTGGAACTGTGAGATTCACTACGTGCACCACTGGTATTTTGTGGAAAAGCACATGTAAGATTCTGCAACAGTCTCTGCTGATACTCCTGCATGCGTGCATCCCTTTCTATGGCAGGAATAATTTCTGCAAATTTACTTTTGTACCGGGGATCTAACAGTGTGGCAACCCAGTAGTCAGGATTATTTCTAATTCTCACAATTCGAGGGTCATGTTGCAGGTAGTGCAGCAAGAAGGCACTCATGTGTGTTGCGCATCCAGGAGCACCAAGTCCCTGTTGTGTTGGTGGAGAGGTAACAATCATGCTTCCTTCCTCTGTCCTCTCCCCCCAACCTCGCACAACAGAAATGTGATCAAGGTCTCCCTCATCTGATGAGTCTTCCATCAGTTCGTCCTCCACTTCTTCCTGGGCTCCTGCACCTTCCTCACTAGTTTGGCTGCTACCATGCGCCCTGGTAAAACCATCTCCCCAACCCTCACATGCCTTCCGCCTTGGTGCTGCCGACCGTCTGGACCTTGCAGATGTTAGCCCTTCGGCATACAACTCCTCCTCCTCTACTTCCTCCACCTCCTCTTGTGCCACCACCTGACTCCGAATTCTGTTTAACATGTGCTCCAGCATGTAAATCACCGGAATAGTCATGCTGATAATGGCATCGTCAGCACTAAACATCTTCGTCGCCATTTCAAAACTGTGCAGAAGGGTGCATAGGTCCCTGATCTGAGACCACTCCTCCAGCGTGATTTGCCCCAACTCTGAATCTCGTTGGCCCAGGCTATACGTCAGAACGTATTGCACCAGGGCTTGTCGGTGCTGCCACAGTCGCTGCAACATGTGCAGAGTTGAATTCCACCGGGTAGGCACATCGCATTTTAGCCGGTGAAGTGGCAGGCCCAACGACTTCTGTAGAGATGTAAGTCGCTGAGCTGCGGGATGCGAACGGCGGAAGTGAGCACACAGCGACCGTGCCCTCTGCAGAAGGCCATCTAGTCTGGGATAGTGGGCTAAAAATTGCTGGACAACCAGGTTCAACATGTGAGCCATACAAGGCACGTGTGTGACATTGCCCCGGCGAAGGGCCGCACCCAGGTTTGCAGCATTGTCGCACACGGCCTTCCCTGGTTTCAGGTCCAGTGGAGACAACCATTCATGAAATTGGTTCTCCAGAGCTGACCACAACTCCTCAACTGTGTGACTCACATTTCCCAGACATTTCAATGTAAAAACCGCCTGATGACGTTGAGCCCTACTGCCAGCATAGTAAGGAGGTGGGCAGGATCCCTTCTGCGCAGTTAGAAAGCTTGTGGCATGACCAGACAGGCTTTGGGTGCAGGTGGAAGACCGAGAGGAGGTTGAGGAGGCAGAAGCAGTGGAGGAACTTTGACATAAAGAGGATTGACGCACAACTCGTGGGGACGGCAAGACTTGGACAGCAGCCCCTTGTCCTGCTGTCACCATAGTTACCCAGTGCCCAGTCAGCGACATGTAACGCCCCTGTCCATGCCTACTCGTCCAAGTGTCTGTGGTGAAATGCACCCTGTCACACACAGAGTTTCTCAAAGAAGCGGTGATGTTATGTGCGACATGCTGGTGGAGCGCAGGCACACCTTTCTTTGAGAAGTAGTGCCGACTGGGCATCTGGTACTGGGGCACTGCGACGGACATAAGGTCTCGAAAATCCTCTGTGTCCACCAGGCAGAAAGGCAGCATTTCTGTAGCCAAGAGCTTGCAGATGGTGAAATTCAACCTCTTAGCTTTCTCATGGCTAGGAGGAAATGGTCTTTTACTTGTCCACATCTGAGGGACCGAGGGCTGGCTATTGTGCTTAGACGGGGTTGATAAGGGTGTCCCCGGCAAACTGCCCGTCTGTGAGGAAGATGCAGGCGGACATGTTAGGTTGCCTTGATCCAAAGGTGGTGCTATCGATGTCGGACAGCGCTCAACACCAGCTGGTGTTACCACCTCCAAAGAAAATGATGACCTGCCAATCACGCTGGCTGTTGCGGGTAAAGAGGTGGCAGGTCTGCGCCCCAAAACAGGTGTGACTGCTGTCCCCCCAGTCACAGAGGATGAAGAGGCCGCGGATGCACAAGATATGGCAGATGGTGGTTGGCCCGGCCGGCTAGGCCGCATTGTAGCACACTGAGCTTCCCACTGCAACTTATGCTTCATGTCCATGTGCCGGTTCATGCATGAAGTACTCAAACTATGTATTTTTTGGCCTCTACTTAGCTTTTGCTGACAAATGTTACAGATAACACGAGTTGGGTCATCTTTATCGATCTGAAAAAATGCCCAGGCTATGCAAGGCTTAGCACCCATGCGACCTGAAGAGCCACCACAACTTGTGGTGAGAGGCAGAGCTGTGTTTGAGGCTGCAGTTGTTGACATGCTTCCAGTACTACGTCTCTGTCCAGGAAGGCGCAACCTGACCTCGTCGTCACTAGCATCTTCCTCCACCTCCTCTGCTGACCTCATCTCTTGGCTGACTGTGGGTTGACAGTAAGTGGGATCTCCAACCTCATCATCATCACCCTGTGCGTTATCACACCCGTCGTCCTCAGAGCCAACCTGTTCCTGCCCTGACAAAAAACTAAAGTTGTCGCTCCAATCAGGTATTTGAGTCTTATCATCGTCTTCCTCATTGTCTCCACCAACAGGAGTTACAGTTTGGGAATGAGGGTCTACATTATGGTCAGAACCTTCTGCGTCTGGTCCTGGATCCGACTCATAAAGATTCTGGGCATCAGTGCAGATCATTTCCTCGTCTGGATTCACAGAAGCGCTGGAGTCGACCTCTGATTCCCAGGCTATAGTATGAGTAAACAGCTCTGCAGACTCAACCATCTGTTCTACCTCATACTCAGACGGGCAGCTGGAGATTTGGGAGCTGTGAGGAAGCAAGTGCGATTGGGGTGACACCTTTGAGGACTGGAGTATTTGTGATGTTGAAGTTGATGTGGAGGAGAGCCCACTTAAAGGAGCACTT
This sequence comes from Phyllobates terribilis, assembly GCF_046119375.1. Lineage (NCBI taxonomy): Eukaryota > Metazoa > Chordata > Amphibia > Anura > Dendrobatidae > Phyllobates > Phyllobates terribilis. The sequence continues at coordinate 275,208,630 of NW_027362765.1, forward strand.
GATATCCGTTGAAGCACCTGCTGTTTTTGTGCCTCATCTGGAATTTGTAGCGAGTGGCGTGGCCGTAAGAAAGGGATCTTATCACATTGTCCGCTAAAAGAAGTAGACATTTTAGTTTGGCTGGAAGATGGTCTTTTTTCTGCAGATGTTACTGTTGCTTTAACACCTACCCCACGGACACAACCTTTTTTCCCCTTCCCAACACGCCTATTCCCCTTTCCACCAGCAGCAGGCCTTTTTCCACTCATTTTGGTGGTTAACTAATTCACAACTCTGGAGTTGTTTGCACAAAAAAACAATGGATGGGAACCGAGCAGAGCTGAGTGGCCAAACTGTGGTATTAGGCCAAAACTATTGGCTGGGTTAGATGCAGAAAAAAATTATATTCAATTTGCAACCTGATGGAGGTCTGTATAGATGGATTAATAGAACAAGTCCCACACACAGCTAGAAGCCCAATATTTTTTAAGAGGTAGATGCAGAAAAAAATATATTCAGTTTGCAACCTGATGGAGGTCTGTATAGATGGATTAATAGAACAAGTCCCACACACAGCTAGAAGCCCAATATTTTTTCAGAGGTAGATGCAGAAAAAAATATATTCAGTTTGCAACCTCATGGAGGTCTGTATAGATGGATTAATAGAACAAGTCCCACACACAGCTAGAAGCCCAATATTTTTTCAGAGGTAGATGCAGAAAAAAATATATTCAGTTTGCAACCTGATGGAGGTCAGTATAGATGGACTAATACAACAAGTCCCACACACAGCTAGAAGCCCAATATTTTTTCAGAGGTAGATGCAGAAAAAAATATATTCAGTTTGCAACCTGATGGAGGTCAGTATAGATGCACTAATACAACAAGTCCCACACACAGCTAGAAGCCCAATATTTTTTCAGAGGTAGATGCAGAAAAAAATATATTGAGTTTGCAACCTGATGGTGGTCTGTACAGATGGATTAATAGAACAAGTCCCACACACAGCTAGAAGCCCAATATTTTTTCAGAGGTAGATGCAGAAAAAAATTATATTCAATTTGCAACCTGATGGAGGTCAGTATAGATGGACTAATAGAATGATGCTATGCCCAAAAGATTTTACTTCACTAGGTGCAGTAAAAAAATTGGTATTCTATACACAGGTGGTATATCTTGCAACACAGATAGGCTACTCCACTGACTAACACACTCTGCAATAGGCCAAAAAGGATTAGCTTTGCTAGATTCAGCCAAATGCTGTGAAAAAAACTTGCACAGCACTGGCACAGACCTGCCTGGCAAAAACTGATAGGAACTGATGTAACCTAGTCCTGAAAAGGACTCCAATTACAATTAGTCTTTACTCCCACAATCTATCTATTTAAGAGCACAGACCTGCCTGATAAAAGTCGTAGGAAATGCTGTAACCTAGTCCTTAAAAGGACTGCAATCACAACTATTCCCTACTCCCAAGCTATCTGTAGATTTGTGCGAAAATTGGCTTGAAATTAACAAGGTATAGCGCACACAGCAACAGCGGTGCCGTCTAACACGCAGCTGCAGCAGTGAGAAAATGGTGGCGACGGGGAAAATGGCTTGGTCTTATAGGGCAAGGACATGTGACATACACTGCCAATGACACATGCCCTTGCTTGTGTGAAAAAAAGCACTTCGCTCCGTGTGTGCGCTGCTGATAGGCTGACAGATTGCACCTCCCCACTGCAAATGCGGGAAAGAGAAAAAAAAAATGGAGATCTTCATTGTTCCTGCAGAGATCCATCCCCTGCCCCTCCCCCCACCCCGCTGTACACTCAAACTGCGTATTAACATTAATTTTCATCATTACTGAGAAAAAATCCAGTTATGATTTTGGTGCACGAACAGTTATCGAACATAACCTCGAACAGCCGAATTTTTCTCAAATTGTTCGTGTACGCCGAACGGCTCGAACACCGCCCAAAACAGCTCGAATTTGAGATTGGCGAACAGTTCGAGTAGAACAACGCTCATCTCTAGTAGACATCAAAGGATGGAAGGTATCAGCATTCTTCTCCTTTCTTCAGTGATGGTGTAGGTTCTGGATGATCTCTGTTAAAGGTATTCTGCATGAAGTTCTCTTTAGGATGTGTTTTAAAAATGAAAACCTTGTAGCTGCTTGCTGCAGATTGTGTGGCTGCCTTGTTCTTGAAGGACGAAAGGGTAAAAGTGCTACCCAGCTGTTGGAATCATCATGGGCGTATTCCTTTTCCATAACCTTATTTCATTTTTAGTCTTCTCTTGCAGGTGCCAACTTTTTGTCTTGACTTGTAGAAATGGCCTGAGGCTGTCATCACAGGACAGGAATGTGTTTATGTTGTCAAGGGGTTCTTGTCACCATTTACTGTCACTCAGCTTCTCCTTCACCCAGAAAAGATGGGGGCATGGCTGAAAATAAGTGCTGCCAACATTTGGCAAGATATGAGTTTTACAAGAGGAAATCTTTGTAGGCCTCTTCATCTTATCTATGCAGACATTGCATATGATAACTGAGCCTAGATCAAAGCATTGAGCAAATAGTGTATCATGTGGTCCGTTGATTTGCTGACGTACCTTGTGCAGCCGGAGAAGGTCTCTGCCAAGCAGAATCAGGATATTTCCACTGTTGTCAAGGGCTGGTATCTTGTTGACTATAGTCTTTAGATTAGGGTGATGAAGAGCAGCCTCTGGCATTGGGATCTCTTCCCTATTGCATGGAATCTGGTTGCACTCGATGAGTGTGGGTACGGGTATCTCCACATTGCTATCAAGAGAAGTTACTATGAGTCCATTGTCTGAGACCCCTGACGAATCCACAATGTGTGTGGCGAAACGCGTCAGGCACTTATGCCCTGCTGCTCTCTCAACCATTTGCTAACTGAGGATCTTGCTCCACCATAGCATTCAGAGGATTTTTGATCCTTTTCTTTTGACACTATTTTTGTGTCTTGCAGTTATCTCTAATAGTTCTGTCAGTCTTTTTGAGGCATTTATTCGGTGTTTATAGTGAAATATCATATTATTATCATTGCTTTATTATTGCTTAGAGAAGGCATTTTGCACTTTTGTGCATCCACTACTCTGGCTTTGATAACTTTAGGTGGACTATGGATTATTGATAGAGCTTTTTGACCTTTGTCGGCATACACTGTCAGCAATATGCATTGACAGTTCATGCTAATTTCTACTATGCTCTAACTTTTACATTTTTACTTTATTTAGCCTTGTATATTTTTTGAGGTATTGATTGTTGACAACACATGCAAATTTTCCTCATAGTGCTCTATTTTTCTATTGCTAATAAATTCTATGAGACTTGAGACCGTGACTTAGATAATTGTTTTGACTGCTTGGTGGACCCAGAATTGCGAGATGACGTCTGTGCTACTTGTGCAACTCTTACCTCAGACTTGAACTTAATATCACGTACTAAGCAGTCTCTCTCAGAATTAAGTTGCTGGAAACTTTGCAGTTCTTCAAGAGAATCGTGTGTATTTACTTTCTTCAAAGTCATAACGTATTCCCTACTCTTCCTTGTATAAAGTTAATAAACTGCACACAGTTGTTCTACACCTTCTTCTAGTGATAGAAGCAGGTTGGGTGATGTTGGTGATGTGACAGCAATTTTTGGCTATAAGTCTGATACATTACAGGAAAGTTCATGCTTAATGGTACAAAGGTGTTCTTTAAGATTCCATGTAAGCTTGGTAGAACATTTAGCTTTCTCACTGGACTGTGGATTAGACTCTAAAGATTCTTCATCTGACTGTGGTTCTGGCAAAGACCGTGTAGTCTTTCCCTCAACCATTGTACTTCTCAGACTGAAAGGATCTGTATAGTGATGTGGGCTTATGGATTGTAGCAGGGTCTATACTGAGGGCAGCTGTGCTGTGATTGCTTTACACACACTGATGATTTCTTATACGCTGTAAGTAGACGTTCTGATGTCTGTGCTGTTCTCTATAGGAGCTGGTGACTGGCTTTACAGATTTATCTCACAGAAGTCTTTTTTACTATTGTGACTCCATATCTAGGCTGTGAATGTGGGGCGCTTCACACACCATTCCTAGGATTGACATACTTGACAAAGACCCAAAGATGGTCGAAACATTGTGTGTTTAGGGATGGCGGAATAAACACCTCTTTTACAACTGAACACCCTGGCATGGACACTGTTTACTTTTGTATGCTGACATTTCCTCAAATGGGTTCCTTGAGGATTATGGATGTGCATCCGTTGCAGTGAGTGCTGCTGACCACCATTTCTAGGCTGTCACTATGTACCATTACTCACAGAGATTTCATCAGATAGCACGTATGAAGATTCCAAAATAAGCTTTATTTTCAAGCTGAATTCTTGTAATTATGCACAATTACAGCAACATCTGTAACAGCTCCATAAGGGGAAATAAGACTATTCTGAGCCAGAACTGCAAGATGTGTGCTTTCTAAGAGGGATGTCAAACTCACAATGAGTAGGAAGAAGGAAGGTGTTACTGACATTAGAGCCAGGGAGGCAAACAATGAGAGATGGAGGAAAAACTTCCTAAGAGCAAACTGTGTTGCATAGCAATGCAACAATACAATGCAGTGCAATACTGTACGATTCCCAAGTCGTGGGACATGACATATTCCTTTAATTGAGTGGAGGCATTGATTGTTTCAGGTGTGTAGCAAACTACATCAGCCTCCTACTTAGTCAAGACAGTAAATTGTTTTACAATTTTAGATTTTTTTTTTATAAATTTATGATAATAGTTTGCAAACTCTAGAAAATGCTGCAAAGCTTTAAGAGATTTCGGCTGCACCAACTCCTTAATAGCTTGTACTTTGAGGGGTCCATTCGGAAACCTTTAGTGGACAAGATATACCTCAGGAATTCTACTTCTTCTAAGAAAACACATTTTTCAAGTTTAGAAGATAAAAAATTGTCTCTGAGTTTTTGGGATACCGTATGTACATTTCGTATGTGTAACTCTATATTAGGTGAAAAAACAAGATGTCATCCAGACAGACAAACTCATATTAACCATTTATATCTCTGAATATGTAATTAACAAAATTTTGAAGAACAAAATTGCTAAGCCCTAAATCAGAAGACAAAGAATAAGGAAACAAGCTGCCATTAAATAACAAGAATTCATCAGGCAAAGCAGGAGCAGATAGCACAAGACAGAACCAGAGAATAACTTTAATTGCAAGTGAAAGTTAGGGGTTTAAATGGATTACAGCCTCAATCTGGGCCCAGTGAAAGGAACCTGGAATTAAAGGGAATCTGTAAGTAGGATCAACCCTCCTAGGCCACCTATATGTGCATATAAGCTATAGGAAGCTGCATAAAATGACACATTGATATCTACGATCCAATTTCGTATTCCAGAGAAAAACAGATTTTTATTATATATAAATCAGCTGATAAGATCTATGAACAGGTCACAGATCTGCATGAGAATCTGCCTCCAGAGCTTATTTTAAAAGAAAGGGAGTTACCAGCGTGAGACATGTAACTAATACAGAACAGTATAACTGAATTTTGTCTCATAACCAACACGTTAGTAGCTGCAGCTCTCACAGCTTTGCTGTATTGCAAAAATATTGCAACACTGGCTGCCTGTGAGATGGAGGCTAAAGCACTGAGAGGACACTTGCATATGTATCAAATATAATGACACACAGCTCTACAGCGAGATCAGGAGAGAAGAGAGGAGCCATTACATAGCACACTGATAACTCCCCCTTTTATTTGTAATAAGCTGTGGAGGCAGATTCTCTGGAAGATCAGTGTCCGGCCCATAGTCTGGAACAGGTCATTAAGGTAGAGTCGGAAGGGACCACCAGGGTCATCTGGTCCAGATGGACCAGATGACCCTGGAGGTCCTTTCCATCTCTACCTTTCCATGTTTCTATGTAGATTCATATAAGATTTTCATATAAGAAATACATGAATATCTCTGGAATAAGATATCAGATCACAGATATCAAGAAGTGATGGGCGAGCACTAAAATGCTCGGGTGCTCGATGCTCAGGCCGAGCACATTGGAATACTCGGGTGCTCGACCCGAGCAATGAGCCCAATGTAAGTCTATGGGAAACTCGAGCATTTTTCAGGCGGCTCCCCCGGCGGTCTGCAGAGTGCCTAAACATTGCCCAAATCGATCGGAACAGTGCTGAAATGACATGGGGACAGCATGAGGAAGACCCCTGAAAGCATTTCTGACTGCCAGGTCACTGTTGTCAACAACATTGTCAGAGGTAACATAGTAACATAGTTTTTAAGGTTGAAGGAAGACTAAGTCCATCTAGTTCAACCCATAGCCTAACATGTTGATCCAGAGGAAGGCAAAAAACCCCATGTGGCAAACACTAAGCTCCACATTGGGGAAAAAAATTCCTTCCCGACTCCTTACGACAATCAGACTAGTTCCCTTGATCAACGCCCTATCAAGGAATCTAGTATATATAACCTGTAATATTTTACTTTTCAAGAAAGGCATCCATGCCCTTTTTAAATTTTAATAGTGAATCACTTATTACAACATCATGCGGCAGAGAGTTCCAGAGTCTCACTGCTCTTACAGTAAAGAATCCCCGTCTGTGATTATGATTAAACCTTCTTTCCTCCAGACGTAGAGGATGCCCCCTTGTCCCAGTCTCTGGCCTCAGAGTAAAAAGATCAGTAGAAAGGTCTTTGTACTGTCCCCTCATATACTTGCACATAGTATTAAGATCACCCCTAAGCCTTCTTTTATCCACAGTAAATAACCCCAAGTGTAATAACCTGTCTTGGTATTGCAGACCCCCCCAGTCCTCTAATAACCTTGGTCGCTCTTCTTTGCACTCTCTCTAGTTCAGCTATGTCTTTCTTATACACCAGAGACCAAAACTGTACACAGTATTCTAAGTGTGGTCGCACTAATGACTTGTATAGAGGTAAAATTATGTTCTCCTCATGAGCATCTATGCCTCTTTTAATGCATCCCATTATTTTATCTGCCTTTGCAGCAGCTGACTGACACTGGCCACTAAACGTGAGATTGTCGTCCACCAATACACCCAGGTATTTTTCAGTTACAGTTTTGCCCAGTGTTTTACAATTAAGCATATAATTATACATTTTATTTCCTCTGCCCAAGTGCATTACCTTACATTTATCCCCATTAAAGCTCATTTGCCATTTATCAGCCCAAGCTTCTAGTTTACATAGATCCTTCTGTAATATAAAATTGTTCTCCTCTGTATTGATTACCCTGCAGAGTTTAGTGTCATCTGCAAATATAGAAATATTACTCTGCATGCCCCCTACAAGGTCATTAATAAATATGTTAAAAAGAAAGAGGCCCAATACTGACCCCTGTGGTACCCCACTGTTAACTGAGACCCTGTCTAAGAGTTTTCCATTAATAACCACCCTTTGTTTCCTATCACTGAGCCAATTCTTAACCCACATACATATATTTTCCCCTATCCCCATTGTTCTCATTTTATGTATCAACCTTTTGTATGGAACCGTATCAAAAGCTTTTGAAAAGTCCATATACACAACATCCAATGCATTTTTTTGGTCCAGTCCAGAACTTGCCTCCTCATAAAAACTGATCAGATTAGTTTGACAGGAACGGTCCCTCGTAAACCCATGTTGATATTGGGTCATGAGGTTATTCTTCTTCAGATACTCTATTATAGCATCTCTTAGGAAACCCTCCAGGATTTTACCCACAGTAGAGGTTAAGCTTACTGGCCTATAATTTCCAAGTTCAGTTTTTGTCCCCTTTTTGATCATTGGCACCACATTGGCTATACGCCAGTCGTGTGGTACAGACCCTGTTATTATGGAATCTTTAAAGATTAAAAATAATGGTCTATCTATGACGTTACTTAATTCCTGCAGTACTCGCTGGTGTATCCCATCCGGGCCCGGGGATTTGTCAACTTTAGTGATTTTTAGACGCCGCCGTACTTCCTGCTGAGTTAAGCAAGTGACATTTAATGGAGAATTTTTGTTATCACTAATCATGTTTTCTGTCATGCGATTTTCTTTTGCAAATGCTGTTGAAAAAACATCATTTAGCATATTGGCTTTTTCCTCATCCTCATCCACCATTTCACCCAGACTATTTTTAAGGGGGCCAACACGATCATTTTTTAGTTTTTTACTATTTATGTATTTAAGGAATATTTTGGGGTTATTTTTACTTTCTCTGGCAATGATTCTCTCTGCCTCAATCTTTGCTGCCTTGATTTGTTTTTTAGATAATTTATTTAATTTTCTATATTTATTTAATGCCTCATCACTACCTACTTGCTTTAGTTCTCTAAATGCTTTATTTTTGTCACATATTGCGCCCCTTACAGCTCTATTTAGCCATAGTGGTTTCCTCCTATTTCTAGCATGTTTATTCCCAAAGGGTATATATTGTGCACAGGTCCTATTCAGGATGTTAATAAATGTCTCCTATTTGCTTTGTGTAGCTTTATGTCTCAGGATATCGTCCCAGTTTATTGTCAGAGGTATTATGCCACTTTTACGGACTCAAAATAAAACATACAAAAACGAAACCAAAATGGATTTTCCTGGGAAATATATTAAGGAACATCGTTTCCAGGGTAATGACTTGTATATAAAGCAAAATAAATAACCAAAAACAAAAATGCTCCTCCACACCTCGGGCTATGTTCACACGTAGCGTTTTTTATGCATTTTTTCATTTTTGCATTGCTTTCAACCGTGACAAATGCATTCACCAGGAAATATCATTTTAACATTTTACAACCTTATCTGGCCATGTGGTGTGTGAGATATCATCAGACACATCGTGTTTCATTTCTGAAGGAGGGACTCTGAAAGTCACAAAGCCTATTTTTAAAGGGCCATCAGGTGGCCTTTACTATTCTTAAAGAGCAAGCAGTCGGCCATCACTATTTTTAGAGTGCCATCAGCTGGCTATGTTTTATTGTTCCCATTACTAAAGAGTGGGTCTCCTATACTGTTATTGCGTAAACAGTGAGTGGCAGGGCTGCCCAAAATTTAGACGCACCCCAATACCACTTTGAAAATTTGGATGCACCACAATACCCCTTTGAAGAGACTTAGAGGAGGGCCTCCTGAAAACAATGTTCCCATCATTAGGGAGTGGGTCTCCCATTGTGTTTGCCTACGCAGTGAATGCAAGGGTTGCCAAAAATTTGGAGGCATTCCAATGCCCCTTGGAAGAGACGTGGAGGTCAGAGGGCCTCCTGAAAACAATGTTCCCATTATTAGGAAGTGGGTCTCCCATTGTGTTTGCCTATGGAGTGAATGCAAGGGCTGCCAAAAATTGGGAGGCACTCCAATGCCCCTTGGAAGAGACGTGGAGGAGGGCCTCATGAAAAAATGTTCCCATTAGAAAGGAGCGGGCCTCCTATACTTGCAATGCCCATGCACTAAGTGTATAGGCTGACAAACATTTACCCCTGGGGGGTATACATGAACATACCGTAAAAAAAATTTTTTTTACGGGCATCATAAACACCCTTTAAAAAAATAATTGCATCACGGACCACGGTCACCCTGGTGATATGGTGGTGGTGGATGGGGAGAAGGAGGAGGGCAAGAGCAAATAGCCAAAATGAGGAAGTGTATACACCCATGTCTGGGTGTGAAAGGTGCATGGGAATACAGCTCCCAAAAAAAGACACTGGATTTGAGTTTATGTTACGCTGCTATCATTTGGTGGTGTTGAGAAGTCTGGCCCAATCCAGCCCTTGTTCATTTTTACAAGAGTCAGCCTGTCAGCATTTTCAGTTGACAGGCGGATGCATTTAGCAGTTATAATTCCATCAGCGGCACTAAAAACCCGCTCTGATAAAACGCTGGTGGCAGGGCAGGCCAGGACCGCCAAGGCATAGAGAGCCAGTTCATTCCATGTATTCAGCTTGCATACTCAATAATTATAAGGCATTGAAGAATCACGGAGGACGTTGGTACGGTCGGCAAGGTGCTCCCTCACCATCTTCCCAAACTTTGCACTCCTTGTGATAATACCCCGCGCCTCAGGGCTTGTGCGATGGGAAGGGCTGAGAAAATTCTCCCAGAACTTTGACAGTGTTCCCCTGCCTCTGTTGGATTGAAGTTGTGTCTCTCTCACCTGTACTCCTTGGTTGTCCAAAGAAGTGTGCCCGCTGCCGCCAGCATTTTCAGATGGGAATTTTTTTAAAAGTTCCAAAACAAGGGCCTTCTGGTACAGCCCCATTTTTGTAGACCTGTCTGCCTCAGGAATAAGAGATATAAAGTTTTACTTGCAGTGTGGGTCTAGAAGTGTCACCAACCAATAATGACTGTCACCCAAAATTTTGAGAACGCGAGGGTCAAGGGAAAGGCAGCGTAACATAAACTCAGCCATGTGTGCCAGATTACTAACAGGCAAGACTTCTGTGTCCTCACCAAGAGGATGACTGACCATGCTCTCCTCCTCCTCCTCCTCTCTGTCCTCTGGCCATCCACGCTGAACAGACGGTATGACAACTGTGCAGGTAGTACCGTCTATAGGGCATGAAACTAGCTCCTGTCCTTCCTCCTCCTCTTCCTCATTGTCGCCCAATACACGTTCGGATGAGATGAGGCTGGGCTGTGTGTAATAACCCTGTATGGTTCCTTGTTCCATCTCATCGTGCTCCGCCTGCAATGCATCCTCTTTGATTGTGAACAGAGAGCGTTTCAGAAGACAGAGAAGCGGGATAGTGTTGCTAATTATGGCGCCACCGCTGTTCACCATCTTGGTGAAGTCCTCAAAGTTTTGGAGGATGGTACATATGTCTGACCCTGAAGTCTTATGTGTGAAGTCTGAAATGAATACCGAAGGTCTTGTTGATGCTGGTACTCAGCAACTGTCCTCTTCTGCTCAGAAATCCTTCCAAACATCTGCAGTGTAGAGTTCCAATGCATGGGGACATCACACACCAGTCTGTGAGCCGGAAGTTGCAAACGCTGCTGAAACACGGCAAGGGCGGAGGAAGATGTAGGTGACTTTCTAATATGGGCACACAGGCGGCGTACTTTAACAAGCAGATCCGGCAGCTCTGGGCAGGATTTGAGAAACTGCTGAACCACAAGGTTAAGCACATGGGCCAGGCATGGTACGTGTCTGAGCTCGCTTCGCCTCAGAGTAGCCACAAGGTTCTGACCATTGTGACACACGACCATGCCTGGCTGTAGGTTCAGCGGTGTGAGCCACAGATCTGCCTGCTCTTTCAGAGCTGTTCACAACTCTTCAGCATTGTGCGGTTTGTCACCTAAGCATATTAGCTTCAGCACAGCTTGTTGCCGCTTGGCCGAGGCAGTGCTGCAGTACTTCCAGCTTGTGACCGATGTGGTCATTTTGGAGATGGAGGCAGAAGAAGAGGAGGAGGCTGAGGAGGAGGAGGTGCAGGAGCTGTAGACCATGGGTGCAACCCTGATTGACCTAGGGACCGCAATCCTTGGCGTTCGGAGGACTTGTTCTGTCCCAAGGTCCGATTGGGTCCCGACTTCCACTATGTTAATCCAGTGTGACATCAGCGTGATGTACCGTCCCTGCCTACAAGCACTTGTCCACGTGTCCGTGGTTAGGTGGACTTTACCGGTAACTGCGTTGTTGAGGGCACGACTAATGTTTTGGGATATGTGCTTGTGTAATGTGAGGATGGCACACCGGGAGAAATAGTTGTGGCTAGGGACCGAGTACCAACGGACGGCCTCCGCCATCAGGTTGCAGAATGATACAGTCTCCACGAGCCTAAAAGGCAACATTTCGAGCGCGAGCAGTCTTGAAATGTAAGAATTTAGTAGTGTGGCCTGTAAGGCGCTGGCTGCGTATTTGCGCTTGCGTTCCAAGGACTGGGGTACGGACAAATGAATGCTGTGCTGGGACAAGGACTTTCTTCCTGATGCTGCTATTTGAGAGTGTACAACGACAGGTACAGGGCAGGAGACTTCTTCTCATGCACCATGGACAGGGGATTGGCTTGCATGCACAACAGTGGAAGAAGCAATGGTGCCACCTGCAGACACTGTTCCTGGGGTGCTTTGCTGCCATGTGCTTGATCATGCTAGTGGTAGTCAGGCTGGTTGCTTTGTCACCCCTGCTGATGCTGGCCTGGCATGTGGTGCAAATGGCCTTTTTGTGGTTATCGGCAGAGTCTTTAAAAACAACCAGACTTGGGAAGACCTAATAGTTGTATTGGCAACTTCCTTCGTGTTGGTGTTACGGGACACAGTTGCCTGCCTTCTGTCTGTGGCCACCACACTGCTTCTTCCTGCCTGTTGGGGTGCTCTGCCTCCCTCCCCGTGTGTGCTGCTGTCCTTGCTCTGCATGTCTTCCTGCCAGGTTTGGTCAGTTAATAAATCATCCACCACCTCGTCTTTCGCACCCTAGTCCTCCTCCTGACTTTCTGGCAATTGTGTCTCATCAACGTCCACCTCTTGTGACACTTTCCAACCGTCGCCTTCGTGTGACCGTGGCTGCTCAAATATTTGGGCATCGCTATATGCGATCTCCTCTTGTCGCGCTTCAAGTGGACCTGGCGAGAGGCCCGAATCCATAAATGGAAAAGTGAACAGCTCTTCAGAGTGTCCAAGTGTGGGATTAATTGTCTCCGGGCACTCGGCATGGTGGGAGGAAGGAGGATCAGGGTGAGGAATATGCGGTCCAAACTCACTGCTACTGAGACTTGACGGTGTGGAAGACAGGGTGGTGGTGGCTAAGTTACTGGATGCATTATCCGCTATCCAACCAACAACCTTTTGACACTGCTCTGGGTTTAATAGTGGTGTGCTGCGGTCCCCTAGGAATTGTGATAGGAAGGTCGGGCAAGAAGATATGGGTGTTTGTTGTGGCACAATTTCAGCTTGCCCACAGCCTTGTCCTCGGCCTCTGTATGCACCATTACCATCACGTCCAGTTTCCCCTCCCTTGCCACGTGCCTTGCCCATTTTAAATGGAGGACAATATCTTCCACGCTCACTACAAATGACTGAATTTGGAGCGAACTTATATGTGATCCGTGTGACGGAGAAAACACAGTTTTAAATACCTGGCCTGTAAGTAACTATTTTGAACAGCAAACTGGTGTCAATTGCTTCACTAACACACGGAAACAAATTTTTAATGGAGGCTAGAAATGGCAGTATTTTCTGAAAACGTATATGTGATCCGTGTGACAGAGAAAACACAGTTTTAAATACCTGGCCTGTAGGTAACTATTTTGAACATCAAACCAGTGTCAAAAACATTGCTGACACAGTGAAAAAAAAATTTCAATGGAGGCCAAAAATGCCAGTATTTTCTGAAAACGTATATGTGATCCGTGTGACGGAGAAAACACAGTTTTAAATAGCTGGATTTCTAGCGCTCTAATATGGAGAGGACTTGGCTGTATTCTGCAGTGCCAACAAGCAAATGGCGCAGAAAAAATGGTGTTTTCTGGATTGCTTTTTAAGCAAATAATGAGGATTAAAATCCAAAGAAAAGTATTCCTGGCCCCTGAGACCTGGGCCTTTGTATAGAAATATCTAACAGCAGCAGAAGGCAGAATTGGAATGGAGCCTCTTGTGCTATATGCACTGCAGTCTACTATATACACTGCCTGCCTAATCACCCTGCCTGCCTGATATCTCTGCAGATTGATTAGTCCTCAGAAGGACTGTTTTTTAAGATGGATATGTGTAATGTACGGTTTTTCTCCCTACACTACCTAATACACAAGCAAATCTGTCCCTGACGCAGCAGCACCTCTCCCAAAACAAGCAAATAGCACAGAAAAATGGTGTTCTCTGGATTGCTTTTTAAGCAAATAATGATGATTAAGATCCAAAAAAAGTATTCCTGGCCCCTGAGACCTGAGCCTTTGTATAGAAATATCTAACAGCAGCAGCAGGCAGAATTGGAATGGAGCCTATTGTACTAAATGCACTGCAGTCTGCTATATACACTGCCTGCCTGATATCTCTGCAGGTGGATTAGTCCTCAGAAGGACTGTTTGTTAAGATGGATATGTGTAATGTACGTTTTTTCTCCCTATACTGCCTAATACACAAGCAATTCTCTTCCAGCTCAGCAGCACCTCTCTCTACACTGCCTGATTCCGGAGTGACTGTGACGAGCACGGCGGTACCAGGTCTGATATAGACCTGATGACGCTGTGCGGCCAGCCAATCACTATTTTGCCACAACCACCATGGCTGCGGCATTACAATGAGTGGAAGGCAACCCCTGCATGTTGGCGCCAAACATGCAGGGGGGCACCCGAGCATCCGCCCGAGCATCTCACAAGTACTCGGCGAGCTCCGAGCATCTCGAGTACTGAGATGCTCGGGTGAGTACCGAGTACTTGCAAGTATGCTCGCTCACCACTAATATCAAAGTATTATTTTATTCATCTTCCTATGACCTTCATGTCCATATAGATGGTTTATGAAGGTTGATCCTACTGACAGATTCCCTTTAACTCCATAGCGCTGGGACTGAACAATATTAAAAAAAACATTAATTTAACAGGACCACAGTAACGCCACCCCACGTTGCCTGGCAACTCACATTGACTGAAGTGGAAACAGAATAGACAGGCACTGCCCTGTATATTGCACTATTATTTTCAGTGGTCATAGTGTATGTAGCTGTTATTTTTGGGGTGGACAATTCGTGGCAGTATTTTTTTTTAGGGGAGGACAGTGCATAGGCACTATTATTTACAGCAGGAATAGTGTGAGAAACAAATATTAACAAAGAGAACTGTGTGCGGAACTGTTGTTTCCAGGGAGCTCAGTGTGTACAGATGGGGACAATTTGTGACAGTATTATTTTGAAGAGGCATAGTGTGTGGCACTAGGAGAATTTTGGCAAGCAGCAGTGTCAAGACATAGCAGTTATAGGCCATATATGTCTGGACTAGATGAACAAGAAAAGGTAGTACAACTACACAAATCGCCAGAAAATTATTGATTGTTAGGCGGCAGACCGATGGCCATATTTCTAGTGCGAATCGCATCGCATTCCTCTGACTGACCTTCGGCTCTCCTGACCTGAGTGTGACCGCTGCATAGAAATACAAATGTGCAAAAATGGGAAACAGATAAAACTCAGCTGGAAGATAGTCGTGCCACTCACAACAACCTTCTGGCTGGGATTTATCTATTTCCCATTTTTGCCCATAAACCCATTGTGGCTTTCTCCTGATACTGTCCCCTGATGAACCCCAAATCAGGAGGGAGTTAAACGTGTTGGTACTACCGACAGATAAGGGACTTCTTAAAGGTAAGTCTGCTGGTTACAGTTTATTTTATTGGACTGAAGAAAGATAATTAGCTCATATCACCTGATACTCACAGGAATCCCAGGCTCACGGATTAGTGTCCAGTATACACTTGCAAGGATATATAAGAAAGGTAAAATCCGGTGCCACATGCGATAAATCCTTTTATTCCAAAAATAAAAATCACAGCATGTCCCTAGGAGGGGAACAACTGGATGCGTTTCGAGGACACAGCCCCTGACGATTAAGGGGCTGTGTCCTCGAAACGCGTCCAGTTGTTCCCCTCATAGGGACATGTTGTGATTTTTATTTTTGGAATAAAAGGATTTATCGCATGTGGCACCGGATTTTACCTTTTAGTTTATTTTATTGCCTGCTTGGATTTTTGGCTAGACTATTATGCCTGTCATTGCAATGACCTAATATACTGATGTATACTGTATTGAAGAGTCTTGTTATTAAATCATATTTGGATAATATATGATGCGCCCCCTGGGCCAGTGCTGTAGGGGATACCCGGAGCCGGATCTCGATGGGGGTAGTAGTCCTTGTGGCGGTGACCCGGTCCGTGCCCAGGGTGTCAAACTAAGTGGCAGTCTATGGCAGTAGATGTTAACTTGATTGTCGACTACGTCACCCGTTGAGTGCGGCTTTGAAGCCGCCGCTGCAGAGCAGTCCACTGAGGCCGGTGGTATATGTGTAGCAGTGATGGTATAACCCCCAACGGGAGGGGTATGGCCTCAGGGCAGCAGGTGTAGATGATGGGGGTTGTGATGATGCAGAAAGAAGATTCAGAGTCAGGAGATGCAGTTCAGGGTTTTTACTTACTGGTGTTCTTTTGGTCACTCTGGCCTTGAGTGACCACCCGAGCCGTGCTGCGTCCACCAGGTCCTGGACTCGGCCAACCCCCAGGCAATTCCGGAGCGTGGTCCTGAGCTCCTTTCTGACTCTCCCTTCCTCTGGCCGTTCCCACCAGGGATCCACTTTTGGCCGGCTCCCTCGGGTCTCTTGGTGGTCAAGCCTCCTCTGGGCTCCCTGACCCTATACTCGGTGTGCCTTTCTAGTGGATTTGGTGAGGGTCGTGGCAGATCCTGACCACGACCTCCGGTTCCTGGCTAAGGTTCGTTTTGGGCCTCCGCCAGCTTGGGATCCGGTACCCTTGTCCGCCAACCCTTCACCCTTCTGTCCTTATTCTGGGATCTTGGGGTTCCTTCTTGTTTCCTCTCTGGGTCCTTCTCACTCCTCTCTCTCTCTCTGCAGGCTCTGCTCTGGAGCTGGGCCCAGCCGGAGCCACAGCTCCCTGTCAGCCCTCTTGGCTGAGCTCCTCTGCTCTGCTCCTCAGGCTAAACTCTGACCCTGTCCTAAGATGGTGCCCACCTTATATACTCCCTCTATGTGTGAGCTCAGGTGACCAGCACCCAATGAGCTCCTATCTTTACCCAGACTACTCCCCCTATCTGCCCCTACACTACTGGGATGTTCCACCCCCCTCCCACTCCAGCCAGGGACAGACGCAGTCGTACCTGCACATATACTGGTGGGAGTACCGTCGTTCTGTCCCCCGGAAATGGGATGTATGTAGTGCATGCAGCCTACTAGCTCAGTTCCACACTCCATCCTTACCCGGGAGTGGAATACCACACCTCTGGCTTGAGGTGTAATACCCCTGTAGCAGCCGAGTCCTCAGGGTGCTACATATACATACCATATATTGTTTCCTATAGGCTGTCATCCTTACACCTGTTGCTATTTTAATTGGTATTGTTTGATTACATTTGAGCAAATCCTTGTATATCTACGGCTAATTAGGCACTTGATTTGGGCCCTCATTACATTGGTTTTGATGTCCAAAAGCTATCAGCATTATTGCACTTTATTTAGTTAGATGGTTTCCTCTAAACGATGACATATATGTCACACTGGTCGTCTTGAAGTCTGATACATCTGACAGTGCTATTTGTACCAGCCTATATACATCGTTCGAAGTAGTGCAAATTCCCTCTTTCCACATAACTGTTAAATAGAATACTGTAATCTTTTTCATTCAGCATGTTAACAACATGACTGCTTGCTTTCATCATTTACTGATGCATTTTTTCTTTAAGTGTGTACGTCTGTTTAGGGGTTTACAGGGTTACGGAGGGAAAGCCGCCGTGGAGCAGGGGCACCAAACCGACTTGCTAGGGCGTCAACCTCCGCTGGTAGGTAGGATATCAGCCCATTAGGGAACTACAGGGCGAGTTTGGATGTCTTTCCCTCATATTCTAATTACCATCCCCCCATATTAGTTTTATGGAATTTGTCCTTGTATATATTTATATGGGTGCTTTTAAATATATCTATTAAAAGTTATTTTTTTAAGGGGTTTTTCTAGTTCTTTGGTGATTTGGTGTTTGATTTATACCCCATTTGTATACCTTGCCTTTGGCTTATGTTCTTATCTGAAGTATTCTACACTGTGAAACATTTAATCTAAGCATGTCCTTACCAATGTTTAGAAAGGTAGTCTGGAGAATTAATGAGAGAACTTCATAGAGCAAGAAGTCGCATTGCTGAGGGTAAGGCCACTGCTCCACTATCAGTATTTGGTCAGTATTCAGTATTTTTTTCTCAGGAGGGGGAGCCAAAACCAGGTGCATAACAATCAGAGAAAAGTAGTGATGAGCAAGCATGCTCGCTACTGCTCGGTGCTCGCCCAAGCATCTCACTGCTTGAGATGCTCGGCGCTCGCCAAGTATTTCCGAGTTGCTTGGGCGGGAACTCGGGTCCCCTCCCTGCATGTTTGGCACTCTTTAGAGAGCCAATGAACATGCAGGGATTGCCTGCCATGTACTGTAATGCCGTAGCCATGTTGGTTGTGGGCATTACAGCGATTGGCTGGCCGCACAGCGTCATTAGGTCTATATCACACCTGGCGCCGCCATGCTCATCACAGTCACTCCGGATCAGACAGTGTAGGGAGAGCTGCTGCTGTGTCAGGGAGAGATTTGATCGTGTATTAAGTAGTGTAGGGAGAAAAACCGTACATTACACATATCCATCTTAACAAACAGTCCTTCTGAGGACTAATCCATCTGCAGAGATATCAGGCAGGCAGGGTGTATAGGCAGGCAGTGTATATAGCAGACTGCAGTGCATATAGGACAAGAGGCTCCATTCCAGTTCTGTCGGCTGCTGCTGTTAGATATTTCTGGAAATAGGCCCAGGTCTCAGGGGAGAGTAATAATTTTTTTTTGCATCTTAATCCTCATTATTTTCTTAAAAAGCAATCCAGAGAACACGGTTTTTCTGCGCCATTTTCTTGTTGGCACTGCAGAATACAGCCATGTCCTTTCCATATTACAGCGCTAAAAATCCATCTATTGAAAACTCTGTTTTCTCCGTCACACGGATCGCATATACGTTTTCAGATAATACTGCCATTTCTGGCCTCCATTAAAAATTTCCTTTAGTGTGTCATTGAAGCAATTCACCGCAGTTTGCTCTTCAAACTACTTACCTACAGGCCAGGTATTTAAAACTGTGTTTTCTCCATCAAACGGATCACATATACGTTGTCAGAAAATATTGCCAGGGTGTATAGGCATGCGGTGTATATAGCAGACTGCAGTGCATATAGCACAAGAGGATCCATTCCAATTCTGCCTTCTGCTGCTGTTAGATATTTCTATACAAAGGCCCAGGTCTCAGGGGCCAGGAATACTTTTCTTTGGAATTTAATCCTCATTATTTGCTTAAAATGCAATCCAGAGAACACCATTTTTCTGCGCTATTTGCTTGTTTTGGGAGAGGTGCTGCTGCGTCAGGGACAGATTTGCTTATGTATTAGGTAGTGTAGAGAGATAAACCGTACATTACACATATCCATCTTAACAAACAGTCCTTCTGAGGACTAATCCATCTGCAGAGATATCAGGCAGGCAGGGAGTATAGGCAGGCGGTGTAAATAGCAGACTGCAGTGCATATAGCACAAGAGGCTCCATTCCAATTCTGACTTCTGCTGCTGTTAGATATTTCTATACAAAGGCCCAGGTCTCAAGGGCCAGGAATACTTTTCTTGGGTTCTTAATCCTCATTATTTGCTTAAAAAGCAATCCAGAAGGCACCATTTTTTTTGCGCCATTTGCTTGTTGGCAATGCAGAATACAGCCAGGTCCTTTCCATATTACAGCATTAGAAATCCAGCTTTTTAAAACTGTGTTTTCTCCATCAAACAGATCACATATACGTTGTCAGAAAATACTGCCATTTCTGGCCTCCATTAAAAATTTCCTTTAGTGTGTCATTGAAGCAATTCACCGCAGTTTGCTGTTCAAACTACTTACCTACAGGCCAGGTATTTAAAACTGTGTTTTCTCCGTCAAACGGATCACATATACGTTGTCAGAAAATACTGCCATTTCTGGCCTCCATTAAAAATTTCCTTTAGTGTGTCATTGAAGCAATTCACCGCAGTTTGCTGTTCAAACTACTTACCTACAGGCCAGGTATTTAAAACTCTGTTTTCTCTATCACACGGATCACATATAAGTTCGCTCCAAACTCAGTCATTTGTAGTGAGCGTGGAAGATACTGTCCTCCATTTAAAATGGGCAAGGCACGTGGCAAGGGACGGGGAACTGGACGTGATGGTTATGGTGCATGCAGAGGCCGAGGACAAGGCTGTGGGCAAGCCGAAATTGTGCCACAACAAACACCCACATCTTCTCGCTTGACCTTCCTGTCCCAATTTCTAGGGGACCGCAGCACACCACTATTGAACCAAGAGCAGTGTCAAAAGGTTGTTGGTTGGATAGTGGAAAATGCTTCCAGTCACTTTGACACCACCACCACCGTGTCTTCCACACGGTCAAGTCTCAGTAACTGTGAGTCTGCTGACTCACCCTGATCCTCCTTCCTCCCACCATGCCGAGTACCCAGAGACAACTGATCCCACACTTGGACACTCTGAAGAGCTGTTCACTTTTCCATTTATAGATTCAGGCCTCTCATCCGGTTCACTTGAAGCGGGGCAAGAGGAAATCGCGTGTAGCGATGCTCAAATATTTGAGCAGCCACCGTCACACGAAGGCAATGGTGAGAAAGTGTCACAAGAGGTGGATGATGATAAGACACAATTGCCATAAAGTCAGGAGGAGGACCAGGGTGCGGAAGTGGAAGACGAGGTGGTGGATGATATAGTAACTGACCCAACCTGGCAGGAGGACATGCAGAGCGAGGACAGCAGCACACAGGGGGAGGGAGGCAGAGCACCCCAACAGGCAGAAAAAAGCAGTGTGGTGGACGCAGACAGGAGGCAGGCAACCGTTCCCTGTAACACCAACACGAAGGAAGTTGCCAGTACAACTGTTAGGTCTTCCCGAGTAAGGTTGTTTTTTAAAGACTCTGCCGATAACCCCAAAAAGGCCATTTGCACCACCTGCCAGGCCAGCATCAGCAGGGGTGGCAAAACGACCAGACTGACCACCACCAGCATGATCAGGCACATGGCAGCAAAGCACCCGACTTTGTGGGGTGTTTGTTCCAGGAACAGTATCTGCGGGTGGCACCATTGCTTCTTCAGCTGTTGTGCATGCAAGCCAATCCCCTGTCCATGGTGCATGCGAAGATGCCGCCTGCCCTGCACCTGTCGTTGAACACTCTCAAGTAGCAGCATCAGGAAGCAGGTCCATGTACTTGTTCCAGCGCAGCGTTCAGTTGTCCATACCTCTGTCCTGGGAACGCAAGTGCAAATATGCAGCCAACGCCCCACAGGCCACACTACTAAATTCTCACATTTCACAACTGGTTGCACTCGAAATGTTGCCTTTTAGGCTCGTGGAGATGGAAGCATTCCGCAACCTGATGGCGGCGGCCGTCCCTCGGTACTCGGTCCCCAGCCACCACTATTTTTCCCAGTGTACTGTCCCCGCATTACACAAGCACGTGTCCCAAAACATTAGCCGTGCTCTCAACAATGCAATTACCGGTAAAGTCCACCTAACCACGGACACGTGGACAAGTGCTTGTGGGCAGGGATGGTACATCTCACTGATGGCACACTGAGTTAACATAGTGGAAGCCGGGACCCAGTCGGACCTTGGGACGGAACACGTCCTCCCGACGCCAAGGATTGGGGGCCCTAGGTCAATCAGGGTTGCCCCCACGGTCTACAGCTCCTGTACCTCATCCTCCTCAGCCTCCGCCTCCTCTTTAGCCTCCATCTCCGAAATGACCACATCAGTTACAAGCTGGAAGCACTGCAGCACAGCCTGGGCCAAGCGGCAACAGGCTGTGATGAAGCTAATATGCTTAGGTGACAAACCACACAATGCTGAAGAGTTGTCAACAGCTCTGAAAAGCAGGCAGATCTGTGGCTCACACCGCTGTACCTACAGCCAGGCATGGTCGTGTGTCACAATGGCCGGAACCTGGTGGCGGCTCTGAGGCGAGGCGAGTTCACACACGTACCATGCCTGGCCCATGTGCTTAACCTCGTGGTTCAGTGGTTTCTCAAATCCTACCCGGAGCTGCCGAATCTGCTTGTTAAAGTACGCCGCCTGTGTGCCTATTTTAGAAAGTCAGCTACAGCTTCCGCCACCCTTGCCGTGTTTCAGCAGCATTTGAAGCTTGCGGCTCACAGACTGGTGTGTGATGTCCCACGAGTTGGAACTCTACACTGCAGATGTTGGGAAGTATTTGTGAGCAGAAGAGGGCAGTTGTTGAGTACCAGCATCAACAAGGCCGTTGGTATTCAGTTCAGACTCCACACATAAGACCTCAGGAGTGGACATGGATGTCAGACATATGTACCATCCTCCAAAACTTTGAGGACTCCACCAAGATGGTGAGCGGCGATGACGCCATAATTAGCATCTCCATCCCACTTCTCTGTCTTCTGAAACGCTGTCTTCTCACAATCAAAGAGGATGCATTGCAGGCGGAGCACGATGAGATGGAGCAAGGAACCATACAGGATGATTACACACAGCCAAGCCTCATCTCATCCCAACGTGGATTGGGTGACAATGAGGAAGAGGAGAAGGAGGAGGAAGGACAGGAGCTAGTTTCATGCACTATAGACGGTACTACCTGCACAGCTGTCATACCGTCTGTTCAGCGTGGATGGACAGAGGACCGAGAGGAGGAGGAGGATAGCATTGTCAGTCATCCTCTTGGTGAGGACATGGAAGTCTTGCCTGTTGGTAGTCTGGCACGCATGGCTGAGTTTATGTTGCGCTGCCTTTCCCATGACCCTCGCATTCTTAAAATTTTGGGTGACAGTCATTACTGATTGGTGACACTTTTATGCCTACGCTACAAGGAGAATTTTATATCTCTTATTCCTGAGGTGGACAAGTCAACAAAAGTGGGGCAGTACCAGAAGGCCCATGTTGCGGAACTATTAATAAAACTCCCATCTGAAAATGCTGGCGGCAGAGGGCTCAGAAAGGATTACAGGCGAGTGAAACACAATTTCAAAACAGCAGAGGCAGGGGAACACTGTCAAAGTTCTGGGAGAGTTTTCTCAGACCCTCCCTTAGCACAGGCCCTGAGGCACGGGGTACTCTTACAAGGAGTGCAAAGTTTGGGAAGATGCTGAGGGAGTACCTTGCCGACCGTACCAACATCCTCCGAGATTCCTCTGTGCCTTATAATTATTGGGTATCCAAGCAGGATACGTGGAATGAACTGCCTCTCTATGCCTTGGAGGTCCTGGCCTGCCCTGCCACCAGAGTTTTATCAGAGCGGGTTTTTAGTGCCGCTGGTGGAATTATAACTGATAAGCGCATCCGCCTGTCAACTGAAAATGCTGACAGGCTGACTCTTATAAAAATTAACAAGGGCTGGATTGGGCCAGATTTCTCAACACCATCGAATGATAGCAGCAAGACATAAACTCAATTCCAGTGTCTTTTCTTGAGAGGTGTATTCCCATGCACCTTTTCACACCCACACATGGGTATACGCTTCCTGATTTTGTCTATTTGCTCTTGTCCTCTTCCTTCTCCTCATCCTCCACCACCATATTACCAGGGTGACCGTGGTCCGTGATGCAACACCCACATAATTTTTTTAAAGGGTGTTTATGA
Source organism: Phyllobates terribilis (assembly GCF_046119375.1). Classification (NCBI taxonomy): domain Eukaryota; kingdom Metazoa; phylum Chordata; class Amphibia; order Anura; family Dendrobatidae; genus Phyllobates; species Phyllobates terribilis. Next base: position 275,231,965 of record NW_027362765.1, read on the forward strand.
TGCCCGTGAAATTTTTTTTTATACAGTATGTTTACCCCCAGGGGTAAATGTTTGTCAGAAAATACACTTAGTGGATGGCCATTACAAGTATAGGAGGCCCGCTCCTTTCTAATGGGAACATTTTTTCATGCTGCCCTCCTCCACGTCTCTTCCAAGGGGCATTTAAGTGCCAAATTTTTGGCAGCCCCTGGGCCAGTGCTGCAGTGTGGCGCGCGTGCGCGCGGGGAATACCCGGAGCCGGATCCGATGGGGGTAGTAGTCTTCGTGTGGCGGTGACCCGGTCCGTGCCCAGGGTGGTCAAACTAAGTGGCAGTTATTGGTATGATGGTATTAGTGTCCGACTACGCCACCCGTTGAATGCGGCTATGAAGCCGCCGCTGCAGGGCAGTCCGCTGAGGCCGGTGGTACGGATGTGCAGTGTGGATGGTATAACCCCCAACGGGAGGGGTATGGCCTCAGGGCAGAGGATGAGGTTGATGTTGGGAGTGATGGTGTGGATGTCCCAGCACTAATGGTGCGACAAGGAAGCACGGAGACGCGAGGGTACAGTTCAGGGTCTTTACTGATGGTACAAGGCAAATTCCCCCGGGAGTACTGGCTAGTAGTTGGGGCCTGGTTAGTCTGCGAGTAAGCCGGAGTTCCCCTGGCCAGGTGGAGTTGTAGGCCTTCCCGTTAGTCTGTACCCTTCCTGGCTACCCTGCTTTCGGCGGTTACAAGTAGCCCACGTCCCTGGGTATACCGTGTGGTGCTCACCCGTATGGCTGGTGACCTGGGGCCTCCTGTTAGCCTCCGCTCCGGAATGGCGGTGCTGGTCCCTTCGTTGTGACTGAGCCTCCGGGCTTTTATGGCCAGAGGACCTGGAATCCCCTGCCGGATGTATTCTGCTGCTGGGTATATCTTAGTCCCCACAGCCTCAGACTCCTGTGTCCGGTTTTAGTACCTTCTCCCAGGGCGAGCTCTGCACAGCTCCAGCCCCTGGCGCTTCTCCTTGGCTCCTACAGAGCTCCTGATGTCTATCTGTCCCTGTTTCTGCGTGTCCAGACCAGACTCCGTCTCTGTCTGGAACTCCTCTCTCTAACCCTGCCTCATCCCCAGTTTATGTAGGGGAAGTTCTTCCCCTCCCAGGACAGGGCAGGAGGTGTGGCATGCTTAGGATTCCTGCCCAGGAGACCTCCCACCTGCTCACAGACGTAATATTGCTATTACTGTGGAAACCAGACCCCTGGGGTGCCACATTCCCCCCTAGTGAAATTTAGTACTCCCGGACTAAACATATTTTTGAAAACATAACAGGGTATAAACAATAACAATTAAATACATGAGATGGTCACGGCGTGTCCGTAACCGGGAAGCAATAAGGGTGTCCATTTCACCAAAGAACAGGGAGCCGTAACCAGGTAGGGGTCTGTCCTGCCCCGAGTCTTTAACAGTCTTTAGTCCATTCCTGGGTTACGCTCCAAACATATTTACAACAGAGTTCTGGTTACTCACTGTCCATAACCTGTCAGTCCATATAAAGAAACCTGTAACTGAAAAACATAATTAGCAACTAGAGATGAGCGTTGTTCTACTCGAACTGTTCGCCAATCTCAAATTCGAGCTGTTTTGGGCGGTGTTCGAGCCGGTGGGCGAACACGAACAATTTGAGAAAAATTCGGCTGTTCGAGGTTATGTTCGATAACTGTTCGTGCACCAAAATCATAACTGGATTTTTTCTCAGTAATGATGAAAATTAATGTTAATACGCAGTTTGAGTGTACAGCGGGGCGGGGGGAGGGGCAGGGGATGGATCTCTGCAGGAACAATGAAGATCTCCATTTTTTTTTCTCTTTCCCGCATTTGCAGTGGGGAGGTGCAATCTGTCAGCCTATCAGCAGCGCACACACGGAGCGAAGTGCTTTTTTTCACACAAGCAAGGGCATGTGTGATTGGCAGTGTATGTCACATGTCCTTGCCCTATAAGACCAAGCCATTTTCCCCGTCGCCACCATTTTCTCACTGCTGCAGCTGCGTGTTAGACGGCACCGCTGTTGCTGTGTGCGCTATACCTTGTTAATTTCAAGCCAATTTTCGCACAAATATACAGATAGCTTGGGAGTAGGGAATAGTTGTGATTGCAGTCCTTTTAAGGACTAGGTTACAGCATTTCCTACGACTTTTATCAGGCAGGTCTGTGCTCTTAAATAGATAGATTGTGGGAGTAAAGACTAATTGTAATTGGAGTCCTTTTCAGGACTAGGTTACATCAGTTCCTATCAGTTTTTGCCAGGCAGGTCTGTGCCAGTGCTGTGCAAGTTTTTTTCACAGCATTTGGCTGAATCTAGCAAAGCTAATCCTTTTTGGCCTATTGCAGAGTGTGTTAGTCAGTGGAGTAGCCTATCTGTGTTGCAAGATATACCACCTGTGTATAGAATACCAATTTTTTTACTGCACCTAGTGAAGTAAAATCTTTTGGGCATAGCATCATTCTATTAGTCCATCTATACTGACCTCCATCAGGTTGCAAACTGAATATAATTTTTTTCTGCATCTAGCTCTGAAAAAATATTTGGGCTTCTAGCAGTGTGTGGGACTTGGTCTATTAGTCCATCTATACTGACCTCCATCAGGTTGCAAATTAAAAATAATTTTTTTCTTCATTTAGCTCTGAAAAAATATTTGGGCTTCTAGCAGTGTGTGGGACTTGTTCTATTAGTCCTTCTATACTGACGTCCAGCAGGTTGCAAATTGAATATAATTTTTTTCTGCATCTAGCTCTGAAAAAATATTTGGGCTTCTAGCGGTGTGTGGGACTTGGTCTATTAGTCCATCTATACTGACCTCCATCAGCTTGCAAATTAAAAATATTTTTTTTCTGCATCTAGCTCTGAAAAAATATTTGGGCTTCTAGCAGTGTGTGGGACTTGGTCTATTAGTCCATCTATACTGACCTCCATCAGGTTGCAAATTAAAAATATTTTTTTTCTGCATCTAGCTCTGAAAAAATATTTGGGCTTCTAGCAGTGTGTGGGACTTGGTCTATTAGTCCATCTATACTGACCTCCATCAGGTTGCAAATTAAAAATATTTTTTTTCTGCATCTAGCTCTGAAAAAATATTTGGGCTTCTAGCGGTGTGTGGGACTTGGTCTATTAGTCCATCTATACTGACCTCCATCAGGTTGCAAATTAAAAATATTTTTTTTCTTCATTTAGCTCTGAAAAAATATTTGGGCTTCTAGCAGTGTGTGGGACTTGTTCTATTAGTCCTTCTATACTGACCTCCAGCAGGTTGCAAATTAAAAATAATTTTTTTCTGCATCTAGCTCTGAAAAAATATTTGGGCTTCTAGCAGTGTGTGGGACTTGGTCTATTAGTCCATCTATACTGACCTCCATCAGGTTGCAAATTGAATAAAAAAAATTTCTGCATCTAGCTCTGAAAAAATATTTGGGCTTCTAGCGGTGTGTGGGACTTGGTCTATTAGTCCATCTATACTGACCTCCATCAGGTTGCAAATTAAAAATAATTTTTTTCTGCATCTAGCTCTGAAAAAATATTTGGGCTTCTAGCAGTGTGTGGGACTTGGTCTATTAGTCCATCTATACTGACCTCCATCAGGTTGCAAATTAAAAATAATTTTTTTCTTCATTTAGCTCTGAAAAAATATTTGGGCTTCTAGCAGTGTGTGGGACTTGTTCTATTAGTCCTTCTATACTGACCTCCAGCAGGTTGCAAATTAAAAATAATTTTTTTCTGCATCTAGCTCTGAAAAAATATTTGGGCTTCTAGCAGTGTGTGGGACTTGGTCTATTAGTCCATCTATACTGACCTCCATCAGGTTGCAAATTGAATAAAAAAATTTTCTGCATCTAGCTCTGAAAAAATATTTGGGCTTCTAGCGGTGTGTGGGACTTGGTCTATTAGTCCATCTATACTGACCTCCATCAGGTTGCAAATTAAAAATAATTTTTTTCTGCATCTAGCTCTGAAAAAATATTTGGGTTTCTAGCAGTGTGTGGGACTTGGTCTATTAGTCCATCTATACTGACCTCCATCAGGTTGCAAATTAAAAATATTTTTTTTCTGCATCTAGCTCTGAAAAAATATTTGGGCTTCTAGCGGTGTGTGGGACTTGGTCTATTAGTCCATCTATACTGACCTCCATCAGGTTGCAAATTAAAAATAATTTTTTTCTGCATCTAGCTCTGAAAAAATATTTGGGCTTCTAGCAGTGTGTGGGACTTGGTCTATTAGTCCATCTATACTGACCTCCATCAGGTTGCAAATTGAATAAAAAAATTTTCTGCATCTAGCTCTGAAAAAATATTTGGGCTTCTAGCGGTGTGTGGGACTTGGTCTATTAGTCCATCTATACTGACCTCCATCAGGTTGCAAATTAAAAATAATTTTTTTCTGCATCTAACCCAGCCAATAGTTTTGGCCTAATACCACAGTTTGGCCACTCAGCTCTGCTCGGTTACCATCCATTGTTTTTTTGTGCAAACAACTCCAGAGTTGTGAATTAGTTAACCACCAAAATGAGTGGAAAAAGGCCTGCTGCTGGTGGAAAGGGGAATAGGCGTGTTGGGAAGGGGAAAAAAGGTTGTGTCCGTGGGGTAGGTGCAGAAGAAAGACCATCTTCCAGCCAAACTAAAATGTCTACTTCTTTTAGCGGACTATGTGATAAGATCCCTTTCTTACGGCCACGCCAATCGCTACAAATTCCAGATGAGGCACAAAAACAGCAGGTGCTTCAATGGATATCAAGTGCTCCTTTAAGTGGGCTCTCCTCCACATCAACTTCAACATCACAAATACTCCAGTCCTCAAAGGTGTCACCCAAATCGCACTTGCTTCCTCACAGCTCCCAAATCTCCAGCTGCCCGTCTGAGTATGAGGTAGAACAGATGGTTGAGTCTGCAGAGCTGTTTACTCATACTATAGCCTGGGAATCAGAGGTCGACTCCAGCGCTTCTGTGAATCCAGACGAGGAAATGATCTGCACTGATGCCCAGAATCTTTATGAGTCGGATCCAGGACCAGACGCAGAAGGTTCTGACCATAATGTAGACCCTCATTCCCAAACTGTAACTCCTGTTGGTGGAGACAATGAGGAAGACGATGATAAGACTCAAATACCTGATTGGAGCGACAACTTTAGTTTTTTGTCAGGGCAGGAACAGGTTGGCTCTGAGGACGACGGGTGTGATAACGCACAGGGTGATGATGATGAGGTCGGAGATCCCACTTACTGTCAACCCACAGTCAGCCAAGAGATGAGGTCAGCAGAGGAGGTGGAGGAAGATGCTAGTGACGACGAGGTCAGGTTGCGCCTTCCTGGACAGAGACGTAGTACTGGAAGCACGTCAACAACAGCATCCTCAAACACAACTCTGCCTCTCACCACAAGTCGTGGTGGCTCTTCAGGTCGCATGGGTGCTAAGCCTTGCATAGCCTGGGCATTTTTTCAGATCGATAAAGATGACCCAACTCGTGTTATCTGTAACATTTGTCAGCAAAAGCTAAGTAGAGGCCAAAAAATACATAGTTTGAGTACTTCATGCATGAACCGGCACATGGACATGAAGCATAAGTTGCAGTGGGAAGCTCAGTGTGCTACAATGCGGTCTAGCCGGCCGGGCCAACCACCGTCTGCCATATCTTGTGCATCCGCGGCCTCTTCATCCTCTGTGACTGGGGGGACAGCAGTCACACCTGTTTTGGGGCGCAGACCTGCCACCTCTTTACCCGCAACAGCCAGCGTGATTGGCAGGTCATCATTTTCTTTGTAGGTGGTAACACCAGCTGGTCTTGAGCGCTGTCCGACATCGATAGCACCACCTTTGGATCAAGGCAACCTAACATGTCCGCCTGCATCTTCCTCACAGACCGGCAGTTTGCCGGGGACACCCTTATCAACCCCGTCTAAGCACAATAGCCAGCCCTCGGTCCCTCAGATGTGGACAAGTAAAAGACCATTTCCTCCTAGCCATGAGAAAGCTAAGAGGTTGAATTTCACCATCTGCAAGCTCTTGGCTACAGAAATGCTGCCTTTCCGCCTGGTGGACACAGAGGATTTTCGAGACCTTATGTCCGTCGCAGTGCCCCAGTACCAGATGCCCAGTCGGCACTACTTCTCAAAGAAAGGTGTGCCTGCGCTCCACCAGCATGTCGCACACAACATCACTGCTTCTTTGAGAAACTCTGTGTGTGACAGGGTGCATTTCACCACAGACACTTGGACGAGTAGGCATGGACAGGGGCGTTACATGTCGCTGACTGGGCACTGGGTAACTATGGTGACAGCAGGACAAGGGGCTGCTGTCCAAGTCTTGCCGTCCCCACGAGTTGTGCGTCAATCCTCTTTATGTCATTTTTCCTCCACTGCTTCTGCCTCCTCAACCTCCTCTCGGTCTTCTACCTGCACCCAAAGCCTGTCTGGTCATGCCACAAGCTTTCTAACTGCGCAGAAGGGATCCTGCACACCTCCTTACTATGCTGGCAGTAGGGTTCAACGTCATCAGGCGGTTTTTACATTGAAATGTCTGGGAAATGTGAGTCACACAGCTGAGGAGTTGTGGTCAGCTCTGGAGAACCAATTTCATGAATGGTTGTCTCCACTGGACCTGAAACCAGGGAAGGCCGTGTGCGACAATGCTGCAAACCTGGGTGCGGCCCTTCGCCGGGGCAATGTCACACACGTGCCTTGTATGGCTCACGTGTTGAACCTGGTTGTCCAGCAATTTTTAGCCCACTATCCCAGACTAGATGGCCTTCTGCAGAGGGCACGGTCGCTGTGTGCTCACTTCCGCCGTTCGCATCCCGCAGCTCAGCGACTTACATCTCTACAGAAGTCGTTGGGCCTGCCACTTCACCGGCTAAAATGCGATGTGCCTACCCGGTGGAATTCAACTCTGCACATGTTGCAGCGACTGTGGCAGCACCGACAAGCCCTGGTGCAATACGTTCTGACGTATAGCCTGGGCCAACGAGATTCAGAGGTGGGGCAAATCACGCTGGAGGAGTGGTCTCAGATCAGGGACCTATGCACCCTTCTGCACAGTTTTGAAATGGCGACGAAGATGTTTAGTGCTGACGATGCCATTATCAGCATGACTATTTCGGTGATTTACATGCTGGAGCACATGTTAAACAGAATTCGGAGTCAGGTGGTGGCACAAGAGGAGGTGGAGGAAGTAGAGGAGGAGGAGTTGTATGCGGAAGGGCTAACATCTGCAAGGTCCAGACGGTCGGCAGCACCAGGGCGGCAGGCATGTGAGGGTGGGGGAGATGATTTTACCAGGGCGCATGGTAGCAGCCAAACTAGTGAGGAAGGTGCAGGAGCCCAGGAAGAAGTGGAGGACGAACTGATGGAAGACTCATCAGATGAGGGAGACCTTGATCACATTTCTGCTGTGCGAGGTTGGGGGGAGAGGACAGAGGAAGGAAGCATGATTGTTACCTCGCCACCAACACAACAGGGACTTGGTGCTCCTGGATGCGCAACACACATGAGTGCCTTCTTGCTGCACTACCTGCAACATGACCCTCGAATTGTGAGAATTAGAAATAATCCTGACTACTGGGTTGCCACACTGTTAGATCCCCGGTACAAAAGTAAATTTGCAGAAATTATTCCTGCCATAGAAAGGGATGCACGCATGCAGGAGTATCAGCAGAGACTGTTGCAGAATCTTACATGTGCTTTTCCACAAAATACCAGTGGTGCACGTAGTGAATCTCACAGTTCCAACTTGCCAACCGTGGTCTGTATGGAATTGTTCAATAAAGGGCCCAAAATTAAGATAACATAGATGGGAGAGGTCTCTATGAATAGGAATTCCTAAGTATTTGATACCCTGTGAGGGCCAGGCAAAGGGAAAGTTGGACTGGATGGAATCCTATATGGATTTAGGGAGGGAGACATCGAGGGCCTCAGACTTCGCTGCATTGATTTTAAAATTTTACCATGTAACAAAGTGATCTATTTCAGCCATAACAGCAGGGATGGATATATGTGATTGAGTGATATATACTAGGACATCATCAGCAAATAGAGAGCACTTGTACTCGGTGCCTCCCACCTCAATCCACCTAATATTGGGGTTATGGCGAATTGATGAGAGCAGGTGCTCCGTCACTAGGATGTATAAGAGAGGGGACAGAGGACATCCCTGCCTTGTCCCATTGGTGATTGTGAAAGGTGATGAAAATGTTCTGACGCACCCCCTGGGCCTTGGGACACCCGGAGCCGGACCCTTTTTGGTGGATGCTGGTGGTTGTAGTCTTCGTGGCGGCGATCCGGTTCCGTGGCTCAGGGCGGTCAAACCAGTGGCGGAACTATTTATGTGGTTTTGATGTTTAAATGTCCGACTACGCCACCCGTGGATTGCGGTCAGAGTGAACCGCCGCTACAGGGCAGACCGCTAAGGCTGGTGTTGTGGGTGCAGCAGAGCGTAGCATAACTCCCCACGGGAGGAGTATAGCCTCAGGGCAGTGTATGCGGAGGATGGGGGTGATGGTGCAGGGCAGCAGCAGTAACGACACGGAGTCAGTGATGCAGTTCAGGGCCTTTACTCACAGTTCTTATTATCCAGACCACGTCTGCAGGTAACGGCTGCCCACGTCGTACTGTGCTCACCAGGTGAGGGGCTCAGACAACTCCCAGATAACTTTGGAGCGCTTCACAGGACCCCCTTTGTGTGTCCTTTGTCTGGCCTTTCTTACCAACACTTCTGTCCGGCTGCCTCGGGCCTCCTCTTGGTAAACTTGGCGCCAGTTTCCCTGACCCTATGTGGTGCCTTCCTAGCGGGTGGAGCAAGGGGCTGCGCCACATAAAATGTCAGAGCCTCCGGTTTCTAGCTGAGGGTCGTTTCCTGCCTCCACTAGTTCGGGGACCGGTCTCCCCCTTTGGCCTGACCCCTCCACGCAGGTGGATTCGGGCGTGCGGTGGCGACTCGCCCGTCCGCACCCCTGGGATCCCTTCATTCCTCGTTCCTGGAGCCTTCTCCGCTCCTCTTCCTTCCTTCTCCCTCTTGCAGGCCTGGGCCTCTGTTACTAGGCCCGCCTCCGGAGCAGAGCTCATGCAGAGCCCCTGCTCCCTGCCACTTCTGCTCAGACTTCTCTGCACTGAACTAAGATGGTGCCCACCTTTTATACTCCCTTCTCAATGCACCCAGGAACTGCTTCCTCCCTGCTCCTGCACTGCAGGGTTCCCCTTCCTCAGTGTTCCCTCCCCCCACTCCAGCCAGGGACAGGGACTGTCGTGCCCATCTCAGGGGCATATTGGTCGCCCTGCCCCACGGCAATGTGGTGTAATGCATGCAGGTGTCGGGTCCTGATCCACACTCCATCCTTATCTGAGAGTGAGATATCACACCTCTGGGTGAGGTGCAATACGTCTGTAGCAACCGAGCCCTCGGTGCTACAGTTCCATTTATCTTCAGCCTAGGTGACGTATTGTGATACAGGGCCGTGATTTTGGCTATAAAAGGGTCCCCTAGACCCCTACCCCAAGCTTTTTAAGAGAATCATATATGGCGTGCCAGGAGACTCTATGGAATGCTTTCTCAGCATCCAACGAGAGTATCTACTTACAAATTTTTAACTGCATCTAGCCCAGGAAATACTTTGTGCCTAGTAGCAGTGTCTGCTAGTCAGCGGATTATCCCGGCTGTTAAGCAAGCTACACCACCTGTAGTTTGGACACTTAATTTTTTCAAAGGAAATGCTTCGGGACCACGGGATACTTAGTGAAGAGCATCAGGAGGCACCCCAAGGCATAGGGGCTGGGACTGGCACTAGGATGCCTTGCGGTGGACAGCCGAGCTCGATCCTTATAAAAGCTTTTTAACTGCAGCAGCTTTAGTGGACGCTACTGGAGCTGGAATTACGCGGCTGCTGGCATGAGACTTGCCCTCCAATAGATCCTTGTAAATGGATTTAAAGTGTATTCATTCAAATTAGAGGGACAATTTAAATTAAAAAGCTTAGAGCTGCCTCCACCACAGGGGGGCTCTCTCGACCCACCAGCGGACAGGCACCAGTATTGGGAGAGGGGGGCTGGCCGTCAGGGTTCACCGCGGCTCTGGCACAAACCCGGCGACACGGAGGTGGCACGGGCAGGAGCGGACTGGCCGTCTCGGCTTCTCACTTTTTGGATTTTAGAAGGGCATGACATGCCTATATCTGTGTCTCCCCCTCCTTTTACTCCTCCACCTCTTTTCTTTTCGCATGACTATATGTACTTGTCACTTTTCCATGTGTTAGTTGTGTCTTCTGAGCAGTTTGTCAGCTTTTGGACACCTTTGAAGGTGTTTTCTATGTGTTTCTATGTGTTTTTGTTTGCCTGCCATTGGTTTTAACGGTGTTCGAAGGTGTTCGACGAACAGTTCGACGAACAGTTCGGCGAACACACGGGTGTTCGACGAACCGAACCGAACTCGAACACTACGGGGGTGGCTCAACACTATTAGCAACGGCTACAACAAAACAGGTAAACATAAAATAGTTAAAGCAACTAGCCAACTTAGATTCTCCAACGTACGGGCATCTGGCCTTTGGTAACCCTAGTGGACCTACGGAGCTCACTAACTGGTCCTACACTACAGGGTGTAGGAGGTGTTATGGGCAGGCTGGGCAGCTTTCTGCGCACTCTTTGGCTCACTAGGGGCACGGCAGGCTCACTACTAGCAGAGGGTTGATCCTCCTGTACTGCTGGTGTGGACTCTTCTGCCTCTTGGGCCGGCTGCTCTTCCAGCTCTACTGGTTCTTCTGTAGGCACTTGCGGGGCTGGCTGGAGAAAGGTGAGGACGGGTACCACGACAGCACCGTTTACTTGTGTCCAAGACCGGGGGAAGTCTCCGAGTACAGTCCTGATCATTTCTTCCCTCTGCGGGTCGAGGGTTTTCTTGATCTTCTTCTTCAGGGCTTTGCAGCTGCTCGGGACACTTCTTCAGGTGGTCTCTGGAGACAACGGCTGTGGTTTCTCCTCCATCCTTACTGATCACGCAAATCTTTGGGCTCTCATGGCTTGATGGCAGTACGGTGTACGGGTCCTTCTCCCACTGGTCGTCCAACTTGTGGAGCCGTCTTTTCCTCTTCAAGACCTGCTCTCCAGGTACCAGGGGAACAGCGGGAGCATACTGATTATAAGCCCTCTCTTGCCTTTCTCTAGCTTGAGACAGACTTCGCTCGACGCTCTCCTGTACTTTCCGATACTGCTGCTGCCGTTCTGTATCCCAGTCTGCCTCCGGCGAGGTGTCCTCGGGCGTCAGGACTCCCATATCCAGGTCGATAGGCAGCTTACCAGGTCTCGCTCTCATTAGGTAAGCCGGGGTACAGTTGGTAGAACCTACAGGGATGTGGTTGTATAGGTCCACCAGATCAGGCAGCTTCTCAGGCCACATACTGCGTTCTTCCAGGGGCAATGTGTTCATGAGGTCTATCACCACCTGGTTCATCTTCTCGCAGAGTTCATTAGTTTGTGGGTGATAGGGCGTTGTTCTTATCTTCGTGCAGCCATACAGGTTGCAGAACTCCTGGAAGACTTCCGCTTCGAAGGCTGGCCCTTGGTCTGTCAGCACTTGGTCCGGGTACCTGTGTGGATGGCAGAAGTGCTGCTGGAAGGCTCTAGCTGCTGTTTGAGCCGTTAAGTCCTTGACCGGGACCACCACCAGGAACCGGGAGTAATGATCTACGATTGTGAGGGCGTAGACATACCCAGATCTTCTTGGAGCCAGTTTCACATGGTCCAGGGCTACCAGTTCCAGTGGCTGTCGGGTGATGATGGGCTGCAAGGGAGTCTTCTGGCTGGCACGGTCCTTCCTTCTTAGGTGGCACGGTCCACAGTCTCTGCACCACCTCTCAATGGCTCCTCTCATGCCTACCCAGTAGAACCGTTCACGCAATAAGAACTCCAGCTTCTTCCACCCGAAATGTCCTGCTCCGTTGTGGTACGCCTCCAGAATCATAGCCGCGTCTCGTCTGGGGACCACTACCTGCCAGGTCAACTCATGCGTTCGAGAGTTAACCATTCTCCGGCACAACTTCTCCCTGTAGAGGAACAGCCTACTTTTCTCCTTCCACAGTTGCTTAGTCTCCTCTGGGGCGTCTGGGTCCAGACTGGCATTGGCTTGGGTCAGCATTTCCTTCACCAGGCGGACTGCAGGATCACTGTCTTGCGTCTCCGCCCAGTTGTAGTGGGGCAAGGGATTGAACGTCGCGGAGCGCCTGTCCTTCACACGGTTGGAATACAGGGTAATCCCATGATGGTGGAACGCAGGGAGCTCAACTTCTTCCAGATCTTCTGGATCTTCCCCTACATCCGGTAAGTTCGGCATTCTAGACAGGGCATCCGCGTTGGCATTTGAGCGTCCTGCCCGGTATTTGATGGTGAATTCAAAGTTGGACAGGCGAGCCATCCATCTCTGTTCCAGGGCACCGAGCCTTGCAGTGTCCAGGTGTGTCAACGGGTTGTTATCCGTGTACACGGTGAATTTGGAGGAGGCAAGGTAATGCTTGAAACGTTCGGTCACTGCCCACACTACTGCCAGGAACTCCAGCTTAAATGAGCTATAATTCTCAGGGTTCCTCTCCGTGGGCCGTAGCTTTCGGCTGGCGTAAGCGATTACCCGTTCTTTCCCCTGCTGGATCTGGGACAGTACGGCTCCTAGCCCGATGTTGCTTGCGTCCGTGTGGAGGATAAAGGGCTGGCTGTAGTCTGGATATTCCAGGATTTCATCCCCCGTGAGGGCCATCTTCAGATGGCAGAAGGACTCCTCTTCCAGCTTTTCCCACCTGAAGGGCGGCTTCTGGTTTTTGGCTTTCCGAGATTGACCTATCAGGAGGTCCTGCATAGGGGCTGCCATTTTGGTGAAACCGGGAATGAATCTTCGGTAGTAGCCTACCAACCCGAGGAACTGCCGCACTTCCTTTATGCTGGAGGGTCTTGGCCAGTCCTTAATCACGGTGATCTTATCAGGGTCAGGAGCCACTCCGTCAGCACTCACAACGTGTCCCAGGTATTGCACCTTTGGTTTCAGGAGATGACACTTGGAGGGTTTCACCTTTAGGCCGTAGTTTGCCAGAGCTTCGAACACATCTGCCAGGTGTTTCAGGTGGTCCTCGTAGGTCTTGGAATAGATGATGACATCGTCCAGGTATAACAGGACCGTCTCGAAGTTCCGGTGTCCCAGACAGCATTCCATCAACCGTTGGAAGGTTCCTGGTGCGTTGCAGAGCCCGAACGGCATACAGTTAAATTCGCTGAGACCCATCGGGGTGGTGAATGCGGTCTTCTCCCGATCTGCCTCTGCTACAGGAACCTGCCAGTACCCGCTAGTGAGATCCAAAGTAGAGAAGAAGTTAGCAGATTTTAATGCAGCTAAGGACTCTTCTATCCTTGGTAACGGGTACGCATCTTTGTGTGTGATACGGTTGACCTTCCTGTAGTCTACACACATTCTCATAGTGTTGTCCTTCTTTTTCACTAAGACTAGTGAAGCTGCCCAGGGGCTACAGCTGTCTCTGATTACCCCAGCCTCCTTCATGACTCTAAGCATCCCCTTGGCGTGTTGGTAGTGTGCAGGGGGTACGGGTCGGTATCTCTCCTTTATGGGAGGATGGTCTCCCGTGGGGATGTGGTGTTCTACCCCCTTTACTCGCCCGAAGTCTAACGGGTGTTTACTAAACACTCTCTCGTACTCTTGAACCACCCGATAGACTCCTTGTTTCTGGTGTGAGGGAGTGGAGTCAGTACCCAGATGTAGTTGCTGACACCAGTCCTCCATTGGTTTCTTAGAGCCGTTACCTTCCTCTGGTTGAGATGGAGGCAAGGGTTCCACGGCCTGTACAGAATTCTGGTTTATAGTGAACAATTTAGCTAGCGTGGCATACCGGGGCAGGTGTACTTCTCTCTCACCGATATTTATGATGTGAACGGGCACCCTCCCATGGCGTACATCGACCACCCCCCGTGCTGTCAAAATGGTGGGCCTACTGTCTGAGTAGACGGGTTCTACCATTGCTTGGTAGTCTCTACCTCTTAGACCAATAGCTGCCCGGCACCAAATCATCATCTCACTTTTTGGGGGCATGGCAATAGGGAACGGGTCACACATTCTCACGCTACCTATCTCACCACCAGATAGTTCCACCTGTTGCCGCTTCATCAGTGCCCGGATCTCTTTTTGGAGCACACGCTGCTGGCCGGAACTGGCGTTCTTGGCAACCTGCTGTAAAATGAGAATCACCTCTGCAAGACAATTTTCAATTACATTGGTTCCCAGGGTGATTCTAGGGTGACTCTCATGACGGTCTATGTCCACTATAATCAGTCCTTGTGCCGCCAGTTCGACTTTACCGATTTTAATGGTCACCTCCTTGAATCCCACCTGCGGCACGGGCTGACCATTGCTGGCGCTGATACTCAGGTCGTCGTCTGGGTAGCGGGTTATGTCCGAATCATTCCAGTACTGCTTGAAGAGCACGTACGGGATGGTGGTGACCTGTGACCCAGTGTCTAGTAGGGCACTCATAGGAATGCCATCCAGTACCACAGGCAAGATTGGACGTCCCCCTACGTATTTATCACGCCAGTTTGATGGGCCTGATGGTCTTATGCCTGGGGGTTGGCCCTCTACCCCAGGTTGTGCCCGTTTAAATGACAGTACCTTGCCACATGTCCGGGTTGATTGCAGCGGCGGCAAATAGGTCGTCCGTCCTCGTTGTATCGATCGCTGGGTCTTCCTCTGGCCGGTGGGGTCCTCCTTGGTCGGCGCCACGGGATGTCCTCCGGTCCGGATGCCAGCTCGATCTTCCCTGCAGTAGAAACCTGTAAAGACTGCACAGTTCGGGTTAGCGCGGCAACGCTTTTAGTTAGCTCTTGGACCTGATGGTGCAGGTCTGTAGCTGGGTCATTGTTTAAAGCCTGCGCATCAGCTCCCACAGGCCCTGCAGACAAGAGCGCCGTCTCCTGGTGATAAGTGATAGCAGGGCGCCTGTGGGTCACAGCGCCACCTGGTGCCGGTTCTCGGAGCACCCGGATGGCTCTGTCCTTGAACTGTGCAAAGTCCAGGTCAGGGTCCTGTAAGGCCATTGCCCGCAACTGGGTTCGGTGGGCATTGCACAGTAGACCCTCAATGAATTGTTCAGTTAACAGCTTATCTTCATTTCCCACGCTGTCAGGGTCTGCCTGCTTAATGGCTCTCAGGGCCTCTTGTAGGTTTAGAGCATAGTCTCTTATACTCTCATGTGCCCGTTGATTGCACCCATAAAATCTTAGTTTTATTTCGGCTGAGGTGCGGGTGTCAAATGTGTCTTTCAGCCGGGTTAGTATGTCTCTGACAGTCCTCTACCTCCCAGGTGGCCAGGACTTTACCTCCCTTTGGGCTGCCCCGATTAATTGGGCCACCAGGATGCTCACTTTTTGCGCCTCCGTGAGGGGATACACCTGGAAGAGGCTATCCAGCCTTTCTCTGAAGTCATTTAGGGTATGTGACTCCCCTGAGTACTGGGGTAGCCAGGCTGCCCCCGGGATATAGGGCATGGTGAAAGGCATGACCGCAGCAGCGGTGGCGCTGGCGGCGGTTGTGGCGGTGAAGCTCTCCTCCGTATCCGACATCCTCCTCCCCCCTAGTGGACGTGGCCTACCTTGCGATGATCCTCTTCCGTAGGCCGCGGCTCCGCAGTGGATCGTCAGGGTTGAGGACCTTCCGTCGCGCTCCTGTGACGTCGGCATCTGCTGGGCTCCTTCCAGGACCTTACGCAACGTCCGGACGTGAGGCGGGGCTTCAGTTCTCGCGGGCTTTCGGAGTCCACGCCCCTCTTCTTCCCGCGCGGCGCCCTCAAGATGGCGTCCAATGGCGGGAAAACTCCACGGATGGCGGGAAGAAGGCAGAAGATGGCGTCGGATGGCGGGAATCGGCTCCAGATGGCAGGAAACGACTCCGGACGGCGGGAAACTTCACCACAGGTAAGTATAAAAGTCTCTTTTTTCAGGCACGCAGTACCCGGTGGTTGCGGGCACGTAATCCTGCCGACTACGCCAAAATTGACTCACCCCCTGGGCCAGTGCTGTAGTGCGCGCGGGGAATACCCGGAGCCGGATCCGATGGGGGTAGTAGTCTTCGTGTGGTGGTGACCCGGTCCGTGCCCAGGGTGGTCAAACTAAGTGGCAGTTATTGGTATGATGGTATTAGTGTCCGACTACGCCACCCGTTGAATGCGGCTATGAAGCCGCCGCTGCAGGGCAGTCCGCTGAGGCCGGTGGTACGGATGTGCAGCGTGGATGGTATAACCCCCAACGGGAGGGGTATGGCCTCAGGGCAGAGGATGAGGTTGATGTTGGGAGTGATGGTGTGGATGTCCCAGCACTAATGGTGCGACAAGGAAGCACGGAGACGCGAGGGTACAGTTCAGGGTCTTTACTGATGGTACAAGGCAAGTTCCCCCGGGAGTACTGGCTAGTAGTTGGGGCCTGGTTAGTCTGCGAGTAAGCCGGAGTTCCCCTGGCCAGGTGGAGTTGTAGGCCTTCCCGTTAGTCTGTACCCTTCCTGGCTACCCTGCTTTCGGCGGTTACAAGTAGCCCACGTCCCTGGGTATACCGTGTGGTGCTCACCCGTATGGCTGGTGACCTGGGGCCTCCTGTTAGCCTCCGCTCCGGAATGGCGGTGCTGGTCCCTTCGCTGTGACTGAGCCTCCGGGCTTTTATGGCCAGAGGACCTGGAATCCCCTGCCGGATGGATTCTGCTGCTGGGTATATCTTAGTCCCCACAGCCTCGGACTCCTGTGTCCGGTTTTTGTACCTTCTCCCAGGGCGAGCTCTGCACAGCTCCAGCCCCTGGCGCTTCTCCTTGGCTCCTACAGAGCTCCTGATGTCTATCTGTCCCTGTTTCTGCGTGTCCAGACCAGACTCCGTCTCTGTCTGGAACTCCTCTCTCTAACCCTGCCTCAGCCCCAGTTTATGTAGGGGAAGTTCTTCCCCTCCCAGGACTGGGCAGGAGGTGTGGCATGCTTAGGATTCCTGCCCAGGAGACCTCCCACCTGCTCACAGACGTAATATTGCTATTACTGTGGAAACCAGACCCCTGGGGTGCCACACTTGCATTCACTGCATAGGCCAACACTATGGGAGACTCTCTCCTTTCTAATTGGAATTTGTCATTACTGTTGCCCTGCTCTGTGTGTCTTTAAATTCTTAGTGGGGTTTTTCCTAAAATTGGTCAGCCGTTGGACTCACTGCATACCCTATAGCTGTATAGCAGAACCTCTCGTTTCTAATGGGAACATGTCGTACTTGTTACTGTGGCCCTGCTCTGTGTGTCTTTAAATTCTTAGTGGGGTTTTTCCTAAAATTGGTCAGCCGTTGGACTCACTGCATACCCTATAACTGTATAGCAGACCCTCTCCTTTCTAATGGGAACATGTCATACCTTGTTACTGTGGCTCTGCTCCGTGTGTCTTTAAATTCTTAGTGGGGTTTTTCCTAAAATTGGTCAGCCGTTGGACTCACTGCATACCCTATAACTGTATAGCAGACCCTCTCCTTTCTAATGGGAACATGTCGTACCTTGTTAGTATGGCCCTGCTCTATGTGTCTTTAAATTCTTAGTGGGGTTTTTCCCAAATTTTGGCAGCCCTTGCAGTCACAGCATGGGCATTACCAATATAGGAGACCCGCTCCTTTATAATGGGAACATTTTTTTTACTGAGACCCTCCTCTAAGTCTCTTCAAAGGGGTATTGGGTTGCGTCCAAATTTTTGGCAGCCCTTGCAGTCACTGGATACGCAATAACAGTATAGGAGACCCACTTGTTAATAATGGGAACAACAAAGCATAGCCGGCTGATGGCTCTCTAACAATAGCTAGGGCCGACTGCTGGCCTTTTAAGAATAGTAAGGGCGGTCTGATGTCCCTGTAAAAATAGGCTTTATGACTTTCAGAGTCCCTCCATCATAAATAAAAAAGGATGAGTCTGATGATGTGTCACACACCACATTGCCAGATAAGGTTGCAAAATGTTAAAATGACATTTCCCGGTGAATGCATTTGTCTTAAAAAATAACGTAAAAAAAACAAAACAATAGGATTTTTCTTTAGTATAAAAAACAGCGTCACAAATTTAACCTCAATGTAATCACATTGTTCAGCTCATGCACCTCCTCCTCCATCTCCGAAATGATCACATCAGTCACAAGCTGACAGCACTGCAGAACTGCCTTGGCCAAGTGGCAACAGGCTGTGCTGAAGATAACATGCTTAATGCTTAATTGACAAACCGCCCAGCGCTGCAGAGTTGTTGAAAGCTGCAACACAGCAGCCTGATCTGTGGCTCTCACCGCTGAACATAGAGCCAGGCATGGTCGTGTGTGACAATGGGCGGAACCTGGTGACGGGGAAATGACAGCCGGGGTAGATACGGTTTCCCTCTATGCCAGTCCTTTCACCGAGCTAAAGAATATGGCTGTGGTGAAATACAACTCCCACTGAGAAGCTGTTTCAGATTGAAAAACTTTGTGCCCACCAGAGGATTTGATTCTGAGGGCTAACCTTTCTCACCCGCTCAAGAGCCCCATAGCAGCTGCAAAGTTTGCACTATCATGAACTCTCCTGAGGTAGAAGCCAAGGCACACCAGAGGATTCTCTGGTGGGACCGTCCAACCCTGCCGAGAAGCAGTCCTGGCTAAAAAAAGTGTGGGGGAAGGTTCCCGGACACTCTATGGCTGCTTTTTTACTGAGGAGGAAACACACGCAAACATGGGGAGAACATACAAAGTCCTTGCAGATGTTGTCCTTGCTGAGATTTGAACCCAGGATCCCAGCACTGCAAGGCTTCAGTGCTAACCACTGATCCAATGTGCTGCCATTCACCCTCTAATATCTAACAGGCTGGAGAAACTTGCACCTACTGCCCCTCTATCTTCAGCTTCTTTGTGAGAAAATGTATTTGGGCAGCCACTCAGTCTACCAAATAAAATTCCTGAGAAAGAAATTGGGGATGGCTCGCTACTGGTACTGGGGGCAGTGCTAATACCATGGCGTCGTACCATAGTTTGTTGGAAATATTCCAGGCTGGTAGGAGGCAAGCAAATTCCCACAGAAAAGTACCAGCAGTAATATTCAGGCCACACTTCAAGTGCAAGTAGCTTTAGAGGACTTCCTGGGAGAAATGACACCCAGGGTACATGCGGTTTCCCTCTATGCCAGTCCTTGCACTGAGCTAAATACAACTCTTAGCAAAAAAAGTTGTGGACTGGCTCCGTACCATCCCTGGCCACATTCACCTGTCCACGTGTTTGTGGTAAGGTGGTCGTTCCCAGTAAGTGCACTGGGGAGGGCGCGGGTATTGTTGTGGGACCCGTGCTTGTGGAAGGCGGAGGCGATACTGTGAGATATAGTGGCGGCTGGGGACCGAGTATGGATACTCGGCCGCCGCTGGCATGAGGTTGTGAAAAGCTTCCGCCTCCACGAGCCTAAAAGGTCACATTTCAAGTGCAAGCAGCTGTCAAAAATTTGGCAGTATAGTATTGCAGCCTGTGCGTGGGTGGCTGCCTGCATACTTGCGCTTGCATTCCAAGGAATGGGGTAGGGACAACTGAATGCTGCAGTGGGACAAGGACGTGGACGGTGATTGAACTCTCCTGAAGGAGAAGCCAGGGCCCGCCGGGGGAGTCTCCGGTTCTCTGGTGGGCCCGTCCAACCCTGCCAAAAAGCAGCCCTGGCTAAGAGAAGTGTCGGGGAAGGTTCCCGGACACTCTATGGCTGCTTTTTTAATGTAAATTGGCCATGCCTATGCATGTTTTTTCTCAAAACGCATTACAGATCAGGCCATTGTCCAACTCAGTATTCAAGAAATTAAATGCGCAAAGAAAGATGTGTTTGTGTGTCAAAGCACCACCGACAAGTGCGAGTTGATGTTGGACGGGCTGCCATTGCTTCTGCAACAAGCTCAATTACAGGACTGCCTGTGAGAAATGACACACAGGGTACATACGGTTTCCCTCTATGCCAGTCCTTTCACCAAGCTAAATACAACTCTTAGCAAAATAAGTTGTGGACTGGCTCCGTACCGTCCCTGGCCACGTTCACCTGTCCACTTGTTTGTGGTAAGGTGGTCCTTCCCAGTAAGTGCACTGGGGAGGGCACAGGTATTGTTGTGGGACCCGTGCTTGTGGAAGGCGGAGGCGATACTGGGAGATATAGTGGCGGCTGGGGACCGAGCATGGTCACTTGGCCGCCGCCGGCATGAGGTTGTGAAAAGCTTCCGCCTCCACGAGCCTAAAAGGCCACATTTCAAGTGCAAGCAGCTGTCAAAAATTTGGCAGTATAGTATTGCAGCCTGTGCGTGGGTGGGTGGCTGCCTGCATACTTGCGCTTGCATTCAAAGGAATGGGGTAGGGACAACTGAACGCTGCAGTGGGACAAGGACGTGGACGATGATTGTTGCAAGTCTGCAATGACAGGTTCATGGCGGGAGGCATCTTCGCATGCGCCAAGGATTACTTATGATGGGCTCACTTTTAGGCTGTGACCTGGGAGTCAGAGATGCTTTCAGAGGTCTTCCCCATGCTGTTCCCATGTCTTTACAGCACTGTATGCAGGTGTCTGATGATGTGTCACACACCACATGGCCAAATAAGGTTGTAAAATGTTAAAATGACATTTCCTGGTTGTAACATCCCTGGCGGCGTGCTTGCATGGCTTACCATTTCCCACCGTGCAAGACCGCAATCTTACCTTTCAGGCCAGGCTGCACACTTTGCTCCAGTACCTGCTGTTTATATGTCTCTTGTCTGCTGGCTTAGGGCGGTGGCGCTGTTGCTTCCTGATTCTTAAAGCTACAGTGTGCGCAGTCCTAATGTGTCCCCAGCCTATTGCTGTGAGTCACTGGATACTTAAACCCCCTCCAACCAGTAGGAGGTGCCTGAGCAACACTTTCTTACAGTGTGTTCTGTGCAACTGTGAGTTGCCAGGTCCTGTCCTAAATCTAGTCTGTTTCTGCCACCCTGGGGGCTGAGTATCCAGGGCCGTTACCTGTATCTCTGACTTCTAGTCTGTTTCCGCCACCCTGGGGGCTGAGTTCCCAGACTCGTTCCTGTATCTTGTTCCCAGTTCAGTTCCTGTCTGAACAGTGTCCTAGCCCGTTACCTGTTTGTCTCTATGTCCGAACCTTCCCTTTTCCTGCAGTGTCTGTACCTGCACCTAACTCCAACTCGCTGTCTCTGTACTTCTGTTTGTGAGTTTTGTGTCCATTCGCTACTTCATTGTAAGTACCTTGTGTGTATCTGGTTCTGCTTGTCCCCTTTCCCTGCCTCCGTGTCTACCTCCTGTGTTCTAACCATCTTCCTGTATTTTCCAGTCTGTTCCATGTGAACAGAACCCTGTCCTGTCTGCCTGCACCTTCTGCTCTGTTCTGCTCTGCTTGTTCACCGCACCTGCGGTTCCGCTCTGCTCTGCTTGTTCACCTCACCTACGGTTCCGCTCTGCTTTGCTTGTTCACCGCACCTGCGGTTCCACTCTTCTCTGCTTGTTCACCGCACCTGCGGTTTTGCTCCGCTCTGCTTGTTCACCGCACCTGCGGTTACGATCTGCTTGTTCACCGCACCTGCGTTTTTTTCTCTGCTCTGCTTGTTCACAGCACCTGCGGTTTTACTCTGCTCTGTTTGTTCACCGCACCTGCGGTTTTGCTCCTCTCTGCTTGTTCATCGCACCTGTGATTTCGCACCTGCGGTTCCGCTCTGCTCTGCTTGTTCACCGCACCTGCGGTTCCGCTCCGCTCTGCTAGTTCACCATACCTGCAGTTTTGCTCTGCTCTGCTTGTTCACCGCACCTGTGGTTCCGCTCTGCTCTGTTTGTTCACCGAACTTGCGGTTCCGATCTGCTCGGCTTGTTCACCGCACCCGCGGTTCCGCTCTGCTTGTTCACCGCACCTGCAGTTCCGCTCTGCTCTGCTTGTTCACTGCACCTGCGGTTTTGCTCCACTCTGCTTGTTCACCGCACCTGCGGTTTTGCTCCGCTCTGCTTGTTCACCGCACCTGCGGTTTTGCTCCGCTCTGCTTGTTCACCGCACCTGTGGTTTCGCCCTGCTCTGTTTGTTCACCGCTTCGGCGGTTCTGCTCTGTTTGTTCACCGCACCGGCGGTTTCGCTCGGCTCTGCTGTCCACCGCACCTGCGGCTCTGTTTTTGTGTCCCAGTCTGTACTGGTCTCTATCCTGCCTGCGTTCCTACCTGCCAGTACCCGCCTGTCTGCATACCAGCCATGCCTGCCAGTGCCCACTTGTCAGCATGCCAGCCATGCCTGCCAGTGCCCACCTGTCTGCATACCAGCCGTGCCTGCCAATACCCACCTGTCTTCATAAAAGCCGTGCCAGCCAGTACCCACCTGTCTGTATGCCAGCCTAACCTGCCTGTTCCTGTATTCCCCGGTGTGGGTCAACAACTGTGACCGGGGTCTGACCTGGAGTAGCTCCTGGTCCCTCTGCTCGGTTCCTCCCTGGTTCACGGAGTCGACTGAGCTGCCGTGTCACCTTGGTCGGACCGAGTTGATACTTAGTTACGCCCCTCCAGACACTCCTCGGTTCATGGTCCATTGGGATCACTAACGCGAGTCAGTCCGGGCATGTGCGTAACACTGGTGAATGCATTTGTCTTGGTTGAAAGCAATTCAAAAGTGCAAAAACGCATCAAAATCGCTACGTGTGAATATAGCCCAAGTTGTGGAGGAGTATTTTTGTTTTTTGTTTTTTTATTTTGCCTTATATACAAGTCATTTCCCTGGAAAGGATGTTTCTTAGCATATTTCCCAGGAAAATCCATTTTGGTTTCGTTTTTGTATGTTTTATTGTGAGTCCGCAAAAGTGGTGTAATACTCTGACCACGTTGCTGACAGCAGTGATCTGGGAGTCAGAGCTGCTTACAGGGGTCTTCCCCATGCTGTCCCCATGTCATTTGAACACTGTTCCCATTGATTTGGGCAATTTTTAGGCCCTCTCCAGACCACCGGGGGGAGGCGCCTGAAAAATGCTCGATTTTCCCATAGACTTACATTGGGCTCGTTGCTCGTGTTGAGCACCCGAGTATTCCAATTTGCTTGACCAGAGCAATGAGTACCCGAGCATTTTAGTGCTCGCTCATCACTAGAGAAAAGGTATAATAGAAACAAGTCACCAATTCTGCATTTGTCACCCACTCCTGGTTTTGGCTCCCACTCCTGAGAAAAAATATTGACCAAATACTGATATTGGGGTCGTGGTCTTAAGACAAAAGTTCTCATACATTGCAGGCCCCATTATGTGTCCTTGTTCAGCCATGTTGCATGCAGGACACAACACCTACATCAGCCTTGTCTGGGAACACATAGAGTTGCTGTTGGCTGCCTGGAGCTGTAGTCTCACTTGGTGGAAACATTTACAGCACACATTAAACTAACTTGACATTTGTTAAGCTCGATATACACTGCGTGATAATATGAAAACACTGTTCCTATGAAAGTTCGTTTCCCAACAATTGTGAGTGTAAAAAGGCCGTCAATCACCGAGGAAAGAAAAAAATTCTTATTAGACAGGTGAAATTATCTTTAAGCAAATTTAAAAATCATCCTACTCAGCAACACATCGTTCATTGTAACCAAGACATGTTCTGCCGACAACAATAGCAATCTGTGATCAGTGATTAATGTATTAATGATCATTCTGACAAAAGTGTCTGTAAAACCTCAGCATTTAATCCACTTTGCAGAAATCTGTAAGCAGCATTATACTGTCAGTGTATTGACTGTGGATTGTATAGTGTGGTAGTCAAGTATTTTCACAATCACTCAATACAAATTTATGACATTTACAGAAACTGAAGAGGGCTCTAACTTGGGTATGTCTACTACTTCCATTGAATGATGGTGTGCATGCTTGGCTACTACTCAGTCTCCTAACCCGGGCTGCTTGGGTGTGCGGAAGACACTTCTAACAATCAGTGGCTCCGAGCAGTGAGTATACTGTATGATAAATAATTTTCACCGAAATACCTCTTCAACGTAATGTTCCTTGGAAAGTATTTACTTTGTATGTTACTCTGTGGCAAATCAGAGGAACACAAACGTAGAGTATGGACCCATATCATATCTATTCATATCCATTTCTATTTGCTCAGTATTCAGGGTATGTGATATAAATGTGCTTGTGAATCAGTCCTTATGTTGTGTATGAAAGCTGTAATGGCAGCAAAATATATACTGTATAGTCAAATTATTTATTATTATTATTTATGGCTTCTAGCATTTTATTTCACCGTCTAATTTTATGACTGTCCAATAATTAAGATTATCTGAAAAATCAGCAGCTATCAGGTTAAATAAAAAGAATTTATAATAACTGAAAATAACTAAAAGGCCTCCTGACATTGGCGGGCCACCTTCCCACGCGGCTCCGGTGCCACTCTCTAGTCACACCCTCTGCATCCGCGAACGTTATGCCCCTGGGGTGAATAGTTGCTTATAAGCAACCTTTTCAATGCAAAAAGCAAGAATAACAAATTATACTGCTGGAAGTTAAATCCTATATTTTTACAGAATTTACTCTTGGCATGTTCTTTATAGTGAGTGTATTCATAAAAGTAACCTGGGCTATTTATGCTAATGTTATATTATGCTACCTGCTACTTTATGCTTTATACTGCCAACAAAGCATTATTGTTAGGTAACATGATGTCTATTTCAATGAACCTACTGTAACATATGCATATTATACTGTATGTACAGTATGCATGATAATACAATATAATAATTAGATTTTACTGTTGACATTTCTAATAAGAAAAAAATGATAATTCTTTGAGATTTTTTTTCTCAAAATATTACAAGTTTTTTTTTCTCCCACTAGGAGACAGGAACATTCTATCCTTTGAATTCTTTTATACTAAATTGCAATACTTCTGTTGCTATAATAGTACGAAGGATTTTGGTAAATGACCTACAATCCAGACATACAGTTACATCATCTAGCAGGAAGCCGGTAAAGTTTATAGAAAATCAATGAAAAGCCTACAAACACAGAATTTTTATTTTTATTTTCAAGCTATGGTTATATAATAAAAACATTTTTTTGGGGGGGGGGGGTCGTGTTGTATATTTTTACGGAGATTGAAAAATGTCAACAAATGGCAAAAATGTTTGTAAAAAGATTATGAAAAATACTTGATACTTATGGAAATTTTTAGAAGCATTTACAATTTTTGAAAAAGTTGTTTATGAAGATGACTCAATAGATATAAGTAGAATTAATCACTGTTAGACTGGGCTCACAATAGCATTTGCCTGTATGATGTTATACAAATAAGTTAAAAAATGTATGGCAATGATCGAGTTCTAATGCTCAGATCACTTAGTATCAGCGATTATGCAGAAATAGGAATAAGAATTTTTTGGTGCTTTTTTGGCTTAGTTGACAAGTGTCATTCTTTAATTGAGCTGGAATATGTGATTTGCAACACTGATTCATACAGGTGAAATAATGTCATGAGAAACAGCTGGCAGGTTAGGTATCAAGCCTTTGGAACATTTGCTGTCAGTCAGGATTAGCACATTTAACTCAGGTAATACAATTTAATTAGCTGACAGTCATGCCATGGGACATGGGGAGTAGTGTGGACTCATAACCTTTCCATATTTTTTGGAACCTTTCTAATGACAGTTCTGCCATAGTGAACATAATATTTATCTCAGAGACACACAAGGAGGGAAACCTCAATACTCAGAATATTCATTGGAAAATCAATTAAAACTGCAATAATTTTGTAAACTAGTGACAAATTGTCCTTTAAACATTTTTATGAATCCCAATTAGACTTCTTGGTAAGGTGAAGTAAAATATACATTGTTACATTCACACAAATTCAGACTGGCATACAAGGAAACCGGAGAGTTCCTCGGTGGGCCATGGCCAGTCATATTTTCTCTTATGAAGCCCCCTTCAGACTATTTTGGACATATGAATCATTGTCCAGAGAAAAAAAAGCTGAACGCTACCTTTAAACCACATTCACGCATTCAGTATTTGGTCAGTATTTTAACTCAGTATGTGTAAGCCAAAACCAGGAGTGGGTGATAAATACAGAAGTGGTGACGTGTTTCTATTATACTTTTCCTCTAATTGTTCCACTCCTGGTTTTGGCTTACAAATACTAACGTAAAAAACTCTCCAAATATTGAATGTGTGCACATGACCTTAGTTTTGTGTTGTAAAGCATCATGAGACCATTTATGTGTGGGGTTGCTTTTCATTCAAGGTAGGGGGCTCACTCAAAATTTTGCTCAAGAACCCTGCTGTAAAGATAAACATTATCCAAGAGCAACTTCTCCTAGCCATGCAGTAGCAATTTGGTGATGAACAATGCTTTTTGTAGCATGATGGAGCATCATTTCACCACGCACAAGCAATAACTGTCTCGATGAACAAAACATTGAAATTTTGAGTCCATGGCCAGGAAACTTCCCAAATTTCAATCATATTTAGAATCTGAGTCAAAGTCAAACTTTGGATGGACAAACAAAAGCACAGAAACTGTGATAAACTCTAAGCACTGAATAGGCAAGAATGGGTTGCCATAATTCTGGATTTGGCTCAGAAACCTATATCCAGAATGTCAGGGCGAATTTCAGAAGTTTTAAAAATAAGGGCCAACACTGTAAATATCTTTGCATAAACTTGATGTACTTGTCAATAAAAGTTTAAAAACATATGAAACACTTAAAATTGTACTTTTATAGCCATAAAAACATCTCACTAAAAGATCTAAAAATACTAAAGCAGCAAACTTTATGAAAACCAAAATCTGCATCAGTCTGTAAACATTTAACCATGACTGTATATGGGGGACTTTATTAATGTATGGGGCCACAATGTGAAACATTATCAATGTCCCCATTGTGGACCCATACATTAACAATACCCTCATGGTGGCCCCAAACATTAACAATGCTCCACTTGTTGACTCATAGACTAACAATGCCCTCATTGTGGCACCATACATTAAAATGTCTCTCTTGTTGCCTCATACATTATTAATTCATGGCTCCACAATTTTCGATATTACAGTAAGTCACTGGATTTACTTGTAGACTTACAATATACACTATATACTATTTGCAGAGCTTCTGTGTATAAAGTCACTGGTTATCATTGTATTACTTGTACACTTACACTTTATAATATCTACAGAGCTTCTGTTATAATATTACTTATGATCATTGTATTATTTTCTCACTTACACTGTATGCTATCTACAGAGCTACCCTATATAATGTCACTGGTGATAATTGTATTACCTGATGACTTATACTATACACTAGCAACATAACTTCTGTGTATAAAATAACTGGGGATCACTGTATTACCTGTACACTTAAAATATACACTATATACTATTTACAGAGCTCCTGTTAATAACTGTCACAGGTGATAACAATAGTTTATGTTAATGAACAGTATAGTAGTGTTATTTGGTCACAATGTGGTGGTAATATGTGGTCTGGACATGTTATTGTGGTGTTTGTCCCTTCTAAGTTGTATTATTCAGTCATTATGTGTTGGTAATATGTGGCCTGGTTATGGTGTGGCGGTATTTGTCCCATGTATGTGCTATTATTCAGTCACTATGTGGTAGTAATATGTAGTTTGGTTATGATGTGGCAGTATTTGTAACTTATACAGTACTGTATGTGATATAATTCGGTCACTATTTGGTGGAAATATGTGGTTTAGTTATAATGTGGTAGATAGGGGTAAGCGGATCTTTTGAAACTCAAATTTGCTTTGCTTCGCAAAATTCCCCCTGATAAGTTGGATTCATAGTGAATAAATTTCAATGAATTACATACTTAAAAAGCCTCTAACTGCCTGGAAAAAAAGTGTAGAACACTGAGTTATTCTTGAAGTGAATTGAACTCGTTTTGAGCTATTTAATGCAAACACATTTCAATCTATCTGATTAGGGGAAAACAGATGGTAACAAGAGGAAATCAACAACATATTTAGCAATAAACTGCAGTATAAGACTTTTTAGGCTACCTAAATTGTATAAAGTCTCTAAAAATTATGTCTTTTGGGGTGCATATGCATGCATTGCTATTTCGTATAGACAAGTGGTGCAAACAGAAAAATTTATGGCAATTTCATATGGTTGGGTGCAACAATCTTTATTGTTTGGGGGGTATAAAGAAATTTGCACTTTGATAAAAGAACAAGCAATAGCTTTTTTATAAGCATTCCAAAAATCCCTTTAATTAGGGAGTCAAAACAGGTGCAATCTATTGTTGTAAATTTGAAGATATAATGGCCTCTCAGCTATAAGAGAAAAAAATTATCCCTTTTTTGGGGTCCACAACTGGCTTGCTAATCACAAAATGATTAGGCACCTCAGACTGCGGTATAACCTGCACGCATGCGTGCCATGGTCCCAGTATGCCCGTCGGCTTTTGGCATCATCATGTGATAACTGACATCGGGACACATGACTGATGTGTTCCTGATGTCACTTATCACATGATGCCTACACCGCCGTGTATCCCGGTTTCTATGGTGATGCATGCGTCACTTCTGGTCAGCGCTGCAATACCATTGGTTAGAGACCTCTTTTTATAACTGTCTGTCTAAATATGTGCCACCCCCTGACAAAAGTTCCGCCGAAACACTCGCCCGGGTGGGCGCGTGTCCACCCAGGGATCTCACTATTCCTTTGGCTATATCTACTGAGGTATATATACGATGTTATAACTTTTATATCACTGTTTGTATTACTACACCTCTGCATAGGCTACATGTATCATATAATGTTTCAGGCCACATGGGATGTTGCAATTGTATTTTGATAGGTAGACTGTGGTGCCTACACTTAAATGTGCTATCCTTACTGATATGCAGTAAGTGTCTTGTGTGGTCCCTGTATTGGAAATACGCCCCCTGCTTGCATCTAGGCATCTAACTTTTTCCCCCTTGATCCTTTTGAATAAAGTTTTGTATTTTATTATTACTTGGGATGTTTGATTGTTCTTTTTTTCTTCTGTTTTTATCGAAAGGCAGCAGAATCTACAAGCTGCGAGTGCACCACCAGGAACATGACAATATGTGAATTGAGTTTAGTTTGGATCGCTGGGAGTGTACAGCTGTTTTTCTAGACACGCAATTAGCTTTGGATATTTGCCTTTTTGATGGAGGAGAAGGAGGCGAGTGCTCTGACTATAACATGCAGTGGAAGTGGATGACAATGATGAAAATTCTAGGTTGAAAAGTTGCTAAATATAATTTAACAACCATGCGGTAACAAAAGAAGTATGTTCATGGGGTGTACGGTATCTACAGTAGACAAAACAGGTATTCCAAAAATAAAAAGAGACCTTTTATGTTAAAAGTGAAGAAAGATAAGGCCACAAGCCTTTACCAAATAGAATGCAGCTAGAAAATGTGGATAGCATCATATCCCAATAGCAAAAACATTCAACTTATCGCTGTTTTCAGGTGGCATGTGTACCCATATAATATTAGATTAGTAGAGCAATGATAAAAACTCAAAAAATTATTTTGAACAACTCGCACACTTTGGTAGGTAAACACTTGTGCTTAAGTTTCAGGAATAGGGAGATTGCTCTTTGCGCCACCAAACACAGGAGGCATACTTTCATTTATAAATAGAAACATACCATAACCCCTTAGTAATGGGGTAATTTTTGAGCTTAATGACTAAGCCCCAATTTTCAAATCTTACAAATTTATGTGGTAATAACTCCGGACTTCTTCCATATATCTTGGTGATTATGAGACTGTTTTTTCGTGACACATTGTATTTTATGTAAGCGGCAAATTTAGGTTAATAACTTTTTAGTTTTTCCTTTTAAATATCTGAAATTTTATGAAAGTTTAGAAAAAAAAATAGCTTTCAATGCTTATATCCTTAACCCCTTTAACACATTGGACATATGAGTACTTCCAAGGTGGTATCCCTGCACTCCATGCAGGCTCTGGTGCTTAGCCCACATGTTACCAGGCACATGACATGTCCCTAACAGCCACAGGTGGAATCACGATCCACCCACGACCGTTAACTAGTTAAATGCCACTGTCAATCTCTGACAGCAGCATTTAACATCGCCGCACCCGAAACGCGTCACTAGTCCCACCCGTTGGCATCCGTGTCACATGACCGCGGGTCGTTGATGGGTTGGCATGACAACCTGGGGTCTTCAGGAGACCACTGTGGTTGTCATTGCGGGGTTGCTATGAGCATCATTGCTGGCACTCATGGCAAGTGAGCACTTTTGCAACACACAGCAAGGCTGGAGTCCTGCTGTGTGTAGCACAGGCGATCAGACGATCGCAGCTTCTAGTCTCTCATGGAGACTATTGAAGCAGGTAAAAAGTAAAAAAAAAATGTTTTTAAAAATATGAAAGTTCAAAACACCCCCCATTTAAAATAAAACAATAAAAAAATCAAATATACACATATTTGGTATCGCCACGTTCACACTTGCCCGATATGTAAATATTTAAAAATAATTAATCAGATTTGTAAACGATGTAAGGAGAAAAAAAACAAAACACCAGAATTACAGTTTTTTGGTCACCGCAACATTGAAGCAAAATGCAATAACAGGCGATCAAAAGATCGTATCTACCCCAAAATTATGTCAATAAAAACGTCAGTTTGGCGCACAAAAAATAAGCCCTCACCCGGCCCCAAATCCCGAAAAATGGAGACGCTATGGGTCTCAGAAAATGGCGCCATTTTTTTTATTTTGCAAATTTTGGATTTTTTTTTCACCTCTTAAATAAAAAAGAACCTTTACATGTTTTGTATCTGCAAACTCGTAATGACTAGTGTTGAGCCACCCCCGTAGTGTTCGAGTTCGGTTCGGTTCGTCGAACACCCGTGTGTTCGCCGAACTGTTCGTCGAACTGTTCGTCGAACACCTTCGAACACCGTTAAAACCAATGGCAGGCAAACAAAAACACATAGAAACACATAGAAAACACCTTCAAAGGTGTCCAAAAGCTGACAAACTGCTCAGAAGACACAACTAACACATGGAAAAGTGACAAGTACATATAGTCATGCGAAAAGAAAAGAGGTGGAGGAGTAAAAGGAGGGGGAGACACAGATATAGGCATGTCATGCCCTTCTAAAATCTAAAAAGTGAGAAGCCGAGACGGCCAGTCCGCTCCTGCCCGTGCCACCTCCGTGTCGCCGGGTTTGTGCCAGAGCCGCGGTGAACCCTGACGGCCAGCCTCCCTCTCCCAATACTGGTGCCTGTCCGCTGGTGGGTCGAGAGAGCCTCCCTGTGGTGGAGGCAGCTCTAAGCTTTTTAATTTAAATTGTCCCTCTAATTTGAATGAATACACTTTAAATCCATTTACAAGGATCTATTGGAGGGCAAGTCTCATGCCAGCAGCCGCGTAATTCCAGCTCCAGTAGCGTCCACTAAAGCTGCTGCAGTTAAAAAGCTTTTATAAGGATCGAGCTCGGCTGTCCACCGCAAGGCATCCTAGTGCCAGTCCCAGCCCCTATGCCTTGGGGTGCCTCCTGATGCTCTTCACTAAGTATCCCGTGGTCCCGAAGCATTTCCTTTGAAAAAATTAAGTGTCCAAACTACAGGTGGTGTAGCTTGCTTAACAGCCGGGATAATCCGCTGACTAGCAGACACTGCTACTAGGCACAAAGTATTTCCTGGGCTAGATGCAGTTAAAAATTTGTAAGTAGATACTCTCGTTGGATGCTGAGAAAGCATTCCATAGAGTCTCCTGGCACGCCATATATGATTCTCTTAAAAAGCTTGGGGTAGGGGTCTAGGGGACCCTTTTATAGCCAAAATCACGGCCCTGTATCACAATACGTCACCTAGGCTGAAGATAAATGGAACTGTAGCACCGAGGGCTCGGTTGCTACAGACGTATTGCACCTCACCCAGAGGTGTGATATCTCACTCTCAGATAAGGATGGAGTGTGGATCAGGACCCGACACCTGCATGCATTACACCACATTGCCGTGGGGCAGGGCGACCAATATGCCCCTGAGATGGGCACGACAGTCCCTGTCCCTGGCTGGAGTGGGGGGAGGGAACACTGAGGAAGGGGAACCCTGCAGTGCAGGAGCAGGGAGGAAGCAGTTCCTGGGCGCATTGAGAAGGGAGTATAAAAGGTGGGCACCATCTTAGTTCAGTGCAGAGAAGTCTGAGCAGAAGTGGCAGGGAGCAGGGGCTCTGCATGAGCTCTGCTCCGGAGGCGGGCCTAGTAACAGAGGCCCAGGCCTGCAAGAGGGAGAAGGAAGGAAGAGGAGCGGAGAAGGCTCCAGGAACGAGGAATGAAGGGATCCCAGGGGTGCGGACGGGCGAGTCGCCACCGCACGCCCGAATCCACCTGCGTGGAGGGGTCAGGCCAAAGGGGGAAACCGGTCCCCGAACTAGTGGAGGCAGGAAACGACCCTCAGCTAGAAACCGGAGGCTCTGACATTTTATGTGGCGCAGCCCCTTGCTCCACCCGCTAGGAAGGCACCACATAGGGTCAGGGAAACTGGCGCCAAGTTTACCAAGAGGAGGCCCGAGGCAGCCGGACAGAAGTGTTGGTAAGAAAGGCCAGACAAAGGACACACAAAGGGGGTCCTGTGAAGCGCTCCAAAGTTATCTGGGAGTTGTCTGAGCCCCTCACCTGGTGAGCACAGTACGACGTGGGCAGCCGTTACCTGCAGACGTGGTCTGGATAATAAGAACTGTGAGTAAAGGCCCTGAACTGCATCACTGACTCCGTGTCGTTACTGCTGCTGCCCTGCACCATCACCCCCATCCTCCGCATACACTGCCCTGAGGCTATACTCCTCCCGTGGGGAGTTATGCTACGCTCTGCTGCACCCACAACACCAGCCTTAGCGGTCTGCCCTGTAGCGGCGGTTCACTCTGACCGCAATCCACGGGTGGCGTAGTCGGACATTTAAACATCAAAACCACATAAATAGTTCCGCCACTGGTTTGACCGCCCTGAGCCACGGAACCGGATCGCCGCCACGAAGACTACAACCACCAGCATCCACCAAAAAGGGTCCGGCTCCGGGTGTCCCAAGGCCCAGGGGGTGCGTCAGAACATTTTCATCACCTTTCACAATCACCAATGGGACAAGGCAGGGATGTCCTCTGTCCCCTCTCTTATACATCCTAGTGACGGAGCACCTGCTCTCATCAATTCGCCATAACCCCAATATTAGGTGGATTGAGGTGGGAGGCACCGAGTACAAGTGCTCTCTATTTGCTGATGATGTCCTAGTATATATCACTCAATCACATATATCCATCCCTGCTGTTATGGCTGAAATAGATCACTTTGTTACATGGTAAAATTTTAAAATCAATGCAGCGAAGTCTGAGGCCCTCGATGTCTCCCTCCCTAAATCCATATAGGATTCCATCCAGTCCAACTTTCCCTTTGCCTGGCCCTCACAGGGTATCAAATACTTAGGAATTCCTATTCATAGAGACCTCTCCCATCTATGTTATCTTAATTTTGGGCCCTTTATTGAACAATTCCATACAGACCACGGTTGGCAAGTTGGAACTGTGAGATTCACTACGTGCACCACTGGTATTTTGTGGAAAAGCACATGTAAGATTCTGCAACAGTCTCTGCTGATACTCCTGCATGCGTGCATCCCTTTCTATGGCAGGAATAATTTCTGCAAATTTACTTTTGTACCGGGGATCTAACAGTGTGGCAACCCAGTAGTCAGGATTATTTCTAATTCTCACAATTCGAGGGTCATGTTGCAGGTAGTGCAGCAAGAAGGCACTCATGTGTGTTGCGCATCCAGGAGCACCAAGTCCCTGTTGTGTTGGTGGCGAGGTAACAATCATGCTTCCTTCCTCTGTCCTCTCCCCCCAACCTCGCACAACAGAAATGTGATCAAGGTCTCCCTCATCTGATGAGTCTTCCATCAGTTCGTCCTCCACTTCTTCCTGGGCTCCTGCACCTTCCTCACTAGTTTGGCTGCTACCATGCGCCCTGGTAAAATCATCTCCCACACCCTCACATGCCTGCCGCCCTGGTGCTGCCGACCGTCTGGACCTTGCAGATGTTAGCCCTTCCGCATACAACTCCTCCTCCTCTACTTCCTCCACTTCCTCTTGTGCCACCACCTGACTCCGAATTCTGTTTAACATGTGCTCCAGCATGTAAATCACCGGAATAGTCATGCTGATAATGGCATCGTCAGCACTAAACATCTTCGTCGCCATTTCAAAACTGTGCAGAAGGGTGCATAGGTCCCTGATCTGAGACCACTCCTCCAGCGTGATTTGCCCCACCTCTGAATCTCGTTGGCCCAGGCTATACGTCAGAACGTATTGCACCAGGGCTTGTCGGTGCTGCCACAGTCGCTGCAACATGTGCAGAGTTGAATTCCACCGGGTAGGCACATCGCATTTTAGCCGGTGAAGTGGCAGGCCCAACGACTTCTGTAGAGATGTAAGTCGCTGAGCTGCGGGATGCAAACGGCGGAAGTGAGCACACAGCGACCGTGCCCTCTGCAGAAGGCCATCTAGTCTGGGATAGTGGGCTAAAAATTGCTGGACAACCAGGTTCAACACGTGAGCCATACAAGGCACGTGTGTGACATTGCCCCGGCGAAGGGCCGCACCCAGGTTTGCAGCATTGTCGCACACGGCCTTCCCTGGTTTCAGGTCCAGTGGAGACAACCATTCATGAAATTGGTTCTCCAGAGCTGACCACAAATCCTCAGCTGTGTGACTCACATTTCCCAGACATTTCAATGTAAAAACCGCCTGATGACGTTGAGCCCTACTGCCAGCATAGTAAGGAGGTGTGCAGGATCCCTTCTGCGCAGTTAGAAAGCTTGTGGCATGACCAGACAGGCTTTGGGTGCAGGTGGAAGACCGAGAGGAGGTTGAGGAGGCAGAAGCAGTGGAGGAAAAATGACATAAAGAGGATTGACGCACAACTCGTGGGGACAGCAAGACTTGGACAGCAGCCCCTTGTCCTGCTGTCACCATAGTTACCCAGTGCCCAGTCAGCGACATGTAACGCCCCTGTCCATGCCTACTCGTCCAAGTGTCTGTGGTGAAATGCACCCTGTCACACACAGAGTTTCTCAAAGAAGCGGTGATGTTGTGTGCGACATGCTGGTGGAGCGCAGGCACACCTTTCTTTGAGAAGTAGTGCCGACTGGGCATCTGGTACTGGGGCACTGCGACGGACATAAGGTCTCGAAAATCCTCTGTGTCCACCAGGCGGAAAGGCAGCATTTCTGTAGCCAAGAGCTTGCAGATGGTGAAATTCAACCTCTTAGCTTTCTCATGGCTAGGAGGAAATGGTCTTTTACTTGTCCACATCTGAGGGACCGAGGGCTGGCTATTGTGCTTAGACGGGGTTGAAAAGGGTGTCCCTGGCAAACTGCCGGTCTGTGAGGAAGATGCAGGCGGACATGTTAGGTTGCCTTGATCCAAAGGTGGTGCTATCGATGTCGGACAGCGCTCAAGACCAGCTGGTGTTACCACCTCCAAAGAAAATGATGACCTGCCAATCACGCTGGCTGTTGCGGGTAAAGAGGTGGCAGGTCTGCGCCCCAAAACAGGTGTGACTGCTGTCCCCCCAGTCACAGAGGATGAAGAGGCCGCGGATGCACAAGATATGGCAGACGGTGGTTGGCCCGGCCGGCTAGACCGCATTGTAGCACACTGAGCTTCCCACTGCAACTTATGCTTCATGTCCATGTGCCGCTTCATGCATGAAGTACTCAAACTATGTATTTTTTGGCCTCTACTTAGCTTTTGCTGACAAATGTTACAGATAACACGAGTTGGGTCATCTTTATCGATCTGAAAAAATGCCCAGGCTATGCAAGGCTTAGCACCCATGCGACCTGAAGAGCCACCACGACTTGTGGTGAGAGGCAGAGTTGTGTTTGAGGATGCAGTTGTTGACGTGCTTCCAGTACTACGTCTCTGTCCAGGAAGGCGCAACCTGACCTCGTCGTCACTAGCATCTTCCTCCACCTCCTCTGCTGACCTCATCTCTTGGCTGACTGTGGGTTGACAGTAAGTGGGATCTCCGACCTCATCATCATCACCCTGTGCGTTATCACACCCGTCGTCCTCAGAGCCAACCTGTTCCTGCCCTGACAAAAAACTAAAGTTGTCGCTCCAATCAGGTATTTGAGTCTTATCATCGTCTTCCTCATTGTCTCCACCAACAGGAGTTACAGTTTGGGAATGAGGGTCTACATTATGGTCAGAACCTTCTGCGTCTGGTCCTGGATCCGACTCATAAAGATTCTGGGCATCAGTGCAGATCATTTCCTCGTCTGGATTCACAGAAGCGCTGGAGTCGACCTCTGATTCCCAGGCTATAGTATGAGTAAACAGCTCTGCAGACTCAACCATCTGTTCTACCTCATACTCAGACGGGCAGCTGGAGATTTGGGAGCTGTGAGGAAGCAAGTGCGATTTGGGTGACACCTTTGAGGACTGGAGTATTTGTGATGTTGAAGTTGATGTGGAGGAGAGCCCACTTAAAGGAGCACTTGATATCCGTTGAAGCACCTGCTGTTTTTGTGCCTCATCTGGAATTTGTAGCGATTGGCGTGGCCGTAAGAAAGGGATCTTATCACATTGTCCGCTAAAAGAAGTAGACATTTTAGTTTGGCTGGAAGATGGTCTTTCTTCTGCACCTACCCCACGGACACAACCTTTTTTCCCCTTCCCAACACGCCTATTCCCCTTTCCACCAGCAGCAGGCCTTTTTCCACTCATTTTGGTGGTTAACTAATTCACAACTCTGGAGTTGTTTGCACAAAAAAACAATGGATGGTAACCGAGCAGAGCTGAGTGGCCAAACTGTGGTATTAGGCCAAAACTATTGGCTGGGTTAGATGCAGAAAAAAAATATTTTTAATTTGCAACCTGATGGAGGTCAGTATAGATGGACTAATAGACCAAGTCCCACACACCGCTAGAAGCCCAAATATTTTTTCAGAGCTAGATGCAGAAAATTTTTTTATTCAATTTGCAACCTGATGGAGGTCAGTATAGATGGACTAATAGACCAAGTCCCACACACTGCTAGAAGCCCAAATATTTTTTCAGAGCTAGATGCAGAAAAAAATTATTTTTAATTTGCAACCTGATGGAGGTCAGTATAGATGGACTAATAGACCAAGTCCCACACACCGCTAGAAGCCCAAATATTTTTTCAGAGCTAGATGCAGAAAAAAATTATTTTTAATTTGCAACCTGATGGAGGTCAGTATAGATGGACTAATAGACCAAGTCCCACACACCGCTAGAAGCCCAAATATTTTTTCAGAGCTAGATGCAGAAAAAAATTATATTCAATTTGCAACCTGCTGGAGGTCAGTATAGAAGGACTAATAGAACAAGTCCCACACACTGCTAGAAGCCCAAATATTTTTTCAGAGCTAAATGAAGAAAAAAAATATTTTTAATTTGCAACCTGATGGAGGTCAGTATAGATGGACTAATAGACCAAGTCCCACACACTGCTAGAAGCCCAAATATTTTTTCAGAGCTAGATGCAGAAAAAAATTATTTTTAATTTGCAACCTGATGGAGGTCAGTATAGATGGACTAATAGACCAAGTCCCACACACTGCTAGAAGCCCAAATATTTTTTCAGAGCTAGATGCAGAAAAAAATTATTTTTAATTTGCAACCTGATGGAGGTCAGTATAGATGGACTAATAGACCAAGTCCCACACACCGCTAGAAGCCCAAATATTTTTTCAGAGCTAGATGCAGAAAAAAATTATATTCAATTTGCAACCTGATGGAGGTCAGTATAGATGGACTAATAGACCAAGTCCCACACAATGCTAGAAGCCCAAATATTTTTTCAGAGCTAGATGCAGAAAAAAATTATTTTTAATTTGCAACCTGATGGAGGTCAGTATAGATGGACTAATAGACCAAGTCCCACACACCGCTAGAAGCCCAAATATTTTTTCAGAGCTAGATGCAGAAAAAAATTATATTCAATTTGCAACCTGCTGGAGGTCAGTATAGAAGGACTAATAGAACAAGTCCCACACACTGCTAGAAGCCCAAATATTTTTTCAGAGCTAAATGAAGAAAAAAATTATTTTTAATTTGCAACCTGATGGAGGTCAGTATAGATGGACTAATAGACCAAGTCCCACACACTGCTAGAAGCCCAAATATTTTTTCAGAGCTAGATGCAGAAAAAAATTATTTTTAATTTGCAACCTGATGGAGGTCAGTATAGATGGACTAATAGACCAAGTCCCACACACTGCTAGAAGCCCAAATATTTTTTCAGAGCTAGATGCAGAAAAAAATTATTTTTAATTTGCAACCTGATGGAGGTCAGTATAGATGGACTAATAGACCAAGTCCCACACACCGCTAGAAGCCCAAATATTTTTTCAGAGCTAGATGCAGAAAAAAATTATATTCAATTTGCAACCTGCTGGACGTCAGTATAGAAGGACTAATAGAACAAGTCCCACACACTGCTAGAAGCCCAAATATTTTTTCAGAGCTAAATGAAGAAAAAAATTATTTTTAATTTGCAACCTGATGGAGGTCAGTATAGATGGACTAATAGACCAAGTCCCACACACTGCTAGAAGCCCAAATATTTTTTCAGAGCTAGATGCAGAAAAAAAATATTTTTAATTTGCAACCTGATGGAGGTCAGTATAGATGGACTAATAGACCAAGTCCCACACACCGCTAGAAGCCCAAATATTTTTTCAGAGCTAGATGCAGAAATTTTTTTTATTCAATTTGCAACCTGATGGAGGTCAGTATAGATGGACTAATAGACCAAGTCCCACACACTGCTAGAAGCCCAAATATTTTTTCAGAGCTAGATGCAGAAAAAAATTATTTTTAATTTGCAACCTGATGGAGGTCAGTATAGATGGACTAATAGACCAAGTCCCACACACTGCTAGAAGCCCAAATATTTTTTCAGAGCTAGATGCAGAAAAAAATTATTTTTAATTTGCAACCTGATGGAGGTCAGTATAGATGGACTAATAGAACAAGTCCCACACGCTGCTAGAAGCCCAAATATTTTTTCAGAGATAAATGAAGAAAAAAATTATTTTTAATTTGCAACCTGATGGAGGTCAGTATAGATGGACTAATAGACCAAGTCCCACACACCGCTAGAAGCCCAAATATTTTTTCAGAGCTAGATGCAGAAAAAAATTATATTCAGTTTGCAACCTGATGGAGGTCAGTATAGATGGACTAATAGAATGATGCTATGCCCAAAAGATTTTACTTCACTAGGTGCAGTAAAAAAATTGGTATTCTATACACAGGTGGTATATCTTGCAACACAGATAGGCTACTCCACTGACTAACACACTCTGCAATAGGCCAAAAAGGGTTAGCTTTGCTAGATTCAGCCAAATGCTGTGAAAAAAACTTGCACAGCACTGGCACAGACCTGCCTGGCAAAAACTGATAGGAACTGATGTAACCTAGTCCTGAAAAGGACTCCAATTACAATTAGTCTTTACTCCCACAATCTATCTATTTAAGAGCACAGACCTGCCTGATAAAAGTCATAGGAAATGCTGTAACCTAGTCCTTAAAAGGACTGCAATCACAACTATTCCCTACTCCCAAGCTATCTGTATATTTGTGCGAAAATTGGCTTGAAATTAACAAGGTATAGCGCACACAGCAACAGCGGTGCCGTCTAACACGCAGCTGCAGCAGTGAGAAAATGGTGGCGACGGGGAAAATGGCTTGGTCTTATAGGGCAAGGACATGTGACATACACTGCCAATCACACATGCCCTTGCTTGTGTGAAAAAAAGCACTTCGCTCCGTGTGTGCGCTGCTGATAGGCTGACAGATTGCACCTCCCCACTGCAAATGCGGGAAAGAGAAAAAAAAATGGAGATCTTCATTGTTCCTGCAGAGATCCATCCCCTGCCCCTCCCCCCGCCCCGCTGTACACTCAAACTGCGTATTAACATTAATTTTCATCATTACTGAGAAAAAATCCAGTTATGATTTTGGTGCACGAACAGTTATCGAACATAACCTCGAACAGCCGAATTTTTCTCAAATTGTTCGTGTTCGCCGACCGGCTCGAACACCGCCCAAAACAGCTCGAATTTGAGATTGGCGAACAGTTCGAGTAGAACAACGCTCATCTCTAGTAATGACCTGCCAAATCATAATGGCAGGTCAGTTTTAGCATTTAGTGAACATGGTAGAAAATAAATAATTGTGGAATTGACATCCTGATTTCCATGCAGACTTCTCTATACCTCTCTGCTCCTATTTACTAATGGTACGTGACCCAACTTTCCCATCCTAATTTCCATGTAAACTTCTCTATACCTCTCTGCTCCTATTTACTAATGGTATGTTCTTCAAGTTACACCAGCTACCCCCCACTTTCATTTATGACCTTGTTTACTTAGCCTTTGAGTATCCAGCATCTGGTTCAGCCTTAATCAGCTGATCAAGATGATCACAGACCACTCCCCTCTGGTTCACAGCTGAATGCATTTTGTTACAAATATATTGTGGGCCAGGAGTTTGTGTCTGACTTTAGTCTGTGTCCATTACCTTAAGTGTGGCCATTAGCTGAAGTGTGAGAAACATGAATTGATCCTGAATCGAACCTGAAGGGAACTGAAGGGAACTGGATACTAAGTCACAGTAAACAATGTTTGTGTTTGTTTTCACTCTCACCCCCTTAATCATTCACCTTTTCCAACCACACCTAATCCCTACACCTGGTAACGAATTCTTCATCTCTCCTTCCATTCTCCCCACCCATCTCACCTCCTCCTCAGAGCTATTCCTCAACATACAATCCTTTGTCTCCAAACACAGACAGTCACCTCATGCCCTCTCCTGCTCCCACCTACTAACACTTTCTCTGCTCCTCCTCACTGCCCGCGACATCTCTCCACATCCCGGCCCTCCTCACCACATCCCTACAATCACTTTCACCTTCTACGCACGATCTATCACAAACTCTCGTAACCCTTCTAACCTTATACCCATCCGTCCAGCCCCCGCTTCCCCAGTCCCCCTAACAGGAGCTCTATGGAACGCTCGCTCTGTCTGCAACAAACTTTCCTACATTCACAATCTCTTCATCACTAACAAGCTTTCCTTCCTCGGCATTACTGAAACCTGGCTCACCCCCTCCTACACGGCTTCTGCTGCACTTTTGTACGGCGGATTCCACCTCTCCCATACCCCCCAACCCACTAGCAAGCACGGTGGAGGAATACGTTTCCTCCTCTCAGATAACTGCTCCTTCACCCATATCCCACAGCCACCCTCAATTACTCTCCCCTCTTTTGAAGTGCACTGCGTGCGCATCTACTCCCCCTCCAACCTCCAACTGGCTGTCATCTACAGCCCCCCAGGATCAGCCACCACTTTCTTTGACTACTTCACCACTTGGCTACTTCATTTCCTCTCCGTTGACATTCCCACTATCCTCATGGGCGACTTCAACATCCCCATTGACACTTCCCTCTCAGCTGCCTCTAAGCTTCTATCCCTCACTTCCTCCTTCGGTCTTACCCAGTGGTCTTCCACACCCACCCACAAAGACGGCCACACGCTGGACCTTATCTTCACCCGCCTCTGTTCCCTATCTAACCTCTCTAACTCACCTCTCCCTCTCTTTGACCACAACCTACTTACATTCTCTATCCTCTCCACTCCAGGGCAACAATCCCCACTCCACAAACTTGCATACCCTCGCAGAAATCTCAAACACCTTGACCTACACTCACTCTCTGAATCCCTTCTCCCTCTTACAGACATTAGTTCCTTACATGATGCAGATGTTGCTGCCACTTTATATAACATCACAACAGCTGCAGCTCTCGATTCAGTCATCCCCCTCACACATACCAAAGCTCACACAATCAACAGACAACCCTGGCACACCAGCCTAACTAAAGAACTGCGACGGGCCTTCAGGGTTGCTGAGCGTAGATGGAAAAGGTCCCACTCCAATGAGCACTTCATCTCATTCAAACAGTTCCTCACTACCTTCAAGTCCACACTCACTGCAGCAAAACAAACATACTTCTCATCTCTCATATTCTCCCTGTCTCACAACCCCAAACACCTTCAATTCTCTCCTCCGTCACCCAGTGCCTCCTCCCTCTCCTCTTATTTCAGCCTCATTTTTCAAGCAGAAGATTGACACCATCAGACAAAGATTTTGTCTAAAGCCCCCACAGCCCCTCACCACACCTACTCAACCCTCCTCCTCCAAAACCACATTCTCCACCATTACGGAAGATCAACTTTCCTCTTTACTCTCCAAATCACACCTCACCACCAGTAAACTTGACCCAATCCCGTCCCACCTCATCCCAAACCTTACCACTATCTTCATCCCACCCCTAGCCCACCTCTTCAACTTGTCACTAACAACTGGTATCTTCCCCTCATGCTTCAAACATGCCTCAATCACACCAATCCTCAAAAAGCCCTCCCTTGACCCATCCTCTCTGTCTAGCTATTGCCCCATATCACTTGTCCCCTATGCCTCAAAACTACGGGAACAACACGTCCATTCTGAGCTGTCCTCCCACCTCTCCTCCTGCTCCCTCTTCGACCGCCAACAATCTGGTTTCCAACTGCACCATTCTACTGAAACTGCACTGACAAAAGTCACCAATGACCTACTAACCGCCAAATCTAAGCGACACTACTCTGTCCTCCTCCTCCTAGACCTGTCATCTGCCTTCGACACAGTGGACCATTCTGTCTTACTACAAACTCTCTCATCTCTCGTCATCACAGACTTGGCCCTATCCTGGAACTCCCCATACCTAACATACAGGACATTCAGTGTCTCTCACTCACAGACCACCTCCTCATCTCGCCCCCTATCTGTCGGTGTCCCCCAAGATTCAGTTCTAGGACCTCTGCTCTTCTCCATCTACACCTTTGGCCTGGGACAGCTCATAGATTCTCATGGCTTTCATTATCACCTCTATGCTGACGACACACAGATCTACCTCTCTGGACCCGATATCACCTCCTTACTAACCAAAATCCCACAATGTCTGTCTGCTATTTCATACTTCTTCTCTGCTAGATTTCTAAAACTTAACATGTACAAAACAGAATTCATCATCTTTCCGCCATCTCATTCAACCCCCCCAACTGACCTATCCATCATAGTCAATGGCTTCCCACTCTCCCCAGTCCCTCAGGCTCGCTGCCTTGGGGTAACCCTGGACTCTGAACTCTCCTTCAAACCACATAAACATGCCCTTTCCACTTCCTGCCGACTCCAACTCAAAAATATCTCCCAGATCCGCACATTCCTCAACCATGAATCTGCAAAAAACACTAGTGCACGCCCTCATCATCTCCCACCTTGACTACTGCAACCTCCTGCTCTGTGTCCTCCCTTCCATCACTCTCGCACCCCTCCAATCCATCCTAAACTCTGCTGCCCAACTAATCCACCTGTCCCCCCGCTATTCCCCGGCTTCTCCTCTCTGTCAATCTCTACACTGGCTCCCCAATGGCCAGAGACTCCAGTTCAAAACCCTAACCGTGACATACAAAGCCATTCACAACCTGTC
The DNA here is from genome assembly GCF_046119375.1 of Phyllobates terribilis. Taxonomy (NCBI): domain Eukaryota; kingdom Metazoa; phylum Chordata; class Amphibia; order Anura; family Dendrobatidae; genus Phyllobates; species Phyllobates terribilis. The sequence continues at coordinate 275,275,571 of NW_027362765.1, forward strand.
TCCTCCATATACCTCTGACCAAGTCTCCCGCTTCATACCCACACGCCACCTCCGATCCTCACAAGATCTCCTTCTCTACTCCCCTCTAATCTCCTCCTCCCACAATTGCATACAAGATTTCTCCCGTGCTTTCCCCCTACTCTGGAACTCTCTACCCCAACACATCAGACTCTCGTTGACCGTGGAAACCTTCAAAAAGAGCCTGAAGACCCACCTCTTCCGACAAGCCTACAAGCTGCAGTAACCACCACTCCACCAATACCGCTGCACGACCAGCTCTACCCTCACCTACTGTATCCTCACCCATCTCTTGTAGACTGTGAGCCCTCACGGGCAGGGTCCTCGCTCCTCCTGTACCAGTCACCGTCACATTGTATTCAAGATTATTGTAATTGTTCTTGTATGTATACCCCTTCTTCACATGTAAAGTGCCATGGAATAAATGGTGCTATAATAATAATAAATAATAATAATAATAATAATAATTGCACTTTTTTGCAATTTCACAGTACATTTAATTTTTTTGTCTAGTTTCCAGTACAGGATATGGTAAAACATGTGATATCATTCAAAAGTACAGCTCGTCCTGCAAAGAACAAGCCCTCACATGGTCATATTGACCAAACAAATAAAAAAGTAAAAAAGTTATGGCTCTGGGAATACAGGGAGCAAAAAAACAAAAATGCATAAATGGAAAAACCCAATGTTGTGAAGGGGTTAAACCAGATAGTCATACCACACAAAATAGTTAGTAAATAACATTTAACATATGTCTACTTTATGTCAGCATCAGTTTTTCAATGTCCTTTTATTTTACTTGAAAGTTAGAAAAGTTGAAAAAGTTGAAAGTTGAAAATTTAGCAGCAATTTTTCATTTTCTTCCAGGAAACGTACAAATCCAATTTTTTACGGACCTATTCAGTTTTGGAATGACTTTGAGAAGCCTACATATTGGAAATCCTCCAGAATTAATACCATTTTAAAAACTGCACATCTCAAGCTATTTTAAAGTGCTGTTACGAAATATGTTTAATCCTTAAGGTGCTACTCAGGAATTAAGGCAAAGTGGGATGAAAAAATGCTAAATTAATTATTATTTTAGTTGCAATTTTTTTCCATTTAACAAATGTTAATAGGAGAAAATGAATGTGGTAATATACTGTATGTGGGCATATCTGGGCACATAGCAGAGATTGGAAGGGAAGAAGCGCTATTTGGTATTTGGAGCGTAAATTTGGTTGCAATAGATTGTGGACACTATATAGCATCACTATATAGCATTTTCAGAGCCCTTGAGGTACCAAACTAGCAGAAACCACCAATGTGTGACAGCACGAGAAACACCGGCTCTGATCGGGGGGTAACCTTTCACGTTACAGCACTGCGGTTCCCACGTTGTCACACAGATGACAGCGTGTGAGCCAGCAGCTGTGTACATACTACACAGTACTACCCTCATCAGAAAAAGAAGTGGGTTCACCTCTATTCTTGGTAACAAGCATAGGTAAAGCTGACAGTTGTGGGCTGCAGCCCTCACCTGCCAGCTTTATCTTGGCTGATTATCAAAAATAGAGGGGTCCCCATGCCATTTTTTTAAATTATTTAAATCCATATAAAAAAAATGGCGTGGGGTCCTCCCAATTTTTGATAAATAGCCAAGCTAAAGCAGACAGCTGGAGGCTGGTATTCTCATACTGGGAAGGGGCCATGGATATTGGCCCTCCCCAGCCTAAAAATAGTAACCCGCAGCCGCCCCAGTAAAGGAACATCCATTAGATGCACCATATCTAGCACTTATCCTCGGCTCTTTCCACTTTCCCTGGTGCGGTGACAAGTGGGGTAATAGTTTTGGGATTGATGTCAGCTGTTTTATGTCCGCTGACATTAAGCCCATCGGTTAGTAATGGAGAGGCGTCTATAAGACACTACAATTACTAACCACATAATTAAAAGTAAGAAAGATGCACACAGAGCAAGTCCTTTAACTGGAATAAACACTCCCTCGCAATAACCCTCTTTTACCCATTTATTAATAAAAGATAAAAAAAATAATTTATACTCATCTGTCCGCTGATAATCCATAATGCTGATGTTTCCCAACGATCCCCTACCCTGCTACATCTGGTTGCATTACTGAGAGGTGAAAAATGTTACCGCTCAGCCCGGCAACCAGCGCACACTGAGCTGAGTGTAAGAACGCGACTGCGTGTGACCGGCGGTGATTTTATTAAGGTTACCACCAGTCACATGCAGCCGTGTTCTCATGGTTATCTCAGTGTATCCTGGATGCTGTACTGAGTGGTAACATATTTAACTATGTCACTGCTCAGCAATGCATTCAGATGTAGCAGAGTTGGAGCTCTTCGTGGGACATATGGATTATCGGCAGACAGGTGAGGAATGCTGTGATTTTTTTTTTATTTTGATCTTAATAAATGGGTAAAAGAGGGTCGAGGAGAGTTTTGTTCATATAAAGGACTTTTTTCTGTGTGTGTCTTTATTAATTTTCACTATGGAGTTAGTAATCAAAAGTCAAAAGTCGTAGTCAAAAGCAAGAAAAACATACACAGAATAAAGTCCTTTAATGAAACAAAATGCTGCCGACAATTACCCTCTTTTATCATTTATTACCATAAAAATAAAAAATCTAAGTAATCCTCACATGTCTGCAGATAATCCATAATAGTGAGGTCTCACACCGAAACCCAACTCTGCTACATCCAGTGTATGGACCTCCATTGAAAGAACTGTTGCGCTGCGCTCCGTGAGACCCGGCTGCTGGGAACTGAGGTGATGTCAGTAAGGTTATCTCAGTTTATAGGGCTTGTTTCTCATGAGTTCAGCGTTGCTGTGAACTGAAATAACCTTACTGTAAGTTCACTTGAGTTCAGAGCAGCTGGTTCTCATGCTGGGCAGCGCCAGTGCCAGACTGATGAATGCCGCGAGTCTAGCACTCGGCATTCCGGCATTTAATAGTCCGGCACTCGAGCTACCACAAGACCAGGTGGTTGAACTCAGAAAAGTTACCAGAGTTCATAGCTACCAGGTCTCCCGGCAGCTACGAAACCTTAAGGGAGACTTTAAGGGAAACTTTAAGGTTAACAGAGTTTCCAGCTGCTGTAACACCTGGAGGCTGGAAACTAAGGTTACTTTGGGTGTGTATTTTACTGAACTTGTTAATAAATAAATAAATAATTTAAGAAAATGGCATTGTGTCCCCTTAATTTTACTAATCTGCTGAGGGAAAGTCGACAGCTGGGGGCTGGTGTTCATATTCTGGAAAGGGGCCAATATCCATGAAGTTTCCTAGGCTATTAATATCAGCTCACAGGTTTCTGCGTAGATCTTATTGGTTATTAAAAAGGAGGACCTCCCAAAAAATGTCATGGGGTACTCCCTATTTTTAATAGCCAGCAAAGGCTAAACAGACAGCTTTGGGCTGAAAGTAATAGACTGGAAAGGGGACATGGAAATTTGGCCCCATCCCAGACTAAAAACACCAGTTCTCAGCTGAACCAGAAATGGCGCATCCATTAGATGTGACAGTTCTGGAGCTTATCCTCGATTCTTTCCAATTGCCCTGGTGCATTGGCAAGTGGGGTAATGGTTTTGAGGTTGATGCCAGCTGTGTTATGTCCCATGACACCAAGCACTGGGGTTAGTAATGGAGAGGCATCTATCAGATGCCCCTGGTACGGACCCTGAACTTTTCAGTTCAGGTTTGCCCATCCCTACCCTTAATGCCCACTTTGAAATGGCATGTCGGTGGACATTAAGAGCTTAAATTTAGAATTTGGATTTAGTTGTAAAATCTGCAATGACTGGTTTAATACTGGTGCATTTCACTAAATTAGAATATCATCAAAAAATTAATTTATTTCAGTTCTTCAATACAAAAAGTGAAACTCACATATTATATTGAGTCATTACAAAGTGATCTATTTCAAGTGTTTATTTCTGTTAATGTTGATGATTATGGCTTACAGTCAATGAAAACACAAAAGTCATTATCTCAGTAAATTAGAATACTTTATAACACCAGCTTGCAAAATGTTTTTAAAATCCGAAATGTTGACCTACTGAAATGTATGTTCAGTATATGCACTCAATACTTGGTCGGGGCTCCTTTTGCATCAATTACTGCATCAATGTGGCGTGGCATGGAGGCGATCAGCCTGTGGCACTGCTGAGGTGTTATGGAAACCCAGGTTGCTTTGATAGCAGCCTTCAGCTCGTTTTGATTGTTGGGTCTGGAGTCTCTCATCTTCCTCTTGACAATACCCTATGGGGTTAACATAGTAACATAGTAACATAGTTTGTAAAGCCGAATAAAGACTTGCATCCATCAAGTTCGACCTGTGAGTTCTGTAATTGCTAAAGTTGATCCAGAGGAGGGCAAAAACCCCAAATGATTTGGCCAATCTTCACCTGAGGAAAAATTCCCTCCCGACTCTGAAACCAGCAGTCAGAATAAATCCCTGTATCAACCTACTATTTTATTTTATTTTTAAGTATATGCTGAAATCTGCCTGGTATCTAGAAATGCATCCAGTCCCTGCTTGAACTGGTGTAGTGAATCCGACATTACTGTCTCCTCACTCAGTGAATTCCATATTCTCACTGCTCTTACCGTAAAGAACCCCTTCCTATGCTGGTGCTGAAACCTTTTCTCTTCCAGTCTTAGTGAATGCCCTCTTGTTACCATAATATCCCTCCTTTTGAACAAATCCCTGGCAAGGTCTCTATACTGTCCCCTAACATATTTGTACACATTTATTATGTCCTCCCTCAACCTTCTCTTTTCCAGGCTGAATAGTCCTAGTTTTGCCAACCTCTCTGGGTATTGCAGTCCCTCCATTCCCTTTATTAATTTTGTTGCCCTCCTTTGTACCTTTTCAAGCTCATTTATATCCTTTCTATATATTGGAATACTGTGCTCAGTTATGGGCCCCAAGTGTGGTCTGACCAGTGCTTTGTACAGTGGAAGAACAATGTTCTCATCCTTTGCAGCTATACCTCTTCTGATACATCCCATTACCCTGTTTGCCCTTACAGCAGCGGCCTGACTTTGGGCACTCCAATTTAGTTTGCTATCAATCAAGATGCCCAAGTCCTTCTCCATCTCTGAATTCCCCAATGATTTCCCATTCAGTGAGTACTGGTGACTTCCATTTTTCCTTCCCATATGTATGACCTTACATTTCTCCTCGTTAAACCTCATTTGCCATTTAATGCTCCACCTACCCAGCTTATCCAAATCCCTCTGTAGGTCTGCACTGTCCTCTTTTGTTTTAATTGTTTTACATAACTTTGTGCCATCTGCAAATATTGATATTTTACTATTTATCCCGTTGACTATGTCATTAATAAAGATATTAAATAACATTGGGCCTAGTACAGACCCCTGTGGTACCCCACTAGTGACGCTTACCCATTCTGAGTATATTCCATTTATAACCACCCTCTGCCTTCTATCCTTTAGCCAGTTAGCTACCCACTTGCAGACATTTTCCCCCAGCCCCATCATTCTCATTTTGTATACCAACCTATTATGTGGCACGCTATCGAATGCTTTTGAGAAGTCGAGATACACGACATCCACTGGTTCCCCCTGATCTACTCGAGAGCTAACCTCCTCGTAGAAGTCAATCAGGTTTGTTTGGCAGGAGCGATTCCTCATGAATCCATGTTGGTTCGGGATTAAAAGATTATTAGCATCAAGATGATCCGTAATTGCCTCTTTAATGAAGCTTTCAAAAATTTTGCCCACAACGGACGTCAGACTCACCGGCCGATAGTTTCCGGCGTCACTTTTCGCTCCCTTTTTGAATATTGGCACTACATTCGCCTGTCGCCAATCAAGTGGTACAGACCCAGTCTCAACAGAGTCCTTAAATATAAGATATAACGGTCTGTCTATCACATTACTTAGTTCCCTTAGTACCCGTGGGTGTATGCCATCAGGTCCTGGTGATTTGTTTATTTTAATGTTACTGAGGCGTTTCTGTACCTCAACTTGGGTTAGATTAGTCATACTTAGTGGAGGATTAAGCTTGTCCCTTCTCATTTCGCCTGTTAGTTCTATTTCCTTTGTGAAAGTTGTTGAAAAAAAATTATTTAATAGATTAGCTTTATCCTCATCTTTCTCTATGATTTTGCCTTCCTCACTTTTTATCGGTCCAATATTATCCGATTTAATCCTTTTACTATTTATATACGTAAAGAACAGTTTGGGATTTGATCTACTTTCCCTAGCAATACGTCTCTCTGTTTCCTCCTTCGCTATTTTTATTTGTTTTTTGCAGGTTCTCGTTTTTTCCTTGTAACACATTAGTGCTTCCTTACTGTTTTCCTGTTTTAATCTCTTGAATGCCTCTTTTTTGCTATTTAACGCCCCTTTTACGTTCTTGTTCCCATGGATGCGCCATTTCTGGGGCAGCTGACGGCTGGTGTTTATAGCCTGGGAGGGGGCCAATATTCATGGCACCCTTCCTGGGCTATTAATATCAGCCCCCAGCTGTCTGCCTAGCCTTTGCTAGCTATTAAAATAGGGGGGACCCCACGTCATTTTTTTGGGGGTCCCCCATTTTAATAACTAGTAAAGGCTAAGTATTCAGCTGGGGGCTGATATTAGTAGCCTGGGAAGCTCCGTGGGTATTACCCCCTTCCCAGGCTTCAAACATCTGCCCCAGCCGTCTGCTTAAACTCCGCTAGAGACTAAAATTACGGGGAACCCCACGCCAATTTTTTTTTTAATAAATCCTTTATTTTAACACTAAATGACAAGTACAGTAATCAACACTATCACTATACTTCTTATAAATGTGACTGACATGTTTCTATCTATCTAATCTATGTGTAATGCTCTATTTTTTCTGTTAGAAATTGTCGGGTACCGATGCTGAATTGCCGGCCGGCTTTTTTAAAGAGACGGTGCATGAAAACACTAATATTTTTTTAAATAAATCCTTTAACACTAAATGACAAGTACAGTAACCAACACTGTCACTGTACTTCTTATATACGTGACTGACATGTTTCTATCTATCTAATCTATGTGTGATGCTCTATTCCTTCTTGTCTAAATTGTTGGGTACCAGTGTATGCCGCAGCTGAATTGCCGGCCGGCTTTTTTAAAGAGAGTGTCTTCGGAGCAGTTTGTCAGCTTTTGGACACCTTTGAAGGTGTTTTCTATGTGTTTCTATGTGTTTTTGTTTGCCTGACATTGGTTTTAACGGTGTTCAACGGTGTTCTAAGGTGTTCGACGAACAGTTCCTTGAACATCCCGGTGTTCGACGAACCGAACCCGAACACTACGGGAGTGGCTCAACACTAGATACTAGGTGAACGCTATGCGTTATGCCACCGCTGTGGCTTCCTCTGAGGTATAGTATCAGTGTTCAGTCATTGGAGATATAAAAAAGCACCTAGCATAGGAAAACCAGCACCAGAATAGAAGCAGGAGTGAGCAATACCTCGCATACATTTCCCAATACATACACCCCAGTCCTTCTCCCAAGTAGTGCAGGATCAACACTAATGTCCGACCAGCTGTGTGTGTCATAATAAACCACACCATTTCAGGAACGTGGGCTACCGGCATGCATGTCACGCTGAGGCACACCACCGGAAGTGACCGCACAGCTGGAAGTGCCGCAAAGGAAGGGAAAGTCCCACACACATCAGGCATGCGTGTCAACCTGACACTCATTGCGGGAAAAGGCAGGACGCTGAGACAGTAGGCATCGCATGGTATAAGGGTAGTGAAACTATCAGCCCCAGGATGGGATCTTGTGAACTGAGGACATTGCATTGTGACTGTGAAGACACAGGGTCTTCCATGGGCATAATACTACTCAGACCACACAGAGTGAGGGAAAAACAGTGTGGCAATATTTTATTGAACCACCAAACAGACAATAAACATATAGAACAGTCCAAGCAAATACCCGAGATAGTGCAAAATTACATAGTCTCACTCTTCCTCTGGCCCACCAGGAATAGAGCAGCAGCAACTTTGATACTTCCAGGGCCAGCTACCACAATGAGTGGCCCCCTGCTTTTGGTGAGCCCCTACAGGGAAAAGATAGCGGCAAGCTTAGGAAGATTACAGTCCATTGAGGTACAGGGCCAGGAGATCCGAGAGTCCCAACTTGGCATCTCCAGACATATCCATGGAACCAGGTGACTATGGGTTCCAGTCGACCAGTGGGTCCCAACCTGGCTAACCCAAACATCTCCATGGGTTCCAGGTGACCTCATTGTCCCAACCTGGTTTCCCCAAATGTATCCATAAGTTCTGTGATAGTCAATGGAGAAGATCTGTATCCGTCCAGCCAGGGCCGTGTTCCCTTAGGCTGGCATCCTGTAGAATCCAAATCTGTGTCCCTCTGGGTGGAGCCATGCTACCAAGCTGTTTTTCTGAAAAGTTACTCTGCCTCTCAGAGTCTCTCTTGGCTGTCATTTTGTAAAGGTGTTTCTCATCATTTATAGGGCAGGGGGGAGGGTGGCAGGGGCTCATGTCTCATTATTTGAGCATTTAATCAATTTGCATAGCTTGGCTTCCATTACTCTGCAGATAAATAAGCTAGCTGGTGTGGTTCAATATGTAATTAGCATATTAGCAAACAACATTGTTCAATGACCCTGTGCAAAGATAACAGTACAATAAACTGTAGAAGCTGATATAAGATGTAAATAATAGCTATTCATCAATTAAAAAATATCAACTCAAGTAATCAACATCCAGGCTTATTCAAACATGAGTCTGTGTTGATCAACCAAAGAAGAACACAAATTCAACACAACACAAATTCAAAAGTCAACATAAAGATAAAGGTGTATGGCTCCTGGCCTATTGAATTTACACGTCTGGATAATTAAGATTAAAAGCTGTGTCGTCACAGGGACCATCTACCTGTAATTGCTGAAAGACCATGGATGTAAGGAATAAAAAATAGTTGCATTGTTAACCTGCCTAGGTGATTATTACAACCCACAACCTCAGATCTTCACATTGTGTACGATACTCTCTAGCTAAAATTACTATATATGGGGCAGGGCTTTGGTTATGAATAGCATAATAGCATGTGTGTGTTTATTTAATTTTTATCAGTATGTTATAAAAATACATATTGACTTCTATGTAATGCCTCCTGAAAATGCAGAAAAATACAGTAAGATAACTGGCTGAGAAAGAATAAATGTGTGCACTATATTATCATTATTAGCTGAATACATTCTGAGATGTGTTGTGGCTGCATCCAATGGAGGGCAAAGTTCAGTGAAGGGAATGACTGGATGATGATGGTTTTCTGTTCTTGGAATTAGTACATATAAATTCTATTATTTTCTGTTTTACAGCTCTTTCTGTTAATACTTTATTTATCTTCCAATGTACAGTGAAACGACTTGGGATGGAGAAATATGTACAATATATTCCTGAAGAGGCAGCAGAAAACCGATTCTGCTCTTACTGCTACTTCTAATCTGGTTAAAATCACAGGAAATGAACATGGTCTCTAATGCTAATATGAATTCATATAAGCTTCACAAAATACATGTCAGTGTGCATTTGTTTGACTGGATATGGGCATATACAATCCTAAAAAACTAAGTACACTATCTTTGAATACATAACACAATTAAAAGAAATCTGGTTCTTTAAAGGTCTTAAAATAAGATGAATACAACCTTTAATGAAAAACAATACATGTCATGCTACACTATGTAATCTTTTTAAGCAAAAGTAGGCCAACATGCATAAACAGAGTGTGGAAACTTAAATACACCCTTACGGCTTCTATAGAAATTAAGAGAGAAAGTGGAAGACAGATGAATCAACAGTAATCAAATTACCTTGATTAATTGCTCAACAGCAAGTGTGAACACTTTTATAAAAACAGAAGTTTTGGCAGTTTGCTGTTTTGTAGTAATCAGTAAGTAACAATGGCAAAGGAAAAAAGTAGAAATGAGCAAATGAATTTGATGTGATTGAAACTCATTATATATTTTAGGAAATTCCCTGGACGTAGCGAATTCTATTTTTTTGCGATTCCATGCATGCGAATTGCCAAAAAAAGATTCACCAACACTTTACACGAAACAGAACATATCAACATCCAAAGAAGGCTCACATGACCTTAGCCATGGTCAAATGAGCTTTCCCATAATGCCTTACAGCTACCACATAGTGTAGCACAGCCAATCAGAAGGGATTATCATAGTCTATATGAAAGCCAAGGCAGGGAATGCAGCAGCCATTTTGTAGTCCCACTGGATAGTGAGAGGAGCTCATAGCTTAGTAATTGAGAGAGGTCATAAAATAGAGTGGACAAACTCTTCAGTTAAAGTACATGCAAAACATTTAGTATGAGTGTGCTAATATGACATGGTAATGAATGAATATCAGAGATGAGTGGGTATTTTAAAATGAAAATTCATCAACTTCAACCAATTTTCCCCCAAGATTTGATTCTTGGTGAATGAATTTGCGCAAATCTCAATACTGGAAAGCTTGTAATTGCTCAGAATATACACAAGGGTGAGAGGTGAGAGAGAAAACCCTGCTGACCAGAAGAGCTTACACTTTACAGACAAGAGAGAGAACTCATCTGACCATAAGAGCTTACACTCTACAGGAGAGAGAAAGAGAGGACTCCGCTGACCATAAAATCTTACGTGCTACAATACAAAGAAACTTACCCACTGACTCTGGAGATGGAAAACAACTCTGCTGTACAAGCTGTGCTCTACTGGGAATTGTTCATCCGTTATGGCCCATGTACTGACCCCACTATATAACTTATGATCATCCGTAAGATAATATAGCTGCAAGACATTATGGGGAGGCCCAGAAAACCACACAAAATGATGTTAGCATATTGTCTGATGCTTCAGCAGTGTGGAAACTGGTGCCGGGCAAGTCTATTTTTTTTGCAAACCAGGAATCGAATCTCAAAATGTTCAAAATCACAAGAAACCACAAATTTCAGGAAATTCAATTCAATTGTGATCTACAGATCGATCCTTTCATCTCTAATGGATTTAGAATGTATCACAAGAGTAATGTGTATTTTACTGAAAAAAGTTACTATATACAATCAAATTAATAGGTTGAAGTAATTGCCATGCAAAATGCCGTTCCTACTATTTTTCATACTTATATTTTGTTGCAAGGTTGGAGTAAAAAATTAGTTTTTTGCTTGTCACTTCCCCATCTGTGATATTCGAAAATTGAATGAAGATCTTTAAATAGACTGGTGAGAATGAGGGTCTAGTGGCGGTAAAGTCTCATATACAATAATGAGCAAAAGGGTAACAATTAGTGTTGAGCGAGTATGTTCTGTCCGAGTATGCTCGGACCAAGCTCCGAGTATTTACAGCTGCTCGGTGATATGGTTGAATCGCTCCCGTGTGCATGATTTGCAACTGTTTGACAGTTTTATTACATGGTAGGAATGTGTAAGAAATAGACATTCCTCACATGTAATAAAACTGTCAAACAGTTGCAAATCATGCACACGGGAGCGATTCAAACATATCACCGAGCAGCTATAAATACTCGGAGCTCGGCCTGAGCATACTCGACGAAAGGGTTAATAGAACATACTCGCTCAACACTAGTAACAATGTTTTGAATTTTTGACTTTCAGGCTCCATATCTGACCATCCGCTACTGCTTTAATTGTGAGACTACCATCATTTTATAAACAATCATGTTGGCTATCTCATACATAAATTTGACTAGCAACTAATTAACATGCGATTAGTTATGCAGATTCTTCTCATGTCATTGCATTTTTACTGTTTTTCTCCTGGTTGTGGAAAAATGCTTTTCTAGCTTTATTCTACAAATTACAACCTGTTTTTCATTTCCTAATAGCTCAGTATGTTAAGTTGATTCCCAAGTGAAAGGTCACTGGTTCAAATCGAGAAGCAGCCATGAAGAAGATTTCCCAAGAAAAGAGAAACAGCATCATCCAGCTAATTGATAGAGGTCTCTCGGCTAAGAAAACTACCAAACTGCATCATGTGAGTGCCATGACAGTTGGAAGAATATGAAATGAAGTATGTTTAATAGTGATGAGCGAGCATGCTCGCCACTGCTCGGTACTCACCCGAGCATCTCAGTACTCAAGATGCTCGTTGCTCGCCGAGTACTTTCGAGATGCTCGGGTGCGAGCTTGGGTCCCCGTCCTGCATGGCTGGCGCTATTAAGAGCACCAATCATGAAGGGATTGCCTGCCACTCACTCTAATGCCGCAGCCATGGTGGTTGTGGCATTACAGTGATTGCCCAAATCGATGGGAACAGTGCTCACAGTGATTAATAGAAAAAAAGAGAGGGGTCGCTCACTGGTCTATTCGGGTGCTCTGAAGAAAAGAGTAATCTCAATTGCAAAAAGAACTTCGGCACTCCATACATAAATATATAAGAAATATTGTATCTAGACTAATGTCACTTTGAAAAATGAAGGTTTTTTGCGCATAAGTTGGCCAATTTATGTGTGCCCATCAACCACGACAAGGTCACCTTCGTATGATGGGAAACTACGCTACGCTACCACTGGATATGCCACTCTTGGGCTGTAAGCCTGTATGGACAATATGTCTCTGCTTGGGCTTTTAACCTACAATGTATGGGCTGGTAGAGCTAGTTAAAACCACCTGTGACTGAATGGGAGGGACACATGGTCAGAAAAAAGGCTGTCAAACTTCTAATAGTGTGAACACGTACCTGCTGCAATGCTCCAGGAGCGGGATCCCAAAAATGATTAATAGAAAAAAAGAGAGGGGTCGCTCACTGGTCTATTCGGGTGCTCTGAAGAAAAGAGTAATCTCAATTGCAAAAAGAACTTCGGCACTCCATACATAAATATATAAGAAATATTGTATCTAGACTAATGTCACTTTGAAAAATGAAGGTTTTTTGCGCATAAGTTGGCCAATTTATGTGTGCCCATCAACCACGACAAGGTCACCTTCGTATGATGGGAAACTACGCTACGCTACCACTGGATATGCCACTCTTGGGCTGTAAGCCTGTATGGACAATATGTCTCTGCTTGGGCTTTTAACCTACAATGTATGGGCTGGTAGAGCTAGTTAAAACCACCTGTGACTGAATGGGAGGGACACATGGTCAGAAAAAAGGCTGTCAAACTTCTAATAGTGTGAACACGTACCTGCTGCAATGCTCCAGGAGCGGGATCCCAAAAATGATTAATAGAAAAAAAGAGAGGGGTCGCTCACTGGTCTATTCGGGTGCTCTGAAGAAAAGAGTAATCTCAATTGCAAAAAGAACTTCGGCACTCCATACATAAATATATAAGAAATATTGTATCTAGACTAATGTCACTTTGAAAAATGAAGGTTTTTTGCGCATAAGTTGGCCAATTTATGTGTGCCCATCAACCACGACAAGGTCACCTTCGTATGATGGGAAACTACGCTACGCTACCACTGGATATGCCACTCTTGGGCTGTAAGCCTGTATGGACAATATGTCTCTGCTTGGGCTTTTAACCTACAATGTATGGGCTGGTAGAGCTAGTTAAAACCACCTGTGACTGAATGGGAGGGACACATGGTCAGAAAAAAGGCTGTCAAACTTCTAATAGTGTGAACACGTACCTGCTGCAATGCTCCAGGAGCGGGATCCCAAAAATGATTAATAGAAAAAAAGAGAGGGGTCGCTCACTGGTCTATCGATGGGCACACATAAATTGGCCAACTTATGCGCAAAAAACCTTCATTTTTCAAAGTGACATTAGTCTAGATACAATATTTCTTATATATTTATGTATGGAGTGCCGAAGTTCTTTTTGCAATTGAGATTACTCTTTTCTTCAGAGCACCCGAATAGACCAGTGAGCGACCCCTCTCTTTTTTTCTATTAATCATTTTTGGGATCCCGCTCCTGGAGCATTGCAGCAGGTACGTGTTCACACTATTAGAAGTTTGACAGCCTTTTTTCTGACCATGTGTCCCTCCCATTCAGTCACAGGTGGTTTTAACTAGCTCTACCAGCCCATACATTGTAGGTTAAAAGCCCAAGCAGAGACATATTGTCCATACAGGCTTACAGCCCAAGAGTGGCATATCCAGTGGTAGCGTAGCGTAGTTTCCCATCATACGAAGGTGACCTTGTCGTGGTTGATGGGCACACATAAATTGGCCAACTTATGCGCAAAAAACCTTCATTTTTCAAAGTGACATTAGTCTAGATACAATATTTCTTATATATTTATGTATGGAGTGCCGAAGTTCTTTTTGCAATTGAGATTACTCTTTTCTTCAGAGCACCCGAATAGACCAGTGAGCGACCCCTCTCTTTTTTTCTATTAATCATTTTTGGGATCCCGCTCCTGGAGCATTGCAGCAGGTACGTGTTCACACTATTAGAAGTTTGACAGCCTTTTTTCTGACCATGTGTCCCTCCCATTCAGTCACAGGTGGTTTTAACTAGCTCTACCAGCCCATACATTGTAGGTTAAAAGCCCAAGCAGAGACATATTGTCCATACAGGCTTACAGCCCAAGAGTGGCATATCCAGTGGTAGCGTAGCGTAGTTTCCCATCATACGAAGGTGACCTTGTCGTGGTTGATGGGCACACATAAATTGGCCAACTTATGCGCAAAAAACCTTCATTTTTCAAAGTGACATTAGTCTAGATACAATATTTCTTATATATTTATGTATGGAGTGCCGAAGTTCTTTTTGCAATAGTGCTCACAGTGAAACATGAAAAGCCGGCAATTCAGCAGCAGCATACACCGGTACATGACAATTTAGAACAGAAAGAATAGAGCATCACACATAGATTAGATAGATAGAAACATGTCAGTCACATATATAATATAGTGACAGTGATGGTTACTGTACTTGTCATTTAGTATTAAAATAAAGGATTTATTAAAAAAAAAATAATAGTGTTTTCATGCACCCGTCTCTTTAAAAATGCCGGACGGCAATTCATCATCGGTACCCGACAATTTAGAACAGAAAGAATAAAGCATCACACATAGATTAGATAGATAGAAACATGTCAGTCACATATATAATAAGCATACTGACAGTGTTGGTTACTGCACTTGTCATTTAGTATTAAAAAAATGGATTTATTAAAAAAAATAATAACAGTGTTTTCATGCACCGGTCTCTTTAAAAAAGCCGGCTGCCAATTCATCATCGGTACCCGACAATTTAGAACAGAAAGAATAGAGCATCACACACAGATTAGATAGATAGAAACATGTCAGTCACATATATAATAAATACAGTGACAGTGTTGGTTACTGTACTTGTCATTTAGTGTTAAAATAAAGGGTTTATTAAAAAAAAAATTGGCGTGGGGTTCCCCGTAATTTTAGTCTCTAGGGGAGGTTAAGCAGACGGCTGGGACAGATGTTTGAAGCCTGGGAAAGGGTAATACCCACGGAGCTTCGGAGCTATTTTTTGTTGCAGGAGATTGTTGGCTTCAGCTGGAATGGGCGTGACGGTAAGTAGAGTTTAATTTAGAACATTAAAGGAACGTGTCTTTATTTCGATTAAAGGACTTTATTCTGGGTGTTCGTGTTTTTTTTAACTTTGACTATGGAGTTAGTAATGGGGGTGTCTTTTAGACGCCTCTCCTTTACTAACCTGGGCTTGATGTCAGCTGGCATTATAAGCTGACATCAACCCCAGCCCTATTACCCCACTGCCACCGCTACAGGGCAGTGGGAAGTGTGAGGCTAAGTGCCAGAATTGGCGCATCCTCTGGGGCGGATGACGGCTGGTGTTTCTAGCCTGGGAGGGGGCCAAAATTCATCGCACCCTTCCTGGGCTATTAATATCAGCCCCCAGCTGTCTGACTAGTCTTTGCTAGCTATTAAAATAGGGGGGACTCCACGCCATTTTTTTTTGGGTCCCCCATTTTAATAGCTAGTAAAGGCTAGGTATTCAGCTGGGGGCTGATATTAGCTGCCTGGGAAGCTCCGTGGGTATTAACCCCTTCCCAGGCTTCAAACATCTGCCCCAGCCATCTGCTTAACCTCCGCTAGAGACTAAAATGACGAGGAACCCCATGCCAATTTTTTTTTTTAATAAATCCTTTACTTTAACACTAAATGACAAGTACAGTAACCAACACTGTCACTATACTTATTATATATGTGACTGACATGTTTCTATCTATCTAATCTATGTGTGATGCTCTATTCTTTCTGTTCTAAATTGTCGGGTACCGGTGTATGCAACTGATGAAATGAATTGCCGGCCGTCTTTTTTAAAGAGACGAGTGCATGAAAATCGGAGGGCACTAGTGCGTTCCAAGTGCCCTGCTATGTTTTTCATGTACCCTCCTATATACCCTGCCTGCCTGTCTGCCTATATATTCTGCCTGCCTGACGTTTAATTGAGCATTGTTCCCATCGATTTGGGCAATTTTTGACCTTCTGCAGACTGCCGGGGGGACCGCCAGAAAAATGCTCGAGTTTCCCATAGACTTACATTGGTCTTGTTGCTCGGGTCGAGCACCCGAGTATTCCAATGTGCTCGCCCCGAGCTTCGAGCACCTGAGCAGTTTAGTGCTCACTCATCACTAGTGTTTAACTATTCAAAACCAAAGAGGTGGATATCCAGGCAAAATAACAGAGTCAACAAGTCGGCACATCACAAGGTCTACCAGTTCTGGCGGGACAGTAGAGGTGGCTTGTGTGCTATATAATAACAAGATCACAGACGTCCATGCAATCACCATGCAAAGCACGTTACAGAAGTCTGGAATGGTGGCTCGAAAAAAGCTGAAGAAGCCTCGACTTCAATATCGCTAAAAGAAGCGTCGGCTCAAGTTTGCAAAAAACTATGAAAAGTGGACAGTAGATTGGAAACGGGTGATTTGGAAAGATGAGATGAGAGTCAATACACTAGGCTCTGATGGGTGCAAATGGTTCTGGAAGAAGCAAGGGAAAAAGGGCAAACGGATCAAGAAATTCAAGGAACTGTCAAGTTCGGTGGAGGAAGCCAGATTATATGGGGTTGTTTCACAGCCAAAGGCGTTAGATACTTGACCAGGATTGATGGTGGTTTCAATGCTGAACTATATGTGAGCATCCTACAAGATGAGTTACTTCATGCACTCGAGTACTATGGATATGAAAAGGATGACATAGTGTTCCAGCAGGTCAATGACTCGAAGCATACATCGACATTGGCAAATAAATGGTTCAATGACAATGAAATAGATGTGCTGGATTGGCCCCCACAGTCCACAGACCACAGATGGTGAGATATGGAACCTGAAAGTCAAAAGTTCAAAACATTGTTACCCTTTTGCTCATCACTGTAAATATAAAGTATGCGATCTGCTTTTCCCCGGCCAATGGAGACATCACAGTCTACGGAGTGATCTGGTAGACAAAATACATCCAACGCGTTTCATATAGTACCCTTCAATGTTTTTTAACTCTTTCTATTCTACTAAATCTATTAAAGCTAGATCTTGTTAGGCTCCATTGTGTTTGGATTTATAATGTTTTGAAAGTGGATGTCCCATAAAGAATTTATTAATATTGTAAACATATTCCCTCATTCTTATATTAGTATGTCCTACATATAATTTTTGACTTGGGCATTTAATACAATAAATTACCTCTTATGTATGACAAGTAATATACAGTTTTATTTAAATTTTATGAGTTATTTGGATGGTAGAAAAGTGTGTATTGGTTTGTTATTCTTTGATGATGGCACATAGAGGATTTTTGACATTGAAAGAAACTCATAGGATAAGGTATATCATTTTTGTTTTTTATAGGATTATTTAACTGTGTGGGCCCCTTAATTAGCAAGTTCTTTTTCTTTTTTTAAAACAAAACTGGGATGATCTGGAATCGGATCTCCTATTATTTTATCTTTTCTCAGTATTGGCCAATACTTATTAAATATGCATTTTAACCCCTTCATGACCTGCCTTTGATGTGGGCTACGGCGCTGAGCCCGCATCTTTCCCTGCACACGACATCTGATCTGATAAGCTGTCATGGGTATATAACTGCGGATTCACGGTCCACCCAAGACTGTTAACAAGATAAATGCAGCTGTCAATCTCTGACAGCGGCATTTAACGTGCGCTGGCCATAAGCATGTCAAAATACCTATCCATTGGTGCCTCCTTCAGAGGACCCCAGTGCCTGCCATTGTAATTCTCCTAAGAACGCTGAAGCCCTGCTATGTGTAGCATAGGCGATCGGATGATTGCAGCTTCAAGTCTCCTAAAGAGACAATTGAGGCTAGTAAAAAGTAAAAAAAAGTTTTTAAAAAAGTTTTTAAAAACATTAAAAAATTGCAAAAGTTCAAATCACCCCCTTTTGCTCCATGCAAAATAAAACAATAAAAAATACACATATTTGATATCGCTGTGTACAGAAATGTATGATTTATCAAAATATAAAGTACATTAATCCGATCGGTAAATGGCGTAATGATAAAAAAAATCGAAACACCAGAATTACGATTTTTTTGGCCAACACAACATAGCAATAAAATGCAATAACGGGCAATCAAAAATAGTATCTACCACAAAATAGTTTCAATAAAAATATCAGATCAGGGAGCAAAAAATAAGCCCCCACCCAGCCCCAGATCATGAAAAATGGAGACGCTATAGGTTTCAGAAAATGTTAAAAAAAAATTTCTTACAAACTTTGGATTTTATTTTCCACCACTTAAATAAAAAAGAAGCTATACATTTTTAGTATCTGCATAGTCGTACTGACCTGGAGAATCATATTGGCAGGTCAGTTTTAGCATTTAGTAAACATGGTAATTGAAAAAGCCAAAAAACAATTGTAGAAATGCACTTTTTTTGCAATTTCACCGCACTTGGAATTTGTTTCCCATTTTCCTGTACACTATATGGTAAAATCAATGGAGTCATTCAAAAGTAAAACTCGTTCTGCAAAAAATAAGTCTTCAAATGGCTATATTGATGGAAAATAAAAGAGTTATAGCTCTGGGAAGAAGGGTAGCAAAATCCGAAAACGGAAAACCGCCTGGAGTGAAGGGGTTAATAACTACTCATCTTTTGAATACTGAGAAATAATACGGATCTTTAATGCTGTACAGATTTTCTCTTTTTCTCCTAAGATTTTAATTAGCAATAGTTTTCCCCTAGGGATATCCTATATTTCCTTTTTAGCTTTTATTAGAATTTTTTCTTTATATTTTCACCCTCATATATTGTCCCCTTGGGATATTATTATTATGCTTCGCGGGTAGAGATGAGCGAATGTTTCAATATTCGATTCGAATTACGATCGCCGAATTTGCAATATTAGCCAATTTATTCGTCGAATGTTCGTCGTACGTTACAAAACGCCATAGGATTCAATGGGGGGCAAAAAAAACCGATACACAACACCTTCAAATGGGCCCAAAACCTACCAAAATACATCAAATTAGGGGTAGACACCTGGAAAGTGCCATCCATTGACCCAGAGTACAAGTGCTATAAACATTATTACTGTTACAGCGACATTCATTCTGTGGCGCTTTACATGTCAAAAGGGGTCACCGACTGGTACAAGAGGAAAGAGGACCCTGCCTGCGAAGGCGCAGAACCAGTCTACAAGGGATGGGTGAAGATACAGTAGGTCAGGGTACAGCTAGTCGTGCAGCAGTATGGTGGAGCGAGGGTTACTGCAGATTGTATGCTTGTCACAAGAAGTGGGTCTTCAGCTTTCTTTTCAAAGTAACTAACTAGTACAGGGAGACTAAGTCACACATGTATGGAGGAGACAGGTTTTCAATGGCTTGGTATGCAAAAGTTAGGCTTTTCAACTTGAGTCTCTGGGCAACAGGGAGCCAGCGCAAGGATTGACAAAGGAAAGAAGCCTGGGAATAGCGGGGTAACAGTTGGATTAATCAACCAGCACACTTTAGGATAGATTGGAGGTGTGCGAGAGTGGTAGAAGGGAGGCCACAGAGCACGAGCTTGTAGTAGTCAAGGCGGGAGATGATGAGGTCATGCACTGGTGTTTTTCTACATTTATGGTTGAGGAATGTGCGGATCCCCGAGATACTTTGGAGTTGGAGTCAGCAGCAACTGGAAAGGGCTTGGATCTGACATTTGAAGAACAGATCAGAATCAAGCTTGCGGGACTGGGGATAGTGGGCAGCCATTCACTTTGATGGATAGGTCAGTTGGGGGTGTGTGAATGAGATGGTGGAAAGATGATGCATTCTGTTTTATCCATGTTAATTTTTACAAATCTAGCAGAGACGAAACATGAAATACAGGACACAAATTGTGGGATTCTGGTTAGTAAGGTGGTGCCATCAGGTCCAGAGAGGTAGATCTGTCTGTCATCAGCATAAAGGTGATACTGAAAGCTGTGAGACCATTAGCTGTGCCAAGCTGAAGGTGTAGATGGAGAAGAGGGACACCGACACATAGGGGGTGAGATGAGGAGTTGGTGTGTGAGTGGGAGACACTTAATGTCCTGTCGGTTAGGTATGAAAAGATCCAAGTTTGTGATACCGAAAGATGAAAGTCTGTAATAAGAGGGTATGGTCTACTGTGTCGAGAAGACAGAGTAGTCTGCCTTGGATTTGGCAGTTAGTAGGTCGTTGGTGACTTTAATCAAGGCAGCTTCAGTGGAATGGTGAGGTTGGAAGCCTGATTGTAAAGAGGGAGTCAAAGAGGGAGCAGGAGGAGAGGTGGGAGGACAGTTCAAAATAGACGTGTTGATCCAGTAGTTTGGAGACATAGGGGAGAAGTGAGATGGGGTGATAGCTAAACATGGGATGGGTCAAGGAAGGGCTTTTGGAGGATGGGTGTGATAGAGGTATGTTTGAATCATGAGGTGAAGGCGCCAGTTGTTAGTGACAGGTAGAAGAGGAGGGTTAGGCTTTGGATGAAGACTGTGGTGTGGCTTGGAATGAGGTGGGATGGTATTAGGTCAAGTTCACAGGTGGTGAGATGTGATTTGGAGAGTAAAGATGATTTTCCGTGATGGCGGAGAAGCTGGTTTTGGAGGAGGAGGGTTGAGTCGTTATGAGACAGAAGGAGCTGTTGGGACTTTAATCAAAAGCTTTACCCTATGTTGTCAATCTTCTGCTTGAAGAATGAGGCTAAATCTTCAGCTGAGATGAGAGGAGAGGAGAGGGAGGGGGAGCTAGTGGACAGAGGTGGGACTTGAAAGTACTGAATAGCTGTTTAGTGTTGTGAGACACATATGACTAGTGTTGAGCCACCCCCGTAGTGTTCGAGTTCGGTTCGGTTCGTCGAACACCCGTGTGTTCGCCGAACTGTTCGTCGAACTGTTCGTCGAACACCTTCGAACACCATTAAAACCAATGGCAGGCAAACAAAAACACATAGAAACACATAGAAAACACATTCAAAGGTGTCCAAAAGCTGACAAACTGCTCTGAAGACACAACTAACACATGGAAAAGTGACAAGTACATATAGTCATGCGAAAAGAAAAGAGGTGGAGGAGTAAAAGGAGGGGGAGACACAGATATAGGCATATCATGCCCTTCTAAAATCCAAAAAGTGAGAAGCCGAGACGTTCAGTCCGCTCCTGCCCGTGCCACCTCCGTGTCGCCGGGTTTGTGCCAGAGCCGCGGTGAACCCTGACGGCCAGCCCCCCTCTCCCAATACTGGTGCCTGTCCGCTGGTGGGTCGAGCGAGCCCCCCTGTGGTGGAGGCAGCTCTAAGCTTTTTAATTTAAATTGTCTCTCTAATTTGAATGAATACACTTTAAATCCATTTACAAGGATCTATTGGAGGGCAAGTCTCATGCCAGCAGCCGCGTAATTCCAGCTCCAGTAGCGTCCACTAAAGCTGCTGCAGTTAAAAAGCTTTTATAAGGATCGAGCTCGGCTGTCCACCGCAAGGCATCCTACTGCCAGTCCCAGCCCCTATGCCTTGGGGTGCCTCCTGATGCTCTTCACTGAGTATCCCGTGGTCCCGAAGCATTTCCTTTGAAAAAATTAAGTGTCAAAACTACAGGTGGTGTAGCTTGCTTAACAGCCGGGATAATCCGCTGACTAGCAGACACTGCTACTAGGCACAAAGTATTTCCTGGGCTAGATGCAGTTAAAAATTTGTAATTAGATACTCTCGTTGGATGCTGAGAAAGCATTCCAGAGAGTCTCCTGGCACGCCATATATGATTCTCTTAAAAAGCTTGGGGTAGGGGTCTAGGGGACCCTTTTATAGCCAAAATCATGGCCCTGTATCGCAATACGTCACCTAGGCTGAAGATAAATGGAACTGTATTACCCTGAGGGCTCGGTTGCTACAGAGGTATTGCACCTCACCCAGAGGTGTGATATCTCACTCTCAGGTAAGGATGGAGTGTGGATCAGGACCCGACACCTGCATGCATTACACCACATTGCCGTGGGGCAGGGCGACCAATATGCCCCTGAGATGGGCACGACAGTCCCTGTCCCTGGCTGGAGTGGGGGGAGGGAACACTGAGGAAGGGGAACCCTGTAGTGCAGGAGCAGGGAGGAAGCAGTTCCTGGGTGCATTGAGAAGGGAGTATAAAAGGTGGGCACCATCTTAGTTCAGTGCAGAGAAGTCTGAGCAGAAGTGGCAGGGAGCAGGGGCTCTGCATGAGCTCTGCTCCGGAGGCGGGCCTAGTAACAGAGGCCCAGGCCTGGAAGAGGGAGAAGGAAGGAAGAGGAGCGGAGAAGGCTCCAGGAACGAGGAACGAAGGGATCCCAGGGGTGCGGACGGGCGAGTCGCCACCGCACACCCGAATCCACCTGCGTGGAGGGGTCAGGCCAAAGGGGGAGACCGGTCCCCGAAACTAGTGGAGGCAGGAAACGACCCTCAGCTAGAAACCGGAGGCTGTGACATTTTATGTGGCGCAGCCCCTCGCTACACCCGCTAGGAAGGCACCACATAGGGTCAGGGAAACTGGCGCCAAGTTTACCAAGAGGAGGCCCGAGGCAGCCGGACAGAAGGGTTGGTAAGAAAGGCCAGACAAAGGACACACAAAGGGGGTCCTGTGAAGCGCTCCAAAGTTATCTGGGAGTTGTCTGAGCCCCTCACCTGGTGAGCACAGTACGACGTGGGCAGCCGTTACCTGCAGACGTGGTCTGGATAATAAGAACTGTGAGTAAAGGCCCTGGACTGCATCACTGACTAGAGATGAGCGTTGTTCTACTCGAACTGTTCGCCAATCTCAAATTCGAGCTGTTTTGGGCGGTGTTCGAGCCGTTCGGCGAACACGAACAATTTGAGAAAAATTCGGCTGTTCGAGGTTATGTTCGATAACTGTTCGTGCACCAAAATCATAACTGGATTTTTTCTCAGTAATGATGAAAATTAATGTTAATACGCAGTTTGAGTGTACAGCGGGGTGGGGGGAGGGGCAGGGGATGGATCTCTGCAGGAACAATGAAGATCTCCATTTTTTTTTCTCTTTCCCGCATTTACAGTGGGGAGGTGCAATCTGTCAGCCTATCAGCAGCGCACACACGGAGCGAAGTGCTTTTTTTCACACAAGCAAGGGCATGTGTCATTGGCAGTGTATGTCACATGTCCTTGCCCTATAAGACCAAGCCATTTTCCCCGTCGCCACCATTTTCTCACTGCTGCAGCTGCGTGTTAGACGGCACCGCTGTTGCTGTGTGCGCTATACCTTGTTAATTTCAAGCCAATTTTCACACAAATCTACAGATAGTTTGGGAGTAGGGAATAGTTGTGATTGCAGTCCTTTTCAGGACTAGGTTACATCAGTTCCTATCAGTTTTTGCCAGGCAGGTCTGTGCCAGTGCTGTGCAAGTTTTTTTCACAGCATTTGGCTGAATCTAGCAAAGCTAATCCTTTTTGGCCTATTGCAGAGTGTGTTAGTCAGTGGAGTAGCCTATCTGTGTTGCAAGATATACCACCTGTGTATAGAATACCAATTTTTTTACTGCACCTAGTGAAGTAAAATCTTTTGGGCATAGCATCATTCTATTAGTCCATCTATACTGACCTCCATCAGGTTGCAAATTAAAACTAATTTTTATCTGCATCTACAGTACCTCTGAAAAAATATTTGGGCTTCTAGCAGTGTGTGGGACTTGTTCTATTAGTCCATCTATACTGACCTCCATCAGGTTGCAAACTGAATATATTTTTTTCTGCATCTACCTCTGAAAAAATATTGGGCTTCTAGCTGTGTGTGGGTCTTGTTCTATTAATCCATCTATACTGACCTCCATCAGGTTGCAAACTGAATATAATTTTTTTCTGCATCTAGCTCTGAAAAAATATTTGGCCTTCTAGTAGTGTGTCGGACTTTCTCTATTAGTCCATCTATACTGACCTCCATCAGGTTGCAAATTAAAACTAATTTTTATCTGCATCTACAGTACCTCTGAAAAAATATTTGGGCTTCTAGCTGTGTGTGGGACTTGTTGTATTAGTCCATCTATACTGACCTCCATCAGGTTGCAAACTGAATATATTTTTTTTCTGCATCTACCTCTGAAAAAATATTTGGCCTTCTAGTAGTGTGTCGGACTTTCTCTATTAGTCCATCTATACTGACCTCCATCAGGTTGCAAATTAAAAATAATTTTTATCTGCATCTATAGTACCTCTGAAAAAATATTTGGGCTTCTAGCTGTGTGCGGGACTTGTTGTATTAGTCCATCTATACTGACCTCCATCAGGTTGCAAACTGAATATATTTTTTTCTGCATCTACCTCTGAAAAAATATTTGGCCTTCTAGTAGTGTGTCGGACTTTCTCTATTAGTCCATCTTTACTGACCTCCATCAGGTTGCAAATTAAAACTAATTTTTATCTGCATCTACAGTACCTCTGAAAAAATATTTGGGCTTCTAGCAGTGTGTGGGACTTGTTCTATTAGTCCATCTATACTGACCTCCATCAGGTTGCAAACTGAATATATTTTTTTCTGCATCTACCTCTGAAAAAATATTTGGCCTTCTAGTAGTGTGTCAGACTTTCTCTATTAGTCTATCTATACTGACCTCCATCAGGTTGCAAATTAAAACTAATTTTTATCTGCATCTACAGTACCTCGGAAAAAATATTTGGGCTTCTAGCAGTGTGTGGGACTTGTTCTATTAGTCCATCTATACTGACCTCCATCAGGTTGCAAACTGAATATATTTTTTTCTGCATCTACCTCTGAAAAAATATTGGGCTTCTAGCTGTGTGTGGGTCTTGTTCTATTAATCCATCTATACTGACCTCCATCAGGTTGTAAACTGAATATATTTTTTTCTGCATCTACCTCTGAAAAAATATTTGGCCTTCTAGTAGTGTGTCGGACTTTCTCTATTAGTCCATCTATACTGACCTCCATCAGGTTGCAAATTAAAACTAATTTTTATCTGCATCTACATTACCTCTGAAAAAATATTTGGGCTTCTAGCAGTGTGTGGGACTTGTTCTATTAGTCCATCTATACTGACCTCCATCAGGTTGCAAACTGAATATATTTTTTTCTGCATCTACCTCTGAAAAAATATTGGGCTTCTAGCTGTGTGTGGGTCTTGTTCTATTAATCCATCTATACTGACCTCCATCAGGTTGCAAACTGAATATATTTTTTTCTGCATCTACCTCTGAAAAAATATTTGGCCTTCTAGTAGTGTGTCGGACTTTCTCTATTAGTCCATCTATACTGACCTCCATCAGGTTGCAAATTAAAACTAATTTTTATCTGCATCTACAGTACCTCTGAAAAAATATTTGGGCTTCTAGCTGTGTGTGGGACTTGTTGTATTAGTCCATCTATACTGACCTCCATCAGGTTGCAAACTGAATATATTTTTTTCTGCATCTACCTCTGAAAAAATATTTGGCCTTCTAGTAGTGTGTCGGACTTTCTCTATTAGTCCATCTATACTGACCTCCATCAGGTTGCAAATTCAAAATAATTTTTATCTGCATCTACATTACCTCTGAAAAAATATTTGGGCTTCTAGCAGTGTGTGGGACTTGTTCTATTAGTCCATCTATACTGACCTCCATCAGGTTGCAAACTGAATATATTTTTTTTCTGCATCTACCTCTGAAAAAATATTTGGCCTTCTAGTAGTGTGTCGGACTTTCTCTATTAGTCCATCTATACTGACCTCCATCAGGTTGCAAATTAAAAATAATTTTTATCTGCATCTACAGTACCTCTGAAAAAATATTTGGGCTTCTAGCTGTGTGCGGGACTTGTTGTATTAGTCCATCTATACTGACCTCCATCAGGTTGCAAACTGAATATATTTTTTTCTGCATCTACCTCTGAAAAAATATTTGGCCTTCTAGTAGTGTGTCGGACTTTCTCTATTAGTCCATCTTTACTGACCTCCATCAGGTTGCAAATTAAAACTAATTTTTATCTGCATCTACAGTACCTCTGAAAAAATATTTGGGCTTCTAGCAGTGTGTGGGACTTGTTCTATTAGTCCATCTATACTGACCTCCATCAGGTTGCAAACTGAATATATTTTTTTCTGCATCTACCTCTGAAAAAATATTTGGCCTTCTAGTAGTGTGTCGGACTTTCTCTATTAGTCCATCTATACTGACCTCCATCAGGTTGCAAATTAAAACTAATTTTTATCTGCATCTACAGTACCTCGGAAAAAATATTTGGGCTTCTAGCAGTGTGTGGGACTTGTTCTATTAGTCCATCTATACTGACCTCCATCAGGTTGCAAACTGAATATATTTTTTTCTGCATCTACCTCTGAAAAAATATTGGGCTTCTAGCTGTGTGTGGGTCTTGTTCTATTAATCCATCTATACTGACCTCCATCAGGTTGTAAACTGAATATATTTTTTTCTGCATCTACCTCTGAAAAAATATTTGGCCTTCTAGTAGTGTGTCGGACTTTCTCTATTAGTCCATCTATACTGACCTCCATCAGGTTGCAAATTAAAACTAATTTTTATCTGCATCTACATTACCTCTGAAAAAATATTTGGGCTTCTAGCAGTGTGTGGGACTTGTTCTATTAGTCCATCTATACTGACCTCCATCAGGTTGCAAACTGAATATATTTTTTTCTGCATCTACCTCTGAAAAAATATTGGGCTTCTAGCTGTGTGTGGGTCTTGTTCTATTAATCCATCTATACTGACCTCCATCAGGTTGCAAACTGAATATATTTTTTTCTGCATCTACCTCTGAAAAAATATTTGGCCTTCTAGTAGTGTGTTGGACTTTCTCTATTAGTCCATCTATACTGACCTCCATCAGGTTGCAAATTAAAACTAATTTTTATCTGCATCTACAGTACCTCTGAAAAAATATTTGGGCTTCTAGCTGTGTGTGGGACTTGTTGTATTAGTCCATCTATACTGACCTCCATCAGGTTGCAAACTGAATATATTTTTTTCTGCATCTACCTCTGAAAAAATATTTGGCCTTCTAGTAGTGTGTCGGACTTTCTCTATTAGTCCATCTATACTGACCTCCATCAGGTTGCAAATTCAAAATAATTTTTATCTGCATCTACATTACCTCTGAAAAAATATTTGGGCTTCTAGCAGTGTGTGGGACTTGTTCTATTAGTCCATCTATACTGACCTCCATCAGGTTGCAAACTGAATATATTTTTTTTTGCATCTACCTCTGAAAAAATATTGGGCTTCTAGCTGTGTGTGGGTCTTGTTCTATTAATCCATCTATACTGACCTCCATCAGGTTGCAAACTGAATATATTTTTTTCTGCATCTACCTCTGAAAAAATATTTGGCCTTCTAGTAGTGTGTCGGACTTTCTCTATTAGTCCATCTATACTGACCTCCATCAGGTTGCAAATTAAAACTAATTTTTATCTGCATCTACAGTACCTCTGAAAAAATATTTGGGCTTCTAGCAGTGTGTGGGACTTGTTCTATTAGTCCATCTATACTGACCTCCATCAGGTTGCAAACTGAATATATTTTTTTCTGCATCTACCTCTGAAAAAATATTTGGCCTTCTAGTAGTGTGTCGGACTTTCTCTATTAGTCCATCTATACTGACCTCCATCAGGTTGCAAATTAAAACTAATTTTTATCTGCATCTACAGTACCTCTGAAAAAATATTTGGGCTTCTAGCTGTGTGTGGGACTTGTTGTATTAGTCCATCTATACTGACCTCCATCAGGTTGCAAACTGAATATATTTTTTTCTGCATCTACCTCTGAAAAAATATTTGGCCTTCTAGTAGTGTGTCGGACTTTCTCTATTAGTCCATCTATACTGACCTCCATCAGGTTGCAAATTCAAAATAATTTTTATCTGCATCTACATTACCTCTGAAAAAATATTTGGGCTTCTAGCAGTGTGTGGGACTTGTTCTATTAGTCCATCTATACTGACCTCCATCAGGTTGCAAACTGAATATATTTTTTTTTGCATCTACCTCTGAAAAAATATTGGGCTTCTAGCTGTGTGTGGGTCTTGTTCTATTAATCCATCTATACTGACCTCCATCAGGTTGCAAACTGAATATATTTTTTTCTGCATCTACCTCTGAAAAAATATTTGGCCTTCTAGTAGTGTGTCGGACTTTCTCTATTAGTCCATCTATACTGACCTCCATCAGGTTGCAAATTAAAACTAATTTTTATCTGCATCTACAGTACCTCTGAAAAAATATTTGGGCTTCTAGCTGTGTGTGGGACTTGTTGTATTAGTCCATCTATACTGACCTCCATCAGGTTGCAAACTGAATATATTTTTTTCTGCATCTACCTCTGAAAAAATATTTGGCCTTCTAGTAGTGTGTCGGACTTTCTCTATTAGTCCATCTATACTGACCTCCATCAGGTTGCAAATTCAAAATAATTTTTATCTGCATCTACATTACCTCTGAAAAAATATTTGGGCTTCTAGCAGTGTGTGGGACTTGTTCTATTAGTCCATCTATACTGACCTCCATCAGGTTGCAAACTGAATATATTTTTTTCTGCATCTACCTCTGAAAAAATATTGGGCTTCTAGCTGTGTGTGGGTCTTGTTCTATTAATCCATCTATACTGACCTCCATCAGGTTGCAAACTGAATATATTTTTTTCTGCATCTACCTCTGAAAAAATATTTGGCCTTCTAGTAGTGTGTCGGACTTTCTCTATTAGTCCATCTATACTGACCTCCATCAGGTTGCAAATTAAAACTAATTTTTATCTGCATCTACCTCTGAAAAAATATTTGGCCTTCTAGTAGTGTGTCGGACTTTCTCTATTAGTCCATCTATACTGACCTCCATCAGGTTGCAAATTCAAAATAATTTTTATCTGCATCTACATTACCTCTGAAAAAATATTTGGGCTTCTAGCAGTGTGTGGGACTTGTTCTATTAGTCCATCTATACTGACCTCCATCAGGTTGCAAACTGAATATATTTTTTTCTGCATCTACCTCTGAAAAAATATTGGGCTTCTAGCTGTGTGTGGGTCTTGTTCTATTAATCCATCTATACTGACCTCCATCAGGTTGCAAACTGAATATATTTTTTTCTGCATCTACCTCTGAAAAAATATTTGGCCTTCTAGTAGTGTGTCGGACTTTCTCTATTAGTCCATCTATACTGACCTCCATCAGGTTGCAAATTAAAACTAATTTTTATCTGCATCTACAGTACCTCGGAAAAAATATTTGGGCTTCTAGCAGTGTGTGGGACTTGTTCTATTAGTCCATCTATACTGACCTCCATCAGGTTGCAAACTGAATATATTTTTTTCTGCATCTACCTCTGAAAAAATATTGGGATTCTAGCTGTGTGTGGGTCTTGTTCTATTAATCCATCTATACTGACCTCCATCAGGTTGTAAACTGAATATATTTTTTTCTGCATCTACCTCTGAAAAAATATTTGGCCTTCTAGTAGTGTGTCGGACTTTCTCTATTAGTCCATCTATACTGACCTCCATCAGGTTGCAAATTAAAACTAATTTTTATCTGCATCTACATTACCTCTGAAAAAATATTTGGGCTTCTAGCAGTGTGTGGGACTTGTTCTATTAGTCCATCTATACTGACCTCCATCAGGTTGCAAACTGAATATATTTTTTTCTGCATCTACCTCTGAAAAAATATTGGGCTTCTAGCTGTGTGTGGGTCTTGTTCTATTAATCCATCTATACTGACCTCCATCAGGTTGCAAACTGAATATATTTTTTTCTGCATCTACCTCTGAAAAAATATTTGGCCTTCTAGTAGTGTGTCGGACTTTCTCTATTAGTCCATCTATACTGACCTCCATCAGGTTGCAAATTAAAACTAATTTTTATCTGCATCTACAGTACCTCTGAAAAAATATTTGGGCTTCTAGCTGTGTGTGGGACTTGTTGTATTAGTCCATCTATACTGACCTCCATCAGGTTGCAAACTGAATATATTTTTTTCTGCATCTACCTCTGAAAAAATATTTGGCCTTCTAGTAGTGTGTCGGACTTTCTCTATTAGTCCATCTATACTGACCTCCATCAGGTTGCAAATTCAAAATAATTTTTATCTGCATCTACATTACCTCTGAAAAAATATTTGGGCTTCTAGCAGTGTGTGGGACTTGTTCTATTAGTCCATCTATACTGACCTCCATCAGGTTGCAAACTGAATATATTTTTTTTTGCATCTACCTCTGAAAAAATATTGGGCTTCTAGCTGTGTGTGGGTCTTGTTCTATTAATCCATCTATACTGACCTCCATCAGGTTGCAAACTGAATATATTTTTTTCTGCATCTACCTCTGAAAAAATATTTGGCCTTCTAGTAGTGTGTCGGACTTTCTCTATTAGTCCATCTATACTGACCTCCATCAGGTTGCAAATTAAAACTAATTTTTATCTGCATCTACAGTACCTCTGAAAAAATATTTGGGCTTCTAGCTGTGTGTGGGACTTGTTGTATTAGTCCATCTATACTGACCTCCATCAGGTTGCAAACTGAATATATTTTTTTCTGCATCTACCTCTGAAAAAATATTTGGCCTTCTAGTAGTGTGTCGGACTTTCTCTATTAGTCCATCTATACTGACCTCCATCAGGTTGCAAATTCAAAATAATTTTTATCTGCATCTACATTACCTCTGAAAAAATATTTGGGCTTCTAGCAGTGTGTGGGACTTGTTCTATTAGTCCATCTATACTGACCTCCATCAGGTTGCAAACTGAATATATTTTTTTCTGCATCTACCTCTGAAAAAATATTGGGCTTCTAGCTGTGTGTGGGTCTTGTTCTATTAATCCATCTATACTGACCTCCATCAGGTTGCAAACTGAATATATTTTTTTCTGCATCTACCTCTGAAAAAATATTTGGCCTTCTAGTAGTGTGTCGGACTTTCTCTATTAGTCCATCTATACTGACCTCCATCAGGTTGCAAATTAAAACTAATTTTTATCTGCATCTACAGTACCTCTGAAAAAATATTTGGGCTTCTAGCTGTGTGTGGGACTTGTTGTATTAGTCCATCTATACTGACCTCCATCAGGTTGCAAACTGAATATATTTTTTTCTGCATCTACCTCTGAAAAAATATTTGGCCTTCTAGTAGTGTGTCGGACTTTCTCTATTAGTCCATCTATACTGACCTCCATCAGGTTGCAAATTCAAAATAATTTTTTTCTGCATCTAACCCAGCCAATAGTTTTGGCCTAATACCACAGTTTGGCCACTCAGCTCTGCTCGGTTACCATCCATTGTTTTTTTGTGCAAACAACTCCAGAGTTGTGAATTAGTTAACCACCAAAATGAGTGGAAAAAGGCCTGCTGCTGGTGGAAAGGGGAATAGGCATGTTGGGAAGGGGAAAAAAGGTTGTGTCCGTGGGGTAGGTGTTAAAGCAACAGTAACATCTGCAGAAGAAAGACCATCTTCCAGCCAAACTAAAATGTCTACTTCTTTTAGCGGACAATGTGATAAGATCCCTTTCTTACGGCCACGCCAATCACTACAAATTCCAGATGAGGCACAAAAACAGCAGGTGCTTCAACGGATATCAAGTGCTCCTTTAAGTGGGCTCTCCTCCACATCAACTTCAACATCACAAATACTCCAGTCCTAAAAGGTGTCACCCAAATCGCACTTGCTTCCTCACAGCTCCCAAATCTCCAGCTGCCCGTCTGAGTATGAGGTAGAACAGATGGTTGAGTCTGCAGAGCTGTTTACTCATACTATAGCCTGGGAATCAGAGGTCGACTCCAGCGCTTCTGTGAATCCAGACGAGGAAATGATCTGCACTGATGCCCAGAATCTTTATGAGTCGGATCCAGGACCAGACGCAGAAGGTTCTGACCATAATGTAGACCCTCATTCCCAAACTGTAACTCCTGTTGGTGGAGAAAATGAGGAAGACGATGATAAGACTCAAATACCTGATTGGAGCGACAACTTTAGTTTTTTGTCAGGGCAGGAACAGGTTGGCTCTGAGGACGACGGGTGTGATAACGCACAGGGTGATGATGATGAGGTCGGAGATCCCACTTACTGTCAACCCACAGTCAGCCAAGAGATGAGGTCAGCAGAGGAGGTGGAGGAAGATGCTAGTGACGACGAGGTCAGGTTGCGCCTTCCTGGACAGAGACGTAGTACTGGAAGCACGTCAGCAACTGCATCCTCAAACACAACTCTGCCTCTCACCACAAGTCGTGGTGGCTCTTCAGGTCGCATGGGTGCTAAGCCTTGCATAGCCTGGGCATTTTTTCAGATCGATAAAGATGACCCAACTCGTGTTATCTGTAACATTTGTCAGCAAAAGCTAAGTAGAGGCCAAACAATACATAGTTTGAGTACTTCATGCATGAACCGGCACATGGACATGAAGCATAAGTTGCAATGGGAAGCTCAGTGTGCTACAATGCGGCCTAGCCGGCCGGGCCCGCCACCGTCTGCCGTATCTTGTGCATCCGCGGCCTCTTCATCCTCTGTGACTGGGGGGACAGCAGTCACACCTGTTTTGGGGCGCAGACCTGCCACCTCTTTACCCGCAACAGCCAGCGTGATTGGCAGGTCATCATTTTCTTTGGAGGTGGTAACACCAGCTGGTGTTGAGCGCTGTCCGACATCGATAGCACCACCTTTGGATGAAGGCAACCTAACATGTCCGCCTGCATCTTCCTCACAGACCGGCAGTTTGCCGGGGACACCCTTATCAACCCCGTCTAAGCACAATAGCCAGCCCTCGGTCCCTCAGATGTGGACAAGTAAAAGACCATTTCCTCCTAGCCATGAGAAAGCTAAGAGGTTGAATTTCACCATCTGCAACTCTTGGCTACAGAAATGCTGCCTTTCCGCCTGGTGGACACAGAGGATTTTCGAGACCTTATGTCCGTCGCAGTGCCCCAGTACCAGATGCCCAGTCGGCACTACTTCTCAAAGAAAGGTGTGCCTGCGCTCCACCAGCATGTCGCACACAACATCACCGCTTCTTTGAGAAACTCTGTGTGTGACAGGGTGCATTTCACCACAGACACTTGGACGAGTAGGCATGGACAGGGGCGTTACATGTCGCTGACTGGGCACTGGGTAACTATGGTAACAGCAGGACAAGGGGCTGCTGTCCAAGTCTTGCCGTCCCCACGAGTTGTGCATCAATCCTCTTTATGTCAAAGTTCCTCCACTGCTTCTGCCTCCTCAACCTCCTCTCGGTCTTCCACCTGCACCCAAAGCCTGTCTGGTCATGCCACAAGCTTTCTAACTGCGCAGAAGGGATCCTGCACATCTCCTTACTATGCTGGCAGTAGGGCTCAACGTCATCAGGCGGTTTTTACATTGAAATGTCTGGGAAATGTGAGTCACACAGCTGAGGAGTTGTGGTCAGCTCTGGAGAACCAATTTCATGAATGGTTGTCTCCACTGGACCTGAAACCAGGGAAGGCCGTGTGCGACAATGCTGCAAACCTGGGTGCGGCCCTTCGCCGGGGCAATGTCACACACGTGCCTTGTATGGCTCACGTGTTGAACCTGGTTGTCCAGCAATTTTTAGCCCACTATCCCAGACTAGATGGCCTTCTGCAGAGGGCACGGTCGCTGTGTGCTCACTTCCGCCGTTCGCATCCCGCAGCTCAGCGACTTACATCTCTACAGAAGTCGTTGGGCCTGCCACTTCACCGGCTAAAATGCGATGTGCCTACCCGGTGGAATTCAACTCTGCACATGTTGCAGCGACTGTGGCAGCACCGACAAGCCCTGGTGCAATACGTTCTGACGTATAGCCTGGGCCAATGAGATTCAGAGGTGGGGCAAATCACGCTGGAGGAGTGGTCTCAGATCAGGGACCTATGCACCCTTCTGCACAGTTTTGAAATGGCGACGAAGATGTTTAGTGCTGACGATGCCATTATCAGCATGACTATTCCGGTGATTTACATGCTGGAGCACATGTTAAACAGAATTCGGAGTCAGGTGGTGGCACAAGAGGAGGTGGAGGAAGTAGAGGAGGAGGAGTTGTATGCAGAAGGGCTAACATCTGCAAGGTCCAGAAGGTCGGCAGCACCAAGGCGGCAGGCATGTGAGGGTGGGGGAGATGGTTTTACCAGGGCGCATGGTAGCAGCCAAACTAGTGAGGAAGGTGCAGGAGCCCAGGAAGAAGTGGAGGACGAACTGATGGAAGACTCATCAGATGAGGGAGACCTTGATCACATTTCTGTTGTGCGAGGTTGGGGGGAGAGGACAGAGGAAGGAAGCATGATTGTTACCTCGCCACCAACACAACAGGGACTTGGTGCTCCTGGATGCGCAACACACATGAGTGCCTTCTTGCTGCACTACCTGCAACATGACCCTCGAATTGTGAGAATTAGAAATAATCCTGACTACTGGGTTGCCACACTGTTAGATCCCCGGTACAAAAGTAAATTTGCAGAAATTATTCCTGCCATAGAAAGGGATGCACGCATGCAGGAGTATCAGCAGAGACTGTTGCAGAATCTTACATGTGCTTTTCCACAAAATACCAGTGGTGCACGTAGTGAATCTCACAGTTCCAACTTGCCAACCGTGGGACCGTCAAGTGTTCAGCACTCAAACCGTAACAGAACCACAGTATCTGCTGGTAACATCAATTTTGCGGAATCATTTCACCACTTTTTTAGCCCATCCTTTGCAAGGCCACAGGAGACAAGAAGTCTGACACATAGTCAACGCCTAGAGACGATGGTACAGGAGTATCTCCAAGTAAACATTGAAGCCACGACTGTGTCACTGGACCCTTGCTCTTTTTGGGCTTCCAATCTGGATAAATGGCCGGAGCTAGCCACTTACGCCTTGGAGATCTTGTCATGCCCCGCAGCCAGCGTTCTGTCTGAACGTGTGTTCAGCGCTGCTGGTGGTGTGCTGACAGATAAGCGCACGCGGCTCTCCACTGATAATGTAGACAGACTCACGTTCATAAAGATGAACAAATCATGGATCCGAAACGACTTTTCTACCCCTGTGTCATCCTGGGGAGAGTAAAAGCTTGATGATTGGTTAAAATCACCCTACCAAACGTTTTAAGCTTTCAAATTACTAATCATGTTTATCTGTATCTTGACTGGAAAATAATTTGGGCTTTGTAGCAGTGTGCAGCACTGATCCTATTAGGCCATCTATAATAAGCTCCACCAGATTTAAAATTAAAAATAATTTTTAGCTGCATCTAGCCCGGAAAATAATTTTGGGGCTCCGAGATGCGCAAGACACATAAGTGCCTTCTTGCTGCACTACCTGCAGCATGACCCTCATATTGTCAGAATTCGAAGTAATCATGACTACTGGGTTGCCAAACTCTTAGATCCCCCAAACTTTTCGATCAACCTTTTCATTTTAGTAAAGACCAAAAAAATGGTCATTTTTGAAATTATAAGCATTAGCAGGTTGTTAGAAACTGAAATCAAACAGTTTTCAACTCAAAACTTTATTCTAGGTGATGTTACATTTTCACATAGGACCCCTTGTTCGAAAGGAGCTTCTGAACTCTCTCGTCCATTGAATTTGTCAGGTTTTGGATGGTTTCTGCTTCAATTGTTTTGCATGAGGACAGAATACCCTCCCAGAGCTGTTGCTTAGATGTGAACTGCCTCCCGCCATCATAGACACTCCTTTTAATGATGCTCCAAAGGTTCTGAATGGGGTAGAGGTCAGGGGAGCATGGGGGTCACACCATAAGTTTGTCCCCTTTTATGCCCATATCAGCCAGAGATGCAGATGTTTTATGTGCAGCATGAGATGGTGCATTATCATGCAGAAAAATGATCTTGCTGTGAAATACACGGTTCTTCTTCTTGAACCATGGCAGGAAGTGCTGTTTGAGAAAATCCACATCCATTATGGAGTTCATCTTTAGCGCCTTCAGGGATCCTAAAGGGGCCGACAATCTCTCTCCCCATGATTCCAGCCCAAAACATTACTCCACCTCCTCCTTGTTGGCGCTGTAGCCGTGTTTGCGTGGGGTGTCCATCAACCAGCCATCCTCCACTCCATCCATCTGGACCATCGAGCGCTGCACGGCACTCATCCGTGGACAAAACAGTTTTGAAATCAGTCTTCATGTAATGTTTGGCCCACTGGAGCCGTTTCTGCTTGTGTGAAGTGGATAGAGGAGGTCGACAGGATGGCGTATGCACAGCTGCAAACCTCTGAAGGACCCTGCATCTTGTTGTTCGGGGGACGTTGGAGGCACAAACAGCTTCAAAAACTTGTCTGCTGCTATGACAAGGCTTTTTTGCCGCTGCTCTTTCAACCTGACGTAATTGCCTGTAGGAAAGAGTCCTCAATTTGCCCTTATCAGCACGCACACGTGTGTACTGTGAATCAGCTACATACTTCTTGATTGCCAAGACACTTCATCCTGATCATCGCACAATGTTGATTGTAGTCATGCCTTGACCTAAACACTTCACAATTTGTTGCTTCTCAGCAGCCTACACATCCTTTTTCTTTCCCATTTTGGCAGAAAATGTAGGCTGCTTAATAATGTGAGAGAGCCTTCTTAAGTAGTCTTGCCTTTCATTGGACACACCTGCCAAACTAATTAGCACAGGTGTCTGCAATTGCTTACAGTGATATAAAGAGCCCTGACACACATCACCATCAATGAGTTTAACTGACAAACAAACAAATTCTTCCCTTATCACTCCTAAACACTTTTTGCATAATAATTTGGAACGCGGTGTACATGTGCTTTTCCACAAAACACCAGCGGTTCACGTAGTGAATCTTACAGTTCTAACTTGCCAACCGTGGTCTGTATGGAATTGTTCAATAAAGGGCCCAAAATTAAGATAACATAGATGGGAGAGGTCTCTATGAATAGGAATTCCTAAGTATTTGATACCCTGTGAGGGCCAGGCAAAGGGAAAGTTGGACTGGATGGAATCCTATATGGATTTGGGGAGGGAGACATCGAGGGCCTCAGACTTCGCTGCATTGATTTTAAAATTTTACCATGTAACAAAGTGATCTATTTCAGCCATAACAGCATGGATGGATATATGTGATTGAGTGATATATACTAGGACATCATCAGCAAATAGAGAGCACTTGTACTCGGTGCCTCCCACCTCAATCCACCTAATATTGGGGTTATGGCGAATTGATGAGAGCAGGTGCTCCGTCACTAGGATGTATAAGAGAGGGGACAGAGGACATCCCTGCCTTGTCCCATTGGTGATTGTGAAAGGTGATGAAAATGTTCTGACGCACCCCCTGGGCCTTGGGACACCCGGAGCCGGACCCTTTTTGGTGGATGCTGGTGGTTGTAGTCTTCGTGGCGGTGACCCGGTTCCGTGGCTCAGGGCGGTCAAACCAGTGGCGGAACTATTTATGTGGTTTTGATGTTTAAATGTCCGACTACGCCACCCGTGGATTGCGGTCAGAGTGAACCGCCGCTACAGGGCAGACCGCTGAGGCTGGTGTTGTGGGTGCAGCAGAGCGTAGCATAACTCCCCATGGGAGGAGTATAGCCTCAGGGCAGTGTATGCGGAGGATGGGGGTGATGGTGCAGGGCAGCAGCAGTAACGACACGGAGTCAGTGATGCAGTCCAGGGCCTTTACTCACAGTTCTTATTATCCAGACCACGTCTGCAGGTAACGGCTGCCCACGTCGTACTGTGCTCACCAGGTGAGGGGCTCAGACAACTCCCAGATAACTTTGGAGCACTTCACAGGACCCCCTTTGTGTGTCCTTTGTCTCGCCTTTCTTACCAACACTTCTGTCCGGCTGCCTCGGGCCTCCTCTTGGTAAACTTGGCGCCAGTTTCCCTGACCCTATGTGGTGCCTTCCTAGCGGGTGTAGCGAGGGGCTGCGCCACATAAAATGTCAGAGCCTCCGGTTTCTAGCTGACGGTCGTTTCCTGCCTCCACTAGTTCGGGGACCGGTCTCTCCCTTTGGCCTGACCCCTCCACGCAGGTGGATTCGGGCGTGCGGTGGCGACTCGCCCGTCCGCACCCCTGGGATCCCTTCATTCCTCGTTCCTGGAGCCTTCTCCGCTCCTCTTCCTTCCTTCTCCCTCTTCCAGGCCTGGGCCTCTGTTACTAGGCCCGCCTCCGGAGCAGAGCTCATGCAGAGCCCCTGCTCCCTGCCACTTCTGCTCAGACTTCTCTGCACTGAACTAAGATGGTGCCCACCTTTTATACTCCCTTCTCAATGCACCCAGGAACTGCTTCCTCCCTGCTCCTGCACTACAGGGTTCCCCTTCCTCAGTGTTCCCTCCCCCCACTCCAGCCAGGGACAGGGACTGTCGTGCCCATCTCAGGGGCATATTGGTCGCCCTGCCCCACGGCAATGTGGTGTAATGCATGCAGGTGTCGGGTCCTGATCCACACTCCATCCTTACCTGAGAGTGAGATATCACACCTCTGGGTGAGGTGCAATACGTCTGTAGCAACCGAGCCCTCAGGGTGCTACAGTTCCATTTATCTTCAGCCTAGGTGACGTATTGCGATACAGGGCCGTGATTTTGGCTATAAAAGGGTCCCCTAGACCCCTACCCCAAGCTTTTTAAGAGAATCATATATGGCGTGCCAGGAGACTCTATGGAATGCTTTCTCAGCATCCAACGAGAGTATCTAATTACAAATTTTTAACTGCATCTAGCCCAGGAAATACTTTGTGCCTAGTAGCAGTGTCTGCTAGTCAGCGGATTATCCCGGCTGTTAAGCAAGCTACCCCACCTGTAGTTTAGACACTTAATTTTTTCAAAGAAAATGCTTCGGGACCATGGGATACTCAGTGAAGAGCATCAGGAGGCACCCCAAGGCATAGGGGCTGGGACTGGCAGTAGGATGCCTTGCGGTGGACAGCCGAGCTCGATCCATATAAAAGCTTTTTAACTGCAGCAGCTTTAGTGGACGCTACTGGAGCTGGAATTACGCGGCTGCTGGCATGAGACTTGCCCTCCAATAGATCCTTGTAAATGGATTTAAAGTGTATTCATTCAAATTAGAGAGACAATTTAAATTAAAAAGCTTAGAGCTGCCTCCACCACAGGGGGGCTCGCTCGACCCACCAGCGGACAGGCACCAGTATTGGGAGAGGGGGGCTGGCCATCAGGGTTCACGGCGGCTCTGGCACAAACCCGGCGACACGGAGGTGGCACGGGCAGGAGCGGACTGGCCGTGTCGGCTTCTCACTTTTTGGATTTTAGAAGGGCATGACATGCCTATATCTGTGTCTCCCCCTCCTTTTACTCCTCCACCTCTTTTATTTTCGCATGACTATATGTACTTGTCACTTTTCCATGTGTTAGTTGTGTCTTCTGAGCAGTTTGTCAGCTTTTGGACACCTTTGAAGGTGTTTTCTATGTGTTTCTATGTGTTTTTGTTTGCCTGCCATTGGTTTTAACGGTGTTCGAAGGTGTTCGACGAACAGTTCGACGAACAGTTCGGCGAACACACGGGTGTTCGACGAACCGAACTCGAACACTACGGGGGTGGCTCAACACTATCACTGACTCCGTGTCGTTACTGCTGCTGCCCTACACCATCACCCCCATCCTCTGCATACACTGCCCTGAGGCTATACTCCTCCCGTGGGGAGTTATGCTACGCTCTGCTGCACCCACAACACCAGCCTCAGCGGTCTGCCCTGGAGCGGCGGTTCACTCTGACCGCAATCCACGGGTGGCGTAGTCGGACATTCAAACATCAAAACCACATAAATAGTTCCGCCACTGGTTTGACCGCCCTGAGCCACGGAACCGGGTCGCCGCCACGGAGACTACAACCACCAGCATCCACCAAAAAGGGTCCGGCTCCGGGTGTCCCAAGGCCCAGGGGGCGCGTCAGAACATTTTCATCACCTTTCACAATCACCAATGGGACAAGGCAGGGATGTTCTCTGTCCCCTCTCTTATACATCCTAGTGACGGAGCACCTGCTCTCATCAATTCGCCATAACCCCAATATTAGGTGGATTGAGGTGGGAGGCACCGAGTACAAGTGCTCTCTATTTGCTGATGATGTCCTAGTATATATCACTCAATCACATATATCCATCCATGCTGTTATGGCTGAAATAGATCACTTTGTTACATGGTCAAATTTTAAAATCAATGCAGCGAAGTCTGAGGCCCTCGATGTCTCTCTCCCCAAATCCATATAGGATTCCATCCAGTCCAACTTTCCCTTTGCCTGGCCCTCACAGGGTATCAAATACTTAGGAATTCCTATTCATAGAGACCTCTCGCATCTATGTTATCTTAATTTTGGGCCCTTTATTGAACAACTCCATACAGACCACGGTTGGCAAGTTAGAACTGTAAGATTCACTACGTGAACCACTGGTGTTTTGTGGAAAAGCACATGTACACTGTGTTCCAAATTATTATGCAAAAAGTGTTTAGGAGTGATAAGGGAAGAATTTGTTTGTTTGTCAGTTAAACTCATTGATGGTGATGTGTGTCAGGGCTCTTTATATCACTGTAAGCAATTGCAGACACCTGTGCTAATTAGTTTGGCAGGTGTGTCCAATGAAAGGCAAGACTACTTAAGAAGGCTGTCTCACATTATTAAGCAGCCTACATTTTCTGCCAAAATGGGAAAGAAAAAGGATGTGTCGGCTGCTGAGAAGCAACAAATTGTGGAGTGTTTAGGTCAAGGCATGACTACAATCAACATTGTGCGATGATCAGGATGAAGTGTCTTGGCAATCAAGAAGTATGTAGCTGATTCTCAGTACACACGTATGCGTGCTGATAAGGGCAAATTGAGGACTCTTTCCTACAAGCAATTACGTCAGGTTAAAAGAGCAGCGGCAAAAAAGCCTTGTCATAGCAGCAGACAAGTTTTTGAAGCTGCTGGTGCCTCCAACATCCCCCGAACAACAAGATGCAGGGTCCTTCAGAGGTTTGCAGCTGTGCATACGCCATCCTGTCGACCTCCTCTATCCACTTCACACAAGCAGAAACGGCTCCAGTGGGCCAAACATTACATGAAGACTGATTTCAAAACTGTTTTGTTCACGGATGATTGCCGTGCAGCGCTCGATGGTCCAGATGGATGGAGTGGAGGATGGCTGGTTGATGGACACCCCACGCAAACACGGCTACAGCGCCAACAAGGAGGAGGTGGAGTAATGTTTTGGGCTGGAATCATGGGGAGAGAGATTGTCGGCCCCTTTAGGATCCCTGAAGGCGCTAAAGATGAACTCCATAATGGATGTGGATTTTCTCAAACAGCACTTCCTGCCATGGTTCAAGAAGAAGAACCGTGTATTTCACAGCAAGATCATTTTTTTGCATGATAATGCTCCATCTCATGCTGCACATAAAACATCTGCATCTCTGGCTGATATGGGCATAAAAGGGGACAAACTTATGGTGTGACCCCCATGCTACCCTGACCTCTACCCCATTCAGTACCTCTGGAGCATCATCAAAAGGAGTGTCTATGATGGCGGGAGGCAGTTCACATCTAAGCAACAGCTCTGGGAGGGTATTCTGTCCTCATGCAAAACAATTGAAGCAGAAACCATCCAAAACCTGACAAATTCAATGGACGAGAGAGTTCAGAAGCTCCTTTCGAACAAGGGGTCCTATGTGAAAATGTAACATCACCTAGAATAAAGTTTTGAGTTGAAAACTGTTTGATTTCAGTTTCTAATAACCTGCTAATGCTTATAATTTCAAAAATGACCATTTTTTTGGTCTTTATTAAAATGAAAAGGTTGATTGAAAAGTTTGGCGGATCTAATAGTGTGGCAACCCAGTAGTCATGATTACTTCGAATTCTGACAATATGAGGGTCATGTTGCAGGTAGTGCAGCAAGAAGGCACTTATGTGTCTTGCGCATCTCGGAGCCCCAAAATTATTTTCCGGGCTAGATGCAGCTAAAAATTATTATTAATTTTAAATCTGGTGGAGCTTAGTATTGATGGCCTAATAGGATCAGTGCTGCACACTGCTACAAAGCCCAAATTATTTTCCAGCCAAGATACAGATAAACATGATTAGTAATTTTAAATCTGGTGGAGCTTATTATAGATGGCCTAATAGAATCAGTGCTGCACACTGCTACAAAGCCCAAATTATTTTCCAGCCAAGATACAGATAAACATGATTAGTAATTTGAAAGCTTAAAACGGTTGGTAGGGTGATTTTAACCAATCATCCATCTTTTACTCTCCCCAGGATGACACAGGGGTAGAAAAGTCGTTTCGGATCCATGATTTGTTCATCTTTATGAACGTGAGTCTGTCTACATTATCAGTGGCGAGCCGCGTGCGCTTATCTGTCAGCACACCACCAGCAGCGCTGAACACACGTTCAGACAGAACGCTGGCTGCGGGGCATGACAAGATCTCCAAGGCGTAAGTGGCTAGCTCCGGCCATTTATCCAGATTGGAAGCCCAAAAAGAGCAAGGGTCCAGTGACACAGTCATGGCTTCAATGTTTACTTGGAGATACTCCTGTACCATCGTCTCTAGGCGTTGACTATGTGTCAGACTTCTTGTCTCCTGTGGCCTTGCAAAGGATGGGCTAAAAAAGTGGTGAAATGATTGCGCAAAATTGATGTTACCAGCAGATACTGTGGTTCTGTTATGGTTTGAGTGCTGAACACTTGACGGTCCGACGGTTGGCAAGTTGGAACTGTGAGATTCACTACGTGCACCACTGGTGTTTTGTGGAAAAGCACATGTAAGATTCTGCAACAGTCTCTGCTGATACTCCTGCATGCGTGCATCCCTTTCTATGGCAGGAATAATTTCTGCAAATTTACTTTTGTACCGGGGATCTAACAGTGTGGCAACCCAGTAGTCAGGATTATTTCTAATTCCCCCAATTCGAGGGTCATGTTGCAGGTAGTGCAGCAAGAAGGCACTCATGTGTGTTGCGCATCCAGGAGCACCAAGTCCCTGTTGTGTTGGTGGCGAGGTAACAATCATGCTTCCTTCCTCTGTCCTCTCCCCCCAACCTCGCACAACAGAAATGTGATCAAGGTCTCCCTCATCTGATGAGTCTTCCATCAGTTCGTCCTCCACTTCTTCCTGGGCTCTTGCACCTTCCTCACTAGTTTGGCTGCTACCATGCGCCCTGGTAAAACCATCTACCCCACACTCACATGCCTGCCGCCTTGGTGCTGCCGACTGTCTGGACTTGCAGATGTTAGCCCTTCCGCGTACAACTCCTCCTCCTCTACTTCCTCCACCTCCTCTTATGCCACCACCTGACTCCGAATTCTGTTTAACATGTGCTCCAGCATGTAAATCACCGGAATAGTCATGCTGATAATGGCATCGTCAGCACTAAACATCTTCGTCGACATTTCAAAACTGTGCAGAAGGGTGCATAGGTCCCTGATCTGAGACCACTCCTCCAGCGTGATTTGCCCCACGTCTGGATCTCGTTGGCCCAGGCTATACGTCAGAACGTATTGCACCAGGGCTTGTCGGTGCTGCCACAGTCGCTGCAACATGTGCAGAGTTGAATTCCACCGGGTAGGCACATCGCATTTTAGCCGGTGAAGTGGCAGGCCCAACGACTTCTGTAGAGATGTAAGTTGCTGAGCTGCGGGATGCGAACGGCGGAAGTGAGCACACAGCGACCGTGCCCTCTGCAGAAGGCCATCTAGTCTGGGATAGTGGGCTAAAAATTGCTGGACAACCAGGTTCAACACGTGAGCCATACAAGGCACGTGTGTGACATTGCCCCGGCGAAGGGCCGCACCCAGGTTTGCAGCATTGTCGCACACGGCCTTCCCTGGTTTCAGGTCCATTGGAGACAACCATTCATGAAATTGGTTCTCCAGAGCTGACCACAACTCCTCAGCTGTGTGACTCACATTTCCCAGACATTTCAAAGTAAAAACCGCCTGATGACGTTGAGCCCTACTGCCAGCATAGTAAGGAGGTGTGCAGGATCCCTTCTGCGCAGTTAGAAAGCTTGTGGCATGACCAGACAGGCTTTGGGTGCAGGTGGAAGACCGAGAGGAGGTTGAGGAGGCAGAAGCATTGGAGGAACTTTGACATAAAGAGGATTGACGCACAACTCGTGGGGACGGCAAGACTTGGACAGCAGCCCCTTGTCCTGCTGTCACCATAGTTACCCAGTGCCCAGTCAGCGACATGTAACGCCCCTGTCCATGCCTACTCGTCCAAGTGTCTGTGGTGAAATGCACCCTGTCACACACAGAGTTTCTCAAAGAAGCGGTGATGTTGTGTGCGACATGCTGGTGGAGCGCAGGCACACTTTTCTTAGAGAAGTAGTGCCGACTGGGCATCTGGTACTGGGGCACTGCGACGGACATAAGGTCTCGAAAATCCTCTGTGTCCACCAGGCGGAAAGGCAGCATTTCTGTAGCCAAGAGCTTGCAGATGGTAAAATTCAACCTCTTAGCTTTCTCATGGCTAGGAGGAAATGGTCTTTTACTTGTCCACATCTGAGGGACCGAGGGCTGGCTATTGTGCTTAGACGGGGTTGATAAGGGTGTCACCGG
The DNA here is from genome assembly GCF_046119375.1 of Phyllobates terribilis. Classification (NCBI taxonomy): domain Eukaryota; kingdom Metazoa; phylum Chordata; class Amphibia; order Anura; family Dendrobatidae; genus Phyllobates; species Phyllobates terribilis. The sequence continues at coordinate 275,320,443 of NW_027362765.1, forward strand.
CAAACTGCCGGTCTGTGAGGAAGATGCAGGCGGACATGTTAGGTTGCCTTGATCCAAAGGTGGTGCTATCGATGTCGGACAGCGCTCAACACCAGCTGGTGTTACCACCTCCAAAGAAAATGATGACCTGCCAATCACGCTGGCTGTTGCGGGTAAAGAGGTGGCAGGTCTGCGCCCCAAAACAGGTGTGACTGCTGTCCCCCCAGTCACAGAGGATGAAGAGGCCGCGGATGCACAAGATATGGCAGACGGTGGTTGGCCCGGCCGGCTAGGCCGCATTGTAGCACACTGAGCTTCCCACTGCAACTTATGCTTCATGTCCATGTGCCGGTTCATGCATGAAGTACTCAAACTATGTATTTTTTGGCCTCTACTTAGCTTTTGCTGACAAATGTTACAGATAACACGAGTTGGGTCATCTTTATCGATCTGAAAAAATGCCCAGGCTATGCAAGGCTTAGCACCCATGCGACCTGAAGAGCCACCACGACTTGTGGTGAGAGGCAGAGTTGTGTTTGAGGATGCAGTTGTTGACGTGCTTCCAGTACTACGTCTCTGTCCAGGAAGGCGAAACCTGACCTCGTCGTCACTAGCATCTTCCTCCACCTCCTCTGCTGACCTCATCTCTTGGCTGACTGTGGGTTGACAGTAAGTGGGATCTCCAACCTCATCATCATCACCCTGTGCGTTATCACACCCGTCGTCCTCAGAGCCAACCTGTTCCTGCCCTGACAAAAAAGTTGTCGCTCCAATCAGGTATTTGAGTCTCATCATCGTCTTCCTCATTGTCTCCACCAACAGGAGTTACAGTTTGGGAATGAGGGTCTACATTATGGTCAGAACCTTCTGCGTCTGGTCCTGGATCCGACTCATAAAGATTCTGGGCATCAGTGCAGATCATTTCCTCGTCTGGATTCACAGAAGCGCTGGAGTCGACCTCTGATTCCCAGGCTATAGTATGAGTAAACAGCTCTGCAGACTCAACCATCTGTTCTACCTCATACTCAGACGGGCAGCTGGAGATTTGGGAGCTGTGAGGAAGCAAGTGCGATTTGGGTGACACCTTTGAGGACTGGAATATTTGTGATGTTGAAGTTGATGTGGAGGAGAGCCCACTTAAAGGAGCACTTGATATCCGTTGAAGCACCTGCTGTTTTTGTGCCTCATATGGAATTTGTAGCGATTGGCGTGGCTGTAAGAAAGGGATCTTATCACATTGTCCGCTAAAAGAAGTAGACATTTTAGTTTGGCTGGAAGATGGTCTTTCTTCTGCAGATGTTACTGTTGCTTTAACACCTACCCCACGGACACAACCTTTTTTCCCCTTCCCAACACACCTATTCCCCTTTCCACCAGCAGCAGGCCTTTTTCCACTCATTTTGGTGGTTAACTAATTCACAACTCTGGAGTTGTTTGCACAAAAAAACAATGGATGGGAACCAAGCAGAGCTGAGTGGCCAAACTGTGGTATTAGGCCAAAACTATTGGCTGGGTTAGATGCAGAAAAAAATTATATTCAATTTGCAACCTGATGGAGGTCAGTATAGATGGACTAATAGAACAAGTCCCACACACAGCTAGAAGCCCAAATATTTTTTCAGAGGTAGATGCAGAAAAAAAATATTCAGTTTGCAACCTGATGGAGGTCAGTATAGATGGACTAATAGAGAAAGTCCCACACACTGCTAGAAGGCCAAATATTTTTTCAGAGCTAGATGCAGACCAAAAATTATTTTGAATTTGCAACCTGATGGAGGTCAGTATAGATGGCCTAATAGAACAAGTCCCACACACTGCTAGAAGGCCAAATATTTTTTCAGAGCTAGATGCAGAAAAAAATTATATTCAGTTTGCAACCTGATGGAGGTCTGTATAGATGGATTAATAGAACAAGTACCACACACAGCTAGAAGCCCAATATTTTTTCAGAGGTAGATGCAGAAAAAAATATATTCAGTTTGCAATCTGATGGAGGTCAGTATAGATGGACTAATACAACAAGTCCCACACACAGCTAGAAGCCCAATATTTTTTCAGAGGTAGATGCAGAAAAAAATTATATTCAATTTGCAACCTGATGGAGGTCAGTATAGATGAAGTAATAGAACAAGTCCCACACACAGCTAGAAGCCCAAATATTTTTTCAGAGCTAGATGCAGATAAAAATTATTTTTATTTTGCAACCTGATGGAGGTCAGTATAGATGGACTAATAGAGAAAGTCCCACACACTGCTAGAAGGCCAAATATTTTTTCAGACCTAGATGCAGAAAAAAATTATATTCAGTTTGCAACCTGATGGAGGTCAGTATAGATGGACTAATAGAGAAAGTCCCACACACTGCTAGAAGGCCAAATATTTTTTCAGAGCTAGATGCAGAAAAAAATTATATTCAGTTTGCAACCTGATGGAGGTCTGTATAGATGGATTAATAGAACAAGTCCCACACACAGCTAGAAGCCCAATATTTTTTCAGAGGTAGATGCAGAAAAAAATATATTCAGTTTGCAGCCTGATGGAGGTCAGTATAGATAGACTAATACAACAAGTCCCACACACAGCTAGAAGCCCAATATTTTTTCAGAGCTAGATGCAGAAAAAAATTATATTCAATTTGCAACCTGATGGAGGTCAGTATAGATGGAGTAATAGAACAAGTCCCACACACAGCTAGAAGCCCAAATATTTTTTCAGAGCTAGATGCAGATAAAAATTATTTTTAATTTGCAACCTGATGGAGGTCAGTATAGATGGACTAATAGAGAAAGTCCCACACACTGCTAGAAGGCCAAATATTTTTTCAGAGCTAGATGCAGAAAAAAATTATATTCAGTTTGCAACATGATGGAGGTCAGTATAGATGGACTAATAGAGAAATTCCCACACACTGCTAGAAGTCCAAATATTTTTTCAGAGCTAGATGCAGAAAAAAATTATATTCAGTTTGCAACCTGATGGAGGTCTGTATAGATGGATTAATAGAACAAGTCCCACACACAGCTAGAAGCCCAATATTTTTTCAGAGGTAGATGCAGAAAAAAATATATTCAGTTTGCAACCTGATGGAGGTCAGTATAGATGGACTAATACAACAAGTCCCACACACAGCTAGAAGCCCAATATTTTTTCAGAACTAGATGCAGAAAAAAATTATATTCAATTTGCAACCTGATGGAGGTCAGTATAGTCGGAGTAATAGAACAAGTCCCACACACAGCTAGAAGCCCAAATATTTTTTCAGAGCTAGATGCAGATAAAAATTATTTTTAATTTGCAACCTGATGGAGGTCAGTATAGATGAACTAATAGAGAAAGTCCCACACACTGCTAGAAGGCCAAATATTTTATCAGAGCTAGATGCAGAAAAAAAATATATTCAGTTTGCAACCTGATGGAGGTCAGTATAGATGGACTAATAGAGAAAGTCCCACACACTGCTAGAAGGCCAAATATTTTTTCAGAGCTAGATGCAGAAAAAAATTATATTCAGTTTGCAACCTGATGGAGGTCAGTATAGATGGACTAATAGATAAAGTCCCACACACTGCTAGAAGGCCAAATATTTTTTCAGAGCTAGATGCAGAAAAAAATTATATTCAGTTTGCAACCTGATGGAGGTCAGTATAGATGGAGTAATAGAACAAGTCCCACACACAGCTAGAAGCCCAAATATTTTTTCAGAGCTAGATGCAGATAAAAATTATTTTTAATTTGCAACCTGATGGAGGTCAGTATAGATGGACTAATAGAGAAAGTCCCACACACTGCTAGAAGGCCAAATATTTTTTCACAGCTAGATGCAGAAAAAAATTATATTCAGTTTGCAACCTGATGGAGGTCTGTATAGATGGATTAATAGAACAAGTCCCACACACAGCTAGAAGCCCAATATTTTTTCAGAGGTAGATGCAGAAAAAAATATATTCAGTTTGCAACCTGATGGAGGTCAGTATAGATGGACTAATACAACAAGTCCCACACACAGCTAGAAGCCCAATATTTTTTCAGAGCTAGACCAAGAAAAAAATTATATTCAATTTGCAACCTGATGGAGGTCAGTATAGATGGAGTAATAGAACAAGTCCCACACACAGCTAGAAGCCCAAATATTTTTTCAGAGCTAGATGCAGATAAAAATTATTTTTAATTTGCAACCTGATGGAGGTCAGTATAGATGGACTAATAGAGAAAGTCCCACACACTGCTAGAAGGCCAAATATTTTTTCAGAGCTAGATGCAGAAAAAAATGATATTCAGTTTGCAACCTGATGGAGGTCTGTATAGATGGATTAATAGAACAAGTCCCACACACAGCTAGAAGCCCAATATTTTTTCAGAGGTAGATGTAGAAAAAAATATATTCAGTTTGCAACCTGATGGAGGTCAGTATAGATGGACTAATACAACAAGTCCCACACACAGCTAGAAGCCCAATATTTTTTCAGAGCTTAATGCAGAATAAAATTATATTCAATTTGCAACCTGATGGAGGTCAGTATAGATGGAGTAATAGAACAAGTCCCACACACAGCTAGAAGCCCAAATATTTTTTCAGAGCTAGATGCAGAAAAAAATTATATTCAATTTGCAACCTGATGGAGGTCATTATAGATGGACTAATAGAACAAGTCCCACACACAGCTAGAAGCCCAAATATTTTTTCAGAGGTAGATGCAGAAAAAAATTATTTTCAGTTTGCAACCTGATGGAGGTCTGTATAGATGGATTAATAGAACAAGTCCCACACACAGCTACAAGCCCAATATTTTTTCAGAGGTAGATGCAGAAAAAAATATATTCAGTTTGCAACCTGATGGAGGTCAGTATAGATGGACTAATAGAGAAAGTCCCACACACTGCTAGAAGGCCAAATATTTTTTCAGAGCTAGATGCAGAAAAAAATTATATTCAGTTTGCAACCTGATGGAGGTCTGTATAGATGGATTAATAGAACAAGTCCCACACACAGCTAGAAGCCCAATATTTTTTCAGAGGTAGATGCAGAAAAAAATATATTCAGTTTGCAGCCTGATGGAGGTCAGTATAGATAGACTAATACAACAAGTCCCACACACAGCTAGAAGCCCAATATTTTTTCAGAGCTAGATGCAGAAAAAAATTATATTCAATTTGCAACCTGATGGAGGTCAGTATAGATGGAGTAATAGAACAAGTCCCACACACAGCTAGAAGCCCAAATATTTTTTCAGAGCTAGATGCAGATAAAAATTATTTTTAATTTGCAACCTGATGGAGGTCAGTATAGATGGACTAATAGAGAAAGTCCCACGGACTGCTAGAAGGCCAAATATTTTTTCAGAGCTAGATGCAGAAAAAAATTATATTCAGTTTGCAACATGATGGAGGTCAGTATAGATGGACTAATAGAGAAATTCCCACACACTGCTAGAAGTCCAAATATTTTTTCAGAGCTAGATGCAGAAAAAAATTATATTCAGTTTGCAACCTGATGGAGGTCTGTATAGATGGATTAATAGAACAAGTCCCACACACAGCTAGAAGCCCAATATTTTTTCAGAGGTAGATGCAGAAAAAAATATATTCAGTTTGCAACCTGATGGAGGTCAGTATAGATGGACTAATACAACAAGTCCCACACACAGCTAGAAGCCCAATATTTTTTCAGAGCTAGATGCAGAAAAAAATTATATTCAATTTGCAACCTGATGGAGGTCAGTATAGTCGGAGTAATAGAACAAGTCCCACACACAGCTAGAAGCCCAAATATTTTTTCAGAGCTAGATGCAGATAAAAATTATTTTTAATTTGCAACCTGATGGAGGTCAGTATAGATGAACTAATAGAGAAAGTCCCACACACTGCTAGAAGGCCAAATATTTTTTCAGAGCTAGATGCAGAAAAAAATTATATTCAGTTTGCAACCTGATGGAGGTCAGTATAGATGGACTAATAGAGAAAGTCCCACACACTGCTAGAAGGCCAAATATTTTTTCAGAGCTAGATGCAGAAAAAAATTATATTTAGTTTGCAACCTGATGGAGGTCAGTATAGATGGACTAATAGAGAAAGTCCCACACACTGCTAGAAGGCCAAATATTTTTTCAGAGCTAGATGCAGAAAAAAATTATATTCAGTTTGCAACCTGATGGAGGTCAGTATAGATGGAGTAATAGAACAAGTCCCACACACAGCTAGAAGCCCAAATATTTTTTCAGAGCTAGATGCAGATAAAAATTATTTTTAATTTGCAACCTGATGGAGGTCAGTATAGATGGACTAATAGAGAAAGTCCCACACACTGCTAGAAGGCCAAATATTTTTTCACAGCTAGATGCAGAAAAAAATTATATTCAGTTTGCAACCTGATGGAGGTCTGTATAGATGGATTAATAGAACAAGTCCCACACACAGCTAGAAGCCCAATATTTTTTCAGAGGTAGATGCAGAAAAAAATATATTCAGTTTGCAACCTGATGGAGGTCAGTATAGATGGACTAATACAACAAGTCCCACACACAGCTAGAAGCCCAATATTTTTTCAGAGCTAGACCAAGAAAAAAATTATATTCAATTTGCAACCTGATGGAGGTCAGTATAGATGGAGTAATAGAACAAGTCCCAGACACAGCTAGAAGCCCAAATATTTTTTCAGAGCTAGATGTAGATAAAAATTATTTTTAATTTGCAACCTATGGAGGTCAGTATAGATGGACTAATAGAGAAAGTCCCACACACTGCTAGAAGGCCAAATATTTTTTCAGAGCTAGATGCAGAAAAAAATGATATTCAGTTTGCAACCTGATGGAGGTCTGTATAGATGGATTAATAGAACAAGTCCCACACACAGCTAGAAGCCCAATATTTTTTCAGAGGTAGATGTAGAAAAAAATATATTCAGTTTGCAACCTGATGGAGGTCAGTATAGATGGACTAATACAACAAGTCCCACACACAGCTAGAAGCCCAATATTTTTTCAGAGCTTAATGCAGAATAAAATTATATTCAATTTGCAACCTGATGGAGGTCAATATAGATGGAGTAATAGAACAAGTCCCACACACAGCTAGAAGCCCAAATATTTTTTCAGAGCTAGATGCAGAAAAAAATTATATTCAATTTGCAACCTGATGGAGGTCATTATAGATGGACTAATAGAACAAGTCCCACACACAGCTAGAAGCCCAAATATTTTTTCAGAGGTAGATGCAGAAAAAAATTATTTTCAGTTTGCAACCTGATGGAGGTCTGTATAGATGGATTAATAGAACAAGTCCCACACACAGCTACAAGCCCAATATTTTTTCAGAGGTAGATGCAGAAAAAAATATATTCAGTTTGCAACCTGATGGAGGTCAGTATAGATGGACTAATAGAGAAAGTCCCACACACTGCTAGAAGGCCAAATATTTTTTCAGAGCTAGATGCAGAAAAAAATTATATTCAATTTGCAACCTGATGGAGGTCAGTATAGATGGACTAATAGAATGATGCTATGCCCAAAAGATTTTACTTCACTAGGTGCAGTAAAAAAATTGGTATTCTATACACAGGTGGTATATCTTGCAACACAGATAGGCTACTCCACTGACTAACACACTGTGCAATAGGCCAAAAAGGATTAGCTTTGCTAGATTCAGCCAAATGCTGTGAAAAAACTTGCACAGCACTGGCACAGACCTGCCTGGGAAAAACTGATAGGAACTGATGTAACCTAGTCCTGAAAAGGACTCCAATTACAAATAGTCTTTACTCCCACAACCTATCTATTTAAGAGCACAGACCTGCCTGATAAAAGTCGTAGAAATGCTGTAACCTAGTCCTTAAAAGGACTGCAATCACAACTATTCCCTACTCCCAAGCTATCTGTAGATTTGTGCGAAAATTGGCTTGAAATTAACAAGGTATAGCGCACACAGCAACAGCGGTGCCGTCTAACACGCAGCTGCAGCAGTGAGAAAATGGTGGCGACGGGGAAAATGGCTTGGTCTTATAGGGCAAGGACATGTGACATACACTGCCAATGACACATGCCCTTGCTTGTGTGAAAAAAAGCACTTCGCTCCGTGTGTGCGCTGCTGATAGGCTGACAGATTGCACCTCCCCACTGTAAATTCGGGAAAGAGAAAAAAAAATGGAGATCTTCATTATTCCTGCAGAGATCCATCCCCTGCCCCTCCCCCCACCCCGCTGTACACTCAAACTGCGTATTAACATTAATTTTCATCATTACTGAGAAAAAATCCAGTTATGATTTTGGTGCACGAACAGTTATCGAACATAACCTCGAACAGCCGAATTTTTCTCAAATCGTTCGTGTTCGCCGAACGGCTCGAACACCACCCAAAACAGCTCGAATTTGAGATTGGCGAACAGTTCGAGTAGAACAACGCTCATCTCTACATATGACATGAGAGATGAGAAGTAAATTTGTCTCGCTGCAGTGAGCAATTGTGCAGCATTTTGAAAACTTCTGTTACTGGACTCCTCTCCCTTTCTTTGGCAGTTGCACAGTGGTGCGCCTTGTAGATGAGGAGCAGGAAGAACATATTCTCCAGTAGATAACAAGCGCTGCATCAAGTGGCCTCTGCTCCTCTTCCTCCACCTTAACATCACACACAGTACCGTCCTCAGAGATGTCATCCCAATTAACCTTGTTTTCACCCAAGTCACAACTCTCCAACCAGCCAACTGACTATGGGGAAGCACAGATGGGCGAGTCTGCAGAGCTGTTCACACATTCTATCCCAGGTCATCAGAGGTCTGATTCAAAATTTCAGAAACTCAAGAGGGGGAAAGCATGTGTAGAAATGTCCAATTTTTTTTTCAGTTGATCTGGGCCCAGACGAAGTAGGGCCCTAGAAGTGTCCAAACCCTTGTCACCACCTTGTAACCCCTGGGGGTGGGCATGGATGGGTTGGAGAAAGAAAGAAATACACACCAGAACATGGAGAACTAAACTAATATACAACTGGGGTTGGAGAACTAAACTACTAAACAGCTAAGGTTGGAGAATGAAACAAATACTCACCAGAACATGGAGAACTAAACTAATAGAAAACAGGGGTTGGAGAACTAAACTAATAAGACAACAGGGATTGGAGAACTAAACTACTAAACAGCTAAGGTTGGAGAATAAAACAAATACACACCAGAACATGGAGAACTAGACGAACAGAAAACAGGGGTTGGAAAGCTAAACTAAAAAGACAACAGGGGTTGGAAAACTAACCTACTAAGCCACTAGGGTTGGAGAACTAAACCACCACACACCAGGGGATGGAGAACTAAACCACTAGACACCAAGGTGTCACTAGACAGCAAGTGTTGGAATCCCCAAGGCTTGCGGGACAAACCTCTGTATCCAACACTTCCTCCAGTGCTTCTGCATCCTCCAACTCCTCTAGGGCCTCCACCTGCACCCTCAGCCTCGGCCTTACTGAGACACACATTCCAACAGTGCAGTGAGAATCCCCCCCACCTCCGTACTGTGCAGCCAGGTCTCACTGCAATCAGGCAGTGTTAAAATTAATATGCCTTGGAGATCGCAGTCATTCGACTGAAGAGTTGTGGACAGCGCTCCAGGCCGAGTTTGAGCAATGGCTGTCTCCATTGAACCTGGCGCAAGGGAAGGCTGTGTGCGATAATTATGCAAACCCGATGGGGCCCTACGCCAGGGCAACATCAGACAAGTGCCTTGCATGGGTCGCATCCTCAACCTGATGGTACAGCAATTTCTCCGCCACTATCCCGACCTGGATGCGCTGCTGCAGAAACCACGGTCTCTGCGTGCTCACTTAAAACTATAAAAGTGAGCAAGATCTTCAGTATAAAAGCCAGACTACTAGACAACAAGCAAACTCCTTCATGATGATAGAGACCACCATCTCCTTAACTTGCTGGTAGTTTTCTGTGGGAATGTGCTTGTCTCCAACCAGCCTGGAATATCCAGTGAATGGCACGCCATGGTTTGGTATTAGCACCCAGTACCAGAAGCAAAGCCATCCACAATTTCCATACTTCAGAAATTTTATTTGGTAGACTGGCTGAGAAAGCATTAGTTTCTCACAAAGAAGCTGAAAACACTGAGTGGCAGTAGGTGTACGTTTCTTCAGCATGACCTGCTTGTTATGGTTAGATATCAGAGGGAGAACATAACTGGGCTTTGCCAAGGTGCCATATCGCATCTTAAATCTTATAGACCCTGCACTTGCGGCCTTACATTCTACAGGATGGTGGGGAAGGAGACAGTAGGTTGGGGAGTTGCTTTAGCTCCGGTGGTGTTGAGGTGAGGTGGCAGTGAGGCAATGGCAGGCTGTAGGCTGTCTTGAAGAGATGGGTTTTCAGGTTGTATCTGAGTGATCTGAATGTGGTGGCTAATCGGATGTGTTGAGGCACAGAATGCCAGAGGATGGGGGATATTTGGTAGAAATATTGGAGGTGATTGGGTGAGGAACAAATAAGTGTGGATAGAAGGAGATCTGGAGAGGACTGGAGATTACAGAAGGGAATATATTGGGAGATTAGTTCAAAGATGTACGGAGAAGAAAGGTTATGGATGGCTTTGTACGTCAGAGTTAGTAGTTTGAACTCTGGGCAATTGGGAGCCAGTGAAGGGATCTTTTAGATTGCAATCTTATGGATCGCTGGAGCCAGTTCACAGTAAAAAAGCAGTGTCAGAGTGTCTGGGAACCTTCCCACACACTTTTCTTAGCCAGGGATGCTTCTCGGTAGGGTTGGAATGGCCCACCAGAGAAGCGGAGACTCCTCCGGTGGGCTCTGGCTTCTCCATCAGGAGAGTTCAAAGCACAAACCTTGCAGGTTGTGATGATGATGAGGCCATCCATCTCCTTAGTTTTCTGTTACTTGGAATGCTGCCAGCCACCCACCCACCCACAGGCTGTAATACTAAACTGCCACATCTCTTGACAGCTGCTTGCACTTGAAATGTTGCTTTAGGCTCGTGGAGGTGGAAACTTTTCACAACCTTATGGCGGTGACGGCCAGGTCTCCATACTCGGTCCCCAGCCGCCACTATTTCTCCTGGCGTCGTCCCCACCTTCCACAAGCACGGGTCCCAGAACATTACCTGTGCCCTCCCAAGTGCACTTAGTGGGAAGGACCGCCTAACCATAAACATTTGAATGTGGCCAGGGACGGTACATCCCACTGGAGCCAGGCCCCAGCAAAAAAACAGCCATAGAGTGTCCAGGAACCTTCCCACAGACTTTTCTTAGCCAGGGCTGATTCTCATTATGCCTGTTTAGCACACAAACTACAGGGGTGTTTTACTTTTAATATCTGACATTTTGATTGTCATTCAAGCTGATTCCCATAGAAAAGTACCAGCAGCAACCTAAGGAGATGGTGGAACATATAACATTAGTAACAGAAGAAAGTATTTTTTAGTGTGGATGAGGCCTGTATAACATAGAAGATATGCTACGAACAATTTCAAACTGAGATGTCCCCTGCTCTATCACATTAGTAATAGAAGAAAGTATTTTTTTTATTCTGGATGAGGCCTGTATAACATATGAGATATCCTCCAAACAAATTCAAACTGAGATATCCCCTGTTGTGTAACGTTAGGAATCGAAGAAAGTATTTTTTGACTGTGGATGAGGACTGTATAACACAGAATATATGCTCCAAGACATTTCAAACTCAGATCTAACCTGCCGAATCACGTTAGTCACAGCAAAAAATAGATTTTTTTACTCTGCATAAGCTCTGCATACAGCTGAATTTCACCACCACTAAAATAGTATGTGGCTTTCAGCAAAGTGTATTGCGTTTGTGACACCAAAAAATCTTTTGTGGACTGCGGCTAGCAACAGAAAAAATATATTTTTTGACTCTGAAAACACCTGAAGTTCACCGCCACTAACGTAATAGCTGACGTATAGCAGAGTGTATGACGTTTGCCACTCAAAAAAATCTTTGGTGAACTCTGCCTAGCAAGACAAAAAAATTTTTTTTTTTACTTTGAAAACAGCTGAGTATCACCGCCACTAAGATAGAAGGTGTCTTTTAGCAGAAAAATCTTTGGTGGACTGTGGCTAGCAACAGAAAAAAAATATTTGTTTTACTGTTCATAAAGCTGAAGTTCATGCACCAAAAAAATGACAAAATGGGCTAACACAGCTTGCACTATCATATTAGCAAATGAAAAAAAAGGTTTTTGTGCTTTGAACTCAGAAGCTGTGCACTGACAAGCTCTGCAGATAGCTGAATTTCAACCTCACAAAATCAAAAAGTGGCCTACAAGGGCTTTCTTTCTTTATCACATTAGCAAGTGCAAAAACAGATTGAAGGTCTGCATGGAGCACAGACAGTACAACCGATGCACAGCACTGTTCTATGGCATGGGCCCTGCTCTTTCTGTCAGAATCTCAGTAATTGCACAAAAACAGAAATAAGTGCTGCAAGGTCGATTGAAAAGGTTCTCAGCACAGGACTTATCTACACTATCTGATTTCCACAGAAGCGCCCATCTATCTAACTAATATCTCTCATTACACAGGAGCTGGATGCAGAAGCAGCGTCTAACACAATTGACATGCATAAAATAGCGCTGAGGGAACATGGCCAGTTTTTATATGGAGAGGACATGTGATGTCAGCAGCCAATTGCAAAAGCCCTTGTGTCTGGGACACAAAGGATGCTTCCTGTGCTCTGATTAGCTAGCTGCGCTTTTCTGACTTAAAGTTACCGCCTACAGGAAAAAAAAAACAGTGTGCTGCTGATCTGACCTGTTCTGAGCTATCACCAGCCCCCCCACTCATCTGCCACATCTCCCCGCTAATCATACGCAAGCACTATGCTAGCAAAACTGTTAAAAATGCTATAGTTGCCCCGCAATCACGTAACCACAGAAAGTCGCCGAACGTTACCGATTTTCCCGAATTTAACAAATTTTGCTCGCCTTTCCGACCACAAATCTGAATGTGCCACATTCATGTCAAACTTAAGTTTGGAAATCGGATTTCGAACATATTCACTCATATGTCATCTAGAGGATGAAGTGCAACTAATGCTATCAGTGGGTTTACTGTAGGACTTAGTTAAAATGTGGCCATTTTTGATATACAGTACAGACCAAAAGTTTGGACACACATTCTCATTTAAAGATTTTTCTGTATTTTCATGACTTTGAAAATTGTACATTCACACTGAAGGCATCAAAACTATGAATTAACACATGTGGAATTATATACTTAACAAAAAAGTGTGAAACAACTGAAAATATGTCTTATATTATAGGTTCTTCAAAGTAGCCACCTTTTGCTTTGATGACTGCTTTGCACACTCTTGGAATTCTCCCGTCTCATGCTGCACATAACACATCTGCATCTCTGGCTGCTATGGGCATAAAAGGGGACAAACTTATGGTGTGGCACCCATGCTCCTCTGACCTCAACCCCATTGAGAACCTCTGGAGCATCATCAAAAGGAGTGTCTATGATGAAGGGAGGCAGTTCACATCTAAGCAACAGCTCTGGGAGGGTATTCTGTCCTCATGCAAAACAATTGAAGCAGAAACCATGCAAAACCTGACAAATTCAATGGACAAGAGAGTTCAGAAGCTCCTTTCGAACAAGCGGTCTTATGTGCAAATGTAACATCACCTAGAATAAAGTTTTGAGTTGAAAACTGTTTGATTTCAGTTTGTAATAACCTGCTAATGCTTATAATTTAAAAAATTACCATTTTTTTGTTCTTTATTAAAATGAAAAGGTTGAAAACTCTGCTGTGCATAATAATTTGGAACATGCATTTTGAGTGCAGTTTGAGTTTTTTATTTTTTTAAAAATATACTGTTATCATAGGCAGTTTGTACAAAAACCTTTCAATTGTACTCTAATAGTTATTTGACTGGAAAATTACAATGACTACAATTCATATAGGTAATTTGGGAAAATCTGAGAAAATATTATTTGCATAATAATTTGGAACACAGTGTATAAGATGCACCCAAGTTTGGACAACCAATACACGCAAAGGAAATAAACTTGTGTATAACAAAATATAAGTAATTGCAATAATTTTCTGGGAGAAATACTTCATTTTCTGAAACTATTTCAAGGGTGACAACACTTTTGGTCCTGACTGTATATGTTTTACACTTATGAAAGGTTGAAATAACTTCAACTATCTACAGACAGCACCTGATATGCTCCAAATTTATATAAATTCTATTCTAAATAAACATGGCAGTGTGGCTAAAGTTTGCAATGTTGCATCTGCACAAACCTCAAGACTACTGAAGCAATGCCCTTAAAATGAGAGCAAAGTAGAGATTTTTGGCTGTAATGCCTTGCCCCACATTTGGCAAAAATCATGCAAAGAGTATCAACCCTGACACCTCATACCAACTGTCACTGATGGTGGCGTAGACAAGATTTTGGCATGTTTTGCAGCCACATGACCTATGCACATTAAACTCAATGAGTTTACCATAACTCCTCTGAATACCAATGTACACCAACAAATATACAACACAAGGTGTTGCAATGACCAAGTCAAAATCCAGACCTCAATCTGATTGAAATTGGGTGGCAGGAAGTTAAGAGAGCTGTGCATGAACAAGTGTCCACAAGCTATCTTTTCCTTCAGAAAGATGTGAGAGACTGATAAAGTCAAATAGAATAGAGCAAACTTCTTTTGAAAAGAAAAACTATTTTGTTTTTAATTGAGAATTTATTTTGTTAAACATTTTTTTCTCTCTTTTAAGTCCCTAAGTTCCAGTAGGAGACTTAAGCATACGATCCTCTCACAGCTCAAACAAAATATAGCATTATTTCAATATTGCAGTGTATTAGGTCTGGTACTGACAGACAGGTGTTGAAAGGCATCCATATTTGAAAGGACTTTAGGCCATTCAACAAATAGATTGCCTACGAATAATTTTTAACTTTATCCTTCTTTAACCTTTTTGAAAAATGTGTGCAGCTTAGCAGGAGGATGCTTGGCCAAGCATGACTCAACAAACTCATCATAATTTATGCACAAATCTGTCATAAATTAAGACATAAATGTACATTAGTCAATGGTACTTCACCTGAAAGATGCATCAAATTAATTAAGAAGTATGTCTACGAAAACCCAGTATTGATGAATTTGGACTAAGGTGTTAAAAAAGTGGCAAGCTGTTTCAGCCTCAGTGCAAAGCCCTAAGTAAAAAGCATAAGTCGAAGATTTTTCAATCCCTTACAAAATCACAAGTGAATAAATGATGTATAGAACTTTTACAGGTATTGCACTGATGGTAGAGATGAGCAGATTAGGCAGAATTCAAATTTGGCTATTCACATGGATTTTTCCAGGAAACTTGATCCACAGAGAAATTATTCTTTGCAAATTCAATGTTACTTATTATTCTCTGAGGTCTTTTTAGAACCCATAGCATAATAAACGTGATTGTAAAAAAATTATCATCAGACACTAGGTAAGCACTTCCAGGTCTGATGAATCCCAGGAGGGTTCTGTGCAAGAGCGTGAACGGTCATGATGTCATGATGACACAGTATTTGCATATGCACAGAATCATCCCAGGGTTAGCGTGAGAGTCCCAGGGATTTAGGTGCGAGTGGCATTGATAAGAAGGTGCGTAGAGGACCAGACAGATTATGGTGAATGGCGGAGGGGCTGAAAGTGAGCAGTATGATTAGTATAAGGATTTTTTTTTAACCTTTTGATGGCCTTTTCAGTTCAGAAAAATGGCAGCAATTCAGGCAGAAGCGAATTGCAAAAAATCTGAATTTTGAGAATGCAGATTTATGTAAAACTCAAGTATATTTCAATTCTACTCTAATGTGTGCTCTCATCTCTAGTATTGGATAATTCAATAAATAACTTAATATCTGATGTTTTTATGAATATTTACTTTCTGTATTAAGATTGGATTTCGGATGATCTTTGATCGATCATTAGGTATTCTATATTGAAGGATTTTTATTGTATGAACTGTCAACTCCAAAGTATGCCGTTGACATTTGTTCAAAGTCAGCACAATTATAAAAATATACATGGTATCTAATCTGTGTATTGAGTTTCTTTTGTCTGCATGTTTCATAGTTAATGCCAAGTCAAGAGAGCTTGTTTTTTAATTCACTGAAATTTGATAATGTTACTTTGGATAATGGGAGTCGTGACCTACAACATATATCAAGCATACATCCATGATGTCAGACACTGCAATGGAGATCAGACTTGAAAGTATATGTGTTCTGTTGTCATTGATTGCTTTAAAGAACTCTAGAGGGGAAAAAAAAAGTCTACTTCTGTCTTAAAATGTCAAAATCCCTACATATAGCATTTAAATTGATCTAATTACAAATGTTTATGTGGTTAGAAGACTTTGTTTTATTGATTTCATTTGGCTCCTTGAATTGTTTATTCGGTTTTAGCCACCCTCGTTTTGTATTTCAAATCTAAACCGCAAGCTATTTGTCAGCTCATGACAAGCTATTATATTTACAAAGGAAACACATCAATGTATTGTACATACAAACCTCCTCCTTGGTACTTAGTAAGAAACTTCAAGCTAAGGCAATCCATCTCTTAAATGCTTTGTGCCTACACATTTAGCTTTCTACTAATTGTGATGTAGAACACAAAACTAAAACATATAATTTTCATGGTTCAAAATGTCTTATTTCTTGTAAATAAACTTTGATCAGGACTTTAATGAGATGCATACAAGTTAAGACAAAATTGCTCCAATAAAGATGTAACCAGCAGCCCTTACCGAAGCTCTGTCCAATTACTCTCCTAATCTGTAAACATAAAAATGGGAATTTTATTCTATACGAATTGGTTATTCACTGATTAATAATGTAAAAGTGGATTTGATGCTTTGTGTTTTTATGTCACTTTTCTTTTTAATTGATTTATACACTGATATTCTGAATATTGTAAACAAATGAGCAAAAACAGGACTGCTTGTTTTCTAGATTGTTTATTCTTTAAAAAATTAGTTTTAAAAAAATGTAACCAGATACAGAATTACAAAGATAAAATGTTCAGATTACGTATAATGTATATGAAAAAATGGCGCACATAGGTTTACCATATAAGGGCAATTCAGGATACAACAAATCTGGGTTAGAAAGGCGAACATTAGGAAGCAAGAGGAAAATTAATGAAAAATTGAAGAGACGGATAATACAAATGGTAACCAAATAGCCAAGAACAACTTCCAAGAGATTAAGTGTAAACACTGAGGTCAAAGTGCATTAATGCCAAATCGCAAAAGTGGACTTCATGGAAGATGACTGATGAGAAAACCACTATTTCATCATAAAAAAGCAAGACGGAATTTGCTAAAAATGCATAGTGACAAGGCACAAAGCTTCCAGGAGAATGTCATTTAGATAGATGAGACAAAATTGGAGCTTTTTGTCAATTTACATCAGCTCAACGTTAACTGATGCAAAAATTAAGTATATAAAGGAAAGAACATTTCACCTACACTGAAACATGGAGGAAGCTTGGTTATGTTTTGGGGCTGCGTTGCTGCATCTGGAGCAGGATGTCTTGAATTTGTACAGGTGTCAAGGCATTCTGGACTAAATGTGCTGCCCAGTGTCAGAAATCTTGGCGTGAGCTGCAGGTCATGGATCCTACAACAGGATAAAGACATTCAGCTAAAAATATCCAAGAATGGGTAAGCGCAAAGCATTGGACTATTCTGAAGGAGCTTCTATGAACCCTGATCTAAATGCAATTGAAAATCTGTCTTAGGCTGACCATGAAGTCTGGAGAAGGCACTCTTTCAACCTGAGACAGCTGAAGCAGTTTGTTTATGAAGAGGCGAAAATACCTCCGGACAGGTGCAGAACTCTCATTGCAAGTTACAGAAATTGTATTATAGAGGATATACCACTGGTTCTTTGAAAATTTGTACAAGGCGACACCTATTTAACATTGGCAACAATGCCTGTATTTATAAAGGATAACGTGCTCACTAAAATAGAAGACCACTGTAAAAAAAATGTGTTAAAGAGGCTTTCTGGATTTTTAAAATGGATAGTCGTAGTCCCCAGTGGTTAAATAGGAAATAAGACATATTACTGCATTATTAATCAAATTATTTTAGTGTTGAATTTGATGCTTTTTTAATGTATTATGCAGCTTGCATTATGTTTTGCATTGCTTCACTGTGATTTTTTTTTACTGCTTGTGCATTTCTTCCATTCTCCATATTTGATTAGATTGGACCATCTCTTCGCTCATACATATATCGGACACCAGTCCTTTCCCAAATTCATTCATTGTGGTTTACTCTCTTTTAACACAAGCAGTAATTGAAATACACGCATTGTGTTTTTTTCCGCTATGTGTGTTCTCTTTCTCACTTGCAGATTGTAAATATGACATCTGTATACATATGCTTAACATTGTATTATTTTTTACAATGGATTATGTTATTGTCCCCTTTAATGGGCTTACTTCATCTGTATGTACATAAATATTTATTAATTCATGAAATTGTTCACACAATTGTGTGAGTGACTGCAGACTTACTGATTTGGAATGGACAACCCATTTAAATCTTTTATCTTAAGAAGAGTGCTGGATCTCCTTTTCTTGTTCTACATGCTGTATGGAATACCACATCTTGCCAGTACATTTACTCCAAGCGTGAGATAATTTTTCTCCCTGATTAAGTTTGTTTATTGAACTTGATATGAAAGCATTTAGTAGTGCAAACAATATACTTTAAGCCACTATCATTATGGATAAGATAAATAAGTTATCATATGATGTGGAACAGTTGAGGAAGGTATTGATGAAAAAGACCGCTCCTGTACTGGAACTAATAAAAAATTGAGTGTGGCTTGCTACAGTATATTGTCACAAAATTGACAAATTATCAGGCCACATTTATAACACCCCTTAATTTGTGCAAAGAGAGATTTTGCTTCCTATATTAATGCACTTATCTTATGCGTGAGCTGAGGATATTTTTATATCTATGGTAGGTAACTTGAGATCTTCTTAGAATAGTTTCCTTCAGGAAAAAGTGTTTTTTTTTAAGATAGGCAAATACTTAAAGTAATTATACTCTTAACCTTCACATGATTCATTAAATGTAATAAAATTTATACTAAAACCGTTCTGAAGTGCATTACTCTTGTTTTTTTAAATTAGGCACTCCTTTGGTATCAACACTTTCTCTAGCTTGCATCTGTCTGATGAGCTTCGTAGTGAACTCTTTTGCAAGAAACCTTTCACTCAAGATAATAATTTAGGTTCCATAATTAATATCATCCATATAGTTAGATTAGCGGTAAGGTGACTATATGGATTTTTTATATTTTTTTACATTTTAGGTTTATTAGTATTTGAGATGTGGGGAGACCCCAGAGTATAATAATGGACATTACATTTGCGAATAATAACTTCTTTGGAAATCAAATATCATGTAAAAAAAGCACGAATACGCAAATACAAATTTTGCCTGATCGGCTCATTTCTAGATGTAATAGCTGCAAGGCATTAAGAGGTAACTGAGTGATTGCACCTGATGTGATAAAGCCCGCTCTTTGGCTGATGCAAACTTCAACAATGTGTGAAATGGCGCCGGGCATTTTTTTGTAATCCTCACAGATTGAATCACAAATTGTTTGAATTTGGAGGTACCTGCGAATTTTAGGAAATTTGACTTTAAGTTGACTTACAGCTTATCCTTTCATTAATCTCTAATATAAATGCATTAATGTTTTAGAATCTTGGTTTGCTGGAGCTGCTTGGCACCTTCACCAAATAAAAATGTTAAAATAAAAGCCTGACTAGTTTTGGAATTGAATTTAATAAAATTGAATGATTTTCTTCAGCATGTATATGGAAATGTAGTATATGTCTCATGCCCTTCTTCAATTAACCTAAAGCAATTTCAATATTCATTACTTCTTAGTTCAGCATTGTTGAGGTTTAATGAAGTGTATTGTACAACCCTTGTGTCATAATAAGGTTAATTTGATACCAGGATAAAGAAAATGACACTGAGTCTAGGAGACAGTGACAGCTTTTGGAAATCTCTTTGTAATGAAAGGTCAAAAACAGAGGACTACATTTCTGGTGAAAATGAAAAACACATGTAATACGACAGTATTATTTCCATGTAATGTCGAAAGGAATAGGTTATAAAAGTAAGAACAAGACAGCATGCCTTTTTCCTCATGCTATTTATATAAATAGATACAATAACATGGACAATCCCTTCCATTTTACGCTGAGAGAAGATACTTTTGCTCTTATGCATTACATAACATTATTTGCTTAGAGTTGTTCCTCAGGAGCAGATTGCTAGACTAGGCTTAGGGTACTTTCACATTGTTTTTATAGCGTTTTTGGAGCTGAAAAGGCTGGAAAAGCCACTCAAAAATGTTCTAAAGAATGGACATATTTATTTCTATGTAAACGAAAATTGCTGCTCATATGTTCAAGTTTTCGCTTCAGGCATTCAAGAGAAGCCATACATTTATAAGAAATGACATGCACAATCCTTTCGCGATTTCCTCAAGGAAGATGCTCATTGCTTTTTAGTAGACGTTAATGGGAAGGTTAAAAAGATGCCCAGGTGATTTGTGAGTGTTTTGCTTAAAAAAAGCGCTGAAACCTAAAATAAAAACAAAATGAGCATATACCCTGTAATAATACATGTAAATAAATAAATAAATAGTAATAGTACATGTAAATAAAATAGGGTACTTAGTTAAAACTATTTTGATAAAAAAAACATAAAATCCATAGCACCGAGAATCAGTAAAGACAAATAGTCAAACAGGTATCTAGATTCAACAGAGTTGAGTGTGTTGATGGCAGCTTGAACCAGCAGATATGAGTAGACAACTATGCGCCTGGTTGTAGTAGAGTTGTACAAATAGCACGCAGGGACAGCACAGCTAAGTAGAAAATCGGGTACCTTGTTGCAACAGATAACACAAAGGAACAGCAGACCTGAGTATACAATGAGCAACCTTGTTGTAAAAAGGCTGAATGTGTGAAAAACACTCGGGAACAGCAGAGATGAGTAGACAATCAACTTCCCTGTTATAGCACAGTTGGATGTGCAATAAGACTCAAGAACAAGAGAGTTGAGCCGACAATCTGGCACCTTGTAGCAGTAAAGCTGGATGTGATGACAGCACTCAGGAATAGCTGAGCTGAGTAGACAATCAGAACATGTGGTTAGATTCCTGGTTAGCAATTAATAGGAGCGTGCACTTGGTACTACAGCTGAATGCACTGATGATTCACAGCCAAGTAAGTCTGCCTTAAGGAGCCATAAATTATGGCATCAAAGGTGCATGCCGAGTCACCATAGCAAGCCAGCTACCTGGGAAAGAGTTAGCAGAGCCCAGTGCTCATGCTGGGACAGATGAGTGGCAGCCAAGATGCTGCAGTGGGGAGAGAAGAGTTGACCTTCACTACATTTACACAGTCCTGGTTGTAAGCTTTCTAGGTGTAATAGCTCTTTAACCTCCCTGCTTTTTGATGTTATAGTGCATCAAGGGTCTTAGATAATTGGTGCACCTTGAAGTACTATGATATTAACCTCCTTCAGTGCCTCAAGTCTGATCAGAGCATTGCACAAGGTAGGGCGGACTTGATTTTATTCATGATCACAGGAACTGGCATCACTAAGGAAATATCCAAAAGCCAGATAAAGGTCTTCAGAAATGTTTCCTGAAAAATCCTGTTGTGATATACTAGTGGTAAAAAAGGGTTCACAATGTAACATAGTGAAATAGCTTTTCTGGAAGAAAAAAGGAAACTCATAGGGCTCCGAAATTCTTGAATGTCTCCAAGTTTCAGAATTTTCAAATTTCAAGTTCTAGAATGTCATTATCAAGATTAAAAATCCAAATTTTGCTTGAGGTCCTAAAGGTCAAAGGTCCTGAAAGGTATAAAAAAGGCTGCTGCTCATTCAAACAGGGTACTCTATTAGCCTAAGGGAAATAAACAGATGCTGCGAACTTGCGAGGGCTCTGATTAACATATATGTTAAGTTTTATGGACAGGCATGTTTGATTTTATATGGTATTAGGCATTGGGGGATTGTGAGTTAGGAACACTTTGGGGTACTAGATTTGAGACAGCAAAATTCTGCCTAAATTTGGTGGATTTTGGCTATCTATTCTAAATTTAAGCTATTCAGCAAATAAGAAAAAATAGTAAATTTACCCCTTCAAATGTAGTTAAAGCCAGAGAGGCATTTATTTTTCTTTTGTGTTTTTTTTTCATCTGTTTTGCACAAAATATTCATCTATGTATATAAGGATCCTTTCTCAAGCCACGTATAATAACATAAAATTTATAAATGCATTTTATACAAAACACATTAAAAGGGTAAGTGATTGATATTAACATAACGTACTCTTACAAACTCAGAAATACAAATAGTTCTAGAGGAAATGAAGTCCTCCATATAGTCCCATCAATAAAGTACACTAGCTGCATAACAAGTTAATGTTTTGTAACAAAACAAAGAAGAACATTTGGGTCTCCTTGGTTGCATTGTAGTGTCTTCATTGTGAATTATGTATGTACAGCAATCAAACTATTATAAGTGAAAAGCCTTGTTCTTTTAGGCATGAATGGAAAACTCTTGAACTTTAGCTTTTACTTGACATGACAGAGTTTAATCTGAGATTTGACATAACTTGGAGGGTGATGGCTGCATCGCACACCTTTTACTTACAATCCAAATTTACAATAATAACATGCTAGAAAGTTATTATTCATAGTCCAGCATTATATGAGAGTCCTTAGATGATATAGTTGACTATTTATACTAATATAATGAGAGATCATCGAATAATTTGCAAAGATTTGTATTCAATAAATCATGTGGACATTACAGAGAAATTTGATTTACAGCAAAGTTATATCTGTAAATTGAATGTTCCTTATTCTCTGTGGTCTCTCTCTAGACCCCAAAGCAAAACAAATGGAGAATATAAAAAAAACAATAATAGTCACCTGTGTATTATTATTATAATACCTGTGTCATCATCCCTGCAGTCTGCTGTCCAGTCCTCTGTTTCTCTTCTTTTCCTCTATCCCCTTAGCTTGCATTCTATTCTGCCATTTTATTATATGCCTTGGTTTCATTTGTCAACTGGGTCTCTGATGTCAATGTAGTGACTAAGCCTTGAGTAACACACATCATCATGTCATGATGTCGCGACACGGGCCGTGAATTCTTGGCATGCAGTGATATCAGAGGCCTAGTCAATGATGGTTGCCATGGCATGGAGTGAAGTTACCGAAGAATATGCAAGCAATGGGAGAAGGGAAAAAATAGAGGCATGGAGGACCGAACAGCAGACTGTGGGGCGGCGCAAATGCATTTAACCATTTGCTGCAGCTGGCCACCATTTTGTTGAATTCATGTGGAGCGAAATTGCAGAAAATCTCTATTATGAAAAATATGAATTTTTCTAAAATTCAAGGAGAGATCAATTCCATTCAAATAAATTTGCTCATCTATAAATAAAATGTAAAACATAATGTTTTCATGATGCAATGTAGGAGGAAGCATATACAAGAAGGTGCTCTGGAAAGATAATGATGCGCCCCCTGGGCTGTGGGGTACTCGGTGACCAGGTCCGTGACCCTGGGCGGTCAATCAAAAGGGGTATATTTACAGGGGATTTATAGTTTTTATATATATACAGTAGTTCGTGACGCCACCTGTGGTATGCGTCTAAAGGGAGCTGCCGCTGCGGAGCAGGTCCTCTGGAGCTGATGTTAGTGCAGCAAAGCTGGTGTGGCTCTCCACAGGTAGAGCTTAGCTCCAAGGCAGTGTAGAAGTTATAGGTGATGCTGGGCGTTGTAGTGCAGGGGTGATGGTGCAGATAATAATCACAGAGACAGTGGAGTGCAGTCTTCCAAGTTTACTCACAGTTATTAAGTTCCTCAGGTTACAGGTTCCAGACTACAACCTCCCACGTCATGCTGCGTTCACCAGGCAGGGGTTCAGCAATCCCTCAGGTAATTCAAGAGTGCCTGACAGGACCCCTTTCTATGTGCCTTCCTCAGTCGTCTTCCTGCGCTGGCTCTCATCCTCCTGCCCTGCCCCTCACAATCAGTGTCCCAATCCGGTAGCCTCGGTCTTGTCGGGCGACCTGCAGTCCCCTGGACCCTTTGTGGCCACCTTTTCAGCGACATAACTGCAGTTGTGGCCACTGCACCTTGCAAATACAGCAACCTCCGGTTCCTAGCTGAGCCTTGTAGCTCTCCACTAGTTTAGGGGCCGGTCCCTCTGCAGCTCGATCCCTCCACCTCCTGGCAGATTCGGGCGTATGGGTGGACTCCAGCACTTCCCGTACCCCTGGGATCCCTTCTGTTCCTGGAGCCTTTCTCCTGCTCCCTCTCCTCTCTTCTCTCCTTCTCCTGGGCCTCTCACTAGGGCCGCCTCTGGAGCAGAGCTCCTGCAGAGCCTCTGCTCCCCTCACTTTCCTCCTCCAACTGAACACACTCTCTCAAGATGGCTTCCCATTTTAAACAGTTACTGAAGTGCTCCCCTGATCTACGTCCTCCACCCACACCCACTACATGGTTCCCCCTCACTTGGTTCCCCTCCACTCCAGCCAGGGACCAGGGATTGTGCACTCCCTTAGGAGTAATCTTGCCCTGCCCTACTGAAGTGGATGTGTGGGATGCAGGTGTTAGGGTACCGGGCAGCACTCTATCCTTACTTGAGAGTGGGATACCACACCTCTGGGTGAGATGCAGTACCTCTGTGGCGACTGAACCCGTAGGGGTGCCACAATAAGAACAAAGTAGAACTGCTTTGGCTAAATGCAAACCATTATGTGCAGCAGAACATTTACACTGTACATCACCCTCAAACATCATCCCCATCATCAAACATGGTGGTGGCTGCATCATTCTGTGGGGATGCTTTTCTTCAGCAGGGACAGGGAAGCTTGTCAGAGTTGATGGGAAGATGGATAGAGGTAAATACAGGGAAATCCAGGAGTAAAAACTGTTGGAGGCTGCAAAAGACTTGAGACTGGAGCATAGCTTCCCCTTCCCCGCAGGACAACGACCCTAAACATAGCTACAATGGAATGGTTTAGATCAAAGCATATTCATGTGTGAATGGCCCAGTCACAGTCCAGACCGAAATCCCATTGAAAGTCTGTGGAAACGGGCAAACATTTCAGCCTCTAGATGTGCAAAGCTGGTAGAGTTATATCCCAAAAGACTTGCAGCAGTAATTGCAGAGAAAGGTGGTCCTACAAAGTATTGAATGGGAGCCTGAATACAAATACACATCCCAATTTTTAGATTCATTTTTTAAAATAATTAGAAAACTATGTATCATTTCATTTACATTTCACAAATACTTGCTACCTAGTATTGGTGTAACACATAAAATACCAATAAAATACATTTAAGTTTGTGGATGTAACTTAAAAAAATGTGGAAAAATTCACGGAATATAAAAAAAAAATTCACGAAGGCACTGTATACATAGCACATAAGTGCATCTCTAAATCTCCAAAATGGCAGATCTTGTAGAGTATTATGGTGTGCGGTAATAAGTACTTACTAAAGGTGGATCAAGGAAGGACAACAGTAAACAATCGACAGAGACATAGGTGGCCAAGGCTCAATTCACATAGGTAAAGGCTAGTTGCTGTCAAAAGAAGAGACTTTGCTAACAAAATGTTGCTTATCATAGAGAAGTAATAGACTAAGCAGTGCATTACAGCTTTCTGCTTCTAGTTCTGCAAAGTCACAGCCTACCAACATCTCCATACTGACCATAGTAGTTCACTGCCAAAAATTCAAACTGGACCAGGAAACAATGGAAGAAGGTGGCTTGGTCTGATGAATTATGTTTTAGTTTAGATTATATGGATGACCTGTTTCCTCTGCATCTTACATTGACACTAGGATGAACCATGGAAAGAAGGCAAGTCACTGGAGGCAGTTTGATGTCTTGGCAATGATCAGCTAGGACACCTTCATCTTGATATTCATGTCTCTAAATCTGATGAAAGATAGCCAAGCCCTGCAGGCAGGTTTCTCAGTCATTACTATAGACGGTGAATAGAACTGCAGTTCACATGTGTGAGTGACCATGCTGTTCATTTCAATTCCGAGTACAAAGAGGAATTTGTTGACATCATGGGGGTCCTAGCTGTGGGAACCCAGTGATCTGACATTTATTGCTTATAATATGGATAAGTGATAAACGAGTTTTGTGGGAAATGCATTAAATGTGAAAACGTGTATGTAAAAATAATCAGGGGAAACAGTGGTACTGTAAAAATAAACTGAATGCCATGATAAATAGCAGCAGTCAAATACACCCCAGTATGTATGTAGATGCTGTGAAGAAATTAGTTTGAGGTTTCTCACAACAGATGGCATTGTGGCTTATAAATTATCTAGTGATAGAGAATGCATAACTGGTGGAGAAAGGCTGAACTTGATAGATCAATGGCTTTTTTCACCCTATATAATCTAATATCTAATTGCCAATCGGCTCTGTCACAGCTTCCGGCGATTGTGTCGCTATCCCACAATCCACCGCGGCAGCTTCCGGCGATTGTGTTGCAGATGAACTGTGCCTCCACAAGTGACAAAAACGGTAGCACTAGCCACTGATCTCCCGATGGTAGCCACGGCTCATCTCCCACCGTAGGGAGGTCAGCGGCAACGCAGCCGGGAGATGAGCGGCGCCAGCCGCTCATCTCCCGGCTGCTCACATCGGAACTACGCCGACTGCCATATTGGAACACGCAAGTTAAGGGTGAGCCAATGAGGGGTGCCGCGTGGGATTTGAATCCCCCGCCAAGCCTCAGCAGATGAGCAGCTCAGCCAATGAGTGGTGCCGCGCGGCTTTGGCGGGGGATTTGAACCCCGCGCTGCTCATTGGCTCAGCCAGCGGGTGGGGGATTTCAATCCCGCGCGGCACCGCTCATTGGCTCAGCCGGAGGGGCGGGGGATTTCAATCCCGCGCCGCTCACTGGCTGAGCGCCAGGGGCGCTCGGCCAGTGAGCGGTGCCGCGGGGCTTTGGTGGGGGATTTGAATCCCGCGCGGCACTGCTCATTGGCTCAGCCGGCGGGGCGGGGGATTTGAATCCCGTGCCGCGCATTGGTTGAGCGCCAGGGGCGCTCGGCCAGTGAGCGGTGCCACGCGGCTTTGGCGGGAGATTTGAATCCTGCGCTGCTCAAAGCCGAGTGGCACCGCTCGTTGGCTGATCTGCCGCCGGCTGAGCCAATGAGCGGCACGGTATTCAAATCCCCCGCCAAGCCACGCAGAACCGCTCATTGGCTGAGTGCCCCTGACGCTCAGCCAATGAGTGGCGCAGGATTCAAATCCCCCGCCGGCTGAGCCAATGAGCTCTAGCCGATCTATCAGCTGTTAGCGGTATTGCCGATCTCCCGGCGGTGTCGGCGCGGGAGATTTAAACACGGCTGTGTTTACATCTCCTGCGGCCACACCGTCGGGAGATCAGCGGCGCACGCCGGACATGGCTGCCATGGTGACAAGCGGTGACATCACCGCAACAGCAATAGCGGCGATGTCACAGCAATAAACACTTTCATATTACCTCACGTTGACACAGTTTGAGGCACCTGTATACCTGAATACTCTCTGAGGTACACAGTACTTTCTGCAGAGAGGACAGTAGTATTCAGCAGCTATTTCTACTGCACAAGTATACTCTCTGAAGTACACAGTACTTTCTGGAGAGAGGACTCTACTATTCAGGGGCTATTTCTACGTCACCTGTATACTCTCTGAGGTACACAGTACTTTCTGGAGAGAGGACTCTACTATTCAGCGGCTATTTCTATGGCACCTGTATACCTGTATACTCACTGAGGCACACAGTACTTTCTGGAGAGAGGACTAGAGATGAGCGTTGTTCGACTCGAACTGTTCGCCAATCTCAAATTCGAGCTGTTTTGGGCGGTGTTCGAGCCGTTCGGCGAACATGAACGATTTGAGAAAAATTCGGCTGTTCGAGGTTATGTTCGATAACTGTTCGTGCACCAAAATCATAACTGGATTTTTTCTCAGTAATGATGAAAATTAATGTTAATACGCAGTTTGAGTGTACAGCGGGGCGGGGGGAGGGGCAGGGGATGGATCTCTGCAGGAACAATGAAGATCTCCATTTTTTTTTTTCTTTCCCGCATTTATAGTGGGGAGGTGCAATCTGTCAGCCTATCAGCAGCGCACACACGGAGCGAAGTGCTTTTTTTCACACAAGCAAGGGCATGTGTCATTGGCAGTGTATGTCACATGTCCTTGCCCTATAAGACCAAGCCATTTTCCCCGTCGCCACCATTTTCTCACTGCTGCAGCTGCGTGTTAGACGGCACCGCTGTTGCTGTGTGCGCTATACCTTGTTAATTTCAAGCCAATTTTCGCACAAATCTACAGATAGCTTGGGAGTAGGGAATAGTTGTGATTGCAGTCCTTTTAAGGACTAGGTTACAGCATTTCCTACGACTTTTATCAGGCAGGTCTGTGCTCTTAAATAGATAGGTTGTGGGAGTAAAGACTAGAGATGAGCGGTGTTCGACTAGAACTGTTCGCCAATCTCAAATTCGAGCTGTTTTGGGCGGTGTTCGAGTTGTTCGACGAACCCGAACGATTTGCAAAAAATTCGGCTGTTCGAGGTTATGTTCGATAACTGTTCGTGCACCAAAAGCGTGTCCTGCATGTCTGGCGCTATTTAGAGCACCAATCATGCAGGGATTGTCTGCCACTCACTGTAATGCCACAGCCATGGTGGTTGTGGCATTACAGTGATTGCCCAAATCGATGGGAACAGTGCCAACAGTGAAACATGAAAAGCCGGCAATTCATCAGCGGCATACACCGTTACCCGAAAATTTAGAACCGAAAGAATAGAGCTTCACACATAGATTAGATAGATAGAAACATGTCAGTCACACATATAAGAAGCACAGTGACAGTGTTGCTTACTGTACTTGTCATTTAGTGTAAAGGATTTATTAAAAAAAATAATAGTGTTTTCATGCACCGTCTCTTTAAAAAAGCCAGCCGGCAATTCAGCATCTGTACCCGACAATTTAGAATAGAAGGAATAGAGAATCACGCATAGATTAGATAGATAGAAACATGTCAGTCACATATATATGAAGTACAGTGACAGTGTTGCTTACTGTACTTGTCATTTAGTGTAAAGGATTTATTTAAAAAAATAATAGTGTTTTCATGCACCGTCTCTTTAAAAAAGCCGGCCGGCAATTCAGCATCTGTACCCGACAATTTAGAATAGAAGGAATAGAGAATCACACATAGATTAGATAGATAGAAACATGTCAGTCACATATTTATGAAGTACAGTGACAGTGTTGCTTACTGTACTTGTCATTTAGTGTAAAGGATTTATTTAAAAAAATAATAGTGTTTTCATGCACCGTCTCTTTAAAAAAGCCGGCCGGCAATTCAGCATCGGTACCCGACAATTTAGAATAGAAGGAATAGAGAATCACACATAGATTAGATAGATAGAAACATGTCAGTCAGATATATAATAAGTACAGTGATAGTGTTGATTACTGTACTTGTCATTTAGTGTTAAAATAAAGGATTTATTTAAAAAAAAATTGGCGTGGGGATCCCCATAATTTTAGGCTCTAGCGGAGGTTAACCAGACGGCTGGGGCAGATGTTTGAAGCCTGGGAAGGGGGTAATACCCACGGAGCTTCCCAGGCTACTAATATCAGCCCCCAGCGGAATACCTAGCCTTTACTAGCTATTAAAATGGGGGAAACCCCAAAAAAATGACGTGGGGTCCCCCCTATTTTAATAGCTAGCAAAGGCTAGGCAGACAGCTGGGGGCTGATATTAATAGCCCAGGAAGGGTTCCATGAATATTGGCCCCCTCCCAGGCTAGAAACACCAGCCGTCAGCCGCCCCAGAAATGGCGCATCCTTAGGATGCGCCAATTCTGGCACTTAGCATCGCTCTTCCCACTGCCCTGTAGCGGTGGCAGTGGGGTAATAGGGTTGGGGTTGATGTCAGCTTATAATGCCAGCTGACATCAAGCCCAGGTTAGTAATGGAGAGGCGTCTATAAGACACCCCCATTACTAACCCCATAGTCAAAGTTAAAAGAAAACACAAACACCCAGAATAAAGTCCTTTAATTGAAATAAAGACACATTCCTTTATTGTTCTAAATTAAACCATACTTACCGTCACGCCCATTCCAGCTGAAGCCAACGATCTCCTGCAATAAAAGAAAAATAATAAAGCAACCTCATCCTTACCTTTCCATGGTTCCCACGACAGCTTCAGCTCTGCTACATCGAGATAACAGGCTGGACCGCAGCAGAACGCTGCCATCCAGCCTGTCATCCCGCGGACACTGAGAAGCGCAGGCATGCTTGCGCTCTGCAGTGTCTGGCTGTGACGGCATAAAGATGAGACGAGTTCATGTCCAATGAACTCGGAGCACCTCATGCACGTCACTGACAGCGTGGGAGAATTCTCCTGCACTCAGCACTTCAGCGTGAGAATTCTCCCACGCTGTCAGTGACGTACATGAGGTCAGCTGAGTTCATTGGACATGAATGAGCTCACCTCATGCACGTCACTGACAGCGTGGGAGAATTCTCACGCTGTAGCGCTGAGTGCAGGAGAATTTTCCCACGCTGTCAGTGACGTGCATGAGGTGAGCTGAGATCATTGGACATGAATGAGCTCACCTCATGCACGTCACTGACAGCGTGGGAAAATTCTCCTGCACTCAGCGCTTCAGCGTGAGAATTTTCCCACGCTGTCAGTGACGTGCATGAGGTGAGCTCATTCATGTCCAATGAACTCAGCTGACCTCATGTACGTCACTGACAGCGTGGGAGAATTTTCACGCTGAAGTGCTGAGTGCAGGAGAATTCTCCCACACTGTCAGTGACGTGCATGAG
Organism: Phyllobates terribilis; assembly: GCF_046119375.1. NCBI lineage: Eukaryota > Metazoa > Chordata > Amphibia > Anura > Dendrobatidae > Phyllobates > Phyllobates terribilis. The sequence goes on from NW_027362765.1 coordinate 275,351,367, forward strand.
GTGAGCCGAGTTCATTGGACATGACCTCGGCTCATCTTTATGTCGTCACAGCGAGACACTGAGGAGCGCAAGCATGCCTGCGCTTCTCAGTGTCCGCGGGATGACAGGCTGGATGGCAGCGTTCTGCTGCGGTCCAGCCTGTCATCTCGATGTAGCAGAGCTGAAGCTGTCGTGGGAACCATGGATAGGTAAGGATGAGGCTGCTTAATTATTTTACTTTTATTGCTGAAGACATTGGCTTCAGCTGGAATGGGCGTGACGGTAAGTATGGTTTAATTTAGAACAATAAAGAATTGTGTGTTTATTTCAATTAAAGGACTTTATTCTGGGTGTTGTGTTTTTTTAAATACTTTACTAGAAATTCATGGTGGTCATGTCTAATATTGGCGTGACCCCATGAATTTCGGGCTTAGGGCCAGCTGATAATGCCAAGCTGGCCTTAACCCCTTTATTACCCAGTGAGCCACCGCACCAGGGCCCTGGATGAGTTGGGTACAGCGCCAGAAGATGGCGCTTCTATGAACGCGCCATTTTCTGGGGCGGCTGCGGACTGCAATTTGCAGCGGGTGGGGCCCAGAAAGCTTGGGCCTCCCTGCGCTGCGGATTCCAGCTCCCAGCTGCCTAGTTGTACCTGGCTGGGCACAAAAATAGGGCGAAGCCCCACGCATTTTTTTTTTAAATTATTTCATGAAATTCATGGAATAATTAAGAAAAAAAGGGCTTCCCTATATTGTTGTGTCCAACCAGGTACAAATAGGCAGCTGGTGGTTGGGGGCAGCCCGTCCCTGCCTGCTGTACCTGGCTGGACACAAATATAGTGCGAAGCCCCACGTCAATTTTTTTTTAATTATTTCATGAAATAATTTTTTTAAAAAAGGGCTTCCCTATATTGTTGTGTCTGGCCAGGTACAAATAGGCAGCTGATGGTTGGGGGCAGCCCGTTCCTGCCTGCTGTACCTGACTGGACACAAATATAGGGCGAAGCCCCACGTCAATTTTTTTTTAATTATTTCAGGAAATTCATGAAATAATGAAAAAAAAATTGATGTGGGGCTTCGCCCTATATTTGTGTCCAGTCAGGTACAGCAGGAAGGAACGGGCTGCTCTCAACCACCAGCTGCCTATTTGTACCTAGCCGGACACAACAATATAGGGAAGCCCTTTTTTTCTTAATTATTCCATGAATTTCATGAATTTAAAAAAAAAATACGTGGAGCTTCGCCCTATTTTTGTGTCCAGCCAGGTACAACTAGGCAGCTGGGGGCTGGAATCTGCAGCGCAGGGAGGCCCAAGCTTTCTGGGCCCCACCCGCTGCAAATTGCAGTCCACAGCCGCCCCGGAAAATGGCGCATTCATAGAAGCGCCATCTTCTGGCGCTGTACCCAACTCATCCAGGGCCCTGGTGCGGTGGCTCACTGGGTAATAAAGGGGTTAAGGCCAGCTTGGCATTATCAGCTGGCCCTAAGCCCAAAATTCATGGGGTCACGCCAATATTAGACATGACCACCATGAATTTCTAGTAAAGCATTTAAAAAAAACACAAACACCCAGAAAAAAGTCCTTTAATTGAAATAAACACACAATTCTTTATTGTTCTAAATTAAACCATACTTACCGCCACGCCCATTCCAGCTGAAGCCAATGATCTCCTGCAATAAAAGTAAAATAATAAAGCAACATCATCCTTACCTTTCCATGGCTCCCACGACAGCTTCAGCTCTGCTACATCGAGATGACAGGCTGGACCGCAGCAGAACGCTGCCATCCAGCCTGTCATCCCGCAGACACTGAGAAGCGCAGGCATGCTTGCGCTACTCAGTGTCTGGCTGTAACGGCATCCAGATGAGCCGAGGTCATGTCCAATGAACTCGGCGCACCTCATGCACGTCACTGACAGCGTGGGAAAATTCTCACGCTGAAGCGCTGAGTGCAGGAGAATTTTCCCACGCTGTCAGTGACGTACATGAGGTGAGCCGAGTTCATTGTCGGCTCATCTGGATGCCGTCACAGTCAGACACTGAGGAGCGCAAGCATGCCTGCGCTTCTCAGTGTGTGCGGCATGGCAAGCTGGATGGCAGCGTTCTGCTGCGGTCCAGCCTGTCATCTCGATGTAGCAGAGCTGAAGCTGTCCTGGGAACCATGGAAAGGTAAGGATGAGGTTGCTTTACTAATTTTCTTTTATTGCAGGAGATCGTTGGCTTCAGCTGGAATGGGCGTGATGGTAAGTATGGTTTAATTTAGAACAATAAAGAATTGTGTCTTTATTTCAATTAAAGGACTTTATTCTGGGTGTTTGTGTTTTTTTTTTTAACTTTGACTATGGGGTTAGTAATGGGGGTGTCTTATAGACGCCTCTCCATTACTAACCTGGGCTTGATGTCAGCTGGCATTATAAGCTGACATCAACCCCAACCCTATTACCCCCTGCCACCGCACCAGGGCAGCGTGGAAGAGCAAGGCTAAGTGCCAGAATTGGCGCATCCAATGGATGCGCCATTTTTGGGGCGGCTGACGGCTGGTGTTTCTAGCCTGGGAGGGGTCCAATATTCATGGTTCCCTTCCTGGGCTATTAATATCAGCCCCCAGCTGTCTGCCTAGCCTTTGCTAGCTATTAAATTAGGGGTGACCCCACGTCATTTTTTTGGGGGGGGTCCTCCATTTTAATAGCTAGTAAAGGCTAGGTATTCAGCTGGGGGCTGATATTAGTAGCCTGGGAAGCTCCGTGGGTATTACCCCCTTCCCAGGCTTCAAACATCTGCCCCAGCTGTCTGCTTAACCTCCGCTAGAGACTAAAATTACGGGGAACCCTACGCCAATTTTTTTTAATAATAAATCCTTTATTTTAATACTAAATGACAATTACAGTAACCAACACTGTCACTGTACTTCATATATATGTGACTGACATGTTTCTATCTATCTAATCTATGTGTGAAGCTCTATTCTGTCTGTTATAAATTGTCGGGTACAGATGCTGAATTGCCGGCCGGCTTTTTTAAAGAGACGGTGCATGAAAACACTATTATTTTTTTTGATAAATCCTGTACACTAAATGACAATTACAGTAAGCAACACTGTCACTGTACTTCGTATATATGTGGCTGACATGTTTCTATCTAATCTATGTGTGATTCTCTATTCCTTCTATTCTAAATTGTCGGGTACAGATGCTGAATTGCCAGCCGGCTTTTTTAAAGAGACTGTGCATGAAAACACTATTATTTTTTTAAATAAATCCTTTGCAGTAAATGACAAGTACAGTAAGCAACACTGTCACAGTACTTCATATATATGTGACTGACATGTTTCTATCTTTCTAATCTATGTGTGAAGCTCTATTCTGTCTGTTATAAATTGTCGGGTACCGCTGCTGAATTGCCGGCCGGCTTTTTTAAAGAGACGGTGCACGAAAACACTATTATATTTTTTAATAAATCCTTTACACTAAATGACAAGTACAGTAAGCAACACTGTCACTGTACTTCATATATATGTGACTGACATGTTTCTATCTATCTAATCTATGTGTGATGCTCTATTCCTTCTTGTCTAAATTGTCGGGTACCGGTGTATGCCGCTGCTGAATTGCCGGCCGGCTTTTTTAAAGAGAGTGTCTTCTGAGCAGTTTGTGAGCTTTTGGACACCTTTGAAGGTGTTTTCTATGTGTTTTTGTTTGCCTGCCATTGGTTTCAACGGTGTTCGACGGTGTTCGATGAACAGTTCGACGAACAGTTCCTCGAACATCCCGGTGTTCGACGAACCGAACCGAACCCGAACACTACGAGGGTGGCTCAACACTAGTAAAGACTAATTGTAATTGCAGTCCTTTTCAGGGCTAGGTTGCATCAGTTCCTATCAGTTTTTGCCAGACAGGTCTGTGCCAGTGCTGTGCAAGTTTTTTCACAGCATTTGGCTAAATCTAGCAAAGCTAATCCTTTTTGGCCTATTGCAGAGTGTGTTAGTCAGTGGAGTAGCCTATCTGTGTTGCAAGATATACCACCTGTGTATAGAATACCAATTTTTTTACTGCACCTAGTGAAGTAAAATCTTTTGGGCATAGCATCATTCTATTAGTCCATCTATACTGACCTCCATCAGGTTGCAAATTGAATATAATTTTTTTCTGCATCTAGCTCTGAAAAAATATTTGGGGCTTCTAGCAGTGTGTGGGACTTGTTCTATTAGTCCATCTATACTGACCTCCATCAGGTTGCAAACTGAATATAATTTTTTTCTGCATCTAGCTCTGAAAAAATATTTGGCCTTCTAGCAGTGTGTGGGACTTGTTCTATTAGTCCATCTATACTGACCTCCATCACGTTGCAAATTCAAAATAATTTTTTGTCTGCATCTAGCTCTGAAAAAATATTTGGCCTTCTAGCAGTGTGTGGGACTTTCTCTATTAGTCCATCTATACTGACCTCCATCAGGTTGCAAATGAAAAATAATTTTTATCTGCATCTACCTCTGAAAAAATATTTGGGCTTCTAGCTATGTGTGGGACTTGTTCTATTAGTCCATCTATACTGACCTCCATCAGGTTGCAAACTGAATATATTTTTTTTCTGCATCTAGGTCTGAAAAAATATTTGGCCTTCTAGCAGTGTGTGGGACTTTCTCTATTAGTCCATCTATACTGACCTCCATCAGGTTGCAAATTAAAAATAATTTTTATCTGCATCTAGCTCTGAAAAAATATTTGGCCTTCTAGCAGTGTGTGGGACTTTCTCTATTAGTCCATCTATACTGACCTCCATCACGTTGCAAATTAAAAATAATTTTTTGTCTGCATCTAGCGCTGAAAAAATATTTGGCCTTCTAGCAGTGTGTGGGACTTTCTCTATTAGTCCATCTATACTGACCTCCATCAGGTTGCAAACTGAATATATTTTTTTTCTGCATCTACCTCTGAAAAAATATTTGGGCTTCTAGCTGTGTGTGGGACTTGTTCTATTAGTCCATCTATACTGACCTCCATCAGGTTGCAAACTGAATATATTTTTTTTCTGCATCCAGCTCTGAAAAAATATTTGGGCTTCTAGCAGTGTGTGGGATTTGTTCTATTAGTCCATCTATACTGAACTCCATCAGGCTGCAAACTGAATATCATTTTTTTCTGCATCTAGTTCTGAAAAAATATTTGGCCTTCTAGCAGTGTGTGGGACTTGTTCTATTAGTTCATCTATACTGACCTCCATCAGGTTGCAAATTAAAAATAATTTTTATCTGCATCTACCTCTGAAAAAAATATTTGGGCTTCTAGCAGTGTGTGGGACTTGTTCTATTAGTCCATCTATACTGACCTCCATCAGGTTGCAAACTGAATATAATTTTTTTCTGCATCTAGCTCTGAAAAAATATTTGGCCTTCTAGCAGTGTGTGGGACTTTCTCTATTAGTCCATCTATACTGACCTCCATCAGGTTGCAAATTAAAAATATTTTTTTGTCTGCATCTAGCTCTGAAAAAATATTTGGCCTTCTAGCAGTGTATGGGACTTTCTCTATTAGTCCACCTATACTGACCTCCATCCCAAATATTTTTTCAGAGGTAGATGCAGATAAAAAATATTTTTAATTTGCAACCTGATGGAGGTCAGTATAGATGGACTAATAGAACAAGTCCCACGCACTGCTCGAAGGCGAAATATTTTTTCAGAGCTAGATGCAGAAAAAAATGATATTCAGTTTGCAACCTGATGGAGGTCAGTATAGATGGACTAATAGAACAAGTCCCACACACAGCTAGAAGCCCAAATATTTTTTCAGAGGTAGATGCAGAAAAAAAATATATTCAGTTTGCATCCTGATGGAGGTCAGTATAGATGGACTAATAGAGAAAGTCCCACACACTGCTAGAAGGCCAAATATTTTTTCAGCGCTAGATGCAGACAAAAAATTTTTTTTAATTTGCAACCTGATGGAGGTCAGTATAGATGGACTAATAGAGAAAGTCCCACACACTGCTAGAAGGCCAAATATTTTTTCAGAGCTAGATGCAGACAAAAAATTATTTTTAATTTGCAACCTGATGGAGGTCAGTATAGATGGACTAATAGAACAAGTCCTACACACTACTAGAAGCCCAAATATTTTTTCAGAGCTAGATGCAGAAAAAAATTATATTCAATTTGCAACCTGATGGAGGTCAGTATAGATGGACTAATGAGTGCCTTCTTGCTGCACTACCTGCAACATGACCCTCGAATTGTGAGAATTAGAAATAATCCTGACTACTGGGTTGCCACACTGTTAGATCCCCGGTACAAAAGTAAATTTGCAGAAATTATTCCTGCCATAGAAAGGGATGCACGCATGCAGGAGTATCAGCAGAGACTGTTGCAGAATCTTACATGTGCTTTTCCACAAAACACCAGTGGTGCACGTAGTGAATCTCACAGTTCCAACTTGCCAACCGTGGGACCGTCGAGTGTTCAGCACTCAAACCGTAACAGAACCACAGTATCTGCTGGTAACATCAATTTTGCGGAATCATTTCACCACTTTTTTAGCCCATCCTTTGCAAGGCCACAGGAGACAAGAAGTCTGACACATAGTCAACGCCTAGAGACGATGGTACAGGAGTATCTCCAAGTAAACATTGAAGCCATGACTGTATCACTGGACCCTTGCTCTTTTTGGGCTTCCAATCTGGATAAATGGCCAGAGCTAGCCACTTACGCCTTGGAGATCTTGTCATGCCCCGCAGCCAGCGTTCTGTCTGAACGTGTGTTCAGCGCTGCTGGTGGTGTGCTGACAGATAAGCGCACGCGGCTCTCCACTGATAATGTAGACAGACTCAAGTTCATAAAGATGAACAAATCATGGATCCGAAACGACTTTTTTACTCCTGTGTCATTCTGGGGAGAGTAAAAGCTTGATGCTTGGTTAAAATCACCTCACCAACCGTTTTAAGCTTTCAAATTACTAATCATGTTTATCTGTATCTTGGCTGGAAAATAATTTGGGCTTTGTAGCAGTGTGCAGCACTGATTCTATTAGGCCATCTATAAGCTCCACCAGATTTAAAATTACTAATCATGTTTATCTGTACCTTGGCTGGAAAATAATTTGGGCTTTGTAGCAGTGTGCAGCACAGATTCTATTAGGCCATCTATACTAAGCTCCACCAGATTTAAAATTAATAATAATTTTTAGCTGCATCTAGCCCGGAAAATAATTTTGGGGCTCCGAGATGCGCAAGACACATAAGTGCCTTCTTGCTGCACTACCTGCAACATGACCCTCATATTGTCAGAATTCGAAGTAATCCTGACTACTGGGTTGCCACACTCTTAGATCCCCCAAACTTTTCGATCAACCTTTTCATTTTAATAAAGACCAAAAAAATGGTCATTTTTGAAATTATAAGCATTAGCAGGTTATTAGAAGCTGAAATCAAACAGTTTTCAACTCAAAACTTTATTCTAGGTGATGTTACATTTTCACATAGGACCCCTTGTTCGAAAGTAGCTTCTGAACTCTCTCGTCCATTGAATTTGTCAGGTTTTGGATGGTTTCTGCTTCAATTGTTTTGCATGAGGACAGAATACCCTCCCAGAGCTGTTGCTTAGATGTGAACTGCCTCCCGCCATCATAGACACTCCTTTTGATGATGCTCCAGAGGTTCTGAATGGGGTAGAGGTCAGGGGAGCATGGGGGTCACACCATAAGTTTGTCCCCTTTTATGCCCATTTCAGCCAGAGATGCAGATGTTTTATGTGCAGCATGAGATGGTGCATTATCATGCATAAAAAAGATCTTGCTGTGGAATACACAGTTCTTCTTCTTGAACCATGGCAGGAAGTGCTGTTTGAGAAACTCCACATACATTATGGAGTTCATCTTTAGCGCCTTCAGGGATCCTAAAGGGGCCGACAATCTCTCTCCCCATGATTCCAGCCCAAAACATTACTCCACCTCCTCCTTGTTGGCGCTGTAGCCGTGTTTGCGTGGGGTGTCCATCAACCAGCCATCCTCCACTCCATCCATCTGGACCATCGAGCGTTGCACGGCACTCATCCGTGAACAAAACAGTTTGGAAATCAGTCTTCATGTAATGTTTGGCCCACTGGAGTCGTTTCTGCTTGTGTGAAGTGGATAGAGGAGGTCGACAAGATGGCGTATGCACAGCTGCAAACCTCTGAAGGACCCTGCATCTAGTTGTTCGGGGGACGTTGGAGGCACCAGCAGCTTCAAAAACTTGTCTGCTGCTATGACAAGGCTTTTTTGCCGCTGCTCTTTTAACCTGACGTAATTGCCTGTAGGAAAGAGTCCTCAATTTGCCCTTATCAGCACGCATACGTGTGTACTGTGAATCAGCTACATACTTCTTGATTGCCAAGGCACTTCATCCTGATCATCGCACAATGTTGATTGTAGTCATGCCTTGACCTAAACACTCCACAATTTGTTGCTTCTCAGCAGCCGACACATCCTTTTACTTTCCCATTTTGGCAGAAAATGTAGGCTGCTTAATAATGTGGGACAGCCTTCTTAAGTAGTCTTGCCTTTCATTGGACACACCTGCCAAACTAATTAGCACAGGTGTCTGCAATTGCTTACAGTGATATAAAGAGCCCTGACACACATCACCATCAATGAGTTTAACTGACAAACAAACAAATTCTTCCCTTATCACTCCTAATCACTTTTTGCATAATAATTTGGAACACAGTGTACATGTGCTTTTCCACAAAACACCAGTGGTTCACGTAGTGAATCTTACAGTTCTAACTTGCCAACCGTGGTCTGTATGGAGTTGTTCAATAAAGGGCCGAAAATTAAGATAACATAGATGGGAGAGGTCTCTATGAATAGGAATTCCTAAGTATTTGATACCCTGTGAGGGCCAGGCAAAGGGAAAGTTGGACTGGATGGAATCCTGTATGGATTTGGGGAGGGAGACATCGAGGGCCTCAGACTTCGCTGCATTGATTTTAAAATTTGACCATGTAACAAAGTGATCTATTTCAGCCATAACAGCATGGATGGATATATGTGATTGAGTGATATATACTAGGACATCATCAGCAAATAGAGAGCACTTGTACTCGGTGTCTCCCACCTCAATCCACCTAATATTGGGGTTATGACGAATTGATGAGAGCAGGTGCTCCATCACTAGGATGTATAAGAGAGGGGACAGAGGACATCCCTGCCTTGTCCCATTGGTGATTGTGAAAGGTGATGAAAATGTTCTGATGCACCCCCTGGGCCTTGGGACACCCGGAGCCGGACCCTTTTTGGTGGATGCTGGTGGTTGTAATCTCAGTGGCGGCGACCCGGTTCCGTGGCTCAGGGCGGTCAAACAAGTGGCGGAACTATTTATGTGGTTTTGATGTTTAAATGTCCATCTACGCCACCCGTGGATTGCGGTCAGAGTGAACCGCCGCTGCAGGGCAGACCGCTGAGGCTGGTGTTGTGGGTGCAGCAGAGCGTAGCATAACTCCCCATGGGAGGAGTATAGCCTCAGGGCAGTGTATGCGGAGGATGGGGGTGATGGTGCAGGGCAGCAGCAGTAACGACACGGAGTCAGTGATGCAGTCCAGGGCCTTTACTCACAGTTCTTATTATCCAGACCACGTCTGCAGGTAACGGCTGCCCACGTCGTACTGTGCTCACCAGGTGAGGGGCTCAGACAACTCCCAGATAACTTTGGAGCGCTTCACAGGACCCCCTTTGTGTGTCCTTTGTCTGGCCTTTCTTACCAACCCTTCTGTCCGGCTGCCTCGGGCCTCCTCTTGGTAAACTTGGCGCCAGTTTCCCTGACCCTATGTGGTGCCTTCCTAGCGGGTGTAGCGAGGGGCTGCGCCACATAAAATGTCACAGCCTCCGGTTTCTAGCTGAGGGTCGTTTCCTGCCTCCACTAGCTTCGGGGACCGGTCTCCCCCTTTGGCCTGACCCCTCCACGCAGGTGGATTCGGGCGTGCGGTGGCGACTCGCCCGTCCGCACCCCTGGGATCCCTTCGTTCCTCGTTCCTGGAGCCTTCTCCGCTCCTCTTCCTTCCTTCTCCCTCTTCCAGGCCTGGGCCTCTGTTACTAGGCCCGCCTCCGGAGCAGAGCTCATGCAGAGCCCCTGCTCCCTGTCACTTCTGCTCAGACTTCTCTGCACTGAACTAAGATGGTGCCCACCTTTTATACTCCCTTCTCAATGCACCCAGGAACTGCTTCCTCCCTGCTCCTGCACTACAGGGTTCCCCTTCCTCAGTGTTCCCTCCCCCCACTCCAGCCAGGGACAGGGACTGTCGTGCCCATCTCAGGGGCATATTGGTCGCCCTGCCCCACGGCAATGTGGTGTAATGCATGCAGGTGTCGGGTCCTGATCCACACTCCATCCTTACCTGAGAGTGAGATATCACACCTCTGGGTGAGGTGCAATACCTCTGTAGCAACCGAGCCCTCAGAGTGCTACAGTTCCATTTATCTTCAGCCTAGGTGACGTATTGCGATACAGGGCCGTGATTTTGGCTATAAAAGGGTCCCCTAGACCCCTACCCCAAGCTTTTTAAGAGAATCATATATGGCGTGCCAGGAGACTCTATGGAATGCTTTCTCAGCATCCAACGAGAGTATCTAATTACAAATTTTTAACTGCATCTAGCCCAGGAAATACTTTTTGCCTAGTAGCAGTGTCTGCTAGTCAGCGGATTATCCCGGCTGTTAAGCAAGCTACACCATCTGTTGTTTGGACACTTAATTTTTTCAAAGGAAATGCTTCGGGACCACGGGATACTCAGTGAAGAGCATCAGGAGGCACCCCAAGGCATAGGGGCTGGGACTGGCAGTAGGATGCCTTGCGGTGGACAGCCGAGCTCGATCCTTATAAAAGCTTTTTAACTGCAGCAGCTTTAGTGGACGCTACTGGAGCTGGAATTACGCGGCTGCTGGCATGAGACTTGCCCTCCAATAGATCCTCAAATTAAAGAGACAATTTAAATTAAAAAGCTTAGAGCTGCCTCCACCACAGGGGGGCTCGCTCGACCCACCAGCGTACAGGCACCAGTATTGGGAGAGGGGGGCTGGCCGTCAGGGTTCACTGCGGCTCTGGCACAAACCCGGCGACACGGAGGTGGCACGGGCAGTAGCGGACTGGCCGTGTCGGCTTCTCACTTTTTGGATTTTAGAAGGGCATGACATGCCTATATCTGTGTCTCCCCCTCCACCTCTTTTCTTTTCGCATGACTATATGTACTTGTCACTTTTCCATGTGTTAGTTGTGTCTTCTGAGCAGTTTGTCAGCTTTTGCACACCTTTGAAGGTGTTTTCTATGTGTTTCTATGTGTTTTTGTTTGCCTGCCATTGGTTTTAACGGTGTTCGAAGGTGTTCGACGAACAGTTCAACGAACCGAACCGAACTCGAACACTACGGGGGTGGCTCAACACTAGAGAGGACTCTACTATTCAGCGGCTATTTGGACGGCACCTGTACACCTGTATACTGTACTCTCTGCATATCAATGCTCCTGGACTTCCGCACCACTGCCAACATGGCTGCTCCAAAAATATACAAAAATTAACTAGAAAAAAATAAGACTCGGGTTCTATGTCAACAACAACTCCGCGCTAATGAGACTCCTGAACAAAAACGCCATCGTCTGGACAAAAACAATGCATGTAAACGTAGACGTCTGGAGTCACCTCGCTCTAAAACTATTAGATTGGCAATTTCCAAACAAAAACGCTGCCACAATACACATTCTGTCCCAACATTTCTACCACAATCACAAGGTGACGCATCACAATCTGAACACCACACCACAGATTGTACTACTTCAAGGTGTATGACCTCTCGGCTACTATCTCCACTAGCCACATCAATGATACTGTTACACAATCCTGATCCATACTCTGTGCAGCCAGAAGCTGAAACACAAACCCTCACACTACTCCAACTATCAAACATGGCTTCTCATAAAAAATACAAAAATCAAGATGAAATAAAAAAGGCCCAGGCACTACGTCAACAACAACACCGTGCTAATGAGACTCCAGAACAAAAACGTCATTGTATGGACAGAGACAATGCATATCAACGTAGACGTTTCGCTCAGGAGTCGCCTCACTCTAAAGCTAATAGATTGGCTATTTGCCAAAAAAAATGCTGCAAAAATACACATTTTGTCTCTACATTTCTACCACTATTGTAGCGCCCCGAGGGTTCGGTCGCTACAGAGGTATTGCATCTCACCCAGAGGTGTGATATCTCACTTCCAGGTAAGGATGGAGTGTGGCTCAGGATCCTAACACCCACATGCACTACTCCACATTTCCGGGGGGCAGGGCGACAATGCTCCCAAGAGTGAGCACAACTGCCCCTGTCCCTGGCTGGAGTGGGGGTAGAGAGCACCTAGAAAGGGGGAACCCGGTAGTGTGTGAGTGGGGAGAGTAGATTCAGGGTGCACTGGAAGGGGAGTATATAATGTGGGCACCATCTTAGAGAAGAGAGAGAAGAGAGAGAAGACTGGGAGCAGGGGCTCTGCACGAGCTCTGCTCCGCGGGCAGGCCAACTCACAAGGCCTGGGCCTGGAGGAGAAGAAAGGAGAGGAGAGTAACGGAGGAGGCTCCAGGAGTGGAGTGAAGGGACCCCAGGGGTGCGGACAGGCCAGTCGCCACCATACGCCCGCCGCTACCAGAGTAGGGGGGTCAGGCCAAGAAAGGGAACCGGATCCCTCATCTAGTGGAGGAGAGCAACTACCCTCAGCTAGTAACCGGAGGCCGTGGCATTGCACGTGTTATGGCCCCTCACTACACCCATTAGGAAGGCACCATATAGGGCCCAGGGAAACGGAACATACGTTTGCCCGCCAAGGCCCGAGGCAGCTGGACAGAAACGTGGTCAATTGTGGGGTACGACAGGCCAGAGAAAGGACACATGAAGGGGGTCCTGAAAAGCATTCAAAAGGTACCTGGGAGTTGGCCAAGCACCTCACCTGGTGAGCACAGTACGACGTGGGCAGCCTTTACCTGCAGAAGTGGCTTGGAGTGTAAAACTGTGAGTAAAGACCCTGGACTGCATCACTGGACTCTGAGTCATTACTGTTGCTCCCGCACACCATCACCCCCACCATCTGCACGCACTGCCCTGAGGCTATACTCCTCCCGTGGGGAGTTATAATACCCTCTGCTGCGCACATAACATCAGCCTTAGCGGTCTGCCCCGCAGCGGCGGTTCTCAGTGACCGCAATCCACGGGTGGCGTAGTCGGACATTTAAACATTAAAAACCAAATAAACAGATCTGCCACTGGTTTGACCACCCTGAGCCACGGGACCAGGTCGCCGCCACGGAGACTACAACCCATGACATTATACAGAGACCCGGCTCTGGGTATTCCCCCACACACGGCCCAGGGGGCGCGTCACTATCACAAGATGATGCATCACAATCTGAACACCACACCACAGATTCTACCACTGTAAGGTCTATGACCTCTCGGCAACTATCTCCACTAGCCATATCAATGCCAGTGTTACACAATACAGCACCATACTCTGTGCAGCCACAAGCTGAAACACAAACGCTTACAGTACTGCAACTACAAAACAAATGACTAATCAACATTTGGCGACAAACAAGATCCATTGACTCTTTAAGTACTCCACTATTACTACAACAACAACAATATTTTACTCAGGATGAAAACAGCATTAAAGAACACAGCTGCGGTGACATGACCCATGTATGTGAAAATTGCCAAGCTTTGCATTTTGCAAATAAGATGCCTCTGGATAAAAAGTTTACCCAGTGCTGTCAGAAGGGTAAAGTACATTTACCCATAATACAGTATCCCCATGTGTTGACAATGTTGATGACAGGAGAACATGAATACAGCAAAACTTTTATGGACAATATTCGCTCTATCAACAGTTCTTTTGCTTTTATGTCCATGGGAGCAAGTGTTTCACCACCTCCTGCATATGACCCATATTGTTTTCGAATTAATGGACAGATCTATCATTGAACAGGCACACTGTATCCAGCTGACGAAGAACCACCTAAATTTGCACAACTTTACATACTAGATACCACCCACGCTAATGAACAACGACTGCAATGTAAAGAAAATGAAAAATGTCATCCTACTTTAATGACCATTATTGCTGAGCTAATGCAAACACAAAATCCTTTCACTGCTGCCTATAGAATGCTACACGATGTGGAAGAACAAGAGACAATCAAAGCTCTACAAAATGGAACTGTCATGCCAAACATCACAATGGCTATTAAACAAGATCGGACTCAAGATCCCAGACGATACAATAAACCAACTGTGAGTGAAGTGGCAGTTGTCTTTCAGAATGATGATGGTGAGCCTCCCTTGCATAGAGACATCTTAATTCATTTAAAACCTGATCCACAAACCCCCCTGGCTCCAAAAACACAAAGAATCAGTATTCTGCATAGTAATTTAAATGCTCTGATGTATCCTATCTTTTTCCCTTATGGAGAACAAGGCTGACATGACGCTCTAAAACACCAAGGAGATAGTAAACGAAGGATTACCCAACTACAGTTTTACAGCTATGTTTTATCAGTAAGAAATGATTTTAATCCACTACTAAATGGAGGTAAACTAACACAACAATATTTGGTTTGCATATGTCAAAATCGAAGCTAATAGACTACATTACATTCGAATGCATCAAAAAGATCTAAAAGTAGAAGATTATTGCTTGCTACAAGAACATTTACTCAACAAATCTATTGAAAAGGGCATCCCCATTGGAAAAACTGTCATTTTACCATCATCCTTCGAAGGCAGTGCACGAAATATGCAGCAGCGGTTTCAGGATGCTATGGCTATCGTTACCAAATATGGTTGTCATGATCTCTTTGTCACCATGACGTGTAATCCAAAGTGGAGAGAAATTACTGAAAATTTACAACAGTGGCAACGTGTTGAACACCGCCCAGACTTAGTTGCACGGGTCTTTAAAATTAAACTTGAATCTCTGTTATCTGACATCAACAATGGATTATTTGGACACGTCTGTGCTATTGTGCATGTCATCGAGTTTCAAAAGCATGGCCTGCCACATGCACATATTTTAATCATACTTGACAAAAATTCGAAAATCAGAACTGAAGAAGACATAGACAATATTGTGTGGGCTGAAATTCCTGACAAGACAACATACCCTCAGCTCCACAACATTGTTTTGACAAACATGATTCACGGTCCCTGTGGTGAAGCTAATCCTAACAGTCCATGTATGGATCATGGACACTGCACCAAAGGATTTCCAAAAAAATTTCAACAAAATACCTCTAAAAAAATGGATGGCTGTCCAATTTACCGCAGAAACATTGGCACTACATATCAACATAATTCTAAAACAATTGGCAATTCATGGGTTGTCCCATAATTGCTAAAAAAATACAACTGCCATATTAATGTGGAAATTTGTGCTAGCATCCAAAGTGTCAAGTATTTGTTTAAATATGTATATAAAGGACATGACAAGGCTAATATTGAAATAGCTCAAACACAACTCCAACATGATGAAACAAATCAATTTGTTGATTCACGATACGTCAGTGCACCCGAAGCTGCATGGAGAATCTTTGCATTTCCTATGCATAGACAATCTCATGCAATTATTCGCCTTGCAGTACATCTACCTAACTCTCAGGCACTATATTTTCATCAAGATGAGCCCATTGACAACATACAACAAAAACTACTTCAAAATTCAACACTCATGGCGTACTTTAACCTTAATAAGATCGACCCTAATGCACATCAATATTATTACAGAGACATTCCAGAACACTACATTTGGAAACATGGCATATGGGAACACAGAAAGAAAAGAGGCCACACTGTAATTGGAAGAATGTATACAGTTAATGTGAAAGACCAAGTACGCTATTATTTACACTTGTTGTTATTACATGTAAAAGGAGCAACAAGTTTTCAGGACCTTAAATCTGTCAATGGTATTACACATGAAACCTTTCGAGATGCTGCCTTAGCACTTGGATTATTAATAGATGATAGTGTCTGGAGAAATACTATACTAGATGCAATTGTTCTGAACATGCCTACACAACTTCGGGAGATGTTCGCTTACATCTGTATTTTTGGAACACCTGCAAATCCAATAGAATTGTGGAAGGAATTTAAGCAACATTTCATACAAGACTACTGTTACCGATACCACAACAGCAGTGAACTGTGTATCAATTGTGAAAGCTATGCTATGAAAGATGTTCAAGATGTGCTAATAATACATGGCAAGTCTTATTTGGATTTTTATTTACCACGCCCTGCAACAAACATACCCCAGCCTCAAGAAGACTATGATAAAGACTATGAATTAGCTGCAGCTACTGAGATGAAAAAAACTCTTAATCCTGAGCAACTATTGGCTTTCAATGCCATTGTGGATGCTCTACAAGACAACACGTCGACACCTAAGTGTTTCTTTATTGATGGTCCAGATGGCAGTGGAAAAACCTACTTACACCATCTACTTATACATTATGTCAGAGGACAAGGACATGTGGTCTCACCTGCCGCCACTACAGGAATAGCTGCAAACTTGCTACCAGGAGGACGAACTATGCACTCTCTGTATGGCATTCCAATTCCAATTAATGAAACATCAGTTTCCAGGATTAAAACTGACACTAACGCTGCCAACAAGTTAAAAAATAGTACACTTTTTATACTTGATGAGTGTACAATGGCAAAAAAACATTCTTTGAAAGTCATTGACAGACTTCTACGTGATGTCATGACAATACATGTTGATGACAAAAATAATGTTCCCTTTGGTGGTAAAGTTTTCATACTTGGTGGAGATTCCGCCAATGCCTTCCTGTACTTACACATGCCACCAGAACTGAAATTGTGGATTGTTGTCTTAAATATTGTCAACTCTAGAAACACTTCACAAGACTCCCGCTATTCAACAACATGAGATCCAGGGATCCAGAATACAGCACTTGGTTACTTAAACTAGGCAATGGTCAGTTCTCAAACAAATACAATCTTGGAGAGGACGTTATTGAAATTCCTTCAGACATGCTGTCCTCTGCCTGTTTAATCATAGACATATTTGGCACAAACATTCATATTAATGTTAATGACACTGAAAGTGTTTTGTGTGCTGCATCACATGCAATATTGTGTCCAAAAAATGAAGATGTTGAATTTCTCAATTCTCAAATTATGGACCGATTGAGTGGCCAATATGTCTTATATACAACTGATGATTCTGTGGATGCGGATGATGCTTATGAAACTGAACACAACCTAGTCGAATTTTTACATTCTCTGACACCATCTGGAATGCCACCACATCGCCTACAACTAAAAATAGGAACAATTGTCATGCTATTGCGAAACCTGAATACAAAAAAAGGATTATGTAACGGAACTCGGCTCTTTGTAACATCCTTAAATCCACATATCATGCAGGCAAAAATCATCACAGGATCAGCTGAAGGAGACTTTGTTTTTATTCCACGCATTGATTTGTGTCCATCTGAAACTGGGTTACCATTCAAACTACAAAGACGACAGTTTCCTGTTAAGCCAGCTTTCACAATGACAATTAACAAGGCACAAGGACAGACCCTAAATCAAGTGGGTATTTATCTACCTCAACCAGCCTTTGGCCATGCGCAGCTATATGTTGCTTTCTCCAGAGTCCCATGCCAAAGTCAAGGTTTTAGATACACCACTACAAGGACAGTTGTTACGTGGTAGTGATAAAGTGTTCACTAAAAATGTAGTTTATAAAAATGTTTTATATTAATTTAGGTCTTTAGTAATCTCAATAACATGTACATAGTATTATATCACATTAATAATGATTTACTTTTTGAACACATATTATCCCCTTTACCCCCGAGGGTGGTTTGCACGTTAATGACCAGGCCAACTTTTAAAATTCTAACCACTGTCACTTTATGAGGTAATTACTCTGGAACGCTTCAACAGATCCCCCTGATTCTGAGATTATTTTTTCGTGACATATTGTACTTCATGATTTTGGTAAAATTTCTTCGATATCACTTGCGTTTATTTGAGAAAAAAATGGAAATTTGGTGAAAATTTTGAAAATTTTGCAATTTTCAAAATTTTAATTTTTATGCCCTAAAATCAGAGAGATATGTCACACAAAATGCTTAATAAATAACATTTCCCACGTGTACTTTACATCAGCACAATTTTGGAACAAAAATTTTTTTTGTTAGTGAGCTATAAGGGTTAAAAGTTGACCAGCGATTTCTCATTTTTCCAACAAAATTTACAAAACCATTTTTTTAGGGACCACATCACATTTGAAGTCACTTTGAGAGGTCTTTATGACAGAAAATACCCAAAAGTGACACCATTCTAAAAACTGCAACCCTCAAGGTGCTCAAAACCACATTCAAGTACTTTATTAACCCTTCAGGTGCTTCACAGGAATTTTTTGAATGAGGAAGAAAAAAATGAACATTTTAACTTTTTTCACAAAAATGTTAATTTAGACCCAATTTTTCTTATTTTCACAGGGGTAAAAAGAAAAAATGGACCCCAAAATTTGTTGTTCAATTTTCCCTGGGCACCCAGATACCCCATATGTGGGGAAAAACCACTGTTTGGGCGCACGGCAGGGCTCGGAAGGGAAGGAGCGCCATTTGACTTTTTGATTGTAAAATTTGCTTGAACAATTAGCAGATGCCATGTTGCGTTTGGAGAGCCCCTGATGTGCCTAAACATTGGAGCTCCCCCGCAAGTGACCTCATTTTGGAAACTAGACCCCCCAAGGCACCTATGTAGATGCATAGTGAGCACTTGGAACCCCCAGGTGCTTCACAAATTGATTCGTAAAAATGAAAAAGTATTTTTTTTTCCACTTTTTCATTTTTACGAATCAATTTGTGAAGCACCTGGGGGTTTCAAGTGCTCACTATGCATCTAGATAGGTGCCTTGGGTGGTCTAGTTTCCAAAATGGGGTCACTTGTGGGGGAGCTCCAATGTTTAGGCACACAGGGGCTCTCCAAACGCGACATGGTTCCAATTTGTTAGCGGACACCATGTCACGTTTGGAGAGCCCCTGATGTGCCTAAACAGTAGAGCTCCCCCACAAGTGACCCCATTTTGGAAACTATACCCCTCAAGGATTTTATTAAGGTGTATAGTGAACATTTTGAACCCAGAGGTACTACACAGAATTTGATAACAATAGGTCATCATATTGAATAAGTTGTGATTAGTCTTGAGCACAAGTGCTCGCTACTTGAGTTTGCATCGGGTACTCAGGTATGCACCATGTACTGCGTGTGCTTAAGTGACATGCTCGAGTCCCTGCCCCGCATGTTTCATGGTTATTAGACACCCAAAACAAAACATGCGGGGATCGCTCGTGCATGGCAGGCAATCCCCGCAAAGTTTTTTTGGCCGCGAAGCATATGGGGCGGAGACTCGAGCATGTCACTCAAATACCCACGATACTCAATGCATACCCGAGCACCCGATGCAAACTCAAGTAGCGAGCACTTGCGCTCAACACTAGTTGCCATATCGTCATCTTTTTTTCTTACTTTTGAAAAAAATCCCAACCCCATCACAACCCTAACCCCAAACCCAGCCCTAACCCTAGCCCTAACCCTAGCCCAACCCTAACCCGAGAGTTTATTTTTTACGCCGTTCCTCGTGCAGTATAAGTGATTAGACGACTTTATTCTTCGGGTCGGTGCGATTACAGTGATACCAGAATCATATGGGGTTTTTATGACTGACAGCTGTCACACACTAAAAGACGCATTTTTTGTAAAATCTAGTTTTTGCATCGCCATATTTTGAGAGCTATAATTTTTCCAGATTTTGGCAGACAGTCATGTGATGGCTTGTTTTTGCGGGATGAGTTGACGCTGTTATTGGTTTCATTTTCAGGCACGTGACATTTTTGATCGCTTTCTATTCCGATTTTTGGGAGGCAGAATAAACAAAAACCAACAATTCAGGAATTTTTTTTTTTTTTTTAATTCTGTTCCACGTGTGGTAAAATTAATAAGGTAGCTTTATTCTTCGGGTCAGTACGTTTACAGCGGTACCACATTTATATCGTTTTTCTATGTTTTGCACTTTTACATAATAAAAGCAATTTTAAAGAAAACATTATTTTTTAGCATAGCTTTATTCTGAGAGCTATAACTTTTTTAGTTTTCGGCTGATGGAGCTGTGTCACAGCTTGTTTTTTGCGGGACGAGATGACGTTTTCAGCGGTATCATTTTTATTTATATTCATCTTTTTGATCGCGTGTTATTCCATTTTTTGTTTGGCGGTATGATGATAAAGCATTGTATTTTGCTTCGTTTTATTTTTTTTTTTTTTACCGAGTTCACTGAAGGGGTTAACTAGTGGGACAATTTCATAGGTCAGGTTGTTCCAGACGCGGCGATACCAAATATGTGTACTTTTTTTTTTTTTTTTTTTTATAATAATATTTATTGATGGGTACATTATATTTTTATTTTTGGTGGATTATTTTTTTTATTTATTTATTTAATATTTTGTCAATTTTTTTTTTTTTTTTTTTTCACTTTCTGACAGTTTTTACACTTTTTTACTCTGTCCCACTCTGGGACTTTCACTTTTTTTATTCTGATCGCCTGCATGGCATAGGAATGGAGCACCATCCCTGTGCCGTGCAGGCTGTCAGCGCTGGACAGGGAGAAGATAGTTTGGAGATAAACTGCGCATGTCCAAAAAATCTTCCTGCTGTCTGGTGACCTGGATGTTGTCATGATGACATCGGGTCGTCATGGCAACATCCTGGAAGCCGCGGCAGACAGCGCTGGAGGCCGGAAGAGGAGGTGAGTATCTGCGATCACCTCCACTTGCCACCGCAATGCTGCAATCGACTTTGATCGCAGCATTGCGGGGGTTAATGTGTGGGACCGCTCCCTGCACACAGTACTGGGTGTCAGCTGTGACAATCAGCTGACACCTGGCGGTGATCGCGCCCGCACAGCCTTTGTGCGCGCGCGATCGCGATGACGTACTAATAAGTCCCAGGGCACAGAAGCGTATTAGTATGTCTAATGTTGTTAAGGGGTTAATATGCCTTAGATTCATACATATGTATAGATACATATTAGATGCATTTCTATGTATTTATATACATATATAAATACATAGTAGAACATACACATTGTTATATGATATATATAGATAACATATATTTTGCACCATTAATTTTGCTGTAAATACATATATATAGAAGTATTTAAGGTCATCACAGGTGAGATATGTATCATCAACTTTTAAACAGTTGGTGATGGAAACCCATATTTGTAACTACTGTGTCAAAGATGCTGAGAGACTTATTTGTCTTTTCACTGGGCTGTTTTTTTTTGTGAACAGCTGAAGAGATGGGAGGGACGGCTGCTCACCATATCTCCTCCTTAAAAAAATTGTAAATTTTAGATTTATATTATACATAGATATATGATAGATATTCTATACTTTAAGTAATTCTATATTTTTAGTACATATATAGACATTATAGATACATACTTACATAGTTAAACCATATATACATAAATAATATATTTATATAATATAATAATGTACTGTACATAATAATATTTATTCATTTATATAGCACTATTATTTCCATAGTGCTTTACATACATTTGCAACACTGTCCCCATTGGGGCTCACAATCTAAACATCCTATCAGTATGTCTTTCAAGTTTCATAGTTACATCTATCTATCTAATACATAAAAATAGAATATAATAACATTTCTATGGATTGTCTGTTACTATTATGTAAAAGTATGAAGCTTTGCCATTATTTTTGACATGTTAATAAATTGTATTCTTTCACTTCCTTTCTATTTTTTTGCTCCACCTTGGAAACCGACAATCACACACACATCAAACTACACAAAACAATGTACCACATCCAATTATAGTCACAACAGCTTCCAAAAGACCATATAATGTAAACACACACACAGCACACAGGGGAGACATCACATAGTGAACATCACTCAAGAAACACAACACCAGATACCAAAATACAGCCCACAACAAGGAAGAGACAGTGCACAGGTGTGAACGAAGTCAAATGATGCAAGAAATACAATACACAAATGCGGAAGGATGACAAAGAACAGGGATGTTGGAAAGCGCAAATGGTGTGACACATGTCCACTGCTCCTGTTATCACCACTAAGGATACACAGATGTTCATTTCACTGCACTCCCGATGCAATAGCATCGGGCCTATTTCGAGTAACAATATAACTATGAGTGTTAACATACCTATACATAAAGGGGGCAGGCACAATTAAGAAACAACTCGGTGCAACTACTGTTACAAACTGAGCCAAAAGCACGCTAACATGACAACACATCAAAAAGATGTGTGCACATTTAGCATTGGATTGGTTTTTATAATAACAAAGGTTCAAGCCTGCAATAAGAGCATAAAGTACAGACAAATAAATTATCAAATAATCACAATCAATTCACAGCATAGATTTACTATTATGGGTAGCATGTCAGATAAGTAACAAGCTTCAGGCCACGTTCAGTATTTGGTCAGTATTTGACATCAGTATTTGTAAGAAAAAAATCAGGAGTTGAACAATCAAAGGAAAAGTATATTAGAAACACATCACTTCTGCATTTTTCACCCACTCCTTGTTTTGGCTTAAAAATACTGATGTGAAATACTGACCAAATACTGAACATGTGAACGTGGCCTAAAAGTGCTATAAAATTAAAGTTTTTATGGTCAGACTTCACATACATAAGTAGTAGCAGAGCACTTGGTAATCATATTTCCTCCTGCGTTTGTATTGTATATACTGCATACGCTGTATGAAGCACACCTTTTTAGGCCTCCTTCACACGTCCTGGTGATTCCTGTACAGGAAAAGCCAGCACTAGTGAGATCCGTGGTCCGTGTCAATATGCCATCCGTATGTCTATATATGACATCCATGTGCTATCTGTATGCCCGTATGCAGCATCCGTGTTTTGTCCAGGAAAAAAATGGATGCTTAAACAATTTGTTTTTAACGTTGAATTGCAAGAAATTTAAGAATACAGGACTTGCAGGAGGGAGAACAGATGATAGATAGATAGATAGATAGATAGATACAAAAATGTTGTTTATATTTATATAATCAGTACTTTGCGTGTGCTATTGTCGCTACTTAGATGTATCTACTAAATAAATGAAATAAATTAAAAAATGGCGTTGGCTCCCATGTAATTTTCATAACCAGCAGAGGGAAAGCCGACCACTGGGGGCTGATATTACTAGCCAGGGAAGGGACTATTAGGCCGACATGTTCCCTGACTATTAATAACAGCTCACACCTGCTTAGCGTTTACTGGTTAGTTTACAGGGGACCCCAGAAAAAAATTGACGTAGGGTCACCCTATAAAATCTAACCAGCAAAGGTTAAACAGACAGCTGTGGGCTGATGTTAATAGTCAGGGAAGGGGCCATGGATTCAGGCCCCCTCTGAGGCTAATAACATCAGCCCTCAGAAGCCCCAGTAATGGTGCATCTATAAGATGCCTCGGCTCATCCCACTTGCCCTGGTGCAGTGGTAATTGGGGTAATAGAATTGTGGTTCATGTCACCTTTGTATTGGCAGCTGACACAAAGCCCAGGGGTTAGTAATGGAGATGCGTCTATAAGATGCCCCCATTACTAACCCCATAGTAAAAGTTTTGAAAGAAACACAGAGCCTGAATAAAATCCTTTATTTGAAATAAAAGTCCACACTGTTTTCAAAATTCTCAGGGTGCCCGCAGTTCATCGTCCCGGCTCGCAGTGAACTGCCTGTGGGAACGTACCTTCAGTGACTGGCAGTTACCTCTATGACATCATCGCTTGTTACTGAAGCTATGCTCACAACAGCTCATTGTGTCCTGGTTTAAAGCCTGAACAGACGCATTTTGGCACCGTTAAGGTTGTAAACCAGTTATAGTAGACATGGATAATAGACATGTGTGGGACAGTATGTCGGACAGGTGAGTGTTATGGTTGTTTTATATTTTAGTTTTTTTACGGGGGACAATGGCTTCAGGGAATTAGGTGTAAGGTGAATATAAGTGTTTTTTTTAGTTTTATTCTTAATTTTACACCTATTGTAGACAACGGGGCTGCCTACAACTCTCAACATTGTCTCTTGCATGCGCTGATCCCAGCGCCAGTAGTGGACATTGATGAGAGCTGTTTCCAGCAACCAGTACATGTCACACTGTCACGCTGATGGCACACAGATGTCATTCATGTCTTATCAGTGTGCAGCACGCATATTGTGCGTGCTGCGCAAAAAAAAACTTACATGTCTGAAGGTTTTTCACATGGACATAAAGTTCATGTGAAAAACTTGACATGTGCTCACTCTTATTGAATACAATGGGTGTGCATATGTCCATATTTGTGGCTCTTTAAAAACGGGCCACATACAAACATACAAAACGGATGTGTGAAGGGAGCCTAAGTGAGATAGCTGACACTTCACATGTTCAATACTATAAATCATATGCCTTTGGCTCAATTGAGAGAATCCTTCCATCAGCACCATGATGTTATGCAACACAGGTATTGAAATTAAGCTCACTTCAACAGCATTGCTGCCAAATACCAGACTCACTGGCTCTGCTCATTTAAACGGCACAAACTACTTAGCTCACTTATTTGCAGCAGCATTTTTGATGTGACATCATTGTTTCAGACAAAGAACAGACAGGTGCAGTGATGGAAAGCCAGCGCCGGACCCAAAGTGGCTAGTTTTCAATTTGGTTTTTATTAACTACTGCAACTTACAGCAAAAAAATTCTGAAAGAACACAGTCATTTTAATGGGGTTATCATCTTGCAAAAAAACGGTACCCAAACGATTGCATATCTACAAAACAAGTAACATGGTAACAATGTCTGTGCGGTGTCTAGATCAGCAGAGCCTCTTAGCTGCATGATTGACTGTCATGTGTGCTGTAGCTTTGACATCACTACTGCAACCAATACACAAAAACCAGAGCAGATGTGGGGATCCTAGAAGAGTGAGTACTATCATTGTTGTTTTACAAGTGTTCAATCGTTTGGGCTCTAGAGAAGAGCAGATTAATTCGCAGATGTTTGAGTTTGATTCGATTTTCCTGAAATTTCACGTGAATCAGAACATTCAATTTGTGGTTCCTAAAAAAGGCTTAAAAACATGCCCGGCCCTATTTCACAAACTGATGAAGCATCTGAGAGCAGGTAAACTCACGGACTTCCCCATGATGCCTTGCAGATGTGGCATCTAGCATTGTTATACTTTGCACAGTGGTGGTCAGCACCTGGGTCATCACAGATCAGCATTTCCCAGCAAAGAACAGTTTATATTGCAGAGCCGTTTTCCATTTTCTGAGTTACTGGGTAAGGCCGAGTACTCACGAGCGATAACTCTCTCGTACGAGAATCGGATCAATTGTGCTAATAACACTCGGCTCCAAATCGGTCAGAGTTTGTGCCAAGTGTCATTTTAGTGTGATACGATTCTCTCGCATGCAAGAATCTGAACACAGCTGTGGAGAAGATGGGGAACTTGATTTCTCCATATTGTCCATTGTCTCTGTATCCGCGGATGTCGGACTGTACTTGCATGACATTCAAGTGCAGTCCAATGTTTCACAGGCACCCATAGACTTGGATGGGTGCGCGTGATCCGAGTTCCAGAGCCATTCACAGCATGCTGCAATTTTCTCTCATGCCAAATCGGCATGACCAAAAAAGTCCCAGATCTGCACTACCCCGTAGTATAACATTGGTCCGAGTGCTATCCGATAAATCATCGGATAACACTTGGCCGTGTTATATGCTCATGTAAGTGATCCTTTAGACTCTCTTTCCTGTAGAATGTAAGCTCTCATGGTCAGCAGGGTCCTCTTTTTCTTACATTTGTGTGGTTCTTTTTTAACTTACTGGGTTAGTAATGGGGGTGTCTGATAGACGCCTCTCCATTACTAACACCAGGGCTTGATGCCAGCTGACATTACACAGCTGGCATCAATCCCATAAACCATTACTCTGATTGCTACCACACCAAGGGAATTGGAAAGAGCCAGAATTTAAATTGATGTCCCAATTCTGTGGCAGCTGCGGGCTTTTATTTTTAGGCTGGGAAGGGCCCAATAATCAGGGACCTTCTGAGCCTGATAATATAAGCTCGCTGCTGTCTGCTTTACCTTGGCTGGTTATCCAAAATATAGGGGACCCTACATCATTTTTTAAAATTATTTATTAATTTAATAAGTTAAATAATGCTAAACACCCTTTAGTGCCACATTAAAGGCACTAAAGGGTGCTAGTTTATTATAAGTAGGGGGATTGTGAAATTAAATATCTTCAGGATATCTATTATATTGATTTTATACATGTATTCTTTCTATTCTATTCTGACAGTTCGGGCTGTGAATTTACTGTACTTGGCTTATGAAATATCAGGTTTCTTTTGAAATGTGTGCGTACAAATTGGGCCATGTGCCGTCCGATTTATTACTTCCACCCATTGACTTGCATTGGTGAGTGTGATCCGATTCTCGCATCCAATCCCAGCATGCTGCAATTTTTTCCTCAGTCCAATTAGAGCTGAGAAAAAACTTACAAATGAGCACCGCCTCATTGAATAACATTGGTCACAGTGCAATACGATGTTTTCTCGCATAACACTCCTCCGTATTGTATGCCAGCGTGAGTGAGCCCTTAAGCACAATATGTCCTGCAATGTCTGCTGTTGTATTCTTTTATAATGACATTTGGCCACACAGACTTTGATGTTTTTTATTATTATTTTTGTATGAGCATTTAGCACTTTTAAGGTTGTTGCTTGTCTGGCATGCTGCTCATAAGGGTTTGCTCACACTATTGTATAAATCGGACGACTTCAGTGTGAGAAAAAAAGTATTGCACTCGGACCAATGTTATTCATTGAGGCAGTGCTCATCTGCATACTTTTTGTTAGCTGTATTCGGCATGAGAAAAAAAAATCGCAGCATGCTGCGATATCTCTCCGAAATCAGATGGGTGTGAGAAAAAAAATCGCATGCCATACGGTCCGTCAGAGGGGCATCCAATTTTCACGCATACAATTCTGTAGCATTGGAAACTGTTTATGGTCCTGAAAATGATTAACAGCTGCTGAGTAAAGAAGCGGATTGTATATGGACAGCACACGGACAGCAGATGGATGACAAGTGAGAAAAAAATCATCCTACTCTCCTGAATGGGCATGGGACCGATTATTTATTCGCCAGTGTAAGTGAACCTTAACAGTAACACTGTGATGAAGTTATACTGTTTTCAACACATTTTTGTTGAAAAGTATCTTTTAATTGATACCGGCTGTGAACTTGTCCATTCTTGGGTTGCTATTTAGGTATATTTTTGGAATGTAAAGTTAGACACAAATGGCTTCCTAATTAGGATGAACATATGTATTCTAAAGAAACATTATTAAAAAAAGAAATAGATAAATCTTAAGATGAAACCAGGACTTCTAAAGAAAAAAATGAAATGCCAACACTGTGAAAGTGCACCGTCTCATGCATACAAAGAGAAATCCAGTCCGAGTGAACCTGGAGCAGTGTTTGGAATTTACATTCTACAGTTGGAAGTAAAATGTGAAACATTGAGGCTGATAACTCTTTGTTGTGGAGAATCTCAACCAATCAGTGTTCACTAAAACCGGTATCGGAAAGTTATCAGTTTTCTTTGAGATGCAAAGCCTGTCACACGAGATGATATGTGCATTTCTCTCTAAGACAAACTAAAAGGAATATAGTATCACCTTATGCTCTATTACAATGAAAATGCATAATAAAACACACATAAACATTTCTTATTTTATACTTATATTGCTCTTAAATATAGTTTGGGTAAAAATCACGTTATAAAACTATTGCCTCATGGTTTTTTTGGCTACTGCAGAGAAGAGCTTCCAGTTCTCCAACCCTTTTATTGTGCAGTTACATGAGAGTCTTAGTGGCACGATCCCTACAAATCATACATGGTGATTAGTGATGAGCGAGCACTAAAATGCTCGGGTACTCGTTGCTCGGGTTGAGAAAATTGGAATACTCGGGTGCTCGACCCGAGCAATGAGCCCAATGTAAGTCTATGGGAAACCCGAGCATTTTTCCGGCGGCTCCCCCCGGCGGTCTGTAGAGGGCCTAAAAATTGCCCAAATCGATGGGAACAGTGCTCAAATGACATGGGAACAGCATGGGGAAGACCGCTGGAAGCATTTCTGACTCCCAGGTCACTGCTGTCAACAATGTTGCCAGAGAATTACGCCACTTTTACGGACTCACAATAAAACATACAAAAACGAAACCAAAATGGATTTTCCTGGGAAATGTGTTAAGGAACATCCTTTTCAGGGTAATGACTTGTATACAGTACAGACTAAAAGTTTGGACACACCTTCTCATTTAAAGATTTTTCTGTATTTTCATGACTATGAAAATTGTACATTCACACTGAAGGCATCAAAAAAAACATGTGGAATTATATACTTGACAAAAAAGTGTGAAACAACTGAAAATATGTCTTATATTCTAGGTTCTTCTAAGTAGCCACCTTTTGCTTTGATGACTGCTTTGCACACTCTTGGCATTCTCTTGATGAGATTCAAGAGGTAGTCACCGGAAATGGTCTTCCAACAATCTTGAAGGAGTTCCCTGAGTTGCTTAGCACTTGTTGGACATATTGCCTTCACTCTGCGGTCCAGCTCACCCCAAACCATATCGATTGGGTTCACGTCTGGTGACTGTGGAGGCCAGGTCATCTGGAGTAGCACCCCATCACTCTTGTTCTTGGTCAAATAGCCCTTACACAGCCTGGAGGTGTGTTTGGGGTCATTGTCCTGTTGAAAAATAAATGATGGTCCAACTACACGCAAACCCGATGGAATAGCATGCCGCTGCAAGATGCTGTGGTAGACATGCTGGTTCAGTATGCCTTCAATTTTGAATAAATCCCCAACAGTGTCACCAGCAAAGCACCCCCACACCATCACACCTCCTCCTCCATGCTTCACGGTGGGAACCAGGCATGTAGAGTCCATCCGTTCACCTTTTCTGCGTCGCACAAAGACACGGTGGTTGGAACCAAAGATCTCAAATTTGGACTCATCAGACCAAAGCACAGATTTCCACTGGTCTAAAGTCCATTCCTTGTGTTCTTTAGCCCAAACAAGTCTCTTCTGCTTGTTGTCTGTCCTTAGCAGTGGTTTCCTAGCAGCTATTTTACCATGAAGGGATGCACAAAGTCTCCTCTTAACAGTTGTTGTAGAGATGTGTCTGCTGCTTGATCTCTGTGTGACATTGACCTGGTCTCTAATTTGAGCTGCTGTTAACCTGCGATTTCTGAGGCTGGTGACTCTTGGTCTTCCTTTCCTGGGGCGGTCCTCATGTGAGCCAGTTTCTTTGTAGTGCTTGATGATTTTTGCAACTGCACTTGGGGACACTTTCAAAGTTTTCCCAATTTTTTGGACTGACTGACTTTCATTCTTTAAAGTAATGATGGCCACTTGCTTTTCTTTACTTAGAATTTGTATTATGGCAAGAAAAAAGCAGCTAACAGTCTAGTCAGTAGGACTATCAGCTGTTTTTCCACCTGACTTCTGCACAACACAACTGATGGTCCCAACCCCATTTATAAGGCAAGAAATCACACTTATTAAACCTGACAGGGCACACCTGTGAAGTGAAAACAATTTCTGGTGACTACCTCTTGAAGCTCATCAAGAGAATGCCAAGAGTGTGCAAAGCAGTCATCAAAGCAAAAGGTGGCTACTTTGAAGAACCTAGAATATAAGACATAATTTCAGTTGTTTCACACTTTTTTGTTAAGTATATAATTCCACATGTGTTAATTCATAGTTTTGATGCCTTCAGTGTGAATGTACAATTTTCAAAGTCACGAAAATACAGAAAAATCTTTAAATGAGAAGGTGTGTCCAAACTTTTGGTCTGTACTGTATAAGGTAAAATAAATAACCAAAAATAAAAATGCACACGTAGCGTTTTTGATGCGCTTCTGCACTTTTGTATTGCTTTCAACCAAGACAAATGCATTCACCAGGAAATGTCATTTTAACATTTTACAACCTTATCTGGCCATGTGGTGTGTGACACATCATCAGACACATGCATACAGTGCTGAAAAGACATGGGAACAGCATGGGGAAGACCTCTGGAAGCATCTCTGACTCCCAGGTCACTGCCTAAAAGTGTGTACATCATAAGTGATCCTTGGCGCATGCGAAGATGCCTCATGCCATGCACCTTTCGTTGCAGACTTGCAACAATCACCGTCCATGTCATTGTCTCAGTTGTCCCTACTCCATTCCTTGGAATGCAAGCGCAAGTATGCAGCCAGCCACCCACCCACAAGCCGCAACACTAAACTGCCAGATTTATGGGCAGCTGCTTGCACTTGAAATGTAGCCTTTTAGGCTCATGGAGGCGAAAGCTGTCCACAATCTTATGGCGGCGGCGACCGGGTATCCATACAACATGCTCCCATTAGAAAGGAGAGAGTCTGCTATACAGTTATAGGGTATGCAGTGAGTCCAACGGCAGACCAATTTTAGGAAAAACCCCACTAAGAAATTAAAGACACATAGAGCAGGGCTACAGTAGCGAGAAATTCCATTTAGAAAGGAGAGAGTCTGCTATACAGCTATAGGGTATGCAGTGAGTCCAACGGCTGACCAAATTTAGGAAAAACCCCACTAAGAAATTAAAGACACAGAGCAGGGCCACAGTAGCGACAAATTCCCATTAGAAAGGAGAGGGTCTGCTATACAGTTATAGAGTATGCAGTGAGTCCAACGGCTGACCAAATTTAGGAAAAACCCCACTAACAATTAAAAGAGATATAGAGCAGGGCGACAGTAATGACAATTTCCCATTAGAAACGAGAGTCTCCCATAGTGTTGGCCTATGCAGTGAATGCAAGGGCAGCCAAAAACTGGGAGGCACTTCAATTCCCCTTGGAAGAGACGTAGAGGGCCTCATAAAAAAATGTTCCCATTAGAAAGGAGCTGGCCTTCTATAATTGTAATGCCCATGCACTAAGTGTATGGGCTGACAAGCATTTACCCCTTGGGGGTATACATGAACATACTGTATAAAAATTTTTTTTAAGGGCATCATAAACACCCTTTAAAAAATTTTTGTGGGTGTTACATCACGGACCACGGTCACCCTGGTGATATGGTGGTGGAGGATGAGGAGAAGGAGTAGGACAAGAGCAAATAGCCAAAATCAGGAAGCGTA
Source organism: Phyllobates terribilis (assembly GCF_046119375.1). Taxonomy (NCBI): domain Eukaryota; kingdom Metazoa; phylum Chordata; class Amphibia; order Anura; family Dendrobatidae; genus Phyllobates; species Phyllobates terribilis. The sequence goes on from NW_027362765.1 coordinate 275,382,674, forward strand.
TACCCTTTTCTGGGTGTGAAAAGGTGCATGGGAATACACCTCCCAAGAAAAGACACTGGATTTCAGTTTATGTTATGCTGCTATCATTCGGTGGTGTTGAGAAGTCTGGCCCAATTCAGCCGTTGTTCATTTTTATAAGAGTCTGCCTGTTAGCATTTTCAGTTGACAGGCGGATGCGCTTATCAGCTATAATTCCACCAGCGGCACTAAAAACCCGCTCTGATAAAACGCTGGCGGCAGGGCAAGCCAGGACCTCCAAAGCATAGAGAGCCAGTTCATTCCACGTATCCAGCTTGGATACCCAATAATTATAAGGCACAGAGGAATCACGGAGGACGTTCGTATGGTCGGCAAGGTACTCCCTCAGCATCTTCCCAAACTTTGCACTCCTTGTGAGAGTACCCCGCGCCTCAGGGCCTGTGCGATGGGAGGGTCTGAGAAAACTCTCCCAGAATATTGACATTGTTCCCCTGCCTCTGCTGGATTGAAGTTGTGTCTCTCTCGCCTGTACTCCTTGGTTGTCCAACGAAAAGTGCGCTCTGCCGCCAGCATTTTCAGATAGGATTTTTTTTAATAGTTCCACAACAAGGGCCTTCTGGTACAGCCCCATTTTTGTAGACCTGTCCGCCTCAGGAATAAGAGCTATAAAATTCTCCTTGTAGCGTAGGTCTAGAAGTGTCACCAACCAGTAATGACTGTCACCCAAAATTTTGAGAACGCGAGGGTCATGGGAAATGCAGCGTAACAAACTCAGCCATGCGTGCCAGACTACTAACATTCAAGACTTCCGTGTCCTTACCAAGAGGATGACTGACCATGCTCTCTTCCTCCTCCTCCTCCTCTCTGTCCTCTGGCCATCCACGCTGAAGAGATGGTATGACAGCTGTGCAGATTGTACCATCTATAGTGCATGAAACTAGCTCCTGTCCTTCCTCCTCCTCTTCCTCATTGTCACCCAATCCACGTTGGGATGAGATGAGGCTTGGCTGTGTGTTATCACCCTGTTTGGTTCCTTGCTCCATCTCATCGTGCTCCGGCTGCAATGCATCCTCTTTGATTGTGAGCAGAGAGTGTTTCAGAAGACAGAGAAGCGGGATGGTGATGATAATTATGGAGTCATCGCCGCTCACCATCTTGGTGGAGTCCTCAAAATTTTGGCGGATGGTATATATGTCTGACATCCATGTCCACTCCTGAGGTCTTATGTGTGGAGTCTGAACTGAATACCGACGGCCTTGTTTGATGCGGTCACTCAACAACTGCCCTCTTCTGCTCACAAATGCTTCCCAACATCTGCAGTGTAGAGTTCCAATGTGTGGGGACATCACACACCAGTCTGTGAGCTGGAAGCTGCAAACGCTGCTGAAACACTGCAAGGGCGGCGGAAGCTGTAGCTAAAATGCTAAAATGGGCACACAGGCGGCGTACTTTAACAAGCACATCCCGCAGCTTCGGGTAGGACTTGAGAAACTGCTGAACCATGAGGTTAAGCACATGGGCCAGGCATGGTATTTATGTGAGCCCGCCTCGCCTCAGAGCCGTCACCAGGTTCCGGCCATTGTCACACACGACCATGCCTGGCTGTAGGTTCAGCGGTGTGAGCCACAGATCTGCCTGCTCTTTCAGAGATGTCCACAACTCTTCAGCATTTTGCGGTTTGTCACCTAAGCATATTAGCTTCAGCACAGCCTGTTGCCGCTTGGCCGAGGCAGTGCTGCAGCGCTTCCAGCTTGTGAATAATGTGGTTATTTCGGAGAAGGGGGCTGAAGAGGAGGAGGCTGAGGAGGATGGGGTGCAGGAGCTGTAGACCGTGGGGGCAACCCTGATTAACCAAGGGCCCGCAATCCTTGGCGTCGGGAGGACGTTTTCCATCCCAAGGTCCAACTGGGTCCCGGCTTCCACTATGTTAACCTAGTGTGCCGTCAGCGAGATGTACCATTCCTGCTCACAAGCACTTGTCCACGTGTCCGTGGTTAGGTAGATTTTCCCATTAACTGTGTTGTTGAGGGCACGGCTAATGTTTTGGGACACGTGCTTGTGTAATACGGGGACGGCACACCGGGAGAAATAGTGGCGGCTGGGGACCAAGTACTGAGGGACGGCTGCCACCATCATATTGCGGAAAGCTTAAGTCTCCACTAGCCTAAAATGCAACATTTCGAGCACAAGCAGTCATGAAATGTGAGAATTTAGTAGTGTGGCCTGTGGGGCGTTGGCTGCATATTTGTGCTTGCGTTCCAAGGACTGGGGTATGGACAACTGAACGCTGTACTGGGACAAGGACATGGACCTGCTTCCTGATGCTGCTACTTGAGAGTACGCAATGACAGGTGCAGGGCAGGCGGCATCTTCGCATGCACCATGGAGAGGGGATCGGCTGGCATGCACCACAGTGGAAGAAGCAATGGTTCCACCTGCAGACACTGTTCCTGGACCCTGGGGTTCGGCCCACAAAGTCAGGTCCTTTCCTGTCATGTGCCTGATCATGCTGGTGGTGGTCAGGCTGGTCGTTTTGCCACCCCTGCTGATGCTGGCCTGGCAGGTGGTGCAAATGGCCTTTTTGGGGTTATTGGCAGAGTCTTTAAAAAACAACCAGACTTGGGAAGACCTAACAGTTGTACTGGCAACTTCCTTCGTGTTGGAGTTACGGGGAACAGTTGCCTGCCTTCTGTCTGCGGCCACCACACTGCTTCTTCCTGCCTGTTGGGGTGCTCTGCCTCCCCCCCCCACCCTATTTGCTACTGTCCTCGCTCTGCATGTCCTCCTGCCATGTTGAATCAGTTACTATATCATCCACCACCTCGTCTTCCACTTCCGCACCCTGGTCCTCCTCCTGACTTTCTGGCAATTGTGTCTCATCATCATCCACCTCTTTTGACACTTTCCCACCATCGCTTTTGTGTGACCGTGGCTGCTCAAATATTTGGGCATCGCTACACGCGATCACCTCTTGCCCCGCTTCAAGTGGACCGGACCAGAGGCCAGAATCTATAAATGGAAAAGTGAACATCTCTTCACAGTGTCCAAGTGTCGGATCATTTGTCTCCGGGCACTCGGCATGGTGGGAGGAAGGAGGATCAGGGTGAGGAATATGCGGTCCAAACTCATGGCTACTGAGACTTGACCGTGTGGAAGACAGGGTGGTGGTGGTGGCTAAGTGACTGGAAGCATTATCCGCTATCCAACCAACAACCTTTAGACACTGCTCTCGGTTCAATAGTGGTGTGCTGCGGACCCCTAGGAATTGGGACAGGAAGGTAAGGCGAGAACATGTGGGTGTTTGTTGTGGCACAATTTCAGCTTGCCCACTGCCTTGTCCTCGGCCTCTACATTCACCATCACGTCCAGTTCCCCGTCCCTTGCCACGTGCCTTGCCCATTTTAAATGGAGGACAGTATCTTCCACGCTCACTTCAAATGACTGAGTTTGGAGCGAACTTATATGTGATCCATGTGATGGAGAAAACAGAGTTTTAAATACCTGGCCTGTAGGTAAGTAGTTTGAACAGCAAACTGCTGTGAATTGCTTCACTGACACACTAAAGGAAATTTTTAATGGAGGCCAGAAATGGCAGTATTTTCTGACAATGTATATGTGATCCGTGTGATGGAGAAAACACAGTTTTAAATACCTGACCTGTAGGTAAGTAGTTTGATCAGCAAACTGCTGTGAATTGCTTCACTGACACACTAAAGGAAATTTTTAATGGAGGCCAGAAATGGCAGTATTTTCTGACAATGTATATGTGATCCATTTGACAGAGAAAACACAGTTTTGAATAGCTGGATTTCTAGCGCTGCAATATGGAAAGGACCTGGTTGTATTCTGCAGTGCCAACAAGCAAATGGCACAGAAAATCGGTGTTGTCTGGATTGCTTTTTAAGCAAATAATGAGGATTAAGATCCAAAAAAAGTATTCCTGGCCCCTGAGACCTGGGCCTTTATATAGAAATATCTAACAGCAGCAGAAGGCAGAATTGGAATGGAGCTTCTTGTGCTATATGCACTGCAGTCTGCTATATACCCTGCCTGCCTGCCTATATACACTGCCTGCCTGATATCTCTGCAGATGGATTAGTTAGTCCTTAAAAGGACTGTTTGTGAAGATGGATATGTGTAATGTACGGTTTTTCTCCCTACACTACCTAATACACAAGCAAATCTCTCTCTGATGCAGCAGCACCTCTCCCTACACTGTCTAATTCCGGAGTGACTGTGACGAGCATGGCAGCGCCAGGTCTGATATAGACCTGATGACGCTGTGCGGCCAGCCAATCACTGTAATGCCACAACCAACATGGCTACGGCATTACTGTTAGAACCCTCCTGTTAGTTTTTTCTATCTTGTGTTTTGCGGTCACGTGACCATCTGCCTATATATTCCACCTCCGCCCTTCTGGCTTTGCTGGACTTCAGTGTTGTTTGACTGTTTTGCTAGCCTGGTGCTTCGGTGCATATCTCTGTCTGTTTTCTTGGTCCTCTGGGACCTCTAGTACTTTTTGTCAGTTTGTCTTTTGTGTTCTACAACAATTTCTGTTTAGGAGGTGTCACATTTTTGTCCCAGTCCTTAGTTCTTTTAGGGACCCCTCCCTTAATTCTATAGGTCTTCGTTCAGACTAGCTGAGGCCTAAGGCGGGTCTGTTCACTAGGAACGGGCAGCCCGCTACATCGTAGGGATTCAGCTTAGTCTTACTGTAAGGACAGCTTTCCCTTAGCTTTCCTTAGTTCTTGTTGCAGATCATAACAATTACAGTGAGTGGCAGGCAATCCCTGCATGTTGATTGGCGCTCTAAAGGGCACCAACCATGCAGGGAGGGGACCCAAGCTCCCGCCGAGCAACCCCGGAAATACTCGGCGAGCGCCGAGCATATTGAGCAGTGCATGCTCGCTCATCACTACACCGCGTTCAGAATTATTAGGCAAATGCATATTTTGATCACTTTGATACATGTTGTCCTACTCCAAGCTGCATAGGCTTGAGAGCCAACTACCAATTAAGTAAATCTGGTGATGTGCATCTCTGTAATGAGGAGGGGTGTTGTCTAATGACATTAACACCCTATATAAGGTGTGCTTAATTATTAGGCAACTTCCTTTCCTTTGGCAAAATGGGTCAGAAGAGAGATTTGACGGGCTCTGAAAAGTCCAAAATTGTGAGATGTCTTGCAGAGGGATGCAGCAGTCTTGAAATTTCCAAACTTTTGAAGCGTGATCACCGAACAATCAAGCGTGTCATGGCAAATAGCCAACAGGGTCGCAAGAAGTGTGTTGGCCAAAAAAGGCGCAAAATAACTGCCCATGAATTGAGGAAAATCAAGCGTGAAGTTGCCAAGATGCCGTTCGCCACCAGTTTTGCCATATTTCAGAGCTGCAACGTTACTGGAGTATCAAAAAGCACAAAGTGTGCGATACTCAGGGACATGGCCAAGGTAAGGAAGGCTGAAAAATGACCACCTTTGAACAAGAACCATAAGATAAAACATCAAGAATGGGCCAAGAAATATCTTAAGACTGATTTTTCAAAGGTTTTATGGACTGATGAAATGAGAGTGACTCTTGATGGGCCAGATGGATGGGCCAGAGGCTGGATCAATAAAGGGCAGAGAGCTCCACTCCGACTCAGACGCCAGCAAGGTTGAGGTGGGGTACTGGTATGGGCTGGTATCATCAAAGATGAACTTCTGGGATCTTTTTGGGTTGAGGATGTAGTGAAGCTCAACTCCCAGACCTACTGCCAGTTTCTGGAACACAACTTCCTCAAGCAGTGGTACAGGAAGAAGTCAGTATCGTTCAAGAAAAAGATGATTTTCATGCAGGACAATGCTCCATCACATGCATCCAACTACTCCACAGCGTGGCTGGCCAGTAAAGGTCTAAAAGAAGAAAAAATAATGACATGGCCCCCTTGTTCACCTGATCTGAACCCCATAGAGAACCTGAGGTCCATCATAAAATGTGAGATCTACAGGGAGGGAAAACAGTACACCTCTCGGAACAGTGTCTGGGAGGCTGTAGTGACTGCTGCACGCAATGTTGATCGAAAACAGATCAAGCAACTGACAGAATCTATGAATGGAAGGCTGTTGAGTGTCATCATAAAGAAAGGTGGCTATACTGATCACTAATTTTTTTTGTTTTTGTTTTTGCATGTCAGAAATGTTTATTTCTAAATTTTGTGCACTGATATTGGTTTACCTGGTGAAAATAAACAAGTGAGATGGGATTATATTTGGTTTTTATTAAGTTGTCTAATAATTCTGCACAGTAATAGTTACCTGCACAAACAGATATCCTCCAAAAATAGCCAAATCTAAAAAAATCCCACTCCAACTTCCAAAAATATTAAGCTTGGATATTTATGAGTCTTTTGGGTTGATTGAGAACATAGTTGTTGCTCAATAATAAAAATAATCCTCTAAAATACAACTTGCCTAATAATTCTGCACACAGTGTAATGGTGATCTATCCAAAACATTATCCAAAATTGTGATATCATGGAAAATCCTTAGCAGCGCTGGTTTATCTCCACTTTCTCCAGTTGCACATGTTATCAGCCAAAGAAGGCTCACACATGACCTATAGTGCAGTCGGGCAGGCTTCTTTATAATGCTTTACAGGTATCACATGACATAGTATAGCATAGCCAATCAGTAAGGACTATCATAGTCTGTATAAAAGCCGAAGCTGGGAATGCTGAAAATGTTTTTTGATGAATCTGGATAGTGAAAGGATGTCACAGCATATCAATAGACTTAGGGTGAAAAAGCCAGAATACACTGAATAAACATACACAGATAGTGTGTGAAAGCACAGCAGTGAAGAATGGTTACTAATCATTTACCCATCGCCATATATGGTGAAGTCATTTTGACACTACTAGGACTGTGCTTATGTTCAAATAATAAAATGCAATAATAAAATGAGTTGAATACATTTGTATCAGACCTCAGAGGGGTTATACACCATATTTCAGGTCATCTGAAGTATGTTCAGTTCATCACATATTGAAATTTTGGGGAAAATTTGTTGGTGCTGGTGAATTTGAATTTTAAAAGATTTGTTTATTTCTAATTCTAATATATAAAGCATGATAGTTATTTAATCACACAAAACACAGAAAACTTATATAAAAGTAATTATCAAAACAAGTAACTCTCCAGAATTAACTTGCACTAAGGACTTCATTTCTTGGATTCCAACAATGAATCAAAAGTATTCTCATAATCTTACCATAAGTTTATTAAAATTCAACCCGTCGACTCGGTCTATCACACCAGAAAGCCATCAATAATGAAGCACCTGTTATAGTGGAAGTATGCTGGAATTCATAAACATTTTATGGAATGAAAGGAAAATAAGCTTTTGGATGTGAATAAAAGATTTCCATGTGATTGTGTTCATTGGGACAGGAGCTACTTCTAAACTGGTGCACAGACCAGATGAATCTTTGAATGTACTTTCCATGCTCATCAATAATAAATCGTCTTCTTCTACTAATATAATGCAGTGAAAAGTTCATTAAATCTAAAACCCAGTAGGTGTTTCTATGAAGGAATTACATCTCTCAAGTCTCAAGTTTTGCATTAGAGAATAATGTCTTGCTTTCAGTGCAAATTTATGTAAAGTAATAAAGCACACAGATATAAGGGAAAGTGTACAATACAACATCGCAGATATTATTCAGTACCATTATTACAAGTTCTGATAAATTATAAAAGAAGTCATAGAAATTTTGCATGAAAGTAATTTCCTTTTTCTTTCTCAGATAACATATGAAGGTGCTTATAATCATTGCTATTATTATTATTGACCCCTTCCACACCCTGCCATAATATTAAGTCAAGCAGCTCTTTCCATCCATTCCTATGGATGTTCTGAGCACTGCCGAGTAACTTTGCTCCTGTGCAATAGCTGCCTTTGTCTTGGGGTGTGCAAATACAGGCACATGAGGCTAAACTATTGAAGCCCCAGGTTTTAACTCAATACATATTTTCTGCGAAACCTCTATGAACATTGATGTAGATCACCACCTATCAAATGTCACTAGCTCCAAAAAAGGGCAAATATAAACATTGAACGGAGCTGAACAGCTCAGCTCCATTCAATGTGTAGTGTCCACTACTAGGTGCCGCAGATTGGCTCCTACTCAGATGAATTAGTATTGATCTGCAGTTGTTTGCAGTTGTTGCTGCACATTGAATGGCGCTATGCTGTTCAGTTCTATGCGATGTTTACATCTGGACCTAATGACAGCTGATCGGTGGGGGTGCCAAGTGTTGGACCACCATTAATTTGATAATAATGACCTATCCCAAGTATATGCATGATTATATGCCCAAACATGACTTTTCATTTCACCACATTGTAACAATAACTTTTGTTGTGGACACACACTGTATCTAAAGGAAGTAGGTGTGACTGTCTTAGAATATACTTCAAACCCTTATAACATTTATAGGCTTCCCTTTCACAGGCTTACTGTCACAGGTTTGTCAGATGTGGCAGCCAGTCACCCGGCAGTTGGTTGCAGAAGATCTCTTCATTTGGCATTATAGACACATTCTTAGATCTGTCTCACTCTAGGACCCAGGGGCTACCTCCCTCCTGCTAATTGACACCCAAGCCTGGGTGTTTAAATACCTTCTGTTTGCTACAGGGAGGCGCCGGTGATATTCACATGTATCCTTGTGAAAGCTTAGAGCTACTGCAGTCTGTTTACTTCCTCTCTGTTGCTAGGAGATCATGTGGTGTAATGGCACACCTGGAGAAATAGTGGCGGCTGGGGACCAAGTACCGAGGGATGGCCGCCGCCATCAGGTTGCGGAAAGCTTCCATCTCCATGAGCCTAAAAGGCAACATTTCGAGTGCAAGCAGTCGTGAAATGTGGGAGTTTAGTAGTGTGGCCTGTGGGGCATTGGCTGCGTATTTGCTCTTGCGTTCCAAGGACTGGGGTATGGACAACTGAACACTGCGCTGGGACAAGGACATGCTTGCTGATTACAGGTGCAGGGCAGGAATAATCTTCTCATGCACTATGGACAGGGTATTGGTTTGCACGCACAACAGCGGAAGAAGCAGTGGTGTCACACGCAGACACTGTTCCTGGACCCTGGGGTTCGGCCCACAAAGTCTGGTGCTTTGCTGCCATGTGCCTGATCATGCTGGTGGTGGTCAGGCTGGCAGTTTTGCCACCCCTGCTGATGATGGCCTGGCAGGTGGTGCAAATGGCCTTTTTGGGGCTATCGGCAGAGTCTTTAAAAAACAACCAGACTAGGGAAGACCTAACAGTTGTACTGGCAACTTCCGTCATGTTGGTGTTACAAGGAACGGTTGCCTGCCTTCTGTCTGCGAAAATACCACACTGCTTCTTCCTGCCTTTTGGGTGCTCTGCTTCCCTTCCCATGTGTGCTGCTGTCCTCGCTCTGCATGTCTTCCTGCCAGGTTGGGTCAGTTACTATATCATCCACCACCTCGTCTTCCATTTTCGCACCCTGGTCCTCCTCCTGACCTTCTGGCAATTGTGTCTCATCATCATCCACCTCTTGTGACACTTTCTCATCGTCGCCTTCATATGACCATGGCTGCTAAAATATTTGGGCATTGCTACATGCGATCTCCTCTTGTCCGCATCAAGTAGACCAGACGAGAGGCCCGAATCTATAAATGGAAAAGTGAACAGCTCTTCGGAGTGTCCAAGTGTGGGATCAGTTGTCTCTGGGAACTCGGCATGGTGGGAGGAAGGAGGATCAGAGTGAGGAATATGCAGTCCAGACTCACAGCTACTGAGACTTGACCGTGTGGAAGACAGGGTGGTGGTGGTGGTGGCTAAGTGACTGGAAGCATTATCTGCTATCCAACCAATAACCTTTTCACACTGCTCTGTGTTCAATAGTGGTGTACAGCGGTCCCCTATTAATTGGAACAGGAAGGTCGAGCGAGAAGATGTGGGTGTTTGTTGTGGCATAATTTCAGCTTTCCATGGCCTCGGCCTCTGCATGCACCATCAATCCATCACCATCACCATCACGTTCAGTTTCCTGTCCCTTGCCGCGTGCTTTGCCATATTAAATGGACAACAATATCTTCCACGCTCACTACAAATGGCTGAATTTGGAGCGAACTTATATGTGATCCGTGTGACGGACAAAGTACAGTTTTAAATAGCTGCCCTGTATGTAACTATTTTTAACCGCGCCGACCTCGTGTCAATAAGTTCACTGACACAATGCAACAAAATTTCAATGGAGGCCAGAAATGGCAATATTTTCAGCGCAATAATATGTGATCCGTTTGACGGACAAACCACAGTTTTAAATAGCTGGATTTTTAGTGCTGTAATATGGAAAGGACCTGGTTGTATCCTGCAGGGCCAACAAGCAAATGGCACAGATAAACAATGTTCTCTGGATTGTTTTTTAAGCAAATAATCAGTATTAAGATAAAAAATATATATATTCCTGGCCCCTGATACCTGAGCCTATTTCTACAAATATCTGTAAAAGCACCAGCAGACAGAACTGGAGCTCTTTTATTATAAAAGTACAAAAATACATATACAAAACACAAAAACCAAACCACAGATACAATTATACAACAAACAAACAACTAACAACCAACAAAACCCCAGCAAGACATAACCTAAAATCTGAAATTATATAGAGTCCAACAAAGAAAAATATGACGACACAAAGTTCAAGTCCTCCAGCAGACTCTCTAGGAGACCCCCCAGCTAGGGAAGACCCTAACATACCTCCAGGGTGCGCCCTAAAACGCACCCGACCCCCAGCATACACAACATCCATACCTGCACATTCATACCTAACCCCCTAACAAAAAAAAGGAAAACTAAATAACTGGCCCATCGCCAAAAATAAAGAAATAGGCCACCTGGCCGAAAATTTAATGCACAGCAACCCTATTTTTTTTTTTATTTTCTCTCCCCACCACCATTTTTTAAAACACCCAAGGTCCCACGAAAGTTTGTGGCCTTAACACAGCAAGCCACGAAAGTTTGTGGCCATCAAAATCACAAATAACGGGTCCTTTTTCCCGCATCCCGTAGGACGTCCATTTTCCCAAAAACCCCTCCCCCCTCCCCCCTGAAACCCTCCACCCAACCTACACTAAACCCCCCACCCATACAATACACAAAATAATACACGTATATACATTACACAACATAACCAAAGCAAACACAACATAACAATAGCACAATATAAACAACTGACCATAAACATGAACCAAAAGTCAGACCCAAGTTCAGTGCTTGCAAGCCCTATATTCGGGTTTCCAATGCCGTAAAACAAAAAACTATAATGTGAGGGGAGCAGCCCACCACCAGGAAACTGGAGACTACCGAGGCTCTCACCCTAATCTAACACACAAACAGCCTGTCCCTCCCTATTAAAGAAAAAGAAAAACCTGTCCCTACCGCCCTACCAATCTTTCCCTACCTGTCCCTACCTGTCCCTCTCTGACCCTCACTACCAACCTAATGCTAACTACCTATCCCTAAAGACTGTCCCTGTCTGTCCCTCCCTGACCCTACACATCCATCTGACCCTACAAATAAATATAAAATATAGAAAGGGACTAAACTAACCCTATCACAGACACACATACCCTAACTCTCCCTAGGGCACATTAAATGAGAACCCCCTCCATAGAAGGGAAGCCCTCCCTGCACCCAGCCTCTCATACTCCAGTGAGCGCACTTTTGCCAGGTCACCCAGGATGTTCCTAATCACCTCTTCCCGGGGGAGGACTTTCTGCTGGGTGGACACTAAACACCGTGCGTTCCACGTGTAAAACCTAGTCACTAAGCTAACTAAGAAAACAGTGCCCCGATCTCGGCCACCAAGGGATCTGAATGCCCCATAGGCCCACTCCGCATAGGAAAGGCCTGCCAGCCTGGGCCAGCCAATGGAAGCATCCACCCTCTTGTAGACCTCTGTATTAAAAGGACACCGAAGCAGGAAGTGCTCCATGCTTTCAAGCATGTCGCCACACTCCTCGCGGGGACAATCCCGGTCATCAGAGTTCCTGTACTTCAGGTTGTCCCTCACATACAGTCTCCCATGGAAGCAGCGCCAAGCCAAGTCCCAAAACTTCAAGGGGATCCGCTTACAGTTTAATAACCCGAGCCCCACCTCCAGATCCCGGCTTGGGCAATCCTTGAGGGCCAGGGGCTTCTGGAAGTGGGTCAACAGAACCCTATTGTCAAGTAACCTCCTTGACAAGGTCCTGATCTCCCACACTCCCAGACCCCACCGGCGGATCACCTTCACAACCAGGGTAGCATAAGCCGGAAGATGCCCATGAGGCGTGCGAAGGTCCTTCACCCGCCCTCCTGTCTCCCATTGCTGGAAGAAAGGCCGAAACCACCCCCTACAGGAGAATACCCACGGAGGAGCCCTCTCTAACCAGAGGTTGGCGATGTTTGCCTTAAGAAAGGTGTTTACTAGAAACACCACTGGGTTGACCATACCCAACCCTCCTAGTCTCCTCGTGCGATACGTGACCTCCCTCTTTATTAGGTTCAGCCTATTCCCCCATAATAGTTGGAAGAACAGGCTGTAGACCCGTGTCCAAAGAGGTTCTGGCAAGATGCAGACGCTGCCCAGGTATATTAATAAAGGGAGCAAATACCCCTTGGCCAGGTTAACCCTTTCCCTCAGGGTCAAGGACCAACCCTTCCACTGATCCACCTTCTGGGCGGCAATCTTAAGTCTGCCCTCCCAGTTTTGCTGGGGATAGTCCCCCGGGCCGAAACTGATGCCTAAAATTTTTGCTGTGGCCTGAGGCCCTGGAAGGGTGTCCGGGAGATCAAAAGTAGGATCTCCCCCTCCCAGCCAGAGACTCTCACACTTATCCCGGTTGATCATGGATCCAGATGCCACAGAGTAGCGCTCAACCTCAGACATGACCCAGTCTGCCTCCTCTCTCGAGGATACAAAAAGGGAAACGTCATCGGCGTACGCCACTACCCTCAAGGTGGTCTCTGGCTCCGCCCGGTCCATCCCGACTCCCACCAACGGTCCGCGTTCCACTCTCCTTAAAAAGGGGTCGATCGCGAACACGTATAACAGTGGGCTCATAGGACAGCCCTGGCGGACACCAGACTTCACCTCAAAAGGGGGTCCGACCCAACCGTTCACAAGCGGAAAAGTCTCTGCCCCATTGTATAATACTCTCAACCAATCAACAAACCTCCCGGGCAGACCGTACCTCAGAAGGACGGACCAGAGGTACTCATGGTTAACCCGGTCAAAGGCCTTCGCCTGGTCTAAGGACAGCAAGTACCCCTTCCAGTGACCTGCCCTGCCCTGCTCCACTGCCTCCCGGACACCGAGCACAGCACTAAAAGTACTGCGGCCTGGAACAGAGCAGTGCTGGGCCCCCGAAAGGAGCCGGGGTGCAAACTTCACCAATCGATTGAAAAGCACCTTTGCCAGAACCTTTCGGTCCGTATTGAGAAGCGCTATGGGACGCCAATTCTCAATACGGGACGAGTCTTTACCCTTTGACAGGATAATCAGGGCGGACTTCCTCATTGAACCGGGAAGAATGTCCGAGGAGAGACATTCATTAAAAACCTCAGTCATGAGGGGGACCAAAGAGTCCCTAAAAGTCCTGTAAAACTCGGATGTTAAGCCATCCGGACCGGGCGATTTTTTGGGCCGGAGCCCATCAATGGCCCGTCTCACTTCCTCTTCCCTGATTGCTTCTGCCAAACCATGAAGAGAGGGGTCATCCCCTGGTTCAGGGATGGTTTCAGCCAGGAAAGCCGACATCTCATCCCGATCTGGATCCCTCCTTCCCAAGAGATGCGAGTAGAAGGATCTGACCACCTCCAGGATCCCTGATTTGGATCTGTTCAGGGAACCCGTACTGTCGATCAGTCCTGTTACCATCTTGCAACTCACTGACATCCTGCAGTTCCTGTAGGGGTCGGGCGAGCGGTACCTCCCGAAATCCCTCTCAAAAACTAAGGATGTGTGCCTATCATACTGGCACCCCTTGAGCAAGGCCTTCACCCTGGAGATTTCCTCACGGTCCCCTCCAGTCGAGACGAGCTGCTCGAGTTACCTCCCCAGCTCCCGATACAGGCAGTACCTGTTCAGGCCTCTGAGGCTCGAAAGCTGACGGAAGAACCCCGCAACCCTTGTTTTGAAGATCTCCCACCACTCAGATTTACTGCTACAGAGACCCAAGAGAGGTACCTGGCTCTGAAGAAATTCCTCAAAGGATTGTCTCACATCCGCTTCTTCCAACAGGGACGAATTCAGCTTCCATAGGCCTCTCCCTATCCAGGGAGTCTCTGCAACATTCAAGGAAAAGGAAATGAAACAGTGATCGGAGAATTCCACCTCAACAGCGGACACTGCAGAAGAGACGGCTTCCTCCTTTAAAAAAAACCTATCTATCCTAGACCTACAACTACCCCTATGAAAGGTGAAACCCCCGTGACCTGGGGTGTGCCGGATGTGGACATCCACCAGGCGAGCTTCGCTTGCTATGCTGTTAAGGGTATTACTATCAAAAGCCAGCCTTCAGTCTCCGGGGCCTCCCCTATCACGGGATCTAGTTATAGTATTAAAGTCCCCACCGAAGACCACCTGCCGGCTGGTAAAAAGATAGGGCTTGATCTTCAGGAAGAGACATTTACGGTCCCACTTTGACTGTGGACCATAGATGTTAATGAGCCGGAGCTCCTGTCCCCCCATGAAGGCGTCAAGGACCAAGCACCTCCCCATTTCTACCTCGATCACCCGTCTGCATTCCACCGAAGCGGCCTTAAAAAGGACCGCTACCCCACTATACGGCTCGGCCGCAAGAGACCAGTATGAGGGCCCGCACCTCCACTCCCTCCTTGCTTTGTAAATGGCCCCCATGTCCGTTAGTCTGGTCTCCTGCAAAAATAAAATGTCAGCCTCAACTCGGTTGAAAAAATCAAAAGCCATAAATCTGGCCGCATCTGACTTTATACTGGCGACATTAATCGACGCCAGAGTCAACGGGGTAGGTTCCGCCATCATGGGTGATTGAGTTAGACGGCTTTCTTTTTCACCGCACCCCTCGATTTACTTTTTTCACCCTCAGAGGAGGAGCCAGACTCTCCCCTCCTCTTTAGTGACACCGAGGTGTCCATAGCACCCGTCACCACCTTCCCAGTACCGGGTTCCTCACCCCTGGACCCCAGAGCAGTCCCCCCCCAGAGGAAAGTGAGCCCTCCGGAGGACGGACCCCGCCGCTCCCTGAAGGCACCTCAGATGTTACCGCCGGTCCCTCACCCCCGACCTCCGACACAGCAGAGTCATCGAGGGCATGGAACCGGTTGGAGAGGGGGATCAGAGGGGAGCCGGTGAGCCCTTCCGTAGGCACCTTAGTGGCCAGGGGGGGGGCCTTAGATGTTTTTGCCCCTTTTCGGTTCCTCCTCCGACTCTTACTGGTCTTATTGTCACCTTTTGTTTTAGGCTGCTCCACCACCTCCTCGTCCAGACTTTCATACTGGGAGGAGTCATCAGAAGCAGCCACCTCCTCCCTCTCCATCCTCCTGATCTCCTCGCTCACCGCCTCCTCCCCCAGGGCCTCAGGGGCACCGGCTGCCGCTTCCGAGGAGGGTACAGACATCACCCCAGTCGCCTGGGGCTTATCCTGCCCCCTACCCCCACGGCGCCTCACCTGATGCCACTGGTGGGCAGATGTACTGGCCACGCCTTCCTTCACCGGCCCCTCAGCTCCTCTCCCGCCCCCACCTCCGGCTCCAGCAGAGGATGCACCGCTGGGGACCCCCCCATGGCTCTCCCCCGCCTGACCAGAGATGGTGTTAGAAAAGGAGCGGGGGCAGCGGCTGTACGGGTGACCTAGGTCACCACACAGGTGACACCTAATGTCACCACAGGCCGCGGCAAGATGACCTACCCCGCCACACAAGGCACATTTCTGCACCTTGCAGCCCGCGCTGAAGTGGCGGGGATCACCGCACCTGTGGCAGACCTTTGGTTGCCTCTGGTAGAAGATCAGGATCCTGTCCCTCCCCAGGAATGCTGAGGAGGGGATGTGGGTGACAGTACCGCCTGAGACCTTCAACCTCATCATGAAGGTCCAGCCCCCTGACCAGATGCCAAACTCGTCCCTGTTCTTTTTTGGGACGTCCGTGACCTCCCCATAGCGGGAAAGCCACGTCATAATATCGACCCCAGAGAGCGACTCGTTATTAGTTAGAACGGTCACTCTCTTTACTCCATTTTGGCGAGACACCGCCTGCACGGCAAAGTCTCGCCAGCCGGGCTCCCCCTTCACCAGTTCAAAATTCGACCAAAAAAGCTCTAGGCCCTCCGGCCGAACAAAACTGATGTCGAAGATGGGGGTACCAAAAGGATGGATCAGGGCAAAGATGTCAGTCGCCCTGAAGTTCATCTTCAGGAGGAGCTCCACGACCCTTGCTCTTGGCGGGCACGCTTCACTGCCCCTCCACCGAAGACGAACTACATTCCTCCTGGCCACCCCCTGCCCGGCTGTCGGGAGGGACCACGCTGTCTCCCCCTCCTTTTTATCTTGGAAGGCGGCCAGGCCATGTCTATCTAGCCAAAAGGCCAGGTCCACCTCTCTTCCCTCTACCTGGATCGTCCGTTCTCCCTTCTTGAGGGCCTCCAGGAAACGGCGTCGCAAGTCACCGTCCCTGAGGTCCAGAGGTGAGGAAGCCCCCCGAGAAGACCCCGAGGCCCCGGCTACTACCCCCGCAAAACTCCGGGGACCAGCAGCCGGGGGGGCAGATGGACCAGCCCCACCCCCACTCCCCCCACTAGCAACAGACACACCAGCACTCGCTTCCTCCACCACAGACACATCCATACCGACAGTCACCCCACTTGCCCCACTCCCACTCACATGCACACTGGGGTCACAGTTGTTTTTTTTCTCCACACACTTTCTGCCAGCAGGTTTTCCAACAGCATTACTACTGCTGCCACCTGCTGGCAGCACCTTCCCTGCCGGGGGGTTTTGGGAGCCTGGTGCTACAGCTATTTTTGCCGGCGCCCCTGCCCCAGATAAGCCCGTGGGCACAGAGGACACTGGCAGGCAGGCACCACCTCCATTTTTAGCCACAGCTGTGGCACTACTGCTCCCAGCAGCTGCCGGCGCTAAGCCCCGCCCCTTTTCGGGTGAAGCCACGCCCACTTGTGTGGGATTTACCCGCGAGGACACGCCCCCTGCACCAGGCAGCACAGTGGGGGCCGCAGAGGCCACTCCCACTGGTGCCGTGGCTGACAGGGAGGCCACGCCCCCCGCACCAGGCAGCACAGTGGGGGCCCCAGAGGCCACTCCCACCGGTGCCGTGGATGACAGGGAGGCCACGCCCCCCACACCAGGCAGCACGGTGGGGGCCCCGGAGGCCACTCCCACCGGTGCCATGGGTGACAGGGAGGCCACGCCCCCCACACCAGGCAGCACGGCGGGGGCCCCAGAGGCCACTCCCACCGGTGCCTTTGGTGACAGGGAGGCCACGCCCCCCGCACCAGGCAGCACGGTGGGGGCCCCAGAGGCCACTCCTACTGGCGCCGTGGACGGCTGGGAGGCCACACCCCCCGAAGCCGGCCGCACAGGGACCCCCGAAGCCGACCCGGAACCGGGTCTACTCACAGGGGCCCCTGGACCAGCGGCACCAGCTCTCAGGGGCATAGCACCCCCTACCGTCACACCTTTTACGACAAAAAGCCTGGCCACCCCAGCTCCGGCGGCCGGCCCCAGGCTAGGCCACTCCCCCTCGGCACCCAGCGGCGGTGGAGCCCCCCGCGCTGACCCATTGCTGGGCCCCTGCGCAGGGGACCCCGACCTCGCCATGGATTTTGCCAGGGGAGCAAGCCCCACCTTTCCTTTATGAGCCGGCTCTGCCGGAGCGGCAGGCCCCGCGCCCTTCACCTTACCAGGTCTCTGGATCCCTGAAAGTGATCCAGATTTAGTGGATCCGCGCGTGAGGGACCCAGAAACCCCAGCACACGCCGCCGGAGATGCGGCCCCGGCTGTCGGTGCGCCGCCAGCAGAGCAGGAGGCAGCGGCAGATGTACAAGCCGCCCCCTGCACGCCAGCAGGCGCACCAGGTGCCAGGCCAGACCTCCCTTTTACAGGGGATCCAGCCTGAGCACCACCACAGATCACACTCACCGTCGGGCCGCCCTCCGTGCCATGCTCCATATCAGACACCTCCGCCCCACTGCCTCCATTACCACAAACAGAGACAGCGCTCCGCATGCCATGGCCTATATTCTCCCCGCTCCCTCGCTGTGGACCCACAACAGAGTCCAAGCCGGGGTGGGTAGCGGGTGCCGCACAACGGGACAGGGGGGCCCCAGAGAGGGGGACATACACAAATTTGTGCGCAACAGTTGTTTTTCTCTTTTTTTTTGCTTTTCTCTTCATCCCCCTCACGGGTGCCTCATCCTCGCAGATCTCATCCCCGAACGTAAGCTGACCAAAACGTACCGGGGACTCGATCTGCTGGATCTGCTGCATGATAAGGCAGCCCCCCTCACTGCTACTGCTCCCATCCTCCTCATCCTCCCCCTCGCTCCCGCTGCCCTCTGAAGGGCTAGAATCAGACGGGAGAGCCATCTGCTCAGGGGCTATCCCGCTATGCGATGCCTGGAGATCACTTACCAGGCCACCAGGCGGTGGGTAGGGTGCAGCCTCCTCCACGCATACCTCTTCCTCCTCCACCACCGCCTGGCTGGGGCCCTGCGACCCCTCCAGAGCCCCACCGGTCATGGCTCTGAACCGGCTATCATTCTGCAACTTTTCCTTAAAGGGTCCGCTGCCCGCCATGATGGTGCTCCTGCGGTCCTCCAGGTCTTGTATGGCCCGCTTGATCTTCCGGACTGCGGCGGATAGCTCAGGCTTCTTACTGCCAGAGGCCCTCTCGGACCTCTCCTGAGCCACCCTCAACTCCCCCCAGAGGGAACTTAGCTTTTTTGTAGCGTCCTCATATTCACAGAGGTGCGCATGTATACGGGAGGCATAGGTGACGGTTGCCTCCCTCGACGCCTTGGTACCCCAATCAGGGGGCACCGCTGCAGCACCTCCGCTCGTACTCGACCCACCTCCGGAGGGAGGAGCCGCCGCGGTCATAGCCTCGGGGGTCCTCCGGGTCCTCATGCCGGACCCCTTGCTGTCTTGGCCAGATCTTGTTGCCTTAGCCGGCTTGGTGTTTCTCCCACCCCCCGCCAGCTTGGACCGGGAGGTGGGAGCCGGGGGCCCAGCCCCGGAGGCCAGTCCCACTATGAGCCTTGTTTCCTGGGAAGGGGCAGACAAAAAGTCCCAGATGACAAGAAAAAAAAACCTCCCTTCCCAGGAGCTCTCTCCACAGCAGCACACAGTCCAGGAAGCACACTCCGCACAGCTCACTGCAGGCTCCACCTCCACCACTTCCTGAAACAAGCTGCAACAGGCTGAACTGGAGCTCTTTTATTATAAAAATATAAAACAAACCATAAAAACACACACTACACAAAGAACCAAGACACAAACCCCAACGAAACACAAACAAGTCCAAAATTATAATGTCCAGTATAAATTATAAAGCAAAGCAAAAATGTCCTACAATGTTCATAGAACATAAAGTCCATTTCCCAAAATCACCCCAGCAAGGGAAGACCTTAACCCTTTTTTTTTCAAAAAATATCCCCTTCCAACATTCACTCCACATTCATACCTAAACCCCCAAAACAAAACAACAAACTGGCCCACTGCCAAAAACAAAGAAATAGGCCACCTGGCCGAAACAAAACTTAATACACAGCAAACCTTTTTTTTTGTAGTTTTTTATATTATTTATTTATTTTTTTTTCTTTTCTCCCCACCACCATTTTTTAAAACACCCAAGGTCCCACGAAAGTTTGTGGCCTTAAAACAGCAAGCCACGAAAGTTTGTGGCCATCAAAATCACAAATAACGGGTCCTTTTTCCCGCATCCCGTAGGACGTCCATTTTCCCAAAACCCCTCCCCCCTCCCCCCCTGAAACCACCACCCAACCTACACTAAACCCCCCACCCATACAATACACAAAACTATACACGTATATACATTACACAACATAACCAAAGCAAACACAACATAACAATAGCACAATATTAACAACTGACCATAAACATGAACCAAAAGTCAGACCCAAGTTCAGTGCTTCCAAGCCCTATATTCGGGTTTCCAATGCCGTAAAACAAAAAACTATAATGTGAGGGGAGCAGCCCACCACCAGGAAACTGGAGACTACCGAGGCTCTCACCCTAATCTAACACACAAACAGCCTGTCCCTCCCTATTAAAGAAAAACCTGTCCCTACCGCCCTACCAATCTTTCCCTACCTGTCCCTACCTGTCCCTCTCTGACCCTCACTACCAACTTAATGCTAACTACCTATCCCTAAAGACTGTCCCTGTCTGTCCCTCCCTGACCCTACACATCCATCTGACCCTACAAATAAATATAAAATATAGAAAGGGACTAAACTAACCCTATCACAGACACACATACCCTAACTCTCCCTAGGGCACATTAAATGAGAACCCCCTCCATAGAAGGGAAGCCCTCCCTGCACCCAGCCTCTCATACTCCAGCGAGCGCACTTTTGCCAGGTCACCCAGGATGTTCCTAATCACCTCTTCCCGGGGGAGGACTTTATGCTGGGTGGACACTAAACACCGTGCATTCCACGTGTAAAACCTAGTCACTAAACTAACTAAGAAGACAGTGCCCCGATCTCGGCCACCAAGGGACCTGAATGCCCCATAGGCCCACTCCGCATAGGAAAGGCCTGCCAGCCTAGGCCAGCCAATGGAAGCACCCACCCTACTGTAGACCTCTGTATTAAAGGGACATTGAAGCAGGAAGTGCTCCATGCTTTCAAGCATGCCGCCACACTCCTCGCGGGGACAATCCCGGTCATCAGAGTTCCTGTACTTCAGGTTGCCCCTCACATACAGTCTCCCATGGAAGCAGCGCCAAGTAAAGTCCCAAAACTTCAAGGGGATCCGCTTAGAGTTTAATAACCCGAGCCCCACCTCCAGATCCCGGCTTGGGCAATCCTTGAGGGCCAGGGGCTTCTGGAAGTGGGTCAACAGAACCCTATTGTCAAGTAACCTCCTTGACAAGGTCCTGATCTCCCACACTCCCAGACCCCACCGGCGGATCGCCTTCACAACCAGGGTAGCATAAGCCGGAAGATGCCCATGAGGCGTGCGAAGGTCCTTCACCCGCCCTCCTGTCTCCCATTCCTGGAAGAAAGGCCGAAACCACCCCCTACAGGAGAATACCCACGGAGGAGCCCTCTCTAACCAGAGGTTGGCGATGTTTGCCTTAAGAAAGGTGTTTACTAGAAACACCACCGGGTTGACCATACCCAACCCTCCTAGTCTCCTCGTGCGGTACGTGACCTCCCTCTTGATCAGGTTCAGCCTATTCCCCCATAATAGTTGGAAGAACAGGCTGTAGACCCGTGTCCAAAGAGGTTCTGGCAAGATGCAGACGCTGCCCAGGTATATTAATAAAGGGAGCAAATACCCCTTGGCCAGGTTAACCCTTTCCCTCAGGGTCAAGGACCAACCCTTCCACTGATCCACCTTCTGGGCGGCAATCTTAAGTCTGCCCTCCCAGTTTTGCTGGGGATAGTCCCCCGGGCCGAAACTGATGCCTAAAATTTTTGCTGTGGCCTGAGGCCCTGGAAGGGTGTCCGGGAGATCGAAACTTGGATCTCCCCCTCCCAGCCAGAGACTCTCACACTTATCCCGGTTGATCATGGACCCAGAAGCCACCGAGTAGCGCTCAACTTCAGACATGACCCAGTCCGCCTCCTCTCTCGAGGATACAAAGAGGGAAACGTCGTCGGCGTACGCCACTACCCTCAAGGTGGCCTCTGGCTCCGCCCGGTCCATCCCGACTCCCACCAACGGTCCGCGTTCCACTCTCCTTAAAAAGGGGTCGATCGCGAACACGTATAACAGTGGGCTCAGAGGACAGCCCTGGCGGACACCAGACCTCACCTCAAAAGGGGGTCCGACCCAACCGTTCACAAGCGGAAAAGTCTCTGCCCCATTGTATAATACTCTCAACCAATCAACAAACCTCCCGGGCAGACCGTACCTCAGAAGGACGGACCAGAGGTACTCATGGTTAACCCGGTCAAAGGCCTTCGCCTGGTCTAAGGACAGCAAGTACTCCTTCCAGAGACCTGCCCTGCCCTGCTCCACTGCCTCTCGGACACCGAGCACAGCACTAAAAGTACTGCAGCCTGGAACAGAGCAGTGCTGGGCCCCCGAAAGGAGCCGGGGTGCAAACTTCACCAACCGATTGAAAAGCACCTTTGCCAGAACCTTTCGGTCCGTATCGAGAAGCGCTATGGGACGCCAATTCTCAATACGGGACGAGTCTTTACCCTTTGACAGGATAATCAGGGCGGACTTCCTCATTGAACCGGGAAGAATGTCCGAGGAGAGACATTCATTAAAAACCTCAGTCATGAGGGGGACCAAAGAGTCCCTAAAAGTCCTGTAAAACTCGGATGTTAAGCCATCCGGACCGGGCGATTTTTTGGGCCGGAGCCCATCAATGGCCCGTCTCACTTCCTCTTCCCTGATTGCTTCTGCCAAACCATGAAGAGAGGGGTCATCCCCTGGTTCAGGGATGGTTTCAGCCAGGAAAGCCGACATCTCATCCCGATCTGGATCCCTCCTTCCCAAGAGATGCGAGTAGAAGGATCTGACCACCTCCAGGATCCCTGATTTGGATCTGTTCAGGGAACCTGTACTGTCGATCAGTCCTGTTACCATCTTGCAACTCACTGACATCCTGCAGTTCCTGTAGGGGTCGGGCGAGCGGTACCTCCCGAAATCCCTCTCAAAAACTAAGGATGTGTGCCTATCATACTGGCACCCCTTGAGCAAGGCCTTCACCCTGGAGATTTCCTCACGGTCCCCTCCAGTCGAGACGAGCTGCTCGAGTTTCCTCCCCAGCTCCCGATACAGGCGGTACCTGTTCAGGCCTCTGAGGCTCGAAAGCTGACGGAAGAACCCCGCAACCCTTGTTTTGAAGATCTCCCACCACTCAGACTTACTGCTACAGAGACCCAAGAGAGGTACCTGGCTCTGAAGAAATTCCTCAAAGGATTGTCTTACATCCGCTTCTTCCAACAGGGATGAATTCAGCTTCCATAGGCCTCTCCCTATCCGGGGAGTCTCTGCAACATTCAAAGAAAAGGAAATGAAACAGTGATCGGAGAATTCCACCTCAACAGCGGACACTGCAGAAGAGACGGCTTCCTCCTTTAAAAAAAACCTATCTATCCTAGACCTACAACTACCCCTATGAAAGGTGAAACCCCCGTGACCTGGGGTGTGCCGGATGTGGACATCCACCAGGCGAGCTTCGCTTGCTATGCTGTTAAGGGTATTACTATCAAAAGCCAGCCTTCGGTCTCCGGGGCCTCCCCTATCACGGGGTCTAGTTATAGTATTAAAGTCCCCACCGAAGACCACCTGCCGGCTGGTAAAAAGATAGGGCTTGATCTTCAGGAAGAGACATTTACGGTCCCACTCTGACTGTGGACCATAGATGTTAATGAGCCGGAGCTCCTGTCCCCCCATGAAGACGTCAAGGACCAAGCACCTCCCCATTTCTACCTCGATCACCCGTCTGCATTCCACCGAAGCGGCCTTAAAAAGGACCGCTACCCCGCTATACGGCTCGGCCGCAAGAGACCAGTATGAGGGCCCGCACCTCCACTCCCTCCTTGCTTTGTAAATGGCCCCCATGTCCGTTAGTCTGGTCTCCTGCAAAAATAAAATGTCAGCCTCAACTCGGTTGAAAAAATCAAAGGCCATAAATCTGGCCGCATCTGACTTTATACTGGCGACATTAATCGACGCCAGAGTCAACGGGGTAGGTTCCGCCATCATGGGTGATTGAGTTAGACGGCCTTCTTTTTGACCGTACCCCCAGATTTTTTGTGCTCACCTTCAGAGGAGGAGCCAGACTCTCCCCTCCTCTTTAGTGACACCGAGGTGTCCATAGCACCCGTCACCACCTTCCCAGTACCGGGTTCCTCACCCCTGGACCCCAGAGCAGTCCCCCCCCCAGAGGAAAGTGAGCCCTCCGGAGGACGGACCCCGCCGCTCCCCGAAGGCACCTCAGATGTTACCGCCGGTCCCTCACCCCCGACCTCCGACACAGCAGAGTCATCGAGGGCATGGAACCGGTTGGAGAGGGGGATCAGAGGGGAGCCAGTGAGCCCTTCCGTAGGCACCTTAGTGGCCAGGGGGGGGGGCCTTAGATGTTTTTGCCCCCTTTCGGTTCCTCCTCCGACTCTTACTGGTCTTACTGTCACCTTTTGTTTTAGGCTGCTCCACCACCTCCTCGTCCAGACTTTCATACTGGGAGGAGTCATCAGAAGCAGCCACCTCCTCCCTCTCCATCCTCCTGATCTCCTCGTTCACCGCCTCCTCCCCCAGGGCCTCAGGGGCACCGGCTGCCGCTTCCGAGGAGGGTACAGACATCACCCCAGTCGCCTGGGGCTTATCCTGCCCCCTACCCCCACGGCGCCTCACCTGATGCCACTGGCGGGCAGATGTATTGGCCACGCCTTCCTTCACTGGCCCCCCAGCCCCTCTCCCGCCCCCACCTCCAGCATCAGCAGAAGATGAACCGCCAGGGACTCCCCCATGGCTCACCCCTGCCTGACCAGAGATGGCGTTAGAAAAGGAGCGGGGGCAGCGGCTGTACGGGTAACCTAGGTCACCACACAGGTGACACCTAATGTCACCACAGGCCGCGGCAAGATGACCTACCCCGCCACACAAGGCACATTTCTGTACCTTGCAGCCCGCGCTGAAGTGGCGGGGATCACCGCACCTGTGGCAGACCTTCGGCTGCCCCTGGTAAAAGATCAGGATCCTGTCCCTCCCCAGAAATGCTGAGGAGGGGATGTGGGTGACAGTACCGCCTGAGACCTTCAACCTCATCATGAAGGTCCAGCCCCCTGACCAAATGCCAAACTCGTCCCTGTTCTTTTTTGGGACGTCCGTGACCTCCCCATAGCGGGAAAGCCACGTCATAATATCGACCCCAGAGAGTGACTCGTTATTTGTCAAAACGGTCACCCTCTTTACGCCATTTTGGCGAGACACCGCCTGCACGGCAAAGTCTCGCCAGCCGGGCTCCCCCTTCACCAGTTCAAAATTCGACCAGAAAAGCTCTAGGCCCTCCGGTCGAACAAAACTGATGTCAAAGACGGGGGTACCAAAAGGATGGATCAGGGCAAAGATATCAGTCGCCCTGAAGCTCATCTTCAGGAGGAGCTCCACGACCCTCGATCTTGGCGGGCACGCTTCACTGCCCCTCCACCGAAGACGGACCACATTCCTCCTGGCCACCCCCTGCCCGGCTGTCGGGAGGGACCACACTGTCTCCCCCTCCCTTTTATCTTGGAAGGCGGCCAGGCCATGTCTATCCAGCCAAAAGGCCAAGTCTACCGCTCTTCCCTCTACCTCGATCGTCCGTTCTCCCTTTTTGAGGGCCTCGAGGAAACGGCGCCGCAAGTCACCATCCCTGAGGTCCAGAGGTGAGGAAGCCCGCCCTGAAGATCCCGAGCCCCCAGCTACTACCCCCGCAAAACTCCGGGGACCAGCAACCGGGGGGGCAGATGGACCAGCCCCACCCCCACTACCAACAGACACACCATTCTTACTCCCTTCCACAGACACCTCAACACTTGTATCTTCAATCACAGCCACATCCATACCCACGCTATCCCCATCCACGTCAGTAGTCACACCCCTCGCCCCACTCTCACTCACATGCACACTGGGGTCACAGTTTTTTTTTTTCTGCAAGCATTTTTTCCCTGCAGCAGCACTGCCGCCACCTGCTGGCAGCACCTTCCCTGCTGGGGGGTTTTGGGAACCTGGTGCTGCTGCCATTTTTGCCGGCGCCCCTGCCCCAGATAAGCCCGTGGGCACAGAGGACACCGACAGGCAGGCACCTCCTCCGTTGTCTGCCGCAGCCGTGGCACCACTGCTCCCAGCAGTAGCAGCTGCCGGCGCTAAGGCCCGCCCCTTTTCGTGTGGAGCCACGCCCACTTGGGGTGGGGTTTCCCCGTGAGGCCACGCCCCCGCACCAGGCAGCACGGTGGGGGCCCCAGAGGCCACACCCACCGGTGCCGTGGGTGACAGGGAGACCAAGCCCCCCGCACCAGGCAGCACAGTGGGGGCCTCAGAGGCCACTCCCACCGGTGCCTTGGGTGACAGGGAGGCCACGCCCCCCGCACCAGGCAGCACAGTGGGGGCCCCAGAGGCCACTCCCACCGGTGCCGTGGATGACAGGGAGGCCACACCCCCCACACCAGGCAGCACGGTGGGGGCCCCAGAGGCCACTCCCACTGGTGCCGTGGACGGCTGGGAGGCCACGCCCCCCGAAGCCGGCCGCGCCGGGACCCCCGAAGCCGACCCGGAACTGGGTCTACTCACAGGGGCCCCTGGACCAGCGGCACCAGCTCTCAGGGGCATAGCACCCCCTACCGTCACACCCTTCACCACAAACAGCCTGGCTACCCCAGCTCCGGCGGCCGGCCCCAGGCTAGGCCACTCCCCCTCAGCACCCAGCGGCGGTGGAGCCCCCCGCGCTGACCCATTACTGGGCCCCTGCGCAGGGGGCCCCGACCTCGCCACGGATTTTGCCAGGGGAGCAAGCCCCACCTTTCCTTTATGAGCCGGCTCTGCCGGAGCCGCAGGCCCCGCGCCCTTCACCTTACCAGGTCTCTGGGTCCCTGAAAGTGATCCAGATTTAGTGGATCCGTGCGTGAGGGACCCAGACACCCCAGCACACGCCGCCGGAGATGCGGCCCCGGCTGTCGGTGCGCCGCCAGCAGAGCAGTAGGCAGCGGCAGATGTACAAGCCGCCCCCTGCACGCCAGCAGGCGCACCAGGTGCCAGGCCAGACCTCCCTTTTACAGGGGATCCAGCCTGAGCACCACCACAGATCACACCCACCGTCGGGCCGCCCTCCGCGCCATGCTCCATATCAGACACCTTGGACCCACTGCCTCCATTACCACAAACAGAGGCAGCGCTCTGCGTGCCATGGCCTATGTTCTCCCCGCTCCCTCGCTGTGGACCCACAACAGAGTCCAAGCCGGGGTGGGTGGCGGGTGCCGCACAACGGGACAGGGGGGCCCCAGAGAGGGGGACATACACAAACTTGTGCGCAACAGTTGTTTTTCTCTTTTTTTTTGCTTTTCTCTTCATCCCCCTCACGGGTGCCTCATCCTCGCAGATCTCATCCCCGAACGTAAGCTGACCAAAACGTACCGGGGACTCGATCTGCTGGATCTGCTGCATGATAAGGCAGCCCCCCTCACTGCTACTGCTCCCATCCTCCTCATCCTCCCCCTCGCTCCCGCTGCCCTTTGAAGGGCTAGAATCAGACGGGAGAGCCATCTGCTCAGGGGCTATCCCACTATGCGATGCCTGGAGATCACTTACCAGGCCACCAGGCGGTGGGTAGGGTGCAGCCTCCTCCACGCATACCTCTTCTTCCTCCTCCTCCACCGCCTGGCTGGGGCCCTGCGACCCCTCCAGAGCCCCACCGGTCATGGCTCTGAACCGGTCATCATTAAGCAGCTTCTCCATGAAGGGTCCACTTCCTGCCAGTATGGTGCTCCTGCGGTCTTCCAGGTCTTGAATGGCCCGCTTGGTCTTCCGGACCGCGGCGGATAGCTCAGGCTTCTTACTGCCAGAGGCCCTCACGGACCTCTCCTGAGCCACCCTCAACTCCCCCCAGAGGGAACTTAGCTTCTTTGTGGCGTCCTCATACTCGCAGAGGTGCGCATGTATACGGGAGGCATAGGTGACGGTTGCCTCCCTCGACGCCTTGGTACCCCAATCAGGGGGCACCGCTGCAGCACCTCCGCTCGTACTCGACCCACCTCCGGAGGGAGGAGCCGCCGCGGTCATAGCCTCGGGGGTCCTCCGGGTCCTCATGCTGGAACCCCTGCTGCCTTGGCCAGATCTTGTTGCCTTAGCCGGCTTGGTGTTTCTCCCACCCCCCGCCAGCTTGGACCGGGAGGTGGGAGCCGGGGGCCCAGCCCCGGAGGCCAGTCCCACTCTGAGCCCTCTTTCCTGGGAAGGGGGCAGACAAAAAAGTCCCAGATAGAAAAAAAAAAACCTCCCTTCCCAGGAGCTCTCTCCACAGCAGCACACAATCCAGACAGCACACTGCACACAGCTCACTGCAGGCTCCACCTCCACCACTTCCTGAAAGAAGCTGCAGCAGGCTGAACTGGAATGGAGCCTCTTGCTATTAGCATTGCAGTCTGCTATATATCCTGCCCGCCTACCTAGCACTGATATCTCTGCAGCTGGATTAGTCCTCAGAAGGACTGTTAGTTGAGATAGATATGTGTCTTTAATATAGTCTGGTATACCTACACTAACTATAAACAAGTAAATCTCTCCCTAGCTCAGCAGCAGCTCTCCCTACACTGTCTGATTCCTGAGTGACTGTGACGAGCATGGCGACACCAGGTCTGATATAGACCTAATGACGCTGTGCGGCCAGCCAATCACTGTAATGCCAAGTCCAACATGGCTATGGCATTACAGTATGTGGCAGACAATCCCTGCATGTTGTTTGGCGCTCCAAAGAGAGCTAAACATGCAGGGAGGGGACCTGAGCTCCCGCCGAGCAACCCTGGAAATACTCGACGAGTGCCGAGCATCTCGAGCAGTGAGATGCTTGGGCGACCACCGAGCAGTAGCGATCATGCCCACTCATCACTAATGGTCATCAATATTCTTTTGTTTTTCAGCTTACCCTTCCAGAATTGATCGTTTTTTTTGTATTGCTTCAATGCTGCTGTATTAGATCTTGTAAGAAGAAATAATACTTTGTACATAAATCATTTGGGTGCAATTAAAAATTGGTGTGGAATTTTTGTGGAATTCATCATAGAACAGTCTCAAGATCTTGCAGCTTTATTTCAGTTGGTGATGTTATGTGCATAATTCCTGAAGAATCATAGTGATGTCATAGCAAATTGCCTGAGGACCAAAACATACTATTACATTACAAGAGGTTAATGCTCTATGTGCTCAGAATTAGTGTTGAGCGAATTTGTTCGGCGAATGTTCAAAAGTTTCAAATTCGGCACGAATACGGCACATTCGGCTTCGTGATCCGACAGAACCAGCTGTATACCCGCTGCAGTTAGGCTGAGTGACAGTCCGTCAGCTGTAAGTGAAGCAGACATGCCTGCTGTGTTTGTTTCTCTGAGCGCACCACACGTTTCTCAATCCACCATAACATCTCCACCTGCACCTCACTCTCGGTCTATCGGTTTGTCTGTTTCACAATGTTACGCTCGCGCCCGGACTGACTGACGTGAGTGTGATTAGTGATCCCACTGCACCATGAATCGAGGAGTGCCTGGAGGGGCGTAACTAAGTATCAACCCGATCCGACCAAGGTCGCACGGCGGCATAGTCGACTCCGTGGACCAAGGAGGAACCGAGCAGAGGAACCAGGTGCGACTCCAGGTCAGACCCCGGTCACAGTTGTTGACCCACACAGGGGAATGCAGGAACAGGTTGGTTAAACTGGCATACAGGCAGGTGGGTACTGGCAAGTACGGCTGGTATGCAGACAGGTGGGCACTGGCAAGCACGGCTGGTATGCAGACAGGTGGGCACTGGCAAGCACGGCTGGTATGTAGACCGATGGGCACTGGCAAGCACGGCTGGTATGCAGACAGGTGGGCACTGGCAAGCACAGCTGGTATGCAGACAGGTGGGTACTGGCAAGCACGGCTGGAGTGCAGACCGGGAGGTACTAGCAGGTTGGAGTGCAGGCTGGATAGGGTCCAGTACAGACTGGGAGACAGGTACAGAGCCGCAGATGTGGTAGACAAGCATAGTAAAGCGAAACCACCGGAGCGGAGGACAAGGCAGAGCAGAGAGGAACTGCTGGTGTGGTGAGCAAGCAGAGCGGAGCGAAAACCGCATGTGCGGTGGGCAATGCAGAGCAGAGCGGAACCGCCGGAGCGGTAGACAAGGCAGAGCAGAGAGAAACCGCAGGTGCGGTGGACAAGGCAGAGCAGAGAGAAGCCGCCGGAGCAGTGGGCAAGGCTGAGCAGAGAGAAGCCGCCGGAGCGGTGAGCAAGGCAGAGCAGAGAGAAATCACCGGTGCGGTGAGCAAGGCAGAGCAGAGAGAAGCTGCCGGAGCGGTGGGCAAGGCAGAGCAGAGAGAAGCCACCGGAGCGGTGGGCAAGTCAGAGCAGAGAGAAACCACTGGTGCGGTGGGCAAATCAGAGCAAAGAGAAACCGCCGGAGCAGTGGGTAAGTCAGAGCAGAGGGAAACCGCCGGTGCGATGGGCAAGTCAGAGCAGAGAGAAACCGCCGGAGCAGTGGGCAAGGCAGAGAGGACAGGGCTCTGTTCACATGGAACAGACTGGAAAATACAGGAAGATACGGAGGAAGGGAAAAGAGACAAGCAGAACCAGATACACACAAGGTACTTCCTATGAAGTAGCGAGTGGACACAAAACTCACAAACAGAAGTACAGAGACAACGAGTTGGAGTTAGGTGCAGGTTCAGATACTGCAGGAAAAGGGAAGGTACGGACATAGAGAAAAACAGGTAACAGACTAGGATACAGTTCAGACAGGAACTGCTACTGCAATGAGATACAAGAACGAGCCTGGGAATACAGCCCCCAGAGTGGCGGAAACAGACTAGAAGTCACAGGTAAAAGGCCTGGGAATACAGCCCCCAGAGTAGCGGAAACAGACTAGAAGTCAGAGATAACAGAACAGGACCTGGCAATAGAGTTGCAAAGACAAAATGAGTGAAGGTGTTGCTCAGGCCCCTCCTACTGGGTGGAGGGGGTTTAAATATCCAGTGAATCACAGCAATAGGCTGGAGACACATTAGGGGTGCGCCCACAGCAGCTATAAGAATCAGGAAGTAACCCGGCCACCGCCCTAAGCAGTCAGTCAAGAGACATGCACACAGCATGAACTGGAGCAGGAATAGCAGACTGGACAGACAGGTAAGATTGCGGTCTTGCATAGTGGGAGGTGGTGCACTGTGCAAGCACACAGCCAGGGATGTTACAGTACCCCCCCCTTATGCCCCCTCTTCTTCAAGCCTGCAAGGGTCATCTGTAGAGAATTTGGAGGCCAATCCATCTCTTCAAGAGGATTACCTCTTCTGTCCATTAGAGGAAACGAAACTGGTCTCACAATCTTGGTGACTAGGATGTTTCCTCCCATCGAGTCATCCTCAGCAACAGATGAAGTGGGTGAAGTACCAGGAACAGCACACAGAAAAGTCTCTCTCCATTTGTTATCAGGTAGCACCCAAGTGGATTCAGGAGACAACTGGAGGTCCTCCGCCTGGTTGGAGGGGTGCGGAGATTCAGGGGTAACCACCGCCTTGACGTTCACTTTGCCAAGCTTACTGGATGCAGGGGGCGGCGTATCAGGTACCGGGTGTAGGAAAGTCTCTCTCCGTTTATCAGGTAGCACCCCAGAGGATTCAGGAGACAACTGGAAGTCCTCCGACTGGTTGGAGGGGTGCAGAGACTCGGGGGTAAACACCGCCTTGATGGATGTAAGACCAGATTTATTAGAGACGGATCCTTGCTTTAGGACCATCTTCAGACTGGTTTCAGAGATGACATGTCTGTAAGGTGGGACGGTACCTGAAGCCAGATCATTGGTACAATCGTCAAGACTGTGTGGGGACATCGCCTCCGCTTCTCTTCCTTCAGAGATTTCAGCGCACAGCGAGTCAGCGACTAGCAGATCTGGTGAAGAGGAAGAAGAAACTGCTGACTGTCCTGAAGATATGGGGACTGGACACCCCTTGTACCTTAGCAGTCCCCCAGGATACTCCATGCAGGATCTCCAGACCTGAGCGGGCACTAGATCTCTCGGCTCTGGAAGACCTGTGGGTAAGCCAGTCAGCACCTGGAATGGGAACTTCTTCATGTGTAATGCTCCAATCTGGAGCATAATTTGTAAAGACATATTTTGAATGATTCTGAATAGGGCTCGTCCTTCCGCTGACAATGCCCAAACCGGCTTCTGGAGTTGTCGGGCGGGAATCAGACACCGACTCTTCAAAGCTTTAAGCCTGAAACTTCCGGTTAATTTGAGGCCTTCACTTGTCACGCAGACAGTCATGGTCATCTGTGGAGAGGAAACACTAACGCCGAGGGCAGCCTCTCCTACAGGCCTAATGTCTTGGGATCCTCCAACCTTCACTGGACAAAGACAGTCAGGGGGTCCCAGACCACCGCAGCAGGACCGCAATCCAATTTTGTGACTGAGTTCTGGCTTCTGCTTTGCCTGACGAACATAGTCATCCTTTATGGATTCTGTGCGGAAAGCTGCCTCTACAGGCTGGGGAACAGGAGGTCTTTGGGAGGACAGAACATGGCGAGACGGTTTACCTCTACGCCATGCACGTCTGGACTGCCTCCTGAGATTGGGAAGAGAAGTATTCTGTGGAGTATAGTCATCCTGTGTGGACTCTGGGTGGGCAGCAGTCTCTTTGGGCTGGAGGACTGGTAGGTAACCTACACACACTACACATCGGTGCTGCTCCGGGATATTGGGAAGGGAAGCTTTAGCAGAGGCTTCAGGGTTAGGGTCATCGAAGACCATTAGAAAGGCAACCAGGAAGGCCTGCAGGTCAAAGATGATAGGATCCCATGCTTCCCATAGTGGAATGATCCATTTCAAGGCATCACCCACTAGGTAGGGCATCATGAATTCTACTTTAACCTGATCAGTAGGAAAATAGTGAGCATAGAACTTGAAATGCAGCATGCATTGCTCCACAAATGCACGGCTTCATTTTGGATCCCCATAGTACCGTGGTGGATCCGCAGGAACGAGTGCTGATAGATCCATTTGGGCTGGTGCATAAATCTCCTGGGCCATAGCTTGAGAAAAAATTTTTTGCTTGGTGCACGTATTCGCCAGACAAAGATTCAAAATGTCTCTGAGAGCGAAAGGCCGTGGGGCTCAACGGGAACCATGGCCTGAGCAAACTGTTACGCTCGCGCCCGGACTGACTGGCTTGAGCGTGATTAGTGATCCCACTGTACCATGAACCGAGGAGTGCCTGGAGGGGCGTAACTAAGTATCAACCCAATCCGACCAAGGTCGCACGGCGGCTTAGTCGACTCCGTGGACCAAGGAGGAACCAAGCAGAGGACCAGGTGCGACTCCAGGTCAGACCCCGGTCACAGTTGTTGACCCACACCGGGGAATGCAGGAACAGGCAGGTTAGACTGGCATACAGGCAGGTGGGTATTGGCAAGTACGGCTGGTATGCACACAGGTGGGTACTGGCAAGTACGGCTGGTATGCAGACAGGTGGGCACTGGCAAGCACGGCTGGTATGCAGACAGGTGGGCACTGGCAAGCACGGCTGGTATGCAGACAGGTGGGCACTGGCAAGCACGGCTGGTATGCAGACAGATGGGGACTGGCAAGCACAGCTGGTATGCAGACAGGTGGGCACTGGCAAGCACGGCTGGAGTGCAGACTGGGAGGTACTAGCAGGTTGGAGTGCAGGCTGGATAGGGTCCAGTACAGACTGGGAGACAGGTACAGAGCCGCAGATGCGGTAGACAAGCAGAGTAAAGCGAAACCGAAGGAGGACAAGGCAGAGCAGAGAGGAACTGCTGGTGCGGTGAGCAAGCAGAGTAGAGCGAAAACCGTAGGTGCGGTGGGCAAGGCAGAGCAGAGAGGAACAACGGAGCGGTAGACAGGGCAGAATAGAGAGGAACCACAAGTGCGGTGGACAAGGCAGAGCAGAGAGAAGCCGCCGGAGCGGTGGGCAAGGCAGAGCAGAGAGAAGCTGCCAGAGCGGTGGGCAATGCAGAGCAGAGAGAAAACGCCAGTGCGGTGAGCAAGGCAGAGCAGAGAAAAACCGCTGGTGCGGTGAGCAAGTCAGAGCAAAGAGAAATCGCCAAAGCGGTGGGTAAGGCAGAGCAGAGGGAAACCGCCGGAGCGGTGGGCAAGTCAGAGCAGAGGGAAACCGCCGGAGCGGTGGGCAAGGCAGAGAGGACAGGACTCTGTTCACATGGAACAGACTGTAAAATACAGGAAGATACGGAGGAAGGGAAAAGGGACAAGCAGAACCAGATACACACAAGGTACTTCCTATGAAGTAGCGAGTGGACACAAAACTCACAAACAGAAGTACAGAGACAACGAGTTGGAGTTAGGTGCAGGTTCAGATACTGCAGGTAAAGGGAAGGTACGGACATAGAGAAAAACAGGTAACAGACTAGGATACAGTTCAGACAGGAACTGCTACTGCAATGAGATACAAGAACGAGCCTGGGAATACAGCCCCCAGAGTGGCGGAAACAGACTAGAAGTCACAGGTAACAGGCCTGGGAATAAAGCCCCCAGAGTAGCGGAAACAGTCTAGAAGTCGGAGATAACAGGTCTGGGAATGCAGCCCCCAGAGTGGCGGAAACAGACTAGAAGTCAGAGATAATAGGACAGGACCTGGCAATACAGTTGGAAAGACAAACTGAGTGAAGGTGTTGCTCAGGCTCCTCCTACTGGGTGGAGGGGGTTTAAATATCCAGTGACTGACAGCAATAGGCTGGAGACGCATTACGGGTGCGCCCACAGCAGCTATAAGAATCAGGAAGTAACCAGGCCGCCGCCCTAAGCAGTCAGTCAAGGGACATGCACACAGCATTAACTGGAGCAGGAATAGCAGACTGGACAGACAGGTAAGATTGCGGTCTTGCATAGTGGGAGGTGGTGCATTATGCAAGCACGCCGCCAGGGATGTTACACACAATACTCTGCCCTCTCTCAGCACTGCAGCCAGCCCTCAATCCCGCTATTGTGGTGACGTAAAAGATTGTTTCATCCTACACATGACAAAGCTAAGAGGTTGAACTCCACCATCTCCAATCTGTTGACCATGGAAATGGTGGTCTTAGACCCTATTTTTTTAAATGTAAACACTTCCGATTGAGTCTGCATCTCCTGGGTTGGCTATAGTGGGACTGGTATGGGTCTGCGTTAAACTACTTGTAGTCTGATGACATTGATGCCACTTCGGTGGTGTTAGACCCTCATTTAGGGCAATGTAAACACTCTTCATCTTCTGGGTTGGCTGTACTGAAAGAAGTATGGGTCTTATTTACACTATTTCTACAGCAGTGAAATTGATGCCACTTTGCTGGCGTCTGCCACTAAGTTTTTTAAATGTCTGGAATCCTGATTGGGTCTCCATTTATTGGGTTGGCTGTAGTGGAACCATCCTGTTCTGCAGTCTAAGTTGTGTAAGGTTGCGTAACAGTCTTTGCTGTACGCCTGATGCAGACTCTGCCTGCTGCACTCCTGATGCAGACTCTGCCTGCTGAACTCCTGATACAGACTCTGCCTGCTGTACTCTTGATACAGACTCTGCCTGCTGCACTCCTGATACAGACTCTGCCTGCTGCGCTCCTGATACGTGCTCTGCCTGCTGCACTCCTGATACAGGCTCTGCCTGCTGCACTCATGATACAGGATCTGCCTGCTGCACTCCAGATACAGACTCTGCCTGCTGCACTCCTGATACGGGCTCTGCCTGCTGCACTCATGATACAGGATCTGCCTGCTGCACTCCAGATACAGACTCTGCCTGCTGCACTCCTGATACGGGCTCTGCCTGCTGCACTCCTGATGCGGGCTCTGCCTGCTGCACTCCTGATACAGGCTCTGCCTGCTGCACTCGTGATACAGGCTCTGCCTGCTGCTTTCCTGATACAGGATCTGCCTGCTGCACTCCTGATACAGACTCTGCCTGCTGCACTCCTGATACAGACTCTGCCTGCTGCACTCCTGATACAGACTATGCTTGCTGCACTCTGATACAAACTCTGCCTGCTGCACTCTGATACAGACTCTACCTGCTGCACTCTGATACAGACTCTGCCTGCAGCACTCTGATACAGACGCTGCCTGCTGCACTCTGATACAGACGCTGCTTGCTGCACTCTGATACAGACGCTGCCTGCTGCGCTATCTAGTCTGTCCTACTGGGTCCAGCTGCTGCGCATCCATTGGTCTGTCCTGGAGTGGCACCTGGCGTTCATCAGGAGCCAAGTCTAACCTCACAGTCAGAGGCTCTAGTGAACAGTCCGGTGCTCGCTTAGTCATGCCCCTCGAGGCTCTCTGGGGTCCGTGGCACAGTGGTTCCACAAACCACGTCCGTGACGGTCCTCTCTCCTGTTGCACCAGAGACCCCTTTTGACAGGTAAAGCGCAACTGAATAAATGTCGCTGTCACAGTAATAATAATTATAGTACTTGTACTCTGGGTCAATTGATGGCACTTCCCTGGTGTCTACACCTAATTTGATGTGTTTTGGCAGCTTTTGGTCCCATTTCTAGGTGTTGTATATGCATTTTTTTGGTCCTCCCATTGACTTCTATGGGATTCGGAAATGTTCGACCAACATTCGGCGAATATCAATTTGTTCGGTGAACTTTTCCGAACCGAACATTGAAATGTACGCTCATGCCTACTCAGAATGTGTTCAAGTTCATTAGTGAACAGACAGATTTAGCTTCATCGCTACAAAAGCCTATGGTTCCCAAGAGAAGGATGGATTTCCAATTTTTATGGTTTCTCAGGTTTTCGTAAATAGGCGTATTAAAACTGCTCTAACCTTGTTAAATGATTGTATAAAACATTTGATCATTAGTTGACATTTAGGGAGCACAGTTAATACCCAAATACAGTAAATACTGTCAATTATATGAAGAAGCACTGGGAAAAAGATATAAAGCAGGCCTGGACAAGGCACGACCCACAGTCTACATATGACAGAGACAGCCAAAGAGATGGAAATCAGATGATATGGCCCTATATTCTAGGGAACCGTGCTATGGTACACCTGTCTTGCATGCTGTGTGCACTTGACTTCTGAGGCATTCCTTGCTGTGTCAGCAGTTTTCACAGTGTGTGTGCAGGATCTCTGCTTCCCGCCTTGATGTTGCAGCACACCAAGAGATACACTGCTTGATTACCACATAGTGAAGTCTTACCTGCCCTACCAGACCAGCAGATTTAAAATCCGTGCCACTCGACCAAAAATCTACTCATGGTATGTTTATGGTAGGCATCAATTTAAGCATATTGAATGGCCTAAATATCTTTTCTGGATTTTTTTTGTCACTACTGGACAACCCTCTTTACAAGGCCCTCAGACTGCTGCATTAAAAAAAAGTAATGGCGCCTTTCGGCCGCTGTCTCCGCCAGTGACAATGAATGCTGATCTCTACAGCTGTCAATTGACATTATTTATGTAACTAGGTGTACTTTTTTGCTTAAAGATGTATATCAGTTAAAGGTTACTGACCTCTAATGGCTTGCACTGAGTTAAAATAATAAAATCGGATGTTATTCCCCCTCCCTGGGTCAGGTGGTATTTTTTTTTACTCTCTGAAGATCCCATGTAAATGGAGCAGTGGTTAACCCCTTCCCGACATGCACCGCTCTGCGATCCAGAGCCTGTGTGTGGAGCCTCCTGCGATCTCCTTTGTGATCTCAGCTGTGTGCTCAGATCTCCTCCTGAGCTGTGTGCTGTTGGCTGCTGTGTAACTCCTCTGTGATCACAGCAGCAGCAGCAGTTCCCCAATCCCTTTTCCAGTCCCTTCCCCTCGCCCCCTTCCTTCCCTTCCCCACTCCTAACTGAATTTTTTGCGCACCTTTTTGCGCACCTTTTTGTGCACGGTGTCCTGCGCTGAACTTCCGTGCTCCTCCCATGGCCTCAGCGCTTTGATCAGTATCGCTGCTGATCAGAGTCTGCGCCAAGGGACTTTTTCTTTTTTTAGTTAGAGTAGCGGACGTCACAGTGTAAGTGGCGTCCAATTTTTTTTTGTTTAGAAAAAAAAAATAGTAGTTAGTATAGTGTAGTTCTATAGGTAGCGAGGTAGCATATTAGAGTAGCGGACGTCACAACATATGGTGACGTCTGATTTTGTTTTAGAGAAAATCAAAATACAGAATAGTTTTATGGATAGCATGGTAACGTATTAGAGTAGTGGACGTCACAGTGTTGGTGACGTCCGATTTTGTTTGAGAAAAAAAAATAGTTCAGAGTAGCTTTATACATAGCGTGGTAGCGTATTAGAATAGCGTACGTCACAATGTTTGGTCACCTCTGATTTTGTTTGAGAAAAAAAATAGTTCAGAGTAGTTTTATACAAAGCATGGTAGCGTATTAGAGTAGCGGACGTCATTGTTTGGTAACGTCTGATTTTGTTTGAGAAAAAA
Source organism: Phyllobates terribilis (assembly GCF_046119375.1). Taxonomy (NCBI): domain Eukaryota; kingdom Metazoa; phylum Chordata; class Amphibia; order Anura; family Dendrobatidae; genus Phyllobates; species Phyllobates terribilis. Next base: position 275,421,023 of record NW_027362765.1, read on the forward strand.
AAATAGTTCAGAGTAGTTTTATAGATAGCTTGGTAGCGTATTAGAGTAGCGGATGTCACAGCGTTTGGTGACGTCCATTTTTCTTTTGCAAAAAAAAGAATTATTTGCGTCGAGTAAATTTTTAGCGAGTGCATTAGGAGAGCATACGTTGCAGTGTTGTGACATCCGTTTTTCTTTTGCAAAAAAAATAAGTTGCATCGAGTAAATTTTTAATGCGTGTATTAGGAGAGCGTACGTTACAGTGTTGATGATGTCCGTTTTTCTCTTGCAAAAAAATAATTATTTGCTTCGAGTAAATTTTTAGTGAGTGCATTAGGAGAGCGTACGTTACAGTGTTGTGACGTCCATTTTTCTTTTGCAAAAAAAATAATTATTTGCTTCGAGTAAATTTTTAGCGAGTGCATTAGGGGAGCGAACATTACAGTGTTGGAGACGTCCGTTTTTCTTTTGCAAATAAGAAGAACTATTTGCATCGAGAAAATTTTTAGTGAGTGCATTAGTAGAGCATACTTTGCAGTGTTGGTGACATATTTTTTGCAAAAGAAAAATGGACAAGTTGCGTCAAGTAAATTTTTAGTGAGTGCTTTAGGAGAGCGTAAGTTGCAGTGTTGGTGATGTCCATTTTTCTTTTGAAAAAATAATTAATTATTTGCGTTAAGTAAATTTTTAGTGAGTGCATTAGGGGAGCGTACGTTGCAGTTTTAATGACGTCCGTTTTTCTTTTGCAAAAAAAAAAGAATAGTTATCGTCGGGTAAATGTAAAGGTAGGGCATCAGTGTAGTGAATGTCACTGTAATTTTTTAAGACAAACTTTTTTTTTTACATGTATTTTTCTTTTAATTTTTTTCCTTTAAGTGTCTCTTTTAACTTTTACTTTTTCTCTCTACTTTTTATAATAAATAGTACTCCTTACACATGCTCCACACAATACACGTGTAAAAGCACCGATTACACACATATCCCCAGTGTTTTGAAAATTAAAATAAAAATGACCCATTCATCAAGAAGACGCTATTCAGCAGATGAGGTATAATCTTTCCTTGCCTCCGACACAGATTCAGGCAGTGAGGAAGATCCCACGTTCCTCTATTCCTCTTCCTCCTCATCTAGTGAGGAAGAGCCCCCATCAAGGCGTCCTAGGACCCAGGCAACCCCTACAGCAATCGATCCCATAAGGACTGTACCCCCCCGAAAATTATCAGCCTATAATTCTGGATTTCATTGGCAACTCAGGAATCCAATTTGATGTTAAAGGCCTCACTGAAATTGACTTCTTCATATTCTTTTTCAGCGAGGAAATAAAAAATGTTATGGTGGCTCAGACAAATTTGTATGCCCATCAATTTTTCGCCCAAAACCCAACGTCATCATAGGCCAGATGGACCACTGTAAGTGCAGCAGAGATTATGACATTTTGGAGTATTGTGCTACATATGGGCATGATCAAAAAAAACAGAGCTTCGGCAATATTGGAGTACTGATATTCTCTACAGCACACCGGTATTCCGTATGGCCATGACAAGGACACGATTTGAAGCGATCCAAAAATTTTTGCATTATAATGATAATGCGCAGTTTCCTCCTCGAGACGATCCTAACTTTGATCATCTATACAAAATTGGGCCAGTAGTTGAACTCTTCAGCAGAAAATTTGCTGAGGCGTACAACCCCCACAGGGACATCGCTATAGATGAATCTCTGGTTCATTTTAAAGGGAGACTAAAATTCCAACAATACCTGCCCAGTAAGAGGGCCAGGTATGGAATAAAACTGTACAAGCTATGTGAGAGTACCTCAGGGTACACCCACAGATTTAGGGTCTACGAGGGGAAGAGACCCAGATTGCCCCCCTGAATGCTCTCCTGTCCTGGGGGTGAGTGGGAAAATTGTGTGGGAATTGCTGCACCCACTGCTTGATAAGGGTTATCACTTCTACATTAATAGCTTTTACACCAGCATCCCGCTCTTTAAGACCCTCTTTGTCAGAGGTACAGTTGCATGTGGAAACTGGGCGAAAAAATCAGGGAGGTCTCCCTAAGCCACTAATTGGGCAACTGCTGAGAAGGGGCGAAAGCAGAGCCCAATGCTACGATAACATGTTGGTGGTCAAGTATAAGGTCAAGAGGGGTGTCCTTATCTTGACCACCATACATCGTGACAGCTCCCTTGTCACTGTCCAAGGTATAACAACACAAGTCCCAAAGCCAGATTGTATCTTGGACTATAATAAGTACATGGGGGGTGTAGATCTCTCAAACCATACAGTGCCATGCAAAAAGCTAAAGTATGGTACAAAAAATTAGCCGTGCACATTGTACAGATGGCACTGTACAATGCTTTTGTGCTGTTTTGATCTGCAGGCAATAAGGGGACCTTCCTTCAGTTTCATCAAGACCCTAATGCTTGCCATTCACGAAGTTGAGAGTTCCAGTACTTATGAAACTGATAGTGCCCGTATTGTCCCAAGTCAGCATTTTTCAGGAGAGGTTCCCCAAACTGCGAGGAAGGGAAGATCACAAAAACAGTGCACAGAATGCTCCAAAAGGGAATCTGAAAAGACCCAATTTACCATTTTGAAACCTGCCCTGAGAAACCTGGCCTTTGCATTAAGAATTGCTTCAAAACGGAAGACACGTCCGCAAATTAATAAATTTTGTTTTTACCCTGCTGACACAACACACTTTTATAATCTGATGTACTCCGCACAATTCACACATAACACATTAAGAATTCATACACCAGTAAAACCAAAAGCATTATAATCATTACTGTAAAACTATGCCACTAGATAAATTTCTTGAGGAGTGTAGTTTCCAAAATAGGGTCACTTGTGGGGGATTTCCAATGTTTTGGCACATCAGGGGCTCTCCAAACATGACAAAATGCCCGTAGACCATTTTCACAAATCAACATTATCATTTTCTGTGAAGCACCTGGGGGTTCAAGGTGCTCACCACACATTTAGATAAGTTCCTTGAGGAGTCTAGTTTACAAAATGGGGTCAGTTGTGGGGGTTTCTACTGTTTAGGCACATCAGGGACTCTCCAAACGTGACAATGCAAAGTCTGCATTCCAAAACGTCACTTTTTTCCCTTTCAAATCCAGCCGTGTGCCAAAATAGTGGTTTTCCTCCACATATGGGGTATCAGAATATTCAGGAGAAATTGAAAAACAACTTTTGTGGTCCATTTTCTCCTTTAACCCTTGTGAAAATAATAAAAATTGGGCAAAAAGATCATTTTTGTGGAAAAAATGTTTTGTTTTTTTCCCACAGCTGTTTGTTATAAACTTCTGTGAAGCACCTGGGGGTTCAAAGTGCTCACTACACATCTAGATAAATTCATTGAGGGGCCTAGTTTCCAAAATGGGGTCACTTGTGGGGGATTTCCACTGTTTAGGCACATCAGGGACTCTCCAAACGCAACATGGCGTCCGCTCTCAATTCCAGCTGATTTTGCGCTCAAAACGTCAAATGGTGCTCCTTCCCTTCTGAGCCCTGCCGTGCACCCAAACAGAGGTTTAACTCCACATATAAGGTATCAGAGTACTCAGAATAAATTGAGCAACAAGTTTTGGTGTCTATTTTCTCCTGTTACCCTTGTGAAAATAACAAATTTGGGGCGAAAAGATCATTTTTGTAACTAAAAAGTAAAATGTTCATTTTTTCCTTCCACATTTTATTAATTCCTGTTAAGCACCTGAAGGGTTAATAAACTTCTTGAATGTGGTTTTGAGCACCTTGAGGGGTGCAGTTTTTAGAATTGTGTCACCTTGGGGTATTTTCTGTCATATAGACCCCTGAAAGTCACTTCAAATATGATGTGGTCCCTAAAAAAAATGGTTTTCTAAATTTTGTTGTTAAAATGAGAAATCACTGGTAAACTTTTAATCCTTCTAACTTCATAACAAAAAAAAATTGTTTCCAAAATTGTGCTGATGTAAAGTAGACATGTAGGAAATGTTATTTATTAACTATTTTGAGTGACATACAGTACAGACCAAAAGTTTGGACACACCTTCTCATTTAAAGATTTTTCTGTATTTTCATGAATATGAAAATTGTACATTCACACTGAAGGCATCAAAACTATGAATTAACACATGTGGAATGATATACTTAACAAAAAAGTGTGAAACAACTGAAAATATGTCTTATATTCTAGGTTATTCAAAGTAGCCACCTTTTGCTTTGATGACTGCTTTGCACACTCTTGGCATTTTCTTGATGAGCTTCAAGAGGTAGTCACCGGAAATGGTTTACACTTCACAGGTGTGCCCTGTCAGGTTTAATAAGTGGGATTTCTTGCCTTATAAATGGGGTTGGGACCATCAGTTGTGTTGTGCAGAAGTCTGGTGGATACACAGCTGATAGTCCTACTGAATAGACTGTTAGAATTTTTATTATGGCAAGAAAAAAGCAGCTAAGTGAAGAAAAATGAGTGGCCATCATTACTTTGAGAAATGAAGGTCAGTCAGTGCAAAAAATTGGGAAAACTTTGAAAGTGTCACCAAGTGCAGTTGCAAAAACCATCAAGCGCTACAAAGAAACTGGCTTACATGAGGACCGTCCTAGGAAAGGAAGACCAAGAGTCACCTCTGCTTCTGAGGATAAGTTTATCTGAGTCACCAGCCTCAGAAATCGCAGGTTAACAGCAGCTCAGATTAGAGACCAGGTCAATGCCACACAGAGTTCTAGCAGCAGACACATCTCTTCAACAACTGTTAAGAGGAGACTTTGTGCAGCAGGCTTTCATGGTAAAATAGCTGCTAGGAAACCACTGCTAAAGACAGGCAACAAGCAGAAGAGACTTGTTTGGGCTAAAGAACACAAGGAATGGACATTAGACCAGTGGAAATCTGTGCTTTGGTCTGATGAGTACAAATTTGAGATCTTTGGTTCCAACCACCGTGTCTTTGTGCGACGCTGAAAAGGTGAACAGATGGACTCTACATGCCTGGTTCCCACCATGAAGCATGGAGGAGGAGGTGTGATGGTGTGGGGATGCTTTGCTGGTGACACTGTTGTGGATTTATTCAAAATTGAAGGCATACTGACCAGCATGGCTACCACAGCATCTTGCAGCGGCATGCTATTCCATCCGGTTTGCATTTAGTTGGACCATCATTTATTTTTCAACAGGACAAAGACCCCAAACACACCTCCAGGCTGTGTAAGGGCTATTTGACCAAGAAAGAGAATGATGGAGTGCTACGCCAGATGACCAGGTCTCCACAGTCACCAGACCTGAACCCAATCGAGATGGTTTGGGGTGAGCTGGACCGCAGAGTGAAGGCAAAAGGGCCAACAAGTGCTAAGCATCTCTGGGAACTCCTTCAAGATTGTTGGAAGACCATTTCCGGTGACTACCTCTTGAAGCTCATCAAGAGAATGCCAAGAGTGTGCAAAGCAGTCATCAAAGCAAAAGGTGGCTACTTTGAAGAACCTAGAATATAAGACATATTTTCAGTTGTTTCACACTTTTTTGTTAAGTATATAATTCCACATGTGTTAATTCATAGTTTTGATGCCTTCAGTGTGAATGTACAATTTTCATAGTTATGAAAATACAGAAAAATCTTTAAATGAGAAGGTGTGTCCAAACTTTTGGTCTGTACTGTATCGCTTTGATTTGAGGGCATAAAAATTAAAGATTTCAAAATTTTCACCAAATTTCTGTTTTTTTCACAAAGAAATGCAAGTCTTATCGAATAAATGTTACCACTATCATGAAGTACAATATGTCACGGAAATAACAATCTCAGAATCAGTGAAATCCGTTGAAGCGTTTGAGAGTTCTTACCTCATAAAGTGACAGTGGTCAGAATTGAAAAAAATGGCCGGGTCAGGAAGGTGAAAACAGGCTTCGGGTTGAAGGGGTTAATCATGTACACTACTGCTCCATTATTTTTTAATGATGCTGCTGTAGATAGCCAAGCACAATGCTCTGCTGGTCTTCAGCAGTCCCAGAGAATGAATGGAGCAGCAGTATGCATGATTGACCACTGGTCCATTCACAAATGGCTCCCCCATTCTCTTGATCAGGAGACCCACAGTGATCATGAATTTATCTCCTCTCCATGGATAAAAAATAACTTCAAAACTTGTGAATACAATTTAAAGGGGTATTCCCATCTCCAAGATTCTGCCCAATATGTAGTAGGTGTAATAATAATAATATTAGCAAATACCTCCAATAAGAAATGTGCAGGCAATGCAGGAGCTTAGGTATCCCTGGTTACAACCACTCATATAGTGACAGTTAGTTAGTTGCTAGTGGTCATAACCATGGATACCTAAGGTCCTGCAATGTCCTGCACATGGGGTAAGTGACATAGCTTATCAGGAATACTATACTACATTTATAATTGGAATTTTTTGCTAATATTACTATTATTATTATTAAACCTACTATAAATTGCCACAGGATTTTGGAGAAGTGTATACCACTTTAAGTACAAGTCATCAAACACTGTGAACAATTTTTCTAGTGTCAGCTACAATCTGTCAATATGTCCCAGATACTAGCCAAAACTTCACATAGTAAAATTGAATCCTAACCCTGGAATGATCTACTGTTCCCCCACCATGGTGCTTAATACCAGCCTCAGCACTCTTACTATGAACCAGAATACTGCCTCCATTGTGCTCTATAGCAAATATTTACTTCTAAATATTTTTTATAGAAAGCTATCAACAAGTAATGATATTTTTGAGGAAATACTTTACATTGAAGTAAATAATGCAAGTACCATGTACATTTTCTAAAGTAAACCCTGAAGGGCATCTCTACATTAATTTTTCAAAAAATATCCAAAACATACTTTAATCCTTCAATATTCATCATATTCACAATATATCAATCATTTAAACTTATGACAGTTCATCATACCTTGTTATTGGGCTCCCTTAACATGTGCATACCATATATAACCCATATATATAAGTTCTAACTAAGTACAAAGTGCAGAAAAGAATGAGACAATGTAGCAAATAAATAAGATATCCAGAATAATATAGTGTGATTTTATTTTCTGCTTCTTAGTGAAAACCTGGTATAAAATAATTATTTCCATATATTATAGCCTCAGTGTGAAAACAACAAATAGTAGAAGAGGAAGAAAAAAAAAATCTTTCATCTGCAATAAATAAAATGGTTGTAGGAAATAAAGTTTTCAAGGTCGTGTCTGAGAAGGTGAAGTGGTTTAAACTCATACAGGATGGGAACTGTTTACTCAACTTGTCATTGTCACAACAAGTAGTATTTATTCTCTGTTAGAAAATGAATTCTATGTTTTCTATTCGTTCATCTCTTGTTCAGCTTTTGGCTTCTCACTTGCCAAGCATTGCTGTCTATATGATTCTTCAGAGTATTACCTTCATCCTAGAAAACATTGTTAGCCATTTATCATTGTGAAAAGGATCATTTGCCGAAAAAAAAAAAAAAAAATATTTATTTAATACAGGAGTTAATTATGCTGAAAAGTATTTACAATAAAGAAGTTAACATAAAAAATAAAAAATAAATTCTTTTTTTTATTATGGTAGATTTGTTGTCTGTAGGCTAGCGATTCTATTTTTAATGTAAGGGATTGTCTCTTAACTCCTTTCAAGGTGCTCTTTCAAAACGATTGTCGTGTTAGAGAAAAATTTGCTTTAGATGTGATAAAAATTGAAGTTAATAGAACTTATTATAAATGTTTCATTATCAAAGCTCAACCAATGTTTTGCTGCCAGTCCTAGCCTCAAGCTCAGGCAGCTTTACTTCCACATTTCTTTTAATATAGATGAGGCAATGTTTCCCTTCCAGGTACCATGATGCTACATCACTGCTAATTCATGAGTATTCTAGAAGGGCATCACCTACAGATGATATGGGGGTTGCAGGTTACAACGATAAACTAACCTGGTGTAGTTGTGCTATGTTCCTAACTCACTTGACTTGCTTAGGTAATTTGGAAAGCTGCAGCTGGCGGTTCCTTCCTAATAACGGTAAGCATTTCCATTGGTTCTTGATATGGTCTACTTCCTTGGAGCTGCATTGGATCAATCTGTCTTTTCAGGAGGACGGTAAATGTCAAGCAATATTGGGTGTTGTACTGACACTTGCTCCATTGATAGGGTACAAAGTTGCTTACTGACTGTACAATCACAATGTGTTTCAGAGCCGGACCGACTCCTTCATCGGGTAATACTAAAAATACTATTTGACTGTCAAGTTTATAAGGACATAAAGGTACAAGTGGAAAAATAAAGGGAAGAGGGGTAGAGGGGCATGTTAGCTTGATAAAGAAAAATTCATAAAGATGCATCATTATGAAAATGAATAAAATGTTAAAAACAAAGAGCCATATGAACATAGTTCATGGTGAAAACTGATGTGTGAATAGTGCACACAAAAAAAAAAGATATTCAGTATTTAACATATCAATTTCATACAATGATCACTTGCTGAGACGCAAGGTGCAAGCTAGCATATTATAAAATACTAGCTGAACTACCCGCCTTCGCCCGGGTTAATAACTGCTGTTAGCAAAATAGAATGTGTTAACAAAAATTTATTCTCCACTAGTGTTGAGCGATACCTTCCGATATCGGGAAATATCGGATCGGATTGGATCGGACCGATACCCAAAAAGTATCGGATATCGCCGATTCCGATACCGGAAACCAATGCAAGTCAATGGGACAGAAATATCGGAATGAAAATAAACCCTTTCTTTCCTTGTAGGTTAATTCTACATGAAGGAAAACAACTAAGAATAATGTAGAATGTATTGGGGGAGGCGGGGGAGACAATAAAGGCATAGAGGTTTAGCCCAATCAAATGGAATAGCAGGAATTAATATTTTTTTTAAGACGTTCTGAGTTACGGAAATATTGACTATGTTAAGTATTTTTATATTTTGTCAGATATTTATGTTTCACTACTTCCATGCTCTTCACCTTCTTTTTTACTTCTCCCACACTTTCTCCTTCATCATCCTCAGCATCTTTTTCATCCACTTCTTCTTCACCTTCTTCATCTTCTTCTTCTTCACCTTCTTCGTCTTATTCTTTTTTTTACATTCTTCATATTCTACTTCTTCATCTTCTTCATATTCTTATTTGTGACAGGCATTCCTGTAGTTGTTATCTATAAAAGGTTGGACATTACACCTTTCGTTCTGCCCGTCACAAAAGATTTACAACAGGATTTGTCTGCGTTCAGTTTGGCCTGCAGCAGCAGGTCTTTTCCAGGGGCACCACGAGGAGGAACGGACTCACCCCCATACACTGCTTAGTCATCTTCTGCTTATAATTTAGATATTATCTTTTGCTCTGATTTTTAGTCTTATGCTTAATGTTCTTCCGCTTTTTGTTCTGCAGCTTCTTGTATTTCTGCTTCTTGGTTTTCTGTCTCTTGTTCTTCTGTATCTTGGTGCTTGTCTTCTCTTCTTTGTCCTCTTGGTCAACTTCTTCAGGGTCATCTTCTTGGCCTTCTTCGGGGTGGTCTTCAGGGTCGTCGTCTTCAGGGGTCGTCATCTTCGGGGTCCTCGTCTTCTTCGGGTTGGTCTTCTGGGTCCTTGTCTTCTTCGGGGTGGACTTCAGGTTCCTCGTCTTCTTCGGGGTGGTCTTCAGGGTCCTGGTCTTCAGGGTCGTCGTCTTCGGGGTCCTCGTCTTCTTCGGGTTGGTCTTCAGGGTCCTCGTCTTCAGGGTCCTCGTCAGGGAGATCCAGAGTGATTACCAAGAACCATTTCAAAAAGCTTGAACTTGGAAATGTAGCAGAAGGTAGAAGAAGGCTGAGGAACTACCGAGGACCAGCTGACGGTACTGGAACCCGGATGGGTAGCAGAAGGTACAAGAGCCAATGGAACTACCGAGGACCAGCTGACGGTACTGGAACTCGGTTACTAAGCAGGAGGTACCTGTGCCAGAAAGCACTACCAAGGACCAGCAGACATTGGTGGAACTTGGATACCGAGAAGGCACCTAATCCAAAGGCACTGCCGAGAACTAGCTGACGGTACTGGAACCCGGATGGGTAGCAGAAGGTACCCATGTAAAAAAAAGTTTCAAGGCCGCGAGCCGGCCGCAGTTACCAAAACCCACAGTCCTACAGGGGGTGCTTGTCCTATTGGCACTATGGAACCAGCCTTCATTGCCAGATCCCGCAGCCCACATAGGAGTCACCTAAACTGCAGGCACCATAGAGTCGGCTAACCCGACCGCAACACGACAGGACAACGCATTGGAGGCAAAGTGACGTTGACACTACCCGGAAACAGCCGGCGTGCTGGAACCAGGCTGGGCAGGAGGGAGTACCCGTGCCAAAGACACTGCCGAGAACCAGCTGATGGTACTGGAACCCGGATGGATAGTAGAAGGTACAAGAGCAAATGGAACTACCGAGGACCAGCTGACGGTACTGGAACCTGGATGGGTAGCAGAAGGTAAAAGAGCCAATGGAACTGCCGAAGACCAGCTGACGGTACTGGAACTCGGTTACTAAGCAGGAGGTACCTGTGCCAGAAAGCACTACCAAGGACCAGCAGATGTTGGTGGAACTTGGATACCGAGAAGGAGGCACCTAATCCAAAGGCACTGCCGAGAACCAGCTGACGGTACTGGAACCCGGATGGGTAGCAGAAGGTACCCATGTAAAAAAAAGTTTCAAGGCCGCGAGCCGGACGCAGTTACCAAAGCCCACAGTCCAACAGGGGGTGCTTGTCCTATTGGCACTATGGAACCAGCCTTCATTGCCAGATCCCGCAGCACACATAGGTGTCACCTAAACTGCAGGCACCATAGAGTCGGCTAACCCGACCGCAACACGACAGGACAACGCATTGGAGGCAAAGTGACGTTGACACTACCCGGAAACAGCTGGCGTGCTGGAACCAGGCTGGGCAGGAGGGAGTACCCGTGCCAAAAACACTGCTAGGAAACAGCTGGCGGTGCTGGAACCCAGGATAAATACTAAAAACAGAGTGGAGCCAGAGGCGTAATTGGAGCAACTTTAAAATCTGTAGTAGTGTGAATGTGGACAGAGCAGGAGAATTTGCCGAACACACAGCTGGGGAACAGCTGACGTTACTGAACCCCAATTACACTGGAGCAAGCGTTGACTGTGCAGACGGCACTTCTGAGCAGCAACTAGCGGTATTGGAGCCCAGGGTAAATACTAAAAACAGAGGAACCAGAGGTGTAATTGGAGCAAGTTTTAAATCAGTAGTACAGTGGATGTGGACAAAGCAGGAGAATTTGCCGGACACACAGCTGGGGAACAGCTGACGTTACAGAACCCCAATAACACTGGAGCAAGCGTTGACTGTGCAGACGGCACTTCTGAGCAGCAACTAGCGGTATTGGAGCCCAGGGTAAATACTAAAAACAGAGGAACCAGAGGTGTAATTGGAGCAAGTTTTAAATCAGTAGTACAGTGGATGTGGGCAAAGCAGGAGAATTTGCCGGATACACAGCTGGGGAACAGCTGAGGTTACTGAACCCCAATAACACTGGAGCAAGCGTTGACAGTGCAGACGGCACTTCTGAGCAGCAACTAGCGGTATTGGAGCCCTGGGTAAATTCTAAAAACAGAGGAACCAGAGGTGTAATTGGAGCAAGTTTTAAATCAGTAGTACAGTGGATGTGGACAAAGCAGGAGAATTTGCCGGACACACAGCTGGGGAACAGCTGACGTTACTGAACCCCAATAACACTGGAGCAAGCGTTGACTGTGCAGACGGCACTTCTGAGCAGCAACTAGCGGTATTGGAGCCCAGGGTAAATACTAAAAACAGAGGAACGAGAGGTGTAATTGGAGCAAGTTTTAAATCAGTAGTACAGTGGATGTAGACAAAGCAGGAGAAATTGCCGTCCGCAAAGCAGGGGAACAGCTGACGATACTGAACCCCAATAACAGGGCAGCAAGCATTGACTGTGCAGATGGCACTTCCAAGCGCCAATTGGCGGTGCTGGAGCTCAGGGATAATACTGAAAACAGAGGAGCCAGAGGTGTAATTGGAGCAACTTTAAAATCTGTAGTAGTGAGAATGTGGACAGAGCAGGAGAAATTGCCGTCCGCACAGCAGGGGAACAGCTGACGTTACTGAACCCCAATAACACGGCAGTAAGTGTTGACTGTGCAGACGGCACTTCCGAGCGCCAACTGGCGGTGTTGGAGCTCAGGGATAATACTGAAAACAGAGGAGCCAGAGGTGTAATTGGAGCAACTTTAAAATCTGTAGTAGTGAGAATGTGGACAGAGCAGGAGAAATTGCCGTCCGCACAGCAGGGGAACAGCTGACGTTACTGAACCCCAATAACACGGCAGTAAGTGTTGACTGTGCAGACGGCACTTCCGAGCGCCAACTGGCGGTGTTGGAGCTCAGGGATTACAGTTCAGGTGGTAGAAACATGAACACAACAAGAGACCTGGATACTGTTGCCAAACAATTATTTATTCTGGAAGAGGACTGGCAAATTCATGAGAGATCCAGACCTTGTTCATTTTGAGAAAAGTAAGCCGGTCAACGTTATCGGAGGATAGTCGCATGCGACGGTCTGTTAGTACACCACCTGCGGCACTAAAGACGCGTTCCGATAATACACTAGCAGCAGGGCAAGCTAGCACCTCCAATGCATACTGACTAAGCTCTGGCCATGTATCCAGCTTACAGACCCAAAACTTGAAGGGAGAAGAGCTGTCTGGGAGTACACTGAGAGGGCAATACATGTAGTCTGTCACCATCTGACGGAAACGTTGCCTCCTGCTGACTGGAGCCGTCTGTGATGGTGTAGACATTTGTGGCGGCGGGGACACAAAACTTTGCCACATTTCGGCCATACTGGTCTTGCCTTGTGCTGAGGCGCTGCTTCTGCTCCCTCTTTGTGCAGAGCTTCCTCCAATGCCTCGACGCACTGAGCTGCTTTGTAAAGCACTAGTAGCACTGCTCTCGGTTGGAATGGAGAACATGATGGAATGCACCAGTGCGTCTTGGTACTCCCGCATTTTACGCTCCCGGTTTAACGGTGTTATGAGGCTTTGTAAGTTGTCCCGGTAGCGAGGATCTAGGAGGGTGGACACCCAATAATCAGCCGTGTTGAGAATGTGGGCGATGCGGCGGTCGTTTCTTAGGCACTGCAGCATGAAATCAACCATGTGCTACAGACTGCCAACTGGCCAAGAAACGCTGTCCCCTGCTTGAGGCGTGATCTCTGCCTGCTCTGCATCACCCCACCCTCGCTCTAGATACTGACTACTAGAGCATTGTGTACCTCCCTCCTCTGGACAGATGTCTTCCTCATCCATTGACTCCTCCTCATCCTCCTCACAAAGTGTCCCCTGCCTAGGCCTTTGTGAGGAACCACGTTGCGCAGACTGTAGAGAAGCAGATGGCATTTGTGACTCCTCATCCTCCACCTCTTCCAAAACCTCGTCCCTTAGTGCTTGCAGTGTTTTTTCCAGCAGGCAGATAAGGGGGATAGTCATGCTGACTAGTGCATCATCTGCACTCGCCATCCGCGTGGAATAATCGAAGGCACGCAAAACGTTGCAAATGTCCTTCATAGAGGCCCACTCAGTGGTGGTGAAGTGTGAACGGCGCGCACTGCGACTTGTTTGCGCCTGCTGCAGCTGGTACTCCATTACTGCTGCCTGCTGCTCACACAACCTCTCCAACATATGTAACGTTGAATTACACCTGGTGGGTAGGTCACATATGATGCGATGTTCCGGAAGACGTAATCGGCGCTGCAGTGCTGCAATGCGTGATCTTGCATTGCTGGAACGCCGCAAGTGAGCGCACTCTATGCGGACCTTGTGAAGCAGTGCATCAAGATCCGGATAGTCCCTCAAAAAACTCTGCACGACCAAGTTGAGCACATGTGCCAGACATGGGATGTGAGTGAGGTTGCCTAGGCCTAGAGCTGCCACCAGATTTCGGCCATTATCACACACTACCATGCCTGGCTGGAGATTTGCTGGCACAAACCACACGTCGCTCTGCTGCTTGATGGCATTCCAGAGCTCCTGCGCTGTGTGGCTTCGATTCCCCAAAGAAATAAATTTTAATACGGCCTGTTGACGTTTGGCCACGGCAGTGCTCATATCGGTCATCATAACAGGTAACCAACCGTTCATGGGTCGATGTGGAGGTAGACCGTGACGGCTCCTGCAGTGCTGATTCAGAGGAACTGGAGTATGAGGAGGAGTCAATGTGTACAGACTGGATTCCTGCAATCCTTGGAGTTGGCAGAGCACGTACAGCGCCACTCTCAAGATCTGTACCCGGCTCCACAACATTTACCCAATGGGCAGTGAGGGAAAGGTATCGTCCCTGTCCATGCTTACTGGTCCACGCATCGGTGGTCAGGTGGACCTTGCTACTGACGGCGTTTTGTAGCGCATGTTTAATTTTTCCCTCCACATGATGTTGCAGGGCAGGGACGGCTTGCCTGCTGAAATAAAAGCGGCTGGGCACGTTGCATTGTGGGACTGCCAATGCCATAAAGTTACGGAATGTGTCAGTCTCCACCAGCCTGAATGATAGCATTTCAAGGGCCAGTAGTTTAGCAATGCCAGCATTCAGAGCCTGTGCTCGGGGGTGGTTTGCCGAGTATGGGCGTCTTTTCTCCCTTGCCTGTGCTAACGATGGCTGTAGACTGGCCTGGGAGTGTGAGGATGACTGGGAAAGTGGTGCTGTGGGTGGAATTACACTGTGTCTCTGTACAACAGTGCCAGAGATTCTTCCATGGAGATCCTGTGAGGAAGCCGAACTAGCTGTGTGTGAGCTGGAGGAAGAGGCTACAAAACGAGCTGAAGAGTTGGTAGGTGGCACTGTAGGTTGGCCTAGGTCTTCAGTGTGTTTTTGTAACTCCACCACCTGCTTGGTCCGCACATGTTTCCACATATTTGTGGTATTGAGGTTGCTGACACTTTTCCCTCTTTTCACCTTCTGATTACACAGCTTGCATTTGACAAAGCAAATGTCATCTGCAACTGTGTCAAAAAAGGACCAGGCACTGCAAGTCTTGGGAGAGCCCGCTTTGGATTTTGGAAGAGCCATGCTCATAATGGGTGCCGAAGTGGAGGCTACAGGCAACCAAGTCTGCCCACTCCCTCTCCCTCCTTTTTGGGCTGTTCGGGGAATCTCTTCCTCAGAGCTGCTCCCACCACCTTCCTGTCCCTCATGCCATGATGGGTCAAGGACCTCATCATCTACACCACCCTCTTCAAACAACTGCTTCTCCTGGGTAGTCTCGACAGCACAGTACGCACCAGAAAGTGGCACCTGAGTCTCATCATCAGATGTGTACTGAGGTATGCTGCTGACCATAGGCACTGGCCCACCCGCCTCTTCAGATTCAGACAAAACGGTTGCGCATCACTGCATACTACCTCTTCTTCAAATTCTCGAATTCTGCTTGGCTGGCCCCCTCTTTCCAAGCCAAGAGATTCAGAGAACAGAAGTAGAGATGGCTCCTGTCCAGGGCTCTCTGACTGCCTGGGCAATTTGGCAGGTGGTGAAGAGATAGATGGGTGCTCTTCAGTGCTCAGGACCTGAGAGGATCTGGAACTAATTGAAGTCGATGCGTTAGCTGCCATCCATCCGACAACGGCTTCAATTTTGTCCTCCCGCAGCAGTGGGGTACGGCTAGCTCCTACAAAGCTGCGCATAAAGGACTGTTCCCTGGTAAAACTGGGGGATGCTGAGTCACTGGTGCCCCCAGCAGGCACAGAATCCCCACGTCCTCTCCCTGCAGGCACAGAATCCTCACGTCCTCTCCCTGCAGAAACTCCACGCCCACGACCACGAAAAGTACTAAGGGCTTAGTGTGCTTATTCCTGAACAGCTGCTAACAGGTATAAGAAACACTAATTTTATAAAGTGTGGACTAGACTTTAATATGAGCTAATGTGGCCTACACAACTGTAAAGTGGAGTGTTTGGTGAACTTTATTTAGGTTTTTTTTGTCACAAAAAGACACTGGATGTGCCTAAAGATGTAATACCGATAGTATCACAAACTTTTTGTAGCTATTACAATGTAGGAAGGTAGCCTACAATGCAATAGATGAGGCTACAAAAAATAGGCTAATACTAATCTGCCTGGGGCTGCAGGGCCCAATGCTGCAGAAAGGCTCCTCTAACTACTCCTATATAGTGTGTTTGGAACCAATTTAGCTGAATATGGATGGAACCACCACACTAATAGGAGAAATCAGGAAAAATCATGAATTGGCAAAAAAGGACAATGTATGAGGCAGTGACACACACTGAGTGCACTACAACCAGACGTGGCTGAAGCACACACTACAGGGTGAGCTGCACTCACACACACAGACCTTGCAGACAGCGGTGAACAGTACAGATGCAGAGCACTGTGCACTAGCGCTGCAAGACCAAAAAAATTTCTCTATCTACTCCTATATAGTGTGTTTGGAACCAATTTAGCTGAATACGGATGGAACCACCACACTAATAGGAGATATCAGGAAAAATTATGAATTGCCAAAAAGGACAATGTATGAGGCAGTGACACACACTGAGTGCACTACAACCAGACTTGGTTGAAGCACACACTACAGGGTGAGCTGCACTCACACACACAGACCTTGCAGAAAGCGGTGAACAGCACAGAGAACTGTGCACTAGCGCTGCAAGGCACAGCGATTTATAAAGTTGCTTGGGTAAAGCAGAATAGACCAAATAGGTAGCTAAAACTGTCCCTCAGAACAACAGCGTCCTATCCCTAACTGAATTCACAGCAGAGTGAGCTCAAAATGGCGGCGGCGGTTTTTATAGTGCATCATGACATCATTTCAGCAGCCAATCACAGCCATGCCATTAGTTAAGATGCCTACATGCCTAACAGGATGTGTCCACACTTCTTAGGATCCTCATTGGCTGAATAAAATGAAAATGGCTCATTGCATTATGGGAACTTCCGATTCCGGTATACGATATTGCAAAAGAATCGGAATTAAGTATCGGAATTCCGATACCGCGAATATCGGCCGATACCCGATATTTCAGTATCGGAATGCTCAACACTATTCTCCACACAAAAACCACAAAACAAATAGATAAAAAGTTCATTGGCTCTTGAGGAAGTAGTTCTTGTTTTCTTGTCTGCAAGCCTCGCTTCCCTCTCCTCAGAAAGTTCATTGGCCCTTGAGGAAGCAGCTCTTGTTTTCATGTCTGCAAGCCTCACTTCCCTCTCCTCAGAAAGTTCATTGGCTCTTGAGGAAGCAGCTCTTGTTTTCATGTCTGCAAGCCTCGCTTCCCTGTCCTCAGAAAGTTCATTGGCTCTTGAGGAAGCAGCTCTTGTTTTCATGTCTGCAAGCCTCGCTTCCCTCTCCTCAGAAAGTTCATTGACCCTTAAGGAAGCAGCTCTTGTTCTCTTGTCTGCAAGCCTCGCTTCCCTCTGCTCAGAAAGTTCATTGACTCTTGAGGAAGCAGCTGCTGTTCTCATATGTGTCAGCCTTGTTTCTCAGTCTTCACATTTTTCATTGGCCCGTAATGCAGCTTTTCTTTTCGCACCAGCTGACATTCGTGCCATGAAATTCCTTTTCTTTTGAGGCATTATTGTGGTAAAAATAGCCTGTAACTGGCAGTTTCTATATCCTCTCACATAAAAGTAACGTGACTGACATCAGCCTTTCCACCAACACACCCTAAATGACATCTTACTACCCTACACAAGCTTTGTTATACTGAGAATGTCCTTTGTTGTCTATATTAACCAATCACAGCTCAGATTAATTAACTGTAGCAAAATAGAAGCTGAGCTGTGATTGGTTGCTATTGGCTGCCTGATAAATCTTTGTGAGATGAGTTTTGTGTGTGCTGAGGGTGGTATATGTGTTCAAGCACGTGGTAGTGTGTGGCGCATTTTGTGTGTGTGTTCATATCCCGGTGTGTGCTGAGTAGTGTTGAGCCACCCCTGTAGTGTTCGAGTTCGGTTCGGTTCGTCGAACACCCGTATGTTCGCCGAACTGTTCATCGAATTGCTAGTCGAACACCTTCGAACACTGTTAAAACCAATGGCAGGCAAACAAAAACAGATAGAAACACATAGAAAACACCTTCAAAGGTGTCCAAAAGCTGACAAACTGCTCAGAAGACACAACTAACACATGGAAAAGTGACAAGTACATATAGTCATGTGAAAAGAAAAGAGGTGGAGGAGTAAAAGGAGGGGGAGACACAGATATAGGCTTGTCATGCCCTTCTAAAACCAAAAAAGTGCGAAGCCGACACGGCTAGTCCTTTCCTGCCCGTGCCACCTCCGTGTCGCCGGGTTTGTGCCAGAGCCGCGGTGGACCCTGACGGCCAGCCCCCCTCTCCCAATACTGGTGCCTGCCCGCTGGTTGGTCGAGCCCCCCCGCGGTGGGGGGGGGAGTAACATCTGCAGAAGAAAGACCATTTTCCAGCCAAACTAAGAAGCCTACTTCTTTTCGTGGACAATGTGATACGATCCCTTTCTTACGGACATGCCCATCGCTACAAATTCCAGATGAGGCACAAAAACAGCAGATGCTTCAACGGATATCAAGTGCTCCTTCAAGTGGGCTCTCCTCCACCTCAACTTCAACATCACAAATACTCCAGTCCTCAGAGGTGTCACCTCAATCGCACTTGCTTCCTCACAGCTCCCAAGTCTCCAGCTGCCCGTCTGAGTATGGGGTAACACAGATGGTTGAGTCTGCACAGCTGTTTACTCATACTATAGCCTGGGAAATGGAGGTCTGCTCCAGAGCTTCTGTTAATCCAGACGAGGAAATGATCTGCACTGATGCCCAGAATCTTTATAAGTCGGATCCAGGACCAGATGAAGAAGGTTCTGAGCATAATGTAGACCCTCGTTCCCAAACTGTAACTCCTGTTGGTGGAGACAATGATGAAGATGATGATGAGACTCAAATACCTGATTGGAGCGACAACTTGACTTTTCGGTCAGGGCAGGAAGAGGTTGGCTCTGAGGGCGACAAGTGTGAGAACACACAGAGTGATGATGACGAGGTTGGAGATCCCACTTACTGTCAACCCACAGTCAGCCAGTCGATGAGGTCAGCAGAGGAGGTGGAGGAGGATGTGACTAGCCCAGGGGATGGGGATGACTCAGTACCCGGGCTTTTGCCTGGCATTGGGGATGTGGCGGTGGTCGGCTCCCGGGCCCGTACCTTGGGGTCACTCTTTAAAAGGGTGGATAATTGTTAATTTTATAAGAGTTCGTGACGCCACCTGTGGTATCTGGTGAGAAGCACCAGCGCTGCAGCAGTCCACTGAGGCCGGTGATAAGGCAGCTCAATGGTATAGCTCCCCACAGGTGGAGCTAGGCCTCAGAAAAGCGTATACAGGGGGAATATTGGACAGGCGAGACCCAGCTGGGTCAGAGCAAGAATGGGAATGGACACGGTAGTCACTTCAATACCTTTTACTGGTGGAAATTCAGGCACATCCCGGAGCACTGTAGGGTGAAGGGTGCATATCAGGATCCTCCCCAATGAGCGGGTGTAGGGCCTTCTGTTTCTTGCCTCTGCATAGTAAGTTTCTGACCTGCCTGGAGCTAGGCCTAAATTTGTCTCTGTCCTGCGCTGGCTGACCTTATGGTAGGGCGTTGTCTTGGAGTTCACGCTCCCAGTATGTGGGGCCTAAGCGTCTCCTGGCTCTGTTGTGTATCAGCACCTTAGCGATCCTGGGACTTGTAGTTCTCCAGGGATTCCAGTTATGCCTTACTGGGTCATAGAGATCCCGGTAAGCTCAGATCCGGTGTCCGGTAATTGCTTCGAGGTGAGCTGGTTAAGCTCCTCTGCCCCTTATGTACTAACTCGCCACTCGCCTTCGGCCTACTCGGGCCCTCACTAGGCTATACACACTAACTGCAGCTTGCCGTGCTTCACCGATCTTATGGCGCCGGCACACCTTAAGCTCTAACTGGGCTCCCTGAATCTAGCTAGCAGGAGCCTCGTGCTCCACTGCTGAACTATTAACTGAGTTCTCTAGACTAGACTGAGCTCCACTGCAGACTGACCTCTTTTTGACTTCTCTACTGCAGGAACTCTTCAGAGTAACTGAACTGCCTAGCTCCACCTTCCCTATTTATATCCCTAATGGGCTCCCTCTGCTGGTCTGAGGTGGAAGGTGGAGATGTGTGAATATTTATGGGGGCCTCTTGTGGAGGATTCCATCAATGCACTCTTCTAGGATCTGTGATACCAAGCGCAGCGGGGCGTCACAGATGCTATTGACGACGTGGTTAGGTTGCGCCTTCCTGGACAGAGATGGAGTACTGAAAGTACATCAACAACTGCATCCTCAACCACAACTCTGGCTCTGACCACAAGTCGTAGTTGCTCTTCAGGTGACATGGGCTCTAAGCCTTGCATAGCTTGGGCATTTTCAAAAAATCCATAATTTGAGTACTTCATGCATGAACCGTCACATGGATATGAAGCATAAGTTGCAGTGGGAAGCTCACTGTGCTACAATGCGGCCTAGCGGGCCGGGCCGGGCCAACCACCGTCTGCCCCATCTTGTGCATCTGCGGCCTCTTCATCCTCTGTGACTGGGGGGACAGCAGTCACACATGTTTTTGGACGCAGACCAGCCACCTCTTTACCCGCAACAGCCAGTTTGATTGGCAGGTCGTCAGTTCATTTGGAAGTGGAAACACCTGCTGGTGTTGAGTGCTCTCTGACATCGAGAGCACCACCTTTGGATCAAGGCAACCTAACATGTCCGCCTGCATCTTCCTCACAGACCGGCAGTTTGCTGGGGACACCCTACTCAACCCCGTCTAAGCACAACAGCCAGCCCTCGGTCCCTCAGATGTGGACAAGTAAAAGACCATTTCCTCCTAGCCATGACAAAGCTAAGAGGTTGAATTTCACCATCTGCAAGCTGTTGGCTACAGAAATGCTGCCTTTCTGCCTGTTGGACACAGAGGATTTTCGAGACCTTATGTCCGTCGCACTGCCCCAGTACCAGATGCTCATTCGGCACTACTTTATCAAAGAAAGGTGTGCCTGCGCTCCACCAGCATGTCGCACACAACATCACCGCTTCTTTGAGAAACTCTGTGTGTGACAGGGTGCATTTCACCACAGACACTTGGACGAGTAGGCATGGACAGGGGCGTTACATGTCGCTGACTGGGCACTGCGTAACTATGGTGACAGCAGGACAAGGGGCTGCTGTCCAAGTCGTACCATCCCCATGAGTTGTGCATCAATCCTCTTTATCTCGAAGTGCCTCCACTGCTTCTGCCTCCTCAACCTCCTCTCGGTCCTCCACCTGCACCCAAAGCCTGTCTGGTAATGCCACCTGCTTTCTAACTGCACAGAAGGAATCCTGCACACCTCCTTACTATGCTGGCTGCAGGGCTCAACGGCATCAGTGTTTACTTTGAAATGTCTTGGAAATGTGAGTCACACAGCTGAGGAGTTGTGGTCAGCTCTGGAGACCCAGTTTCATGAATGGTTGTCTCCACTGGACCTGCAACCAAGGAAGGCCGTGTGCGACAATGCTGCAAACCTGTGTGCGGCCCTTCGCCGGGGCAATGTCACACACGTGACTTGTATGGCTCATGTGTTGAACCTGGTTGTCCAGCAATTTTTAACCCACTATCCCAGACTAGATGGCCTTCTGCAGAGGGCACTGTCGCTGTGTGCTCACTTCCGCCGTTCGCATCTCGCAGATCAACGACTTACATCTCTACAGAACTCGTTGGGCCTGCCAGTTCACTGGCTGAAATGTGATGTGCCGACACGGTGGAATTCAACTCTGCACATGTTGCAGCGACTATGGCATCACCAACAAGCCCTGGTGCAATACGTTCTGACGTATAGCCTGGGCCAACGAGATCCAGAGGTGGGGCAAATCATGCTGCAGGAGTGGTCTCAGATCAGGGACCTATGAAGTTGACGCGCCCCCTGGGCCGTGGGATACCCGGAGCCTGGCCGGTAGACGCTGGGGGTTGTAGTCATTGTGGCGGTGACCCGGTCCGTGACCCAGGGCGGTCAATCCAAGGGTAATTTGTATATATGGGTTTTATAATGTCCGACTACGCCACCTGTGTAGTGCGGCCAAAGGGGCCGCCGCTGTGGAACAGTCCTCTGAAGCTGGTGATTTTGCAGCAATGGTATTATTACTCCCCACAGGAAGAGTGTAGCTTCAGGGCAGTGTGGATGGATGATGGTGGTTGTAGTGCAGGGAGTCAGTAATGAACACAGAGTCCGTGTGATACAGTCCCAAGATCTTTACTCACAGTTGTTGCAGTCCAGATTACAGGTACCAGTGCAATCTCCCCCGTCGTGCTGTGCGTACTCAGTGAGGGGCTCAGTCCACCCCCAGATAGCTCCGGTGTACTTAGCAGGACCCCCTTCTGTGTGTCCTTTCTCTGGCCTTCTCCCTGCACCTCACACCCAGTGACACTTCTATCCCGTATCCTCGGGCCTTGGCGGGCGACGTGTGTTCCGTCCCCTGGGTCCTATGTGGCTACCTTCTTAGTGAGACTGGTGTGTACTTTGGCCTGCAGTACATGAAATGCTGCAGCCTCCGGTTTCTAGTTGAGCCTTGCTGTTTCTCCGCTAGTTGAGGGACCGGTTCCCCTTATCTGGCCTGACCCCTCTACCTCCTGGTAGCAGCGGGCGTACGGGTGGCCTTCTGCACGGCCCGTACCCCTAGGGTCCCTTCGGTTCCTGGAGCCTTCCTGCTCCCACTTCTCTCTTCTCTCCTTCAGTCCTGGGCCTCCCAGGCTAGGCCCGCCTCCGGAGCAGAGCTCATGCAGAGCCTCTGCTCCTGTCACTTCTCCTCTTCTGACTGGTTTGCTCTTTCTAAGATGGCTTCATATTTATACTCTCCTGTCATGTGCTCCCCTAAGCTGCTCCCCTAAGCACCCACTACATAGGACCCTCCCGCCAGCTAGGGACCTGGGACTGTGTTCTCCCTTAGGAGCAATCTCGCCCTACTCCCACTGCGGGTATGTGTTGGATGCAGGTGTTAAGGTCCCGAGCCATACTCCTTCCTTACCTGAGGGTGAGATACCACACCTCTAGGTGAGATGCAGTAACTCTGTGGCGACTGAACCCTTAGGGGCGCCACACACCCTTCTGCACAGATTTGAAATGGCGACGAAGATGTTTAGTGCTGACGACGATGCCATTATCAGCATGACTATTCCGGTGATTTACATGCTGGAGCACACAGAATTCTGAGTCAGGTGGTGGGACAAGAGGAGGTGGAGGAAGTAGAGGAGGAGTCGTATGCGGAAGGGATAACATCTCCAAGGTCCAGACAGTCGGCAGCACCAAGGGGGCAGGCATGGGAGGGTGGGGGAGAGGGATTAACCAGGACGCATGGTAGCAGCCAAACTGTTGAGGAAGGTGCAGGAGCCGAGGAAGAAGTGGAGGACGAACTGGCGATGGGCATGTAAGACTCATCAGATGAAGGAGACTGTAACATACCTGGCAGCGTCCTTGCATAGTGGTCCATCTCCCACTGTGCAAGAGCGCGCACTTGATCTCCAGTCCGGAGTGTCTCTCTGGCTTCCCTCCATGCTGTCTGTTTGCCTCTGTGTCTGCTGCTTAAGGGCGGCGCCCGATCACTTCCTACTTTTTGTACCTGCTGCAGGCACACCCCTTGTGCGTCCTCAGCCTATTGCTGTCTGTCACCTGGTATTTAAAACAGCTGCTTCAATTAACCCATGCCTGAGCATCTTGCCCTGTCAGTTGGCTTTTGTCTCTGACATGCCAGGTCCTGTCTATGTTACCTGTCTTGCAGTATCTGTTCCCATGTCTGTACTGTGTCCTATCTGTGTATCTTAACCTGCAGTCTGTACTCGTTCCTTGCCTGTTTGTTCCGCCTTCCTGGAGGCTGTATTTCCAGGCCAGTCTGAACACGCTCCTTGCCTGTTCGTCCCGCCTCTCTGGGGGCCGTATTCCCAGACCCGCTCCTGTATCCCGCTGCAGTGTCGGTCTCCTCCGTACACTCAGTTCCAGTCTGAACTCTCTCCTATCTTTTACCTGTTTTTTCTCTATGTCCATTCCTTTCCTTTTTCTGCAGAGTCTGAACTCGTACCTAACTCCTGCTCGTTGTCACTGTACTTCCGTTTGTGAGTTTGTGGTCCACTCGCTACTTCTCTGCAAGTACCTGTGGGTATCTGGTTCTGCCTTTCCCTTCTAGTCTGTTCCGTGTGAACAGAGTCCTGTTCCCTCTGCGTCTGCGGTTTTCGCTTTGCTCAGCTCTGTCCACCGCGTCTGCGGTTTTCGCTTTGCTCAGCTCTGTCCACCGCGTCTGCGGTTTTCGCTTTGCTCAGCTCTGTCCACCGCGTCTGCGGTTTTCGCTTTGCTCAGCTCTGTCCACCGCGTCTGCGGTTTTCGCTTTGCTCAGCTCTGTCCACCGCGTCTGCGGTTTTCGCTTTGCTCAGCTCTGTCCACCGCGTCTGCGGTTTTCGCTTTGCTCAGCTCTGTCCACCGCGTCTGCGGTTTTCGCTTTGCTCAGCTCTGTACACCGCGTCTGCGGTTTTCGCTTTGCTCAGCTCTGTCTACCGCGTCTGCGGTTTCGAATTTGTCTCCCAGTCTGTACTGGACCCTACCCAGACTGTGCTCTAGTCTGCCTGTTCCTGTATTCCCCGGTGTGGGTCAACAGCCGTGTCCGGAGTCTGACCTGGAGTAGACCCTGGTTCCTCTGCTCGGTTCCTCCCTGGTGCACTGGCGTCGTATGCCGTCGTGCGACCTTGGTCGGATCGGGCAGATACTTAGTTACGCCCCTTCAGGCACTCTCCGGTTCATGGCACAGCGGAATCACTACATAAACACGCACACGCCAGTCAGTCCGGGCGTGTGCATTACAGCATGCTCAGGCCATGGTTCCCGTTGAGCCCCACGGCCTTCGCTCTCTGAGACTTTTTCCAGCGAATACGTGCATTAAAAATAAATAAATTTTTATTTTTTTTTTCTCTAGCTGAGTTCCAGGTGAATTACGCACCCGTCTAGATGGATCTATCAGCTCTCGTTCCTGCGGATCCGCCACATTACTATGGGGATCCAAGACAGAGTCGTGCATTTGTGGAGCAATGCATGCTACACTTCAAATTCTACCCTCTATGTTTTCCCACAGATCGGGTTAAGGTGGGATTCATGATGTCTTACCTAGCGGGTGATGCCTTGAATTGGATCATTCCCCTATGGGACGCACAGGATCCTATCGTCCTAGACATAATGGCCTTCCTGGTGGCCTTTCTAATGGTCTTCGATGATCCTAACCCGGAGGCTCCTGCTGAAGCTTCACTTCCCAGTATCCCGGAGCAGCCCCGATGGGTAATGTGTGTGGGTAGCGCAATAGTCCTCCAGCCCAATGAGACTACTGCCCACCCAGAATCCTCACAGGGTGACTACACTCTCCGGAATACTTCTCCCAACCTCAAGAGGCAGTCCAGACGTGCTAGACGTAGAGGCAAGCCGTCACGCCAGGGTCTGTCCTCCCTGAGACCTCCTGACCCCAACCTTAAAGTCCCTACTGAAGCTTCATCTCCCTGTATCCCGGAGAAGCCCCAACGGGTAATGTGCGTGGGTAGTACACCAGTTCTCCTGCCCGAAGAGACTGCTGCCCACCCAGAATTCACACCGGAGGACCCCCTGTTGCCTCCTGAATCTCCCGGGATACCACTTGAGGACAATTGGAGAGAGACTTCCCTATACCCTGCACCTGATACCTCGCCCGCTTCGTCCAGTGAGTCTGACCTGGTGTTCTCCGAAGCGGAGGTTACCCCTGAGTCTCTACGCCCCTCCGATCAGGCGGAGGATCTCCAGTTGTCTCCTGAACCCTTCGGGGTGCTACCTGGTAGCGAATGGACCGAGACTTTCCTATACTCGGTACCTGATACCTCGGCTGCTTCGTCCAGTGGGTCCGACCTGGTGTACTCTGAGGCAGAGGCTACCCCCGAGTCTCTACACCCCTCCGACCAGGCGGAGGACCTCCAGTTGTCTCCTGAACCCTTTGGGGTGCTACCTGATAGCGAATGGACAGAGACTCTCCTATACTCGGTACCTGATACCTCGGCCGCTTCTTCCAGTGAGTCCGACGTAGTGTACTCCAAAGCAGAGGCTATCCCCGAGTCTCTACACCCCTCTGACCAGGCGGAGGACCTCCAGTTGTCTCCTGAACCCTTCGGGGTGCTACCTGATAGCGAATGGACTGAGACTTTCCTATACTCGGTACCTGTTACCTCGGCCGCTTCTTCCAGTGAGTCCGACCTAGTGTACCCTGAAGCAGAGGTTATCCCCGAGTCTCTACACCCCTCCGACCAGGCAGAGGGCCTCCAGTTGTCTCCTGAACCCTTCGGGGTGCTACCTGATAGCGAATGGACTGAGACTCTCCTATACTCGGTACCTGTTACCTCGGCCGCTTCTTCCAGTGAGTCCGACTTAATGTACTCCGAAGCAGAGGTTATCCCCGAGTCTCTACACCCCTCCAAGCAGGCGGAGGACCTCCAGTTGTCTCCTGAACCCTTCGGAGTGCTACCTGATAGCGAATGGACTGAGACTTTCCTATACTCGGTACCTGTTACCTCGGCCGCTTCTTCCAGTGAGTCCGACCTAGTGTACCCTGAAGCAGAGGTTATCCCCGAGTCTCTACACCCCTCCGACCAGGCAGAGGGCCTCCAGTTGTCTCCTGAACCCTTCGGGGTGCTACCTGATAGCGAATGGACTGAGACTCTCCTATACTCGGTACCTGTTACCTCGGCCGCTTCTTCCAGTGAGTCCGACTTAGTGTACTCCGAAGCAGAGGTTATCCCCGAGTCTCTACACCCCTCCAAGCAGGCGGAGGAGCTCCAGTTGTCTCCTGAACCCTTCGGGGTGCTACCTGATAACGAATGGACAGGTATTTTCCTATACTCGGTACCTGATACCTCGCCCGCTTCATCTAGCGAGTCCGACCTAGTGTACTCCGAAGCAGAGGTTACCCCCGAGTCTCTGCACTATTCCGACCCGGCGGAGGACCCCCAGTTGTTTCCTGAATCCTCCTGGGTACCACCAGATAACAAGGTAACAGGGACTTTTCTACATCTTGTACCTGATACCTCACCCATTTCATCCTGTGAGCTTGATAAGATGTACCCCGAAGCAGAGATTACCTCCGAGTCTCTGCACCCCTCCAACCCGGCGGAGGACTTCCAGTTGTCTCCTGAACCCTCTGGGGTGCTACCTGATAATAAGTGGAGAGAGACTTCCCTGTGTGCTGTTCCTGGTACTCCACCTGTTTCGTCTGTTGCTGAGGATGGCTGGATAGGAGGTAGCATCCTAGCTAACCAGATGAGACCAGTTTCTCCAGTGGACAGTGGAAGTGATCTCCTTGAAGTGAAGGATTGGCCCTCGAATTCCCTGCGGAACATTCTGGCAGGCCTGAAGAAGAGGGGGCATAAGGGGGTGGTACTGTAACATACCTGGCGGCGTCCTTGCATAGTGGTCCATCTCCCACTGTGCAAGAGCGCGCACTTGATCTCCTGTCCAGAATGTCTCTCTGGCTTCCCTCCATGCTGTCTGTTTGAGTCTGTTTCTGCTGCTTAAGGGCGGCGCCCGATCACTTCCTGCTTTTTGTACCTGCTGCAGGCACACCCCTTGTGCGTCCTCAGCCTATTGCTGTCTGTCACCTGGTATTTAAAACAGCTGCTTCAATTAACCCATGCCTGAGCATCTTGCCCTGTCAGTTGGCTTTTGTCTCTGACATGCCAGGTCCTGTCTATGTTACCTGTCTTGCAGTATCTGTTCCCATGTCTGTACTGTGTCCTATCTGTGTATCTTAACCTGCAGTCTGTACTCGTTCCTTGCCTGTTTGTTCCGCCTTCCTGGAGGCTGTATTTCCAGGCCAGTCTGAACACGCTCCTTGCCTGTTCGTCCCGCCTCTCTGGGGCCGTATTCCCAGACCCGCTCCTGTATCCCGCTGCAGTGTCGGTCTCCTCCGTACACTCAGTTCCAGTCTGAACTCTCTCCTATCTTTTACCTGTTTTTTCTCTATGTCCATTCCTTTCCTTTTTCTGCAGAGTCTGAACTCGTACCTAACTCCTGCTCGTTGTCACTGTACTTCCGTTTGTGAGTTTGTGGTCCACTCGCTACTTCTCTGCAAGTACCCTGTGGGTATCTGGTTCTGCCTTTCCCTTCTAGTCTGTTCCGTGTGAACAGAGTCCTGTTCCCTCTGCGTCTGCGGTTTTCGCTTTGCTCAGCTCTGTCCACCGCGTCTGCGGTTTTCGCTTTGCTCAGCTCTGTCCACCGCGTCTGCGGTTTTCGCTTTGCTCAGCTCTGTCCACCGCGTCTGCGGTTTTCGCTTTGCTCAGCTCTGTCTACCGCTTCTGCGGTTTCGAATTTGTCTCCCAGTCTGTACTGGACCCTACCCAGCCTGTGCTCTAGTCTGCCTGTTCCTGTATTCCCCGGTGTGGGTCAACAGCCGTGTCCGGAGTCTGACCTGGAGTAGACCCTGGTTCCTCTGCTCGGTTCCTACCTGGTGCACTGGCGTCGTATGCCGTCGTGCGACCTTGGTCGGATCGGGCAGATACTTAGTTACGCCCCTTCAGGTACTCTCCTGTTCATGGCACAGCGGAATCACTACATAAACACGCACACGCCAGTCAGTCCGGGCGTGTGCATTACAGAGACCTTGATCACATTTCTGTTGTGTGAGGTTGGGGGGAGAGGGCAGAGGAAGGAACCATGATTCTTACCTCGCTACCAACACAACAAGGACTTGGTCCTCCTGGATGTGCAAGACACACGAGTGCCTTCTTGCTGCACTACCTGCAACATGACCCTCGGATTGTCAGAATTCGAAGTAATCCCGACTACTGGGTTGCCACACTCTTAGATCCCCGGTACAAAAATAAATTTGCCGAAATAATTCCTGCCATAGAAAGGGATTCACGCATGCAGGAGTATCTGCAGAGGCTGTTGCAGAATCTTACATGTGCTTTTCCACAAAACACCAGTGGTGCACGTTGTGAATCTCACAGTTCTAACTTGCAAACCGTGTGACTGTCGAGTCATCATCACTCAAACCATAACAGTAACACAGTATCTGCTGGTAACAGCAATTTTGTGGAATCGTTTCACTACTGTTTTAGACCATCCTTTGCAAGGCCACAGGAGACAAGAAGTCTGACACATAGTCAACGCCTAGAGAGGATGGTACAGGAGTATCTCCAAGTGAACATCGAAGCCATGACTGTGTCACTGGACCCTTGCTCATTTTGGGATTCCAATCTGGAAAAATGGCCGGCGCTCGCCACTCACGCCTTGGAGATCTTGTCATGCCCTGCAGCCAGCGTTCTCTCTGAACGTGTGTTCAGCGCTGCTGGTGGTGTGCTGACAGATAAGCGCACGCGGCTGTCCACTGAGAATATAGACAGACTCACGTTCATAAAGATGAACAAATCATGGATTCGCAAGGACTTTTCTACCCCTGTGTCTTCCTGGGGAGACTAAAAGCCTCAGGATTTGGTAAAATCACCTCACCAACCGTTATAAGCAACTGTGGGGCAATTGATGCCACTTAACTCTAGAATGCATGACCATAAAAATCTACACTTTCACATACCTGGGGCCTTTTAGGCCCGTGTGCAAATAACATGGAATAACTCAAACTCAAATGACAAACAACTATATACATGAAGAATACCTTCAGTTTCAAAATTCTAACTAAAGTAATCTTGCAGAAAATAGAAAACAATTAACAGGGCGGGCCTGCGAGGCCCCAGGTATGCGTTCTAGGTTTAAGTGGTGTCTGTGCCACATTTGTGTCTCACGTGACGTTGGCATCGTCAATTTCAGGTGGGTTGGGTCGCTCCCCCCCCCTTTTAACTGTAAGAAAGTACATACACTATGGCTTGGGGTAACACAGATGGTTGAGTCTGAAGAGCTGTTTACGCAGAGGTCTGCTCCAAAGCTTCAGTGTCTGCTAGTCAGCGTAGAATTTTTAACTGCATCTAGCCTAGGCAATACTTTGGGCGTAGAAGCCCAGCTGCGAAGCAAGCTGCACCGCCTGTGTATCTAATAAGAATTTTTAAATGCATCTAGCCTAGGCAGACTGTGGGGACCCCCAACCAAACCCAGACGCTCAGCCCCACTACCGCCCCCCTTTCCTTGACAATACAATAATGTAGCTCTTACAACTGGATGGGTGAGGATCGGTCACAGCTTTATTAACTTTTTATACTCATTCCATTAGAAAGGCATTTTATTTCTAAAATAATTCAGCTTATTACAGCATGCCCTGGGTCTCCACTCCGGCAAGTTGGCCAACAAGTGTAACTCTTCAACATGTCCTTTCTATTTCCAGGCCACGGAGGATCCTGCGTACTCGTATGCAGGACTCTGATCCCCACCCATCACTCTTAACGCTTGTTCCACTCCGTCCTGGAGTACTGACAGGAATATGTCCAGTACAATATTCATTAAGTGAACACCGTCGGGCCATATGAGGCCTGCTTTATCTCCTTCCAGTTGTCGGTGTCGTATCACTACACCGCCTCTGTCTCTTCTAAATTTTGCCATCCGAATATTTATTACCCGCCTTGTCCATTCGATGGCCGTGATGTCTCGTGCACCTTGCCTTACCGCTATCGGCACAATCTCTGACCATACTATAGTTAGTTTTGTGAAAAATTCTCTGAAGCGCTCAGTGTCTAGTTTCATTATTGCCATTAGTTATGTGCTCTTGTGATGACCTAGGTTGTTTCCCCCGGCCTGTATAACTAAGATGACCAGACCTCTTGCCTCTCTCCCTACCTTGATTACCTCCATTGGTACCTGTGGCCATAGCAGGCCTCTAATACCTCTCCAGTTGAAATATGTGTTATGAAACTCTAATTTCCTCCCGCCTGGGTGGACTTTCGCCCTTTTATCTGCCCAATATATATACGATTGGCCTATCACTCACACTGTTGGCTTAGCATCACCTGTAAAAGAAACAAACCACGTTAGGATAACAAGTCCGGTCTCATGTATCTCGCCAAACATGTGGATCGCCATCTCCCTATCCTCTGAACTTCTGTTTCTGACAGTCCTGCTCTTGCTGCTTCCGTGGCCGTGCCTATGCAGAATGAGTGTGTCCTGTAATCTTTGGGGTGGTTCCTGCCGATGTTATGCATTTATTAAATATAGCTTGGAACTGGTATCTTGATAATGGCATTCCATCAATGTGTGATAGGAAGAAATTACTTTGTGATCTGATGGTTATATATGTTTTTACTATTGTTACCCGACTCAGTGTACCGTTTGTGGGTTGCAGAAGTACCCAAGTGCCCCTGCCCGCTGGAACCGTTTTCGATTGGCGTATGCGTAGACGTATTGCATTATTGGCTATGACTACGTTCTGGTGTAATAAGCCTCCACTGGTGGTAATTTTGGATTGAGGGACTAATTCGCTTATGCATAGCGCCCCGAAGAAGGTGATCGCAAATGCAGTAGATAGTAGTGTTGCTTCAAATTGTGAGTGTCATGTTAATGGTGTTAGGGATATGATGTGAGAAATCAGTTTTAGCGACACGGGACGGGACGTCTACACTCCTGACTTGGCTGACCCCTTTTCCACCCTTTTATGGATTGTCTGATGATGAATCTTTGTCACATCTCCCCAATTCAGTAGTTGGAAGTGAAATGCTACTCTGGTCAGACACCGCTGCGCTGACGCCCCTGATATGCCCCTCATCATTAGCTGGTGGAGAAATTCTATGGTGACTTGTGATCAGGCTTGTTCACATTAGTCAACCCGTCTGTCTAGTCGTGTCCACTCTTCCCATTCCTTACCGTATGCTTGCCACATCGACGGGGCAACTGACGCTCTGATTAATGGCATCAACTAATCGCCACTAGATCCCATAGGGAGGGTGGGCAACTGTTGCCCGATGGGTGGGCATTGGGGAAGAGCTCTGTGAAAATCTGCCAATTGAATTGTGATAAAGCGTTAGCAGTAGAGATGAGCGGTGTTCGACTAGAACTGTTCGCCAATCTCAAATTCGAGCTGTTTTGGGCGGTGTTCGAGTTGTTCGACGAACCCGAACGATTTGCAAAAAATTCGGCTGTTCGAGGTTATGCTCGATAACTGTTCGTGCACCAAAAGCGTGTCCTGCATGGATTGTCTGCCACTCACTGTAATGCCACAGCCATGGTGGTTGTGGCATTACAGTGATTGCCCAAATCGATGGGAACAGTGCCAACAGTGAAACATGAAAAGCCGGCAATTCAGCAGCGGCATACACCTGTACCCGACAATTTAGAACCGAAAGAATAGAGCTTCACACATAGATTAGATAGATATAAACATGTCAGCCACATATATACGAAGTACAGTGAAAGTGCTGCTTACTGTACTTGTCATTTAGCGTAAAGGATTTATCAAAAAAAATAATAGTGTTTTCATGCACCGTCTCTTTAAAAAAGCCGGCCGGCAATTCAGCAGCGGTACCCGACAATTTATAACAGACAGAATAGAGCTTCACACATAGATTAGATAGATAGAAACATGTCAGTCACATATATATGAAGTACAGTGATAGTGTTGGTTACTGTACTTGTCATTTAGTATTAAAATAAAGGATTTATTATTAAAAAAATTGGCGTGGGGTTCCCCTTAATTTTAGGCTCTAGCGGAGGTTAAGCAGACGGCTGGGGCAGATGTTTGAAGCCTGGGAAGGGGGTAATACCCACGGAGCTTCCCAGGCTACTAATATCAGCCCCCAGCTGAATACATAGCCTTTACTAGCTATTAAAATGGGGGACCCCCCAAAAAAAATGACGTGGGGTCCCCCCTAATTTAATAGCTAGCAAAGGCTAGGCAGACAGCTGGGGGCTGATATTAATAGCCCAGGAAGGGAGCCATGAATATTGGCCCCCTCCCAGGCTAGAAACACCAGCCGTCAGCCGCCCCAGAAATGGCGCATTCATAGGATGCGCCAATTCTGGCACTTAGCCTCGCTCTTCCACGCTGCCCTGGTGCGGTGGCAGGGGGTAATAGGGTTGGGGTTGATGTCAGCTTATAATGCCAGCTGACATCAAGCCCAGGTTAGTAATGGAGAGGCGTCTATAAGACACCCCCATTACTAACCCCATAGTCAAAGTTAAAAAAAACACAAACACCCAGAATAAAGTCCTTTAATTGAAATAAAGACACAGTCCTTTATTGTTCTAAATTAAACCATACTTACCGTCACGCCCATTCCAGCTGAAGCCAACGATCTCCTGCAATAAAAGAAAAATAATAAAGCAACCTCATCCTTACCTTTCCATGGTTCCCACGACAGCTTCAGCTCTGCTACATCGAGATGACAGGCTGGACCGCAGCAGAACGCTGCCATCCAGCCTCTCATCCCGCAGACACTGAGAAGCGCAGGCATGCTTGCGCTGCTCAGCGTCTCTCTGTGACGACATCCAGATGAGCCGAGTTCATGTCCAATGAACTCGGCTCACCTCATGCACGTCACTGACAGCGTGGGAAAATTCTCAAGCTGAAGCGCTGAGTGCAGGAGAATTTTCCCACGCTGTCAGTGACGTGCATAAGGTGAGCTCATGTCCAATGAACTCAGCTCACCTCCTGCACGTCACTGACAGCGTGGGAGAATTCTCCTGCACTCAGCGCTTCAGTGTGAGAATTCTCCCACGCTGAAGCGCTGAGTGCAGGAGAATTTTCCCACGCTGTCAGTGACGTGCATGAGGTGAGCCGAGTTCATTGGACATTAACTCGGCTCATCTGGATGCCCTCACAGAGAGACACTGTGGAGCGCAAGCAAGCCTGCGCTTCTCAGTGTCTGCGGGATGACAGACTGGATGGCAGCGTTCTGCTGCGGTCCAGCCTGTCATCTCGATGTAGCAGAGCTGAAGCTGTCATGGGAACCATGGAAAGGTAAGGATGATGTTGCTTTATTATTTTTCTTTTATTTCAGGAGATCGTTGGCTTCAGCTGGAATGGGTGTGATGGTAAGTATGGTTTAATTTAGAACAATAAAGAATTGTGTGTTTATTTCAATTAAAGGACTTTTTTCTGGGTGTTGTGTTTTTTTTAAATTCTTTACTAGAAATTCATGGTGGTCATGTCTAATATTGGCGTGACCCCATGAATTTCGGGCTTAGGGCCCGCTGATAATGCCAAGCTGGCCCTAACCCCTTTATTACCCAGTGAGCCACCGCATCAGGGCCCTGGATGAGTTGGGTACAGCGCCAGAAGATGGCGCTTCTATGAACGCGCCATTTTCCGGGGTGGCTGCGGACTGCAATTTGCAGCGGGGGTGGCCCAGAAAGCTTGGGCCTCCCTGCGCTGCGGATTCCAGCCCCCAGCTGCCTAGTTGTACCTGGCTGGACACAAAAACAGGGCGAAGCCCCATGTGAATTTTCTTTAAATTATTTCATGAAATAATTAAGAAAAAAGGGCTTCCCTATATTGTTGTGTCCGGCCAGGTACAAATAGGCAGCTGGTGGTTGGGGGCAGGCCGTTCCTGCCTGCTGTACCTGGCTGGACACAAATATAGTGCGAAGCCCCACGTCAATTTTTTTAAAATTATTTCATGAATTTCCTGAAATAATTTAAAAAAATTTAAGTGGAGCTTCGCACTATATTTGTGTCCAGCCAGGTACAGCAGGCAGGAACGGGCTGCCCCCAACCACCAGCTGCCTATTTGTACCTGGCCGGACACAACAATATAGGGAAGGCCTTTTTTTCTTAATTATTTCATGAATTTCATGAAATAATTAAAAAAAAAGTACGTGGGGCTTCGCCCTATTTTTGTGTCCAGCCAGGTACAACTAGGCAGCTGGGGGCTGGAATCTGCAGCGCAGGGAGGCCCAAGCTTTCTGGGCCCCCCCCCGCTACAAATTGCAGTCCGCAGCCACCCCGGAAAATGGCGCGTTCATAGAAGCGCCATCTTCTGGCGCTGTACCCAACTCATCCAGGGCCCTGGTGCGGTGGCTCACTGGGTAATAAAGGGGTTAGGGCCAGCTTGGTATTATCAGCTGGCCCCAAGCCCAAAATTCATGGGGTCACGCCAGTATTAGACATGACCGCCATGAATTTCTAGTAAAGTATTTAAAAAAAACACAACACCCAGAATAAAGTCCTTTAATTGAAATAAAGACACAATTCTTTATTGTTCTAAATTAAACCATACTTACCATCACACCCATTCCAGCTGAAGCCAACGATCTCCTGCAATAAAAGAAAAATAATAAACCAACCTCATCCTTACCTTTCCATGGTTCCCACGACAGCTTCAGCTCTGCTACATCGAGATGACTGGCTGGACCGCAGCAGAACGCTGCCATCCAGTCTGTCATCCCGCAGACACTGAGAAGCGCAGGCATGCTTGCGCTCCTCACTGTCTCGCTGTGACGGCATCCAGATGAGCCGAGGTCATGTCCAATGAACTCGGCTCACCTCATGCACGTCACTGACAGCGTGGGAAAATTCTCACGCTGAAGTGCTGAGTGCAGGAGAATTCTCCCACGCTGTCAGTGATGTGCATGAGGTGAGCTCATGTCCAATGAACTCAGCTCACCTCCTGCACGTCACTGACAGCGTGGGAAAATTCTCCTGCAATCAGCGCTTCAGCGTGAGAATTTTCCCACGCTGTCAGTGACGTGAATGAAGTGAGCCGAGTTCATTGGACATGAACTCGGCTCATCTGGATGTCGTCACAGAGAGACGCTGAGCAGCGCAAGCAAGCCTGCGCTTCTCAGTGTCTGCGGGATGACAGGCTGGATGGCAGCGTTCTGCTGCGGTCCAGCCTGTCATCTCGATGTAGCAGAGCTGAAGCTGTCGTGGGAACCATGGAAAGGTAAGGATGAGGTTGCTTTATTATTTTTCTTTTATTGCAGGAGATCGTTGGCTTCAGCTGGAATGGGCGTGACGGTAAGTATGGTTTAATTTAGAACAATAAAGGACTGTGTCTTTATTTCAATTAAAGGACTTTATTCTGGGTGTTTGTGTTTTTTTTAACTTTGACTATGGGGTTAGTAATGGGGGTGTCTTATAGACGCCTCTCCATTACTAACCTGGGCTTGATGTCAGCTGGCATTATAAGCTGACATCAACCCCAACCCTATTACCCCCTGCCACCGCACCAGGGCAGCGTGGAAGAGCGAGGCTAAGTGCCAGAATTGGCGCATCCTATGAATGCGCCATTTCTGGGGCGGCTGACGGCTGGTGTTTCTAGCCTGGGAGGGGGCCAATATTCATGGCTCCCTTCCTGGGCTATTAATATCAGCCCCCAGCTGTCTGCCTAGCCTTTGCTAGCTATTAAATTAGGGGGGACCCCACGTCATTTTTTTTGGGGGGTCCCCCATTTTAATAGCTAGTAAAGGCTATGTATTCAGCTGGGGGCTGATATTAGTAGCCTGGGAAGCTCCGTGGGTATTACCCCCTTCCCAGGCTTCAAACATCTGCCCCAGCCGTCTGCTTAACCTCCGCTAGAGCCTAAAATTAAGGGGAACCCCACGCCAATTTTTTTAATAATAAATCCTTTATTTTAATACTAAATGACAAGTACAGTAACCAACACTATCACTGTACTTCATATATATGTGACTGACATGTTTCTATCTATCTAATCTATGTGTGATGCTCTATCTTTCTGTTCTAAATTGTCGGGTACCGCTGCTGAATTGCCGGCCGGCTTTTTTAAAGAGACGGTGCATGAAAACACTATTATTTTTTTAAATAAATCCTTTACACTAAATGACAAGTACAGTAAGCAACACTATCACTGTACTTATTATATATGTGACTGACATGTTTCTATCTATCTAATCTATGTGTGAAGCTCTATTCTTTCTGTTCTAAATTGTCGGGTACAGATGCTGAATTGCCGGCCGGCTTTTTTAAAGAGACAGTGCATGAAAACACTAATATTTTTTTTAATAAATCCTTTACACTAAATGACAAGTGCAGTAACCAACACTGTCACTGTGCTTCTTATATGTGTGACTGACATGTTTCTATCTATCTAATCTATGTGTGATGCTCTATTCCTTCTTGTCTAAATTGTCGGGTACCGGTGTATGCCGCTGCCGAATTTGCCGGCCGGCTTTTTTAAAGAGAGTGTCTTCTGAGCAGTTTGTCAGCTTTTGGACACCTTTGCAGGTGTTTTCTATGTGTTTCTATGTGTTTTTGTTTGCCTGCCATTGGTTTTAACGGTGTTCGACGGTGTTCGACGAACAGTTCGACGAACAGTTCCTCGAACATCCCGGTGTTCGACGAACCGAACCGAACCCGAACACTACGGGGGTGGCTCAACACTAGTTAGCAGCTTTAGACCCCTCAGCATCGTGGCTAGCGCGGACCCATACATTGTGTTTTATGCACAGGAATGCTAGCTGGCGTAGTAGGCCTAGCACTGGGAGAGACGATGATGCCATCTTATTAATGCAGTGCGCTAGGCTGATGTTTTTTGTTATGAAGCGTTTATTTTTGTTAGCCCCATATTTCTATTGCTACCACTATTGGGAAGAAAAATTATTTTCAGGGCTAGATGCAGCTAAAAATTATTATTAATTTAAAAAATGGTGGAGCTTGGTATAGATGGCCTAATACAATGAGTACCACACACTGCTACAAGCCGAAATATTTATTCAGAGCTAGATGCAGAAAAAAATTATATTGAATTTGCAACCTGCTGGAGGTTAGTATAGATGGACTAATAGAACAAGTCCCACACACTGCTACAAGCCGAAATATTTTTTCAGAGCTAGATGCAGAAAAAAATTATATTGAATTTGCAACCTGCTGGAGGTTAGTATAGATGGACTAATAGAACAAGTCCCACACACTGCTACAAGCCCAAATATTTTTTGAGAGCTAGATGCAGATAAAAATTAATTTGAATTTGTAACCAGCTGGAGGTTAGTATAGATGGACTAATAGAACAAGTCCCACACACTGCTACAAGCCGAAGCACAAATATTTTTTCAGAGCTAGATGCAGATAAAAATTATTTTGAATTTGCAACCTGCTGGAAGTTAGTATAGATGGACTAATAGAACAAGTCCCACACACTGCTACAAGCCAAAGCCCAAATACTTTTCAGAGCTAGATGCAGATAAAAATTATTTTGAATTTGCAACCTGCTGGAGGTTAGTATAGATGGACTAATAGAACAAGTCCCACACACTGCTACAAGCCGAAGCCCAAATATTTTTTCAGAGCTAGATGCAGATAAAAATTATTTTGAATTTGCAACCTGGTGGAGGTTAGTATAGATGGAGTAATAGAATGATGCTATGCCCAAAAGGTTTTACTTCACTAGGTGCAGTAAAAATATTTGTATTCTATACACAGGTGGTGTAGCTTGCAACACAGATAGGCTTCTCCACTGACTAACACACACTGCAAGAGGACTAAAAGGATTTGCTTTGCTAGATTTAGCCAAATGCTCTGAAAAAAACTTGCACAGCACTGGCACAGACCTGCCTGGCAAAAACTGATAGGAACTGATGTAACCTAGCCCTGAAAAGGACGGCAATTACAATTAGTCTTTACTCCCAACTAGTGTTGAGCACTCCGATACTGAAATATCGGGTATCGGCCGATATTTGCGGTATCGGAATTCCGATACTTAATTCCGATACTTTTGCAATATCGTATACCGGAATCGGACGTTCCCATAATGCAATGAGCCAGTTTCATTTTATTCAGCCCAATGAGGATCCTAAGAAGTGTGGGCACATCCTGTTAGGAATGTAGGCATCTTAACTAATGGCATGGCTGTGATTGGCTACTGAAATGATGTCATGATGCACTATAAATGCCGCCGTCGCCATTTTCAGCTCACTCTGCTGAGAATTCAGTTAGGGATAGGACGCTGTTGTTCTGAGGGACAGTTTTAGCTACCTATTTGGTCTATTCTGCTTTACCCAAGCAACTTTATAAATCGCTGTGCCTTGCAGCGCTAGTGCACAGTTCTCTGTGCTGTTCACCGCTTTCTGCAAGGTCTGTGTGTGTGAGTGCAGCTCACCCTGTAGTGTGTGCTTCAACCAAGTCTGGTTGTAGTGCACTCAGTGTGTGTCACTGCCTCATACATTGTCCTTTTTGGTAATTCATAATTTTTCCTGATATCT
Organism: Phyllobates terribilis; assembly: GCF_046119375.1. Lineage (NCBI taxonomy): Eukaryota > Metazoa > Chordata > Amphibia > Anura > Dendrobatidae > Phyllobates > Phyllobates terribilis. The sequence continues at coordinate 275,460,099 of NW_027362765.1, forward strand.
CCTATTAGTGTGGTGGTTCCATCCGTATTCAGCTAAATTGGTTCCAAACACACTATATAGGAGTAGTTAGAGGGGCCTTTCTGCAGAATTGTGCCCTGCAGCCCCAGCCAGATTAGTATTAGCCAATTTTTTGTAGCCTCATCTATTGCATTGTAGGTTACCTTCCTACATTGTAATAGCTACAAAAAGTTTGTGATACTATCGATATTACATCTTTGGGCACATCCAGTGTCTTTTTGTGACAAAAAAAATCTAAATAAAGTTCACCAAACACTCCACTTTACAGTTGTGTAGGCCACATTAGCTCATATTAAAGTCTAGTCCACACTTTATAAAATTAGTGTTTCTTATACCTGTTAGCAGCTGTTCAGGAATAAGCACACTAAGCCCTTAGTACTTTTCTGCCTATCTTTATCAGTCTACCAAGATGAAGAAGGCAGGGAGTAAGGCATTTGGTCGTGGTCGTGGTCGTGGGCGTGGGCGTGGAGTTTCTGCAGGGACAGGGTGTGAGGATTCTGTGCCTGCAGGGAGAGGACGTGGGGATTCTGTGTCTGCTGTGGGCACCAGTGACTCAGCATCCCTCAGTTTTACCAGGGAACAGTCCTTTATGTGCAGCTTTGTAGGAGCTAGCCGTACCCCACTGCTGCGGGAGGACGAAATTGAAGCCGTTGTCGGATGGATGGCAGCTAACGCATTGACTTCAATTAGTTCCAGATCCTCTCAGGTCCTGAGCACTGAAGAGCACCCATCTGTCTCTTCACCACCTGCAAAATTGCCCAGGCAGTCAGAGAGCCCTGGACAGGAGCCATCTCTACTTCTGTTCTCTGAATCTCTTGGCTTGGAAAGAGGGGGCCAGCCAAGCAGAATTCGAGAATTTGAAGAAGAGGTAGTATGCAGTGATGCGCAACCGTTTTGTCTCTCTGAATCTGAAGAGGTGGGTGGGCCAGTGCCTATGGTCAGCAGCACACCTCAGTACGCATCTGATGATGAGACTCAGGTGCCACTTTCTGGTGCGTACTGTGCTGTCGAGACTACCCAGGAGAAGCAGTTGTTTGAAGAGGGTGGTGTAGATGATGAGGTCCTTGACCCATCATGGCGTGAGGGACAGGAAGGTGGTGGGAGCAGCTCTAAGGAAGAGATTCCCCGAACGGCCCAAAAAGGAGGGAGAGGAAGGGGGCAGACTTAGTTGCCTGTAGCCTCCACTTTGGCACCCATTAGGAGCATGGATCTTCCAAAATCCAAAGCGGGCGCTCCCAAGACTTGCAGTGCCTGGTCCTTTTTTGACACAGTTGCAGATGACATTTGCTTTGTCAAATGCAAGCTGTGTAATCAGAAGGTGAAAAGAGGGAAAAGTGTCAGCAACCTCAATACCACAAATATGTGGAAACATGTGCGGACCAAGCACGTGGTGGAGTTACAAAAACTTACTGAAGACCTAGGCCAACCTCTTCAGCTCATGTTGTAGCCTCTTGCTCCAGCTCACACACAGCTGGTTCAGCTTCCTCACAGGATCACCATGGAAGAATCTCTTGCACTGTTGTACAGAGACACAGTGTAATTCCACCCACAGCACCACTTTCCATGTCATCCTCACACTCCCAGGCCAGTCTACAGCCATCGTTAGCACAGGCATGGGAGAAAAGGCGCCCATACTCGGCAAACCACCCGCGAGCCCAGGCTCTGAATGCTGGCATTGCTAAACTACTGGCCCTTGAAATGCTATCATTCAGGCTGGTGGAAACTGACACCTTCCGTAACTTTATGGCATTGGCAGTCCCACAATGCAACATGCCCAGCCGCTTTTATTTCAGCAGGCAAGCCGTCCCTGCCCTGCAACAGCATGTGGAGGGAAAAATTAAACATGCGCTACAAAACGCCATCGGTAGCAAGGTCCACCTGACCACCGATGCGTGGACCAGTAAGCATGGACAGGGACGATACCTTTCCCTCACTGCCCATTGGGTAAATGCTGTGGAGCCGGGTATAGATCTTGAGAGTGGCGCTGTACATGTTCTGCGAACTCCAAGGATTGCAGGAATCCAGTCTGTACACATTGACTCCTCCTCATACTCCAGTTCCTCTGAATCAGCACTGCAGGAGCCGTCACGGTCTACCTCCACATCGACCCGTGAACAGTTACCTGTTATGATGACCGATATGAGCACAGCCGTGGAAAAACGTCAACAGGCCGTATTAAAATATATTTCTTTGGGGAATCGAAGCCATACAGCGCAGGAGCTTTGGAATGCCATCAAGCAGCAGAGCGATGTGTGGTTTGTGCCAGCGAATCTCCAGCCAGGCATGGCAGTGTGTGACAATGGCCGAAATCTGGTGGCAGCTTTGGGCCTAGGCAACCTCACTCACATCCCATGTCTGGCACATGTGCTCAACTTGCTCGTGCAGAGTTTTTTGAGGGACTATCCGGATCTTGATGCACTGCTTCACAAGGTCCGCATAGAGTGCGCTCACTTGCGGCGTTCCAGCAACGCAAGAATGCGCATTGCAGCTCTGCAGCGCCGATTACGTCTTCCGGAACATCGCATCATATGTGACCTACCCACCAGGTGTAATTCAACGTTACATATGTTGGAGAGGTTGTGTGAGCAGCAGGCAGCAGTAATGGAGTACCAGCTGCAGCAGGCGCAAACAAGTCGCAGTGCGCGCCGTTCACACTTCACCACCACTGAGTGGGCCTCTATGAAGGACATTTGCCACGTTTTGCGTGCCTTCGATTATTCCACGCGGATGGCGAATGCAGATGATGCACTAGTCAGCATGACTATCCCCCTTATCTGCCTGCTTGAAAAAACACTGCAAGCACTAAGGGAGGAGGTTTTGGAAGAGGTGGAGGATGAGGAGTCACAAATGCCATCTGCTTCTCTACAGTCTGCGCAACATGGTTCCTCACAAAGGCCTAGGCAGGGGACACTTTGTGAGGAGGATGAGGAGGAGTCAATGGAGGAGGAAGACATCTGTCCAGAGGAGGGAGGTACACAATGCTCTAGTAGTCAGTATCTAGAGCGAGGGTGGGGTGATGCAGAGCAGGCAGAGATCACGCCTCAAGCAGGGGACAGCGTTTCTTGGCCAGTTGGCAGTCTGCAGCACATGGTTGATTTCATGCTGCAGTGCCTGAGAAACGACCGCCGCATCGCCCACATTCTCAGCACGGCGGATTATTGGGTGTCCACCCTCCTAGATCCTCGCTACCGGGACAACTTACAAAGCCTCATAACACCATTGAACCGGGAGCGTAAAATGCGGGAGTACCAAGACGCACTGGTGCATTCCATCATGTTCTCCATTCCAACCGAGAGCAGAGCTGCTAGTGCTTTACAAAGCAGCTCAGTGCATCGAGGCAGTGGAGGAAGCTCTGCACAAAGAGGGAGCAGAAGCAGCGCCTCAGCACAAGGCAAGACCAGTATGGCCGAAATGTGGTAAAGTTTTGTGTCCCCGCCGCCACAAAAGTCTACACCATCACAGACTGCTCCAGTCAGCAGGAGGCAACGTTTCCGTCAGATGGTGACAGACTACATGTCTTGCCCTCTCAGTGTACTCCCAGACGGCTCTTCTCCCTTCAAGTTTTGGGTCTGTAAGATGGATACCTGGCCAGAGCTTAGCCAGTATGCATTGGAGGTGCTAGCTTGCCCTGCTGCTAGTGTATTATCGGAACGCGTCTTTAGTGCCGCAGGTGGTGTACTAACAGACCGTCGCATGCGACTATCCTCAGATAACGTTGACCGGCTTACTTTTCTCAAAATGAACAAGGCCTCGATCTCTCATGAATTTGCCAGTCCTCTTCCAGAATAAAGAATTGGTTGGCAACAGTATCCAGGTCTCCTGTTGTGTTCATGTTTCTACCACCTGAACGGTAATCCCTGAGCTCCAACACCGCCAGTTGGCGCTCAGAAGTGCTGTCTGCACAGTCAACACTTGCTGCCGTGTTATTGGGCTTCAGTAACGTCAGCTGTTCCCCTGCTGTGCGGACGGCAATTTCTCCTGCTCTGTCCACATTCACACTACTACAGATTTTAAAGTTGCCCCAATTACACATCTGGCTCCTCTGTTTTCAGTATTATCCCTGAGCTCCAACACCACCAGTTGGCGCTCGGAAGTGCTGTCTGCACAGTCAACACTTGCTTCCGTGTTATTGGGCTTCAGTAACGTCTGCTGTTCCCCTGCTGTGCGGACGGCAATTTCTCCTGCTCTCTCCACATTCACACTACTACAGATTTTAAAGTTTCTCCAATTACACCTCTGGCTCCTCTGTTTTCTGTATTATCCCTGAGCTCCAACACCGCCAGTTGGCGCTCGGAATTGACATCTGCACAGTCAACACTTGCTGCCGTGTTATTGGGGTTCAATAACGTCAGCTGTTCCCCTGCTGTGCGGACGGCAATTACTCCTGCTCTGTCCACATTCACACTACTACAGATTTTAAAGTTGCTCCAATTACACCTCTGGCTCCTCTGTTTTCAGTATTATCCCTGAGCTCCAACACCGCCAGTTGGCGCTCGGAAGTGCTGTCTGCACAGTCAACACTTGCTGCCGTGTTATTGGGGTTCAGTAACGTCAGCTGTTCCCCTGCTGTGCGGACGCCAATTTCTCCTGCTCTGTCCACATTCACACTACTACAGATTTTAAAGTTGCACCAATTACACCTCTGGCTCCTCTGTTTTCAGTATTATCCCTGAGCTCCAACACCACCAGTTGGCGCTCGGAAGTGCTGTCTGCACAGTCAACACTTGCTGCCGTGTTATTGGGCTTCAGCAACGTCAGCTGTTCCCCTGCTGTGCGGACGGCAATTTCTCCTGCTCTCTCCACATTCACACTACTACAGATTTCAAAGTTTCTCCAATTACACCTCTGGCTCCTCTGTTTTCAGTATTATCCCTGAGCTCCAACACCGCCAGTTGGTGCTTGGAAGTGCTGTCTGCACAGTCAACACTTGCTGCCTTGTTATTGGGGTTCAGTAACGTCAGCTGTTCCCCTGCTGTGCGGACGGCAATTTCTCCTGCTCTCTCCACATTCACACTACTACAGATTTCAAAGTTTCTCCAATTACACCTCTGGCTCCTCTGTTTTCAGTATTATCCCTGAGCTCCAACACCGCCAGTTGGTGCTTGGAAGTGCTGTCTGCACAGTCAACACTTGCTGCCTTGTTATTGGGGTTCAGTAACGTCAGCTGTTCCCCTGCTGTGCGGACGGCAATTACTCCTGCTCTGTCCACATTCACACTACTACAGATTTTAAAGTTGCTCCAATTACACCTCTGGCTCCTCTGTTTTCAGTATTATCCCTGTGCTCCAACACCGCCAGTTGGCGCTCGGAAGTGCTGTCTGCACAGTCAACACTTGCTTCCGTGTTATTGGGCTTCAGTAACGTCTGCTGTTCCCCTGCTGTGCGGACGGCAATTTCTCCTGCTCTCTCCACATTCACACTACTACAGATTTTAAAGTTTCTCCAATTACACCTCTGGCTCCTCTGTTTTCTGTATTATCCCTGAGCTCCAACACCGCCAGTTGGCGCTCGGAATTGACGTCTGCACAGTCAACACTTGCTGCCGTGTTATTGGGGTTCAATAACGTCAGCTGTTCCCCTACTGTGCGGACGGCAATTTCTCCTGCTCTGTCCACATTCTCACTACTACAGATTTTAAAGTTGCTCCAATTACACCTATGGCTCCTCTGTTTTCAGTATTATCCTTGAGCTCCAACACCGCCAGTTGGTGCTTGGAAGTGCTGTCTGCACAGTCAACACTTGCTGCCGTGTTATTGGGGTTCAGTAACGTCAGCTGTTCCCCTGCTGTGCGGACGGCAATTACTCCTGCTCTGTCCACATTCACACTACTACAGATTTTAAAGTTGCTCCAATTACACCTCTGGCTCCTCTGTTTTCAGTATTATCCCTGTGCTCCAACACCGCCAGTTGGCGCTCGGAAGTGACGTCTGCACAGTCAACACTTGCTGCCGTGTTATTGGGGTTCAGTAACGTCAGCTGTTCCCCTGCTGTGCGGACGGCAATTTCTCCTGCTCTGTCCACATTCACACTACTACAGATTTTAAAGTTGCTCCAATTACACCTCTGGCTCCTCTGTTTTCAGTATTATCTCTGAGCTCCAACACCGCCAGTTGGCGCTCGAAAGTGACGTCTGCACAGTCAACACTTGCTGCCGTGTTATTGGGGTTCAGTAACGTCAGCTGTTCCCCTGCTGTGCGGACGGCAATTTCTCTTGCTCTGTCCACATTCTCATTACTACAGATTGTAAAGTTGCTCCAATTACACCTCTGGCTCCTCTGTTTTCAGTATTATCCCTGAGCTCCAACACCGCCAATTGGCGCTCGGAAATGACGTCTGCACAGTCAACACTTGCTGCCGTGTTATTGGGGTTCAGTAACGTCAGCTGTTCCCCTGCTTTGCGGACGGCAATTTCTCCTGCTCTGTCCTCATTCACACTACTACAGATTTTAAAGTTGCTCCAATTACACCTCTGGCTCCTCTGTTTTCAGTATTATCCCTGAGCTCCAACACCGCCAGTTGGCACTCAGAAGTGACGTCTGCACAGTCAACACTTTCTCCAGTGTTATTGGGGTTCAGTAACGTCAGCTGATACCCAGCTGTGTGTCCGGCAAATTCTCCTGCTTTGTCCACAATCACTGTACTACTGATTTAAAACTTGCTCCAATTGCACCTCTGGCTCCTCTGTTTTTAGTATTTACCCTGGGCTCCAATACCGCTAGTTGCTGCTCAGAAGTGCCATCTGCACAGTCAATGCTTGCTCCAGTGTTATTGGGGTTCAGTAACGTCAGCTGATCCCCAGCTGTGTGTCCGGAAAATTCTCCTGCTTTGTCCACATCCACTGTACTACTGATTTAAAACTTGCTCCAATTACACCTCTGGCTCCTCTGTTTTTAGTATTTACCCTGGGCTCCAGTACTGCTTGTTGCTGCTCAGAAGTGCCGTCTGCACAGTCAACGCTTGCTCCAGTGTTATTGGGGTTCAGTAACGTCAGCTGATCCCCAGTTGTGTGTCTGGCAAATTCTCCTGCTTTGTCCACATCCACTGTACTACTGATTTAAAACTTGCTCCAATTACACCTCTGGCTCCTCTGTTTTTAGTATTTACCCTGGGCTCTAATACCGCTAGTTGCTGCTCAGAAGTGCCGTCTGCACAGTCAACGCTTGCTCCAGTGTCATTGAGGTTCAGTAACGTCAGCTGATCCCCAGCTGTGTGTCCGGCAAATTCTCCTACTCTGTCCACATTCACACTACTACAGATTTTAAAGTTGCTCCAATTACACCTCTGGCTCCACTCTGTTTTTAGTATTTACCTTGGGTTCCAGCACCGCCAGCTGTTTCCCAGCAGTGTCTTTGGCTCGGGTACTCCCTCCTGCCCAGCCTCGTTCCAGCACGCCAGCTGTTTCCGTGTAGTGTCAACGTCACTTTGCCTCCAATGCGTTGTCCTGTCGTGTTGCGGTCGGGTTAGCCGACTCTATGGTGCCTGCAGTTTAGGTGACTCCTATGTGGGCTGCGGGATCTGGCAATGAAGGCTGGTTCCATAGTGCCAATAAGACAAGCACCCCCTGTAGGACTGTGGGTCTCAGTAACTGCGGCCAGCTCGCGGCCTTGCAACTTTTTTTACATGGGTACCTTCTGCTACCCATCCGGGTTCCAGTACCATCAGCTGTTCTTGGCACTGCCTTTGGCTTAGGTGACTCCTTCTCGGTATCCAAGTTCCACCAACGTCTGCTGGTCCTTGGTAGTGCTTTCTGGCACAGGTACCTCCTGCTTAGTAACCGAGTTCCAGTACCGTCAGCTGGTCTTCGGTAGTTCCATTGGCTCTTGTACCTTCTGCTACCCATCCGGGTTCCAGTACCCTCAGCTGGTTCTTGACAGTGCCTTTGGCTTAGGTGCCTCCTTCTCGGTATCCAAGTTCCACCAACATCTGCTGGTCCTTGGTAGTGCTTTCTGGCACAGGTACCTCCTGCTTAGTAACCGAGTTCCAGTACCGTCAGCTGGTCCTCGGTAGTTCCATTGTCTCTTGTACCTTCTGCTACCCATCCGGGTTCCAGTACCATCAGCTGTTTCTCGGCAGTTCCTCAGCCTTCTTGTACCTTCTGCTACATTTCCAAGTTCAAGCTTTTTGAAATGGTTCTTGGTAATTACTCTGGATCTCCCTGACGAGGACCCTGAAGACGAGGATCCTGAAGACCAACCCGAAGAAGACGAGGACCCCGAAGACGAGGACCCTGAAGACGAGGACCCTGAAGACCAGCCCGCAGAAGACGAGGTCCCCGAAGACAAGGACCCTGAAGACGAGGACCCTGAAGACCACCCCAAAGAAGATGAGGACCCCGAAGACGAGGACCCTGAAGACGAGGACCCTGAAGACGACCTCGAAGAAGACGAGGACCCCGAAGACGTCGACCCTGAACACGAGGACCCTGAAGACAACCCCGAAGAAGACGAGGACCCCGAAGACGACGACCCTGAACACGAGGACCCTGAAGACCACCCCGAAGAAGACGAGGACCCCGATGACGACGACCCTGAAGATGACGACCCTGAAGACCACCCCGAAGAAGACCAAGAAGATGACCCTGAAGAAGTTGAGCAAGAGGACAAAGAAGAAGAAGACAACCACCAAGATACAGAAGAACAAGAGACAGAAAACCAAGAAGCAGAAGTACAAGAAGCTGCAGAACAAAAAGCGGAAGAACATTAAGCATAAGACTAAAAATCAGAGCAAAAGATAATATCTAAATTATAAGCAGAAGATGACTAAGCAGTGTATGGGGGTGAGTCCGTTCCTCCTCGTGGTGCCCCTGGAAAAGACCTGCTGCTGCAGGCCAAACTGAACGCGGACAAATCCTGTTGTAAATCTTTTGTGACGGGCAGAACGAAAGGTGTAATGTTCAAACTTTTATAGATAACAACTACAGGAATGCCTGTCACAAATAAGAATATGATGAAGAAGAAGAATATGAAGAAGATGAAGAAGTAGAATATGAAGAATAATAATAGTTGAATAAGAAGAATATGAAGAATGTAAAAAAAAAGAATAATACGAAGAAGGTGAAGACGAAGAAGATGAAGAAGTTGAAGAAGAAGTTGATGAAAAAGATGCTGATGCTGAGGATGATGAAGGAGAAAGTGTGGGAGAAGTAAAAAAGAAAGTGGAGAGCATGGAAGTAGTGAAACATAAATATCTGACAAAATATAAAAATACATAACATAGTCAATATTTCCGTAACTCAGAACGTCTTAAAGAAAATATTAATTCCTGCTATTCCATTTGATTGGGCTAAACCTCTATGCCTTTATTGGCTCCCCCACCTCCCCCAATACATTCTACATTATTCTTAGTTGTTTTCCTTCATGTAGAATTAACCTACAAGGAAAGAAAGGGTTTATTTTCATTCCGATATTTCTGTCCCATTGACTTGCATTGGTTTCCAGTATCGGAATCGGCGATATCCGATACTTTTTGGGTATCGGTCCGATCCAATCCGATCCGATATTTCCCAATATCGGAAGGTATCGCTCAACACTACTCCCAACCTATCTATTTAAGAGCACAGACCTGACTGATAAAAGTGATAGGAACTGATGTAACCTAGCCCTGAAAAGGACTGCAATTACAATTAGTCTTTTCTCCCAACCTATCTATTTAAGAGCACAGACCTGCCTGATAAAAGTCGTAGGAAATTATGTAACCTAGTCGTTAAAAGGACTGCAATCTCAACTATTCCCTACTTCCAAGCTATCTGTAGATTTGTGCGAAAATTGGCTTCAAATTAACAAAGTATAGCGCACACAGCAACAGCGGTGCCGTCTAACACGTAGCTGCAGCAGTGAGAAAATGGTGGCGACGGGGAAAATGGCTTGGTCTTATAGGGCAAGGACATGTGACATACACTGCCAATGACACATGCCCTTGCTTGTGTGAAAAAAAGCAGTTCGCTCTGTGTGTGCGCTGCTGATAGGCTGACAGATTGCACCTCCCCACTGTAAATGCGGGAAAGAGAAAAAAAAATGGAGATATTCATTATTTCTGCAGAGATCCATCCCCTGCCCCTCCCCCCGCCCCGCTGTACACTCAAACTGCGTATTAACATTCATTTTCAGCATTACTGAGAAAAAATAAAGTTATGATTCTGGTGCACGAACAGTTATCGAACATAACCTCGAACAGCCGAATTTTTTTCAAATCATTCGGGTTCGCCGAACGGTGCGAGTCGAGCACCGCTCATCTCTAGTGCTGAGTATGAGTATCCCATGTCGGGGCCCCTACCTTAGCAACTGTACGGTATATACTCTTTGGCCCCATCGCTCTCATTCTTTAATTCTCCCTTGTTCACATGTGGAAGCTGTCAATTTGCCGCCAACACTTTTCCTTTCTCTTTTCCCCATTATGTAGATAGGGGCAAAATTGTTTGGTGAATTGGAACGCGCGGGGTTAAAATTTCACCTCACAACATAGCCTATGATGCTCTCGGGGTCCAGACGTGTGACTGTTCAAAATTTTGTGGCTGTAGCTGCGACGGTGCAGATGCCAATCCCGGACATACATACATACATACATACATACACACACACACACATTCAGCTTTATATATTAGATTTGTATAGCAAGTAGGAGGACCATCCGGTTCGCCAAGGAAACTAGCCCAGGAATCAAAGTACAGTATGTAAGCCTGGGATGGTCAAAAAAGAGGTGCATGCCATCAACTGCACCACTGAGATTCTCGAGTGTGTAAGCATACACCTCCTTAGGGAGCATTTCCATTGCGGGATGGGTATGTGGGTATAATGTTAAACCTCCCTAACAATGTAGTATCCCTGGGATCCAGATCATAAAATGACAATAATAAGAAATAAAAGGTTTCACCACAAGTGTACGTATAAGGTGTCCAAGGATGTTTTATAGAACAAAGAGTAATATACACAAAGACACACACACACACAACTGTTGGTGCAATTATTAGAAAATGGAAGAAACAAAGATGACTGTCAATCTTCCTCGGTCTGGGGCTCCATGCAAGGTCTCGACTCGTGGGGTAAGGGTGATTCTGAGAAAAGTCAAGAATCAGCCCAGAACTAGATGGGAGGACCAGGTCAATGATCAGAAGAGAGCTGGGCCACAGTCTCAAACATTACCATTAGTAACACATTACGTCGCCATGGATTAAAATCCTGCAGGACATGCAAGGTCCCCCTGCTCATGCCAGAACATATCCAGCCCTGTTTTACGTTCACCAATGACCATCTGCATGATCCAGAGGAGGCATGGGAGAAGGTCATGTGGCTAGATGAGACCAAAATAAAATTTTTTGGTATCAACTCAACTCACTGTGTTTGAAGGAAGAAGAAGGATGAGTACCACCCCAAGAACACCATCCCAACCGAGAAGCATGGTGGGGGAAACATCATACTTTCACAGTGCGTTTCTGCAAAGAGGACAGGACAACTACACCGCATTGAAGGGAGGATGGATGGGGTCATGTATAGCAAGATTTTGGCCAACAACCTCCTTTCCTCAGTAAGATGCAATGACCCGAAATACATACACAGGGCAACTAAGGAGTGGCTCCTTAAGAAGAATTTTAAGTTCCTGGAGTGGCCTGGCCAGTCTCCAGACCTGAACCTAATTGAAAATCTTTGGAGGGAGCTGAAACTCAATGTTGCCCAGCGACAGCTCCGAAAGCTGAAAGATCTGGAGAAGATCTGTATGGAGAGTGGGCCAAAATCCCTGCTGCAGTGTGTGCAAACTAGGGCAAGAACTACAGGAAATGTCTGACCTCTGTAATTGCAAATAAATGTTTCTGTACCAAATATCAAGTTCTGTTTTTCTATTGTATCAAATACTTATTTCATGCAATAAAATGCAAATTAATTATGTAAAAATCATACAATATGATTTTCTGGAATTTTTTTAGATTCTGTCTCTCACAGTTGAAGTGTACCTATGACAAAAATTATAGACTTCTCCATTCTTTGTAGGTGGGAAAACATGCAAAATCGGCAGTGTGTCAAATACTTATTTTCCCCACTGTATATGCATATATATATGTATGTATGTATATCTATATATATTTATATAAATATTAGTGATGAGCGAGCGTGCTCGTCACTGCTCGGTACTCGCCCAAGCATCTCACTGCTCAAATTCGGGTCCCTGCCCTGCATGTTTGGTGCTCTTTAGAGAGCCAATGAACATGCAGGTATTGTTTGTCACTCACTGTAATGCTGTAGCCATCTTGGTTGCGGCATTACAGTGATTGACTGATAGCATAGCGTCATCGGGTCTATATAAGACCTGGTGACCCTATAATTGTCACTGTCTTTCCCGGAAACAGGCAGAGTAGGGAGAGGTGCTGCTGTGTGAGGGACAGACTTCGCGGTGTTATAGTTAGATATAGGTATTCCACAGCAAGATACATATCCATCTGAACTAACAGTCCTTCTGGGGACTAATCCAGCTGCATATATTCAGTGGTGATAGCAGTAGTTAGGCAGGCAGAGACTGTGGACACTATACAGCACAATAGAGTCCATTGCACATTCTATCTGGTGCTGCTGCTGCCTGTTAAAGATAGCCATTGGACTAGATAGCAGGACTTTTTGTTTTTTTGCTCTTAATCCTGATTATTTTCTTAAAAAGCAATAGAGTCCAACATTTTACTGCTCCATTTGTATGTTAGCACTGTAGCCAGATATTTTCCATCATCAGACGTGATCCCATATTACTGCAGTACAAGTCCAGCAATTTGTAGGGACCGTGCAAAATATTATCCTCCATTTACAGTTTGACAGCAGTGTGGCAGTGAAGCTATTCACATGTGGTCGCTGCCAATAATAGTAAACTACAAGACCGGTATTTAAAACCGTGGACGTCCGTCAGACGTATAAGATATTACTGCGGTACAAATCCAGCAATTTTTAGGGACTCTGCAAAATATTATCCTCCATTTACAGTTTGGCAGCAGTGTGGCAGTGAAGCTATTCACACGTGGTCACGGCCAATAATAGTAAACAATATGGCCGGTATTTTACCCCTTTCCGATGACATCAGTAAAAGTACGTAGCTGCCCTCTGGGCCTTATGGACCAGCTACGTACAATTACGTACAATTACGCATAATGAGATCGTGCCCGCACACAAGCGGTGCAGGGCGATTGCCGCCGGGTGTCAGCTGATTGTCACAGCTGACACCCGATGCTTTGTGAAATGAGCGGTCAAGCACCGCTGCTGGCACATTAACCCCCGAAATGCTGCGATCGAAGTCGATCGCAACATTCCGGGAGCAAGGGGAGGTAGACGCCGTTACTTTCCTTCTCTCCTACGTCCCGCGCTGTTTCCTGCCTGGTCCCGGATGTTGTCATGGTGACCCGATGTCGTCATGACAACATCTGGGTCACCAGGAGGCAAGAAGTTTCTTTGGTCATGCGCAGTGCGCAACCAAAGTCACTTCTCCCTATGCAGCACTGACAGGCTGTACAGCACAGGAATGGTGCTGCATTCCTATGCTATACAGCTGATCAGAAAGTAAAAAGTGAAAGTCCCATAGTGTGACAATGTGTAAAAGTAAGCAAAGTGTAATTAAAAAATGAAAAAAATACCGTATTTTTCGGACTATAAGATGCACTTTTTTCCTCCAAAATTTTGGAGGAAAATGGGGGGTGTGTCTTATAGTCCGAATGTTGCTTGGGGGGGTATGTATATATGCAGTACAGACCAAAAGTCTGGACACACTTTCTCATTTAGAGATTTTTCTGTATTTTCATGACTATGAAAATTGTACATTCACACTGAAGGCATCAAAACTATGAATTACCACATGTGGAATTATATACTTAACAAAAAAGTGTGAAACAACTGAAAATATGTCTTATATTCTAGGTTCTTCAAAGTAGCCACCTTTTGCTTTGATGACTGCTTTGCACACTCTTGGCATTCTCTTGATGAGTAGAGATGAGCGGTGTTCGACTCGAACTGTTCGCCAATCTCAAATTCGAGCTGTTTTGGGCGGTGTTCGAGCCGTTCGATGAACCCGAACGATTTGCCAAAAATCCGGCTGTTCGAGGTTATGTTCGATAACTGTTCGTGCACCAAAATCGTAACTGGATTTTTTCACAGTAATACTGTTAATCAATGTTAATAGACAGTTTCAGTGTAGAGTGGGTGGGGGGAGGTGCAGGGGATGGATCTCTGCAGAAATAATGCCGATCTCCATTTTTTTTTCTTTCCCGCATTTACAGTGGGGAGGTGCAGTCTCTTAGCCTATCAGCAGCGCACACACGCAGCAAAGTGCTTTTTTTCACACAAGCAAGGGCATGTGTCATTGGCTGTGTATGTCACATGTCCTTGCCCTATAAGACCCAGCCATTTTCCTCGTCGCCACCATTTTCTCACTGCTGCAGCTGAGTGTTAGATGGCACCGCTGCTGCTGTGGGCGCTATACTTTGTAACTGTGTGAATTGCAAGCGAATTTGCTCTTAAATAGACAGATAGGTTTAGGGAGTAGGGACTAGTTGTAATTGCAGCCCTTTGGAGGGCTAGGTTAGAGCAGTTCCTAGCACTTTTTGCCAGGCAGGTCTGTGCCAGTACTGTGCAAGTGTTTTTCACAGCATTTGGCTAAATCTCGCTAAGCCAATCCTTTTGGGCCTCTAGCAGCGTGTGTTAGTCAGTGGAGTAGCCTACCTGTGTTGCAAGCTACACCACCTGTGTATCTAAAACCAATTATTTACTGCACCTAGCCAAGTAAAACCTTTTGGGCATAGTAGCAGTGTCTGTTACTCATTGGAGTAGCCCATCTGTACCAAGCTACACCACCTTTGTATTTAATAACAATTTTATCTGCATCTAGCCAAGTAAAACCTTTTGGGCATAGTAGCAGTGTCTGGTAGTCAGTGGAGTAGCCCATCTGTACCAAGTTACACCACCTTTGTATTTAATAACTATTTTTTACTGCATCAAGCCCAGTAAATACTTTTGGGCCTGTAGCAGTCTCTGTTTCTCATTGTAGTAGCCCATCTGTACCAAGCTACACCAACTTTGCATTTAAAAACAATTTTTTACTGCATCTAGCCAAGTAAAACCTTTTGGGCCTGTAGCAGTGTCTGTTACTCATTGTAGTAGCCCATCTGTACCAAGCTACACCACCTTTGTATTTAATAAAATTTTTTTACTGCATCTAGCCAAGTAAAACCTTTTGGGCCTGTAGCAGTGTTTGTTTCTCATTGGAGTAGCCCATCTGTACCAAGCTACACCACCTTTGAATTTAATAACAATTTTTTACTGCATCTATCCCAGTAAATACTTTTTGGCCTGTAGCAGTATCTGTTACTCATTATAGTAGCCCATCTGTACCAAGCTATACCACCTGTGTATCTAATAAAATTGTTTTACTGCATCTAACCCAGCCAATCCTTTTGGGCTAGTACCAGAGTTTGGCCACTCAGCTCTGCTCGGTTTCCATCCATGGTTTTTTGTGCAAACAACTACAGAGTTGTCAATTAGTTAACCACCAAAATGAGTGTCAAAAGGCCTTCTGCTGGTGGAAAGGGGAATATGCGTGTTGGAAAGGGAAAAAAGGTTGTGTCCGTGGGGTAGGTGTTAAAGCAACAGTAACATCTGCAGAAGAAAGACCATCTTCCAGCCAAACTAAGATGTCTACTTCTTTTCGTGGACAATGTGATACGATCCCTTTCTTACGGACACACCCATCACTACAAATTCCAGATGAGGCACAAAAACAGCAGGTGCTTCAACGGATATCAAGTGCTCCTTCAATTGGGCTCTCCTCCACCTCAACTTCACCATCAGAGGTGTTACCCCAATCGCACTTCCTTCCTCACAGCTCCCAAGTCTCCAGCTGCCCGTCTGAGTATGGGGTAACACAGATGGTTGAGTCTGCAGAGCTGTTTACTCATACTATAGCCTGGGAAACGGAGGTCTGCTCCAGAGCTTCTGTTAATCCAGACGAGGAAATGATTTGCACTGATGCCCAGAATCTTTATGAGTCGGATCCAGGACCAGATGAAGAAGGTTCTGAGCATAATGTAGACCCTCGTTCCCAAACTGTAACTCCTGTTGGTGGAGACAATGATGAAGATGATGATGAGACTCAAATACCTGATTGGGGCGACAACTTGACTTTTTGGTCAGGGCAGGAAGAGGTTGGCTCTGAGGACGACGGGTGTGAGAACACAGAGTGATGATGACGAGGTTGGAGATCCCACTTACTGTCAATCCACAGTCAGCCGGTCGATGAGGTCAGCAGAGGAGGTGGAGGAGGATGCTATTGACTGCGAGGTTAGGTTGCACCTTTCTTCACAGAGACGGCGTACTGGAAGCACGTCAACAACTACATCCTCAACCATAACTCTGCCTCTGACCACAAGTCGTGGTGGCTTTTCAGGTCGCATGGGCTCTAAGCCTTGCATAGCCTGGGCATTTTTTCAGATCGATAAGGATGACCCAACTCGTGTTATCTGTAATATTTGTCACCAAAAGCTAAGTAGAGGCCAAAAAATCCATAGTTTGAGTACTTCATGCATGATCCGTCACATGGATATTCTGCCTGCATCTTCCTCACAGACCGCTTCTTTGAGAAACTCTGTGTGTGACAGGGTGCATTTCACCACAGACACTTGGACGAGTAGGCATGGACAGGGGCGTTACATGTTGCTGACTGGGCACTGGGTAACTATGGTGACAGCAGGACAAGGGGCTGCTGTCCAAGTCTTGCCGTCCCCACGAGTTGTGCGTCAATCCTCTTTATCTAGAAGTTCCTCCACTGCTTCTGCCTCCTCAACCTCCTCTCGGTCCTCCACCTGCACCCAAAGCCTGTCTGGTAATGCCACCCGCTTTCTAACTGCGCAGAAGGAATCCTGCACACCTCCTTACTATGCTGGCAGCAGGGCTCAATGGCATCAGGCGGTGTTTACTTTGAAATGTCTGGGAAATGTGAGTCACACAGCTGAGGAGTTGTGGTCAGCTCTGGAGACCCAGTTTCATGAATGGTTGTCTCCACTGGACCTGCAACCAGGGAAGGCCGTGTGCGACAATGCTGCAAACCTGTGTGTGACCCTTCGCCGGGGCAATGTCTCACACGTGCCTTGTATGGCTCACGTGTTGAACCTGGTTTTCCAGCAATTTTTAGCCCACTATCCCGGACTAGATGGCCTTCTGCAGAGGGCACGGTCGCTGAGTGCTCACTTCCACCGTTGGCAATCCGCAGCTGAACGACTTACATCTCTACAGAAGTCATTGGACCAGCCAGTTCACCGGCTGAAATGGGTTGTGCCGACAGGGTGGAATTCAACTCTGCACATGTTGCAGTGACTGTGGCAGCACCGACAAGCCCTGGTGCAATATGTTCTGACATATAGCCTGGGCCAACGAGATCCAGAGGTGGGGCAAATCATGCTGCAGGAGTGGTCTCAGATCAGGGACCTATGCACCCTTCTGCACAGTTTTGAAATGGCGACGAAGATGTTTAGTGCTGACAATGCCATTATCAGCATGACTATTCCGGTGATTTACATGCTGGAGCACACGTTAAACAGAATTCGAAGTCAGGTGGTCCAACAAGAGGAGGTGGAGGAAGTAGAGGAGGAGTCGTATGCAGAAGGGATAACATCTCCAAGGTAAAGACGGTCGGCAGCACCAAGGCGGCAGGCATGGGAGGGTGGGGGAGAGGGATTAACCAGGGCGCATGGTAGCAGCCAAACTGTTGAGGAAGGTGCAGGAGCCGAGGAAGAAGTGGAGGACGAACTGGCGATGGGCATGGAAGACTCATCAGATGAGGGAGACCTTGACCACATTTCTGTTGTGCGAGGTTGGGGGGAGAGAGCAGAGGAAGGAAGCATGATTCTTTCCTCGCTACCAACACAACAAGAACTTGGTCCTCCTGGATGCGCAAGATACATGAGTGCCTTCTTGCTACACTACCTGCAACATGACCCTCGGATTGTCAGAATTCGAAGTAATCCCGACTACTGGGTTGCCACACTCTTAGATCCCTGGTACAAAAGTAAATTTGCCAAAATAATTCCTGCCATATAAAGGGATTCACGCATGCAGGAGTATCAGCAGAGGCTGTTGCAGAATCTTACATGTGCTTTTCCACAAAACACCAGTGGTGCACGTAGTGAATCTCACAGTTCTAACTTGCAAACCGTGGGACTGTCGAGTCTACATCACTCAAACCATAACAGTAACACAGTATCTGCTGGTAACAGCAATTTTGTGGAATCGTTTCACCACTTTTTTAGACCATCCTTTGCAAGGCCACAGGAGACAAGAAGTCTGACACATAGTCAACGCCTAGAGAGGATGGTACTGGAGTATCTCCAAGTGAACATCGAAGCTATGACTGTGTCACTGGACCCTTGCTCATTTTTGGCTTCCAATCTGGAAAAATGTCCGTAGCTCGCCACTCACGCCTTGAAGATCTTGTCATGCCCCGCAGCCAGCGTTCTCTCTGAACGTGTGTTCAGCGCTGCTGGTGGTGTTCTGACAGATAAGTTCACGCGGCTGTCCACTGAGAATGTAGACAGACTCACATACATAAAGATGAACAAATCATGGATCCGCAAGGACTTTTCTACCCCTGTGTCATCCTGGGGAGACTAAAAGCTTGAGGTTTTGGTAAAATCACCTCACCAACCGTCTTAAGCAACTCTGGGGCAATTGAGGCCACTTAAGTGGTGTCTGTGCCACAATTTTTGGAAAAAATGGAGACTCTTTTTGGAGTCCCCTTGCTGTTTTTTACGTGACGTTGGCATCGTCAATTCCAGGTGGGTTGGGTTGCCTCCCCCCTTTTAACCGTAAGAAACTACATACACTATTGCTTGGGGTAACACAGATGGTTGAGTCTGAAGAGCTGTTCACTCAGATGTCTGCCCCAAAGCTTCAGTGTCTGCTAGTCAGCGTAGTAGCCCATCTCTGAAGCAAGCTACACCGCCTGTGAATATAATAAGAATTTTTAACTGCATCTAGCCTAGGCAATACTTTGGGCCTAGTAGCCCAGCTGTGAAGCAAGCTGCACCGCCTGTGTATCTAATAAGAATTTTTAACTTCATATAGCCCAGGCAATACTTTGGGCGTAGTAGCCCAGCTGCGAAGCAAGCTGGACTGCCTGTGTATCTGATAAGAATTTTTAACTGAATCTAGCCTAGGCAGACTGTGGGGACCCCCAACCAAACCCAGACGCTCAGCCCCCCTACCGCCCCCATTCCTTGACAATACAATAATGTAAATCTTACAACTGGATGGGTGAGGATCGATCACAGCTTTATTAACTGTTTATACTCATTCCATTAGAAAGGCATTTTATTTCTAAAATAATTCAGCTTGTTGCAGCATGCCCTGTGTTTTCACACCGGCAAGTTGGCCAACAAGTGTAACTCTCCAACATGTCCATTCCATTTCCAGGCCACGGAGGATCCTGTGTACTCGTATGCAGGACTCTGACCCCCATCCATCACTCTTAACGCTTGTTCCACTCCGTCCTGGAGTCCTTACAGGAATATGTCCATTCCAATATCCATTAAGTGAACACCGTCGGGCCGTATGAGGCCTGCTTTATCTCCTTCCAGTTGTCGGTGTCGTATCACTACACCGCCTCTGTCTCTTCTAAATTTTGCAATCCAAATATTTATTAGATGCCTTGTTCGTTCAATGGCCGTGATGTCTCGGGCACCTTGCCATACCGCTCTCGGCACAATCTCTGACCATACTATAGCTAGTTTTGTGAAAAATTCTCTGAAGCGCTCAGTGTCTAGTTTCATTATTGCCATTAGTTATGCGCTCCTGTGATGACCTAGGTCGTTTTCCCCGGTCTGTATAACTAAGATGACTGGACCTCTTGCCTCTCTCCCTACCTTGATTACCTCCATTAGTACCTGTGGCCATTGCAGGCCTCTAATACCTCTCCAGTTGAAATATGTGTTATGAAACACTGTTGGCCTAGCGTCACCTGTAAAAGAAACAAACCACATTAGGATAACAAGTCCGGTCTTATGTATCTCTCCAAACACGTGGATCGCCATCTCCCTATCCTCTGAACTTCCGTTTCTGACAGTCCTGCTCTTGCTGCTTCCGTGGCCGCGCCTATGCGGAATGAGTGTGTCCCGTAATCTTTAGGTTGGTTCCCTGCCGATGTTAGGCATTTATTAAATATAGCCTGGAACTGGTATATTGATAATGGCGTACCATCAATGTGTGATAGGAAGAAATTACTTTGTGATCTGATGGTTATATATGTTTTTACTATTGTTACCCGACTCAGTGTACCGTTTGTGGGTTGCAGAAGTACCCAAGTGCACCTGCCCGCTGGAACCGTTTTCGATTTGCGTATGCGTAGACGTATTGCATTATTGGCTATGACTACGTCCTGGTGTAAGAAGTCTCCACTGGTGGTAATTTTTGATTGAGGGACTAATTCGCTTATGCATAGCGCCCCGAAGAAGGCGATCGCAAATGCACTAGACAGAAGTGTTGCTTCAAATTGTGAGTGTCATGTTAATGGTGTTAGTGATATGATGTGAGAAATCAGTTTTAGTGACATGGGACGGGACGTCTACACTCCTGACTTGGCTGACCCCTTTTCCACCCTTTTATGGATTGTCTGATGATGAATCTCTTTGTCACATCTCCCCAATTCAGTAGTTGGAAGTGAAATGCTACTCCGGTCAGACACCGCTGCGCTGACGCCCCTGATATGCCCCTCATCATTAGCTGGTGGAGAAATTCTATGGTGACTTGTAATCTGGCTTGTTCACATTGGTCAACCCGTCTGCATGCTACTAGTCATGTCCACTCTTCCCATGCCTTACCGTATGCTTGCCTCGTCGACGGGGCAACTGATGCTCTGATTAATTGCATCAACTATTCACCACTAGATCCCATTGGGAGGGTGGGCGACTGTTGCCCGATGGGTGGGCGTTGGGGTGGAGCTCTGTGAAAATCTGCCATTTGAATTGTGATAAAGCGTTAGCAGCAGCGTTAGACCCCTCAGCATCGTGGCTAGAGCGGACCCATACATTGTGTTTTAGGCACAGGAATGCTAGCCGGCGTAGTAGGCCTAGCACTGGGAGAGACGATGAAGTCATCTTATTAATGCAGTGCGCTAGGCTGGTGTTTTATGTTATGAAGCGTATATTTTTGTTAGCCAGGCGGGAGCCCCATATTTCTATTGCTACCACTATTGGGAAGAGTTCCAGGAGTGTCTGTTTTTTTGTCAGCACTTGTTCTGCCCAATACGGAGGCCATAAGCTTGTGCACAATTGGTTATTTAGTATCGCTGCATATCCGCCTGATTCTGCTGCCCCAGTGAATAATCTTAATTCAATGTTGGACTGTTCTGCTGATATAAATATCGTGTAACCCTTTTATGGTTATAAGAAGGTTTTCCACACCTCTAAGTCCGCCAGTAGCTGCCTGCTGATTCTGATTCTATGACTCGGTTTTGATGCCCCTTTTGTTGCGGGCAATAAATGACGAGAAAAAAACCTTCCGACTGGCATCACCCGGCTCGCAAACACGAGGAGACCTAGTAATACTTGCATCTGCTGTAGTGTTACTTTCCATACTGTGCAAAAACCCTCGATCAGGTGTAATGTTTTGGTATTTTTTCCCATGCGAGGCGGAACAACCTTGCTGTGGTGTCGATTTCGATGCCTAAGAACGATAGCTTTGTTGTGGGGCCTATGGTTTTTGTTGGGCATAATGGGACTCCAAACAAACGGGAGATGTTTGTGAATTCGTTGAGTAAGGGGCAGCGAAAGGGGATGACCAATCACCACGGCCCGCAGAGGGGCCACTACAGTCAGTGACTCCTTCCTTTTTAAGTATAGAGTCTACCAATACTTTGGGCGTAGTAGCCCAGCTGTGATGCAAGCTACACCACCTGTGTATCTAATAAGAATTTTTAACTGCATCTAGCCCAGGCAATACTTTGGGCGTAGTAGCCCAGCTATGAAGCAAGCTGCACCGCCTGTGTATCTAATAACAATTTTTTACTGTATCTAACCCAGCCAATCATTTGCTAGTATTGCTAGTAGCAGTGTCTCATGGGCTCTAAACCTTGCATAGCCTGGGCATTTTTTAAGATTGCTAAGGATGACCCAACTCATGTTATCTGTAACATTTGTCACCAAAAGCTAAGTAGAGGCCAAAAAACAATAGTTTGAGTACTTTATGCTTGAACCGTCACATGGATATGAAGCATAAGTTGCAGTGCGAAGCTCACTATGCTACAATGCGGCCTAGCGGGCCGGGCCAACCACCATCTGCCCCACTTGTGTCATCCTGGGGAGACTAAAAGCTTGAGGATTTTGGAAAATCACCTTACCAACCATTCTAAGCAACTCTGGGACAATTGATGATTTAAGTGTGTCTGTGCCACAATTTTTGGAAAAAGGGAGACTCTTTTTGGAGTCCCCGTGCTGTGTTTTACATGATGTTGGCATCGTCAATTCCAGGTGGGTCAGGTCTCCCCCACTTTTGACCGTAAGAAACTACATACACTATGGCTTGGGGTAACACAGATGGTTGAGTCTGAAGAGCTGTTAACTCATACTATAGCCTGGGAATCAGAGGTCTGCTTCAAAGCTTCAGTGTCTGCTAGTCAGCAGAGTAGCCACCGCCTCTAGATCGAATTACAAATTTTTAACTGCATCTAGCCCAGGCAATACTTTGGGCCTAGTAGCAGTGTCTGCTAGTCAGCAGAGTAGCCCAGCTGTTAAGCAAGCTACACCACCTGTGGTTTGGACACTTAATTTTTTCAAAGGAAATGCTTCGGGCCCCCGGGACACTCAGTGAAGAGCATCGGGTAGGCGCCCCAAGGCAAAGGGGCTGGGACTGGCGGTAGCACGCCTTGCGGTGGACCGCCAAGCTCGATCCTTATAAAAGCTTTTTAACTGCAGCAGCTTTAGTGGACGCTACTGGAGCTGGAATTACCGCGGCTGCTGGCATCAGACTTGCCCTCCAATAGATCCTAGTAAAAGGATTTAAAGTGTACTCATTCAAATTACAGAGCCAATTTAAATTACAGAGCTTAGACCTGCCTCTACCGCGGTGGGGCTCGACCCACCAGCGGACAGGCACCAGTATTGGGAGAGGGGGGCTGGCCGTCAGGGTCCACTGCGGCTCTGGCACAAACCCGGCGACTCGGAGGTCGCACGAGCAGGAACCGACTGGCCGTGTCGGCTTCGCACTCCAGCTTAGTCCCTCTGCCCGCTCGCGCCCGTAACCTCAAAGGGTTGCGCAAGCGGCTTTTCTTCCCAGGGCTGTTCGCTGCCCAGCAGGAACGTGGGGGAGCTCAGGTCGGCCTTCCACTGTACTCCCTTACCTCCCTCGCCCTCTTTCCTTCTTCCGTTCTCCATCTAACCCCTCGGCTCTGTGGTGTCCGCTCTCCATCCAGCTCTCTCCTTCTCACAGGTGGACTACCGCCTGTATTCAGACTGTGGCGAATCTTTTGGGCCCAGGCATAAGCAATGGTCGAGGTAATGGATAATATGTGCCCCCTTAGAAACGTCCATTAAAACCCATTCGAGGAAGCAACTAAACACCTCAAATAGTGAGCAGGATCTGGAGCACCCCATGGGCAAACAGTGATCTATATAGTATGCTCCTTCCAAGAAGCAGCCCAATAGGTGGACACTATTCAGAGGCACAGGTAGTAAGTAACCGGAACGCCGCATCAATGTCTGTTTTGGCCATTAGGGTGACCCTTCCCAACTTCTTGATCCGCCTGATTGCCTTGTCAAAGGATGTACAGTTTATACTACTGTATTTGGTTCCGCGTCGATGTTGTCGTTTACTGACCTGCCCCTTGGATATGACAAATATTGGATTAGTCCGAATGTATTGGGTTCCGTTTTGGGCACAACTCACAACGGGGATACCACTACGTCTTGTAAGGAAAGTGTTCTGAATGGAACCGCCATTCTACCTAAACATATTTCTTTTTTTAATTTTCTTGTCACAACGTCTGGGTGTTGGTAGGCTGATTTTAGATTTTTACTCCAGCCTTTCTTGATTTTATAAGGGCTTGACTTGCCTAAATCTGTGTCTCCCCCTCCTTTTACTCCTCCATCTCTTTTCTTTTCGCATGACTATATGTACTTGTCACTTTTCCATGTGTTAGTTGTATCTTCTGAGCAGTTTGTCAGCTTTTGGACACTTTTGAAGGTGCTTTCTATGTGTTTCTATGTGTTTTTGTTGGCCTGCCATTGGTTTTAACGGTGTTCGAATGTGTTCAATGAACAGTTCGACGAACAGTTCGGCGAACACACCGGTGTTCGACGAACCGAACAAGAACACTACGGGGGTGGCTCAACTCTATTGATGAGCTTCAAGAGGTAGTCACTGGAAATGGTTTTCACTTCACAGGTGTGCCCTGTCAGGTTTAATAAGTGGGATTTCTTGCCTTTTAAATGGGGTTGGGACCATCAGTTGTGTTGTGCAGAAGTCTGGTGGATACACAGCTGATATTCCTACTGAATAGATTGTTAGCTGCTTTTTTCTTGCCATAATACAAATTCTAAGTAAAGTAAAACAAGTGGCCATCATTACTTTAAGAAATGAAGGTCAGTCAGTCTGAAAAATTGGGCAAACTTTGAATGTGTCCCCAAATGCAGTTGCAAAAACCATCAAGCGCTACAAAGAAGCTGGCTCACATGAGGACCGCCCCAGGAAAGGAAGACTAAGAGTCACCTCTGCTTCTGAGGATAAGTTTATCCAAGTCACCAGCCTCAGAAATTGTAAGTTAACAGCAGCTCAGATTAGAGACCAGGTCAATGCCACACAGAGTTCTAGCAGCAGACACATCTCTTCAACAACTGTTAAGAGGAGACTTTGTGCAGCAGGCCTTCATGGTAAAATAGCTGCTAGGAAACCGTTGCTAAGGACAGGCAACAAGCAGAAGAGACTTGTTTGGGCTAAAGAAGACAAGGAATGGACATTAGACCAGTGGAAATCTGTGCTTTGGCCTGATGAGTCCAAATTTGAGATCTTTGGTTCCAACCACCCTGTCTTTGTGTGACGCAGAAAAGGTGAACGGATGGACTCTGCATGCCTGGTTCCCACCGTGAAGCATGGAGGAGGAGGTGTGATGGTGTGGGGGTGCTTTGCTGGTGACACTGTTGGGGATTTATTAAAAATTAAAGGCATATTGAACCAGCATGGCTACCACAGCATCTTGCAGTGGCATGCTATTCCATCCGGTTTGCGTTTAGTTGGACCATCATTTATTTTTCAACAGGACAATGACCTCAAACACACCTCCAGGCTGTGCAAGGGCTATTTGACCAAGAAGGAAAGTGATGGGGTGCTACGCCAGATGACCTGGCCTCCACAGTCACAAGACCTGAACTCAATCGAGATGATTTGGGGTGAGCTGGACCGCAGAGTGAAGGCAAAAGGGCTAAAGATCGCTGTTTGCCCATGGGGTGCTCCACATCCTGCTCACTATTTGAGGTATTTAGTTGCTTCCTTGAATGGGTCGTCATGGACGTTTCTAAGGGGGCATATATTATCCATTAGCTCGACGACTTCTTATGCCTGGGCCCAAAAGATTCGCCACAGTGTGAATACAGGTGGTAGTCCACCTGTGAGAAGGAGAGAGCTGGTGGGAGAGCGGACACCACAGAGCCGAGGGGTTAGATGGAGAACGGAAGAAGGAGGCGAGAGAGGTAAGGGAGTATGGTGGAAGGCCGACCTGAGCTCCCCCACGTTCCTCCTGCTTGGCGGGGAACAGCCCTGGGAAGAAAAGCCGCTTGCGCATCCCTTTGAGGTTACGGGCGCGAGCGGGCAGAGGGACTACGCTGGAGTGCGAAGCCGACACGGCCAAGCCGTTCCTGTGCGACCTCCGTGACGCTGGGTTTGTGCCACAGCCACGGTGGACCCTGATGGCCAACCCCCCTCTCCCAATACTGGTGCCTGTCCACTGGTGGGTCGAGACCCCCTGCGGCGGTGGAGGCAGGTCTTAGCTCTGTAATTTGAATGAGTACACTTTAAATCCTTTTACAAGGATCTATTGGAGGGCAAGTCTGGTGCCGGCAGCCACGGTAATTCCAGCTCCAGTACCGTCCACTAAAGCTGCTGCAGTTAAAAAGCTTTTATAAGGGTCGAGCTTGGCGGTGCGCTGCAAGGCGTGCTACCGCCAGTCCCAGCCCCTTTGCCTAGGGGCGCCTCCCCGATGCTCTTCACTGAGTGTCCCGGGGGCCCGAAGCATTAAGTGTCCAAACCACAGGTCGTGTAGCTTGCTTAACAGCTGGGCTGCTCCGCTGACTAGCATACACTGCTACTAGGTCCAAAAGGATTCACTGGGCTAGATGCAGTAAAAAATTGTTATTAAATACACAAGTGGTGTAGCTTGGTTCAGATGGGCTACTACAATGAGTAACAGACACTGCTACAGGCCCAAAACGATTTACTGGGCTAGATGCAGTAAAAAATGTTATTAAATACACAGGTGGTGTAGCTTGGTTCAGATGGGCTACTACAATGAGTAACAGACACTGCTACAGGCCCAAAAGGATTTACTTGGGTAGATGCAGTAAAAAATTGTTATTAGATTCACAGGTGATGTAGCTTGGTTTAGATGGGCTGCTACAATGACTAAAAGACACTGCTACAGATCCAAAAAGATTTACTGGGCTAGATGCAGTAAAAAATTGTTATTAGATACACAGGTGGTGTAGCTTGGTTCAGATGGGCTACTCCACTGACTACAAGACACTGCTACTATGCCCAAAAGGATTTACTGGGCTAGATGCAGTAAAAAATTGTTATTAATCACACAGGTGGTGTAGCTTGGTTCAGATGGGCTACTACAATGAGTAACAGACACCGCTACAGACCCAAAAAGATTTACTGGGCTAGATGCAGTAAAAAATTGTTATTAGATACACAGGTGGTGTAGCTTGGTTCAGATGGGCTACTCCACTGACTACCAGACACTTCTACTATGCCTAAAGGATTTACTGGGCTAGATGCAGTAAAAAAGTGTTTTTAAACACACAGGTGGTGTTGCTTGGTTCAGATGGGCTACTACAATGAGTAACTGAAACTGCTACAGGCCCAAAAGGATTTACAGGGCTAGATGCAGTAAAAAATTGTTATTAGATACAGTACAGACCAAAAGTTTGGACACACCTACTCATTTAAAGATTTTTCTGTATTTTCATGACTATGAAAATTGAACATTCACACTGAAGGCATCAAAACTTTGAATTAACACATGTGGAATTATATATTTAACAAAAAAGTGTGAAGCAACTGAAAATATGTCTTATATTCTAGGTTCTTCAAAGTAGCCACCTTTTGCTGTGATGACTGCTTTACACACTCTTGGCTTTATCTTGATGAGCTTCAAGAGGTAGTCACCGGAAATGGTTTTCACTTCACAGGTGTTCCCTGTCAGGTTTAATAAGTGGGATTTCTTGCCTTATAAATGGGGTTGGGACCATCAGTTGTGTTGTGCAGAAGTCTGGTGAATACACAGCTGATAGTCCTACTGAATAGACTGTTAGAATTTGTATTATGGCAAGAAAAAAGCAGCTAAGTAAAGAAAAAAGAGTGGCCATCATTACTTTAAGAAATTAAGGTCAGTCAGTCCGAAAAATTGGGCAAACTTTGAACGTGTACCCAAGTGCAGTTGCAAAAGCCATCAAGCGCTACAAAGAAACTGGCTCACATGAGGACCACCCCAGGAAAGGAAGACCAAGAGTCACCTCTGCTTCTGAGGATAAGTTTATCCGAGTCACCAGCATAAGAAATCGCAGGTTAACAGCAGCTCAGATTAGAGACCAAGTCAATGCCGCACAGAGTTCTAGCAGCAGACACATCTCTTCAACAACTGTTAAGAGGAGACTTTGTGCAGCAGGCCTTCATCGTAAAATAGCTGCTAGGAAACCACTGCTAAGGCAACAAGCAGAAGAGACTTGTTTGGGCTAAAGAACACAAGGAATGGACATTAGACCAGTGGAAATCTGTGCTTTGGTCTGATGAGTCCAAATTTGAGATCTTTGGTTCCAACAACCGTGTCTTTGTGCGCAGCAGAAAAGGTGAACGGATGGACTCTACATGCCTGGTTCGCACCATGAAGCATGGAGGAGGTGGTGTGATAGTGTGGGGGTGCTTTTCTGGTGACACTGTTGGGGATTTATTCAAAATTGAAGGCATACTGAACCAGCATGGCTACCACAGCATCTTGCAGGGGCATGCTTTTCCATCCGGTTTGCGTTTATTTGGACCATCATTTATTTTTCAACAGGACAATGACCCCAAACACACCTCCAGGCTGTGGAAGGGCTATTTTACCAAGAACGAGAGTGATGGGGTGCTATACCAGATAACCTGGCCTCCACAGTCACCAGACCTGAGCCCAATCGAGATTGTTTGGGGTGAGCTGGACCACAGAGTGAAGGGAAAAGGTCCAACAAGTGCTAAGCATCTCTGGGAACTCCTTCAAGATTGTTGGAAGACCATTTCCGGTGACTACCTCTTGAAGCTCATCAAAAGAATGCCAAGAGTGTGCAAAGCTACTTTGAAGAACCTAGAATATAATACATATTTTCAGTTGTTTCACACTTTTTTTGTTAAGTATATAATTCCACATGTGTTAATTCATAGTTTTGATGCCTTCAGTGTGAATGTACAATTTTCATAGTCAAGAAAATACAGAAAAATCTTTAAATGAGAAGGTGTGTCCAAACTTTTGGTCTGTACTGTACACAGGTGGTGTAGCTTGGTTCAGATGGGCTACTACAATGAGTAACAGACACTGATACAGGCCCAAAGGATTTACTGGGCTGGATGCCGTAAAAAATTGTTATTAGATACACAGGTGGCGTAGCTTGGTTCAAATGGGCTACTCCAATGACTAATAGACACTGCTACAGGCCCAAAAGGATTTACTGGCTAGATGCAGTAAAAAATTGTTATTAGATACACAGGTGGTGTAGCTTGGTTGAGGTGGGCTTCTCCAATGACTAACAGACACTGCTACAGGCTCAAAAGGATTGGCTTAGCTAGATTTAGCCAAATGCTGAGAAAAACACTTGCATAGCACTGGCACAGACCTGCCTGGCAAAAAGTGCTAGAAACTGCTGTAACCTATCCCTCAAAAGGGCTGCAATTACAACTAGTCCCTACTCCCTAAACCTATCTCTCTATTTAACAGCAAATTCGCTCCCAATTCACACAGTTATACTGTATAGCGCCCACAGCAGCGGTGCCGTCTAACACTCAGCTGCAGCAGTGAGAAAATGGTGGCGACGGGGAAAATAGCTGTGTCTTATAGGGCAAGGACATGTGACATACACAGCCAATGACACATGTCCTTGCTTGTGTGAATAAAAAGCACTTCGCTGGGTGTGTGTGCTGCTGATAGGCTGACAGACTGCACCGCCCCACTGTAAATGCGAGAAAGAAAAAAAAAATGGAGATCGGCATTATTTCTGCAGAGATCCATCTCCTGCCCCTCCCCCCCGCCCACTCTACACTGAAACTGTCTATTAACATTGATTAACAGTATTACTGTGAAAAAATCCAGTTACGCTTTTGGTGCACGAACAGTTATCGAATATAACCTCGAACAGCCGAATTTTTTTTCAAATAGTTTGGATTCGTCGAACGACTCGAACACCGCCCAAAACAGCTCGAATTTGAGATTGGCGAACAGTTCGAGTCAAACACCGCTCATCTCTACTCAAGACTAATGACAACTTATTCAATATGATGACCTAATATTATCAAATTCTGTGTCGTACCTCTGGGTTCAAAATCTTCACTATACTCCTTGATAAAATCCTTCAGGGATCTAGTTTCCAAAATGGAGTCACTTCTGGGGGGTTTCCACTATTTAGGCGCATCAGGGGCTCTACAAAAGCGACATAGCGTCCGCTCTCAATTCCAGCCAATTTTGCGTTCAAAATGTCACACAGTGCTCCTTCCCTTCTGAACCCTGCCGTGCCCCTAAACAGTGTATTTTCCCCACATTTGTGGTATCGGCATACTCAGGATAAATTGCACAACAAATGGTATGGTGCAATTTCTGCTGTTACCCTTATGAAAATGCAAAATTGGGGGCTGAAAAACATTTTTGTGGGAAAAATGTGAAAATGTTATTTTTACGGCTCAATGTTATAAACTTCTGTGAAGCACCTGGGAGTTAAAGGTGCTCATCACACATCTAGATAAGTTCCCTGAGGGGCCTACTTTCCAAAATGGTGTGACTTGTGGGGGGTTTCCACTATTTAGGCACATCAGGAGCTCTACAAACGCAACATGGTGTCCGCTAATTATTCAAGCTAATTTTACATTCAAAAAGTCAAATGGCACTCCTTCCCTTCCAAATCCTGCCGTGCACCCAAACAGTGGTTTTCCCCCACATATGGGGTATCGGCATGCTCAGGAGTAATTGCACAACAAATTTTGGAGTCCATTTTTTCCTGTTACCCTTGCAAAAATAAAAAAATTGGGGTCTAAAGTAATATTTTTGTTAAAAAAGTAAAATGTTCATTTTTTTTCTTCCACATTCCATAAATTCCTGTGAAGCACCTGAAGGGTTAATAAACTTCTTGAATGTGGTTTTGATCATCTTGAGGGGTGCAGTATTTAGAATGGTGTCACTTTTGGGTATTTTCTGTCATAAAGGCCCCTTAAAGTCACTTCAAATGTGATGTGGTCCCTAAAAAATGGTTTTGTAAATTTTGTTGGAATAGTGAGAAATTGCCTTTTAAATTTTAACCCTTATAACTTCCTAATTGTGCCAAAATAAGCACCCACATTTTCCTGTCTCAGTTACTAAGGAACTGCAGCACACCAGTATTGAACCCAGAGCAGTGTCAAAAGGTTGTTTGTTGGATAGCAGATAATGCTTCTAGTCACTTTGCCCCCACCACCACCACCATCCTTTCTTCCACACAGTCAAGTCTCTGTTGCCATGAGTCTGGATTGCATATTCTTCACCCTGATTCTCCTTCCTCCCACCATGCCAAGTGCCCTGAGACAACTGATCCCACACTTGGACACTCCAAAGAGCTGTTCACTTTTCCGTTTATAGATTTGGGCCTCTCACCTGGCCAGCTTCAAGCGAGGCAAGAGGAGACCCAAATATTTGAGAAGCCACGGTCACACGAAGGCGGCGGTGTGAAAGTGCAATTACTGTCGCAAGAGTTGAATGATGATGACACACAATTGCCAGAAAGTTTGGAGAAGGACCAGGGTGCGAAAGTGGAAGACGAGATGTTGGACGATAAAGTCACTGACCCAACCTGGCAAGGTGACATGCAGAGCGAGGACAGCAGCACATAGAGGAGGGAGGAGTAGCACCACAAAAGGCAGGAACAAGCAATGTGGTGGTCACAGACATAAGGCAGGCAATTTTCCATTGGAACACCAACACGACGGAAGTTGCCAGTACAACTTTTAGGTCTTCCCAAGTCTTGTTGTTTTTTAAAGACCCTCTACATCTTTTCAAAGGGGTATTGGATAGTGTTGAGCCACCCCCGTAGTGTTCGAGTTCGGTTCGGTTCGTCGAACACCCGTGTGTTCGCCGAACTGTTCGTCGAACTGTTCGTCGAACACCTTCGAACACCGTTAAAACCAATGGCAGGCAAACAAAAACACATAGAAACACATAGAAAACACCTTCAAAGGTGTCCAAAAGCTGACAAACTGCTCAGAAGACATAACTAACACATGGAAAAGTGACAAGTACATATAGTCATGCGAAAATAAAAGAGGTGGAGGAGTAAAAGGAGGGGGAGACACAGATATAGGCATGTCATGCCCTTCTAAAATCCAAAAAGTGAGAAGCCGACACGGCCAATCCGCTCCTGCCCGTGCCACCTCCGTGTCGCCGGGTTTGTGCCAGAGCCGCGGTGAACCCTGACGGCCAGCCCCCCTCTCCCAATACTGGTGCCTGTCCGCTGGTGGGTCGAGCGAGCCCCCCTGTGGTGGAGGCAGCTCTAAGCTTTTTAATTTAAATTGTCTCTCTAATTTGAATGAATACACTTTAAATCCATTTACAAGGATCTATTGGAGGGCAAGTCTCATGCCAGCAGCCGCGGTAATTCCAGCTCCAGTAGCGTCCACTAAAGCTGCTGCAGTTAAAAAGCTTTTATAAGGATCGAGCTCGGCTGTCCACCGCAAGGCATCCTACTGCCAGTCCCAGCCCCTATGCCTTGGGGTGCCTCCTGATGCTCTTCACTAAGTATCCCATGGTCCCGAAGCATTTCCTTTGAAAAAATTAAGTGTCTAAACTACAGGTGGTGCAGCTTGCTTAACAACCGGGATAATCCGCTCACTAGCAGACACTGCTACTAGGCACAAAGTATTTCCTGGGCTAGATGCAGTTAAAAATTTGTAATTAGATACTCTCGTTGGATGCTGAGAAAGCATTCCATAGAGTCTCCTGGCACGCCATATATGATTCTCTTAAAAAGCTTTGGGTAGGGGTCTAGGGGACCCTTTTATAGCCAAAATCACGGCCGTGTATCGCAATACGTCACCTAGGCTGAAGATAAATGGAACTGTAGCACCCTGAGGGCTCGGTTGCTACAGAGGTATTGCACCTCACCCAGAGGTGTGATATCTCACTCTCAGGTAAGGATGGAGTATGTATCAGGACCCGACACCTGCATGCATTACACCACATTGCCGTGGGGCAGGGCGACCAATATGCCCCTGAGATGGGCACGACAGTCCCTGTCCCTGGCTGGAGTGGGGGGAGGGAACACTGAGGAAGGGGAACCCTGTAGTGCAGGAGCAGGGAGGAAGCAGTTCCTGGTTGCATTGAGAAGGGAGTATAAAAGGTGGGCACCATCTTAGTTCAGTGCAGAGAAGTCTGAGCAGAATTGGCAGGGAGCAGGGGCTCTGCATGAGCTCTGCTCCGGAGGCGGGCCTAGTAACAGAGGTCCAGGCCTGGAAGAGGGAGAAGGAAGGAAGAGGAGCGGAGAAGGCTCCAGGAACGAGGAATGAAGGGATCCCAGGGGTGCGGACGGGCGAGTCGCCACCGCACGCCCGAATCCACCTGCGTGGAGGGGTCAGGCCAAAGGGGGAGACCGGTCCCCGAACTAGTGGAGGCAGGAAACGACCCTCAGCTAGAAACCGGAGGCTCTGACATTTTATGTGGCGCAGCCCCTCGCTACACCCGCTAGGAAGGCACCACATAGGGTCAGGGAAACTGGCGCCAAGTTTACCAAGAGGAGGCCCGAGGCAGCCGGACAGAAGTGTTGGTAAGAAAGGCCAGACAAAGGACACACAAAGGGGGTCCTGTGAAGTGCTCCAAAGTTATCTGGGAGTTGTCTGAGCCCCTCACCTGGTGAGCACAGTACGACGTGGGCAGCCGTTACCTGCAGACGTGGTCTGGATATTAAGAACTGTGAGTAAAGGCCCTGAACTGCATCACTGACTCCGTGTCGTTACTGCTGCTGCCCTGCACCATCACCCCCATCCTCCGCATACACTGCCCTGAAGCTATACTCCTCCCGTGGGGAGTTATGCTACGCTCTGCTGCACCCACAACACCAGCCTCAGTGGTCTGCCCTGTAGCGGCGGTTCACTCTGACCGCAATCCACGGGTGGCGTAGTCGGACATTTAAACATGAAAACCACATAAATAGTTCCGCCACTGGTTTGACCGCCCTGAGCCACGGAACTGGGTCGCCGCCACGAAGACTACAACCACCAGCATCCACCAAAAAGGGTCCGGCTCCGGGTGTCCCAAGGCCCAGGGGGTGCGTCAGAACATTTTCATCACCTTTCACAATCACCAATGGGACAAGGCAGTGATGTCCTCTGTCCCCTCTCTTATACATCCTAGTGACGGAGCACCTGCTCTCATCAATTCGCCATAACCCCAATATTAGGTGGATTGAGGTGGGAGGCACCGAGTACAAGTGCTCTCTATTTGCTGATGATGTCCTAGTATATATCACTCAATCACATATATCCATCCATGCTGTTATGGCTGAAATAGATCACTTTGTTACATGGTAAAATTTTAAAATCAATGCAGCGAAGTCTGAGGCCCTCGATGTCTCCCTCCCCAAATCCATATAGGATTCCATCCAGTCCAACTTTCCCTTTGCCTGGCCCTCACAGGGTATCAAATACTTAGGAATTCCTATTCATAGAGACCTCTCCCATCTATGTTATCTTAATTTTGGGCCCTTTATTGAACAACTCCATACAGACCACGGTTGGCAAGTTAGAACTGTAAGATTCACTACGTGAACCACTGGTGTTTTGTGGAAAAGCACATGTACACTGCGTTCCAAATTATTATACAAAAAGTGTTTAGGAGTGATAAGGGAAGAATTTGTTTGTTTGTCAGTTAAACTCATTGATGGTGATGTGTGTCAGGGCTCTTTATATCACTGTAAGCAATTGCAGACACCTGTGCTAATTAGTTTGGCAGGTGTGTCCAATGAAAGGCAAGACTACTTAAGAAGGCTCTCTCACATTATTAAGCAGCCTACATTTTCTGCCAAAATGGGAAAGTAAAAGGATGTGTCGGCTGCTGAGAAGCAACAAATTGTGGAGTGTTTAGGTCAAGGCATGACTACAATCAACATTGTGCGATGATCAGGATGAAGTGTCTTGGCAATCAAGAAGTATGTAGCTGATTCACAGTACACACGTGTGCGTGCTGATAAGGGCAAATTGAGGACTCTTTCCTACAGGCAATTACGTCAGGTTGAAAGAGCAGCGGCAAAAAAGCCTTGTCATAGCAGCAGACAAGTTTTTGAAGCTGCTTGTGCCTCCAACGTCCCCAGAACAACAAGATGCAGGGTCCTTCAGAGGTTTGCAGCTGTGCATGCGCCATCCTGTCGACCTCCTCTATCCACTTCACACAAGCAGAAACGGCTCCAGTGGGCCAAACATTACATGAAGACTGATTTCAAAACTGTTTTGTTCACGGATGAGTGCCGTGCAGCGCTCGATGGTCCAGATGGATGGAGTGGAGGATGGCTGGTTGATGGACACCCCACGCAAACACGGCTACAGCGCCAACAAGGAGGAGGTGGAGTAATGTTTTGGGCTGGAATCATGGGGAGAGAGATTGTCGGCCCCTTTAGGATCCCTGAAGGCGCTAAAGATGAACTCCATAATGTATGTGGATTTTCTCAAACAGCACTTCCTGCCATGGTTCAAGAAGAAGAACCGTGTATTTCACAGCAAGATCATTTTTCTGCATGATAATGCACCATCTCATGCTGCACATAAAACATCTGCATCTCTGGCTGATATGGGCATAAAAGGGGACAAACTTATGGTGTGACCCCCATGCTCCCCTGACCTCTACCCCATTCAGAACCTTTGGAGCATCATTAAAAGGAGTGTCTATGATGGCGGGAGGCAGTTCACATCTAAGCAACAGCTCTGGGAGGGTATTCTGTCCTCATGCAAAACAATTGAAGCAGAAACCATCCAAAACCTGACAAATTCAATGGACGAGAGAGTTCAGAAGCTCCTTTCGAACAAGGGGTCCTATGTGAAAATGTAACATCACCTAGAATAAAGTTTTGAGTTGAAAACTGTTTGATTTCAGTTTCTAACAACCTGCTAATGCTTATAATTTCAAAAATTACCATTTTTTTGGTCTTTATTAAAATGAAAAGGTTGATCGAAAAGTTTGGGGGATCTAAGAGTGTGGCAACCCAGTAGTCATGATTACTTCGAATTCTGACAATATGAGGGTCATGCTGCAGGTAGTGCAGCAAGAAGGCACTTATGTGCCTTGCGCATCTCGGAGCCCCAAAATTATTTTCCGGGCTAGATGCAGCTAAAAATTATTTTTAATTTTAAATCTGGTGAAGCTTTAGTATAGATGGCCTAATAGGATCAGTGCTGCACACTGCTACAAAGCCCAAATTATTTTCCAGTCAAGATACAGATAAACATGATTAGTAATTTGAAAGCTTAAAACGGTTGGTAGGGTGATTTTAACCAATCATCAAGCTTTTACTCTCCCCAGGATGACACAGGGGTAGAAAAGTCGTTTCGGATCCATGATTTGTTCATCTTTATGAACGTGAGTCTGTCTACATTATCAGTGGAGAGCCGCGTGCGCTTATCTGTCAGCACACCACCAGCAGCGCTGAACACACGTTCAGACAGAACGCTGGCTGCGGGGCATGACAAGATCTCCAAGGCGTAAGTGGCTAGCTCCGGCCATTTATCCAGATTGGAAGCCCAAAAAGAGCAAGGGTCCAGTGACACAGTCGTGGCTTCAATGTTTACTTGGAGATACTCCTGTACCATCGTCTCTAGGCGTTGACTATGTGTCAGACTTCTTGTCTCCTGTGGCCTTGCAAAGGATGGGCTAAAAAAGTGGTGAAATGATTCCGCAAAATTGATGTTACCAGCAGATACTGTGGTTCTGTTACGGTTTGAGTGCTGAACACTTGACGGTCCCATGGTTGGCAAGTTGGAACTGTGAGATTCACTACGTGCACCACTGGTATTTTGTGGAAAAGCACATGTAAGATTCTGCAACAGTCTCTGCTGATACTCCTGCATGCGTGCATCCCTTTCTATGGCAGGAATAATTTCTGCAAATTTACTTTTGTACCGGGGATCTAACAGTGTGGCAACCCAGTAGTCAGGATTATTTCTAATTCTCACAATTCGAGGGTCATGTTGCAGGTAGTGCAGCAAGAAGGCACTCATGTGTGTTGCGCATCCAGGAGCACCAAGTCCCTGTTGTGTTGGTGGCGAGGTAACAATCATGCTTCCTTCCTCTGTCCTCTCCCCCCAACCTCGCACAACAGAAATGTGATCAAGGTCTCCCTCATCTGATGAGTCTTCCATCAGTTCGTCCTCCACTTCTTCCTGGGCTCCTGCACCTTCCTCACTAGTTTGGCTGCTACCATGCGCCCTGGTAAAACCATCTCCCCCACCCTCACATGCCTGCCGCCTTGGTGCTGCCGACCGTCTGGACCTTGCAGATGTTAGCCCTTCCGCATACAACTCCTCCTCCTCTACTTCCTCCACCTCCTCTTGTGCCACCACCTGACTCCGAATTCTGTTTAACATGTGCTCCAGCATGTAAATCACCGGAATAGTCATGCTGATAATGGCATCGTCAGCACTAAACATCTTCGTCGCCATTTCAAAACTGTGCAGAAGGGTGCATAGGTCCCTCATCTGAGACCACTCCTCCAGCGTGATTTGCCCCACCTCTGAATCTCGTTGGCCCAGGCTATACGTCTGAACGTATTGCACCAGGGCTTGTCGGTGCTGCCACAGTCGCTGCAACATGTGCAGAGTTGAATTCCACCGGGTAAGCACATCGCATTTTAGCCGGTGAAGTGGCAGGCCCAACGACTTCTGTAGAGATGTAAGTCGCTGAGCTGCGGGATGCGAATGGCGGAAGTGAGCACACAGCGACCGTGCCCTCTGCAGAAGGCCATCTAGTCTGGGATAGTGGGCTAAAAATTGCTGGACAACCAGGTTCAACACGTGAGCCATACAAGGCACGTGTGTGACATTGCCCCGGCGAAGGGCCGCACCCAGGTTTGCAGCATTGTCGCACACGGCCTTCCCTGGTTTCAGGTCCAGTGGAGACAACCATTCATGAAATTGGTTCTCCAGAGCTGACCACAACTCCTCAGCTGTGTGACTCACATTTCCCAGACATTTCAATGTAAAAACCGCCTGATGACGTTGAGCCCTACTGCCAGCATAGTAAGGAGGTGTGCAGGATCCCTTCTGCGCAGTTAGAAAGCTTGTGGCATGACCAGACAGGCTTTGGGTGCAGGTGGAAGACCGAGAGGAGGTTGAGGAGGCAGAAGCAGTGGAGGAACTTTGACATAAAGAGGATTGACGCACAACTCGTGGGGACGGCAAGACTTGGACAGCAGCCCCTTGTCCTGCTGTCACCATAGTTACCCAGTGCCCAGTCAGCGACATGTAACGCCCCTGTCCATGCCTACTCGTCCAAGTGTCTGTGGTGAAATGCACCCTGTCACACACAGAGTTTCTCAAAGAAGCGGTGATGTTGTGTGCGACATGCTGGTGGAGCGCAGGCACACCTTTCTTTGAGAAGTAGTGCCGACTGGGCATCTGGTACTGGGGCACTGCGACGGACATAAGGTCTCGAAAATCCTCTGTGTCCACCAGGCGGAAAGGCAGCATTTCTGTAGCCAAGAGCTTGCAGATGGTGAAATTTAATCTCTTAGCTTTCTCATGGCTAGGAGGAAATGGTCTTTTACTTGTCCACATCTGAGGGACCGAGGGCTGGCTATTGTGCTTAGACGGGGTTGATAAGGGTGTCCCCGGCAAACTGCCGGTCTGTGAGGAAGATGCAGGCGGACATGTTAGGTTGCCTTGATCCAAAGGTGGTGCTATCGATGTCGGACAGCGCTCAACACCAGCTGGTGCTACCACCTCCAAAGAAAATGATGACCTGCCAATCACGCTGGCTGTTGCGGGTAAAGAGGTGGCAGGTCTGCGCCCCAAAACAGGTGTGACTGCTGTCCCCCCAGTCACAGAGGATGAAGAGGCCGCGGATGCACAAGATATGGCAGACGGTGATTGGCCCGGCCGGCTAGGCCACATTGTAGCACACTGAGCTTCCCACTGCAACTTATGCTTCATGTCCATGTGCCGGTTCATGCATGAAGTACTCAAACTATGTATTGTTTGGCCTCTACTTAGCTTTTGCTGACAAATGTTACAGATAACACGAGTTGGGTCATCTTTATCGATCTGAAAAAATGCCCAGGCTATGCAAGGCTTAGCACCCATGCGACCTGAAGAGCCACCACGACTTGTGGTGAGAGGCAGAGTTGTGTTTGAGGATGCAGTAGTTGACGTGCTTCCTGTACTACGTCTCTGTCCAGGAAGGCGCAACCTGACCTCGTCGTCACTAGCATCTTCCTCCACCTCCTCTGCTGACCTCATCTCTTGGCTGACTGTGGGTTGACAGTAAGTGGGATCTCCGACCTCATCATCATCACCCTGTGCGTTATCACACCCATCGTCCTCAGAGCCAACCTGTTCCTGCCCTGACAAAAAACTAAAGTTGTCGCTCCAATCAGGTATTTGAGTCTTATCATCGTCTTCCTCATTGTCTCCACCAACAGGAGTTACAGTTTGGGAATGAGGGTCTACATTATGGTCAGAACCTTCTGCGTCTGGTCCTGGATCCGACTCATAAAGATTCTGGGCATCAGTGCAGATCATTTCCTCGTCTGGATTCACAGAAGCGCTGGAGTCGACCTCTGATTCCCAGGCTATAGTATGAGTAAACAGCTCTGCAGACTCAACCATCTGTTCTACCTCATACTCAGACGGGCAGCTGGAGATTTGGGAGCTGTGAGGAAGCAAGTGCGATTTGGGTGACACCTTTGAGGACTGGAGTATTTGTGATGTTGAAGTTGATGTGGAGGAGAGCCCACTTAAAGGAGCACTTGATATCCGTTGAAGCACCTGCTGTTTTTGTGCCTCATCTGGAATTTGTAGCGATTTGCGTGGCCGTAAGAAAGGGATCTTATCACATTGTCCGCTAAAAGAAGTAGACATTTTAGTTTGGCTGGAAGATGGTCTTTCTTCTGCAGATGTTACTGTTGCTTTAACACCTACCCCACGGACACAACCTTTTTTCCCCTTCCCAACACGCCTATTCCCCTTTCCACCAGCAGCAGGCCTTTTTCCACTCATTTTGGTGGTTAACTAATTCACAACTCTGGAGTTGTTTGCACAAAAAAACAATGGATGGTAACCGAGCAGAGCTGAGTGGCCAAACTGTGGTATTAGGCCAAAACTATTAGCTGGGTTAGATGCAGAAAAAAATTATTTTGAATTTGCAACCTGATGGAGGTCAGTATAGATGGACTAATACAAATAGTCCCACACACTGCTAGAAGCCCAAATATTTTTTCAGAGGTACTGTAGATGCAGATAAAAATTATATTCAATTTGCAACCTGATGGAGGTCAGTATAGATGGACTAATAGACCAAGTCCCACACACTGCTAGAAGCACAAATATTTTTTCAGAGCTAGATGCAGAAAAAAATTATTTTTAATTTGCAACCTGATGGAGGTCAGTATAGATGGACTAATAGACCAAGTCCCACACACCGCTAGAAGCCCAACTATTTTTTCAGAGCTAGATGCAGAAAAAAATTATATTCAATTTGCAACCTGCTGGAGGTCAGTATAGAAGGACTAATAGACCAAGTCCCACACACTGCTAGAAGCCCAAATATTTTTTCAGAGCTAGATGCAGAAAAAAATTATTTTTAATTTGCAACCTGATGGAGGTCAGTATAGATGGACTAATAGACCAAGTCCCACACACTGCTAGAAGCCCAAATATTTTTTCAGAGCTAGATGCAGAAAAAAATTATTTTTAATTTGCAACCTGATGGAGGTCAGTATAGATGGACTAATAGACCAAGTCCCACACACCGCTAGAAGCCCAACTATTTTTTCAGAGCTAGATGCAGAAAAAAATTATATTCAATTTGCAACCTGCTGGAGGTCAGTATAGAAGGACTAATAGAAAAAGTCCCACACACTGCTAGAAGCCCAAATATTTTTTCAGAGCTAAATGAAGAAAAAAATTATTTTTAATTTGCAACCTGATGGAGGTCAGTATAGATGGACTAATAGACCAAGTCCCACACACTGCTAGAAGCCCAAATATTTTTTCAGAGCTAGATGCAGAAAAAAATTATATTCAGTTTGCAACCTGATGGAGGTCAGTATAGATGGACTAATAGAATGATGCTATGCCCAAAAGATTTTACTTCACTAGGTGCAGTAAAAAATTGGTATTCTATACACAGGTGTTATATCTTGCAACACAGATAGGCTACTCCACTGACTAACACACTCTGCAATAGGCCAAAAAGGATTAGCTT
The DNA here is from genome assembly GCF_046119375.1 of Phyllobates terribilis. Lineage (NCBI taxonomy): Eukaryota > Metazoa > Chordata > Amphibia > Anura > Dendrobatidae > Phyllobates > Phyllobates terribilis. The sequence continues at coordinate 275,500,995 of NW_027362765.1, forward strand.
TGCTAGATTCAGCCAAATGCTGTGAAAAAAACTTGCACAGCACTGGCAGAGACCTGCCTGGCAAAAACTGATAGGAACTCATGTAACCTAGTCCTGAAAAGGACTCCAATTACAATTAGTCTTTACTCCCACAACCTATCTATTTAAGAGCACAGACCTCCCTGATAAAAGTCGTAGGAAATGCTGTAACCTAGTCCTTAAAAGGACTGCAATCACAACTATTCCCTACTCCCAAGCTATCTGTATATTTGTGCGAAAATTGGCTTGAAATTAACAAGGTATAGCGCACACAGCAACAGCGGTGCCGTCTAACACGCAGCTGCAGCAGTGAGAAAATGGTGGCGACGGGGAAAATGGCTTGGTCTTATAGGGCAAGGACATGTGACATACACTGCCAATCACACATGCCCTTGCTTGTGTGAAAAAAAGCACTTCGCTCCGTGTGTGCGCTGCTGATAGGCTGACAGATTGCACCTCCCCACTGCAAATGCGGGAAAGAGAAAAAAAAATGGAAATCTTCATTGTTCCTGCAGAGATCCATCCCCTGCCCCTCCCCCCACCCCGCTGTACACTCAAACTGCGTATTAACATTAATTTTCATCATTACTGAGAAAAATTCCAGTTATGATTTTGGTGCACGAACAGTTATCGAACATAACCTCGAACAGCCGAATTTTTCTCAAATTGTTCGTGTTCGCCGAACGGCTCGAACACCGCCCAAAACAGATCGAATTTGAGATTGGCGAACAGTTCGAGTAGAACAACGCTCATCTCTAGTATTGGATGCATCTTAATTTTTGGCAGCCCTTGAAGTAACTGCATGCACTATATCAGTATAGGAGACCCGCTCCTTAATAATGGGAAAAACAAAGCATAGCCAGCTGATGGACCTCTAACAATAGTGAGGGCCGACTGCTGGCCCTTTAACAATAGTAATGGCCGCCTAATGGCCCTATAAAAATAGGCTTTGTGACTTTCAGAATCCCTCCTTCATAAATGAAACAGGATGTGTCTGATCATGTCTCACCCACCACATGGCCAGACAAGGTAGTAAAATGTTAAAATGACATTTATTGGTAAATTTATTTTCCACAGTTGAAAGCAATGCAAAAGTGCAAAAAACGCATCAAAAACGCTGCGTGTGAACATAGCCAAAAGTGTGTAGGAGCACTTTTGTTCTTGGTTATTTATTTTACCTTATATACGAGTCATTACCCTGGAAAGGATGTTCCTTAACATTTTTTCCCAGGAAAATCCATTTTGGTTTTGTTTTTGTATATTTTATTGTCTGTAAAAGTGGCGTAATACTCTCACAACATTGTTCACAGCAGTGATCTGAGAGTCAGAGATGCTTTCTGGGGTCTTACCATGCTGTTCCCATGTCATTTGAGCACTATACCCATTGATTAGGGCAAACTTTAGGCCCCCTGCAGATTTCCTGGGGGGGCCGCCGGAAAAATGCTCGAGTTTCCAATAGACTTACATTGGGCTCATTGCTCGGGTCGAGCACCCGAGCATTCCAATTTACTTGACCGGAGCAATGAGCACCCGAGCATTTATATATATATACAGTACAGACCAAAAGTTTGGACACAACTTCTCATGTAAAGATTTTTCTGAATTTTCATGACTTTAAAAATTGTACATTCACACTGAAGGCATCAAAACTATGAATTAACACATGTGGAATTATATACTTAACAAAAAAGTGTGAAACAACTGAAAATATGTCTTTTATTCTAGGTTCTTCAAAGTAGCCACCTTTTGCTTTGACGACTGCTTTGCACACTCTTGGCATTCTCTTGATGAGCTTCAAGAGGTAGTCACCGGAAATGGTCTTCCAACAATATTGATGGAGTTCCCAGAGATGCTGAGCACTTGTTGGCCCTTTTGCCTTCACTCTGCGGTCCAGCTCACCCCAAACTATCTCGATTGGGTTCAGGTCTGGTGACTGTGGAGGCCAGGTCATCTGGCGTAGCACCCCATCACTCTCCCTCTTGGTCAAATATACCTTACACAGCCTGGAGGTGTGCTTGGGGTCATTGTCCTGTTGAAAAATAAATGATGGTCCACCTAAATGCAAACTGGATGGAATAGCATGCCGCTGCAAGATGCTGTGGTAGCCATGCTGGTTCAATCTGCCTTCAATTTTGAATAAATCCCCAACAGTGTCACCAGAAAAGCACCCCCACACCATCACACCTCCTCCTCCATGCTTCACGGTGGGAACCAGGCATGTAGAGTCCATCCGTTCACCTTTTCTGTGTCGCACAAAGACACGGTGGTTGGAACCAAAGATCTCAAATTTGGACTCATCAGACCAAAGCACAGATTTCCACTGGTCTAATGTCCATTCCTTGTGTTCTTTAGCCCAATCAAGTCTCTTCTGCTTGTTGCCTGTCCTTAGCAACGGTTTCCTAGCAGCTATTTTACCATGAAGGCCTACTGCACAAAGTCTCCTCTTAACAGTTGTTGTAGAGATGTGTCTGCTGCTAGAACTCTGTGTGGCATTGACCTGGTCTCTAATCTGAGCTGCTGTTAACCTGCGATTTCTGAGGCTGGTGACTCGGATAAACTTATCCTCAGAAGCAGAGGTGACTCTTGGTCTTCCTTTTCCTGGGGCGGTCCTCATGTGAGCCAGTTTCTTTGTAGCGCTTGATGGTTTTTGCAACTGCACTTGGGGACACTTTCAAAGTTTTCCCAATTTTTCGGACTGACTGACCTTCATTTCTTAAAGTAATGATGGCCACTCGTTTTCCATTACTTAGCTGCTTTTTTCTTGCCATAATACAAAACCTAAAAGTCTATTCAGTAGGACTATCTGCTGTGTATCCACCAGACTTCTGCACAACACAACTGATGGTCCCACCCCCATTTATAAGGCAAGAAATCCCACTTATTAAACCTGACAGGGCACACCTGTGAAGTGAAAACCATTTCTGGTGACTACCTCTTGAAGCTCATCAAGAGAATGCCAAGAGTGTGCAAAGCAGTCAGCAAAGCAAGAGGTGGCTACTTTGAAGAACCTAGAATATAAGACATATTTTCAGTTGTTTCACACTTTTTTGTTAAGTATATAATTCCACATGTGTTAATTCATAGTTTTGATGCCTTCAGTGTGAATGTACAATTTTCATAGTCATGAAAATACAGAAAAATCTTTAAATGAGAAGGTGTGTCCAAACTTTTGGTCTGTACAGACCAAAAGTTTGGACACACCTTCTCATTTAAAGATTCTTCTGTATTTTCATGACTATGAAAATTGTACATTCACACTGAAGGCATCAAAACTATGAATTAACACATGTGGAATTATATACTTAACAAAAAAGTGTGAAACAACTGAAAATATGTCTTATATTCTAGGTTCTTCAAAGTAGCCACCTTTTGCTTTGATGACTGCTTTGCACACTCTTGGCATTCTCTTTATGAGCTTGAAGAGGTAGTCCCCGGAAATGGTCTTCCAACAATCTTGAAGGAGTTCCCAGAGATGCTTAGCACTTGTTGGCCCTTTTGTCTTCACTCTGCTGTCCAGCTCACCCCAAACCATCTCGATTGGGTTCGGGTCTGGTGACTGTGGAGGCCAGGTCATCTGGCGTAGCACCCCATCACTCTCCTTCTTGGTAAAATAGCCCTTACACAGCCTGGAGGTGTGTTTGGGGTCATTGTCCTGTTGAAAAATAAATGATGGTCCAACTAAACACAAACCGGATGGAAAAGCATACCGCTGCAAGACGCTGTGGTAGCCATGCTGGTTCAGTATGCCATCAATTTTGAATAAATCCCCAACAGTGTCACCAGCAAAGCACCCCCACACCATCACACCTCCTCCTCCATGCTTCACGGTGGGAACCAGGCATGCAGAGTCCATCCGTTCACCTTTTCTGCGTCGCACAAAGACACGGTGGTTGGAACCAAAGATCTCAAATTTGGACTCATCAGACCAAAGCACAGATTTCCACTGGTCTAATGTCCATTCCTTGTGTTCTTTAGCCCAAACAAGTCTCTTCTGCTTGTTGCCTGTCCTTAGCAATGGTTTCCTAGCAGCTACTTAACCATGAAGGCCTGCTGCACAAAGTCTCCTCTTAACAGTTGTTGTAGAGATGTGTCTGCTGCTAGAACTCTGTGTGGCATTGATCTGGTGTCTAATCTGAGCTGCTGTTAACCTGCAATTTCTGAGGCTGGTGACTCGGATAAACTTATCCTCAGAAGCAGAGGTGACTCTTGGTCTTCCTTTCCTGGGGCGGTCCTCATGTGAGCCAGTTTCTTTGTAGCACTTGATGGTCTTTGCAACTGCACTTGGGGATACTTTCAAAGTTTTCCCAATTTTTCAGACTGACTGACCTTCATTTCTTAAAGTAATGATGGCCACTCGTTTTTCTTTACTTAGCTGCTTTTTTCTTGCCATAATACAAATTCTAACAGTCTATTCAGTAGGACTATCAGCTGTGTATCCACCTGACTTCAGCACAACACAACTGATGGCCCCAACCCCATTTATAAGGCAAGAAATCCCACTTATTAAACCTGACCAGGGCACACCTGTGAAGTGAAAACCATTTCCGGTTACTACCTCTTGAAGCCATCAAGAGAATGCCAAGAGAGTGCAAAGCAGTCATCAAAGCAAAAGGTGGCTACTTTGAAGAACCTAGAATATAAGACATATTTTCAGTTGTTTCACACTATTTTGTTAAGTATATAATTCCACATGTGTTAATTCATAGTTTTGATGCCTTCAGTGTGAATGTACAATTTTCAAAGTCATGAAAATACAGAAAAATCTTTAAATGAGAACGTGTGTCCAAACTTTTGGTCTGTACTGTATATATATATACACAGTATATATATAAATGCATATACTGCTCAGAAAAATAAAGGGAACACTCAAATAACACATCCTAGATCTGAATGAATGAAATGCTCTCATTGAATACTCTGCTCTGTACAAAGTTCAATGTGCTGACAACAAAATCACACAAAAACCATCAATGGGAATCAAATTTATTAACCAATGGAGGCCGGGATTTGGAGTCACCCCCAAAATTAAAGTGGAAAAACAAACTACAGGCTAATCCAACTTTGATGTAATGTCCTTAAAACAAGTCAAAATGAGGCTCAGTATTGTGTGTCGCCTCCAAGTGCCTGTATGACCACCCTACAATGACTGGGCATGCTCCTGATGAGGTTGCGGATGGTCTCCTGTGGGATCTCCTCCCAGACCTGGGCTAAAGCATCTGCCAACTCCTGGACAGTCTGTGGTGCAACGTGACGTTGGTGGATGTAGCAAGACATGATGTCCCACATCTGCTCAATCGGATTCAGGTCTGGGGAACGGGCGGGCCAGTCCATAGCTTCAATGCCTTCATCTTGCAGGAACTGCTGACACACTCCAGCCATATGAGGTCTGGCATTGTCCTGCATTAGGAGGAACCCAGGGCCAACCACACCAGCATATGGTCTCACAAGGGGTCTGAGGATCTCATCTCGGTACCTAATGGCAGTCAGGCTACCTCTGGCGAGCACATGGAGGGCTGTGCGGCCCTCCAAAGAAATGCCACCCCACACCATTACTGACCCACTGCCAAACCGGTCATGCTGAAGGATGTTGCAGGCAGCAGATTGCTCTCCACGGCGTCTCCAGACTCTGTCACGTCTGTCACATGTGCTCAGTGTGAACCTGCTTTCATCTGTGAAGAGCACAGGACGTCTGTGGCGACATTGCCAATCCTGGTGTTCTATGGCAAATGCCAAGCGTCCTGCACGGTGTTGGGCTGTGAGCACAACCGCCATCTGTGGACGTCAGGCCCTCATAACACCTTCATGGAGTCGGTTTCCTACCGTTTTTGCAGACACATGCACATTTGTGGCCTGCTGGAGGTCATTTTGCAGGGCTCTGGCAGTGCTCCTCCTGTTCCTCCTTGCACAAAGGCAGAGGTAGCAGTCCTGCTGCTGGGTTGTTGCCCTCCTATGGCCCCCTCCACGTCTCCTGGTGTACTAGTCTGTCTCCTGGTAGCGCCTCCAGCCTCTGGACACTGTGCTGACAGACACAGCAAACCTTCTTGCCACAGCTCGCATTGATGTGCCATCCTTGATGAGCTGCACTACCAGAGCAATTTCTGTGGGTTGTAGAGTCCGTTTCATGCTACCACGAGTGTGAAAGCACAACCAATATTCAAAAGTGACCCAAACATCAGCCAGAAAGCATTGATACTGAGATGTGGTCTGTGGTCCCCACCTGCAGAACCACTCCTTTATTGAGGGTGTCTTGATAATTGCCAATAATTTCCATCTATTGTCTATTCCATTTGCACAACAGCATGTGAAATTGATTGTCAATCAGTGCTGCTTCCTATAAGTGGACAGTTTGATTTCACAGAAGTTTGATTTACTTGGAGTTATATTCTGTTGTTTAAGGCTGTGTGCCCACGTAGCATTTTTCAAGCGTATATGCTGCGGAATTTCCGCAGCGTAAACGCTTGAAAAACGCATGTATATCCGCACCCCATGGTCCCCAATGGGATCCTGCAAGTTCTATGCACATGCTGCGGATTTTTCCGCAGCGTTTATGCCGCGTTCAAAAATCCGCAGCATGTCATTTAATTTTGCGTTTCCGCAAGCGGAATTGCCTTTGTCCAATGCATAAAAAACGCAAGGCAATTCCGCATGTGGAAAACGCGTGATAAACGCGCGAAAAATGCGCGATAAACGCGTGCGGAATTCCGCATGCGTTTTTCCGGGAGAGGACTTGCATTTATGCAGCAGAAATTTTCTGCTTTATAAATGCAACGTGGGCACATAGCCTTAGTGTTCCCTTTATTTTTTTGAGCAGTGTATAATGACAAATAAAAGGAAGTAAATCAATGTTGATATATGTTTATGATGAATATGTGGATAATTGTCGTCAGGTCATTTCCTAGCTGTAGGTAAGGAGAATCTAGATAACAGACGATGGACTGAGGATTATTTTATTTTGAAGTACCCTGAAATGGTCAGATTTTGATAGCAATGACTGGGGAAATCAAGTGAGAAAGTTTTTGCACTGGGACTTTATTGTAGTTAGAACTCCCATGAATTCACTTAGTCCATTAAGAACTAAGGCCCCGATTCATCAAAGCATCATCGCCAGAATTATGAAGTAAATTGCTTTGACAATTTCAAAATTTTTTGCATGACTCATAGTTGCAGAAAAGCTTTGTGACTTTTCATTTTTCAGTAGCAATTTCTCCCAGTTCTGCCGAAATGGTCAAATTTTGGGCAGGATGAGGTACAGCAGGGGCGTGACACCACAACTTGTCTAATCATGATGGGGCCCAAATGTTCAAATTATAGTTTGAGGACAGCAGTAAGACACCTGATCTATAGGAAGAATAACATGAAAAATCCTCTTGATGTTTAATGGTGCAGTGTTTTGAGACACTAGGTGTTAATACTTTTTTTTGCAGTTTGATCTATGTTTATTCACTTGATTTTAATATAAAAAAGGTTTGTCTTCATGAGCGAATAACTTTAAGAAAATGTCAAATAAGTTCAACTAACATACCATCAAAAACATGATTCTTAAACATTCTATACTTATTGAAAGGTCTACTTTATAGTTTTCGTAGAGAAAAAATTAAAATCTATAAAGACATTTCCAGAGAGGAGACATATCACCTTCATATTAAACCAAATTAAGCATATGAGATTAATTGTGGCTGGAAAAGAGAGAAACTAGTTACAACTGAGGAAGAGAGAAGTTAACTAAAACAGGGGAATTGAGAGAGAGAGATAGAGAGAGCTGACACTTCTATTTCCTTTGAAGTAGGGACCTCCTGCAGTGACAAGTTATTATAGCAGGGAGATTTGCTGGGAAGAAGACACCAAGGATGATATTTGATTATGCAGAGGTGGGGGATTATGCTTCCAAATCAAAGAGCTTCCTCTGATTAAAGCACTGATAGCAGACCAGTCGGAGCCAGTGGTCAGTGATGAATATTGGGGTTTGCATCAATCCCATATTTTTTGTTAGAAATATTTTCGGCATCGTAGCAAAGGGACAAACAGAACGCAGTTTAACTCAATTCACCGTAAGGCCGGCAGAACCCCTCCACCTTAATACCGGTCCACTGGATGGTGCTATCCATGCCATAATTCTTCTCAATGGGTAGAATTGCGATAAGAAATATGATGACAATATCCACTGAGACCTCAAAGAGTGAAGATAACCTGTAAGTTGGGAATCTCATAAAATTATGAAGTGACGCGCCCCCTGGGCCATATTCTTTAGGGGGAATATCCGGAGCCGGATCAGATGGGAGTTGTAGTCTTCCGAGTGGCTGTGACCCGGTCCGTGCCCAGGGTGTCAAACTCAGTTGTATGTGGCAGTCCTACAGATGTTATTAGGTTCTTTATTGTCGACTACGCCACCCGTTGTATTGCGGTCACTATGGCCGCCGCTGCAGCAGGGTCCGCTGAGGCTGATGGTGTAGGTGCAGCTTTTGATGGTATAACCCCCAACGGGTGGGGTATAGCCTCAGGGGGTCAGGTGCAGAGGATGGGGGTTGTGGTGGTGCAGCATAGGTGTTAAATGAAGACAGAGTCGGGTTATGCAGTTTAGGGTATTTACTCACTGCTGATGTTCCGGTCACTCCAGCTTCAAGTGACCTCCCGAGCCGTGCTGCATCCACCAGGTCCTGGATCCAGCCAACCCCCAAGCAAGTCCGGAGCGTGACCCTGAGCTCTCCTTCTGTCCTTTCTCTGGCCGTCCCCACTAGTGATCCACCCAGGTCCAGCTCCCTCGGGCCTTCTGTTGGGAGACCCTTGGCCTTGGGTTCCCTGACCCTCCACGTGGTATGCCTTCGTGGTGGATGTGGTGGGTGGCCGTGGCAGACGCTGCCCACGGCCTACGGTCTCTGGCTGGGGTGTGTTTTTGCCCCCACCAGCTTGGGTTCCGGTACCCTGATGCCGACTCTTCACCCGTGGATTGGATTTGGGGTCTCAGAGTCCTCTCTTCTGTTTTCCCCTCTGGGTCTCTCTTGCTTTCTCCTCTCTCTCTCTCTAGGGCTTCTCTGCTCCTCTGACTTCTCTCTGCACAGACTCACAGCCTGACTGACTGTGGCTGACTGACTGACTGACCCTGTTCTCTGATGGTGCCCACCTTATATACACCCTCTATGTGTGAGCTCAGGTGACCAGCACCCAATGAGCTCCTATCTTTACCCAGGCTGCTCCCCCTATCTGCCCCTACACTACTTGGGATGTACCACCCCCCTCCCACTCCAGCCAGGAACAGACTCGGTCGTACCTGCACATTTCTAAGTGGGAGTACCGTCGGCCTGTTCCTCGGAAATGGGATGTATGTAGTGCATGCAGCCTACCGAGCTCAGTTCCACACTCCATCCTTACCCGGGAGTGGAATATCACACCTCTGGGTTGAGGTGCAATACCCCTGTAGCAGCCGAATCCTCAGGGTGCTACATTCCCCCCTGGTAAATCACAGCACGTCCTCGGGCTGTAAGACATAAACAACACCCAAACATACAAATTTTTGCATAAACATATAAAACATCATATATATATATATTAATAAAACTTTCCATATAAAACATTCTCGTCGCCTCTGGCTCCTCCTCCGGTCACTGTGCAACGTGTGACCGGGTAAAGTGCGACAGTCTCTCTGGAAAACTGGTTTTCCTATAAAACCGGTAGGGGGCGCTTTAGGACGCGCAACTATTTACAGGGATATGGCCGCTCTCAGTCCTCGGCCAGGTATTGGGGAGGAATGACCGCTCTCAGTCCTCGGTCAGTGGGATTAAGGGAAAAACGGGTAACAGTTCACACTTGCTGGTCCCAACGGGGACTATATTAGCAACAACAGTTTCAGTTTCAGTTTACTGTTTCAGTTCACGGTTTCAGTTTACTGTGCCCCGACGGGCAACTATATACAGCTTCTGCTTCGCTGTCCTTAGCGACGGCGTCCTCCTGCTCTTGCTTTTTGGTTACCTTTGGCTCTAGTTTCAGACCCGTCCGGGTCCTCTTGCTCTTCCTCCTCACACCGCAGCTCTTCCTCCGTCAGGCGATGCACATGGAGGGCGTAGGGACCTTTGGCACACTTGTGCCGGGTGAAGGTGACCTCGTCCCCGATATAAAGGTCACGACCTCTGTGTCCCTCCGGTAGGTGGGACTCAACGTCTCTTCTGGTCACAAAGACGTCGCCTATGGTGTGGTGGTCTCGGATGAAGCCCCACCCATGCTGCAGGTTAAACTTTATCACAGTCCCGGTGGTGCGGGGACTATGCACTGCACGGGGGTCTCTCCTGGCCCGGCTCTTCTGCTCCGCGCTCCTTATTTGAGCTTGCTGTTCCCGGACCCGCCTCTCTCTCCGCTCCCTCTCGAAGTCCTCGAGCTGTTGGCGGCAGCACTCAGCACGCTCCGCTGCAGCTGCCCGAGTCTCTTGAGTGAATCCCATAAGATCTTCTCCGGTGGGGTCCCACTCAAACTGCGCTTCCGCTAGCGGGGGCGAGATCCTCTTGACGGGTTTTGGAGCCGGGATCAGGGGTTCATCCAGGGGTCTCTCTCTCCGGAGTCGGGGATGGTGGAACTCCGGTGGCCATATAAATGGCTGCCCATCCAGGCACGTATGCTGGGCGTACAGGTCCTCTCCCAGATGCGGCACTCTTGGTCTTATGGGCGCGGTGGTGGTGGTGCCCGGGTTGCCCGGGCCTTGCGGCCAGGCCTGGGGTATCTGGAAGGTAAAGGGCACCGTAAGGACGGCGGCGCCCTGGGCTACTTGGCCCTGCGACCAGGCCGGGGGCTCCGCGGAGGTAGGGGGCGCTGTTGGTATTGCGGCGCCCGGGGGTACTAGGCCTTGCGACCAGGCTGGTGGTACTTCCTGCTTGGTCACGCTCGGGGTCGAGGCGTGTGACGTCACAGGGGTCGCGGCTCCCGTTTGAGGCCTAGTCTGCGGCGGTGACGTTGCAGCGACGGGCACGGCAGGATAGACTTCGGGCTCTGCGACGGGGAGCTGGGGCAGGTACGCGGTTTCCCGGTCTGGGGTATAGACGTCCCCTTTACCTGCCTCCACTCGTTCGGCTCCCTTCTCGGCGCCGTCTCCGGCCTTCAGTCCTCCCGCGCCATCCTCAGAGGCGGTCTGTCTCCTCGTCTCGGGTGGCGTGCTCCGCTGACAGGTCTCGGTCTGCTGGGCCATCTCACGGCTCCACTCCGCCAACGTCTCTCGCTGCACCCGGGCCATCCTCCTTGCGAGGCCCTCCAGAGCGGTCTGTGCACACTCCCGGTCTCGGGGGAGCTGTGCTAGGACCTCCACTAGGCCTAGTGGGGTCGTTGTTTCCAGCAGGCTCCTGACCAACGGGTCGGTGCTGCTCTGCTCTCCTACTGTTGTCTCCAGCAGGCTCCTGGCCAGCGGGCCGGTGCTGCTCTGCTCTCCCTCCTCGGTTTCTAGCAGGCTCCTGGCCAACGGGCCGGTGCTGCTCTGCTTTCTCGCCATCTCCGGGTAAGCTCCTCCGATACTCTTCTCCAGGCTTCTTGCCTCCGGGTGCGCTCGCTCCAGACTGCTCCAGGCGACACCCATCTTTGCTCTCTCCTTTCGTCTCCTCCCACTTCGAGGGCGGTCCCGGGGCAACTCGGTGACTGTCCAGGGGCAACTCGGTGACTGTCCAGGGGTAGTTCTTTCACGCTGACAGACACCTCCAGCATCACAGTCTCTGTTGGTGGGGGCGGTTTCCACTTTTGGCGCCATTTTCTGTCCTGGCCCACGATGGGAGGCGGCCTCTTGCCCTCTTTTGGCACGCCCATAATGGCGTCCGCTGCTCTTCCAAGGCGGGAAATCTTCGGATTTGGCGGGAAGCGTCGCCCAGTGGCGGGAAACTCTGCAGATGGCGGGAACAAGCTGGAAATGGCGGACAATCGGCGGGAAACGACCTGTGATGGGGTCCGATGGCGTGGACCCTCCGGAACCGGCGGGAGACTTCTTTCTGAGGTAAACTTGCACTTTTCTTCAGGCACGCAGTACCCGGGTGTTGCGGGCACGTAATCCTGCCGACTACGCCAAAGTTGACGCGCCCCCTGGGCCATATTCTTTAGGGGGAATATCCGGAGCCGGATCAGATGGGAGTTGTAGTCTTCCGAGTGGCTGTGACCCGGTCCGTGCCCAGGGTGTCAAACTCAGTTGTATGTGGCAGTCCTACAGATGTTATTAGGTTCTTTATTGTCGACTACGCCACCCGTTGTATTGCGGTCACTATGGCCGCCGCTGCAGCAGGGTCCGCTGAGGCTGATGGTGTAGGTGCAGCTTTTGATGGTATAACCCCCAACGGGTGGGGTATAGCCTCAGGGGGTCAGGTGCAGAGGATGGGGGTTGTGGTGGTGCAGCATAGGTGTTAAATGAAGACAGAGTCGGGTTATGCAGTTTAGGGTATTTACTCACTGCTGATGTTCCGGTCACTCCAGCTTCAAGTGACCTCCCGAGCCGTGCTGCATCCACCAGGTCCTGGATCCAGCCAACCCCCAAGCAAGTCCAGAGCGTGACCCTGAGCTCTCCTTCTGTCCTTTCTCTGGCCGTCCCCACTAGTGATCCACCCAGGTCCAGCTCCCTCGGGCCTTCTGTTGGGAGACCCTTGGCCTTGGGTTCCCTGACCCTCCACGTGGTATGCCTTCGTGGTGGATGTGGTGGGTGGCCGTGGCAGACGCTGCCCACGGCCTCCGGTCTCTGGCTGGGGTGTGTTTTTGCCCCCACCAGCTTGGGTTCCGGTACCCTGATGCCGACTCTTCACCCGTGGATTGGATTTGGGGTCTCAGAGTCCTCTCTTCTGTTTTCCCCTCTGGGTCTCTCTTGCTTTCTCCTCTCTCTCTCTCTAGGGCTTCTCTGCTCCTCTGACTTCTCTCTGCACAGACTCACAGCCTGACTGACTGTGGCTGACTGACTGACTGACCCTGTTCTCTGATGGTGCCCACCTTATATACACCCTCTATGTGTGAGCTCAGGTGACCAGCACCCAATGAGCTCCTATCTTTACCCAGGCTGCTCCCCCTATCTGCCCCTACACTACTTGGGATGTACCACCCCCCTCCCACTCCAGCCAGGAACAGACTCGGTCGTACCTGCACATTTCTAAGTGGGAGTACCGTCGGCCTGTTCCTCGGAAATGGGATGTATGTAGTGCATGCAGCCTACCGAGCTCAGTTCCACACTCCATCCTTACCCGGGAGTGGAATATCACACCTCTGGGTTGAGGTGCAATACCCCTGTAGCAGCCGAATCCTCAGAGTGCTACAGAAGGACCTAGCACATCCCACAACCAGCCCCCACATGAGCTCACCAAGGGAAGGTATGTGGGTTTAACCTTGATCTAATAAAAAGCTAAATTTGGGTTTGTTCATATGTCAGTCCTGGAAGGTACAGCTTGCTGTGGGTTCTGTCCATTTTCCTAAGGAGTATCTTCCTCCACTTAGCTCTAAGCCATTTCCGTGACATCAGATTTAGTAATTTTCTTTTGTTATTCCTTTTTATCTACTGCAATTGTGTATACTGTTCTGTTTTGTTCCCAATTTGCATCTTCTTTGTATATTTTTTGTAAACAGTGCCTACCTTTCCGGATTAAACCATTGTTGTGTAAACCGCACCCCTGCATGCCATGTGCTACCTGTAACAGGTGTCCAATTAGCCTGAATAAACGATTGGTGGTGGCATTGTGGAGTTAGTAGTGATCGTATTGGAGTATGTATTTATATTCCATGCATTGGTTGGAATCGGAGGTGTATATACTATACACTCACTGTGAGTTTCCCAATAACTGGCCTAGTAGTGGAAGCAGCCGCGGCCTCGTTTATACCTGGTCAGTCAATTGCGTAATTGCCCTGACTGTTGGAATTGTATCCACTGACAAACTGATGTCAGCGGCAGGATTTGCATGATCCCACCAGCTGTTATCTTTGACAAATTGGTGCCAAGCGGTGGGATCACAAAAGATTAGTGATCTGGCTTGAACAATCATCCCTGTTATTAAAAATTTGCATGGTCCCTGCTAGAATTATGTGTAGAATTTTGAGGATCTGACTCAGTGTTTATTTATACTTGGGACAATACTGTACATGTAGCAGTTACACCCCTTCCCCTCTCTTGTTTTCCTGTCCTTTCTTTCATTATTGAGTGATTGCTAAGATGGCAGCTGCTTATAAGAAGTACAAAAAAGCTGTGCTGATCCATTTCTGTGAGGATGGTGGGAAAGTGTGACCCACAGTCTGTCAGGGTCAGGTGAAAGTGTTGCGCACTGCCTGCCGGGGTGACAGGAAAGTGTGTCCCACAGCTTGTCAGGATGGTGGGAAAATGTGTCCTACAGCCTGTCAGGGTGATGGGAAAGTGGTACCCATAGCCTGTCAGGGTGATGGGAAAGTGTTATCCACAGTCTTTCAGGATGATGTGAAAGTGTGTCCCACAGCTTGTCAAGATGGTGGAAAAGTAGTATCCCCAGTTTTTCAGGGTAGTGGGAAAGTGTGCCCCACAGCCTGTCAGGATGGTGGGAAAGTAGTATCCCCAGTTTGTCTGGATAGTGGGAAAGTGAGCCCCACAGCCTGTCAGGATGGTGGGAAAGTATTATCCCTTGTCTTTCAGGGTGAGGGGAAAGGTTTACTCACAACTTGTCAGGCTGGTGGACAAGTGTTGTTATCCCCTGTGAACACAGCCTACATAGCCACTGTCACTCGCAGTCAGAGTGCCCCGAATGTTAGAACTCTCTTGTTAGGTTTTTTCTATTTTACTGGTCACATGACCTTTTTGCCTATTTAATCCTGCTCCGCCCTTCTTGCCATGCTGGACTTCATTGTAATTTCTACTCTTAAGCTAGCCAGGTGCTTTGTAACCTTTCTCAGTCAGTTTAGCTAGGTCTTTTGACCTTTATGTTCTATGTTGTGTGTTAGTCTTTTTACTGCTACAATTTCTGCTAGGAGGTGTCCATCTTTCTCCCAGTCCCTATTGCTTGTAGGGATCCCTCCCTCACATCTATAGGTCTTCGTTCAGACTAGCTGAGGACTTTAGCGGGTCTGATCGCAGGATCAGGTTCCCCGTTACATCGTAGGGATCTAGCTTAGTTCTATTGTAGGGTCAGATCTCCGGTCTTTTCTTAGTGCTTGTAGCCTATCATAACAGTAAGTCCAGCCGTAAAAATATCTCTAAGGAAAGACCTCCAGTTTCCATCATGGTGTCGGTTCAGGATTTGGCTCAACGCCTGCAGGGACTCTCTCTGGAGGTGGCCGAGCTCCAAGAACACGTGAGTAGTTGTTCTGGAGCGCATTTTGTGGAGCCAAAGGTACGATTGCCTGATTTATTTTTTTGGTGAACAACAAGATTTTTTTTCCTTTAAAAATGCTTGTTTATTGTATTTTCATTTGAGACCCAGATCGTCTGGTGATGAATCACAGCGCATAGGGTTCATAATTAGTGTTGAGCCACCCCCGTAGTGTTCGAGTTCGGTTCGGTTCGTCGAACACCCGTGTGTTCGCCGAACTGTTCGTCAAACTGTTCGTCGAACACCTTCGAACACCGTTAAAACCAATGGCAGGCAAACAAAAACACATAGAAACACATAGAAAACACCTTCAAAGGTGTCCAAAAGCTGACAAACTGCTCAGAAGACACAACTAACACATGGAAAAGTGACAAGTACATATAGTCATGCGAAAAGAAAAGAGGTGGAGGAGTAAAAGGAGGGGGAGACACAGATATAGGCATGTCATGCCCTTCTAAAATCCAAAAAGTGAGAAGCCGACACGTTCAGTCCGCTCCTGCCCGTGCCACCTCCGTGTCGCCGGGTTTGTGCCAGAGCCGCGGTGAACCCTGACGGCCAGCCCCCCTCTCCCAATACTGGTGCCTGTCCGCTGGTGGGTCGAGCGAGCCCCCCTGTGGTGGAGGCAGCTCTAAGCTTTTTAATTTAAATTGTCTCTCTAATTTGAATAAATACACTTTAAATCCATTTACAAGGATCTATTGGAGGGCAAGTCTCATGCCAGCAGCCGCGTAATTCCAGCTCCAGTAGCGTCCACTAAAGCTGCTGCAGTTAAAAAGCTTTTATAAGGATCGAGCTCGGCTGTCCACCGCAAGGCATCCTACTGCCAGTCCGAGCCCCTATGCCTTGGGGTGCCTCCTGATGCTCTTCACTGAGTATCCCGTGGTCCCGAAGCATTTCCTTTGAAAAAATGAAGTGTCCAAACTACAGGTGGTGTAGCTTGCTTAACAGCCGGGATAATCCGCTGACTAGCAGACCCTGCTACTAGGCACAAAGTATTTCCTGGGCTAGATGCAGTTAAAAATTTGTAATTAGATACTCTCGTTGGATGCTGAGAAAGCATTCCATAGAGTCTCCTGGCACGCCATATATGATTCTCTTAAAAAGCTTGGGGTAGGGGTCTAGGGGACCCTTTTATAGCCAAAATCACGGCCCTGTATCGCAATACGTCACCTAGGCTGAAGATAAATGGAACTGTAGCACCCTGAGGGCTCGGTTGCTACAGACGTATTGCACCTCACCCAGAGGTGTGATATCTCACTCTCATGTAAGGATGTAGTGTGGATCAGGACCCGACACCTGCATGCATTACACCACATTGCCGTGGGGCAGGGCGACCAATATGCCCCTGAGATGGGCACGACAGTCCCTGTCCCTGGCTGGAGTGGGGGGAGGGAACACTGAGGAAGGGGAACCCTGTAGTGCAGGAGCAGGGAGGAAGCAGTTCCTGGGTGCATTGAGAAGGGAGTATAAAAGGTGGGCACCATCTTAGTTCAGTGCAGAGAAGTCTGAGCAGAAGTGGCAGGGAGCAGGGGCTCTGCATGAGCTCTGCTCCGGAGGCGGGCCTAGTAACAGAGGCCCAGGCCTGGAAGAGGGAGAAGGAAGGAAGAGGAGCGGAGAAGGCTCCAGGAACGAGGAATGAAGGGATCTCAGAGGTGCGGACGGGCGAGTCGCCACCGCACGCCCGAATCCACCTGCGTGGAGGGGTCAGGCCAAAGGGGGAGACCGGTCCCCGAAACTAGTGGAGGCAGGAAACGACCCTCAGCTAGAAACAGGAGGCTGTGACATTTTATGTGGCGCAGCCCCTCGCTACACCCGCTAGGAAGGCACCACATAGGGTCAGGGAAACTGGCGCCAAGTTTACCAAGAGGAGGCCCGAGGCAGCCGGACAGAAGGGTTGGTAAGAAAGGCCAGACAAAGGTCACACAAAGGGGGTCCTGTGAAGCACTCCAAATTTATCTGGGAGTTGTCTGAGCCCCTCACCTGGTGAGCACAGTACGACGTGGGCAGCCGTTACCTGCAGACGTGGTCTGGATAATAAGAACTGTGAGTAAAGGCCCTGGACTGCATCACTGACTCCGTGTCATTACTGCTGCTGCCCTGCACCATCACCCCCATCCTCCGCATACACTGCCCTGAGGCTATACTCCTGCCGTGGGGAGTTATGCTACGCTCTGCTGCACCCACAACACCAGCCTCAGCGGTCTGCCCTGGAGCGGCGGTTCACTCTGACCGCAATCCACGGGTGGCGTAGTCGGACATTTAAACATCAAAACCACATAAATAGTTCCGCCACTGGTTTGACCGCCCTGAGCCACGGAACCGGGTTGCCGCCACGGAGACTACAACCACCAGCATCCACCAAAAAGGGTCCGGCTCCGGGTGTCCCAAGGCCCAGGGGGCGCGTCAGAACATTTTCATCACCTTTCACAATTACCAATGGGACAAGGCAGGGATGTTCTCTGTCCCCTCTCTTATACATCCTAGTGACGGAGCACCTGCTCTCATCAATTCGCCATAACCCCAATATTAGGTGGATTGAGGTGGGAGGCACCGAGTACAAGTGCTCTCTATTTGCTGATGATGTCCTAGTATATATCACTCAATCACATATATCCATCCATGCTGTTATGGCTGAAATAGATCACTTTGTTACATGGTCAAATTTTAAAATCAATGCAGCGAAGTCTGAGGCCCTCGATGTCTCCCTCCCCAAATCCATATAGGATTCCATCCAGTCCAACTTTCCCTTTGCCTGGCCCTCACAGGGTATCAAATACTTAGGAATTCCTATTCATAGAGACCTCTCCCATCTATGTTATCTTAATTTTGGGCCCTTTATTGAACAACTCCATACAGACCACGGTTGGCAAGTTAGAACTGTAAGATTCACTACGTGAACCACTGGTGTTTTGTGGAAAAGCACATGTACACTGTGTTCCAAATTATTATGCAAAAAGTGTTTAGGAGTGATAAGGGAAGAATTTGTTTGTTTGTCAGTTAAACTCATTGATGGTGATGTGTGTCAGGGCTCTTTATATCACTGTAAGCAATTGCAGACACCTGTGCTAATTAGTTTGGCAGGTGTGTCCAATGAAAGGCAAGACTAATTAAGAAGGCTGTCTCACTGTTATGTTCTGCTACCAGAGCTAAGGAAAGAGAGGAGATCTGTCCCTACGATAGAACTCAGCTGAATCCCTACGATGTAACAGGGGACCTGATCCTGCGATCAGACCTGCTAAAGTCCTAAGCTAGTCTGTACGGAGACCTATAGATGTGGGGATGGAATCCCTACAAGTACTAAGGACTGGGAGGAAAATGGACACCTCCTAACAGAAATAGTAGCAGACAGACGAACAAACAAAATATATAGAACATAGAGGTCCGTAGACCAAGCAAACTAACAGAGTTGGATACAGAGCACAGGCTAGCTAGAAAGTAGTTATACAATGAAGTCCAGCAAAGCCAGAAGGGCGGAGCAGGATTAAATAGGCCAACAAGGTCATGTGACCAGCAAAGGAAAAAACCTAAGAGCAAGGTTCTAACACTCAAATTATTAAGCAGCCTACATTTTCTGCCAAAATGGGAAAGAAAAAGGATGTGTCGGCTGCTGAGAAGCAACAAATTGTGGAGTGTTTAGGTCAAGGCATGACTACAATCAACATTGTGCGATGATCAGGATGAAGTGTCTTGGCAATCAAGAAGTATGTAGCTGATTCACAGTACACACGTGTGCGTGCTGATAAGGGCAAATTGAGGACTCTTTCCTACAGGCAATTACGTCAGGTTGAAAGAGCAGCAGCAAAAAAGCCTTGTCATAGCAGCAGACAAGTTTTTGAAGCTGCTTGTGCCTCCAACGTCCCCCGAACAACAAGATGCAGGGTCCTTCAGAGGTTTGCAGCTGTGTATACGCCATCCTGTCGACCTCCTCTATCCACTTCACACAAGCAGAAACGGCTCCAGTGGGCCAAACATTACATGAAGACTGATTTCAAAACTGTTTTGTTCACGGATGAGTGCCGTGCAGCGCTCGATGGTCCAGATGGATGGAGTGGAGGATGGCTGGTTGATGGACACCCCACGCAAACACGGCTACAGCGCCAACAAGGAGGAGGTGGAGTAATGTTTTGGGCTGGAATCATGGGGAGAGAGATTGTCGGCCCCTTTAGGATCCCTGAAGGCGCTAAAGATGAACTCCATAATGTATGTGGATTTTCTCAAACAGCACTTCCTGCCATGGTTCAAGAAGAAGAACCGTGTATTTCACAGCAAGATCATTTTTCTGCATGATAATGCACCATCTCATGCTGCACATAAAACATCTGCATCTCTGGCTGATATGGGCAGAAAAGGGGACAAACTTATGTTGTGACCCCCATGCTCCCCTGACCTCTACCCCATTCAGAACCTTTGGAGCATCATTAAAAGGAGTGTCTATGATAGCGGGAGGCAGTTCACATCTAAGCAACAGCTCTGGGAGGGTATTCTGTCCTCATGCAAAACAATTGAAGCAGAAACCATCCAAAACCTGACAAATTCAATGGACGAGAGAGTTCAGAAGCTCCTTTCGAACAAGGGGTCCTATGTGAAAATGTAACATCACCTAGAATAAAGTTTTGAGTTGAAAACTGTTTGATTTCAGTTTCTAACAACCTGCTAATGCTTATAATTTCAAAAATTACCATTTTTTTGGTCTTTATTAAAATGAAAAGGTTGATCGAAAAGTTTGGGGGATCTAAGAGTGTGGCAACCCAGTAGTCATGATTACTTCGAATTCTGACAATATGAGGGTCATGCTGCAGGTAGTGCAGCAAGAAGGCACTTATGTGTCTTGCGCATCTCGGAGCCCCAAAATTATTTTCCGGGCTAGATGCAGCTAAAAATTATTATTAATTTTAAATCTGGTGAAGCTTTAGTATAGATGGCCTAATAGGATCAGTGCTGCACACTGCTACAAAGCCCAAATTATTTTCCAGTCAAGATACAGATAAACATGATTAGTAATTTTAAATCTGGTGGAGCTTATTATAGATGGCCTAATAGAATCAGTGCTGCACACTGCTACAAAGCCCAAATTATTTTCCAGCCAAGATACAGATAAACATGATTAGTAATTTGAAAGCTTAAAACGGTTGGTAGGGTGATTTTAACCAATCATCAAGCTTTTACTCTCCCCAGGATGACACAGGGGTAGAAAAGTCGTTTCGGATCCATGATTTGTTCATCTTTATGAACGTGAGTCTGTCTACATTATCAGTGGAGAGCTGCGTGCGCTTATCTGTCAGCACACCACCAGCAGCGCTGAACACACGTTCAGACAGAACGCTTGCTGCGGGGCATGACAAGATCTCCAAGGCGTAAGTGGCTAGCTCCGGCCATTTATCCAGATTGGAAGCCCAAAAAGAGCAAGGGTCCAGTGACACAGTCGTGGCTTCAATGTTTACTTGGAGATACTCTTGTACCATCGTCTCTAGGCGTTGACTATGTGTCAGACTTCTTGTCTCCTGTGGCCTTGCAAAGGATGGGCTAAAAAAGTAGTGAAATGATTCCGCAAAATTGATGTTACCAGCAGATACTGTGGTTCTGTTACTGTTTGAGTGCTGAACACTTGACGGTCCCACGGTTGGCAAGTTGGAACTGTGAGATTCACTACGTGCACCACTGGTATTTTGTGGAAAAGCACATGTAAGATTCTGCAACAGTCTCTGCTGATACTCCTGCATGCGTGCATCCCTTTCTATGGCAGGAATAATTTCTGCAAATTTACTTTTGTACCGGGGATCTAACAGTGTGGCAACCCAGTAGTCAGGATTATTTCTAATTCTCACAATTCGAGGGTCATGTTGCAGGTAGTGCAGCAAGAAGGCACTCGTGTGTTGCGCATCCAGGAGCACCAAGTCCCAGTTGGGTTGGTGGCGAGGTAACAATCATGCTTCCTTCCTCTGTCCTCTCCCCCCAACCTCGCACAGCAGAAATGTGATCAAGGTCTCCCTCATCTGATGAGTCTTCCATCAGTTCGTCCTCCACTTCTTCCTGGGCTCCTGCACCTTCCTCACTAGTTTGGCTGCTACCATGCGCCCTGGTAAAACCATCTCCCCCACCCTCACATGCCTGCCGCCTTGGTGCTGCCGACCGTCTGAACCTTGCAGATGTTAGCCCTTCCGCATACAACTCCTCCTCCTCTACTTCCTCCACCTCCTCTTGTGCCACCACCTGACTCCGAATTCTGTTTAACATGTGCTCCAGCATGTAAATCACCGGAATAGTCATGCTGATAATGGCATCGTCAGCACTAAACATCTTCGTCGCCATTTCAAAACTGTGCAGAAGGGTGCATAGGTCCCTGATCTGAGACCACTCCTCCAGCGTGATTTGCCCCACCTCTGGATCTCGTTGGCCCAGGCTATACGTCAGAACGTATTGCACCAGGGCTTGTCGGTGCTGCCACAGTCGCTGCAACATGTGCAGAGTTGAATTCCACCGGGTAGGTACATCGCATTTTAGCCGGTGAAGTGGCAGGCCCAACGACTTCTGTAGAGATGTAAGTCGCTGAGCTGCGGGATGCGAACGGCGAAAGTGAGCACACAGCGACCGTGCCCTCTGCAGAAGGCCATCTAGTCTGGGATAGTGGGCTAAAAATTGCTGGACAACCAGGTTCAACACGTGAGCCATACAAGGCACGTGTGTGACATTGCCCCGGCGAAGGGCCGCACCCAGGTTTGCAGCATTGTCGCACACAGCCTTCCCTGGTTTCAGGTCCAGTGGAGACAACCATTCATGAAATTGGTTCTCCAGAGCTGACCACAACTCCTCAGCTGTGTGACTCACATTTCCCAGACATTTCAATGTAAAATCCGCCTGATGACGTTGAGCCCTACTGCCAGCATAGTAAGGAGGTGTGCAGGATCCCTTCTGCGCAGTTAGAAAGCTTGTGACATGACCAGACAGGCTTTGGGTGCAGGTGGAAGACCGAGAGGAGGTTGAGGAGGCAGAAGCAGTGGAGGAACTTTGACATAAAGAGGATTGACGCACAACTCGTGGGGACGGCAAGACTTGGACAGCAGCCCCTTGTCCTACTGTCACCATAGTTACCCAGTGCCCAGTCAGCGACATGTAACGCCCCTGTCCATGCCTACTCGTCCAAGTGTCTGTGGTGAAATGCACCCTGTCACACACAGAGTTTCTCAAAGAAGCGGTGATGTGTGCGACATGCTGGTGGAGCGCAGGCACACCTTTCTTTGAGAAGTAGTGCCGACTGGGCATCTGGTACTGGGGCACTGCGACGGACATAAGGTCTCGAAAATCCTCTGTGTCCACCAGGCGGAAAGGCAGCATTTCTGTAGCCAAGAACTTGCAGATGGTGAAATTCAACCTCTTAGCTTTCTCATGGCTAGGAGGAAATGGTCTTTTACTTGTCCACATCTGAGGGACCGAGGGCTGGCTATTGTGCTTAGACGGGGTTGATAAGGGTGTCCCCGGCAAACTGCCGGTCTGTGAGGAAGATGCAGGCGGACATGTTTTGTTGCCTTGATCCAAAGGTGGTGCTATCGATGTCGGACAGCGCTCAACACCAGCTGGTGTTACCACCTCCAAAGAAAATGATGACCTGTCAATCACGCTGGCTGTTGCGGGTAAAGAGGTGGCAGGTCTGCGCCCCAAAACAGGTGTGACTGCTGTCCCCCCAGTCACAGAGGATGAAGAGGCCGCGGATGCACAAGATATGGCAGACGGTGGTTGGCCCGGCCGGCTAGGCCGCATTGTAGCACACTGAGCTTCCCACTGCAACTTATGCTTCATGTCCATGTTCCGGTTCATGCATGAAGTACTCAAACTATGTATTTTTTGGCCTCTACTTAGCTTTTGCTGACAAATGTTACAGATAACACGAGTTGGGTCATCTTTATCGATCTGAAAAAATGCCCAGGCTATGCAAGGCTTAGCACCCATGCGACCTGAAGAGCCACCACGACTTGTGGTGAGAGGCAGAGTTGTGTTTGAGGATGCAGTTGTTGACGTGCTTCCAGTACTACGTCTCTGTCCAGGAAGGCGCAACCTGACCTCGTCGTCACTAGCATCTTCCTCCACCTCCTCTGCTGACCTCATCTCTTGGCTGACTGTGGGTTGACAGTAAGTGGGATCTCCAACCTCATCATCATCACCCTGTGCGTTATCACACCCGTCGTCCTCAGAGCCAACCTGTTCCTGCCCTGACAAAAAACTAAAGTTGTCGCTCCAATCAGGTATTTGAGTCTTATCATCGTCTTCCTCATTGTCTCCACCAACAGGAGTTACAGTTTGGGAATGAGGGTCTACATTATGGTCAGAACCTTCTGCGTCTGGTCCTGGATCCGACTCATAAAGATTCTGGGCATCAGTGCAGATCATTTCCTCGTCTGGATTCACAGAAGCACTGGAGTCGACCTCTGATTCCCAGGCTATAGTATGAGTAAACAGCTCTGCAGACTCAACCATCTGTTCTACCTCATACTCAGACGGGCAGCTGGAGATTTGGGAGCTGTGAGGAAGCAAGTGCGATTGGGGTGACACCTTTGAGGACTGGAGTATTTGTGATGTTGAAGTTGATGTGGAGGAGAGCCCACTTAAAGGAGCACTTGATATCCGTTGAAGCACCTGCTGTTTTTGTGCCTCATCTGGAATTTGTAGCGATTGGCGTGGCCGTAAGAAAGGGATCTTATCACATTGTCCGCTAAAAGAAGTAGACATTTTAGTTTGGCTGGAAGATGGTCTTTCTTCTGCAGATGTTACTGTTGCTTTAACACCTACCCCACGGACACAACCTTTTTTCCCCTTCTCAACACGCCTATTCCCCTTTACACCAGCAGCAGGCCTTTTTCCACTCATTTTGGTGGTTAACTAAATAACAACTCTGGAGTTGTTTGCACAAAAAAACAATGGATGGGAACCGAGCAGAGCTGAGTGGCCAAACTGTGATATTAGGCCAAAACTATTGGCTGGGTTAGATGCAGAAAAAAATTATATTCAATTTGCAACCTGATGGAGGTCAGTATAGATGGACAAATAGAGAAAGTCCCACACACTGCTAGAAGGCCAAATATTTTTTCAGAGGTAGATGCAGAAAAAAATATATTCAGTTTGCAACCTGATGGAGGTCTGTATAGATGGATTAATAGAACAAGTCCCACACACAGCTAGAAGCCCAATATTTTTTCAGAGGTAGATGGAGAAAAAAATATATTCAGTTTGCAACCTGATGGAGGTCAGTATAGATGGACAAATACAACAAGTCCCACACACAGCTAGAAGCCCAATATTTTTTCAGAGGTAGATGCAGAAAAAAATATATTCAGTTTGCAACCTGATGGAGGTCTGTATAGATGGATTAATAGAACAAGTCCCACACACAGCTAGAAGCCTAATATTTTTTCAGAGGTAGATGCAGAAAAAAATATATTCAGTTTGCAACCTGATGGAGGTCAGTATAGATGGACTAATACAACAAGTCCCACACACAGCTAGAAGCCCAATATTTTTTCAGAGGTAGATGCAGAAAAAAATATATTCAGTTTGCAACCTGATGGAGGTCTGTATAGATGGATTAATACAACAAGTCCCACACACAGCTAGAAGCCCAATATTTTTTCAGAGGTAGATGCAGAAAAAAATATATTCAGTTTGCAACCTGATGGAGGTCTGTATAGATGGATTAATAGAACAAGTCCCACACACAACTAGAAGCCCAATATTTTTTCAGAGGTAGATGCAGAAAAAAATATATTCAGTTTGCAACCTGATGGAGGTCAGTATAGATGGACTAATACAACAAGTCCCACACACAGCTAGAAGCCCAATATTTTTTCAGAGGTAGATGCAGAAAAAAATATATTCAGTTTGCAACCTGATGGAGGTCAGTATAGATGGACTAATAGAATGATACTATGCCCAAAAGATTTTACTTCACTAGGTGCAGTAAAAAAATTGGTATTCTATACACAGGTGGTATATCTTGCAACACAGATAGGCTACTCCACTGACTAACACACTCTGCAATAGGCCAAAAAGGATTAGCTTTGCTAGATTCAGCAAAATGCTGTGAAAAAAACTTGCACAGCACTGGCACAGACCTGCCTGGCAAAAACTGATAGGAACTGATGTAACCTAGTCCTGAAAGGGACTCCAACTACAATTAGTCTTTACTCCCACAATCTATCTATTTAAGAGCACAGACCTGCCTGATAAAAGTCGTAGGAACTGCTGTAACCTAGTCCTTAAAGGGACTGCAATCACAACTATTCCCTACTCCCAAGCTATCTGTAGATTTGTGCGAAAATTGGCTTGAAATTAACAAGGTATAGCGCACACAGCAACAGCGGTGCCGTCTAACACGCAGCTGCAGCAGTGAGAAAATGGTGGCGACGTGGAAAATGGCTTGGTCTTATAGGGCAAGGACATGTGACATACACTGCCAATGACACATGCCCTTCCTTGTGTGAAAAAAAGCACTTCGCTCCGTGTGTGCGCTGTTGATAGGCTGACAGATTGCACCTCCCCACTGTAAATGCGGGAAAGAGAAAAAAAAATGGAGATCTTCATTGTTCCTGCAGAGATCCATCCCCTGCCCCTCCCCCCACCCCGCTGTACACTCAAACTGCGTATTAACATTAATTTTCATCATTACTGAGAAAAAATCCAGCTATGATTTTGGTGCACGAACAGTTATCGAACATAACCTCGAACAGCCGAATTTTTCTCAAATTGTTCGTGTTCGCCGAACGGCTCGAACACCGCCCAAAACAGCTCGAATTTGAGATTGGCGAACAGTTCGAGTAGAACAACGCTCATTTCTAGTTGCTACAGAGGTATTGCACCTCACCCAGAGGTGTGATATCTCACTCTCAGGTAAGGATGGAGTGTGGATCAGGACCCGACACCTGCATGCATTACACCACATTGCCGTGGGGCAGGGCGACCAATATGCCTCTGAGATGGGCACGACAGTCCCTGTCCCTGGCTGGAGTGGGGGGAGGGAACACTGAGGAAGGGGAACCCTGTAGTGCAGGAGCAGGGAGGAAGCAGTTCCTGGGTGCATTGAGAAGGGAGTATAAAAGGTGGGCACCATCTTAGTTCAGTGCAGAGAAGTCTGAGCAGAAGTGGCAGGGAGCAGGGGCTCTGCATGAGCTCTGCTCCGGAGGCGGGCCTAGTAACAGAGGCCCAGGCCTGGAAGAGGGAGAAGGAAGGAAGAGGAGCGGAGAAGGCTCCAAGAACGAGGAATGAAGGGATCCCAGGGGTGCGGACGGGCGAGTCGCCACCGCACGCCCGAATCCACCTGCGTGGAGGGGTCAGGCCAAAGAGGGAGACCGGTTCCCGAAACTAATGGAGGCAGGAAACGACCCTCAGCTAGAAACCGGAGGCTGTGACATTTTATGTGGCGCAGCCCCTCGCTACACCCGCTAGCAAGGCACCACATAGGGTCAGGGAAACTGGCGCCAAGTTTACCAAGAGGAGGCCCGAGGCAGCCGGACAGAAGGGTTGGTAAGAAAGGCCAGACAAAGGACACACAAAGGGGGTCCTGTGAAGCACTCCAAAGTTATCTGGGAGTTGTCTGAGCCCCTCACCTGGTGAGCACAGTGCGACGTGGGCAGCCGTTACCTGCAGACGTGGTCTGGATAATAAGAACTGTGAGTAAAGGCCCTGGACTGCATCACTGACTCCATGTCGTTACTGCTGCTGCCCTGCACCATCACCCCCATCCTCCGCATACAGTGCCCTGAGGCTATACTCCTCCCGTGGGGAGTTATGCTACGCTCTGCTGCACCCACAACACCAGCCTCAGCGGTCTGCCCTGCAGCGGCGGTTCACTCTGACCGCAATCCACGGGTGGCGTAGTCGGACATTTAAACATCAAAACCACATAAATAGTTCCACCACTGGTTTGACCACCCTGAGCCACGGAACCCGGTCGCCGCCACGAAGACTACAACCACCAGCATCCACCAAAAAGGGTCCGGCTCCGGGTGTCCCAAGGCCCAGGGGGTGCATCAGAACATTTTCATCACCTTTCACAATCACCAATGGGACAAGGCAGGGATGTCCTCTGTCCCCTCTGTTATACATTCTAGTGACGGAGCACCTGCTCTCATCAATTCGCCATAACCCCAATATTAGGTGGATTGAGGTGGGAGGCACCGAGTACAAGTGCTCTCTATTTGTTGATGATGTCCTAGTATATATCACTCAATCACATATATCCATCCATGCTGTTATGGCTGAAATAGATCACTTTGTTACATGGTCAAATTTTAAAATCAATGCAGCGAAGTCTGAGGCCCTCGATGTCTCCCTCCCCAAATCCATATAGGATTCCATCCAGTCCAACTTTCCCTTTGCCTGGCCCTCACAGGGTATCAAATACTTAGGAATTCCTATTCATAGAGACCTCTTCCATCTATGTTATCTTAATTTTGGGCCCTTTATTGAACAACTCCATACAGACCACGGTTGGCAATTTAGAACTGTAAGATTCACTACGTGAACCACTGGTGTTTTGTGGAAAAGCACATGTACACTGTGTTCC
This sequence comes from Phyllobates terribilis, assembly GCF_046119375.1. Taxonomy (NCBI): domain Eukaryota; kingdom Metazoa; phylum Chordata; class Amphibia; order Anura; family Dendrobatidae; genus Phyllobates; species Phyllobates terribilis. The sequence continues at coordinate 275,528,823 of NW_027362765.1, forward strand.
AAATTATTATGCAAAAAGTGTTTAGGAGTGATAAGGGAAGAATTTGTTTGTTTGTCAGTTAAACTCATTGATGGTGATGTGTGTCAGGGCTCTTTATATCACTGTAAGCAATTGCAGACACCTGTGCTAATTAGTTTGGCAGGTGTGTCCAATGAAAGGCAAGAATACTTAAGAAGGCTGTCTCACATTATTAAGCAGCCTACATTTTCTGCCAAAATGGGAAAGAAAAAGGATGTGTCGGCTGCTGAGAAGCAACAAATTGTGGAGTGTTTAGGTCAAGGCATGACTACAATCAACATTGTGCGATGATCAGGATGAAGTGTCTTGGCAATCAAGAAGTATGTAGCTGATTCACAGTACACACGTGTGCGTGCTGATAAGGGCAAATTGAGGACTCTTTCCTACAGGCAATTACGTCAGGTTAAAAGAGCAGCGGCAAAAAAGCCTTGTCATAGCAGCAGACAAGTTTTTGAAGCTGCTGGTGCCTCCAACGTCCCCCGAACAACAAGATGCAGGGTCCTTCAGAGGTTTGCAGCTGTGCATACGCCATCCTGTCGACCTCCTCTATCCACTTCACACAAGCAGAAACGGCTCCAGTGGGCCAAACATTACATGAAGACTGATTTCAAAACTGTTTTGTTCACGGATGAGTGCCGTGCAACGCTCGATGGTCCAGATGGATGGAGTGGAGGATGGCTGGTTGATGGACACCCCACGCAAACACTGCTACAGCGCCAACAAGGAGAAGGTGGAGTAATGTTTTGGGCTGGAATCATGGGGAGAGAGATTGTCGGCCCCTTTAGGATCCCTGAAGGCGCTAAAGATGAACTCCATAATGTATGTGGATTTTCTCAAACAGCACTTCCTGCCATGGTTCAAGAAGAAGAACCGTGTATTTCACAGCAAGATCATTTTTTTGCATGATAATGCACCATCTCATGCTGCACATAAAACATCTGCATCTCTGGCTGATATGGGCATAAAAGGGGAAAAACTTATGGTGTGACCCCCATGCTCCCCTGACCTCTACCCCATTCAGAACCTCTGGAGCATCATCAAAAGGAGTGTCTATGATGGCGGGAGGCAGTTCACATCTAAGCAACAGCTCTGGGAGGGTATTCTGTCCTCATGCAAAACAATTGAAGCAGAAACCATCCAAAACCTGACAAATTCAATGGACGAGAGAGTTCAGAAGCTCCTTTCGAACAAGGGGTCCTATGTGAAAATGTAACATCACCTAGAATAAAGTTTTGAGTTGAAAACTGTTTGATTTCAGTTTCTAATAACCTGCTAATGCTTATAATTTCAAAAATGACCATTTTTTTGGTCTTTATTAAAATGAAAAGGTTGATCGAAAAGTTTGGGGGATCTAAGAGTGTGGCAACCCAGTAGTCATGATTAATTCGAATTCTGACAATATGAGGGTCATGTTGCAGGTAGTGCAGCAAGAAGGCACTTATGTGTCTTGCGCATCTCGGAGCCCCAAAATTATTTTCCGGGCTAGATGCAGCTAAAAATTATTATTAATTTTAAATCTGGTGGAGCTTAGTATAGATGGCCTAATAGGATCAGTGCTGCACACTTCTACAAAGCCCAAATTGTTTTCCAGTCAAGATACAGATAAACATGATTAGTAATTTTAAATCTGGTGGAGCTTATTATAGATGGCCTAATAGAATCAGTGCTGCACACTGCTACGAAGCCCAAATTATTTTCCAGCCAAGATACAGATAAACATGATTAGTAATTTGAAAGCTTAAAACGGTTGGTAGGGTGATTTTAACCAATCATCAAGCTTTTACTCTCCCCAGGATGACACAGGGGTAGAAAAGTCGTTTCGGATCCATGATTTGTTCATCTTTATGAACGTGAGTCTGTCTACATTATCAGTGGAGAGCTGCGTGCGCTTATCTGTCAGCACACCACCAGCAGCGCTGAACACACGTTCAGACAGAACGCTGGCTGCGGTGCATGACAAGATCTCCAAGGCATACGTGGCTAGCTCCGGCCATTTATCCAGATTGGAAGCCCAAAAAGAGCAAGGGTCCAGTGACACAGTCGTGGCTTCAATGTTTACTTGGAGATACTCCTGTACCATCGTCTCTAGGCGTTGACTATGTGTCAGACTTCTTGTCTCCTGTGGCCTTGCAAAGGATGGGCTAAAAAAGTGGTGAAATGATTCCGCAAAATTGATGTTACCAGCAGATACTGTGGTTCTGTTACGGTTTGAGTGCTGAACACTTGACGGTCCCACGGTTGGCAAGTTGGAACTGTGAGATTCACTACGTGCACCACTGGTGTTTTGTGGAAAAGCACATGTAAGATTCTGCAACAGTCTCTGCTGATACTCCTGCATGCGTGCATCCCTTTCTATGGCAGGAATAATTTCTGCAAATTTACTTTTGTACCGGGGATCTAACAGTGTGGCAACCCAGTAGTCAGGATTATTTCTAATTCTCACAATTCGAGGGTCATGTTGCAGGTAGTGCAGCAAGAAGGCACTCATGTGTGTTGCGCATCCAGGAGCACCAAGTCCCTGTTGTGTTGGTGGCGAGGTAACAATCATGCTTCCTTCCTCTGTCCTCTCCCCCCAACCTCGCACAACAGAAATGTGATCAAGGTCTCCCTCATCTGATGAGTCTTCCATCAGTTCGTCCTCCACTTCTTCCTGGGCTCCTGCACCTTCCTCACTAGTTTGGCAGCTACCATGCGCCCTCGTAAAACCATCTCCCCCACCCTCACATGCCTGCCGCCTTGGTGCTGCCGACCGTCTGGACCTTGCAGATGTTAGCCCTCCCGCATACAACTCCTCCTCCTCTACTTCCTCCACCTCCTCTTGTGCCACCACCTGACTCCGAATTCTGTTTAACATGTGCTCCAGCATGTAAATCACCGGAATAGTCATGCTGATAATGGCATCGTCAGCACTAAACATCTTCGTCGCCATTTCAAAACTGTGCAGAAGGGTGCATAGGTCCCTGATCTGAGACCACTCCTCCAGCGTGATTTGCCCCACCTCTGGATCTCGTTGGCCCAGGCTATACGTCAGAACGTATTGCACCAGGGCTTGTCGGTGCTGCCACAGTCGCTGCAACATGTGCAGAGTTGAATTCCACTGGGTAGGCACATCGCATTTTAGCCGGTGAAGTGGCAGGCCCAACGACTTCTGTAGAGATGTAAGTCGCTGAGCTGCGGGATGCGAACGGCGGAAGAGAGCACACAGCGACCGTGCCCTCTGCAGAAGGCCATCTAGTCTGGGATAGTGGGCTAAAAATTGCTGGACAACCAGGTTCAACACGTGAGCCATACAAGGCACATGTGTGACATTGCCCCGACGAAGGGCCGCACCCAGGTTTGCAGCATTGTCGCACACGGCCTTCCCTGGTTTCAGGTCCAGTGGAGACAACCATTCATGAAATTGGTTCTCCAGAGCTGACCACAACTCCTCAGCTGTGTGACTCACATTTCCCAGACATTTCAAAGTAAAAACCGCCTGATGACGTTGAGCCCTACTGCCAGCATAGTAAGGAGGTGTGCAGGATCCCTTCTGCGCAGTTAGAAAGCTTGTGGCATGACTAGACAGGCTTTGGGTGCAGGTGCAAGACCGAGAGGAGGTTGAGGAGGCAGAAGCAGTGGAGGAACTTTGACATAAAGAGGATTGACGCACAACTCGTGGGGACGGCAAGACTTGGACAGCAGCCCCTTGTCCTGCTGTCACCATAGTTACCCAGTGCCCAGTCAGCGACATGTAACGCCCCTGTCCATGCCTACTCGTCCAAGTGTCTGTGGTGAAATGCACCCTGTCACACACAGAGTTTCTCAAAGAAGCGGTGATGTTGTGTGCGACATGCTGGTGGAGCGCAGGCACACCTTTCTTTGAGAAGTAGTGCCGACTGGGCATCTGGTACTGGGGCACTGCGACGGACATAAGGTCTCGAAAATCCTCTGTGTCCACCAGGCGGAAAGGCAGCATTTCTGTAGCCAAGAGCTTGCAGATGGTGAAATTCAACCTCTTAGCTTTCTCATGGCTAGGAGGAAATGGTCTTTTACTTGTCCACATCTGAGGGACCGAGGGCTGGCTATTGTGCTTAGACGGGGTTGATAAGGGTGTCCCCGGCAAACTGCCGGTCTGTGAGGAAGATGCAGGCGGACATGTTAGGTTGCCTTGATCCAAAGGTGGTGCTATCGATGTCGGACAGCGCTCAACACCAGCTGGTGTTACCACCTCCAAAGAAAATGATGACCTGCCAATCACGCTGGCTGTTGCGGGTAAAGAGGTGGCAGGTCTGCGCCCCAAAACAGGTGTGACTGCTGTCCCCCAGTCACAGAGGATGAAGAGGCCGCGGATGCACAAGATATGGCAGACGGTGGTTGGCCCGGCCGGCTAGGCCGCATTGTAGCACACTGAGCTTCCCACTGCAACTTATGCTTCATGTCCAAGTGCCGGTTCATACATGAAGTACTCAAACTATGTATTTTTTGGCCTCTACTTAGCTTTTGCTGACAAATGTTACAGATAACACGAGTTGGGTCATCTTTATCGATCTGAAAAAATGCCCAGGCTATGCAAGGCTTAGCACCCATGCGACCTGAAGAGCCACCACGACTTGTGGTGAGAGGCAGAGTTTTGTTTGAGGATGCTGTTGTTGACGTGCTTCCAGTACTATGTCTCTGTCCAGGAAGGCGCAACCTGACCTCGTCGTCACTAGCATCTTCCTCCACCTCCTCTGCTGACCTCATCTCTTGGCTGACTCTGGGTTGACAGTAAGTGGGATCTCCAACCTCATCATCATCACCCTGTGCGTTATCACACCCGTCGTCCTCAGAGCCAACCTGTTCCTGCCCTGACAAAAAACTAAAGTTGTCGCTCCAATCAGGTATTTGAGTCTCATCATCGTCTTCCTCATTGTCTCCACCAACAGGAGTTACAGTTTGGGAATGAGGGTCTACATTATGGTCAGAACCTTCTGCGTCTGGTCCTGGATCCGACTCATAAAGATTCTGGGCATCAGTGCAGATCATTTCCTCGTCTGGATTCACAGAAGCGCTGGAGTTGACCTCTGATTCCCAGGCTATAGTATGAGTAAACAGCTCTGCAGACTCAACCATCTGTTCTACCTCATACTCAGACGGGCAGCTGGAGATTTGGGAGCTGTGAGGAAGCAAGTGCGATTGGGGTGACACCTTTGAGGACTGGAGTATTTGTGATGTTGAAGTTGATGTGGAGGAGAGCCCACTTAAAGGAGCACTTGATATCCGTTGAAGCACCTGCTGTTTTTGTGCCTCATCTGGAATTTGTAGCGATTGGCGTGGCCGTAAGAAAGGGATCTTATCACATTGTCCGCTAAAAGAAGTAGACATTTTAGTTTGGCTGGAAGATGGTCTTTCTTCTGCAGATGTTACTGTTGCTTTAACACCTACCCCACGGACACAACCTTTTTTCCCCTTCCCAACATGCCTATTCCCCTTTCCACCAGCAGCAGGCCTTTTTCCACTCATTTTGGTGGTTAACTAATTCACAACTCTGGAGTTGTTTGCACAAAAAAACAATGGATGGGAACCGAGCAGAGCTGAGTGGCCAAACTGTGGTATTAGGCCAAAACTATTATCTGGGTTAGATGCATAAAAAAATTATATTCAATTTGCAACCTGATGGCGGTCAGTATAGATGGACTAATAGAACAAGTCCCACACACAGCTAGAAGCCCAAATATTTTTTCAGAGGTAGATGCAGAAAAAAATTGTATTCAGTTTGCAACCTGTTGGAGGTCAGTATAGATGGACTAATAGAACAAGTCCTACACACAGCTAGAAGCCCAAATATTTTTTCAGAGGTAGATGCAGAAAAAAAATATATTCAGTTTGCAACCTGATGGAGGTCAGTATAGATGGACTAATAAAGAAAGTCCCACACACTGCTAGAAGGCCAAATATTTTTTCAGAGCTAGATGCAGATATAAATTATTTTTAATTTGCAACCTGATGGAGGTCAGTATAGATGTACTAATAGAGAAAGTCCCACACACTGCTAGAAGGCCAAATATTTTTTCAGAGCTAGATGCAGAAAAAAATTATATTCAGTTTGCAACCTGATGGAGGTCAGTATAGATGGACTAATAGAACAAGTCCCACACACAGCTAGAAGGCCAAATATTTTTTCAGAGGTAGATGCAGATAAAAATTATTTTTAATTTGCAGCCTGATGGAGGTCAGTATAGATGGACTAATAGAGAAAGTCCCACACACTGCTAGAAGGCCAAATATTTTTTCAGAGCTAGATGCAGACAAAAAATTATTTTTAATTTGCTACCTGATGGAGGTCAGTATAGATGGACTAATAGAGAAAGTCCCACACACTGCTAGAAGGACAAATATTTTTTCAGAGCTAGATGCAGAAAAAAATTATATTCAGTTTGCAACCTGATGGAGGTCAGTATAGATGGACTAATAGAACAAGTCCCACACACAGCTAGAAGGCCAAATATTTTTTCAGAGGTAGATGCAGATAAAAATTATTTTTAATTTGCAGCCTGATGGAGGTCAGTATAGATGGACTAATAGAGAAAGTCCCACACACTGCTAGAAGGCCAAATATTTTTTCAGAGCTAGATGCAGACAAAAAAATTATTTTTAATTTGCAACCTGATGGAGGTCAGTATAGATGGACTAATAGAGAAAGTCCCACACACTGCTAGAAGGCCAAATATTTTTTCAGAGCTAGATGCAGACAAAAAATTATTTTGAATTTGCAGCGTGATGGAAGTAAGTATAGATGGACTAATAGAGAAAGTCCCACACACTGCTAGAAGCCCAATATTTTTTCAGAGGTAGATGCAGAAAAAAAATATATTCAGTTTGCAACCTGATGGAGGTCAGTATAGATGAACTAATAGAGAAAGTCCCACACACTGCTAGAAGGCCAAATATTTTTTCAGAGCTAGATGCAGATAAAAATTATATTTAATTTGCAACCTGATGGAGGTCAGTATAGATGGACTAATAGAGAAAGTCCCACACACTGCTAGAAGGCCAAATATTTTTTCAGAGCTAGATGCAGGAAAAAATTATATTCAGTTTGCAACCTGATGGAGGTCAGTATAGATGGACTAATAGAACAAGTCCCACACACAGCTAGAAGCCCAAATATTTTTTCAGAGGTAGATGCAGAAAAAAATTATATTCAGTATGCAACCTGATGGAGGTCTGTATAGATGGATTAATAGAACAAGTCCCACACACAGCTAGAAGCCCAATATTTTTTCAGAGGTAGATGCAGAAAAAAATATATTCAGTTTGCAACCTGATGGAGGTCAGTATAGATGGACTAATAGAGAAAGTCCCACACACTGCTAGAAGACCAAATATTTTTTCAGAGCTAGATGCAGATAAAAATTATTTTTAATTTGCAACCTGATGGAGGTCAGTATAGATGGACTAATAGAGAAAGTCCCACACACTGCTAGAAGACCAAATATTTTTTCAGAGCTATATGCAGAAAAAAATTATTTTTAATTTGCAACCTGATGGAGGTCAGTATAGATGGACTAATAGAGAAACCAGGGGAGGAGTCCTGAGGAGATAATTTGCATATTCCCACTGCATTTTGGGGTAAGTGAAGAGTCTCCGCGAGCTCAAAGAACACTGGATTTTGGCTGTTGGAGCTGAAAAGAGGACATCGGTAAACCAGGGGAGGAGTCCTGAGGAGATAATTTGCATATTCCCACTGCATTTTGGGGTAAGTGAAGAGTCTCCGCGGGCTCAAAGAACACTGGATTTTGGCTGTTGGAGCTGAAAAGAGGACATCGGTAAACCGCGCGCCGGAAGGCGCGCGCATTTTGAAGCTTTTTTTTTAAGCTTTTTTCACTGTTTTCAGAACATTAACAATAAGAACATGGAAGAGTCCAGGAGCCATTTGTTGAGCTGCATATCCTGCTACATGTTCACAGACTTGCCAGTGGAAAAGCCAAACTTCACATGCCAGAAATGCAAGCTTGTGTCCCTGTTGGAGGAAAAGTTGCGAAATCTAGAAGAGAGGTTAACTACCATGAAAATCATTAAGGAAGGTGAAGAGTTCTTAGACAGAGCAGAATTATCTCTTCATGATTCAGAAAGAGAAGAAATTCGAACTGCACCTGAGGAAACAGAGGAATGGAAGTATGTGACCCACAGAAGCAGGAGGATCGAGAGGCAGTCAGCACCCATACTGCTCAGGAACCAGTACCAGGCTCTCTCCCAGGAGCACCATGAAGAAATACAGCAAGATAAGACTTTGCCAGCAATGAATAACCTTGTAAGCCCTCAAAATCCTCCTGGATGGAGAAAGAAGAATGTTGTGAAGAAAAAACGGAGAGTGGTGGTCATGGGGGATTCCCTGTTAAGAGGAACAGAGGCCGCTATCTGCAGACCAGACATAACCTCAAGAGAAATGTGCTGTCTTCCAGGAGCAAAAATTAAAGATGTGTCTGACAGGATATCAAGACTCTTCAGACCTACAGATCACTACCCATTCCTGCTAATACATGTGGGGACAAATGACACCGCAAGAAAGGACCTGGAAACCATCTGCAGTGACTTTGAAGACTTAGGCAAGAAAGTGAAAGAATTGGGTGCGCAGGTGGTCTTCTCATCCATCCTCCCAGTGGATGGCCATGGAACAATGAGGTGGAATAAGATTCTACAGGTGAACAACTGGCTACGTTGATGGTTGCCGTCAACAAGGATTTGGATTTCTGGATCACGGAATGAATTACCTATACAATGGACTACTTGCTAGAGATGGGGTGCACCTTACAAAGACTGGAAAACATGTATTTGGAAGTCGCCAATGTGGGAAGGGAAGCAAAAGGCCAGAAAAAGCCATACAGCTGACAAATACTATTGAGATCTCTGCTACTGGAAGTGGAAAGGAAGAACAAAGACAAAACAATTTAAATAATAAAAATATGGGAGGAAGAGAAACCAATCACAAACTAAAATGTTTTTATACAAATGCACAAAGCATGGGCAACAAACAAGGAGAATTGGAACTACTAATGCAGGAAAAGAAATATGATGTCTTTGGAATCACTGAAACTTGGTGGGATGATACACATGATTAGAATAAAAGGCTAAAAGGATACAACTTATTTGCAAGAAACAGACTTGATAAACGAGGAGGAGGTGTCGCATTGTATGTTAGAAAAGCGTATATCTGCACAGAGATTGAAGCTTCAGAGACTGGGAGTTCTGTGGAACTGTTTGGGTAAGAATACAAGGAGAGAACAACGGAAAGGACACCATTGTAGGCATTTACTACAGGCCACCTGGGCAAGCTGAAGATATGGATGAACTCTTTATGTATCAAATGACCAAGTTCTCAAAAAAATATGACGTAGTGGTCATGGGAGATTTCAACTATCCAGACATTTGTTGGGAATCTCTCTCAAGTAAAACTAACAGGTCAAGCAAATTCTTATCCTCTCTTGCTGACAACTTTATCTTCCAAAAAGTAGGGGAGAATACAAGGGGATCTGCTACTTTGGATCTAATCCTTATAAACAGGGATGAAATGGTTGAGGAGGTAAAGGTGGCTGGGACCCTAGGAGGCAGCGATCATGCTATTATAGAATTTTCGATAACTAGAGGAGGAAGACATGTGAAGACTCAAACTTCAAGGTTAGATTTTAGAAAGGCAGATTTTAAGAGACTCAGAAAGAGAATAGGAGGGATCCAATGGCTGGATGTCCTTAAGGACAGAAATGTCCAGGAAGGATGGGAAATTTTTAAAAATGAGATTCTCAAAGCACAATCGTTAACAATCCCGAAAAGTAGGAAGAATGGGAAGCATTTAAGGAAACCAGGATGGATGAACACAGAACTTAAACACATGCTAAAAAGAAAGAAAGAAATGTTTATTAAATGGAAAGAGGGAGGCATATCTAAAGAAGATTATAATGCAGTCTGCAGATCCTGTAGGGCACGTATCAGGTTAGCTAAAGCTGACAATGAATTATGGCTTGCAAGATATGTCAAAAGCAACAAAAAAGGATTTTGGGGGTATGTCAAAAGTAAAAGAAAAGTCAAAGATGCTATAGGATTTTTACAGGATGAAAATGGAGAAATGGTAAGAGAGGATGTTGAGAAGGCCGAACTTTTTAATTCCTATTTTGCATCTGTTTTCTCTCAGAAAGAAAATGTATCATCAACTGATCTTCACTGTCGTTTTAAAGGAATAGAAGAATCCAAGTTATCTGTAAACAGAAAGATTGTGAGGGAATATTTAGCTAACATAAATGAGTTCAAGTCTCTAGGTCCAGATGAATTACACCCCAGAGTACTGAAAGAGATCATAGAAGAAATTTTAGAACCACTCTCCATAATCTTTGAAAATTCTTGGAGAACAGGAGAAGTCCCAGAAGACTGGAGAAGAGCAAATGTTGTTCCTATCTTCAAAAAGGGGAAGAAGGTGGACCCAGGGAACTATAGGCCGGTGAGTCTGACTTCTATACCAGGAAAGATCTTTGAACAAATTATTAAACAACATATATGTAAGTACATGGATAAGAATGAAGTGATTAACCAGAGTCAGCATGGGTTTGTAACTAACAAGTCATGTCAGACTAACTTAATTTCCTTCTATGACAGAATCACTGACTGGGTGGATCAGGGAAATGCTGTAGATATAGTATATCTTGACTTCAGCAAAGCATTTGACAAAGTATCTCACACCATCCTTATTGAAAAAATGACCAAGTATGCAATGGACCAGGCAACTGTTAGGTGGATTCATAACTGGCTTAGTGATCGGACTCAAAGGGTGGTTGTAAATGGCTTCACATCCAGCTGGATGAATGTCTCAAGTGGGGTACCACAGGGCTCCGTCCTGGGACCTGTATTGTTCAACATCTTTATCAATGATTTAGATGAAGGAATTGAGGGTAAACTGATTAAATTTGCTGATGACACAAAGCTAGGAGGGATAGCTAATACTAGAGAAGAGAGAGAGAGGATTCAAAAAGACCTAAATAAACTGGAGCAGTGGGCAGCAACCAACAGAATGGTTTTTAACAGGGAAAAATGCAAAGTACTACATCTGGGCAATAAAAATGAAAAAAGCATATACAGAATGGGAGGAATAGAGCTAAGCAATAGTACATGTGAAAAAGACTTAGGTATACTAATAGATCATAGACTGAACATGAGTCAACAGTGTGATGCAGCAGCAAAAAAGGCAAATACAATTCTGGGATGTATTAACAGAAGCATACAGTCTAGATCACGTGAAGTCATTTTCGGACTTTACTCCTCTTTGGTCAGACCTCATCTGGATTACTGTGTACAGTTTTGGGCACCACATTTTAAAAAAGACATAGACAAACTGGAGCAAGTTCAGAGAAGAGCGACCAGAATGGTGACTGGTCTGCAAACCATGTCCTATGAGGAACGGTTGCAGGATTTGGGAATGTTTAGCTTGCAAAAAAGAAGACTGAGAGGAGACTTAATAGCTGTCTACAAATATGTCAAGGGCTGTCACATTGTAGAAGGATCATCTTTATTCTCATTTGCACAAGGAAAGACTAGAAGCAATGGGATGAAACTAAATGGGAGGAGACACAGATTAGATATTAGGAAAAACTTTTTGACAGTGAGGGTGATCAATGAGTGGAACAGGCTGCCACGAGAGGTGGTGAGTTCCCCTTCAATGGACGTCTTCAAACAAAGGCTGGACAGACATCTGTTTGAGATGATTTAGTGAATCCTGCTTTGAGCAGGGGGTTGGACCAGATGACCCAGGAGGTCCCTTCCAACTCTACATTCTATGATTCTATGATTCTATGATTCCCACACACTGCTAGAAGGCCAAATACTTTTTCAGAGCTAGATGCAGATATAAATTATTTTTAATTTGCAACCTGATGGAGGTCAGTATAGATGGACTAATAGAGAAAGTCCCACACACTGCTAGAAGGCCAAATATTTTTTCAGAGCTAGATGCAGAAAAAAATTATATTCAGTTTGCAACCTGATGGAGGTCAGTATAGATGGACTAATAGAACAAGTCCCACACACAGCTAGAAGGGCAAATATTTTTTCAGAGGTAGATGCAGATAAAAATTATTTTTAATTTGCAGCCTGATGGAGGTCAGTATAGATGGACTAATAGAGAAAGTCCCACACACTGCTAGAAGGCCAAATATTTTTTCAGAGCTAGATGCAGACAAAAAAATTATTTTTAATTTGCAACCTGATGGAGGTCAGTATAGATGGACTAATAGAGAAAGTCCCACACACTGCTAGAAGGCCAAATATTTTTTCAGAGCTAGATGCAGAAAAAAATTATTTTTAATTTGCAACCTGATGGAGGTCAGTATAAGAAGGCCAAATATTTTTTCAGAGCTAGATGCAGAAAAAAATTATTTTTAATTTGCAACCTGATGGAGGTCAGTATAGATGGACTAATAGAGAAAGTCCCACACACTGCTAGAAGGCCAAATATTTTTTCAGAGCTAGATGCAGATAAAAATTATTTTTAATTTGCAACCTGATGGAGGTCAGTATAGATGGACTAATAGAGAAAGTCCCACACACTGCTAGAAGGCCAAATATTTTTTCAGAGCTAGATGCAGAAAAAAATTATATTCAGTTTGCAACCTGATGGACGTCAGTATAGATGGACTAATAGAACAAGTCCCACACACTGCTAGAAGGCCAAATATTTTTTCAGAGCTAGATGCAGACAAAAAATTATTTTGAATTTGCAGCGTGATGGAGGTCAGTATAGATGGACTAATAGAACAAGTCCCACACACTGCTAGAAGGCCAAATATTTTTTCAGAGCTAGATGCAGAAAAAAATTATATTCAGTTTGCAACCTGATGGAGGTCAGTATAGATGGACTAATAGAACATGTCCCACACACTGCTAGAAGCCCAAATATTTTTTCAGAGCTAGATGCAGAAAAAAATTATATTCAATTTGCAACCTGATGGAGGTCAGTATAGATGCAGTAATAGCATCATTCTATGCCCAAAAGATTTTACTTCACTAGGTGCAGTAAAAAAATTGGTATTCTATACACAGGTGGTATATCTTGCAACACAGATAGGCTACTCCACTGACTAACACACTCTGCAATAGGCCAAAAAGGATTAGCTTTGCTAGATTCAGCCAAATGCTGTGAAAAAAACTTGCACAGCACTGGCACAGACCGGCCAGGCAAAAACTGATAGGAACTGATGTAACCTAGTCCTGAAAAGGACTGCAATTACAATTAGTCTTTACTCCCACAATCTATCTATTTAAGAGCACAGACCTGCCTGATAAGTCGTAGGAAATGCTGTAACCTAGTCCTTAAAAGGACTGCAATCACAACTATTCCCTACACCCAAGCTATCTGTAGATTTGTGTGAAAATTGGCTTGAAATTAACAAGGTATAGCGCACACAGCAACAGCGGTGCCGTCTAACACGCAGCTGCAGCAGTGAAAAAATGGTGGCGACGGGGAAAATGGCTTGGTCTTATAGGGCAAGGACATGTGACATACACTGCCAATGACACATGCCCTTGCTTGTGTGAAAAAAAGCACTTCACTCCGTGTGTGCGCTGCTGATAGGCTGACAGATTGCACCTCCCCACTGTAAATGCGGGAAAGAGAAAAAAAAATGGAGATCTTCATTATTCCTGCAGAGATCCATCCCCTGCCCCTCCTCCCACCCCGCTGTACACTCAAACTGCGTATTAACATTAATTTTCATCATTACTGAGAAAAAATCCAGTTATGATTTTGGTGCACGAACAGTTATCGAACATAACCTCGAACAGCCGAATTTTTCTCAAATCGTTCGTGTTCGCCGAACGGCTCGAACACCGCCCAAAACAGCTCGAATTTGAGATTGGCGAACAGTTCGAGTCGAACAACGCTCATCTCTATTCATAATGTCACTTTTGCGCAAAGAACCTCAGGGATGGGCCTTTTCTCTCCAATCTAGTGATCCGTGCTTTAGATCATTGGATAGTTTTTTTTCTGCTTTGGGTTTGTTGTATGATGATCCTGATTGGGTCTCATCAGCTGAGATGGAATTGAGACTTTTGAGGCAGGGATCAAGGTAATGTGGAAAATTATTGTACTCACTTCCGTCGGTGGTCTGCTCAAGTGGGGTGGAACGATTCAGCTCTGAAAAGTTTGTTTCTTGCTGGGCTAGGTGAAAGGGTTAAGGATCTGCTTATTGCTTATCCTACGCCTGGAAACTTGCAGGAGGCAATGCAATTAGCTATACGGGTGGACAGGAGACTGCGTGCAAGGGTTAATGAGAGTAAATCCTTTGCCATGTCAGCTCCTAGTCTTGAGAGGGTCTATACTGACTTTGGAGAGCCGATGGAGATTGGGGCGATGTCACCCCGCTCTCAGGAAAAAGACCGCAGGTTTTCTGAAGGTTTGTGCTTTTATTGCGGAAAATCTGACCATTTCATTAAGAACTGTGTGCTTCGTATGAACAAAGAAAAAAAAAAGGTCAGTTACGCCCGTATAGCCTGTTTAAACACTAAGGGGTATTTCTTTCTGCTACTACTGCAGCTCAGGAAGAATTAATTGAATTTCGGGTGTTTGTGGATTGTGGTTCTACTCTGAATGTGATTGATGGGGGATTCTTGGAAAAACTTAAATTAAAACCCAAACCTTTGTCATCCCCTATTGCCGTGGTTTCTGTCGATGGCTCTCCATTGAAATGTGTTACTCACAAGGTTTTTAAATTTCCCTCACTATTAATGGTATTCACCAAGAAAATTTGGATTTGGTAGTATTAAATAATTTGCCTTCTCCAGTAATTTTGGGGTTACCCTGGTTAAAATTGCACAATCCTGTACTGGATTGGTCTACTAATGAAATTAAGTCCTGGAGCTCTAAGTGTTATGACAAGTGTTGTAACGGGCGCATTGCTGCTGTGGATAAAGGGGAATTACCTGTACCTATTCAAGATTTTTGGAAAGTTTTTTTCTGAGGAGGAGTCGCAAATTTTGCCTCCCCATAGAGACTATGATTGTACCATTGAATTTGTCCCTGGAGCGACTCTTCCTAAAAGTCGTTTATTTAATCTTACTATTCCTGAGAGAAAGGCTTTGGAGGAATACATACAGACGAGCTTGGTCGCTGGTCATATCAGACCCTCTAAGTCACCTGTGGCTGTTGGATTTTTTTTTGTTAAAAAAAAGGACGGCGGTTTACGTCCTTGTCTGGACTTTCCGAGGTTAATAAAATTACTGTACGTAATCCCTACCCACTACCATTGATTCCTGATTTGTTTAACCAGTTAGTGGGGGCCAAGTGGTTCTCTAAAATTGATCTCCGGGGGGCATACAATTTGTTGCGCATGAAGGAGGGTGATGAATGGAAGACTGCTTTTAACACTCCTGTGGGTCATTTTGAGAATCTGGTTATGCCTTTTGGTCTTACCAATGCACCAGCATTTTTTCAGAATCTTATTAATGACATCCTTAGACCTTTGATCGGCAAAAATGTGGTTGTGTATTTGGATGACATTTTGATTTATTAGCCTGATCTGGAGTCTCCTTGGCGGAGCGTACGTGAGGTATTACAGTTATTAATTGACAATTCGCTTTTTGCTAAGCTAGAGAAATGTGAGTTCGCTGTACAGAGAATTAGATTTTTGGGCTACATTATCTCCAGCAAGGGCTTTGAGATGGACCCGGTGAAAGTTCAAGCTGTGCAGGAATGGCCTAGGCCTATTGGTTTGAAATCGATACAGAGATTTTTGGGTTTCGCCAATTATTACAGAAAATTTATTAAAAAATTTTCTATTATTGTTAAACCACTGACCGATCTCACCAGGAAAGGTGCTAATACGGTTCAGTGGACTACGGAGGCCATTGAAGCGTTTATGTTTCTAAAGGAGAGGTTCAGCTCTGCTCCCATCCTTATGCAGCCTGATGTGACTAAGCCGTTTTTGGTTGAGGTTGATGCTTCTTCTGTGGGGGTCGGTGCGGCGTTGTCTCAGGAAAACAAGGATGGAGTACATCCCTGTGCCTTTTTTTCAAAAAAAATTTCTGAGACTGAACTTAATTACGATATTGGTAATCGGGAATTGCTGGCTATTAAACTCGCATTTGAACACTGGCGTCATCTCTTGGAAGGTGCTGAATTTCCCATTCAGGTTTTCACTGATCATAAAAATCTGATCTATCTTAATGCTGCCAAGTGCTTGAATGCCCGTCAGGCTAGGTGGGCACTTTTTTTTTTGCGGTTTAATTTTTCCGTTACTTACATCCCGGGTACTAAGAATGTTAAAGCTGATGCGTTGTCTCACAGCTTTTCTCTCATGGTCAGTGCTGAGGAGGAGGAGAGCATTTTACAAGAAGGTGTTGTGATTGCTGCATTGGACTCCGTTTTGGAAGATGAGATTCTTAAAGCACAGGAGAATGCCCCATCTAACACTGCCCATGGGAGGTTGTTTGTGCCTAGGACCTTTAGGAGAGATTTGTTTGTTGAGTGTCATGAGTCTCGGTTGGCAGGTCATCCAGGAATTTCTGAGACCAAGAGACTTGTGGGTCGCAGTTTTTGGTGGCCTGGATGGCAGAAGGAAGTCATTAAGTGGGTGCGTCAATGTACTGTGTGTGCTAGATCTAAGTCTTGTCATACTCCTGCTGCGGGGTTGCTTTGCCCTCTGGAGGTTCCTAGTGCACCTTGGACACATCTGGCTATGGACTGTATTACTGATCTTCCCTCCTCTGAGGGTTTCACGGTCATCGGGGAGGTCGTGGACCGTTTTAGCAAGATGTGTCACTTGGTTCCCTTCATCAAACTGCCCTGCGCTAAGACACTCGCTAAGGCCTTTGTCATGGAAATCGTCAGACTCCATGGTGTTCCTACTGACATTGTTTCTGATAGGGGACCTCAGTTCGTGGCTCATTTTTGGCGTGCCTTTTGTGACAGGTTGGGAGTTCATTTGTCATTTTCATCTGGATATCATCCTGAGTCTAATGGCCAGACAGAAAGGAAGAATCAGGATGTTGAGCAGTTCTTGCGTTGTTTTGTGGCAGACAATCAAGAGGGGTGGTCTGAGTTTCTGCCGCTTGCTCAATTTGCTCTTAACAACCATACATCCTCTTTTGCTGGGTGTTCGCCTTTTTTTTGTTGTTCTGGGAGACATCCGTCTTTTGGGTCATTCTCCAAATTGGTATCGGCTGTGCCTGAGGAGGAGAGTTTTTCCGGTGATTTGGAGAGAGTTTGGATGGATGTGCGTGGTAATCTTCAGGAGGCTAACAAAAAATCTAAGAGGTACTTTGACAGGAAACGTCAAGAGGTTTTGTTTACGGTTGGTGACATGGTTTGGTTGTCCTCTAAGAATCTGCGGTTGAGGATTCCTTCTAAAAAATTGGGTCCCAAGTTTGTAGGGCCCTTTAAGGTGCTTCAGGTAGTTAAGCAATCTGCTGTTAGGTTGGAGGTTCCTACCTCTTGGAAGATTAATCCGGTGTTTCCTGTTTCTCTATTGAAAAAAGCTGATGTATCTGATAGAGACGCCACTGCCACTGTTCCTCCGGTGGTGGAGGATGGGGAATATGAATTTTCCCACATCCTTAATTCTAGACGGTATAGGGGGAATTTGCAGTATCTCGTCGCTTGGAAGGGTTTCGGTCCCGAGGATAACTCATGGGTGAGGGCGGATGATGTTTCTGCTTCCAGACTTGTCAGAGCGTTTCACAAGAGGTTTCCTGATAAGTCTGGGCCTAGGGGATCCGGAGGATCCTCATAGAAGAGGGGGTACTGTTAGAACTCTCTTGTTAGTTTTTTTCTATTTTGCTGGTCACATGACCTTTTTGCCTATTTAATCCTGCTCCGCCCTTCTTGTCATGCTGGACTTCATTGTAATTTCTACTCTTAAGCTAGCCAGGTGCTTTGTAACCTTTCTCAGTCAGTTTAGCTAGGTATTTTGACCTTTATGTTCTATGTTGTGTGTTTGTCTTTTTACTGCTACAATTTCTGCTAGGAGGTGTCCATCTTTCTCCCAGTCCCTAGTGCTTGTAGGGATCCCTCCCTCACATCTATAGGTCTTCGTTCAGACTAGCTGAGGACTTTAGCGGGTCTGATCGCAGGATCAGGTTCCCCGTTACATCGTAGGGATCTAGCTTAGTTCTATTGTAGGGACAGATCTCCTGCCTTCCTTAGTGCTTGTAGCCTATCATAACACCGAACGCATATAACACTCTGCCTTCTGGACTCTCATCATCTAGCAGGATAACAAGACCAGTTACTGACCCAAAACAAGTCCAAGGGGGGTCCTTAACGTCGCTTCTGGCAACATCTAGCCAGGAGTTTCAGACTGCATTACTTCAGAAATAAGCATGGATGGATTTACATATAAGCAAAGTGGGCATTTGCCTATAAGTAGCTCTGAGTGGACACAGCTATTAACTACATTTTCATAAGGATATCCTAAATAGTGCTCAAATGTATGTAAATGATGTCTATTTATATGAAAAGTAGGTACTTACTGTCTGGGGTGGATTGAGGGCATCCTGGACCTGTGCTGTTCAAATATGGTAAACCCTCTGTCATATTACTGGGTAAGCTGATGTGCCACATAACTAGACATGCAGTCTAGTTTTGCAGTACCCAAAAAAAGATTGGTCCAAAATTCCATTTGAGAGGTGTAAGGCTGCGTGCCCACTATGCGTTTTTCAAGCGTTTTTGCAGCGGAATTTACGCAGCGAAAATGCTTAAAAAAATGCTTGGTAATAAGTGCCCCATGGTCCCCAATGATAATCCGTATGTGCTGTGCACATGCTGCGGAAATTTCCGCTGTGGATTATCATTGCGGAAAAATACCCAGCTTGTCCATTAATTTTGCGGACACGCAGCGTAATCGCCGCCATTGACTTGCATTGGACCGCGTGACATCCGCATCACTGCATCTGCACATGCAGATATCACACGGTTCAATGTGCGGATGGTACCCGGGTCTGGAGGAGAGGAGACTCTCATTCAGACCTGGGTACCATAGAACCTGTTAAAAAAAGAATTTAAAATAAAAAATAAAGATTATACTCACCTTCCGATGTCCTCCCGGTGTTTTCTCCCCTCCATCTGGTCTGCTGTATGGGTCGCGGTGTTGTGAAGGACCTGCCATGACGTCATTGAGTCAAGTGACCTGTCACATGACTCAATGACGTCACCGCAGGTCCTTCACACCACCACGAGCCGCCCAAGACACCGGACAGAGCGGAGAAAACACCGGGAGGACATCAGAAGGTAAGTATAACCTTTATTTTTGATTTTTTAAGATTCTTATTCTTTTTTTTTTAACTAACTTGGTCACACTACTATAAATCCATGCCGGTTGCATGGATTTATATAGTGTGACTAAATTGTCAAGCACTTTTCCAAGTGATGCTAAAATCGCTTGGAAAAGCGCTTGACAACCCGCATGCAGAAATGCATGTGAAGAACACTTGACAAACGCTTCTACCTGGCGGGAAAAATGCATTTTAAAACCACATGCATTTTTCCTGCCAGGGAGATGCAGAAAAAATATGCTGCATTTCTGCATCTTGGGCACATAGTCTAAGAAGCTTGTTTTAGGTTATAGGAAGCGATTGATTGCAGTTATTTAGTCCAAAGGGTGTGCAACCAAATATTAAGTTGAGGGTGACAACAACTTTGTCTGGCCCATTTTTGGGTTTTTTGTCCAATTAGATTTTTTTTTTATGTTTTTCCAATACACAAAAAGGAAATAAACATTTCTAATGTGTAATTGTAATAATTTTCTGGAAGAGATACTTCATTTTCAGGAACAATTTTAAGGGTGTCAACACTTTCGGCCATGACTGTATATGATGGGTATTAGGAAAATATACAGGAAAATAAGGGGAAAATAAGTATTTGATACACTGACAATTTTGCAAGTTTTCCCACCTAGAAAGAATAGCGAGGTCTGTAAATGTTATCGTATGTACACTTCAACTGTGAGAGCTAGAATCTAAAAGAAAAAACAGAAAATCACATTGTATGATTTTTAAATAATTAAACTGCATTTTATTGCATAAAAAAAGTATTTGATCACCTACCAACTAGCAAGAATTCTGGATTTCACATACCTGTTAGTTTTTTTAAAAAAGCCCTCCTGCTCTGCACTCATTACCTGTATTAATTGTGACTCGCCCCCTGGGCCGTGGGGCACTTGGATCCGGGCAGTAGGGGAACGATGGGAGTAGTAGTGGCAACCCGGTTCCGTGGCTCAGGGTGGTCAGGCCAGTGGTAGTCCGTTATGCGCTGATGATTATGTCCGACTGCGCCACCCGTGGATTGCGGTTATTAGTAACCGCCGCTGCATGCAGACCGCTGGGGCTGATGAGGTGTGCAGCTAGGGTAGTGTGACTCCCCACGGGAAGAGTGCGGCCCCAGGGCAGTATAATGGATGGTGGGAGTGATGGTGGTGAGAGTCCCAGTACCGGTAGTGCTGGAGGCGCGAAGGAACACACAGACAACAGGTTGCAGTCCAGGGCCTTTACTAAAACAGGTAAACTGACCTATAAACAGTCCTGGCTAGGAGGGGGACCTGGATGTCTGAGAGCAATGGGGAAATTGGCCCTGGTCAGGGTGAGGGTGTAGGCCTACCGTGCTTTCTGTGCTCCTTCTGGCTATCTCTTCCTTATAGGGTAACAGCCCACGTTTCCGATCTTTCCCTGTACTCTCGCCTGTATGGCCTGTGACGTGGGTTCCTTTCTGCTCCCGGCCTGGTACGGCTTTACTGGTCCCTTCTGTTGTGGCAGAGCCTCCAGGTTTCTTAGGCCAAGGAACATACAGTCCCCTGCGGACTGGTTATCTGCTGTGGGATATGGAATCCTCCCAGCCTCAGACACCAAAGTCTGGTAAATTAAGTCCTTTATCTGCCAAGACAGGCTAACTTCGCGTCTTGTCTCTGGCTTGTGGCTCTCCTCCCACCACACTTCCTCTTAGGTGCAATACAACTTTCTGTCCCTGCTCTGCTCCGGGACAAGTCTCAATACTGAGACAGGTCATCCAGTTCTCTCTAACCCTGCCCCCAGCACCAGCTTTTATATGGGCAGCCTGCTCCCCCTACTGGCCTGAGACAGGAGGTACTGCATGCTAATGTTCCCCTGACTAGAGAACCTCCCCCTTGCTCTCAGACACAGCTTTATTACATTTTGTGGCATCCAGGCCAGGGTGACACATTCCCCCCTAGTAAAATTTAGTACTCCGGGACTAAACAATAAACAAAGACAATATGCATAACCATAAAACATTAACAGACAGACGACGCACAGCTTGAGTTCTTATGGTCACAGTGTGGTCTGTGACCAGGTGTCCATATCACCAATACAACGGGGAGCCTTAACCAGGTGGGGGTCTGTCCTACCCCAAGTCCTTTACAGTCTTAGTTCATTCCTTGGTTAGGCTCCGAACGCAGTCCATACAAGATTCCGGTTATAAAAAGTCCATAACCTTTGAGTCTTTACGGTAACTGCAAGAAACTGAAACACACAATTACTAATCACGCAGGTAACTTGGCAAACAATTCAACATTTGGCAACAGGGTTATTTACAATTTTAGCGAGCTCTATATTTTCCAGCGAGCGGGTATCTGCCCCTTTGTGCTCCTTGTTGATCTCCTTAACCCACTGTCTGGTGGTGGACCGACTTGGCTTTCCCCACTAGCGTTAGGGGTACAGCTACCAGCTGGGTGTACAGTAGGGCAGGCAGCTGTCTGCGGGTTCTTTGGCTTACCGCAGGCATGGCAGGCTCACTGTCAGCAGAGGGTTGACTCTCCTGGGCTGCTGATACATGCTCTTCTGCCTCTGGAACCGCTTGCTCCTCTTCACCTTCCGGCTCTGGTGTTGGTTGTTGCTGTGCCCGTTGCAGGAAATGCAGGACGGGTACCACTATGGCATCATTTATTCGAGTCCAGGACTGAGGGAACTCTCCGAGAACGGTGCTGATCATTTCTTCCTTGTCCTCTGCGGGTTCAAGGTCACTCTGATCCTCTTCTGCACTACGGAGTTGCTCGGGGCACCTTTTGAGGTGGTCTCTGGAGACGGTACTAGTGGTTTCTCCTCCGTCCTTGGTGATCACACACACCTTCGGGTTGTCGTGGTCAGACTGCAGTATGGTGTAGGGTTCCCTTTCCCACTGGTCGTCCAACTTATGTAGCCTTCTCTTCCGCTTCAGGACCTGCTCACCTGGTTCTAGGGGACCAGCAGGGGCGTGTTGGTTGAAGAGTCTTTCTTGCCGTTCTCTCACCTGGGCCAGGCTCCTCTCCACACTCTCCAGGTACCTTCTTGTACTGCAGTTGCCTTTCCGTATTCCAGTCCGCATCCGGGAAGGTGTCCTCAGGTGTCAGGACTCCCATCTCCAGGTCTACGGGCAGCTTACCTGGTCTGGCTCGCATCAGGTAAGCCGGGGTGCAGTTGGTAGCATTCACCGGGATATGATTGCATAAGTCTATCAGGTCCGGCAGTTTTTCTGGCCACAGGCTGCGTTCCTCCAGGGTCAATGTGTTCAGGAGATCAATGACTATATTGTTCATTTTCTCACACATCCCGTTGGTTTGTGGATGGTAAGGCGTTGTCCGAATCTTCTTACAGCCATAGAGGTTGCAGAACTCTTGGAAGATTTCAGCCTCGAACGCTGGACCCTGGTCTGTCAGGACCTGTTCCGGATACCCGTGTGGATGGCAGAAGTATTGCTGGAATGCTCTGGCTGCTGTTTGGGCTGTCAAGTCCTTTACCGGGACCACCACTAGAAAACGGGAATAGTGGTCCACGAATGTCAGGGCATAAATGTATCCTGACCGGCTTGGAACCAATTTGACGTGGTCCAGAGCTACCAGCTCAAGAGGCTGCGTGGTGACGATGGGCCTCAAGGGTGTCTTCTGGCTGGCACGGTCCTTCCTCCTTAGGTGACAAGGGCCACAGTCTCTGCACCACTTTTCTACAGCCCCTCTCATGCCGACCCAAAAGAACCGTCCTCTTAGCAGGAACTCCAGTTTCTTCCAACCGAAGTGCCCCGCTCTGTCATGGTAAGCCCCCAGGACCATAGCTGCATCCCGCCTTGGGACCATGACTTGCTAGGTCAGCTCGTGTGTCCGGTGGTTGACAATCCTTCTGCACAGCTTGCCTTCATAGAGGAACAGCTTGCTCTTCTCCTTCCACAGCTGCTTGGCTTCCTCTGGAGCATCCGGATCCATGCGGGCGTCCTCTTGGGTCAGCAGATCTTTCACCAGGCGGATGGCAGGGTCACTATCTTGGGTCTCGGCCCAGCTGTGGTGAGGTAGGGGATTGATCATCACGGTTGTTAGATCCTCCTCCTTCACGCGGTGGGAGTATTGAGCGGCTCCATACCAGTGAAACGCAGGGAGTTCTACCTCCCCCAGCTCTTCTGGGTCTTCATCACCTTCAGGTAAGTGAGGCATCCTCGATAGGGCATCAGTGTTGGCATTGGTTTTGCAGGCTGGGTACTTGATCACGAAGTCATAGTTGGAGAGACGGGCCATCCACCGCTGTTCCAGGGCACCCAGTCTTGCATTGTCCAGGTGTGTCAACGGGTTGTTGTCCGTGTACACGGTGAACTTTGCGGAGGCCAGGTAATGCTTGAAGCATTCTGTCACGGCCCACACCACCGCCAAGAATTCTAGCTTGAAGGAGCCGTAATTCTCCGGGTTCCTCTCGGTGGGCCTCAGCTTCCGGCTGGCGTACGCGATCACCCTTTCTCTGCCCTGCTGGTTTTGGGACAGTACTGCTCCCAGTCCCACATTACTGGCGTCCGTGTGGTGAATAAAAGGCTGACCATAATCAGGGTAGGCCAGGATCTCATCCCCCGTGAGGGCCATCTTCAACTGGCGGAAGGACTCCTCTTCCGGTTTATCCCACTTGAAGGTACGGCTTTTGGCTCCTGGACTTAGACTGTCCGATTAGGAGGTCCTGCATAGGCGCTGCCATCCTAGTGAACCCGGGGATGAACCTTCGGTAGTAGCCTACCAATCCGAGAAACTGTCTCACCTCTTTGATGTTCGAGGTGCTTGGCCAGCTCTTGATTGCCGTGACCTTGTCAGGGTCGGGGGCCACTCCTTCCGCGCTTACCACGTGCCCTAGGTACTGGACCTTTGTTTTCAGCAGGTGACACTTCGATGGTTTCACCTTCAGGCCATAGCCTGCCAGGGCTTCGAACACCTCGGCCAGGTGCTTTAGATGGTCCTCGTAGGTTTTCGAATAGACGACCAGGTAAAGGAGGACCGTCTCGAAGTTTCGGTGCCCTAGACAGCATTCCATCAAACCGCTGGAAGGTCCCTGGTGCATTGCAGAGCCCGAAAGGCATACAGTTGAACTCGCTCAGTCCCATCTGGGTGGTGAAGGTGGTCTTCTCCTTGTCAGCCTCTGCCACAGGAACCTGCCAGTACCCGCTAGTAAGGTCCAAAGTAGAAAAGAAGTTAGCTGATTTTAGTGCGGCTAAAGACTCCTCTATTCTAGGCAGCGGGTATGCGTCTTTATGGGTGATACGGTTGATTTGTCTATAGTCTACGCACATTCTCATGGTGCCGTCCTTCTTTTTCACCAGAACCAAGGGGGCTGCCCAGGGGCTACAGCTATCTCTAATGACCCCAGCTTCTTTCATTTCTTTTAGCATGCCCTTTGCGTTCTGATAATGTGCAGGCGGTACAGGTCTGTGTCTTTCTTTTATCGGAGGGTGGCTCCCTGTGGAGATGTGGTGTTCTATCCCCTTTACTCTGCCGAAGTCTAGCGGGTGCTTACTAAAGACTCTCTCGTAATCCTGTACCACCCGGTAGACTCCTTGTTTTTGGTGCAGGGGAGTGGAGTCAGCACCCACATGGAGTTTCTGGCACCAGTCCTCCTTTTGTTTCTGGGAGCCATTACCCTCCGCCTGTGGAGATGGAGGCAAGGGTTCCACGGCCCTGATAGCTTTGTGTTCGACAACAAACAGTTTGGCGAGTGTAGCGTACCTGGGTAAGTGTACTTCCCTCTCCCCAATGTTGAGGATGCGGACAGGCACCCTCCCATGACGGACATCAACCACCCCCCGGGCTGTCAAAATATTGGGCCTGCTGTCTGAGTACACGGGTTCTACTATGGCTTGGTAGTCTCTACCTCTCCACCCGATTGCAGTCCGACACCAGATCATCATTTCACTTTTGGGAGGCATGGAAATGGGGAATGGGTCACTCAGTCTTACGCTACCGATCTCACCACCAGACAGTTCTACCTGCTGGAGTCTCATCAGGGCTTTTATCTCCTTGTTGAGGACTCTCTGTTGGCTGGAACTAGCATTCACCGCCACCTGTTGTAGAATTACAATTACCTCTGAAAGACAATTTTCAATCACGTTAGTACCCACAGTTATTTTAGGGTGACTTTCACGACGGTCAATGTCCACAATAATTACTCCCTGTGCCGGCAGTTCAACTTTACCAATCTTAATGGTCATCTCCTTGAACCCCATCTGCGGCACGGGTAAGCCATTACTGGCGATGATGCTCAAGTTACTGTCTGGATACCGTGTGATATCAGCATCAGTCCAATACTGCTTAAAAAGTACATAAGGGATAGTGGTTACTTGCGACCCAGTATCCAGCAAGGTGCTCATGGGGATACCGTCCAGCACCACGGGTAAAACCGGGCGCCCCCCAACGTACTTATTACGCCAATTGTAAGGGCCTGGTGATCTTATGCCTGGGGGTTGGCCCTCTGCCCCAGGTTCTACCCGTTTAAATTACAGTACCTGGAAATGTGCCCGGGCTGGTTGCATCGGCGGCAAATGGGCTGTCCATCCTCTGCGTACCGGTCTGTGGGCCTCCCTCGGAACGACGGGATCCTCCTCTGTTGACGCCACGGGACATTCTCCGGACTTGAAGCCAGCTCGATGGGTCTTGACGGGTCCACTTGTAACGCATGGACGGTCCTGGTCAGCTCCTGGACTTGGTGGTGCAGATCTTTCGACGGGGCTTGGTTCAGGGCCTGTGCATCAGCCCCCACGGAGTCCATAGAGGAGGGCTCCGCCTCCTGGTGGTAGGTGAGAGCAGGGCGCCGGGGGTTTATAGCTCCACTTGTTGCGGATTCACGGAGCACCCTTATGGTCCTGTCCTTGAATTGGGCAAAGGTCAGATCAGGGTTCCGAAAGAACATGAGGCGCAGCTGGGTCCTGTGGGCGCTAGACAGCAGACCTTCTATAAACTGTTCTGTTAGTAGCTTATCCGTTTCCTGCACGCTGCCAGGGTCAGCTTGTTGGATGGCCCTCAAGGCTTCCTGCAAATTTAGGGCATAGTCTCTGATGCTGTCCTGTGCCCGCTGCTTACATCCATAGAACCTCATTTTAATTTCAGCGGAGGTACGTGTGTCAAAGGTACCCCGCAGCCGGGCCAGAATACCCTTCACGGTCCTTTTCTCCTCAGTGGGCCATGATTTTACCTCCCTTTGGGCTGCACCAGTTAACTGCCCTGTTAATATGCTGACCTTCTGTTCCTCTGTCAGGGGATAGACTTGGAACAAACTGTACAGCATTTCCTTAAAGTCAGTTAGGGCATGGGGCTCCCCTGAGTACTTGGGCAGCCAGGCCGCTCCAGGGATGTAGGGCAGGGAAAATGGCATCACCGCTGCTGCAGCTGCGTTGGTGGTAGTGGGTGCCTCTGTATCCGACATCTTCCTCCCCCTAGTTAAGCGGGGCCTACCTTCCGACGATCCTCTTCTGTAGGCCGCGGCTCCGCTGCAGCTGCTCTGGGCGAGGGCCTTGCGTCGCGTCCTGGTGACGTCAGCGTCGCTCTCTCTCCCTTCCAGGACCTTGCGCAGCATCGGTGCGTGGGGCGGAGCTACGGGTCTCGCATGGTTTGGACGTCCACGTCCCTCTTCTTCCCGCGCGGCGTCCTGAAGATGGCGTCCGATGGCGGGAAAATGGCTGAAGATGGCGGGAACCGATGGAAGATGGCGGGAGACGGGTGGAAATGGCGGGAAACGACTCCGGACGGTGGGAAACCTCTTTTCAGGTAAGTGCAAAGTCTTTTTCAGGCACGCAATACCCGTTTGTGGCGGGTTGGTTGCAATCCTGCCGACTACGCCAAAGCTGACTCGCCCCCTGGGCGGTGGGGCACTCGGATCCGGGCCGTAGGGGAACGATGGTAGGAGTAGTGGCAACCCGGTTCCGTGGCTCAGGGTGGTCAGGCCAGTGGTAGTCCGTTATGCGCTGATGATTATGTCCGACTACGCCACCCATCGATTGCGGTTATTAGGAACCGCTGCTGCATGCAGACCGCTGGGGCTGATGAGGTGTGCAGCTAGGGTAGTGTGACTCCCCACGGGAAGAGTGCGGCCCCAGGGTAGTATAATGGATGGTGGGAGTGATGGTGGTGAGAGTCCCAGTACCGGTAGTGCTGGAGGCGTGAAGGAGCACCCAGACAACAGGTTGCAGTCCAGGGCCTTTACTAAAACAGGTAAACTGACCCATAAACAGTCCCGGCTAGGAGGGGGACCTGGATGTCTGAGAGCAATGGGGAAATTGGCCCTGGTCAGGGTGAGGGTGTAGGCCTACCGTGCTTTCTGTGCTCCTTCTGGCTATCTCCTCCTTATAGGGTAACAGCCCACGTTTCCGAGCTTTCCCTGTACTCTCGCCTGTATGGCCTGCGTCGTGGGTTCCTTTCTGCTCCCGGCCTGGTACGGCTTTACTGGTCCCTTCAGTTGTGGCAGAGCCTCCAGGTTTCTTAGGCCAAGGAACATACAGTCCCCTGCGGACTGGTTATCTGCTGTGGGATGTGGAATCCTCCCAGCCTCAGACACCAAAGTCTGGTAAATTAAGTCCTTTATCTGCCAAGACAGGCTCACTTCGCCTCTTGTCTCTGGCTTGTGGCTCTCCTCCCGCCACACTTCCTCTTAGGTGCAATACAACTTTCTGTCCCTGCTCTGCTCCGGGACAAGTCTCAGTACTGAGACAGGTTATCCAGTTCTCTCTAACCCTGCCCCCAGCACCAGCTTTTATAGTGGCAGCCTGCTCCCCCTACTGGCCTGAGACAGGAGGTACTGCATGCTAATGTTCCCCTGACTAGAGAACCTCCCCCTTGCTCTCAGACACAGCTTTATTACATTTTGTGGCATCCAGGCCAGGGTGACACAATTGCACCTATTTGAACTTGTCACCTGTATAAAGGACACCTATCCACACACTCAATCAGTCACACCATGGTCAATACCATAGAGCTGTCTAAGCACACCAGGGACAAAATTATAGATCTGCACGAGGCTGGTATCGGCTACAGGACAATATGCAAGCAGCTTGGTGAGAAGGCAACAACTGTTGGCACAATTATTAGAACATGGAAGAAATACAATATGACTATCAATCTTCCTCGGTCTGGGACTCCATGCAGGATCTCGCCTCGTGGGGTAAGGATGATTCTGAAAAAGGTCAGGAATCAGCCCAAAACTACACGGGAGGACCAGGTCAATGACGAAGAGAGCTGGGACCACAGTCAAAACATTACTGTTAGTAACACTGTACACTGTTATGGGTTAAAATCGTGTAGGGCATGCAAGGTTCACTTGCACACGCCAGCACATGTCCAGGCCCATTTGAAGTTCGCCAATGATCATCTGGATGATTCACCGGAGGCATGGGAGAAGGTCATGTGGTCAGATGAGACAAAAATAGAACTTTTGGTATCAACTCTACTTGCCATGTTTACAGGAAGTAGAAGGATGAGTACATCCCCAAGAACACCGTTCCAACCATGAAGCATGGTGGGGGAAACATTATACTTTGGGAGTGCTTTTCTGCAAAGGGGACAGGACGACTGCCTGTAACGAATGGAGGATGAACAAGTCATGTATCGTGAGATTTTGACCAATGACCTCCTTCCCTGAATAAGAGCACAGATGATGGATCGTGGCTGGTCCTTCCAGCATGACAATGACCCGAAAAACACAGCCAGGGAAACTAAGGAGTGGCTCCGTAAGAAGCATTTCAAAGTCCAGGAGTGGCCTAGCCAGTCTCCAGATCTGAACCCAATAGAAAATCTTTGGAGGAAGATGAAACTCAATGTTGCCCAGCAACATCCCAGAAACCTGAAAGATCTGGAGAAGATCTGTATGGAGAAGTGGGCCAAAATCCCTGCTGCAGAGTGCGCAAATATGGTCAAGAACTACAGGAAACGTCTGACTTCTGTAATTGCAAGCAAAAGGTTTCTCTACTAAATATTA
The DNA here is from genome assembly GCF_046119375.1 of Phyllobates terribilis. Taxonomy (NCBI): domain Eukaryota; kingdom Metazoa; phylum Chordata; class Amphibia; order Anura; family Dendrobatidae; genus Phyllobates; species Phyllobates terribilis. Next base: position 275,558,025 of record NW_027362765.1, read on the forward strand.
AGTTCTGTTTTTCTACTGTATCAAATATTTATTTCATGTAATAATATGCAAATTAATTATGTAAGAATCATACAATGTGATTTTTCTGGATTTTTTTTAAGATTCTGTCTCTCACAGTTGAAGTGTACCTACATTAAAAATTATAGACCTCTCCATTTAATTTAATTAGCTAGCTCTACAAGTCTCCCCCCATTTAAAATGTAAATGATTTTGCCTGCATTATGAGCACTCTTCTATTTTAAAATATTAATTAATTGGCCATTGTGCTCCCTTAAAAATACAAATTAATTAGCTCTCACTGGGCCAATCCCATTAAAAAATTATTAATTATTGAGCCACTGTTCACCCTCCTTCCCATCGAATACATACTTGTCTAGCCGCAGAGCAGTTAAAAAGCTCCTGATGCCCCCCCCCACAGCACTGCTTAAGGGTGCTGTCTTGGCTTCCAGGTTTCAGATGAGTGATACAGATGGAAGATGTTGCCATGCCATCTTGCTGCTTTGATTATAATGGAGGAGTTCCTTTCTGACCAGAGGTTATAATTCGCCACTAATTAAAGTGCAGAGGTATACACTCAGGATAACAATTTCAAGATTGTAGAGGGCAATTGATGTTGCAATGATGACATTTCAAAAACATTTGACATGTTTGGGATTGGTCAGAAGTTTTGATCAGTCAGGTTGGGTGCTGATTCTTGAAATGAAGGATTAAGGAACTCAATCAAGGGCTCTCTTTTCATCCAATTTAATACTAACTCATAGAACATCTATAATCAGCTAACCCTATATACCTGAGAAAATCAGTGCTCAACTGAGCCCTTTTGTCCTTTTGTATTAGCGATCAGTTGGGATCTCAGCTCCAGGATGGCCACTGATCATAACTAGTGATGAGCGAGCGTACTCGCCACTGCTCGGTACTCGCCCGAGTATCACCCTGCCCAACATGCTTGGCGCACGGCAAGTATTTCTGGGTTGCTCAGGCGGGAGCTTGGGTCCCCGCCCTGCATCTATAGAGAGCCAATGAACAAGTAGGGATTATCTGCCACGCACTGTAGTGCCGTAGTCATGTTGGTTGTGGCATTACAGTGACTGGCTGGCCGCATAGCATCATTGGGTCTATATAAGACGTAGTGACGCTAGGCTCATCACAGTCTATCCTGGAAACAGGCAGAGTAAAAAGATGTGCTGCTGTGTGAGGGTCAGAATTGGTGGTGTAATAATTAGATATAGAAAGTGATACTCCAGGAGTATATACATCTCTGAAGGATGGCATGCTGGATGGCAGCGTTCTGCTACCATCCAGCCTGCCATCTCAATGCCGTCCCAGCGTGGGAGAATTCTCCTGCTCAAGCAGTGACGTCATTTGCCGGCACCGCATGCTCAGGAGAATTCTCCCACACTGTCAGTGACGTGCATGAGGTGAGCTGAGTTCATTGGACATGAACTCGGCTCATCTGGATGCTGTCACAGCCAGACACTGAGGAGCTTCACTGAGGAGCTTCTCAGTGTCTGCAGCATGGCAAGCTGGATGGCAGAGTTCTGCTGCGATCCAGCCTGTCATGTCAATGTAGCAGTGCTGGAGCTGTCCTGGGAACCATGGAAAGGTGAGGATGAGGTTGGTTTATTATTTTACTTTTATTGCAGGAGATCGTTGACTTCAGCTGGAATGGGCGTGATGGTAAAGAGAGGTTAATTTATTTCAATTAAAGGACTTTATTCTGGGTGTTTGTGTTTTTTTTTTACTTCCACTATGGGGTTAGTAATGGGGGTGTCTTATAGACGCCTCTCCATTACTAACCTGGGCATGATGTCAGCTGGCATTATAAGCTGACATCAACCCCAGCCCTATTACCCCACTGCCACCGCTACAGGGCAGTGGGAAGAGTGAGGCTAAGTGCCAGAATTGGCGCATCCTTTGCTAGCTATTAAAATAGGGGGGGACCCCACATCATTTTTTTTTTGGGTCCCCCATTTTAATAGCTAGTAAAGGCTAGGTATTCAGCTGGGGGCTGATATTAGTAGCTTGGGAAGCTCCGTGGGTATTACCCCCTTCCCAGGCTTCAAAAATCTGCCCCAGCAGTCTGCTTAACCTCCGCTAGAGACTAAAATTACGGGGAACCCCCACGCCAATTTTTTTTTTAATAAATCCTTTATTTTAACACTAAATGACAAGGACAGTAACCAACACTGTCACTGTATTTATTATATATGTGACTGACATGTTTCTATCTATCTAATCTATGTGTGATGCTCTATTCTTTCTGTTCTAAATTGTCAGGTACCGATGTATGCCGCTGCTGAATTGCCGGCTTTTCATGTTTCACTGTGAGCACTGTTCCCATTGATTTGGGCAATCACTGTAATGCCACAACCACCATGGCTGCAACATTACAGTGACTGACAGACAATCCTTGCATGATTGATGCTCTAAATAGCGCCAAACATGCAGGATGGGGACCTGAGCTCCCGCCCGAGCATCGCGCAAGTACTCAGCGAGCTCCGAGCATCTCGAGTACTGAGATGCTCGAGCGAGTACCGAGCAGTGGCGAGCATGCTCGCTCATCGGTAGATCACAGACATGGTGCAAAAGTAAAGTCATTTCAAATGACAACTTTAGGGCTTTAAGAAACACTAAAAGAAATCAATATTAAAAATGTGGTACTCAGTAAGGGTAATTTTTTCAGACCAAGCAAAGGGAAAAAATTATGGAATCACTCAATTCTGAGGAAAAAATTATGGAATCATGAAAAACAAACACACAAAAGAACACTCCAATACATCACTAGTATTTTGTTGCACCACCTCTGGCTTTAATAACAGCTTGCAGTCTCTGAGGCATGGACATAATGAGTGACAAACAGTACTAACAGTACTCTTCATCAATCTGGCTCCAACTTTCTCTGATTGCTGTTGCCAGATCAGCTTTGCAGGTTGGAGCCTTGTCATGGACCATTTTCTTCAAATTCCACCAAAGATTTTCAATTGGATTGAGATCCGGACTATTTGCAGGCCATGACTTTGACCTTATGTGTCTTCTTTCAAGGAATGTTTTCACAGTTTTTGCTTTATGGCAGGATGCATTATCATCTTGAAAAATCATGTCATCATCCCCAAACATCCTTTCAATTGATGGGATAAGAAATCTGTCCAAAATATCAATGTAAACTTGGGCATTTATTGAAGATGTAATGACAGCCATCTCCCCAGTGCCTTTACCTGACATGCAGCCCCATATCATCAATGACTGTGGAAATTTGCATGTTCTTTTCATGCAGTCATCTTTATAAATCTCATTGGAACGGCACCAAACAAAAGTTCCAGCATCATCACCTTGCCCAATGCAGATTTGCGATTCATCACTGAATATGACTTTCATCCAGTCATCCACAGTCCACGATTACTTTTCCTTAGCCCATTGTAACCTTGTTTTTTTCTGTTTAGGTGTTAATGATGTCTTATGTTTAGTTTTTCTGTATGTAAATCCCATTTCCTTTAGGCGTTTTTTTACAGTTCGGTCACAGACATTGACTCCAGTTTCCTCCCATTCGTTCCTCATTTTTTTTGTTGTGCATTTCCTGTTTTGGAGACATATTGCCTTAAGATTCCGGTCTTGACGCTTTGATGTCTTCCTTGGTCTATCAGTATGTTTGCCTTTAACAACCTTCCCATGTTGTTTGTATTTGGTACAGATTTTAGACACAGGTAACTGTGAACAACCAACATTTTTTGCAACATTGCGTGATGATTTATCTTCTTTTAAGAGTTTGATAATCCTCTCCTTTGTTTCAATTGACATCTCTCATGTTGGAGCCATGATTCATGTCAGTCCACTTGGTGCAACAGCTCTCCAAGGTGTGATCACTCCTTTTTAGATGCAGACTAACAAGCAGATCTAATTTGATGCAGGTGTTAGTTTTGGAAATGAAAATTTATAGGGTGATTCCATAATTGTTTCCTCAGAATTAAGTGATTCCATAATTTTTTCCCTCTGCTTGGTCTGAAAAAAATTACCCTTACTGAGTATCACATTTTTAATCTTGATTTCTTTTATTGTTTCTTAAAGCCCTAACGTTGCCATTTGAAATGAATTTAGTTTTGTGCCATGTCTGTGATCTGCTTTTTTTCAACAACATTAAACAACTGAATGAACATCCTCCGAGCCCAGTGATTCCATAATTTTTGCCAGGGGTTGTATATGAGCAGCCACAGTCACAGGAAGGCAATGGTGGGAAGTGCAATTACTGTCGCAAGATGTGGATGATGGTGATTAGATACAATTGCCAGAAAGTCAGGAGAATGACAAGGGTGCAGAAAGTGGAAGACGAGGTGGTGGATCATGAAGTCACTGACCCAACCTGACAAGGTGACATCGACATGCAGAGCGAGAACAGCAGCACACAGGGAGCGTACCCTGGAAAACCTGGAAAACCAACACGACGGAAGTTGCCAGTACAACTGTTAGGTCTTCCCGAGTCTGGTTCTTTTTTAAAGACTCTGCAGATAACCAAAAAAAGGCCATTTGCACCATCTGCCAGCATCAGCAGGGGTTGAAAAACTAGCAGTCTGACCACCACCAGGCACATGACAGCAAAGCACCTGACTAAGTGAGCCGAACGCCAAGGTCCAGAAACAGTGTCTTTGGGTGACACCACTGTTTGTTCAGCTGTTGTGCATGCATGCTAATCACCTGTCAATAGTGCATGCGAAGATTCCTCCTGCGCTGCACCTGTCAATGCAAACTCTCAACTAGCACCATCAGCAACCACGTCCACGTCCTTGGACCAGCACAGCGTTCAGTTGTCTCTACCCCAGTCCTTGGAATGCAAGCGCAAATACAAAGCAAACGCCCCACAGACCACACTACCAAATTCACACATTTCGAGAATGCTTGCGCTCAAAATGCTGCCTTTTAGGCTTGTGGAGACGGAAGCTTTCCGCAACCTGATGGCGGCAGCCATCCCTCGGTACTCTGTCCCCAGCCGCCACTATTTTTCTTAGTGTGACGTCCCCGCATTACACAACCACGTGCCCCAGAACATTAGCCGTGCTCTCAACAAGCACTTACTGGGAAGGTCCACCTAACCATGGACACGTGGAAAAGTGCTTGTCTGAAGGGACGGTACATCTCACTTTGGTTTAATATAGTGGAAGCCGGGACCCAGTCAGACCTTGGGACGGAACAAGTTCCCCCGATGCTGAGGATTGCGGGCCCTGGGTAAATCAGGGTTCCCTCTCATTCTACAGCTCCGACACCTCCTCCTCTTCAACCTCCATCTTCAAAATGACTGCATCAGTCAGAAGCTGGAAGCACTGCAGCACTGCCTCGGCCAAGCGACAACAGGCTGTGCTGAAGCTAATATACTTAGATGACAAACAGCACACCACAAGAGAGTTGTGGGCAGCTCTGAAAGAGCAGGCAGATCTGTGGCTGTCACAGCTGAACCTACAGCCAGGCATGGTTGTGTGTGACAATGGCCGGAACCTGGTGGCGGCTCTGAAGAGAGGTGAGCTCACAAAGATACCATGCCTGGCCCATGTGCTTAACCTTGTGGTTCAGCGGTTTCTCAAAACCTAGCCAGATCTGCTGGATCTGCTTTGCAAAGTTAACCACGTGTGTGCCCATTTTAGAAAGTCAGCTCCAGCTTCCGCCGCCCTTGCTGTGATTCAGCAGCATTTGCAGCTTCCAGCTCACCAACTGGTGTGTGATGTCCCCACGCATTTGAACTCATCCTTGCAGATGTTGGGAAGGATTTGTGAGCAGCACAGGGCAGTTGTTCAGTACCAGCTTCAAAACGTCCAGTGGTATTCAGGTCACCCTACGCACATAAGAGCTGAGGAGTGGGCATGGATGTAAGACATCTGTGCCATCCTCCAAAACTTTGAGGACTCCACCAACATGGTGAGCGGCGATGACGCCATAATTAGTGTCACCATCCCACTTCTGTCTTCTGAAGCGATCGCTGCTCACAATTAAAGAGGAGGTATTGTAGGCAGAGCCCGATGAGATGGAGCAAGGAACTATACAGTGTGATTACACACAGCCCAGCCTCATCCCAACGTGGATTGGGTGACATTGAGGAAGAGGAGGAGGAGGAAGATAGGAGCTAGTTTGCTGAGCTATCGACTGTACTACCCGCGCAACTATCATACCGTCTGTTCAGCGTGGATGACCTGAGGAGAGCGAGGAGGAGGAGAACATGGTCAGTCGTCCTCTTGGTGAGGACACGGAAGTCTTGCCTGTTAGCAGTCTGGCACACATAGCTGAGTTTATGCTACGCTGCCTTTCCCGTGACCCTTGCATTGTCCAAATTTTGGGTGACAGTCATTACTGGTTGGTGAATCTTCTAGACCCACTCTACAAGGCAAACTTTCTTTCTCTTATTCCCGCGGAGGACAGGTCTACTAAAGTGGGGCAATACCAGAAAGCCCTTGTTGCGGAATTATTAAAAAAATCTACATCTGAAAACGCTGGCAGTAGTGGTCACACTTCCTTGGACAACCAAGGATTAGAGGCAAGAGAGACACGAATACGATCCAGCAGAGGCAGGGGAACACGGTCAAGGTTCTGGGACAGTTTTCTCAGACCCTTCCATTGCACAGACCCTGATGAGCGGGGTAGTCTCACAAGGAGGGATAATTTTACGAAGATGCTGAAGGAGTACCTTGCTGATCGTAGCAACGTCCTGCATGATTCCTCTGTGCCTTATAAATATTGGGCATCCAAGCTGGACACGTGGCATGAACTGGCTCTCTATGCCTTGGAGGTCCTGGACTACCCTGCCGTTAGTGATTTGTCAGAGCAGGTTTTTAGTGCTGCCGGGGGAATTATAATTGATAGGTGCATCCGCCTATCAACTGATGATGCTGACAGGCTGAATTCTATAAAAATGAACAAGGGCTGGATTGGGCCAGACTTCTCAACACCACCGAATTATAGCAGCGTAACATAAACTCAAATCCAGTGTCTTTTTTTTGAGAGGTCTATTCCTATGTACCTCTTTGCACCCAGACATGGGTATATGCTTCCTGATTTTGTCTATTTGTGTTGTCCTCGTCCTTCTCCTCATCATCCACCACCACCATATCTCCACCATATCTACCATATCACCATATCTATGTCTCTTGCAAGGGGCATTGGAGTGCCTCCAAATTTTTGCCAGCCCTTGCATTCACTGCATAGACAATAACAGTATGGGAGACCCACTTCCTAATAATGGAAACATTTTTTTCATGAGGCACTCCTCTATGTCTCTTGCAAGAGGCATTGGAGTGGCTCCAAATTTTTGGCAGCCCTTGCATTCACTACATGCACAAGAACAGTATGGGAGACCCGATCCTTTATAATGGGAACATTTTGTACTGAGGCCCACCTCTATAAGTCTTCAAATTGGTATTGGGGTATTACCCAAATTTAGGCAGCCATTGTACTCACAGCATACGCAATAACTGTATAGCAGAACTGCTCCTTTATAAGCGGAACATTTTTTTTACTGAGGCCCTCCTTTATGTCTCTTCAAAGGGGTATTGGGGTGCGTGAAAATTTTTGGCAGCCCTTTCACTGCATATGCAATAACAGTATAGGAGACCCACTCTTTAATAATGGGAACAACAATGCATAACTGGCTGATGGCTCTCTAACAATAGTGAGGGCCGACTGCTGGCCCTTTAAGAATAGTAAGGGCCGCCTGATGGCCCTTTAAAAATAGGCTTTGTGACTTTCAGAGTCTCTCCTTCATAAATTAAACAGGATGTGTCTGATCATGTCTCGCACACTACATGGGAAGATAAGGTAGTAAAATGTTAATATGACATTTACCGGTAAATGTATTTTTCACAGTTGAAAGCAATGCAAAAGTGCAAAAACACATCAAAAACGCTACATGTGAACATAGCCCAAGGTGTGGAGGAGCATTTTTGTTTTTGGTATTTATTTTACCTTATATACAAGTCATTACCCTGGAAAGGATGTTCCTTAACATTTTTCCCAGGAAAATACATTTTGGTTTAGTTTTTGTATGTTTTATTGGGAGTCTGTAAAAGTGGCATAATACCTCTGACAACATTGTTCACAGTATTGACCTGGGAGTCGGAAATGCTTCCAGAGGTCTTCCTCATGCTGTTCCCATGTCATTTGAGCACTGTTCCCATCGATTTGGGCAGTTTTTAGGCTCCCTGCAGACATCCAGGGGAGGCCGCCGGAAAAATGCTCAAGTTTCCCATAGACTTACATTGGGCTCGTTGCTCGGGTCGAGCACTCGAGCATTCTAATTTGCTCGACTCAAGCAACGAGTACCCGAGCATTTTAGTGCTCACTCATCACTAATCATAACTTCTAACATGTTACGGGGACATCTCAAAGTTTTTTTTTTTTTTAATACCAGTTCCTCTTAGCTGGATAATACCAAGGGGCCAGACTTGTCATAGATACAAGAGATATCAGTATTTTTGATGAAGACTTTAAGTAAAAAAATGAGAAAGAAATGTCTTGAGAATTCTGCTATTTTTAAAACTAATATGAAAAATGGGTTAATAATGTTCTTCCCAGCTCTAAGAGATGAGAAAATACTAGAATATATATTTACTTGGTAGCAAGGACCATCCGAAAGTATATCAAATAGAAATAAATTGACTCTAAGAAGGACACATGACACATTAATCTGCTGTAATGATAAAAATGTCCTTTTAAGAATTCATTTCTCATCTAACATATTTAGCATCATTATCCTAAGCAATAAAAATGCCCAATGCATGTCATGTCCTTGGCAAAGGAAATGTGAATTAATTTAGTACAATTAATAATATGTAATGAGTGTGAATTGTGACTTAAGGCGTTTGTGTTTGTAGTTCTAAGCTTAGTTTAAGCTGTCAATAGAATTCAAATAGAATTTTGGATATTTAATTTGAGTAAGTAGCACAGTTACTTAGTTTTTGCTATATTTTGACTATAATGAAAATAATGAAATCTGTGGTATGTTTATATATGCACTAATTATATCTGGTCCAACCAAAAGGTTGCCAGTGACTCTCATAATAAGCTGACAGTTCTTGTTCTATAGAGATCACTTTCCAGCAGTCACCACATTGTTATCACAGGCAAGATAACAATGAGAAGAAACATCTATATATACAGCAGATAGCACAGTATCTGACTCGCCCCCTGGGCCGTGGGGCACTCGGATCCGGGCCGTAGGGGAACGATGGGAGTAGTAGTGGCAACCCGGTTCCGTGGCTCAGGGTGGTCAGGCCAGTGGTAGTCCGTTATGCGCTGATTATTATGCCCGACTACGCCACCCGTGGACTGCGGTTATTAGGAACCGCCGCTGCATGCAGACGGCTGGGGCTGATGAGGTGTGCAGCTAGGGTAGTGTGACTCCCCACGGGAAGAGTGCGACCCCAGGGCAGTATAATGGATGGTGGGAGAGATGGTGGTGAGAGTCCCAGTGCCGGTAGTGCTGGAGGCGCGAAGGAGCACACAGACAACAGGTTGCAGTCCAGGGCCTTTACTAAAACAGGTAAACTGACCCATAAACAGTCCCAGCTAGGAGGGGACCTGGATGTCTGAAAGCAATGGGGAAATTGGCCCTGGTCAGGGTGAGGGTGTAGGCCTACCGTGCTTTCTGTGCTCCTTCTGGCTATCTCCTCCTGATAGGGTAACAGCCCACGTTTCCGAGCTTTCCATGTACTCTCGCCTGTATGGCCTGTGACGTGGGTTCCTTTCTGCTCCCGGCCTGGTACGGCTTTACTGGCCCCTTCTGTTGTGGCAGAGCCTCCAGGTTTCTTAGGCCAAGGAACATACAGTCCCCTGCGGATTGGTTATCTGCTGTGAGATGTGGAATCCTCCCAGCCTCAGACACCAAAGTCTGGTAAATTAAGTCCTTTATCTGCCAAGACAGGCTCACTTCGCCTCTTGTCTCTGGCTTGTGGCTCTCCTCCTGCCACATTTCCTCTTAGGTGCAATACAACTTTCTGTCCCTGCTCTGCTCCGGGACACGTCTCAGTGCTGAGACAGATCATCCAGTTCTCCCTAACCCTGCCCCCAGCACCAGCTTTTATAGGGGCAGCCTGCTCCCCCTACTGGCCTGAGACAGGAGGTACTGCAATCTAATGTTCCCCTGACTAGAGAACCTCCCCCTTGCTCTCAGACACAGCTTTATTACACTTGTGGCATCCAGACCAGGGTGACACATATCCACCATTACCAACAGATGATGTTCACAGCTCACCTCCTCCTTCCTTTCAAAATGACCGCTGCACAGGTTACAGATCATGCGAAATGTATTCACCCCTATTAATCAATGAACAGCTCCAAAAATTTTTAAGCTAAGTAAACTGTAAGTCATAAATATAATAAATCATTTTGAAGACCCCCCACTATTGTATACTAAGTCTTAGCAGTAGATTTGAACTGACTGCTGCCACCACTGGATGACTACAGGATTATGAAACTGGTGGTCAGGATATCTGTGCTTCTGGTCTGACAGAGACTGTTGCATTTGCAGCACTGAATATGGAAGCAAATTCCTGAAGTATGTATTTTTTTCTTATTCCAGGCTGACTTTTTCTTCACAAGTTTAAAAATATATTGGAGAACCCCTTTTACCTTTATATCATTTGATGTATCAACTGAGAAATTCCATTATCGGTGACAGATGCTACTTTTAAAAGCTTGAAGGTGGTTGGAGGGGTGTAGATTGCTTCCCCTCAAAAGGTACACCCAAAACAACATAAATGACTAGCTGACAAAATGGGATGTAAATTAAGACTCCTTTATTGAAATTATGAGCAGGTGCAACTCTCTTTGAGGCTCCTGGACCTCTTTCTCAAGTAACCTAACATATTAGATATTTCAGTTACTTGAGAAAGAAGCTCATGAGCCTCTAAACGCATTGTACCTGTCAATACCTTCAAGGAATCTTCCTCTACATTCTGCTATGTTAGCTGGTCATCTCTGCTCTTTTGAGAGTCCGTTTTGAAGAGGTAGCCACCCACACCAATCCCACCAACTCGAAGGATCATATACAGTATCTCCCTGTAAGGGCTGGCAGAGACAACTGATGATTAGGCTATTTGTATTCAGCCCCCCTGTGGTCTGATACCCCTAAATATCATTCTGAGTGACCAACTTCTTTAATTAGTAAACTGAGTACACCTGTTTGTCATTTATTCTCACTATAACTACACCTGCTGCATTAAGGTCTCAGTGGTTTGACTGAGAACATTAAGAATCAAACAGCGACATAAAAACAAAGGAGACAATGTAGAAAGAAAGGAAGTGGAGGGAGAACAGGCACCAAGCGTAATGAATAATCAAGTATAGAGGCAGTGTATTGAAAACATAGTGTAAATTTTATTATAGTCAGGACATACAACACCACTTGTTAAAAAACATAGTTAAAAGGACATGTAAGGTCACAGTGGAGAAAAAGGGGGATGTCAACAGTGCATAACCCTACGGGTACCCCTGAGGAAGCCAGAACCTAATGGCGTAATGCGTAGGGTTATGCACTGTTAACATCCCCCTTTTTCTCCACTGTGACCTTACATGGTTGGTATACTTTATCTATTTACTTATTCTCCCCTTCCCACTGTGACCTATTGGGTACTGTCCGCTTTATGGAGAACATAGACATATCTTCTTTCCTCCCGTTCAAATTATCTATTTATTCTATATCTTTATAATGTATAATTTATTTGGGGGATACATTTTAGCCATATGTCTACATTATTAGAATTATTTATTCTTATACCATATCGGTGGTGCATTTTTTGATATATGAATTTAGGTGTATTCAGTACTTTTTGGATATATGCTAAAACCTTTTTAAGGGGTCATCTTTGTCCAGATGTTGTTTTTCTGTTTTATATGTCCTTTTAACTATGTTTTTTAACAAGTGGTGTTGTATCTCCTGAATATAATAAAATTTACACTATGTTTTCAATACACTGCCTCTATACTTGATTATTCATTACGCTTGGTGCCTGTTCTCCCTCCACTTCCTTTCTTTCTACATTGTCTCTTTTGGGACCTTGGCACGAGTGTATGTTTAGATATATGGTGGTGCTGGGCCATATCCTTGCGTCTGATAAAAACAAAGGAGCATACCAGAGATGTCAGGGATAAAGTTGTGGAAAATAGTAAATTGGTGTAAGGTTATAAAAAATAGCCCAAACTCAGAACATCTTGCAGAGCACTGTTCAATCCACCATCTAAAAACGGAAGAATCATGGCAAAACTGCAAACCTACCTAGACATTGCTGTCCACCTAAACTGACATCCAAAGCAAGGAGAGCACTAATTAGAGAAGCAGCCAAGAGATCCATGGCCACTCTGGACGAGCTGCAAGGATACACAGCTCAGGTGGGATAATCTGTCCACAGTACAACTATTAATCATATACTCCACAAATCTGGCCTTTATGGAAGAATGACGAGAAGAAAGCCATTCCCGAAAGCAAGCCATAAGAAGTCCCGTTTGCAGTTTGCAAAAAGCCACTTACGGGGCACAGCTAGCATGTGGAAGAAGGTAATCTAATAAAATGAGACCAAAGTAAAATTTTTTGGCCTAAAAGCAAAATGATATGTGTACCAGAAAACTATCACTGCACATCACTGTGAAAAAGCCATCCCCACCATCAAGCATGGTGCTGGCAGCATCGTGCTGTGTGGATGCTTTTCTTCAGCAGAGAAAGGGAAGCTGGTCAGAGTTGATGGGAAGTAGGATGGAGTTAAATACAAGTAAATCCTGGAGGAAAACCTGTTAGCGTCTGCAAAAGACTTGGGATTGAGACATTGGTTCACCTTCCTGCTGGGCAATGACTCTTAGCATACTGCCAGAGCTACAATGGAATAATTTAGATCAAAGCAAATTCATGTGCTTGAATGGCCCAGCCAAAGCATAGAAATAAATCCCATTAAGAATCTGTGGCAAGACATGAAAATTGCTGTTCACAGACATTCTCCGTCCAATCTCACTGAGGTAGAGCTAGTTTGCAAATAATTGGCAAACATTTCAACCTCTGGGTGTGCAAAGCTGGTAGAGACATACCCCGAAAGACTTGCAGCAGTAACTGCAGAGGAAGGAGGTCATACAAAGTATTGACTCTGGGGGGGCTGAATACAAATGAACATTACAGTTTTCAGATTTATATTTAAAAAAATATAACAAATCATGCATTATTTCATTTACAATTCAGAAATACTTCCTACTTTGTGTTGAGATATCGCATGAAATCCAAATAAAATACATTTAAACTTGTGGGTGTAATGTGGAAAGAATGTGGAAAAATTCACAGAGTATGAATACTTTTTCAAGGCCCTGTGTATCAATTCTGTGAGGACCAAATGCAATTTCCAAGCTACACAGTTTCTTCCGACACTGCTTTCCGAGTTCCGAATTTCTATAGCCACTCTGTTACTACAGAATCATAATAGAGTGCTATGCCCACACTGTCACGATTCCTCAGTATTCCCAGCATAGTGATCACAACTATGCAATTTGCATAGTTATGGTAACGTGCTGACTAAAGTATCATCCACCTCTCTTAGTAGCACAGGGATAGAAGTGGATGAGGATATAACCTCTACTCCCTTTATGAAGTAACCAGATGTAAACACAATAAGGATATAAGGATGGGCTGTCCTCCAGGCGATAATTTGACAACCAGCTCCTGAGTGTGCCTACTATATGATGGACAGACCAACCCTGCTGAGTGTCTAAAATAAACTGATGATGATTAAACACATTAGTTTTAATATAAGAAGGGCTTTAGAAAGAAAATAAATTATTGTCAAAAAGAATAAGATAATAATTGCTATAATTAATTCATACAAACCACCTACAAACCAGGGGTAGCATAAAGACACAACATGGTCAGATGAAGTGGGAAAATGTATCTTTTTAGTACAGTTTGATATATTGTGTAAGATAAAATACAAGAAAATAATAAACTTGTTCAATTGTGTAAAATGAGATCTGTTATATGTGGAGATAATTTATCTTTCTTTTGTTAGTAAAAAATAATGAATCAGTCTATGGCCAGTTGTAGAATAAAGAGGGAAAATGACTCATTACAGTTCTTAATGAAAAGTAATCTAGATGAGACCCATACAAATGTAAAGACAGTTCTAAAAATGGGTTTAAGACTAAATGAAAAGATAAAAGAAGGAAAAAAATCCCTGGATGTGCAAGAAATCAGAAAGGCAGAGCAACTCATTAACGTTCAGTGAAATTTCTAAGCCCAGAACTGCTGCCCATTTACTTCTAACTCTTATATTTAGTCTTATTTTTTATAACTGGAGATTAATTAACCAATTTGAAGTTTTGTTTCATGAATGATGTTAGCCATTACATTTTTTGGCTATCTGTGGATTATTTTTAATCAGCAAAACTTGAAAAATATAAGAATGAATTAACATATAATTTGTGCAAACTGTGCACCTGCCATTAGGTCCTATAGAAAAGGTCCAAATAACACTATAAAAAGTGCAGGAAATATGTCAATAGAACATGACCTCTTGTTTAAATCAGTTTTTTTGTCCTACATGTATTTTAACAAAATGATCATTTCTTCCATATCACAATCTGTTGTAAGGTGGCTAATGGTCACATAGTCGATGGGAGGTATGTATCACAGAGATGGCTGGTCTCTGTGATATAACCCGGAGTATTTTCTCTAGTGCACACATGCACTAAAAGGACTGATTGGTGCACCTGGGAGACGGGTTACGGGTTGCTAGGAGAGAATCGGTGCGTCCAGCAACCCACATACCTCACCTCTGGGTGTGGTTACCAGCCTATATAATGGAGGCTGTTGTTTGGCACATGGACTGTGTTTTGGAGGGAGAAGGCCTCCCCTGTCTCAGTCTCCAGACTGAACTGTGTGCTGGACAAGAGAACCAGCCTGTGTGACCACAAGTCCGGTTTACCAAAGACTTTGCTAAAAGTACTGTTTTACTTTTGCTTTAGCCTGGAGTAAAGGCTGTTTGTTTGCATTTTTCTTTTCATGGTTTATGAAGCCAATAAACCGCTATGGACATTTAAAGAAACATGCCTCCTTTTTTCCTCTCATTACACCTAAGTGAGTACAATCTCTACACTGTATTTATAAAAAATAATAATTTTGGAATTTTTAGTCTGGCCACTGGGGCTATTTTAGACTCATACTTGCTGTCCTTTCAAGAAGAGTTTTCAGTAGGTTCATTATCATGCAGTTACAGAATTATAATTACTGTTATCACACTCTATAAACAGCTGATAATCCAGGATCCTCCTTTCACAACAGGTAATATTACAGCTCGCTCTCCTTTCATAATGACCTTTGCACACACTCATTAGTTGCTTCAAAACAAAATACAGAGTCTGAGTCAATCTATTGCTGCTAATATATGAGGGGTGTTCATTAAAGATTTCCCCTGACCCACTTCTATTTATCACAGGATGTAGAAACTTCATATGTGTAATGATATAAGTCTCTATAGTTAACGCGTCAATTTGCAACTCAGAACTGATAACGGTCTTGATTTTTCAGGTGCTGAAGTGGTGTGAGGTTTGATAATGGACCCAGTGGAATACAGAGCAGTCATCAAGTTCCTTTACTTGAAAGGCCGCACACCAAAGGAGACGTTCGATGAGATGAAAGAGGTTTATGGTGATGATTCCCCATCATGTGATGTAGTCAAGAACTGGCATTGTCAATTGAAATGTGGTCGGACTTCGGTGCAAACAGCTCCAATTCCAGGGTGACCCCACTCTGCTATTGATAAACACACATCCACCAAGTGGAGGTCGCCATTTCCAGAAGCAGGAAAGAGTCGAATGCTCTCAGGCTTTATTGACGATGTGCCATGGAAACCAGGACGACTTTTTCAACAGACTGTTCACACAGGATGAAAGCTGGGTCCATCACTATGATCCTGAGACTAAAGTCCAGCCAATGCAATGGAAGCATTATGACTCACAGCCTCCAAAGAAGGCACGTGTCCAACCCTCGGCAGGCAAAGTCATGCTCACAGTATTTTGGGACCAGCAAAGAGTAGTATTGATGGATTTCCTAGCAAAGGGTACCATGATCACTGGGGCATACTATGCTTCACTGCGGCGGAAATTGCGGGAGGCCATCAAAACCAAGAGATGTGGCATGCTCACCAAAGATGTCCACCTTCTGCAAGACAATGCACCAGTTCACAACTCAGATGTTGCCCAAATGGAAACATGCTCCTGTGACTTCGAAATTCTCCCGCATCCCCCTTATTCACCCAACTTTGCACCATCGGACTTCCACCACTTTCCAAAAATGAAATTATTTTTGAAGGGCAAGCATTTTCCTGATGATGAGACTCTGGTTTCCTAAGTCATAACGTGGCTTTTGGAGCAACCTGTCAACTTCTACAAGCGAGGTGTTTACAGCAGTTGCTTAAAGAGATGGGAGAAGTGTGTGTCTCTAGGTGGCACCTATGTAGGTGAGTTTCATTGCTCTCAGTTCACAGGAAGTGGGTCAGGGGAAATCTTTAATGAATGCCCCTCGTACATTTGGAGTTCCTCAAACAATAGGCAGAACGAGTCCCAGTCGTCAGTCCCTTTAAATTGCAATATATCTATATATGTTAAAAGCTCACTGTATGGTACTTTCAAACACGTTTATCTAATTTATTGATGTGCTCAATAGGCAATCTGTACATTCCATAATTTATCCACTTCTCAACATCAGGTATATATCTTTTATGGAAGTTAGTGTAAGTGTCAGTGTTGCCAGCTTTATTTTTTACTTTTTCTGGACAGTTTATAAAAAAAATCAAGAACATTCAATATTTTTTACAAACACATTGGAAAACCATAATAAATCATTATAATTAGTGATACATGTCTACAGCACATACTTTTTATATGAAGACATTAGCTGCATTCACAGTGAATTGTCAAATTCTGATATAATTAGTCATGATAATCTGTAGAAGTTTTTCCAGCTTCAAAAAAAATCATGGACCCATCAAATTTTTTTTACAGACAAAGGAAAAAAGTGCCATATTAATACAGACTGTCCAGGAAATTCTGTCTTGTATAAATCTCTGACTGCAGTATTTATGTCGCACCATTCCATGCGCCAATCCACCACTTGCATCATGATTGTAGAGTGCCGATTGTTTCTAGTGACAGCCTGGGGTCTGCTAAAGACTTCCATGTCTTCCATGATGGTACACCTATGCAGATCAGCTTGTGGCTTGCCTTCACAGGAGACCAATAATTCACTGTATATTGCAATACTATGGTATGAGAGTATATAGTATAAATGCAAAGATGACTGTAGGTTCAAATCTACTAAGGGGATAAAAGATAAAGTAAAAAATTTTTTAAAAATATTGAAATTCCACAATTGTTTTTTGATCATTGAAACCTTCCATTATAATAACACAATTAAAAAAATAGGATTATATTCACTCCAAAATAGTATTGATCAAAACGTCAGTTCAGATGACAAAAAAAGTTTGTTTTTAATTCCACATTTTGTTTGCCACCAAAATATTTTTTACAAATTTGGTAATACCATATTCTTACTGAACTGAAGAATCATGTTGCCAGGCTGTTTTTACTGCACACTGATCACCGTAAAAATGAAAACCAGGAAAAACAATTGTTGTATTGTGTTTTTGGTGCAATTTTACAGCACTTGGAATTTTTCTCATGCTTTGTAGTGCAGTGTGAATAACAAAATGAATAGTACCACTTTAACACTACAACTCGTCCAGTAAAAAACAAGCCCTCATATGACTGTGTGGATGGAAAAATAAAAAAAAGTTATGACTTAACAAATAAACGGAGGAAGAAACAAAAAAGCTCGGCCAAGAAGTTATAAAGGGCATAAAAATTCAAATTTCAAAAATTACAAAGTTTTCTAAACATTCATGAAGATTTAGACATTCTCATAAATAAATGCAGATCATATCAACCTAAACATAAAGAACAATGCGTTACGAATAAACACTCATCATCACTGGGATATGTGGAAGCATTCCAAAGATATTGGAACAGGCTTTGGCAAGAATAGAAAAAATGAGGGCCCCAGTTTGCTTCTTTTGCACAGAGAAGTTTAGAAGCTCCATTCCAGCTGTGAAATTTGTTTCATCCCGTTCCATGGCACCTATACATTTTCCTCCATTTATATTAGAAAGTTGGGTCATGAGATCTCCAGTTATCAGTCCGTTACATGCACTAATGTGTAGACAGTAAGTCTTTCTCTGACATCTTGTAAGCTACAGGATGACTTCATCACTTTTGAAATCCCTTCTACATGCCTCAAATCTTTCTTCTCCCCACCCTGATCTGCCCTCCTGATTCCTCTGTATATATCGCAATATTGAGGAATTGATCTAATGATCACAGGTTTAAGTTTCCTAAGAGGTCTAAATAATATATTTAAAAAAAGTTTTAAAAAATAAATAAAATATACAATAGTTTAAATCAACTCTTTTGATAAAGAAATAAAAAAAAAAGTGTCAAAAACAAACATATTTTGTATTGTCTTGTATGAATAAGTCTGATCAAAATATGACATTAGTTAAACTTTACATTAAATTCACAAGGAAAAACAAAATTTTCAAAGCCAGAATTGCCATTTTTTTGGTTGCTGCACTTAAATTAATAAATAAAAGTGATCAAAAGGTCATATGTATTCCATAATGGTAGCAATATAATCATCAGTTCACATGCAAAATAATACAAGTCCACTCCCAGCTCTGTGAATGGAAAAATAAAAATCTTACAAGTCTCTGAAAATTACGACACAAACATAAGGTTTTATGTTATTTTAGTGGTTAAAAAAAAAATTCAGAACCTTGTGAAAAAAATGTAACCCCTTCAAGACATACGACGTAACTTTACATCGTAAGCCGACTCCCTGACTTTGATGCAAGCTCACATGCTGGGCCCACATCTTTCACCGCACATGACAGCTGATTTAATCAACCATCATATGCCTCTAAGGGTATGTGCACACGATGCAGAAATGAAGCAGAAAATTTCTGCATCATTTCTGCATCTCCCTGGCGGAAAAAACGCATGCAGATTGTGCATGCGTTTTTCCTGCAGAATACATGCGGATCCACATGCGGATTCACATGCGTTTCCGCATGCAGATTGACAAGCGCTTTCCAGGCGATAGCATCACTTGGAGAGTGCTTGACAACTAGGTCACACTATATAAATCCATGCAAACAGCATGGATTTATATAGTGTGACTCGAGAGAGTGTATATACTTACCTCCGATGGCCCGCTCTGTCCTGCTTTACACTCCGTTCTCCCGGCTGCCGGCAACTTTGAATTGAAAGACCTGCCGACGTCAGCGTCACGTGACCCGTCACATGACTCTGACGTCAGCGCAGGTCCTTCAACTCACTGAAAGTGCCGGGAATCAAGCAGGAGCGCTGCGCGGGCCGACAGATGGTAAGTATATATATATTTTTTATTTTATTCTTGTTTTACAGCTTTTTTAATGGTACCTGGGTGTGGATGAGATTCTCCTCTTCTCCACACTCGGGTACCATCCGCACATTAGAACGCGCCAATAACGCAAGTACAGATGCAGTCTTGCGGAATTGGCGCGTTCTAATGCAAGTCAATGGCGGCGAAAACGCCGCGTTTACGCAAAATTAATTGACATGCTGCGGATTTTTGAGCGCAGCGTTTACGCTGCGGAAAAATCCGCATCATGGGCACAGCACATGCGGATTTCAATTGGGGAACATTGCTGCCCTTCTACCATGCGTTTTTCATGCGTTTCCGCGGCGTTTACGCAACTGCAAAATCGCCGCGGAAACGCATTAAATACGCATCGTGTGAACTCAGCCTAACAGCTGTGGTTGGAGTAGAGCCATTGGCTGTTAACCTGTTAAATCCCGCTATCAATCTCTGACAGTGGCATTTAATACAAAGCGGTAGGGGCGCATGTTGTTCCATGCTCCTGTGATCAGGAGCATAGGTATCATGACAGCCAAGGGTCTGCTGAAGACCCCCCATGCCTGTAATTACAATCCTCCAGTAAAACCAAGCCCTTGGCTGGCATTCATAGGAGATCATGATTTTCATTGTACATAGCAGTGCTGATGCACTGCAGTGTATAGCACAAGCTATGTATAGCACATGTGATTGGATAATCACAGATTCAATTCCCCTAATAGAACTATTAAATCCAGTAAAAAGTGAACTAAAAAAACTTTTTAAAAATATGAAAAATTAAAAAAAAACACAAAAGTTCAAATCATTCCCTTTTGCCCCATTAAAAATAAAACAATTAAAAAAAATAAAAAATACACATATTTTGTATCGTTGTGTTTGTAAAAAAGTCAGATCTATCAAAATATTAAATAAATTCATCCGGTTGGCAATGTCGTAATGAAAAAAAAATAAATCAAAATGCCAGAAAAACTTCTTTTTGGCCGCAGCAACATTGCAATAAAATGCAATAAGAGGCAATCAAAATTTTGTATCTATTCCCAAATTAATAGTAAAAATTTCAGCTTAGGGTACCAAAAATAAGCTCTCACACAGCCTCATATCCCGAAAAATGAAATCGTTACGGTTTCGCCAAAAATGGCGACTAAAGCAAAAAAATCTTTTCACCACTTAGAAAAAATAACAACAAAACTATACATGTTTAGTATCTGAGTAAATGTACTGAACTGGAGAATCATATTGCCAGACCAGTTTTACCATCTAGCAAACATGGTAAATAAAAAAAACTATTGTGAACTTGTACTTTTTTTTGCAATTTCAAACCACTTTGAATTTAATTTCCATTTTCCATTACACTATGTGGCAGAATGATTAGCGTCATTCAAAAGTACAACTAGTCCCTCAAAAAACAAGCAATCATACGGCTATATTGACAGAAAAACAAAAAAAGTTATTGCTTTTGGAAGAAGTGGAGATAAAAATGAAAACGAAAAAACGGAAAATGGCCATGTCATGAAGAGGTTAAGTTTAGTATCGTGATAATCGCACTGACCTGGGGAATAATATTTCTAGGTCATATTTACCACAGAATGAATGCCATGAAAGCAAAACCCACAAATTAATAATGGAATTGTTTTTTTTTCACCTTTTCATTCCACTTGGAATTTAGTATCCATTTCTCAATACATTATATGATCAAATGAATAGTGTCATTCAAAATTACAACTCATCCCATATTAACAATCACTCATATGGCTATGTCAATGTAAAAATAAAAATGTCATGGGTCTTGGAACAAAAGGAGGTAAAACAAAAGTGTAAAAGCAAAAAATGTCTAAGTTCTCAAAGGTTTAGCAAATAAAAATAGGCAACAATGCTTCTTCTTGAGGCTAGGCTCACACTAGTGTATAGTCTCCCAGAGAATCAGGTCAATTATGTAAATCACACTCTGGTCAAACTCTGATCAGAGTTTGATCATGGTGTGATCTGATTCTATTGGATGAGGAGAAGATGAAAATAAAAGTCTCCATTTTGTCAGTCATTGGAAATCGGACTGCAGTCAGATGTCATCCGAGTGCAGTATGATATTTCCCAAGCACTCATTGACTTGCATGGAAGTGTGTGATCCAAATATTAGATCAAACTCGGATATGCAGTGATTTTTTTCCACAGAAAAGGGAAAAAATCGGACATGTGCATGGCCTCATAGCATAACTTTTGGCCGATTGCGATCCTAGGTTTTGTAGGATCGCACTTGGACCGATAATAGGGTCATCTGCACGAGCCCTTAGGCTAAGGCAAAAGGAGAAAATGAGCATAGAGAATGACAAACACACCTGTACATAAATACAATCATTTTATTGAGACCAAAAACAATTAAAACCAAGAAGCCCCCAAGAGTACTGAGGACTTCAGGGCCATATTGGTGGACCACCCCTTTTTTGCATTTCGGTGAGTGTTACATCATTAGCAATTTATATTGTATGTCAGTACTCTTGGGGGCTTCTTGGGTTTAATTGTTTTTTGTCTCAATAAAATGACTGTATCTATGTACAGGTGTGCTTATCATTCTGTATGCACTTTTCCTCCTTTTGCATGTTAGTTACTGATGTAGCACCCATCTTTATATGAGCTGTGCGTCTTTATAAGTGTTACTCTTAGGCTAAAACTACACCTAGAGTTTTTTCTATAAAGCATTTGTAAATGTAAAGAAGCACGCACATTAAATTTTTATTAATTAAATACAGTATGTGTATATATGCATGTTATGCAGTGTGAGTGTATTAATATACTCACCTACCACTGCTCTGTCCAGCGTTCAGCACCATTCTTCTGCTCTTCTCAGTGACGTCACCTCTCTGCAGACTCCTCCGGGTCATGCTGCACTCTGCGTGACCCGGAAGTGACTTTTACAATGTAAGCCTAGGAAGTGTTAGAGCAAGACTCTATAGACTTACATTGTAAAAGAGACTTCAGGCTCACACATAGAGCATAGAGGGAGTCGGCCAATCGCAATTGTTGTGACATCACTGAGAAAAGGAGCAGAATGATGCTGGACACAGGAGAAAGTGACGGTAGGTGAATGTAATAATACACTCACACTTCATTTGAACTAGAGAGGGTGCAGAGAAGAGCGACCAGGGTTATTAGAGGACTGGGGGGTCTGCAATACCAAGACAGGTTATTACACTTGGGGTTATTTACTGTGGAAAAACGAAGGCTTAGGGGTGATCTTATTACTATGTACAAGTATATGAGGGGACAGTACAAAGACCTTTCTACTGATCTTTTCACTCTGAGGCCTAAAACAGGGACAAGGGGGCATCTTCTACATCTGGAGGAAAGAAGGTTTAATAATAATCACAGACGCGGATTCTTTACTGTAAGAGCAGTGAGACTATGGAACTCTCGGCCGCATGATGTTGTAATGAGCGATTCACTACTAAAATTTAGGAAGGGCATGGATGCCTTTCTTGAAAAGTATAATATTACAGGTTATAAATACTAGATTCCTTGATAGGGCGTTGATCCAGGGAACTAGTCTGATTGTCGTATGGAGTCAGGAAGGATTTTTTTCCCCAATGTGGAAATATATAGCACTGTGTACTTACAATTGCTCATTTTGCCTTTTTTACCCAGCAAACTATTTTCCTTTCCATTAAGTCTAGGACATCAATATTGGGTGGAGAAGGGAGCAGCTGGATCAGGAGTTGAAGAGGTGAGTGATAAATGCAGGGAAAAGAGACTTACTGTTTCTACATAGAGCTTAAAAGGATTAATCTAGTCTGCCTTTAATCACTTGATGTCATAGACCTAATGGAAAGGGGAACAATTCACTCTGTAGAAGGGCAAAATGAGCAATTGTAAGTTCACAGTGCTATATAATATGATGATTACAATATATGAGGAGGATAAAAACTTTGATGGGAGGAGTACTTCTTTAATGAATAAAAAACTTAATGGGAGTGCTTCTTTAAGCATTTTTCAAGATATTTCCAAGTGATTTTTAGGTTCCTCAATAGAGGACAAAAGTAGCTACTACTTGTTTAATCTCCCAGTAATGCTAGCATGTAGCGAGTAAAAAAAAATCACTAATGACTCACTTGACTGAAGAGATTTTGCGTTTTAAGCTACTCAATTCATTTCTATGAACAGAAATATCACAGACTTTTAGACATCTTGGTGTAGTCTAGCCTTAAAAGTTGTTAGTTATTCATGTTTCACAAACATATACATGAAAATTTAAAGTGCTTCAACTTTTTTTTTTTATTTTATATATACTCTAGAACTAGGTGGGATGGAGACTGAACACTACATTTTTTAGATCAGTGGACACTAACAATATTTTATTAAAGCAATAACAGCATGGTTTTATTAGCAATTACACATTTCAAGGTGCATAAAGAAACCCAAGGACAGAATCGTTTATCCTGGCAAGGCATCTGGATTATTAGTTCATAAAACAAGGTAGTGGTGCCATTAATTACCCCATTATATCTCTTACAAAGAAAAGCTTTTAAAAGAACGTCTTTCTTGCTTATGCCATATTTACCAAAAATGTCTATTTTACAATGCAAAAGGTCACGAGAAGTTTTAGTAAAGCATATTAATTTTTTTTTTTTTTTAATAATATTTTTATTCATTATCAGATATATTAAAATAGTAATTAAAATTAAGGATGCTTGATTTGTTTCATGAGGGACATAATTTCACAAGTTGTTAATTTAAGTGTTTTATCCTCATTTTAGATAGTTGACCTTTTCAGACTCATTATCTACTTATCTCATTTTTACATAAATAACAACATTAAAGAGAACCTGTCATCAGAATTTTATACCCCAAACTAATGGCATGTATAGAAATGTGTATTAATGCTGAGTTAATCTTTCCCTTTACTTGAAGAAATCCATTTTGCTGTTTTAGAGAAATCCATAGTTGAAATTGTAAGCCAATGCATAGCAGGTGCAGCGGAGTTGGACGAGGGCCGATTCTAGTTTTCCTGCTGCCTGAGGCAAAAATTGAAATGGAGCCCTCCCTGCAGTGACAAAATGCAATTCTGCCTGCCTTTTTTTAGGGGGGAGTGGGAGGACGAGTATTTTACAGTATTCTTTGTATTGTAAAAAACATGGACCTTCAGGTCAGTGAGATTATGGTGATACCAAACTTGCATGGTAGCTATTTTCCGAGACCCAAGTAATTTTATGTTTCTAGTGATGGAGGTGTGAGGACTTGCTTTTACATGGTTTGAACTGATAGGGGTTTTTTTTCATCATTTTGGGGTCTTGATCGCATTTTAGTGCAATTTCTTAAGGTGGTGAAGTGCCAAAAATCCCACAATTCTGATGTTAAAGAAGCACTCCTCCTCCTATCAAAGTTTTTATCCTCTTAATATAATGCAATCATCATATTATATAGCACTGTGGACTTACAATTGCTCATTTTACCTTTCTACCCAGTTAATTCTTCTGTTTTCCATTAGGTCTATTCTATCACGTGATTAAAAACTGACTAGCTGAATCCTTCTAAGCTCTATGCAGAAACAGGAGGACAATTTTCCCTACTTTTCCCAATTTTCATGAATCACTGCAAAAGTCTATGGCAGGAGGGAGAAGGGAGAAGCTGGGTCAGGAATTGAATAGGGGAATGATAAATGCAGGGACAAGAGACTTCCTGTTTCTACATAGAGCAGAAAAAAGAGAAGAATTTACTGGGTAGAAAGGCAAAATGAGCAATTGTAAGTACACAGTGCTATATAATATGATGATTGCAGTGTATTAAGAGGATAAAATCTTTGATTTTGTTCAGGCAAAAACATTTCAGAAACATGTCATCACTGACGTCACCGATATGCGATGCTAAAGTCACCTAAGCACAGCAACTACTCACAGGCTGCACTGGCCCTGCTTCCTCTTGAAAGGTGATATCTCCCTTTTGGTATACACATTGACCACAGAGCGGCCAGTATTGGATTCAGATAAGTCCTGGTAGGTAAATATAACCTCATTTATTAGTTTTCAGTATACCAGGCCACTAGTAAAGTTTCAATTTTGCCTGGAAAACCTTTCTAATTCATTTTAAATTTTGATAGACCGACCTTTAGAGATGTGGTGATGCCAAATATGTTTTATTTATTTCTTTATTTTTAATGGGAAAAAAAAGAATGGTGTTTAACATTTTTATTTTATTTTTTTTCATTTTTAAAACCTTTCTATTTTACATTCCCTTAGGGGCTTGAACCTGCGATGGTTTGATCATTTTTACTATATACTGCAATCTCACTGTATTGAGGTATATAGTATGAATCACGGTCTTCTATGTAGCAATCCTAGTACAGCTTTGGCCGTTACTGCTGGAGGCAGATGCCAGGTATGTAACACAGTTCCTGCGCCCACTCCACATATCCTGACCTCCTCCATGACGGATATAAAGTACAGAACAAAAGTTTGGACACACCTTCTCATTTAAAGATTTTTCTGTATTTTCATGACTATGAAAATTGTACATTCACACTGAAGGCATCAAAACTATGAATTAACACATGTGGAATTATATACTTAGCAAAAAAGTGTGAAGCAACTGAAAATATGTCTTATATTCTAGGTTCTTCAAAGTAGCCACCTTTTGCAAAAATTTGCAGATAAAGTAAATTGTGTCCCATTCTCATCCTGTTTCCATAGCGCCCCCTTCAGCCACGCAATATCAAATGTCCGTTTTTTTGGCCTCTCTTATGCTGGAATTTGTCTGTATATAACTTTTTCTACAGTGTTATTCTATTCGGAGGCATGCAGTAACATATACTCTATGTCAGAAGCATAAGCACTCGAATGAGTGACATCCGTGGTATTGATGGATACAACTTGTACCCATGTTATTCTGTGGAGCTGTGCACATGTCCGATTCTTTTCCACGTACTGAGTGGTCTGAGGGAAAAAATCACAGCATGCAAGATTTGCCTCTGAGTATTGGATGGCAATCGCCAATTCATGTCTATGGGTCTATGAAAAAAAATCGGACTGCACTCGAATGACATCTGAGTGCAATCTGATTTTTATAGACATAATGGAGAAGGTTGAGAAACTTTTTTTTTTATCTCCACCACCCTGAAAATCGGATCCCAATCTGATCAAACTCTGATCAGAGAGTGATTAGCATAATCAGACCTATTTTCTCAGATGGAGAGAAAATGGTCGTGTGCACCTTCTCTTACAAATACCCGTAACAGACACTATAAAAAGCTGCCACATGATAATCATCCTCTGATACATATAATAAGTGGATTCTAACAATTTGTCAATAAATGTTTCTGGAATGATAATAAAATACATAAACCTGTCCAATTTGTTTAGACCAGGTGTATAGTAATTAGGAAATAGTCACTTGGTGTGTTCAACTTGTGGCTAATTGCTGTGTGTATTGGAAAATTGCCACAAAACTTTTTTTTCCAAAGCTACGGCCAAGATAGCATGCAAGAGAATAGGGCCGATTATGCTAATAACACTCTGCTCAAACTCTCTGAGAGTTTGAGCCGAGACTCATGTAAGTGTGATCCAATTCTCTCACATGAGAGAATTGTATCACAGATGTGGAGAAGGCAGGGGAACTTAATCTTCTCCATTGTCTCTGTGCGCATAAATTGGACTGCACTCAGATGTTATCCAAGTGCAGTCCGATGTTTTACATGCACCCATAAACTATAGGAGCTGCGCAGCATGCTGCAATTTTTTTCTCATGCCAAATCATCATTAGAAAAAAAGCGGCTGTCAGCACTGCCCTATAGTGTAACTTTGGGCAGAATGCTGTCTACTAAAACATCAGATAGCACTCGGCCATGTTATATGCTCGTGTGAAGGAGCCCTTAATCTCAGTTTTTTTTTCTGTCAAACTTAAGGTAACTTAAGCTCTATCACTACATGATTATGTATCTATATGTACACTTCATTTATCTGTTTACTCAGATACCTTGTTTTTTAGACAATAAGATGCACCACACCATAAAATGCACCCCAAATTTTGGGGTGGAAAAAAGGAAAAAAAAAGATTTTTATAAGATGGGGGTACGTCTTATAGTCCGAATTTTAGGTATCTTACCTGGTGGGGTGTAAGCGGTGGAGCAGGGTCACAGGAGGCATGGTCCCTTCCTCAGGAAGCTGGCAGTGGCAGAAGTGGGGCAATGCTGCAGACCCTGTGTGGGAGGACGGGATATCCCAGTGGTGCGATGCTGCAAACCCGGTGTCGGCGGTGAGGCAGAGCAGAGTGCATTTCATGGAGCGGGGTCCCTTCCTCAGGAAGCCGGCGGCAGCAGAAGTATGGTGATGCTGCGGGCCTGGTGTTGGTGGTGAGCGGAACGGAGTGCATCATTGCTTTCCTGGCGGCAATTTTCCTGGAGCCATGGGCCGCCTCCGTCGGGCCGAGATCCCAATTTGCGCGCGCAACTCTGGAGATGGCCAGTTTTACTCCCAAATTTTGGGGGAAAAAGTGCGTCTTATAGTTTGGAAAATACGGTACATAATCATATTATAGAAGAGTAAAAATAAATGTATGCCACTTAACAAATGCCTTCAAATGTATACATAATGTCAGATTTTTCAATTAATTGTTCTGGTAATGTGGTGGATATGTTGACACAAGTGATGACCCAAGCATCTCACTGCTCGACATGCTCGATGCTCCTCGAGTATTTCCGGGATGCTTGGGTGGGAGCTCGGGTCCCCGCCCCGCATGTTTGGCGCTCTTTAGACAGCCAATTAACATGCAGGAATTGCTTGCCACACATTGCAATGCCGTAGCCATGTTGGTTGTGGCATTACAGTGATTGGCTGGCCACATAACATCATCAGGTCTATATAAGAGCTGGTAGCCGTGTGCTCATCACAGTCTGCCCCGGAAACAGGCAGAGTATAGAGAGGTGCTGCTGAGTGAGGGGCAGAATTGGCGGTTTATTAGTTAGGTAGAGGTGACGCGCCCCTGGGCCTGTGTCGCGCTGCGTTGCGCATGCGGGAGCCTACCCGGAGCCGGATCAGTGGAGGGTTGTGGTCTCGTGGCGGTGACCCGGTCCGTGCCCAAGGAGTCAAACTAGACGGCAGTCTATTAGTAGTAAATAGTTGATGACTACGCCACCCGTTGAGTGCAGCCAGGGAGCTGCTGCTGCAGGGCAGACCGCTGAGGCCGGTGGTAGGATTGTGCAGCGTGATAGTATAACCCCCAACGGGAGGGGTATGGCCTCAGGGCAGCCGACGTGGATGATGGGGGTAGCAGGAACCACTCAGAGACGGTACAGTGTAGTTCAGGGTCTTTACTGGTAACAACGATAGACCCTCCCGGAGTACTTGCTAGCAAACGGGGCCTGGTCAGTCTTTGAGCAGATGGGATCTCCCCTGGCCAGGCGTAGTTGTAGGCCTCACAAACTGACTGTACTCTTCTGGCTACCTTGCTAGAAGCTGATGTAAGTAGCCCACGTCCCTGAGTGTACCGTGTGGTGCTCACCCGTATGGCCGGTGACTCGGGGCCTTCTAATGGCTTCCGCTCCACGATGGCGGTGCTGGTCCCACGCGTGTGACCGTGCCTTCGGGCTTCTGGGCCAGAGGACCTGAAATCCCCTGCCTGACGGATTCTGCTGCTGGGTAGAAGTTAGTCCCCACAGCCTCGGACTCCGGGTCCGGTAAAGAATCTTCTTAGTCAGGGCGAGCGCTGCAGCTGC
Organism: Phyllobates terribilis; assembly: GCF_046119375.1. Lineage (NCBI taxonomy): Eukaryota > Metazoa > Chordata > Amphibia > Anura > Dendrobatidae > Phyllobates > Phyllobates terribilis. The sequence continues at coordinate 275,587,166 of NW_027362765.1, forward strand.
CAGCCCCTGACTCCTTGGAACTCTCCTGTTTCCTATGCTGCTTCTTGTCTCCACTCTCCTTGTCTGACTCACCCTGCCTCAGCCCCGGGTTTATACAGGGGAAGTTCTTCCCCTCCCAAGACTGGGCAGGAGGTGTGGCATGCACAGGATCCCTGACCAAAGGACCTCCCACCTGCTCTCAGACATAACATTACATTACTGTGGAAAACCAGACCCCTGGGGTGCCACATTCCCCCCTAGTGAAATTTAGTACTCCGGGACTAAACACATTTAGAAAAACATAACAAAGTATAACAATAACAACACAATAAGAAAAACACATAAGATGGTTGCGGCGTGTCCGCAACCGGGTGCAGTCTTTGAAGAAAAGCAAAGGTGTCCATTTCACCAACACAGGGAGACGTAACCAGGTAGGGGTCTGTCCTACCCCGAGTCCTTAACAGTCTCTAGTCCATCCTGGGTTACGCTCCAACTATATACAAGGATTCCCGGTAAATCCACCAAGGTTTCCTAAAAACAACTGGAAACACAAAATTATTCACAAGCAACAATACACAGAAAAACATAAATAAAACAATTTATACACTTTAAATTCTCCAGCGTGCGGGTAACTGGCCTCTAGTGGCCCGAGTGGACCTACGGAGCTGACTGTCTGGCCCTGAACTACAGGGTGTAGGAGCTGTCGAGGGTAAACTGGGCAGCTGTCTACCGGCTCTTTGTCTCACTAGGGGTACGGCAGGCTCACTATAAGCAGAGGGTTGATTCTCCTGTTCTGCTTGTGTGGAGTCTTCTGCCTCCTGGACCGGCTGTTCTTCCAGCTCTACCCGTTGCTCCGTAGGTTCTTGGGATGATGGTTGGAGGAAGGTGAGTACGGGTACCACAACTGCACCATTGACTTGAGTCCAAGACTGAGGGAAGTCCCCGAGCACGGTACTAACCATATCTTCCCTTTCTTCCACGGGTCGATGGTCTTCTTGTTCCTCTTCAGGGTTCCTCAGTTGTTCGGGACACTTCTTCAGGTGGTCCCGGGATACAATGGCTGTGGTTTCCCCTCCGTCTTTACTGATGGTACAGACCTTCGGGTTCTCGTGGCTTGAGGGCAGTACGGTGTACGGGTCCTCCTCCCACTGGTCATCCAACTTGTGGAGCCGTCTTTTCCTCTTCAAGACCTGCTCTCCGGGTACCAGGGGAACAGCGGGAGCATACTGGTTGTAAGTCTTCTCTTGTCTTTCCCTAGCCTGACAGAGACTTCGCTCCACGCTCTCTTGTACTCTCCGGTACTGCTGCTGCCTCTCTGTGTCCCAGTCTGTTTCTGGTGAAGTGTCCTCAGGTGTCAGGACTCCCATTTCCAGGTCAACAGGTAACTTACCAGGTCTCGCCCTCATTAGGTAAGCCGGGGTACAGTTGGTGGAACCTACCGGGATGTGGTTGTATAGGTCCACCAGATCGGGCAACTTCTCAGGCCACAGACTGCGTTCTTCCAGGGGCAATGTTTTTAGCAGATCCATTATCACCTGGTTCATTTTTTCACAAAGTCCATTAGTTTGCGGATGGTAGGGTGTCGTCCTTATCTTCCGGCAGCCATACAGATTGCAGAATTCCTGGAAGACCTCCGCTTCAAAGGCAGGTCCCTGGTCCGTCAGCACTTGGTCCGGGTACCCGTGTGGACGGCAGAAGTGCTGCTGGAAGGCTCTAGCTGCTGTTTGAGCCGTTAAGTCCTTGACGGGGACGACAACCAAGAACCGGGAGTAATGATCCACGATGGTTAACGCGTAGACGTAGCCACTTCTGCTTGGGGTCAGTTTTACATGATCCAAGGCTACCAGTTCCAACGGTTGCCGGGTGACGATGGACTGCAGGGGAGTCTTCTGGCTGGCCCGGTCCTTCCTTCTCAGATTGCACGGGCCACAGTCTCTGCACCACTTCTCGATGGTTCCCCTCATGCCTACCCAGTGGAACCGCTCGCGCAGCAGGAACTCCAGCTTTTTCCACCCGAAGTGTCCAGCTCCGTCGTGGTATGCCTCCATCACCATGGCTGCGTCTCTTCGTGGCACCACTACTTGCCAGAGTAGTTCATGCGTCCGGGAGTTGACCATTCTGCGGCACAACTTCCCCTTGTAAAGGAATAGTCGACTCTTCTCCGCCCATAGTTGTTTGGCTTCCTCCGGAGCGTCTGGTTCAAGTCGAGCCTCCGGCCGAGTCAGCATCTCCTTCACCAGTCGGACGGCAGGGTCGCTGTCTTGCGTTTCCGCCCAGTTGTAGTGGGGTAAGGGGTTCAACGTAGCAGCCTGTTTACCCCTTACCCGGTGGGAATACTGGATAGTCCCATGACGGTGGAACGCAGGGAGTTCAACTTCTTCCAGTCCCTCCGGATCTTCTCCTTCGTCCGGCAGGTTGGGCATCCTGGACAGGGCATCCGCGTTAGTATTGGAGCGTCCTGCCCGGTATTTGATTGTGAACTCGTAGTTGGACAGACGGGCCATCCACCTCTGCTCCAGGGCACCGAGTCTTGCCGTGTCCAGGTGTATCAACGGGTTGTTATCCGTGTATACGGTGAACCGGGAAGAAGCGAGGTAATGCCTAAAGCGCTCGGTGACTGCCCATACCACGGCCAGGAACTCTAGCTTAAATGAGCTGTAATTCTCGGGGTTCCTTTCGGTGGGTCGCAGTTTTCGGCTGGCATAGGAGATCACTCGTTCTCTCCCCTGCTGAATCTGGGATAGTACGGCTCCTAGCCCGATGTTACTGGCGTCGGTGTAGAGGATGAAGGGCTGGCTATAGTCTGGGTACGCCAAGATTTCATCCCCCGTGAGGGCCATCTTCAGCTGGCGGAAGGACTCTTCTTCTAGCTCTTCCCATTTGAAGGGCGGCTTCTGGTTCTTGGCCTTCCGGGACTGGCCTATCAGGAGGTCCTGCATAGGCGCTGCCTTTTTGGTGAAACCGGGAATAAACCTTCGGTAGTAGCCTACCAACCCTAGGAACTGCCGCACTTCTTTTACGCTGGAGGGGCTTGGCCATCCCTTAATTGCGGTGATCTTATCGGGGTCGGGAGCCACTCCGTCAGCGCTCACCACGTGTCCCAGGTATTGCACCTTTGGTTTCAGGAGGTGACACTTGGAGGGTTTCACCTTTAGGCCGTAACTCGCCAGAGCTTCGAACACCTCCGCCAGGTGTTTCAGGTGGTCCTCATAAGTTTTGGAGTATACGATGACATCGTCCAGGTACAACAGGACCGTCTCGAAGTTTCTGTGGCCCAGACAGCACTCCATTAATCGTTGGAAGGTTCCTGGGGCGTTGCAGAGTCCGAACGGCATGCAGGTGAACTCACTAAGTCCCATCGGGGTGGTGAATGCGGTCTTCTCCCGGTCCGCCTCTGCTACAGGAACCTGCCAGTACCCGCTAGTGAGATCCAAGGTAGAGAAGAAGTTAGCAGATCTTAAAGCAGCCAATGACTCCTCTATCCTTGGTAAGGGGTACGCATCCTTGTGTGTGATACGGTTGATTTTCCGGTAATCTACACACATCCTCATGGTGTTGTCTTTCTTTTTGACTAAAACTAGTGGGGCTGCCCAGGGGCTACAGCTATCCCGGATTACCCCAGCCTCCTTCATGTCTCTAAGCATCCCCTTGGCGTGTTGATAATGTGCAGGGGGTACGGGTCGATACCTCTCTTTTATGGGAGGATGATCTCCCGTGGGGATGCGGTGTTCTACCCCCTTGACTCGCCCGAAGTCTAACGGGTGTTTACTAAACACTCTCTCATACTCTTGAACCACCCGATAGACTCCTTGTTTCTGATGTGAGGGAGTGGAATCAGTACCCAAATGTAGTTGCTGACACCAGTCCTCCATGTCTTTCTTAGAGCCGTTACCTTCCTCCGGGTGAGATGGAGGCAAGGGTTCCACAGATTGTATAGAATTTTGATTAGTGGTATATAATTTGGCTAGCGTGGCATACCGGGGCAGGTACACTTCCCTCTCCCCGATATTTATTATGCGAATGGGCACCCTCCCATGGCGTACATTGACCACCCCCCGTGCTGTCAAAATGGTGGGCCTACTGTCTGAGTAAACTGGTTCTACCATTGCCTGGTAATCTCTTCCTCTCAGACCAATAGCTGCCCGGCACCAAATCATCATTTCACTTTTTGGGGGCATGGCAATAGGAAAAGGGTCACACATTCTTACGCTACCAATCTCACCGCCGGAGAGTTCCACTTGTTGCCGTTGCATCAGTGCCCGGATCTCTTTCTGGAGCACCCGCTGCTCGCCGGAGCTGGCGTTCTTGGCAACCTGCTGTAAAAGGAAAATCACCTCTGCAAGACAATTTTCAATTACGTTAGTTCCTAGAGTTATTTTTGGGTGACTCTCATGTTTATCAATATCTACAATGATCAGTCCCTGTGCGGCCAGTTCGACTCTACCGATTTTGAGGGCCACCTCCTTAAATCCGATCTGTGGCACGGGCTGGCCATTGCTGGCGATGATACTCAAGTCGTCGTCAGGGTAGTGGGTAATATCCGAGTCATTCCAGTACTGCTTGAAGAGCACGTACGGGATGGTGGTGACCTGTGACCCGGTATCCAGTAGGGCACTCATGGGAATGCCATCCAGTACCACAGGCAAGACTGGACGTCCTCCCACATATCTGTCGCGCCAGTTCGATGGGCCTGGTGATCTTTTTCCTGGGGGTTGGCCCTCTACCCCAGGTTGTGCCCGTTTAAAGAACAGTACCTTTCCATATGTCCGGGTTGATTGCAGCGGCGGCAGATGGGTCGTCCGTCCTCGCTGTATCGGTCACTGGGTCTTCCTCTGGCCGGTGGGGTCCTCCTTGGTCGACGCCACGGGATGTCCTCCGGTTCGGATGCCAGCTGGATCTTCCCTGGGGTGGAAACCTGTAAAGACTGCACAGTTCGGGTTAGCGCAGCAACGCTCTTAGCTAGCTCTTGGACCTGATGGTGTAGGTCTGGAGCCGGGTCATTGTCCAAAGCCTGCGCATCAGCTCCCACAGGCCCTGCTGACAAGGGCGCCGCCTCCTGGTAGTAAGTGGTAGTGGGGCGTCTGTGGGTCACAACGCCACCTGGTGCCGGTTCTCGGAGCACCCGGATGGCTCTGTCCTTGAACTGTGCAAAGTCCAGATGGGGATCCTGTAAGGCCATTGCCCGCAACTGGGTTCGGTGGGCATTGCAATATAAACCCTCTATAAATTGTTCAGTCAACAGCCTGTCCTCGTTTCCCACCCCATCAGGGTCGGTCTGCTTTATGGCCCTCAGGGCCTCTTGTAGGTTTAGTGCATAGTCCCTTATACTCTCATGCGCTCGCTGCTTGCACCCGTAGAATCTAAGCTTAATCTCGGCTGAGGTGCGGGTATCAAAGGTGTCCTTCAGCCGGGTTAGTATCCCTGCGACAGTCTTCCTCCCAGGTGGCCAGGATTTTACTTCCCTTTTGGCTGCCCCGGTTAGTTGGGCCACCAGGATGCTCACTTTTTGCTCTTCTGTGAGGGGGTACACCTGGAAGAGGCTATCCAGCTTTTCTCTAAAGTCATGCAGGGTATGTGACTCCCCTGAGTACTGGGGTAGCCAAGCTGCTCCCGGGATATAGGGCATGGTGAAGGGCATAACTGCAGCAGCGGTAGCGCTGGCGGGGGTTGGGGCAGTGAAGCTCTCCTCCGTATCCGACATCTTCCTCCCCCCTAGTGGACCGTGGCCTACCTTGCGATGATCCTCTTCCGTAGGCCGCGGCTCCGCAGTGGATCGTCAGGGTTGAGGACCTTCCGTCGCGCTCCTGTGACGTCGGCGTCTGCTGGGCTCCTTCCAGGACCTTACGCAACGTCCGGACGTGAGGCGGGGCTTCAGTTCTCGCGCGCTTTCGGAGTCCACGCCCCTCTTCTTCCCGCGCGGCGTCCTCAAGATGGCGTCCAATGGCGGGAAAACACCACGGATGGCGGGAAGAAGGTCGAAGATGGCGCCGGATGGCGGGAAAACTTCGCGGATGGCGGGAAGAAGGTAGAAGATGGCGCCGGATGGCGGGAAACCTCCACGGATAGCGGGAATCTTCACCACTGGTAAGTTTGAACAGTCTTTGCTTTTCAGGCACGCAGTACCCGGTGGTTGCGGGCACGAAATCCTGCCGACTACGCCAAAGTTGACGCGCCCCTGGGCCTGTGTCGCGCTGCGTTGCGCATGCGGGAGCCTACCCGGAGCCGGATCAGTGGAGGGTTGTGGTCTCGTGGCGGTGACCCGGTCCGTGCCCAGGGAGTCAAACTAGACGGCAGTCTATTAGTAGTAAATAGTTGATGACTACGCCACCCGTTGAGTGCAGCCAGGGAGCTGCTGCTGCAGGGCAGACCGCTGAGGCCGGTGGTAGGATTGTGCAGCGTGATAGTATAACCCCCAACGGGAGGGGTATGGCCTCAGGGCAGCCGACGTGGATGATGGGGGTAGCAGGAACCACTCAGAGACGGTACAGTGTAGTTCAGGGTCTTTACTGGTAACAACGATAGACCCTCCCGGAGTACTTGCTAGCAAACGGGGCCTGGTCAGTCTTTGAGCAGATGGGATCTCCCCTGGCCAGGCGTAGTTGTAGGCCTCACAAACTGACTGTACTCTTCTGGCTACCTTGCTAGAAGCTGATGTAAGTAGCCCACGTCCCTGAGTGTACCGTGTGGTGCTCACCCGTATGGCCGGTGACTCGGGGCCTTCTAATGGCTTCCGCTCCACGATGGCGGTGCTGGTCCCACGCGTGTGACCGTGCCTTCGGGCTTCTGGGCCAGAGGACCTGAAATCCCCTGCCTGACGGATTCTGCTGCTGGGTAGAAGTTAGTCCCCACAGCCTCGGACTCCGGGTCCGGTAAAGAATCTTCTTAGTCAGGGCGAGCGCTGCAGCTGCCAGCCCCTGACTCCTTGGAACTCTCCTGTTTCCTATGCTTCTTCTTGTCTCCACTCTCCTTGTCTGACTCACCCTGCCTCAGCCCCGGGTTTATACAGGGGAAGTTCTTCCCCTCCCAAGACTGGGCAGGAGGTGTGGCATGCACAGGATCCCTGACCAAAGGACCTCCCACCTGCTTTCAGACATAACATTACATTACTGTGGAAAACCAGACCCCTGGGGTGCCACAGAGGTACTCTACCACAAGATATAAATCCATTTGAACTACCAGTCCTTCTGAGGACTAATCTAGCTGTATATATTACTGATAATAGCAGGAGTTAGGCAGGCAGGCATCGTTTGTGGACAGTGTATACAGCACAATAGGGTACATTGCACATTCTGTCTGCTACTGCTGCTGTTACAGATATCCATAGCCCTACATTTCAGGGATATTTTTTTTTTGCTCTTAATCCTGATTATTTGCTTAAAAAGCAATACAGAGTACACAATTTTACTGCTCCATTTGCTTGTTAGGAGAATACAGCCAGATTTTTTTTGATTATATACACATTACTGTATTGTGGAAGCAGGGAAACTTTTTCATGATCAGTTCTGATTTCATATTACTGCTGTAATAATATAGACATTTTGTGGAGTGTACCAAATATTACACTCCATGTAATGTCAGCCAGCTGTGTTTTGCTGAACCTATTCACACTTGGTCGCTGACAAATACCATACTATTAGGTGCCTACCTGAAACCGTGGTCATCAGATGTGATCCCATATTACTGCTGTAAAAATCCAGAAATTTTTGTGAGTGTGTCAGATATTACACTCCATTTGAAGTCTGACAGGTGTATTTTGTTCCAAACTATTGACATTTGGTAGCTGACAAATACCATACTATTAGGCGACTGCCTGGAACCATGGTCATCAGACATGATCCCATATTACTGCAGTAATAATCCAGAAATTTTTGGGAGCATGTCAGATATTACACTCCATTTAAAGTCTGACAAGTGTATGTTGTTCCAAGCTGTTGACACTTGTTCTCGGACAAATACCATACTATTAGGTGCCTACCTGAAACCGTGGTCATCAGATGTGATCCCATATTACTGTCGTAATAATCCAAAAAAATTTGGGAGCATGTCAGATATTACAATCCATGTAAAGTCTGGCAGGTGTACGTTGTTCCAAACTATTGACACTTGGTCGCTGACAAATACCATACTATTAGGTGAATGCCTGAAACCGTGGTCATCAGACGTGATCCCATATTACTGCCGTATTAATCCAGAAATTTTTGGGAGCATGGCAGATATTACACTCCATTTAAAGTCTGGCAGGTGAATGTTGTTCCAAACTATTGACACTTGGTCACTGACAAATACCATACTATTAGACGACTGCCTGAAACCGTGGTCATCAGACGTGATCCCATATTACTGCCGTAATAATCCAGAAATTTTTGGGAGCATGTCAAATATTATACTCCATTTAAAATCGGGCAGTTGTGTGTTCAAACCTATTTACAGTTGGTCGCTGACCAACTGCATATCTGTGAACAAAGTTGTCAGAGTATTGCACCACTTTTACGGACCAACAATAAAACATAAAAAAACAAAGCTAAAATGGATTTTCCTGGAAAAAAATGTTAAACATTCTTTCCAAGGTAATGACTTATATATAAGGCCAAAGAAATAAAAAAAAAAAGTTATGGACTGTGGAAGAGATTTATGTGACCACAATGAACACTTATCTTGAGCTGATGATACCACCTAGTAGCACTCGCTCCTATTGTAAATGCATCTAACAGCAATATCGAAAGGGAATAGAGTAGATTTTTATTTTTTTTCTGCAGCACGCAGTATAAGGCAATAATATCTGGCTGGATCGGTGTAATACGCTATCCATACTGTGATACCTCACCAGTAAACAAATTGCAGATAAAACAGGTAATATTCTAGAACATAGATTCTATTTGTACTGTCCTTCCCATTATTAAAGAGTGGGTCTCTTATACTGCTATTGCATATATGCAGCAATTTCAAGGGCTGACAAAAATTAGGACGCATTCCAATACACATTTGAAGAGACATAAAAAAAATAAATAAATAAAATATAAAAACACAGCAGTATCTTTAGTATAAAAACCAGACTCGCCAATGTAACCTCAATGTTTCTACAGCTCCTGCACCTCCTACTGCTCTTCAGCCTCCATCTCTGAAATGACCACATCAGTCTCAAGCTGAAAGCACTGCAGCACTGCCTTGGCCAAGCGGCAACCAGCTGTGCTGAAGATAATATGCTTATGTTTAGGTGACACTGCTGCAGAGTTGTGGAAAGCTGTAACACAGCAGGCAGATCTCTGGCTCTCACCGCTGAACATACAGCCAGGCATGGTCATGTGTGACAATGGCTGGAACCTGGTGGAGAAATGACAGCCGGAGTAGATACGGTTTCTCTCTATGCCAGTCCTTTCATTCGACCTAAACAATATGGCTGTGGAGAAATACAACTCTCTGCCCTGGCTAAGAAAAGTCTGTGTGAAGGTTGCCGGACACTCTATGGCTGCTTTTTTTTTTTTACTGCGGACTAGAAATCTATAAGACTTAAGAAGATGCAATCTGGCACTTTGGCAAAGCCAAATTCTGTTCTCCCTCTGATATCTAACAAACAGGTCATGCTGGAGAAACTTGCACCTACTGCCACTCAGTGTCTTCAGCTCCTTTGTGAGAAACTAAAGTTTGGGCAGCCACTCAGTCTGCCAAATAAAATTCCTGATAAGGAAATTGTGGATGGCTTCGCTTCTGGTACTGGGTGCTAATACCAAACCATGGCGTGGCTTAATTCACTGGAAATATTCCAGGCTGGTTGGAGCCAAGCTCATTCCCAAAGAAAAGTACCAGCAGAAAGCTAAGAAGATGGTGGCCTCTATCATCATCATCATGACCTATAGGTTTGCATTATAAACTCTCCTGAAGGAGAAGCCATGGCCCACCGGAGGATTCTCTGGTGTGCCCATCCAACCCTGCCGAGAAGTAACCCTGGCTAAGAAAAGTCTGTGTGAAGGTTCCCAGGCACTGTATGGCTCCTTTTTTTTACTGAGGAGGAAACCAGAGAGCCCTGGGGCACACCCATGCAAATACGGGGAGAACATACAAACTCCTTGCAGATGTAGTCCTTGGTGGGATTTGAACCCAGTACTCCAGTGATATAAGGCTGCAGTGCTAACCACTGAGCCACTTGGCTGCCCTCTCTGTTCTTCCTCTAATATCTAACATGCTGGAGAAACTTGCACCTACTGCCACTCAGTATCTTCAGCTCCTTTGTGAGAACCTAATGTATTAGGGCAGCCACTCAGTCTACCAAATAATATTCCTGAGAAGGAAATTGTGGATGGCTTCGCTACTGTTATTGGGGGCACTGCTAATACCATGGCGTTGTGCCATAGTTCACTGAAAATATTCCAGGCTGGTAGGAGCCAAGCTGATTCCCACGGAAAGTACCAGCAGCAAGCTAAGGAGATGGTGGCCTCTATCATCATGCAAGGTTTGCACTATGAACTCTCCTGAAGGAGAAGCCAGGGCCCACCGGAGGAGTCTCCGATTCTGTGGTGGGCCAGTCCAACCTTACCGAGAAGCAGCCCTGGCTAAGAAAAGTCTGTGGGAAGGTTCCTGGACACTCTATGGTTACTTTTTTTTTTTTACTGTGGACTGCCTTCAGCAATCTACATTATAAGATTGCAATTAGTGATGAGTGAGCATCTCACTGCTCGACATGCTCGGCGCTCGCCGAGTATTTCCGGGGTTGCTCGGTGGGAGCTCGGGCCTCCTTCCTGCATGTTTGGCACTCTTTAGAGCGCCAATGAACATGCAGGGATTGCCTGCCATTCACTGTAATGCCGTAGCCATGTTGGTTGTCGCATTACAGTGATTGGCTGGCTGCACAACGTCATCAGGTCTATATCAGACCTGGCGCCGCCATGCTCGTCACAGTCACTCCGGAATCAGACAGTGTAGGGAGAGGAGCTGCTGAGCTAGGGAGAGATTTGTTTGTTTCTAGTTAGTGTAGGTGTGCCAAACTACACTGCTCAAAAAAATAAAGGGAACACTTAAACAACAGAAAATAACTCCAAGTAAATTAAACTTCTGTGAAATCAAACTGTCCACTTAGGAAGTAACACTGATTGACAATCAATTTCACATGTTGTGCAAATGGAATAGACAATAGATGGAAATTATTGGCAATTATCAAGACACCCTCAATAAAGGAGTGGTTCTGCAGGTGGGGACCACAGACCACATCTCAGTACCAATGCTTTCTGGCTGATGTTTTGGTCACTTTTGAATGTTGGTTGTGCTTTCACACTTGTGGTAGCATAAGACGGACTTTACAACCCACAGAAGTTGTTCATCCAGGATGGCACATCAATGCGAGTTGTGGCAAGAAGGTTGCTGTGTCTGTCAGTGTAGTGTCCTGAGGCTGGAGGCACTACCAGGAGACAGGCCAGTACACCAGGAGACGTAGAGGGGGCCGTAGGAGGGCAACAGCCCAGCATCAGGACCGCTACCTCCACCTTTGTGCAAGGAAAAACAGGAGGAGCACTGCCAGATCCCTGCAAAATGACCTCCAGTAGGTCACAAATGTGCATGTGTCTGCACAATCGGTTAGAAACCGACTCCATGAGGGTAGTATGAGGTCCTGACGTCCACAGATGGGGTTGTGCTCACAGCCCAACACAGTGCAGGACGTTTGGCATTTGCCACAGAACACCAGGATTGGCAAAGTCGCCACTGGCGCCCTGTGCTCTTCACAGATGAAAGCAAGTTCACACTGAGCAAATGTGACAGACGTGACAGAGTCTGGAGACGCCGTGGAGAGCGATCTGCTGCCTGCAACATTATTATTATTTATTATTATTATTTATTATTATAGGGCCATTTATTCCATGGCACTTTAAATGTGCAACATCCTTCAGCATGACCGGTTTGGCAGTGGGTCAGTAATGGTGTGGGGTGGCATTTCTTTGGAGGACCGCACAGCCCTCCATGTGCTCGCCAGAGGTAGTCTGACCGCCATTAGGTACCGAGATGAGATCCTCAGACCCCTTGTGAGACCATATGCTGGTGCAGTAGTCCCTGTGTTCCTCCTAATGCAGGACAATGCCAGACCTCATGTGGCTGGAGTGTGTCAGCAGTTCCTGCAAGATGAAGGCATTGAAGCTATGGACTGGCCCGCCCGTTCCCCAGACCTGAATCCGATTGAGCACATCTGGGACATCATGTCTCGCTCCATCCAGCAGCGTCACGCTGCACCACAGACTGTCCAGGAGTTGGCGGATGCTTTAGTCCAGGTCTGGGAGGAGATCCCACAGGAGACCATCCGCAACCTCATCAGGAGCATGCAAGGCGTTGTAGGGAGGTCATACTGGCACGTGGAGGCCACACACCAAACTAAGCCTCATTTTGACTTGTTTTAAGGACATTACATCAAAGTTGGATCAGCCTGTAGTGTGTTTTTCCACTTTAATTTTGGGGGTGACTCCAAAACCAGGCCTCCATTGGTTAATAAATTTGATTTCCATTGATGATTTTTGTGTGATTTTGTTGTCAGCACATTCAACTTTGTACAGAACAAAGTTTTCAATGAGAATATTTAATTCATTCCGATCTAGGATGTATTATTTGAGTGTTCCCTTTATTTTTTGAGCAGTGTATATTAGAGACACATATCCATCTCAACAAACAGTCCTTCTGCGACTAATCCATTTGCAGAGATATCAGGCAGGCAGTGTATATAGGCAGGCAGGGTATGTAGCAGACTGCAGTGCACATAGGACAAGAGGCTCCATTCCAGTTTTGTCTGCTGCTGCTGTTAGATATTTGTAGAAATAGGCCAAAAATATATATTTCCATATTACAGCGCTAAAAATCCAGCTATTTAAAACTGTGGCTTGTCTGTCACACGGATCTCATATAAGTGCGCTGAAAATACTGCCATTTCTGGCCTCCATTAAAAAAAATTTCAGTGTGTCAGTGAAGCAATTGACACCAGTTTGCTGTTCAAAATAGTTACCTACCGGCCAGGTATTTAAAGCTGTGTTTTCTCCATCACACGGATCACATATACGTTTTCAGAAAATACTGCCATTTCTGGCCTCCATTAAATTTTTTTTTCAGTGTGTCAGTGAAGCAATTGACACCAGATTGCTGTTCAAAATAGTTACCTACAGGCCAGGTATTTAAAACTGTGTTTTCTTCTTCACACAGCTCACATATACGTTTTCAGAAAATACTGCCATTTCTGACCTCCATTACAAATTTGTTTCAGTGTGTCAGTGAAGCAATTGACACCAGTTTGCTGTTCAAAATAGTTAGCTACAGGCCAGCTATTTAAAACTGTGTTTTCTCTGTCACACGGATCACATATACGTTTTCAGAAAATCCTGCCATTTCTGGCCTGCATTAAAAATTTGTTTCAGTGTGTCAGTGAAGCAATTGACACCAGAATATTTACCTACAGGACAGGTATTTAAAACTGTGTTTTCTCTGTCACACGGATCACATATACGTTTTCAGAAAATAATGCCATTTCTGACCTCCATTATAAATTTTTTTCAGTGTGTCAGTGAAGCAATTGACACCAGATTGCTGTTCAAAATAGTTACCTACAGGTCACCTATTTAAAACTGTGTTTTCTCCGTAACACGGATCACATGTCATTTCGCTCCAAATTCAGTTATTTGTTGTGAGCGTGGAAGATATCGTCCTCCATTTAAAATGGGCAAGGCACGTGGCAAGGGACGGGGAACTGGACGTGATGGTGATGATGGTGCAAGCAGAGGCCGAGGCCGTGGGCAAGCTGAAATTGTGCCACAACAAACACCCACATCTTCTCCCTCGACCTTCCTGTCCCAATTATTATGGGACCGCAGCACACCACTATTGAACACAGAGCAGTGTGAAAAGGTTATTGGTTGGATAGCAGATAATGTTTACAGTCGCTTAGCCATTACCACCACCACTTTGTCTTCCACACGGTCAAGTCTCAGTAGTAGTGTTGAGCCACCCCCTTAGTGTTCGAGTTCAGTTCGGTTGGTCGAACACCCGTGTGTTCGTCGAACTGTTCGTCGAACACCTTCGAACACCGTTAAAACCAATGGCAGGCAAACAAAAACCCATAGAAGCACATAGAAAACACCTTCAAAGGTGTCCAAAACCTGACAAACTGCTCAGAAGACACAACTAACACATGGAAAAGTGACAAGTACATATAGTCATGCGAAAAGAAAAGAGGTGGAGGAGTAAAAGGAGGGGGAGACACAGATATAGGCATGTCATGCCCTTCTAAAATCCAAAAAGTGAGAAGCCGACACGGCCTGTCCGCTCCTGCCCGTGCCACCGCCGTGTCGCCGGGTTTGTGCCAGAGCCGCGGTGAACCCTGACGGCCAGCCCCCCTCTCCCAATACTGGTGCCTGTCCGCTGGTGGGTCGAGCGAGCCCCCCTGTGGTGGAGGCAGCTCTAAGCTTTTTAATTTAAATTGTCTCTCTAATTTGAATGAATACACTTTAAATCCATTTACAAGGATCTATTGGAGGGCAAGTCTCATGCCAGCAGCCGCGTAATTCCAGCTCCAGTAGCGTCCACTAAAGCTGCTGCAGTTAAAAAGCTTTTATAAGGATCGAGCTCGGCTGTCCACCGCAAGGCATCCTACTGCCAGTCCCAGCCCCTATGCCTTGGGGTGCCTCCTGAAGCTCTTCACTGAGTATCTCGTGGTCCCGAAGCATTTCCTTTGAAAAAATTAAGTGTCCAAACTACAGGTGGTGTAGCTTGCTTAACAGCTGGGATAATCCGCTGACTAGCAGACACTGCTACTAGGCACAAAGTATTTCCTGGGCTAGATGCAGTTAAAAATTTGTAATTAGATACTCTCGTTGGATGCTGAGAAAGCATTCCATAGAGTCTCCTGGCACGCCATATATGATTCTCTTAAAAAGCTTGGGGTAGGGGTCTAGGGGACCCTTTTATAGCCAAAATCACGGCCCTGTATCGCAATACGTCACCTAGGCTGAAGATAAATGGAACTGTAGCACCCTGAGGGCTCGGTTGCTACAGAGGTATTGCACCTCACCCAGAGGTGTGATATCTCACTCTCAGGTAAGGATGGAGTGTGGATCAGGACCCGACACCTGCATGCATTACACCACATTGCCGTGGGGCAGGGCGACCAATATGCCCCTGAGATGGGCACGACAGTCCCTGTCCCTGGCTGGAATGGGGGGAGGGAACACTGAGGAAGGGGAACCCTGTAGTGCAGGAGCAGGGAGGAAGCAGTTCCTGGGTGCATTGAGAAGGGAGTATAAAAGGTGGGCACCATCTTAGTTCAGTGCAGAGAAGTCTGAGCAGAAGTGACAGGGAGCAGGGGCTCTGCATGAGCTCTGCTCTGGAGGCGGGCCTAGTAACAGAGGCCCAGGCCTGGAAGAGGGAGAAGGAAGGAAGAGGAGCGGAGAAGGCTCCAGGAACGAGGAACGAAGGGATCCCAGGGGTGCAGACGGGTGAGTCGCCACCGCACGCCCGAATCCACCTGCGTGGAGGGGTCAGGCCAAAGGGGGAGACAGGTCCCCGAAACTAGTGGAGGCAGGAAACGACCCTCAGCTAGAAACCGGAGGCTGTGACATTTTATGTGGCGCAGCCCCTCGCTACACCCGCTAGGAAGGCACCACATAGGGTCAGGGAAACTGGCGCCAAGTTTACCAAGAGGAGGCCCGAGGCAGCCGGACAGAAGGGTTGGTAAGAAAGGCCAGACAAAGGACACACAAAGGGGATCCTGTGAAGCGCTCCAAAGTTATCTGGGAGTTGTCTGAGCCCCTCACCTGGTGAGCACAGTACGACGTGGGCAGCCGTTACCTGCAGACGTGGTCTGGATAATAAGAACTGTGAGTAAAGGCCCTGGACTGCATCACTGACTCCATGTCGTTACTGCTGCTGCCCTGCACCATCACCCCCATCCTCCGCATACACTGCCCTGAGGCTATACTCCTCCCGTGGGGAGTTATGTTACGCTCTGCTGCACCCACAACACCAGCCTCAGCGGTCTGCCCTGCAGCGGCGGTTCACTCTGACCGCAATCCACGGGTGGCGTAGTCGGACATTTAAACATCAAAACCACATAAATAGTTCCGCCACTGGTTTGACCGCCCTGAGCCACGGAACCGGGTCGCCGCCACGGAGACTACAACCACCAGCATCCACCAAAAAGGGTCCGGCTCCGGGTGTCCCAAGGCCCAGGGGGTGCATCAGAACATTTTCATCACCTTTCACAATCACCAATGGGACAAGGCAGGGATGTCCTCTGTCCCCTCTCTTATACATCCTAGTGATGGAGCACCTGCTCTCATCAATTCGCCATAACCCCAATATTAGGTGGATTGAGGTGGGAGGCACCGAGTACAAGTGCTCTCTATTTGCTGATGATGTCCTAGTATATATCACTCAATCACATATATCCATCCATGCTGTTATGGCTGAAATAGATCACTTTGTTACATGGTCAAATTTTAAAATCAATGCAGCGAAGTCTGAGGCCCTTGATGTCTCCCTCCCCAAATCCATACAGGATTCCATCCAGTCCAACTTTCCCTTTGCCTGGCCCTCACAGGGTATCAAATACTTAAGAATTCCTATTCATAGAGACCTCTCCCATCTATGTTATCTTAATTTTGGGCCCTTTATTGAACAACTCCATACAGACCACGGTTGGCAAGTTAGAACTGTAAGATTCACTACGTGAACCACTTGTGTTTTGTGGAAAAGCACATGTACACTGTGTTCCAAATTATTATGCAAAAAGTGTTTAGGAGTGATAAGGGAAGAATTTGTTTGTTTGTCAGTTAAACTCATTGATGGTGATGTGTGTCAGGGCTCTTTATATCACTGTAAGCAATTGCAGACACCTGTGCTAATTAGTTTGGCAGGTGTGTCCAATGAAAGGCAAGACTACTTAAGAAGGCTGTCCCACGTTATTAAGCAGTCTACATTTTCTGCCAAAATGGGAAAGAAAAAGGATGTGTCGGCTGCTGAGAAGCAACAAATTGTGGAGTGTTTAGGTCAAGGCATGACTACAATCAACATTGTGCGATGATCAGGATGAAGTGTCTTGGCAATCAAGAAGTATGTAGCTGATTCACATTACACACGTGTGCGTGCTGATAAGGGCAAATTGAGGACTCTTTCCTACAGGCAATTACGTCAGGTTAAAAGAGCAGCGGCAAAAAAGCCTTGTCATAGCAGCAGACAAGTTTTTGAAGCTGCTGGTGCCTCCAACGTCCCCCGACCAACAAGATGCAGGGTCCTTCAGTGGTTTGCAGCTGTGCATACGCCATCCTGTCGACCTCCTCTATGCACTTCACACAAGCAGAAACGGCTCCAGTGGGCCAAACATTACATGAAGACTGATTTCAAAACTGTTTTGTTCATGGATGAGTGCTGTGCAACGCTCGATGGTCCAGATGGATGGAGTGGAGGATGGCTGGTTGATGGACACCCCACGCAAACACGGCTACAGCGCCAACAAGGAGGAGGTGGAGTAATGTTTTGGGCTGGAATCATGGGGAGAGAGATTGTCGGCCCCTTTAGGATCCCTGAAGGGGTAAAGATGAACTCCATAATGTATGTGAAGTTTCTCAAACAGCACTTCCTGCCATGGTTCAAGAAGAAGAACCGTGTATTCCACAGCAAGATCATTTTTATGCATGATAATGCACCATCTCATGCTGCACATAAAACATCTGCATCTCTGGCTGATATCAGCATAAAAGGGGACAAACTTATGGTGTGACCCCCATGCTCCCCTGACCTCTACCCCATTCAGAACCTCTGGAGCATCATCAAAAGGAGTGTCTATGATGGCGGGAGGCAGTTCACATCTAAGCAACAGCTCTGGGAGGGTATTCTGTCCTCATGCAAAACAATTGAAGCAGAAACCATCCAAAACCTGACAAATTCAATGGACGAGACAGTTCAGAAGCTCCTTTCGAACAAGGGGTCCTATGTGAAAATGTAACATCACCTAGAATAAAGTTTTGAGTTGAAAACTGTTTGATTTCAGTTTCTAATAACCTGCTAATGCTTATAATTTCAAAAATGACCATTTTTTTGGTCTTTATTAAAATGAAAAGGTTGATCGAAAAGTTTGGGGGATCTAAGAGTGTGGCAACCCAGTAGTCAGGATTACTTCGAATTCTGACAATATGAAGGTCATGTTGCAGGTAGTGCAGCAAGAAGGCACTTATGTGTCTTGCGCATCTCGGAGCCCCAAAATTATTTTCCGGGCTAGATGCAGCTAAAAATTATTATTAATTTTAAATCTGGTGGAGCTTAGTATAGATGGCCTAATAGAATCAGTGCTGCACACTGCTACAAAGCCCAAATTATTTTCCAGCCAATGTACAGATAAACATGATTAGTAATTTTAAATCTGGTGGAGCTTAGTATAGATGGCCTAATAGAATCAGTACTGCACACTGCTACAAAGCCCAAATTATTTTCCAGCCAAGATACAGATAAACATGATTAGTAATTTTAAATCTGGTGGAGCTTATTATAGATGGCCTAATAGAATCAGTGCTACACACTGCTACAAAGCCCAAATTATTTTCCAGCCAAGATACAGATAAACATGAGTAGTAATTTGAAAGCTTAAAACGGTTGATGAGGTGATTTTAACCAATCATCAAGCTTTTACTCTCCGCAGGATGACACAGGGGTAGAAAAGTCGTTTCGGATCCATGATTTGTTCATCTTTATGAACGTGAGTCTGTCTACATTATCAGTGGAGAGCCGCGTGCGCTTATCTGTCAGCACACCACCAGTAGCGCTGAACACACGTTCAGACAGAACGCTGGCTGTGGGGCATGACAAGATCTCCTAGGCGTAAGTGGCTAGCTCCGGCCATTTATCCAGATTGGAAGCCCAAAAAGAGCAAGTTTCCAGTGACACAGTCATGGCTTCAATGTTTACTTGGAGATACTCCTGTACCATCGTCTCTAGGCGTTGACTATGTGTCAGACTTCTTGTCTCCTGTGGCCTTGCAAAGGATGGGCTAAAAAAGTGGTGAAATGATTCCGCAAAATTGATGTTACCAGCAGATACTGTGGTTCTGTTACGGTTTGAGTGCTGAACACTCGACGGTCCCACGGTTGGCAAGTTGGAACTGTGAGATTCACTACGTGCACCACTGTTGTTTTGTGGAAAAGCACATGTAAGATTCTGCAACAGTCTCTGCTGATACTCCTGCATGCGTGCATCCCTTTCTATGGCAGGAATAATTTCTGCAAATTTACTTTTGTACCGGGGATCTAACAGTGTGGCAACCCAGTAGTCAGGATTATTTCTAATTCTCACAATTCAAGGGTCATGTTGCAGATAGTGCAGCAAGAAGGCACTCATGTGTGTTGCGCATACAGGAGCACCAAGCCCCTGTTGTGTTGGTGGCGAGGTAACAATCATACTTCCTTCCTCTGTCCTCTCCCCCCAACCTCGCACAACAGAAATGTGATCAAGGTCTCCCTCATCTGATGAGTCTTCCATCAGTTCGTCCTCTACTTCTTCCTGGGCTCCTGCACCTTCCTCACTAGTTTGGCTGCTACCATGTGCCCTGGTAAAACCATCTCCCCCACCCTCACATGCCTGCCGCCTTGGTGCTTCCGACCGTCTGGACCTTGCAGATGTTAGCCCTTCCGCATACAACTCCTCCTCCTCTACTTCCTCCACCTCCTCTTGTGCCACCACCTGACTCCGAATTCTGTTTAACATGTGCTCCAGCATGTAAATCACCGGAATAGTCATGCTGATAATGTCATCGTCTGCACTAAACATCTTCGTCGCCATTTCAAAACTGTGCAGAAGGGTGCATAGGTCCCTGATCTGAGACCACTCCTCCAGCGTGATTTGCCCCACCTCTGGATCTCATTGGCCCAGGCTATACGTCAGAACGTATTGCACCAGGGCTTGTCGGTGCTGCCACAATCGCTGCAACATGTGCAGAGTTGAATTCCACCGGGTAGGCACATCGCATTTTAGCCGGTGAAGTGGCAGGCCCAACGACTTCTGTAGAGATGTAAGTCGCTGAGCTGCGGGATGCGAACGGCGGAAGTGAGCACACAGCGACCGTGCCCTCTGCAGAAGGCCATCAAGTCCGGGATAGTGAGCTTAAAATTGCTGGACAACCAGGTTCAACACATGAGCCATACAAGGCACGTGTGTGACATTGCCCCAGCGAAGGGCCGCACCCAGGTTTGCAGCATTGTCGCACACGGCCTTCCCTGGTTTCAGGTCCAGTGGAGACAACCATTCATGAAATTGGTTCTCCAGAGCTGACCACAACTCCACAACTGTGTGACTCACATTTCCCAGACATTTCAAAGTAAAAACCGCCTGATGACGTTGAGCCCTACTGCCAGCATAGTAAGGAGGTGTGCAGGATCCCTTCTGCGCAGTTAGAAAGCTTGTGGCATGACCAGACAGGCTTTGGGTGCAGGTGGAGGACCGAGAGGAGGTTGAGGAGGCAGAAGCAGTGGAGGAACTTTGAGATAAAGAGGATTGACGCACAACTCGTGGGGACGGCAAGACTTGGACAGCAGCCCCTTGTCCTGCTGTCACCATAGTTACCCAGTGCCCAGTCAGCGACATGAAACGCCCCTGTCCATGCCTACTCATCCAAGTGTCTGTGGTGAAATGCACCCTGTCACACACAGAGTTTCTCAAAGAAGCGGTGATGTTGTGTGCGACATGCTGGTGGAGCGCAGGCACACCTTTCTTTGAGAAGTAGTGCCGACTGGGCATCTGGTACTGGGGCACTGCGATGGACATAAGGTATCGAAAATCCTCTGTGTCCACCAGGCGGAAAGACAGCATTTCTGTAGCCAAGAGCTTGCAGATGGTGAAATTCAACCTCTTAGCTTTCTCATGGCTAGGAGGAAATGGTCTTTTACTTGTCCACATCTGAGGGACCGAGGGCTGGCTATTGTGCTTAGACGGGGTTGATAAGGGTGTCCCCGGCAAACTGCCGGTCTGTGAGGAAGATGCAGGCGGACATGTTAGGTTGCCTTGATCCAAAGGTGGTGCTATCGATGTCGGACAGCGCTCAACACCAGCTGGTGTTACCACCTCCAAAGAAAATGATGACCTGCCAATCACGCTGGCTGTTGTGGGTAAAGAGGTGGCAGGTCTGCGCCCCAAAACAGGTGTGACTGCTGTCCCCCCAGTCACAGAGGATGAAGAGGCCACGGATGCATCAGATATGGCAGACGGTGGTTGGCCCGGCCGGCTAGGCCGCATTGTAGCACAGTGAGCTTCCCACTGCAACTTATGCTTCATGTTCATGTGCCGGTTCATGCATGAAGTACTCAAACTATGTATTTTTTGGCCTCTACTTAGCTTTTGCTGAGAAATGTTACAGATAACACAAGTTGGGTCATCTTTATCGATCTGAAAAAATGCCCAGGCTATGCAAGGCTTAGCACCCATGCGACCTGAAGAGCCACCACGACTTGTGGTGAGAGGCAGAGTTGTGTTTGAGGATGCAGTTGTTGACTTGCTTCCAGTACTATGTCTCTGTCCAGGAAGGCGCAACCTGACCTCGTCGTCACTAGCATCCTCCTCCACCTCCTCTGCTGACCTCATTTCTTGGCTGACTGTGGGTTGACAGTAAGTGGGATCTCCAACCTCATCATCATCACCCTGTGCGTTATCACACCTGTCGGCCTCAGAGCCAACCTGTTCCTGCCCTGACAAAAAACTAAAGTTGTCACTCCAATCAGGTATTTGAGTCTCATCATCGTCTTCCTCATTGTCTCCACCAACAGGAGTTACAGTTTGGGAATGAGGGTCTACATTATGGTCAGAACCTTCTGCGTCTGGTCCTGGATCCGACTCATAAAGATTCTGGGCATCAGTGCAGATCATTTCCTCGTCTGGATTCACAGAAGCTCTGGAGCCGACCTCTGATTCCCAGGCTATAGTATGAGTAAACAGCTCTGCAGATTCAACCATCTGTTCTACCTCATACTCAGACGGGCAGCTGGAGATTTGGGAGCTGTGAGGAAGCAAGTGCGATTGGGGTGACACCTTTGAGGACTGGAGTATTTGTGATGTTGAAGTTGATGTGGAGGAGAGCCCACTTAAAGGAACACTTGATATCCATTGAAGCACCTGCTGTTCTTGTGCCTCATCTGGAATTTGTAGCGATTGGCGTGGCCATAAGAAAGGGATCTTATCACATTGTCCGCTAAAAGAAGTAGACATTTTAGTTTGGCTGGTCTATCTTCTGCAGATGTTACTGTTGCTTTAACACCTACCCCACGGACACAACCTTTCTTCCCCTTCCCAACACGCCTATTCCCCTTTCCACCAGCAGCAGGCCTTTTTCCACTCGTTTTGGTGGTTAACTAATTCACAACTCTGGAGTTGTTTGCACAAAAAAACAATGGATGGGAACCGAGCAGAGCTGAGTGGCCAAACTGTGGTATTAGGCCAAAACTATTGGCTGGGTTAGATGCAGAAAAAAATTATATTCAATTTGCAACCTGATGGAGGTTAGTATAGGTGGACTAATAGAACAAGTCCCACACACAGCTAGAAGCCCAAATATTTTTTCAGAGGTAGATGCAGAAAAAATATATATTCTATTTGCAACCTGATGGAGATCAGTATAGATGGACTAATAGAGAAAGTCCCACACACTGCTAGAAGGCCAAATATTTTTTCAGAGCTAGATGCAGACAAAAAATTATTTTTAATTTGCAACCTGATGGAGGTCAGTATAGATGGACTAATAGAGAAAGTCCCACACACTGCTAGAAGGCCAAATATTTTTTCAGAGCTAGATGCAGATAAAAATTATTTTTAATTTGCAACCTGATGGAGGTCAGTATAGATGGACTAATAGAGAAAGTCCCACACACTGCTAGAAGGCCAAATATTTTTTCAGAGCTAGATGCAGATAAAATTTATTTTTAATTTGCAACCTGATGGAGGTCAGTATAGATGGACTAATAGAGAAAGTCCCACACACTGCTAGAAGGCCAAATATTTTTTCAGAGCTAGATGCAGACAAAAAATTATTTTTAATTTGCAACCTGATGGAGGTCAGTATAGATGGACTTATAGAGAAAGTCCCACACACTGCTAGAAGGCCAAATATTTTTTCAGAGCTAGATGCAGATAAAAATTATTTTTAATTTGCAACCTGATGGAGGTCAGTATAGATGGACTAATAGAGAAAGTCCCACACACTGCTAGAAGGCCAAATATTTTTTCAGAGCTAGATGCAGATTAAAATTATTTTTAATTTGCAACCTGGTGGAGGTCAGTATAGATGGACTAATAGAACAAGTCCCACACACTGCTAAAAGGCCAAATATTTTTTCAGAGCTAGATGCAGAAAAAAATTATATTCAGTTTGCAACCTGATGGAGGTCAGTATAGATGGACTCATAGAACAAGTCCCACACACAGCTAGAAGCCCAAATATTTTTTCAGAGGTAGATGCAGATAAAAATTATTTTTAATTTGCAACCTGATGGAGGTCAGTATAGATGGACTAATAGAGAAAGTCCCACACACTGCTAGAAGGCCAAATATTTTTTCAGAGCTAGATGCAGACAAAAAATTATTTTGAATTTGCAACGTGATGGAGGTCAGTATAGATGGACTAATAGAACAAGTCCCACACACTGCTAGAAAGCCAAATATTTTTTCAGAGCTAGATGCAGAAAAAAATTATATTCAGTTTGCAACCTGATGGAGGTCAGTATAGATGGACTAATAGAGAAAGTCCCACACACTGCTAGAAGGCAAAATATTTTTTCAGAGCTAGATGCAGATAAAAATTATTTTTAATTTGCAACCTGATGGAGGTCAGTATAGATGGACTAATAGAACAAGTCCCACACACTGCTAGAAGGCCAAATATTTTTTCAGAGCTAGATGCAGAAAAAAATTATATTCAATTTGCAACCTGATGGAGGTCAGTATAGATGGACTAATGGAATGATGCTATGCCCAAAAGATTTTACTTCACTAGGTGCAGTAAAAAATTGGTATTCTATACACAGGTGGTATATCTTGCAACACAGATAGGCTACTCCACTGACTAACACACTCTGCAATAGGCCAAAAAGGATTAGCTTTGCTAGATTCAGCCAAATGCTGTGAAAAAAACTTGCACAGCACTGGCACAGACCTGCCTGGCAAAAACTGATAGGAACTGATGTAACCTAGTCCTGAAAAGGACTGCAATTACAATTAGTCTTTACTCCCACAACTTGTCTATTTAAGAGCACAGACCTGCCTGATAAAAGTCGTAGGAAATGCTGTAACCTAGTCCTTAAAAGAACTGCAATCACAACTATTCCCTACTCCCAAGCTATCTGTAGATTTGTGCGAAAATTGGCTTGAAATTAACAAGGTATAGCGCACACAGCAATAGCGGTGCCGTCTAACACGCAGCTGCAGCAGTCAGAAAATGGTGGCGACGGGGAAAATGGCTTGGTCTTATAGGGAAAGGACATGTGACATACACTGCCAATGACACATGCCCTTGCTTGTGTGAAAAAAAGCACTTCGCTCCGTGTGTGCGCTGCTGATAGGCTGACAGATTGCACCTCCCCACTGTAAATGCGGGAAAGAGAAAAAAAAATGGAGATCTTCATTATTCCTGCAGAGATCCATCCCCTGCCCCTCCCCCCGCCCAGCTGTACACTCAAACTGCGTATTAACATTAATTTTCAGCATTACTGAGAAAAAATCCAGTTATGATTTTGGTGCACGAACAGTTATCGAACATAACCTCGAACAGCCGAATTTTTCTCAAATTGTTCGTGTTCACCGAACGGCTCGAACACCGCCCAAAACAGCTCGAATTTGAGATTGGCGAACAGTTCGAGTCGAACAAAGCTCATCTCTACTCAGTAGCTGTGAGTCTGGACCGCATATTTCTCACCCTAAACCTCTTTCCTCCCACCATGCCGAGTGCCCAGAGACAACTGATCCCACACTTGGACAATCCATAGAGTTGTTCACTTTTCCATTTATAGATTCGTGCCTCTTGCCCGTCCACTTGAAGTGAAACAAGAGAAGATCGCATATAGCAATACCTAAATATTTGAGAAGCCACGGTCACACAAAGGCAATGGTGGGAAAGTGTCACAAGAGGTGGAAGATGATGAGACACAATTGCCAGAAAGTCAGGGCGAGGATCAGAGTGCGGTAGTGGAAGACGAGGTGGTGGATGATATGATATAGTAAGTGACCCAACCTGGCAGGAGGACATGCAGAGCATGGAGAGCCGCACACAGGGGGAGGGAGGCAGAGCACCCCAACAGGCAGGAAGAACCAGTGTGGTGGCCGTATAAAGAAGGCAGGCAACCATTTCCCGTAACACCAACACAAAGCATGCTGCCAGTACAACTGTTAGGTCTTCCCGAGTCTGGTTGTTTTTGAAAGACTCTGCCGATAACCCCAAAAAATCCATGTGCACCACCTGCCAGGCCAGCATCAGCAGGGGTGGCCAAACGACCAGCCTGACCACCACCAGCATGATCAAGCTCATGGCAGCAAAGCACCCGACTTTATGGGCCGAACGCCAGGGTCCAGCAACAGTGTCTGTGGGTGGCACCATTGCTTCTTCCGCTGTTGTGCATGCAAGCCAATCCCCTGTCCATGGTGCATGCAAAGATGGCTCCTGCCCTGCACCTGTCATTGCACACTCTCAAGTAGCAGCATCAGGAAGCACGTACACGTCCTTGTTCCAGCGCAGCGTTCAGTTGTCCATACCCCAGTCCCTGGAACACAAGCGCAAATACGCAGCCAACGCCCCGCAGGCCACACTACTAAATTCTCACATTTCATGACTGCTTGCACTCGAAATGTTGCCTTTTACGCTCGTGGAGACGGAAGCATTCCGCAACCTGATGGTGGCGGCCATCCCTCGGTACTTGGTCCCCAATTGCCACTATTTCTCCAGGTGTTCCATCCCGCATTACACAAGCCCGTGTCCCAAAACATTGGCCGTGCCCTCAGCATCCAGTTACCGGGAAAGTCCACCTAACCACGGACACGTGGACAAGTGCTTGTGGGCAGGGACGATACATCTTGCTGACGGCACACTGGGTTAACATAGTGGAAGCCGGGACCCAGTCGGACCTTGGGACGGAAGACGTCCTCCCCACGCCAAGGATTGCGGGGCCTAGGTCAATCAGGGTTGCCCCCACAGTCTAATGCTCTCGCACCTCATCCTCCTCAGCCTCCTCCTCCTCTTCAGCCTCCATCTCTGAAATGATCACATCAGTCACAACCTGGAAGCACTGCAGCACTGCCTCGTCCAAGCGGCAACTGGCTGTGCTGAAGCTAAAATGCTTAGGTGACAAACCGCACAATGCTGAAGAGTTGTGGACAGCTCTGAAAGAGTAGTCAGATCTGTGGTTCACACCGCTGAACCTACAGCCAGGCACAGTCGTGTGTGACAATGGCCGGAACCTGGTGGCAGCTCTGAGGCAAAGCGAGCTCACACACGTACCATGCCTGGCCCATGTGCTTAACCTCGTGGTTCAGCGGTTTCTCAAATCCTAACCGGAGCTGCCGGATCTGCTTGTTAAAGTGCCCTTTTTAAAAAGTCACCTACAGCTTCCACAGCTCTTGTCGTGCTTCAGCAGCATTTGCAGCTTTTGGATCACAGACTGGTATGTGATGTCCCCACACGTTGGATCTCTACACTGCAGATGTTAGAAAGGATTTGTGAGCAGAAGAGGGCAGTTGTTGAGTACCAGCATGAACATGGCTGTCGGTATTCAGTTCAGACTCCACACATAAGAGCTCAGGTGTGGACATGGATATCAGACATATGTACCATCCTCCAAAAGTTTGAGGACTTCACCAAGATGGTGAGCGGCGATGACTCCATAATTAGTGTCACCATCCAGCTTCTCTGTCTTCTGAAATGCTCTCTGTTCACAATCAAAGAGGATGCATTGCAGGCAGAGCATGATGAGATAGAGCAAGGAACCATACAGGGTGATTACACACAGCCCAGCCTCATCTCATCCCAATGTAGATTGGGTGACAATGAGGAAGAGGAGGAGGAGGAAGAACAGGAGCTAGTTTCATGCGCTATAGACGGTACTACCTGCACAACTGTCATACCGTATGTTCAGCGTGGATGGCCAGAGGACAGAGAGGAGGAGGAGGAGAGCATGGTCAGTCATCCTCTTGGAGAAGAGGAAGTCTTCACTGTTAGCAGGCTGGCACTCATGGCTGAGTTTATGTTACACTGCCTTTCCCATGACCCTCGCATTCTCAAAATATTTGGTGACAGTCATTACTGGTTGGTGACTCTTCTAGACGCACGCTATAAGGAGAACTTTATATCTCTTACTCCTGAGGCGGACAGGTCTACAAAAATGGGGCAGTACCAGAAGGCCCTTGTTGCGGAACTATTAAAAAAATTCCCATCTAATAACGATGGCGGCAGAGGTCACAGTTCGTTGGACAAGCAAGGATTACAGGCGAGAGAGAGACAAATGCAATCCAGCAGAGGCAGGGGAACACTGTCAAAGTTCTGGGACAGTTTTCTCAGACCCTCCCATCGCACAGGCCCTGAGGTGCGGGGTACTCTCACAAGGAGAGCAAAGTTTGGGAAGATGCTGAGAGAGTACCTTGCTGACCGTACCAACGTCCTCCATGATTCCTCTGTGCCTTATAATTATTGGGTATCCAAGCTGGATACGTGGAATGAACTGGCTCTCTATGCCTTGGAGGTCCTGGGATGCCCTGCCGCTAGCGTTTTATCAGAACGGGTTATTAGCGCCGCTGGTGGAATTATAACTGATAAGTGAGTCCGCCTGTCAACTGAAAATGTTGACAGGCTGACTCTTATAAAAATGAGCAAGGGCTGGATTGGGCCAGACTTCTCAACACCACCGAATGATAGCAGCATAACATAAACTCAAATCCAGTGTCTTTTTTTGGGAGGTGTATTCCCATGCACCTCTTCACACCCACACATGTGTATACGCTTCCTGATTTTGGCTATTTTCTCTTGTCCACCTCCTTCTCCTCATCCTCCACCACCATATCACGAGGGTGACCGTGTTTCATGATGCAACACCCACATAATTTTTTTTAAGGGTGTTTATTATGCCCGCAAAATAAAAAATGTATACCCCCAGGGGTAAATGTTTGTCAGCCCATACACTTAGTGCATTGGCGTTACAAGTATAGTAGACCCACTCCTTTCTAATGGGAACATTTTTTATGAGGCCTTCTAAGTCTCTTCCAAGGGGCATTGGCGTGCCTCCCAATTTTTGGCAGCCCTTGCATTCACTGCATAGGCCAACACTATGTGAGACCCTCTCCTTTCTAATTGGAATTTGTCATTACTGTAGTACTGCTCTATGTGTCTTTAAATTCTTAGTGGGGTTTTTCCTAAATTTGATCAGTCGTTGGACTAACTGCATACCCTATAACTGTATAGCAGACTCTCTCATTTCTAATGGGAACATGTCGTACTTGTTATTGTGGCCCTGCTCTATGTGTCTTTAAATTCTTAGTGGGGTTTTTCCTAAATTTGGTCAGCCGTTGGTCTCACTGCATACCCTAAGACTGTATAGCAGACTCTCTCCTTTCTAATGGGAATTTGTCGTTACTGTGGCCCTGCTCAACGTGTCTTTTAATTCTTAGTGGGGTTTTTCCCAAATTTTGGCAGCCATTGGACTCACTGCATACCCTATAACTGTATAGCAGACCCTCTTATTTCTAATGGGAACATGTCGTACTTGTTACTGTGGCCCTGCTATATGTGTCTTTAAATTCTTAGTGGGGTTTTTCCTAAATTTGGTCAGCCGTTGGACTCACTGCATACCCTAAAACTGTATAGCAGACTCTCCTTTCTAATGGGAATTTGTCGTTACTGTGGCCCTGCTCAATGTGTCTTTAATTTCTTAGTGGGGTTTTTCCTAAATTGGGTCAGCATTTGGACTCACTGCATATCCTATAACTGTATAGCAGACCCTCTTATTTCTAATGGGAACATGTCGTACTTGTTACTGTGGCCCTGCTCTATGTGTCTTTAAATTCTTAGTGGGGTTTTTCCTAAATTTGGTCAGCCGTTGGACTCACTGCATACCCTATAAAAGTAAAGCAGACTCTCTCCTTTCTAATGGGAATTTGTAATTACTGTGGCCCTGCTCAATGTGTCTTTAAATTCTTTGTGGGGTTTTTCCAAATTTTGGCAGCCCTTGCAGTCACAGCATGGGCATTACCACTATAGGAGACCCGCTCATTTATAATGGGAACATGTTTTTTACTGAGACCCTCCTCTATGTCTCTTCAAAGGGGTATTGGGTTTCGTCCAAATTTTTGGCAGCCCTTGCAGTCACTGCATACGCAATAACAGTATAGGAGACCCACTTGTTAATAATGGAAATAACAAAGCATAGCTGGCTGATGGCTCTCTAACAATATCGAGGGCCGACTGCTGGCCTTTTAAGAATAGTAAAGGCCGCCTGATGGCCCTATAAAAAAAGGCTTTATGACTTTCAAAGTTCCTCCATCATAAATGAAACAGGATATGTCTGATGATGGTCACACACCACATTGCCAGTTAAGGTTGTAAAATGTTAAAATGACATTTCTCGGTGAATGCATTTGTCTTAAAAAATAACGTAAAAAACCCCAAAACAATAGGATCTTTCTTTAGTATAAAGACAGTGTTGCCAATTTGACCTCAATGTAATCACATTGTTCTGCTCCTGCACCTCCTCCTCCATCTCCGAAATGACCACATCAGTCACAAGCTGACAGTACTGCAGCACTGCCTTGGCCAAGTGACAGCAGGCTGTGCTGAAGATAACATGCTTAATGCTTAGGTGACAAACCGCCCACCGCTGCAGAGTTGTTGAAAGCTGTAGCACAACAGCTTGATCTGTGGCTCTGACCGCTGAACATACAGCCAGGCATGGTCGTGTGTGACAATGGGCGGAACCTGGTGACGGAGAAATGACAGCCAGAGTAGATACGGTTTCCCTCTATGCCAGTCCTTTCACCGAGCTAAAGAATATGGCTGTGGTGAAATACAACTCTCAGCTAAAAAAGCTGTGGACTGGCTCCGTACCGTTCCTGGCCACATTCACCAGTCCACGTGTTTGTGGTTAGGCGGTCCTTCCCAGTAAGTGCACTGGGGAGGGCACGGGTAATGTTGTGGGACCTGTGCCTGGGGAAGGCAGAGTCGATACTGGGAGAAATAGTGACAGCTGGGGACCGAGTATAAATACCCAGTCGCCGTCACCATAAGATTGTGGACAGCTTCCACCTCCATGAGCCTAAAAGTCCACATTTCAAGTGTAAGGAGCTGTCAAAAATTGGGCAGTGCAGTATTGCAGCCTGTTTGGCTGGCTACATACTTGCGCTTGCATTCCAAGGAATGGGGTAGGGACAACTGGACGCTGCACTGGGACAAGGACGTGGACGGTGATTGTTGCAAGTCTGCAATGACAGGTGCATGATATTTCCCAGTGAATGCATTTGTCTTGGTTGAAATCAATGCAAAAGTGCAAAAACGCATCAAAAATGCTATATGTGAACATAGCCCAAGGCGTGGAGGAGTATTTTTGTTTTTGGTTATTTATTTTGCCTTATATACAAGTCATTAACCTGGAAAGGATGTTCCTTAACATATTTCCCAGGAAAATCCATTTTAGTTTAGTTTTTGTATGTTTTGTTGTGAGTCCGTAAAAGTGGCGTAATACTCTGACAACGTTGTTGACAGCAGTGACCTGGGAGTCAGAAATGCTTCTAGGGGTCTTCCCCATGCTGTTCCCATGTCATTTGAGCACTGTTCCCGTCGATTTGGGCAATTTTTAGACCCTCTTCAGACCGCCGGGGGGGAGCCGCCTAAAAAATACTCGAGTTTCCCATAGACTTACATTGGGCTCATAGCTCGGGTCGAGCACCCGAGTATTCCAATTTTCTCGACCCGAGCAACGAGTACCGGAGCATTTTAGTGCTCGCTCATCACTAATTGCAATCTATATGATCCCTTTGCTGGCTCCCCATTGACCAGAAACTCCAGCTCAAAACCCTAACTATGACATGCAAAGCCATCCACAACCTGTCTCCTCCATATATCTGTGAGCTAGTCTCCCGGTACATACCTGCACGCAACCTTCGATCCTGACAAGATCTCCTTCTCTACTCCCGTCTTATCTCCTCTTCCCACAATAGCATACAAGATTTCTCCCGTGCATACCCCCTACTCTTGAACTCTGTACCCCAACATATCAGACTCTCGCCTACTGTTGAAACCTTTAAAAGGAAGCTGAAGACCCACCTCTTCCGACAAGCCTACAACCAGAAGCAGCCCTCGCTCCACCGTACCGCTGCACAACAAGCTGTACCCTCACCTACTGTATCCTCACCCATCCCTTAAACTGTAGACTGTTTGTGCGCCCTCACGGGCAGGGTCCTCTCTGCTCTTGTACCAGTCAGTGACTTCTTTTCACATGTAAAGCGCAATGGAATTAATGATGCTATAATAATTAATAATAATAATTAAACTACTTGTACTCTGGGTCAATTGATGGCACTTTCCTGGTGTCTGCCCCTAAATTGATGTGTTTTGGCAGCTTTAGGTCCCGTTTGAAGGTGTTGTGTATGCATTTGGTTTTGGCCCCCATTGAATCCAATGGCGTTCGGCAATGCTCGGCAAATATTTGACAATTACATTGGCGAATATTGCAAAAACGGCGATTGTAATCCGAAACAAATATTGAAATATTCGTTCATATCTAATCATAAACACCCTGTAAAGGCAGTGGAAAATAAAGTCAGTCATGTGTGCCAGACTCCCAAATAGAGATGAGCGGTGTTCGACTCGAACTGTTCGCCAATCTCAAATTCGAGCTGTTTTGGGCGGTGTTCGAGCCGTTCGGCGAACACGAACGACTTGAAAAAAATGTGGCTGTTCGAGGTTATGTTCGATAACTGTTCGTGCACCAAAATCATAACTGGATTTTTTCTCAGTAATGCTGAAAATTAATGTTAATACGCAGTTTGAGTGTACAGCGGGGAGGGGGGAGGGGCAGGGGATGGATCTCTGCAGGAATAATGAAGATCTCCATTTTTTTTTCTCTTTCCCGCATTTACAGTGGGGAGGTGCAGTCTGTCAGCCTATCAGCAGCGCACACACGGAGCGAACTGCTTTTTTTCACACAAGCAAGGGCATGTGTCATTGGCAGTGTATGTCACATGTCCTTGCCCTATAAGACCCAGCCATTTTCCCCGTGGCCACCATTTTCTCACTGCTGCAGCTGCGTGTTAGACGGCACCGCTGTTGCTGTGTGTGCTATACTTTCTTAATTTCAAGCCAATTTTCGCACAAATCTACAGATAGCTTGGGAGTAGGGAAGAGTTGTGATTGCAGTCCTTTTAAGGACTAGGTTACATCATTTCATATGACTTTTATCAGGCAGGTCTGTGCTCTTAAATAGATAGGTTGGGAGTAAAGACTAATTGTAATTGCAGTCCTTTTCAGGGCTAGGTTACATCAGTTCCTATCACTTTTATCCGGCAGGTCTGTGCCAGTGCTGTGCAGGTTTTTTTTCACAGCATTTGGCTAAATCTAGCAAAGCAAATCCTTTGTGGCCTATTGCAGAGTGTGTTAGTCAGTGGAGTAGCCTATCTGTGTTGCAAGCTACACCACCTCTGTATAGAATACAAATTTTTTTACTGCACCTAGTGAAGTAAAACATTTTGGGCATAGCATCATTCTATTAGTCCATCTTTACTAACCTCCATCAGGTTGCAAATTCAATATAATTTTTTTCAGCAACAAGCTCTGAAAAAATATTTAGGCTTCTAGCAGTGTATAGAACTTGTTCTATTAGTCCATCTATACTAACCTCCATCAGGTTGCAAATTCAATATAATTTTTTTCTGCATCTAGCTCTGAAAAAATATTTCAGCCTGTAGCAGTGTGTGGGACTTGTTCTATTAGTCCATGTATACTAACCTCCATCAGGTTGCAAATTCAATATAATTTTTTTCTGCATCTAGCTCTGAAAAAGTATTTAGGCTTCTAGCAGTGTGTAGAACTTGTTCTATTAGTCCATCTATACTAACCTCCATCAGGTTGCAAATTCAATATAATTTTTTTCTGCATCTAGCTCTGAAAAAATATTTCAGCCTGTAGCAGTGTGTGGGACTTGTTCTATTAGTCCATCTATACTGACCTCCATCAGAATGCAAATTCAGTATAATTTTTTTCTGCATCTAGCTCTGAAAAAATATTTCGGCTTCTAGCTGTGTGTGGGACTTGTTCTATTAGTCCATCTATACTGACCTCCATCAGGTTGCAAATTCAATATAATTTTTTTCTGCATCTAGCTCTGAAAAAATATTTAGGCTTCTAGCAGTGTGTAGAACTTGTTCTATTAGTCCATCTATACTAACCTCCATCAGGTTGCAAATTCAATATAATTTTTTTCTGCATCTAGCTCTGAAAAAATATTTCAGCCTGTAGCAGTGTGTGGGACTTGTTCTATTAGTCCATCTATACTGACCTCCATCAGGTTGCAAATTCAGTATAATTTTTTTCTGCATCTAGCTCTGAAAAAATATTTCGGCTTCTAGCTGTGTGTGGGACTTGTTCTATTAGTCCATCTATACTGACCTCCATCAGGTTGCAAATTCAATATAATTTTTTTCTGCATCTATCTCTGAAAAAATATTTCGGCTTCTAGCAGTGTGTGGGACTTGTTCTATTTGTCCATCTTTACTAACCTCCATCAGGTTGCAAATTCAATATAATTTTTTTCTGCATCTAGCTCTGAAAAAATATTTCAGCTTGTAGCAGTGTGTGGGACTTGTTCTAATAGTCCATCTATACTAACCTCCATCAGGTTGCAAATTCAATATAATTTTTTTCAGCATCTAGCTCTGAAAAAATATTTAGGGTTCTAGCAGTGTGTGGGACTTGTTCAATTAGTCCATCTATACTAACCTCCATCAGATTGCAAATTCAATATAATTTTTTTCTGCATCTAGCTCTGAAAAAATATTTAGGCTTCTAGTATTGTGTGGAACTTGTTCTATTAGTCCATCTATACTGACCTCCATCAGGTTGCAAATTCAATATTATTTTTTTCTGCATCTGGCTCTGAAAAAATATTACAGCTTGCAGCAGTGTGTGGGACTTGTTCTATTAGTCCATCTATACTGACCTACACCAGGTTGCAAATTCAATATCATTTTTTTCTGCATCTAGCTCTGAAAAAAATATTTCAGCTTGTAGCAGTGTGTGGGACTTGCTCTATTAGTCCATCTATACTAACCTCCATCAGGTTGCAAATTCAATATAATTTTTTTCTACATCTAGCTCTGAAAAAATATTACAGCTTGTAGCAGTGTGTGGGACTTGTTCTATTAGTCCATCTATACTGACCTCCATCAGGTTGCAAATTCAATATAATTTTTTTCTGCATCTAGCTCTGAAAAAATATTTCGGCTTCTAGCAATGTGTGGAACTTGTTCTATTAGTCCATCTATACTGACCTCCATCAGGTTGCAAATTCAATATAATTTTTTTCTGCATCTAGCTCTGAAAAAATATTTTGGTTTCTAGCAGTGTGTGGAACTTGTTCTATTAGTCCATCTATACTGACCTCCATCAGGTTGCAAATTCAGTATAATTTTTTTCTGTATATAGCTCTGAAAAAATATTTCGGCTTCTAGCAGTGTGTGGGACTTGTTGTATTAGTCCATCTACACTGACCTCCATCAGGTTGCAAATTCAATATAATTTTTTTCTGCATCTAGCTCTGAAAAAATATTTCAGCCTGTAGCAGTGTGTGGGACTTGTTCTATTAGTCCATCTATACTAGCCTCCATCAGGTTGCTAATTCAATATAATTTTTTTCTGCATCTAGCTCTGAAAAAGTATTTAGGCTTCTAGCAGTGTGTAGAACTTGTTCTATTAGTCCATCTATACTAACCTCCATCAGGTTGGAAATTCAATATAATTTTTTTCTGCATCTAGCTCTGAAAAAATATTTCAGCCTGTAGCAGTGTGTGGGACTTGTTCTATTAGTCCATCTATACTGACCTCCATCAGGTTGCAAATTCAGTATAATTTTTTTCTGCATCTAGCTCTGAAAAAATATTTCGGCTTCTAGCTGTGTGTGGGACTTGTTCTATTAGTCCATCTATACTGACCTCCATCAGGTTGCAAATTCAATATAATTTTTTTCTGCATCTAGCTCTGAAAAAATATTTAGGCTTCTAGCAGTGTGTAGAACTTGTTCTATTAGTCCATCTATACTAACCTCCATCAGGTTGCAAATTCAATATAATTTTTTTCTGCATCTAGCTCTGAAAAAATATTTCAGCCTGTAGCAGTGTGTGGGACTTGTTCTATTAGTCCATCTATACTGACCTCCATGAGGTTGCAAATTCAGTATAATTTTTTTCTGCATCTAGCTCTGAAAAAATATTTCGGCTTCTAGCTGTGTGTGGGACTTGTTCTATTAGTCCATCTATACTGACCTCCATCAGGTTGCAAATTCAATATAATTTTTTTCTGCATCTAGCTCTGAAAAAATATTTAGGCTTCTAGCAGTGTGTAGAACTTGTTCTATTAGTCCATCTATACTAACCTCCATCAGGTTGCAAATTCAATATAATTTTTTTCTGCATCTAGCTCTGAAAAAATATTTCAGCCTGTAGCAGTGTGTGGGACTTGTTCTATTAGTCCATCTATACTGACCTCCATAAGGTTGCAAATTCAGTATAATTTTTTTCTGCATCTAGCTCTGAAAAAATATTTCGGCTTCTAGCTGTGTGTGGGACTTGTTCTATTAGTCCATCTATACTGACCTCCATCAGGTTGCAAATTCAATATAATTTTTTTCTGCATCTAGCTCTGAAAAAATATTTCGGCTTCTAGCAGTGTGTGGGACTTGTTCCATTAGTCCATCTTTACTAACCTCCATCAGGTTGCAAATTCAATATAATTTTTTTCTGCATCTAGCTCTGAAAAAATATTTCAGCTTGTAGCAGTGTGTGGGACTTGTTCTAATAGTCCATCTATACTAACCTCCATCAGGTTGCAAATTCAATATAATTTTTTTCAGCATCTAGCTCTGAAAAAATATTTAGGGTTCTAGCAGTGTGTGGGACTTGTTCAATTAGTCCATCTATACTAACCTCCATCAGATTGCAAATTCAATATAATTTTTTTCTGCATCTAGCTCTGAAAAAATATTTAGGCTTCTAGTAGTGTGTGGAACTTGTTCTATTAGTCCATCTATACTGACCTCCATCAGGTTGCAAATTCAGTATAATTTTTTTCTGTATATAGCTCTGAAAAAATATTTCGGCTTCTAGCAGTGTGTGGGACTTGTTGTATTAGTCCATCTACACTGACCTCCATCAGGTTGCAAATTCAATATAATTTTTTTCTGCATCTAGCTCTGAAAAAATATTTCAGCCTGTAGCAGTGTGTGGGACTTGTTCTATTAGTCCATCTATACTAACCTCCATCAGGTTGCAAATTCAATATAATTTTTTTCTGCATCTAGCTCTGAAAAAGTATTTAGGCTTCTAGCAGTGTGTAGAACTTGTTCTATTAGTCCATCTATACTAACCTCCATCAGGTTGGAAATTCAATATAATTTTTTTCTGCATCTAGCTCTGAAAAAATATTTCAGCCTGTAGCAGTGTGTGGGACTTGTTCTATTAGTCCATCTATACTGACCTCCATCAGGATGCAAATTCAGTATAATTTTTTTCTGCATCTAGCTCTGAAAAAATATTTCAGCTTCTAGCTGTGTGTGGGACTTGTTCTATTAGTCCATCTATACTGACCTCCATCAGGTTGCAAATTCAATATAATTTTTTTCTGCATCTAGCTCTGAAAAAATATTTCGGCTTCTAGCAGTGTGTGGGACTTGTTCTATTAGTCCATCTTTACTAACCTCCATCAGGTTGCAAATTCAATATAATTTTTTTCTGCATCTAGCTCTGAAAAAATATTTCGGCTTCTAGCAGTGTGTGGGACTTGTTCTATTAGTCCATCTATACTAACCTCCATCAGGTTGCAAATTCAATATAATTTTTTTCAGCATCTAGCTCTGAAAAAATATTTAGGGTTCTAGCAGTGTGTGGGACTTGTTCTATTAGTCCATCTATACTAACCTCCATCAGATTGCAAATTCAATATAATTTTTTTCTGCATGTAGCTTTGAAAAAATATTTCAGCTTGTAGCAGTGTGTGGGACTTGTTCTATTAGTCCATCTATACTGACCTCCATCAGGTTGCAAATTCAATATAATTTTTTTCTGAATCTAGCTCTTTAAAAATATTTCAGCTTCTAGCAGTGTGTGGGACTTGTTCTATTAGTCGATCTATACTGACCTCCATCAGGTTGCAAATTCAATATCATTTTTTTCTGCATCTAGCTCTGAAAAAATATTACAGCTTGCAGCAGTGTGTGGGACTTGTTCTATTAGTCCATCTATACTGACCTCCACCAGGTTGCAAATTCAATATAATTTTTTTCTGCATCTAGCTCTGAAAAAATATTTCGGCTTCTAGCAGTGTGTGGAACTTGTTCTATTAGTCCATCTATGCTTACCTCCAACAGGTTGCAAATTCAATATAATTTTTTTCTGCATCTAGCTCTGAAAAAATATTTCGGCTTCTAGCAGTGTGTGGGACTTGTTCTATTAGTCCATCTATACTAACCTCCATCAGGTTGCAAATTCAATATAATTTTTTTCTGCATCTAGCTCTGAAAAAATATTTCAGCTTGTAGCAGTGTGTGGGACTTGTTCTAATAGTCCATCTATACTAACCTCCATCAGGTTGCAAATTCAATATAATTTTTTTCAGCATCTAGCTCTGAAAAAATATTTAGGGTTCTAGCAGTGTGTGGGACTTGTTCAATTAGTCCATCTATACTAACCTCCATCAGATTGCAAATTCAATATAATTTTTTTCTGCATCTAGCTCTGAAAAAATATTTAGGCTTCTAGTAGTGTGTGGAACTTGTTCTATTAGTCCATCTATACTGACCTCCATCAGGTTGAAAATTCAATATTATTTTTTTCTGCATCTGGCTCTGAAAAAATATTACAGCTTGCAGCAGTGTGTGGGACTTGTTCTATTAGTCCATCTATACTGACCTCCACCAGGTTGCAAATTCAATATCATTTTTTTCTGCATCTAGCTCTGAAAAAATTTTTCGGCTTCTAGCAGTGTGTGGGACTTGTTCTATTAGTCCATCTATACTGACCTCCAACAGGTTGAAAATTCAATATAATTTTTTTCTGCATCCAGCTCTGAAAAAATATTTCGGCTTCTAGCAGTGTGTGGGACTTGTTCTATTAGTCCATCTATACTAACCTCCATCAGGTTGCAAATTCAATATAATTTTTTTCTGCATCTAGCTCTGAAAAGATATTTCAGCTTGTAGCAGTGTGTGGGACTTGCTCTATTAGTCCATCTATACTAACCTCCATCAGGTTGCAAATTCAATATAATTTTTTTCTGCATCTAGCTCTGAAAAAATATTACAGCTTGTAGCAGTGTGTGGGACTTGTTCTATTAGTCCATCTATACTGACCTCCATCAGGTTGCAAATTCAATATAATTTTTTTCTGCATCTAGCTCTGAAAAAATATTTCGGCTTCTAGCAGTGTGTGGAACTTGTTCTATTAGTCCATCTATACTGACCTCCATCAGGTTGCAAATTCAATATAATTTTTTTGTGCATCTAGCTCTGAAAAAATATTTTGGTTTCTAGCAGTGTGTGGAACTTGTTCTATTAGTCCATCTATACTGACCTCCATCAGGTTGCAAATTCAGTATAATTTTTTTCTGTATATAGCTCTGAAAAAATATTTCGGCTTCTAGCAGTGTGTGGGACTTGTTGTATTAGTCCATCTACACTGACCTCCATCAGGTTGCAAATTCAATA
This sequence comes from Phyllobates terribilis, assembly GCF_046119375.1. Classification (NCBI taxonomy): domain Eukaryota; kingdom Metazoa; phylum Chordata; class Amphibia; order Anura; family Dendrobatidae; genus Phyllobates; species Phyllobates terribilis. The sequence goes on from NW_027362765.1 coordinate 275,626,069, forward strand.
TAATTTTTTTCTGCATCTAGCTCTGAAAAAATATTTCGGCTTCTAGCAGTGTGTGGGACTTGTTCTATTAATCCATCTTTACTAACCTCCATCAGGTTGCAAATTCAATATAATTTTTTTCTGCATCTAGCTCTGAAAAAATATTTCAGCTTGTAGCAGTGTGTGGAACTTGTTCTGTTAGTCCATCTATACTGACCTCCATCAGGTTGCAAATTCAATATAATTTTTTTCAGCATCTAGCTCTGAAAAAATATTTTGGTTTCTAGCAGTGTGTGGAACTTGTTCTATTAGTCCATCTATACTGACCTCCATCAGGTTGCAAATTCAGTATAATTTTTTTCTGTATATAGCTCTGAAAAAATATTTCGGCTTCTAGCAGTGTGTGGGACTTGTTGTATTAGTCCATCTACACTGACCTCCATCAGGTTGCAAATTCAATATAATTTTTTTCTGCATCTAGCTCTGAAAAAATATTTCAGCCTGTAGCAGTGTGTGGGACTTGTTCTATTAGTCCATCTATACTGACCTCCATCAGGTTGCAAATTCAATATAATTTTTTTCTGCAGCTAGCTCTGAAAAAATATTTCAGCTTCTAGCTGTGTGTGGGACTTGTTCTATTAGTCCATCTATACTGACCTCCATCAGGTTGCAAATTCAATATAATTTTTTTCTGCATCTAGCTCTGAAAAAATATTTCGGCTTCTAGCAGTGTGTGGGACTTGTTCTATTAGTCCATCTTTACTAACCTCCATCAGGTTGCAAATTCAATATAATTTTTTTCTGCATCTAGCTCTGAAAAAATATTTCAGCTTGTAGCAGTGTGTGGGACTTGTTCTATTAGTCCATCTATACTAACCTCCATCAGGTTGCAAATTCAATATAATTTTTTTCAGCATCTAGCTCTGAAAAAATATTTAGGGTTCTAGCAGTGTGTGGGACTTGTTCAGTTAGTCCATCTATACTAACCTCCATCAGATTGCAAATTCAATATAATTTTTTTCTGCATGTAGCTTTGAAAAAATATTTCAGCTTGTAGCAGTGTGTGGGACTTGTTCTATTAGTCCATCTATACTGACCTCCATCAGGTTGCAAATTCAATATAATTTTTTTCTGAATCTAGCTCTTTAAAAATATTTCAGCTTCTAGCAGTGTGTGGGACTTGTTCTATTAGTCGATCTATACTGACCTCCATCAGGTTGCAAATTCAATATAATTTTTTTCTGCATCTAGCTCTGAAAAATATTTAGGCTTCTAGTAGTGTGTGGAACTTGTTCTATTAGTCCATCTATACTAACCTCCATCCGGTTGCAAATTCAATATTATTTTTTTCTGCATCTAGCTCTGAAAAAATATTACAGCTTGCAGCAGTGTGTGGGACTTGTTCTATTAGTCCATCTATACTGACCTCCACCAGGTTGCAAATTCAATATATCTTTTTTCTGCATCTAGCTCTGAAAATATATTACAGCTTGTAGCAGTGTGTGGGACTTGTTCTGTTAGTTCATCTATACTGACCTCCATCAGGTTGCAAATTCAATATAATTTTTTTCTGCATCGAGCTCTGAAAAAATATTTAGGCTTCTAGCAGTGTGTGGGACTTGTTCTATAAGTCCATCTATACTAACATCCATCAGGTTGCAAATTCAATATAATTTTTTTCTGCATCTAGCTCTGAAAAAATATTTAGGCTTCTAGCAGTGTGTGGAACTTGTTCTATTAGTCCATCTTTACTAACCTCCATCAGGTTGCAAATTCAATATAATTTTTTTCTTCATCTAGCTCTGAAAAAATATTTCAGCCTGTAGCAGTGTGTGGGACTTGTTCTATTAGTCCATCTATACTGACCTCCATCAGATTGCAAATTCAATATAATATTTTTCTGCATCTAGCTCTGAAAAAATATTTCGGCTTCTAGCAGTGTGTGGGACTTGTTCTATTAGTCCACCTTTACTAACCTCCATCAGGTTGCAAATTCAATATAATTTTTTTCTGCATCTAGCTCTGAAAAAATATTTCGGCTTCTAGCAGTGTGTGGGACTTGTTCTATTAGTCCATCTATACTGACCTCCATCAGATTGCAAATTCAATATAATTTTTTTCTGTATATAGCTATGAAAAAATATTTATGCTTCTAGCACTGTGTGGGACTTGTTGTATTAGTCCATCTATACTATCCTCCATCAGGTTACAAATTCAATATAATTTTTTTCTGCATCTAGCTCTGAAAAAATATTTCAGCTTGTAGCAGTGTGAGGGACTTGTTCTATTAGTCCATCTATACTAACCTCCATCATGTTGCAAATTCAATATAATTTTTTTCTGCATCTAGCTCTGAAAAAATATTTAGGCTTCTAGCAGTGTGTGGGACTTGTTCTATTAGTCCATCTATACTAACCTCCATCAGGTTGCAAATTCAATATAATTTTTTTCTGCATCGAGCTCTGAAAAAATATTTAGGCTTCTAGCAGTGTGTGGGACTTGTTCTATTAGTCCATCTATACTGACCTCCATCAGATTGCAAATTCAATATAATATTTTTCTGCATCTAGCTCTGAAAAAATATTTCGGCTTCTAGCAGTGTGTGGGACTTGTTCTATTAGTCCACCTTTACTAACCTCCATCAGGTTGCAAATTCAATATAATTTTTTTCTGCATCTAGCTCTGAAAAAATATTTTGGCTTCTAGCAGTGTGTGGGACTTGTTCTATTAGTCCATCTATACTGACCTCCATCAGGTTGCAAATTCAATATAATTTTTTTCTGCATCTAGCTCTGAAAAAATATTTAGGCTTCTAGCAGTGTGTGGGACTTGTTCTATTAGTCCATCTATACTAACCTCCATCAGGTTGCAAATTCAATATAATTTTTTTCTGCATGTAGCTTTGAAAAAATATTTCAGCTTCTAGCAGTGTGTGGGACTTGTTCTATTAGTCCATCTATACTGACCTCCATCAGGTTGTAAATTCAATATAATTTTTTTCTGCATCTAGCTCTGAAAAAATAATTCATCTTGTAGCAGTGTGTGTGACTTGTTCTATTAGTCCATCTATACTAACCTCCCTCAGGCTGCAAATTCAATATATCTTTTTTCTGCATCTAGCTCTGAAAATATATTACAGCTTGTAGCAGTGTGTGGGACTTGTTCTGTTAGTTCATCTATACTGACCTCCATCAGGTTGCAAATTCAATATAATTTTTTTCTGCATCGAGCTCTGAAAAAATATTTAGGCTTCTAGCAGTGTGTGGGACTTGTTCTATTAGTCTATCTATACTAACATCCATCAGGTTGCAAATTCAAAATAATTTTTTTCTGCATCTAGCTCTGAAAAAATATTTAGGCTTCTAGCAGTGTGTGGAACTTGTTCTATTAGTCCATCTATACTAACCTCCATCAGGTTGCAAATTCAATATAATTTTTTTCTGCATCTAGCTCTGAAAAAATATTTCAGCCTGTAGCAGTGTGTGGGACTTGTTCTATTAGTCCATCTATACTGACCTCCATCAGGTTGAAAATTCAGTATAATTTTTTTCAGCATCTAGCTCTGAAAAAATATTTCGGCTTCTAGCAGTGTGTGGGACTTGTTCTATTAGTCCACCTTTACTAACCTCCATCAGGTTGCAAATTCAATATAATTTTTTTCTGCATCTAGCTCTGAAAAAATATTTTGGCTTCTAGCAGTGTGTGGGACTTGTTCTATTAGTCCATCTATACTGACCTCCATCAGGTTGCAAATTCAATATAATTTTTTTTTGCATCTAGCTCTGAAAAAATATTTAGGCTTCTAGTAGTGTGTGGAGCTTTTTCTATTAGTCCATCTATACTAACCTCCATCAGGTTGCAATTTCAATATTAGTTTTTTTCTGCATCTAGCTCTGAAAAAATATTACAGCTTGTAGCAGTGTGTGGGACTTGTTCTATTAGTCCATCTATACTGACCTCCACCAGGTTGCAAATTCAATATAATTTTTTTCTGCATCTAGCTCTGAAAAATTATTTCGGCTTCTAGCAGTGTGTGGGACTTGTTCTATTAGTCCATCTATACTGACCTCCATCAGGTTGCAAATTCAATATAATTTTTTTCTGCATCTAGCTCTGAAAAATTATTTCGGCTTCTAGCAGTGTGTGGGACTTGTTCTATTAGTCCATCTATACTAACCTCCATCATGTTGCAAATTCAATATAATTTTTTTCTGCATCTAGCTCTGAAAAAATATTTCAGCTTGTAGCAGTGTGGGGGACTTGTTCTATTAGTCCCTCTATACTAACCTCCATCAGGTTGCAAATTCAATATAATTTTTTTCTGAATCTAGCTCTGATAAAATATTTCAGCTTCTAGCAGTGTGTGGGATTTGTTCTATTAGTCCATCTATACTGACCTCCATCAGGTTGCAAATTCAGTATAATTTTTTTCTGCATCTAGCTCTGAAAAAATATTTAGGCTTCTAGTAGTGTGTGGAACTTGTTCTATTAGTCTATCTATACTAACCTCCATCAGGTTGCAAATTCAATATTATTTTTTTCTGCATCTAGCTCTGAAAAAATATTTCAGCTTGTAGCAGTGTGTGCGTCTTGTTCTGTTAGTTCATCTATACTGACCTCCACCCGGTTGCAAATTCAATATAATTTTTTTCTGCATCTAGCTCTGAAAAAATATTTCGGCTTCTAGCAGTGTGTGGGACTTGTTGTATTAGTCCATCTATACTGACCTCCATCAGGTGGCAAATTCAATATAATTTTTTTCTGAATCTAGCTCTGAAAAAATATTTTGGCTTCTAACAGTGTGTGGGACTTGTTCTATTAGTCCATCTATACTAACCTCCATCAGGTTGCAAATTCAATAAAAAAAATTTCTGCATCTAGCTCTGAAAAAATATTTTAGCTTGTAGCAGTGTGTGGGACTTGTTCTATTAGTCCATCTATACTAACCTCCATCAGGTTGCAAATTCAATATAATTTTTTTCTGCATCTAGCTCTGAAAAAATATTTCGGCTTCTAGCAGTGTGTGGGACTTGTTCTATTAGTCCATCTTTACTAACTTCCATCAGGTTGCAAATTCAATATAATTTTTTTCTGCATCTAGCTCTGAAAAAATATTACAGCTTGTAGCAGTGTGTAGGACTTGTTCTATTAGTCCATCTATACTGACCTCCATCAGGTTGCAAATTCAATATAATTTTATTCTGCATCTAGCTCTGAAAAAATATTTCGGCTTCTAGCAGTGTGTGGGACTTGTTCCGTTAGTCCATCTATACTGACCTTCATCAAGTTGCAAATTCAATATAAATTTTTTCTGCATCTAGCTCTGAAAAAATATTTTGGCTTCTAGCAGTGTGTGGGACTTGTTCTGTTCGTCCATCTATACTAACCTCCATCAGGTTGCAAATTCAATATAATTTTTTTCTGCATGTAGTTTTGAAAAAATATTTTGGCTTCTAGCAGTGTGTGGGACTTGTTCTATTGGTCCATCTATACTGACCTCCATCAGGTTGCAAATTCAGTATAATTTTTTTCTGCATCTAGCTCTGAAAAAATATTTAGGCTTCTAGTAGTGTGTGGAACATGTTCTATTAGTCCATCTATACTAACCTCCATCAGGTTGCAAATTCAATATTATTTTTTCTGCATCTAGCTCTGAAAAAATATTACAGCTTGTAGCAGTGTGTGGGACTTGTTCTATTAGTCCATCTATACTAACCTCCATCAGGTTGCAAATTCAATATAATTTTTTTCTGCATGTAGTTTTGAAAAAATATTTTGGCTTCTAGCAGTGTGTGGGACTTGTTCTATTAGTCCATCATACTGACCTCCATCAGGTTGCAAATTCAATATAATTTTTTTCTGCATCTAGCTCTGAAAAAATATTTTATCTTGTAGCAGTGTGTGGGACTTGTTCTATTAGTCCATCTATACTAACCTCCATCAGGTTGCAAATTCAATATAATTTTTTTCTGCATCTAGCTCTGAAAATATATTACAGCTTGCAGCAGTGTGTGGGACTTGTTCTATTAGTCTATCTATACTGACCTCCATCAGGTTGCAAATTCAATATAATTTTTTTCTGCATCTAGCTCTGAAAAAATATTTCGGCTTCTAGCAGTGTGTTGGACTTGTTCTATTATTACATCTATACTGACCTCTATCAGGTGGCAAATTCAATCTAATTTTTTTCTGCATCTAGCTCTGAAAAAATATTTCAGCTTGTAGCAGTGTGTGGGACTTGTTCTATTAGTCCATCTATACTAACCTCCATCAGGTTGCAAATTCAATATAATTTTTTTCTGCATCTAGCTCTGAAAAAATATTACAGCTTGTAGCAGTGTGTGCGACTTGTTCTATTAGTCCATCTATACTGACCCCCATCAGGTTGCAAATTCAATATAATTTTTTTCTGCATCTAGCTCTGAAAAAATATTTCGGCTTCTAGCAGTGTGTGGGACTTGTTCTATTAGTCCATCTATACTGACCTCCATCAGGTTGCAAATTCAATATAATTTTTTTCTGTATATAGCTATGAAAAAATATTTAGGCTTCTAGCACTGTGTGGGACTTGTTCTATTAGTCCATCTTTACTGACCTCCATCACGTTGCAAATGCAATATAATTTTTTTCTGCATCTAGCTCTGAAAAAATATTTCGGCTTCTAGCAGTGTGTGGGACTTGTTGTATTAGTCCATCTATACTATCCTCCATCAGGTTACAAATTCAATATAATTTTTTTCTGCATCTAGCTCTGAAAAAATATTTCAGCTTGTAGCAGTGTGAGGGACTTGTTCTATTAGTCCATCTATACTAACCTCCATCAGGTTGCAAATTCAATATAATTTTTTTCTGCATCTAGCTCTGAAAAAATATTTAGGCTTCTAGCAGTGTGTGGGACTTGTTCTATTATTCCATCTATACTAACCTCCATCAGGTTGCAAATTCAATATAATTTTTTTCTGCATGTAGCTTTGAAAAAATATTTCAGCTTCTAGCAGTGTGTGGGACTTGTTCTATTAGTCCATCTATACTGACCTCCATCAGGTTGTAAATTCAATATAATTTTTTTCTGCATCTAGCTCTGAAAAAATATTTCATCTTGTAGCAGTGTGTGTGACTTGTTCTATTAGTCCATCTATACTAACCTCCCTCAGGCTGCAAATTCAATATATCTTTTTTCTGCATCTAGCTCTGAAAATATATTACAGCTTGTAGCAATGTGTGGGACTTGTTCTGTTAGTTCATCTATACTGACCTCCATCAGGTTGAAAATTCAGTATAATTTTTTTCAGCATCTAGCTCTGAAAAAATATTTCGGCTTCTAGCAGTGTGTGGGACTTGTTCTTTTAGTCCACCTTTACTAACCTCCATCAGGTTGCAAATTCAATATAATTTTTTTCTGCATCTAGCTCTGAAAAAATATTTTGGCTTCTAGCAGTGTGTGGGACTTGTTCTATTAGTCCATCTATACTGACCTCCATCAGGTTGCAAATTCAATATAATTTTTTTCTGCATTTAGCTCTGAAAAAATATTTAGGCTTCTAGTAGTGTGTGGAGCTTTTTCTATTAGTCCATCTATACTAACCTCCATCAGGTTGCAATTTCAATATTAGTTTTTTTCTGCATCTAGCTCTGAAAAAATATTACAGCTTGTAGCAGTGTGTGGGACTTGTTCTATTAGTCCATCTATACTGACCTCCACCAGCTTGCAAATTCAATATAATTTGTTTCTGCATCTAGCTCTGAAAAATTATTTCGGCTTCTAGCAGTGTGTGGGACTTGTTCTATTAGTCCATCTATACTAACCTCCATCATGTTGCAAATTCAATATAATTTTTTTCTGCATCTAGCTCTGAAAAAATATTTCAGCTTGTAGCAGTGTGGGGGACTTGTTCTATTAGTCCCTCTATACTAACCTCCATCAGGTTGCAAATTCAATATAATTTTTTTCTGAATCTAGCTCTGTTAAAATATTTCAGCTTCTAGCAGTGTGTGGGATTTGTTCTATTAGTCCATCTATACTGACCTCCATCAGGTTGCAAATTCAGTATAATTTTTTTCTGCATCTAGCTCTGAAAAAATATTTAGGCTTCTAGTAGTGTGTGGAACTTGTTCTATTAGTCTATCTATACTAACCTCCATCAGGTTGCAAATTCAATATTATTTTTTTCTGCATCTAGCTCTGAAAAAATATTTCAGCTTGTAGCAGTGTTTGCGTCTTGTTCTGTTAGTTCATCTATACTGACCTCCACCCGGTTGCAAATTCAATATAATTTTTTTCTGCATCTAGCTCTGAAAAAATATTTCAGCTTCTAGCAGTGTGTGGGACTTGTTGTATTAGTCCATCTATACTGACCTCCATCAGGTGGCAAATTCAATATAATTTTTTTCTGCATCTAGCTCTGAAAAAATATTTTGGCTTCTAACAGTGTGTGGGACTTGTTCTATTAGTCCATCTATACTGACCTCCATCAGGTTGCAAATTCAATATAATTTTTTTCTGCATCTAGCTCTGAAAAACTATTTCGGCTTCTAGCAGTGTATGGGACTTGTTCTATTAGTCCATCTATACTAACCTCCATCAGGTTGCAAATTCAATATAATTTTTTTCTGCATGTAGATTTGAAAAAATATTTTGGCTTCTAGCAGTGTGTGGAACTTGTTCTATTAGTCCATCTATACTGACATCCATCAGGTTGCAAATTCAGTATAATTTTTTTCTGTATATAGCTCTGAAAAAATATTTCGGCTTCTAGCAGTGTGTGGCACTTGTTGTATTAGTCCATCTATACTGACCTCCATCAGGTTGCAAATTCAATATAATTTTTTTCTGCATCTAGCTCTGAAAAAATATTTTGGCTTCTAACAGTGTGTGGGACTTGTTCTATTAGTCCATCTATACTAACCTCCATCAGGTTGCAAATTCAATAAAAAAAATTTCTGCATCTAGCTCTGAAAAAATATTTTAGCTTGTAGCAGTGTGTGGGACTTGTTCTATTAGTCCATCTATACTAACCTCCATCAGGTTGCAAATTCAATATAATTTTTTTCTGCATCTAGCTCTGAAAAAATATTTCGGCTTCTAGCAGTGTGTGGGACTTGTTCTATTAGTCCATCTTTACTAACTTCCATCAGGTTGCAAATTCAATATAATTTTTTTCTGCATCTAGCTCTGAAAAAATATTACAGCTTGTAGCAGTGTGTAGGACTTGTTCTATTAGTCCATCTATACTGACCTCCATCAGGTTGCAAATTCAATATAATTTTATTCTGCATCTAGCTCTGAAAAAATATTTCGGCTTCTAGCAGTGTGTGGGACTTGTTCCGTTAGTCCATCTATACTGACCTTCATCAAGTTGCAAATTCAATATAAATTTTTTCTGCATCTAGCTCTGAAAAAATATTTTGGCTTCTAGCAGTGTGTGGGACTTGTTCTGTTCGTCCATCTATACTAACCTCCATCAGGTTGCAAATTCAATATAATTTTTTTCTGCATGTAGTTTTGAAAAAATATTTTGGCTTCTAGCAGTGTGTGGGACTTGTTCTATTGGTCCATCTATACTGACCTCCATCAGGTTGCAAATTCAGTATAATTTTTTTCTGCATCTAGCTCTGAAAAAATATTTAGGCTTCTAGTAGTGTGTGGAACATGTTCTATTAGTCCATCTATACTAACCTCCATCAGGTTGCAAATTCAATATTATTTTTTCTGCATCTAGCTCTGAAAAAATATTACAGCTTGTAGCAGTGTGTGGGACTTGTTCTATTAGTCCATCTATACTAACCTCCATCAGGTTGCAAATTCAATATAATTTTTTTCTGCATGTAGTTTTGAAAAAATATTTTGGCTTCTAGCAGTGTGTGGGACTTGTTCTATTAGTCCATCATACTGACCTCCATCAGGTTGCAAATTCAATATAATTTTTTTCTGCATCTAGCTCTGAAAAAATATTTTATCTTGTAGCAGTGTGTGGGACTTGTTCTATTAGTCCATCTATACTAACCTCCATCAGGTTGCAAATTCAATATAATTTTTTTCTGCATCTAGCTCTGAAAATATATTACAGCTTGCAGCAGTGTGTGGGACTTGTTCTATTAGTCTATCTATACTGACCTCCATCAGGTTGCAAATTCAATATAATTTTTTTCTGCATCTAGCTCTGAAAAAATATTTCGGCTTCTAGCAGTGTGTTGGACTTGTTCTATTATTACATCTATACTGACCTCTATCAGGTGGCAAATTCAATCTAATTTTTTTCTGCATCTAGCTCTGAAAAAATATTTCAGCTTGTAGCAGTGTGTGGGACTTGTTCTATTAGTCCATCTATACTAACCTCCATCAGGTTGCAAATTCAATATAATTTTTTTCTGCATCTAGCTCTGAAAAAATATTACAGCTTGTAGCAGTGTGTGCGACTTGTTCTATTAGTCCATCTATACTGACCCCCATCAGGTTGCAAATTCAATATAATTTTTTTCTGCATCTAGCTCTGAAAAAATATTTCGGCTTCTAGCAGTGTGTGGGACTTGTTCTATTAGTCCATCTATACTGACCTCCATCAGGTTGCAAATTCAATATAATTTTTTTCTGTATATAGCTATGAAAAAATATTTAGGCTTCTAGCACTGTGTGGGACTTGTTCTATTAGTCCATCTTTACTGACCTCCATCACGTTGCAAATGCAATATAATTTTTTTCTGCATCTAGCTCTGAAAAAATATTTCGGCTTCTAGCAGTGTGTGGGACTTGTTGTATTAGTCCATCTATACTATCCTCCATCAGGTTACAAATTCAATATAATTTTTTTCTGCATCTAGCTCTGAAAAAATATTTCAGCTTGTAGCAGTGTGAGGGACTTGTTCTATTAGTCCATCTATACTAACCTCCATCAGGTTGCAAATTCAATATAATTTTTTTCTGCATCTAGCTCTGAAAAAATATTTAGGCTTCTAGCAGTGTGTGGGACTTGTTCTATTATTCCATCTATACTAACCTCCATCAGGTTGCAAATTCAATATAATTTTTTTCTGCATGTAGCTTTGAAAAAATATTTCAGCTTCTAGCAGTGTGTGGGACTTGTTCTATTAGTCCATCTATACTGACCTCCATCAGGTTGTAAATTCAATATAATTTTTTTCTGCATCTAGCTCTGAAAAAATATTTCATCTTGTAGCAGTGTGTGTGACTTGTTCTATTAGTCCATCTATACTAACCTCCCTCAGGCTGCAAATTCAATATATCTTTTTTCTGCATCTAGCTCTGAAAATATATTACAGCTTGTAGCAATGTGTGGGACTTGTTCTGTTAGTTCATCTATACTGACCTCCATCAGGTTGAAAATTCAGTATAATTTTTTTCAGCATCTAGCTCTGAAAAAATATTTCGGCTTCTAGCAGTGTGTGGGACTTGTTCTTTTAGTCCACCTTTACTAACCTCCATCAGGTTGCAAATTCAATATAATTTTTTTCTGCATCTAGCTCTGAAAAAATATTTTGGCTTCTAGCAGTGTGTGGGACTTGTTCTATTAGTCCATCTATACTGACCTCCATCAGGTTGCAAATTCAATATAATTTTTTTCTGCATTTAGCTCTGAAAAAATATTTAGGCTTCTAGTAGTGTGTGGAGCTTTTTCTATTAGTCCATCTATACTAACCTCCATCAGGTTGCAATTTCAATATTAGTTTTTTTCTGCATCTAGCTCTGAAAAAATATTACAGCTTGTAGCAGTGTGTGGGACTTGTTCTATTAGTCCATCTATACTGACCTCCACCAGCTTGCAAATTCAATATAATTTGTTTCTGCATCTAGCTCTGAAAAATTATTTCGGCTTCTAGCAGTGTGTGGGACTTGTTCTATTAGTCCATCTATACTAACCTCCATCATGTTGCAAATTCAATATAATTTTTTTCTGCATCTAGCTCTGAAAAAATATTTCAGCTTGTAGCAGTGTGGGGGACTTGTTCTATTAGTCCCTCTATACTAACCTCCATCAGGTTGCAAATTCAATATAATTTTTTTCTGAATCTAGCTCTGTTAAAATATTTCAGCTTCTAGCAGTGTGTGGGATTTGTTCTATTAGTCCATCTATACTGACCTCCATCAGGTTGCAAATTCAGTATAATTTTTTTCTGCATCTAGCTCTGAAAAAATATTTAGGCTTCTAGTAGTGTGTGGAACTTGTTCTATTAGTCTATCTATACTAACCTCCATCAGGTTGCAAATTCAATATTATTTTTTTCTGCATCTAGCTCTGAAAAAATATTTCAGCTTGTAGCAGTGTTTGCGTCTTGTTCTGTTAGTTCATCTATACTGACCTCCACCCGGTTGCAAATTCAATATAATTTTTTTCTGCATCTAGCTCTGAAAAAATATTTCAGCTTCTAGCAGTGTGTGGGACTTGTTGTATTAGTCCATCTATACTGACCTCCATCAGGTGGCAAATTCAATATAATTTTTTTCTGCATCTAGCTCTGAAAAAATATTTTGGCTTCTAACAGTGTGTGGGACTTGTTCTATTAGTCCATCTATACTGACCTCCATCAGGTTGCAAATTCAATATCATTTTTTTCTGCATCTAGCTCTGAAAAACTATTTCGGCTTCTAGCAGTGTATGGGACTTGTTCTATTAGTCCATCTATACTAACCTCCATCAGGTTGCAAATTCAATATAATTTTTTTCTGCATGTAGATTTGAAAAAATATTTTGGCTTCTAGCAGTGTGTGGAACTTGTTCTATTAGTCCATCTATACTGACATCCATCAGGTTGCAAATTCAGTATAATTTTTTTCTGTATATAGCTCTGAAAAAATATTTCGGCTTCTAGCAGTGTGTGGCACTTGTTGTATTAGTCCATCTATACTGACCTCCATCAGGTTGCAAATTCAATATAATTTTTTTCTGCATCTAGCTCTGAAAAAATATTTAGGCTTCTAATAGTGTGTGGAACTTGTTCTATTAGTCCATCTATACTGACCTCCATCAGGTTGCAAACTCAATATTATTTTTTTCTGCATCTGGCTCTGAAAAAATATTACAGCTTGCAGCAGTGTGTGGGACTTGTTCTATTAGTCCATCTATACTGACCTCCACCAGGTTGCAAATTCAATATAATTTTTTTCTGCATCTAGCTCTGAAAAAATATTTCGGCTTCTAGCAGTGTGTGGGACTTGTTCTATTAGTCCATCTATACTGACCTCCAACAGGTTGCAAATTCAATATAATTTTTTTCTGCATCTAGCTCTGAAAAAATATTTCGGCTTCTAGCAGTGTGTGGGACTTGTTCTATTAGTCCATCTATACTAACCTCCATCAGGTTGCAAATTCAATATAATTTTTTTCTGCATCTAGCCCTGAAAAAATATTTCAGCTTCTAGCAGTGTGTGGGACTTGCTCTATTAGTCCATCTATACTGACCTTCCTCAGGTTGCAAATTCAATATAATTTTTTTCTGCATCTAGCTGTGAAAAAATATTTTGGTTTCTAGCAGTGTGTGGAACTTGTTCTATTAGTCCATCTATACTGACCTCCATCAGGTTGCAAATTCAGTATACTTGTTTTCTATATATAGCTCTGAAAAAATATTTCGGCTTCTAGCAGTGTGTGGGATTTGTTGTATTGGTCCATCTATACTGACCTCCATCAGGTTGCAAATTCAATATAATTTTTTTCTGCATCTAGCTCTGAAAAATTATTTAGGCTTCTAGTAGTGTGTGGAACTTGTTCTATTAGTCCATCTATACTAACCTCCATCAGGTTGCAAATTCAATATTATTTTTTTCTTCATCTAGCTCTGAAAAAATATTACAGCTTGTAGCAGTGTGTGGGACTTGTTGTATTAGTCCATCTATACTAACCTCCATCAGGTTGCTAATTCAATATAATTTTTTTCTGCATCTAGCTCTGAAAAAATATTTCAGCTTGTAGCAGTGTGTGGGACTTGTTCTATTAGTCCATCTATACTAACCACCATCAGGTTGCAAATTCAATATAATTTTTTTCTGCATCTAGCTCTGAAAAAATATTTAGGCTTCTAGCACTGTGTGGGACTTGTTCTATTAGTCCATCTATACTAACCTCCATCAGGTTGCAAATTCAATATAATTTTTTTCTGCATGTAGCTTTGAAAAAATATTTCAGCTTCTAGCAATGTGTGGGACTTGTTCTATTAGTCCATCTATACTGACCTCCATCAGGTTGCAAATTCAATATAATTTTTTTCTGCATCTAGCTCTGAAAAAATATTTCATCTTGTAGCAGTGTGTGTGACTTGTTCTACTAGTCCATCTATACTAACCTCCATCAGGCTGCAAATTCAATATAACTTTTTTCTGCATCTAGCTCTGAAAATATATTACAGCTTGTAGCAGTGTGTGGGACTTGTTCTGTTAGTTCATCTATACTGACCTCCATCAGGTTGCAAATTCAATATAATTTTTTTCTGCATCAAGCTCTGAAAAAATATTTCGGCTTCTAGCAGTGTGTGGAACTTGTTTTATTAGTCCATCTATACTGACCTCCATCAGGTTGCAAATTCAATATAATTTTTTTCTGCATCTAGCTCTGAAAAAATATTTTGGCTTCTAGCAGTGTGTGGAACTTCTTCTATTAGACCATCTATACTGACCTCCATCAGGTTGCAAATTCAGTATAATTTTTTTCTGTATATAGCTCTGAAAAAATATTTAGGCTTCTAGCAGTGTGTGGGACTTGTTCTATTAGTCCATCTATACTAACCTCCATCAGGTTGCAAATTCAATATTATTTTTTTCTGCATCTAGCTCTGAAAAAATATCACAGTTTGTAGCAGTGTGTGGGACTTGTTGTATTAGTCCATCTATACTGACCTCCATCAGGTTGCAAATTCAATATAATTTTTTTCTGCATCTAGCTCTGAAAAAATATTTAGGCTTCTAGTAGTGTGTGGAACTTGTTCTATTAGTCCATGTATACTAACCTCCATCAGGTTGCAAATTCAATATTATTTTTTTCTTCATCTAGCTCTGAAAAAATATTACAGCTTGTAGCAGTGTGTGGGACTTCTTCTATTAGTCGATCCATACTGACTTCCACCAGGTTGCAAATTCAATATAATTTTTTCTGCATCTAGCTCTGAAAAAATATTTCGGCTTCTAGCAGTGTGTGGGACTTGTTCTATTACTCCATGTATACTGACCTCCATCATGTTGCAAATTCAATATAATTTTTTTCTGCATCTAGCTCTGAAAAAATATTTCGACTTCTAGCAGTGTGTGGGACTTGTTCTATTAGTCCATCTATACTAACCTCCATCAGGTTGCAAATTCAATATAATTTTTTTCTGCATCTAGCTCTGAAAAAATATCACAGCTTGTAGCAGTGTGTGGAACTTGTTCTATTAGTCCATCTATACTGACCTCCATCAGGTTGCAAATTCAATATAATTTTTTTCTGCATCTAGCTCTGAAAAAATATTTCGGCTTCTAGCAGTGTGTGCAACTTGTTCTATTAGTCCATCTATACTGACCTCCATCAGGTTGCAAATTCAATATAATTTTTTTCTGTATCTAGCTCTGAAAAAATATTTCGGCTTCTAGCAGTGTGTGGGACTTGTTGTATTAGTCCATCAATACTAACCTCCATCAGGTTGCAAATTCAATATAAATTTTTACTGCATCTATCTCTGAAAAAATATTTCAGCTTGTAGCAGTGTGTGGGACTTGTTCTATTAGTCCATCTATACTAACCTCCATCAGGTTGCAAATTCAATATAATTTTTTTCTGCATGTAGCTTTGAAAAAATATTTCAGCTTCTAGCAATGTGTGGGACTTGTTCTATTAGTCCATCTATACTGACCTCCATCAGGTTGCAAATTCAATATAATTTTTTTCTGCATCTAGCTCTGAAAAAATATTTCTACTTGTAGCAGTGTGTGTGACTTGTTCTATTAGTCCATCTATACTAACCTCCATCAGGCTGCAAATTCAGTATAACTTTTTTCTGCATCTAGCTCTGAAAATATATTACAGCTTGTAGCAGTGTGTGGGACTTGTTCTGTTAGTTCATCTATACTGACCTCCATCAGGTTGCAAATTCAATATAATTTTTTTCTGCATCTAGCTCTGAAAAAATATTTCGGCTTCTAGCAGTGTGTGGGACTTGTTCTGTTCGTCCATCTATACTAACCTCCATCAGGTTGCAAATTAAATATAATTTTTTTCTGCATGTAGATTTGAAAAAATATTTTGGCTTCTAGCAGTGTGTGGGACTTGTTCTATTGGTCCATCTATACTGACCTCCATCAGGTTGCAAATTCAATATAATTTTTTTCTGAATTTAGCTCTGAAAAAATATTTTAGCTTCTAGCAGTGTGTGGGACTTGTTCTATTAGTCCATCTGTACTGACCTCCATCAGGTTGCAAATTCAATATAATTTTTTTCTGCATGTAGCTCTGAAAAATATTTTATCTTGTAGCATTGTGTGGGACTTGTTCTATTAGTCCATCTATACTAACCTCCATCAGGTTGCAAATTCAATATAATTTTTTTCTGCATCTAGCTCTGAAAAAATATTACAGCTTGCAGCAGTGTGTGGGACTTGTTCTGTTAGTTCATCTATACTGACCTCCATCAGGTTGCAAATTCAATATAATTTTTTTCTGCATCAAGCTCTGAAAAAATATTTCGGCTTCTAGCAGTGTGTGGGACTTGTTCTGTTAGTCCATCTATACTGACCTTCATCAAGTTGCAAATTCAATATAATTTTTTTCTGCATCTAGCTCTGAAAAAATATTTCGGCTTCTAGCAGTGTATGGGACTTGTTCTGTTCGTCCATCTATACTAACCTCCATCAGGTTGCAAATTCAATATAATTTTTTTCTGCATCAAGCTCTGAAAAAATATTTCGGCTTCTAGCAGTGTGTGGGACTTGTTCTATTAGTCCATCTATACTGACCTCCATCAAGTTGCAAATTCAATATAATTATTTTCTGCATCTAGCTCTGAAAAAATATTTCGGCTTCTAGCAGTGTGTGGGACTTGTTCTATTAGTCCATCTATACTAACTTCCATCAGGTTGCAAATTCAATATAATTTTTTTCTGCATCTAGCTCTGAAAAAATATTACAGCTTGTAGCAGTGTGTAGGACTTGTTCTATTAGTCCATCTATACTGACCTCCATCAGGTTGCAAATTCAATATAATTTTATTCTGCATCTAGCTCTGAAAAAATATTTCGGCTTCTAGCAGTGTGTGGGACTTGTTCTGTTAGTCCATCTATACTGACCTTCATCAAGTTGCAAATTCAATATAAATTTTTTCTGCATCTAGCTCTGAAAAAATATTTCGGCTTCTAGCAGTGTGTGGGACTTGTTCTGTTCGTCCATCTATACTAACCTCCATCAGGTTGCAAATTCAATATAATTTTTTTCTGCATGTAGTTTTGAAAAAATATTTTGGCTTCTAGCAGTTTGTGGGACTTGTTCTATTGGTCCATCTATACTGACCTCCATCAGGTTGCAAATTCAATATAAAATTTTTCTGAATTTAGCTCTGAAAAAATATTTCAGCTTCTAGCAGTGTGTGGGACTTGTTCTATTAGTCCATCTGTACTGACCTCCATCAGGTTGCAAATTCAATATAATTTTTTTCTGCATCTAGCTCTGAAAAAATATTTAGGCTTCTAGTAGTGTGTGGAACATGTTCTATTAGTCCATCTATACTAACCTCCATCAGGTTGCAAATTCAATAATATTTTTTCTGCATCTAGCTCTGAAAAAATATTACAGCTTGTAGCAGTGTGTGGGTCTTGTTCTATTAGTAAATCTATACTAACCTCCATCAGGTTGCAAATTCAATATAATTTTTTTCTGCATGTAGTTTTGAAAAAATATTTTCGCTTCTAGCAGTGTGTGGGACTTGTTCTATTAGTCCATCTATACTGACCTCCATCAGGTTGCAAATTCAATATAATTTTTTTCTGCATCTAGCTCTGAAAAAATATTTTGGCTTCTAGCAGTGTGTGGGACTTGTTCTATTAGTCCATCTATACTGACCTCCATCAGGTTGCAAATTCAATATAATTTTTTTCTGCATCTTGCTCTGAAAAAATATTTAGGCTTCTAGTAGTGTGTGGAGCTTTTTCTATTAGTCCATCTATACTAACCTCCATCAGGTTGCAATTTCAATATTAGTTTTTTTCTGCATCTAGCTCTGAAAAAATATTACAGCTTGTAGCAATGTGTGGGACTTGTTCTATTAGTCCATCTATACTGACCTCCACCAGGTTGCAAATTCAATATAATTTTTTTCTGCATCTAGCTCTGAAAAATTATTTCGGCTTCTAGCAGTGTGTGGGACTTGTTCTATTAGTCCATCTATAATGACCTCCATCAGGTTGCAAATTCAATATAATTTTTTTCTGTATATAGCTATGAAAAAATATTTAGGCTTCTAGCACTGTGTGGGACTTGTTCTATTAGTCCATCTATACTGACCTCCATCACGTTGCAAATTCAATATAATTTTTTTCTGCATCTAGCTCTGAAAAAATATTTCGGCTTCTAGCAGTGTGTGGGACTTGTTGTATTTGTCCATCTATACTATCCTCCATCAGGTTACAAATTTAATATAATTTTTTTCTGCATCTAGCTCTGAAAAAATATTTCAGCTTGTAGCAGTGTGAGGGACTTGTTCTATTAGTCCATCTATACTAACCTCCATCAGGTTGCAAATTCAATATAATTTTTTTCTGCATGTAGCTTTGAAAAAATATTTCAGCTTCTAGCAGTGTGTGGGACTTGTTCTATTAGTCCATCTATACTGACCTCCATCAGGTTGTAAATTCAATATAATTTTTTTCTGCATCTAGCTCTGAAAAAATATTTCATCTTGTAGCAGTGTGTGTGACTTGTTCTATTAGTCCATCTATACTAACCTCCCTCAGGCTGCAAATTCAATATATCTTTTTTCTGCATCTAGCTCTGAAAATATATTACAGCTTGTAGCAGTGTGTGGGACTTGTTCTGTTAGTTCATCTATACTGACCTCCATCAGGTTGCAAATTCAATATAATTTTTTTCTGCATCGAGCTCTGAAAAAATATTTAGGCTTCTAGCAGTGTGTGGGACTTGTTCTATTAGTCCATCTATACTAACATCCATCAGGTTTCAAATTCAATATAATTTTTTTCTGCATCTAGCTCTGAAAAAATATTTAGGCTTCTAGCAGTGTGTGGAACTTGTTCTATTAGTCCATCTATACTAACCTCCATCAGGTTGCAAATTCAATATAATTTTTTTCTGCATCTAGCTCTGAAAAAATATTTTGGCTTCTAGCAGTGTGTGGGACTCGTTCTATTAGTCCATCTATACTGACCTCCATCAGGTTGCAAATTCAATATAATTTTTTTCTGCATCTAGCTCTGAAAAAATATTTAGGCTTCTAGTAGTGTGTGGAGCTTTTTCTATGAGTCCATCTATACTAACCTCCATCAGGTTGCAATTTCAATATTAGTTTTTTTCTGCATCTAGCTCTGAAAAAATATTACAGCTTGTAGCAGTGTGTGGGACTTGTTCTATTAGTCCATCTATACTGACCTCCACCAGGTTGCAAATTCAATATAATTTTTTTCTGCATCTAGCTCTGAAAAATTATTTCGGCTTCTAGCAGTGTGTGGGACTTGTTCTATTAGTCCATCTATACTGACCTCCATCAGGTTGCAAATTCAATATAATTTTTTTCTGCATCTAGCTCTGAAAAATTATTTCGGCTTCTAGCAGTGTGTGGGACTTGTTCTATTAATCCATCTATACTAACCTCCATTATGTTGCAAATTCAATATAATTTTTTTCTGCATCTAGCTCTGAAAAAATATTTCAGCTTGTAGCAGTGTGGGGGACTTGTTCTATTAGTCCCTCTATACTAACCTCCATCAGGTTGCAAATTCAGTATAATTTTTTTCTGCATCTAGCTCTGAAAAAATATTTCAGCTTGTAGCAGTGTGTGGGACTTGTTCTATTAGTCCATCTATACTAACCTCCATCAGGTTGCAAATTCAATATAATTTTTTTCTGCATCTAGCTCTGAAAAAATATTTTGGCTTCTAGCAGTTTGTGGAACTTGTTCTATTAGTCCATCTATACTGACCTCCATCAGGTTGCAAATTCCATATATTTTTTTTCTATATCTAGCTCTGAAAAAATATTTCGGCTTCTAGCAGTGTGTGGGACTTGTTGTATTAGTCCATCTATAATAACCTCCATCAGGTTGCAAATTCAATATAATTTTTTTCTGCATCTAGCTCTGAAAAAATATTTTGGCTTCTAGCAGTGTGTGGGACTTGTTCTATTAGTCCATCTATACTGACCTCCATCAGGTTGCAAATTCAATATAATTTTTTTCTGCATCTAGCTCTGAAAAAATATTTCATCTTGTAGCAGTGTTTGTGACTTGTTCTATTAGTCCATCTATACTAACCTCCATCAGGCTGCAAATTCAATATAACTTTTTTCTGCATCTAGCTCTGAAAATATATTACAGCTTTAAGCAGTGTATGGGACTTGTTCTGTTAGTTCATCTATACTGACCTCCATCAGGTTGCAAATTCAATATCATTTTTTTCTGCATCTAGCTCTGAAAAAATATTTTGGCTTCTAGCAGTGTGTGGGACTTGTTCTATTAGTCCATCTATATTGACCTCCATCAGGTTGCAAATTCAATATCATTTTTTTCTGCATCTAGCTCTGAAAAACTATTTCGGCTTCTAGCAGTGTATGGGACTTGTTCTATTAGTCCATCTATACTAACCTCCATCAGGTTGCAAATTCAATATAATTTTTTTCTGCATGTAGTTTTGAAAAAATATTTTGGCTTCTAGCAGTGTGTCGGACTTGTTCTATTAGTCCATCTATACTAACCTCCATCAGGTTGCAAATTCAATATAATTTTTTTCTGCATCTAGCTGTGAAAAAATATTTCAGCTTGTAGCAGTGTGTGCGTCTTGTTCTATTAGTCCATCTATACTGACCTCCACCAGGTTGCAAATTCAATATAATTTTTTTCTGCATCTAGCTCTGAAAAAATATTTCTGCTTCTAGCAGTGTGTGGGACTTGTTCTATTAGTCCATCGATAATGACCTCCACCCGGTTGCAAATTCAATATAATTTTTTTCTGCATCTAGCTCTGAAAAAATATTTCGGCTTCTAGCAGTGTGTGGGACTTGTTGTATTAGTCCATCTATACTGACCTCCATGAGGTGGCAAATTCAATATAATTTTTTTCTGCATCTAGCTCTGAAAAAATATTTTGTCTTCTAACAGTGTGTGGGACTTGTTCTATTAGTCCATCTATACTAACCTCCATCAGGTTGCAAATTCAATATAATTTTTTTCTGCATCTAGCTCTGAAAAAATATTTCGGCTTCTAGCAGTTTGTGGAACTTGTTCTATTAGTCCATCTATGCTGACCTCCATCAGGTTGCAAATTCCATATATATTTTTTCTATATCTAGCTCTGAAAAAATATTTCGGCTTCTAGCAGTGTGTGGGACTTGTTGTATTAGTCCATCTATAATAACCTCCATCAGGTTGCAAATTCAATATAATTTTTTTCTGCATCTAGCTCTGAAAAAATATTTCAGCTTGTAGCAGTGTGTGGGATTTGTTCTATTAGTCCATCTATACTAACCTCCATCAGGTTGCAAATTCAATATAATTTTTTTCTGCATCTAGCTCTGAAAAAATATTTCGGCTTCTAGCAGTGTGTGGGACTTGTTCTATTAGTCCATCTATACTGACCTCCATCAGGTTGCAAATTCAATATAATTTTTTTCTGCATCTAGCTCTGAAAAAATATTTCATCTTGTAGCAGTGTTTGTTACTTGTTCTATTAGTCCATCTATACTAACCTCCATCAGGCTGCAAATTCAATATAACTTTTTTCTGCATCTAGCTCTGAAAATATATTACAGCTTGAAGCAGTGTGTGGGACTTGTTCTGTTAGTTCATCTATACTGACCTCCATCAGGTTGCAAATTCAATATCATTTTTTTCTGCATCTAGCTCTGAAAAAATATTTTGGCTTCTAGCAGTGTGTGGGACTTGTTCTATTAGTCCATCTATATTGACCTCCATCAGGTTGCAAATTCAATATCATTTTTTTCAGCATTTAGCTCTGAAAAACTATTTCGGCTTCTAGCAGTGTATGGGACTTGTTCTATTAGTCCATCTATACTAACCTCCATCAGGTTGCAAATTCAATATAATTTTTTTCTGCATGTAGTTTTGAAAAAATATTTTGGCTTCTAGCAGTGTGTGGGACTTGTTCTATTAGTCCATCTATACTAAACTCCATCAGGTTGCAAATTCAATATAATTTTTTTCTGAATCTAGCTCTGAATAAATATTTCAGCTTGTAGCAGTGTGTGGGACTTGTTCTATTAGTCCATCTATACTGACCTCCACCAGGTTGCAAATTCAATATAATTTTTTTCTGCATCTAGCTCTGAAAAAATATTTAGGCTTCTAGCAGTGTGTGGGACTTGTTCTATTTGTCCATCTATACTAACCTCCATCAGGCTGCAAATTCAATATAACTTTTTTCTGCATCTAGCTCTGAAAATATATTACAGCTTGTAGCAGTGTGTGGGACTTGTTCTATTAGTCCATCTATACTGTGTTCAATTGTACCTCCCCCAAAACTTGCAATCCAAGCGCAAGTATGCAGCCTGCCACCCACCCACCCCCAGGCTGCAATACCATACTGCTAGCTTGCTTGCACTTGAAATTGGGCCTTTTAGGCATGTGGAGGTGGAATCTGGCCACCACGTCATGGCTGCGTCGGTAGCCTGGTATTCATACTCAGTACCCAGCCGCCCGGCGGCCGGGTGTCCACGCTTGGTCCCCAGCCGCAGGGGGGCGGCCGGGTGTCCATACTCAGTCCCCAGCCGCCCCGCGGCCGGGTGCCCACACACAGTCCCCAGCCGCGTGGGGGTGGCCGGGTGTCCATAAACAGTCCCCAGCAGCCCCTATTTGTCCCGGTGCACCTTATACACAATCGAGCATACCAAACCATTACCTGTGCCCTCCCCAGTGCATTTAGTGGGAAGGACAGCCTAACCTCAAACACGTGGACAAGTGAATGTGGCCAGGAATGGTCCATCTCACTGACGCCTTCACACTGGGTTAATATTTTGGAAGCCGGGACACAGTTGGACACTGGGATGCAACACGTCCTCCAGACCTAGAGGATTGCGGGTCCTGGGTCAATCAGGCTTCAACACAAAGTTCAGAAGGTAGACAGCAGCAGTCGTCGGCCTCCTACACAACGAGTAAATTATTCATGATCATGAGGCCATCCACCTCCTTAGCTTTCTGTTCCTTGGAATGCAAGCGCATGTATGTAGTAGCAGCTAGGCCTGAGGTGGTCAGCATTTTGGCGCATATTCCACCTCCTTCGAGGATTGCTGGATGTTTTCCTGCTACTATCCCAGTTCTATGACTCCTGTTAAAACAAAGCTTCAGGTGATGAATGATGGATGAGGTGGTGGCAAAGGAGAAAGAGGAGGAGGAACAGGTCCATTCACATCAATATCAGGCCAGCCAACCACACATGTCTTGGCGGATATATTTCTGTACCAAAAGGAGCGGTTCAGCTACACAGTTATAAGGCATACAGTGAATGCAATGCCTACCAAAAATTTCGAGGCACTCCAATGCCCCTTGGAAGTGACTTGGAGGTCAGAGGACCTTAACTAAACCGTTTTTTCCATTTATAGCAACTGGGTCTCCTGTACACTGTTGGCCTAAGCAGGGAATGGAAGACTTTCCAAAAATTATTAGGCACTGCAATGCCCCTTGAAACAGACGTGGATTACAGCGTATTAAAAACCTTCTACCCATTATTGGGGAGTGGAACTCCCTTAGTGTTCGCCTATGCATTGAAAAGCAAAAGCTGACAAAAGTTAGGAGGAAATGCAATGCCCGTTGCAAGAGTCGTGGAGGTTAGAGGTAATTAAAAACAACATGTCAATGCCCCTTGGAAGAGACGTGGAGTTCAGAGTGGTTTAACAAGACAGTTTTAATGCCGCTTGGAAGAGATGTGGAGGTCACAGTAGTTTAACAAGATGGTTTTAATGCCCCTTGGAAGAGATGTGGAGTTCAGAGTGGTTTAACAAGACAGTTTTAATGCCCCTTGGAAGAGTGGTGGAGGTTACAGTGGAATAAAAAGACAATATCAATGCCCCGTGGAAGAGACGTGGAGGTCACAGTAGCTTAACAAGACGATTTTAATGCCCCTTACAAGAGCCATGCAGTACAGCATATTAAAAACATTATTCCCATTATTGGGGAGTGGGTCTCCCATAGTCTTTGCCTATGCCTTCCAAGCAAAAGCTGGCAAAAATTAGGAATGGGGAACTTCCAATGTCCCTTACAAGAGCCATGCAGTACAGCATATTAAAAACATTATTCCCATTATTGGGGAGTGGGTCTCCCATAGTCTTTGCCTATGCCTTCCAACAAAAGCTGCCAAAAATTAGGACAGAGGAACTTGCAATGCTGGCAACATGGACCACGGTCACCCTGGTGGTATAGTGGTCGTGGAGGCTGAGGATAAGGAGAAGAGCAAAAAAACAGCCGAAATGATGAAGCGTATACCCATGTGTGGGTGTGAAGCGATGCATGGGAATACACCTCCCGAAATAATACAGTGGATTTGACTTTGTTACTCTGCTGTCATTTGGTGGTGATGAGAAGTCTGGCCCAATCCAGCCCTTGTTCATTTTGATAAGGGTCAGCTTGTCAGCATTGTCAGTTGACAGGCGAGTGCGCTTATCAGTTATAATTCTCCCAGCGGCACTAAAAACACGCTCCGATAACACGCTAGCGGCAAGGCAGGCCAGGACCTCCAAGGCATACAGAGTGAGTTCATTGCAAGTGTCCAGCTTGGATACCCAATAATTAAAAGGCACAGAGGAATCACGGAGGACGCTGGTACTCCCTCACCATCTTTTGAAACTTTCCACTCCTTGTGAGAGTACCCTGCGCCTCAGGGCCTGTAAGCTGGGCAGGTCTCAGAAAACTGTCCTAGAACATTTACAGTGTTCCCCTGCCTCTGCTGGATTGGAGTTGCGTCTCTCTCGCCTGTATGCCTTAGTTGGGCAGCGAACTGTGACCTCTGCCGCTACCGTGTTCAGATGGGAATTTTTTTAATAGTTCTGCAGCAAGGGCCTTCTGGTACTGCTCCATTTTTGTAGACCTCTCCAACTCAGGAATAAGAGAGTGAAAGTTCTCCTTGTAGAGGGGGTCTAAAAGTGTCATCAACCAGTAATGACTGTCACCCAACATTTTGTCAATGCGAGGATCACGGTTAAGGCTGCGTAACATAAAGCCAGCCATGGGTGCCAGACTGGTAACGGGCAAGACTTCCGTGTCCTCACCAAGATGACGACTGATTGTGTTGAGCGATCACTAAAATGCTCGGGTGCTCGAAGCTCGGGCCGAGCTTACCGTGATACTCGGGTGCTCGACCCGAGCAACGAGCCCAATGTTAGTCTATGAGAGACCTGAGCATTTTTGCGGCAGCACCCCCGGCAGTCTGTAGAAAGCCTAAAAAGTGCCCAAAACGATAGTGACAGTGCTCAAAAGACATGGGGGCAGCATGGGGATCACCCCTGGAAGCATTTCTGACCCCCAGGTCACTGCTGTCAACAGCGTGGTCAGAGGTATTAAGCCACTTTTGCGGGCTCACAATAAAACGTTCAAAAACGAAACTGAAACGGTTTTCCTGTGAAATATGTTAAGGAATTTCCTTTCCAGGGTAAAAACTTGTGTATAAGGTAAAAAAATAACCAAAAACAAAAATACTCCTCCACACCTTGGGCTATGTTCACAAGTAGCATTTTTCATGCGTTTTTGCACTTTTGTATTGCTTTCAACCGTGACAAATGCGTTCACCGGGAAATGTCATTTTAACATTTTACAACCTTATCTGGCCATGTGCTGTGTGACACATGCATACAGTGCTGAAAAGACAAGGGATCAGCATGGGGAAGAACCCTGGAAGCATCTCTGACCCCCAGGTCACTGTCTAAAAGTGTGCCCATCATAAGTGATCCTTGCCGCATCAGAAGATGCAGACTTGCAACTAACCCCGTGCAAGTCCTTGTCCCAGGGCAGTGTTCAATTGTACCTCCCCCATTCCTTGCAATGCAAGCGAAAATATGCAGCCAACCACCCACCCACCCGCAGGCTGCAATACCATACAGCTAGCTTTCACTTGAAATGGGGCTTTTAGTTTGGAGGAGGCCGAAGCTGGCCACTACCTCATGGCCGCTTCGGCAGCGAGCTATCCATACTCTGTCACCAGCCGCCCGGCGGCCGGGTGTCCACGCTCGGTCCCCAGCCGCCAGGTGGCGGCCAGGTGTCCCTACTCGGTCCCCAGCCGCCCTGATTTCTCCTGTCACCTTCCCCCACACTTTTCTTAGCCTGGCCTGCTTTAGGGCAGCATTGGACGAGCCCACCAGAGAACCAGACTCCTCCGGTGGGCCCTGGCTTCTCCATCAGGGGAGCTGAGAGTGCCTAGGTGAGGAGCATGATGATGATGATAGAAGTTAGCATCTGCTTTGTTTTCTTGGAATGCAAGCGCATATATGTAGTAGCGGCTAGGCCTGAGGTGGTCCGCGTTTTGGCGCATATCCTACCTCCTCCGAGGATTGCTGGATGTTTTCCTGCTACTATCCCAGTTCTATGACTCCTGTTAAAACAAAGCTTCAGGTGATAAATGATGGATGAGGTGGTGGCAAAGGAGAAAGAGCAGGAGGAACAGGGACCATTCACATCAATATCAGGCCAGTCAACCACACAGGTCTTGTAGGATATGTTTCTGTAACAAAAGGAGCGGTTCGACTACACAGTTATAGGGCATACAGTGAGTGAAATGCCTACCAAAAATTTCGAGCCACTCCAATGCCCCTTGGAAATGACATGGAGGTCAGAGGGCGTTAACTAAACCTTTTTTTCCATTTATAGCAACTGGGTCTCCCGTGCACTGTTGGCCTAAGCAGTGAATGGAAGGCTTTCTAAAAATTATGAGGAACTGCAATGCCCCTTACAAGAGCCATGTGTGGCACCCCAGGGGTCTGGTCACCACAGTAATAGAGATATTACGTCGGAGAGCAAGTGGGAGGTTTCCTGGTCAGGATCCCTTAAACATGCAACATCCTCCTGCCCCAGTCCTAGGAGGGGAGAATTCTGCCCTTATAAACTGGATCTGGGGCGGGGTTGAGTGAGTCAAAGAACAGTCAGAGTCAGAGTGAGAGCAAGGGAAAGTAACAGCAAGGAGCTCTGTAGGAGCTAGGAGCTAAAGACCAGGGGCTGGAAGCTGAGCAGAGCTCGCCCTGGCAGAAGACAATAGGAACCGGACACAGGAGTCCGAAGCTGTGAGGACTTATATATCCAGCAGCAGAAACCAGCCGGCAGGGGATTTCAGGTCCTCTGGCCATAGAAGCCCGGAGGCTCAGTCACAAGCAAGGGACCAGCACCGCCGTCGTGGAGCAGAGGCTAACAGAAGGCCCCAAGTCACCAGCCATACGGGTGAGCACTACACGGTACACTCAGGGACGTGGGCTACTTCTACCCGCTTACAGCAAGGTTGCCAGGAAGAGTGCAGACAGACGGGGAGGCCTACAACTCCACCTGGCCAGGGGAACTCCTGCTTGCTCACAGACTGACCAGGCCTCTTATGCTAGCCAGTACTCCCGGGAGGGTCTACCTTATAATCATCAGTAAAGACCCTTAACTGCACTGCAAAGACTCTGAGTCGTTCCTGCTGCGCTCGTGCACCATCACCCCCATCATCCACACTCACTGCCCTGAGGCTATACTCCTCCCGAGGGGAGTTATCCCATTCTATGCTGCGCATACAACACCAGCCTCAGCGGTCTGCCTCGCAGCGGTGGTACTCCCTGACCGCCATCCACGGGTGGGGCAGTCGGACAATTAACCTCAAAACCTAAGAAAGACTGCCACTGGTTTGACCAGCCTGAGCCACGGGACCGGGTCACCGCCACGGAGACTACAGACCCCAGAGACCCGGCACCGGGTATCCCACACACATGTACACACGGCCCAGGGGGCGCGTCACATGCAGTACAGCATATTACAAACATAAGTCCCATTATTGGGGAGTGGGTGTCCCATAGTATTTGCTTATGCCTTGCAAGCAAAAGCTGCCAAAAATTAGGATGGAGCAACTTGCAATGCCCCTTACAAGAGCCATGCAGTACAGCATATTACAAACATAAGTCCCATTATTGGGGAGTAGGTCTCCCATAGTATTTGCTTATGCTTTCCCAGCAAAAGCTGCCAAAAATTAGGATGGAGCAACTTGCAATGCCCCTTACAAGAGCCATGCAGTACAGCATATTACAAACATAAGTCCCATTATTGGGGAGTGGGTGTCCCATTGTATTTGCTTATGCTTTCCCAGCAAAAGCTGCCAAAAATTAGGACTGAGCAACTTGCAATGCCCCTTACAAGAGCTATGCAGTACAGCATATTACAAACATAAGTGACATTATTGGGGAGTGGGTGTCCCATAGTATTTGCTTATGCCTTGCAAGCAAAAGCTGCCAAAAATTAGGACGGAGCAACTTGCAATGCCCCTTACAAGAGCCATGCAGTACAGCATATTACAAACATAAGTCCCATTATTGGGGAGTGGGTGTCCCATGGTATTTGCTTATGCTTTCCCAGCAAAAGCTGCCAAAAATTAGGATGGAGCAACTTGCAATGCCCCTTAAGAGCCATGCAGTACAGCATATTACAAACATAAGTCCCATTATTGGGGAGTGGGTGTCCCATAGTATTTGCTTATGCCTTGCAAGCAAAAGCTGCCAAAAATTAGGACGGAGCAACTTGCAATGCCCCTTACAAGAGCCATGCAGTACAGCATATTACAAACATAAGTCCCATTATTGGGGAGTGGGTGTCCCATGGTATTTGCTTATGCTTTCCCAGCAAAAGCTGCCAAAAATTAGGATGGAGGAACTTGCAATGCTGGCACCCTGGTGGTATAGTGGTGGTGGAGGCTGAGGATAAGGAGAAGAAGATTAAACAGCCGAAACAAGGAAGCGTATACCCATGTGTGGGTGTGAAGCGGTGCATGTGAATACACCTCCCGAAATAACACAGTGGATTTGATTTTATGTTACTCTGCTGTCATTTGGTGGTGATGAGAAGTCTGGCCCAATCCAGCCCTTGTTCATTTTGATAAGGGTCAGCTTGTCAGCATTGTCAGTTGACAGGCGAGTGCGCTTATCAGTTATAATTCCCCCAGCGACACTAAAAACACGCTCCGATAACACGCTAGCGGCAGGGCAGGCAAGGACCTCCAAGGCGTACAGAGCGAGTTCATTCCAAGTGTCCAGCTTGGATACCCAATAATTAAAAGGCACAGAAGAATCACGGAGGACGCTGGTACGATCGGCAAGGTACTCCCTCACCATCTTTTGAAACTTTCCACTCCTTGTGAGAGTACCCCGCGCCTCAGGGCCTGTAAGCTGGGCGGGTGTCAGAAAACTTTCCCAGAACGTTGACAGTGTTCCCCTGCCTCTGCTGGATTGGAGTTGCATCTCTCTCGCCTGTACGCCTTGGTTGGGCAACGAACTGTGACCTTTGCCGCTAGCGTGTTCAGATGGGAATTTTTTTAAGAGTTCTGCAGCAAGGGCTTTCTGGTATTGCCCCATTTTTGTAGACCTCTCCACCTCAGAAATAAGAGAGTGAAAGTTCTCCTTGTAGCGGTGGTCTACAAGTGTCACCAACCAGTAATGACTGTCACCCAACATTTTGACAACGCGAGGGTCACGGTTAAAGCAGCGTAACATAAAGTCAGCCATGCGTGCCAGACTGGTAACGGGCAAGATTTCCGTGTCCTCACCAAGATGATGACTGACCATGCTCTGCTCCTCCTCCTCTTCCTCCTCCTCCCTGTCCTCAGGCCACCCACGCTGAACCGACGGTATGACACTTGTACAGGTACTACCGTCTACAACGCATGATAGCAGCTCCTGTTCTTCCTCTTCCTCCTCCTCCTCTCCCTCATTGTCCCCCAATGCACGTTGGGATGAGATGAGGCTGGGCTGTATGTAATCGCCCGCTACGGCTTCTTGATCCATCTCATCATACTCTGGCTGCAATGCCTCCTCTTTAATTTTCTGCAGAGAGCGTTGCAAAAGACAGACAAGTGGGATGCTGACACTAATGATGGCGTCATCGCCACTCACCATCTTGGTGGCCTCCTCAAAGTTTGTCAGGATGGTACATATGTCAGACATCCAGGTCCACTCCTGAGGTCTTATGTGTGGAGTCTGACCTGAATATCGACGGCCTTGTTGCAGCTGGTACTCCACAACTGCTCTCTTCTGCTCACAAATCCTTTGCTACATGTGGAGGGTAGAGTTCCAACATGTGGGGACATCACACACCAGTCGGTGTGCCGGAAGCTGCAAATGCTGCTGCAACACAGCAAGGGCGGCGGAAGCTGTAGCCGACTTGCGAAAATGAGCTGACAGGCGGCGTACTTTCACGAGCAGATCTGGCAACTCGAGGTACGATTTAAGAAACTGCTGTACCACGAGGTTAAGCACATGAGCCAGGCATGGTACGTGTGTGATCTCACCTCGCCTCAGAGCCGCCACCAGGTTAAGGTCATTGTCACACACGACCATGCCGGGATGTAGGTTCAGCGGTCTCAGCCACAGATCTGCCTGCTCTTTCACAGCTGTCCACAACTCACAAGCAGTGTGAGGTTTATCACCTAAGCTTATGAGTTTCAGCACAGCCTGTTGCCGCTTGGCGGAGGCAGTACTGCAATGCTTCCAGCTTGTAACTGATGTGGTGATATCTGAGATGGAGGCTGAACATGAGGAGGAGGAGGATGCGCAGGAGCTGTACACTGTGGGGGCAACTCTGACTGACATAGGGCCCGCAATTCTCGGTGTGGAGAGGATGTGTTCCGTTCCAAGGTCCGACTGGGTCCCGGCTTCCACTATGTTTACCCAGTGTGCCGTCAGAGAGATGTACCGTCTCTGGCCACAAGCACTTATCCACGTGTCCGTTGTCAGGTGGACTCTCCCAGTAACTGCGTTTTTGAGGGCACGGCAGATGCTTTGGGACACGTGCTTGTGTAGTGCGGGGATGGCACACTGGGCAAAATAGTGTCGGCTGGGGACCGAGTCCCGAGGGACGGCCACCGCCATAAGATTGCGGAAGGATTCCGTCTCCACCAGCCTAAAAGGCAGCATTTCCAATGCAAGCAGTCGTGACTGTGGCCTGTGGGGCGTTAGCTGCGAATTTCCGCTTTCGTTCAAAGGTCTGGGATATGGACAATTGAACGCTGCGGTGGGACGTGGACGTGGACGTTGATGCTGTTTCTTGAGAAACTGCCATAACAAGTGAAGGCTGAGAGGAGGGGGCATCTTTACATGCAGTATGGACAGGGGATTGCCTTGCACGCACAACAGGGGGTTCTATTGCACGCACAACAGTGGAAGAAGCAGTGGTGACACCCGCTGACACTGGTCGTGGACCCTGGGTTTCACCCCACAAAGTCGGGTGCTTTGCTGCCATGTGCCTGATCATGCTGGTGGTGGTCAGGCTGGTAGTTTTGTCACCCCTGCTGATGCTGGCATGGCAGGTGGAACATATGGCCTTTTTGGGGTTATCAGCAGAGTCTTTAAAAAAATTCCAGACTCTGGAAGACCTACCGCTTGTACTGGCAACGTCCCTCGTGTTGGTGTTACGGGGAATGGTTGCCTGCCTTCTGTCTGCGGCCACCACACTGCTTCTTCCTGCCTGTTGGGGTACTCTGCCTCCCTCCCCCTGTGTGCTGCTGGCCACACTCTGCATGTCCTCCTTCCACGTTGGGTCAGTTACTAGATCATCCACCACCTCCTCCTCTTCCACTTGCGCACCACGATCCTCCTCCTCACTTCCTGGCAATTGAGTCTCGTTATCGTCCACCTCTTGTGACAGATTGCCAACGTCGACTTCCTGTGGCCGTGGCTGTTCAAATATTTGGGCATCGCAACATGGGATCTCCTCTTCCACCACTTCAAGTGTATCAGGCGAGGGGCCCAAATATGGAAATGGATCAGTGAACAGCTTTTCAGAGTGTCCAAGTGTGGGATCACTTGCTGTCTGACGACACTCGGCATGGTGGGAGGAAGGAGCATCAGGGTGAGGAGGAGAATGCAGTCGAGACTCACGGCTATTAAGTGTTGACCGTGTGGAAGACAGACGGGAGGTGGTGGTGCCCAGGTAACTGGAAGTATTGTCTGCTATCCAATTAATAACCTGTTCACACTGATCAGTTCTCAATACTGGTGTTGTTCTGTGCTTCCCTAGTAATTTGGTCAAGAAGTGGGAGCGAGAAGATGTGGCTGTTGGTTGTAGCACATTTTCACCTTATCCACAGCCCCGTCCTCTACACGAACCATCACCAGAACGTCCACTTCCACGTCCCTTGCCATGCGCCTTGCCCATTGTAAATGAAGTAAAATAGCTTACACTTGCACTATCAATGGAAAAAGGGTAATAAAGAGTAGATTAGAATCGTGGAAGAGGAAAACCACAGTTATTGTTTACTGGGGTATACCACACTTTTTTAAATAGAGATATTTGCGGCTGAACAGTGAGCTACACACTCAAACTGCTTTTTTTTTAGATACCAAAGGCCCAAAACTGGATAGTACAGCGATTTGACCCGTGGAACTGCGAAACTACACTGGGATGTCGGGCCTACACAAGACTATTTTCAACAGATATATTTTTGTGTCACAACAGTCAGGAGACACTACTGTTTTTCTTTATGGAAAAAACTACCAAAAGCTGAATAATAGAGATTTTTT
Source organism: Phyllobates terribilis (assembly GCF_046119375.1). Taxonomy (NCBI): domain Eukaryota; kingdom Metazoa; phylum Chordata; class Amphibia; order Anura; family Dendrobatidae; genus Phyllobates; species Phyllobates terribilis. The sequence continues at coordinate 275,658,933 of NW_027362765.1, forward strand.
ACCGTGGGATGGCAAAACCACAGATATTGTTTACTGGGGTATACCACACTTTTTTAAATAGAGATATTTGCGGCTGAACAGTGAGCGACACACTCAAACTGCTTTTTTTTTTAGATACCAAAGGCCCAAAACTGGATAGTACAGCGATTTGACCCGTGAAACTGCGAAACCACACTGGGATGTCGGGCCTACACAAGACTATTTTCAACAGATATATTTTTGTGTCACAACAGTCAGGAGACACTACTGTTTTTCTTTACGGAAAACACTACCAAAAGCTGAATAATAGAGATTTTTTACCATGGGATGGCAAAACCACAGTTATTGTTTACTGGGGTATACCACACTTTTTTAAATAGAGATATTTGCGGCTGAACAGTGAGCGACACACTCAAACTGCTTTTTTTTTTTAGATACGAAAGGCCCAAAATGGATAACACAGAGGTTTGAACCGTGGAAGAGCAAAACAACACTTCTGTTTCTCTAGCCTACACCAGACTATTTTCAACAGTTATATTTGTGTCTGAAAAATCAGAGACACGCTTTTTTTTTGGAGGGGGGGGGGGGGGCACACCAAAAGGTTAATAAGACGGGTATTTGTACAGTGTGAAGGAGGAAAAAAAAAGGAGGATTTAGATGGAAAAAAAAAGGATTTTTCCTGGCCCCCGACACTTGGTGCTAAGTCCAGCAATTTGAGCAACAGGAGCACACAGGACTGTAATGCAGCGTTTTCTGGTATAACCACTGTGTCTCCTATACAGCCTGCCTGCCTGGTATCTGGGATGGATATTAGTCCTGAAAAGGACTGTTTGTGTGTTCTGGCAGCCTTTACAGACCCTACACTAACTATTTTGCAGTTTATATCTCTCCCTAAATCAGCAGCGCTGTCCCTACACTGTCTAATCCGGAGCGACTGTCCAAGATGGCGGCGCCCGGTTTTAAATACTCGAGGTGACGCTGTGCATCCAGCCAATCACTGTAATGCCCACAACCAACATGGCTGCAGCCTTACAGTGACTGGCTGGCAATCCCTGCATGTTCATTGGCTCTGTAAAGAGCGCCAAACATGCAGGGCGGAGACCCGAGCTCCCGCCCGAGTAACCCGGAAATGCTCGGTGCTCGCCGAACATCCCGAGTAGCGTGATGCTCGGGCGAGTACCAAGCAGTGTCGAGCATGTTCGCTCAACACTATTTATAATAGTGAGTTATGCTGTTGGATAAATCTGGCACATCTTTAGACTGCTTAGATTACACAACCCATCTGTTAGCTTATTGTAGGCCAGAAATTTATGCAAACTTTTGGTGCAATTTTTGGTACATTATGTCTCAGATTAGCAGATCAATACATGGAGGATCGAATTTTAGTTTAATTTTCTGAAATTTGCCGTTTCATGTGTATTTGAATACATTGAAATTTGATTCACGGTTTCCACAAAAAAAATCTTGCCCGGTTCCATTTCCCACGCTGCTGAAATATCAGAGAAATGGTTAATATCTCTTTTTGCGTGGCAAAATGGGCGTCCCCATAATGCCCTGCAGCTATGACATCTAGCGGATCACAGATGACATCTACCATCACAGATCATCAGTTCCCAGTGGAGTACAGTTTGTACTGCATAGTCATTTTCCACCTCTACTGTCCTCGGGTAAGTCTCTCTCTTCTGTAGTGTGTAAGTTCTTATGGTCAGCGGGGTCCTCTCTCTTATTTCCCTGTAGATTGTTAGCTCATGTGATCAGCAGGGTCCTATCTTCTGTAGATTGTAAGATCTTATAATTGGCAGGGTTCTCTAGCTCTCCTGTAGAGTGTAAGGTCTTATGATTAGCAGGGTTCTTGCTTTCTCTCTCTCATATGTATTTTCCATGCGATTATAAGTTTACCAGTACTGAATTCAATCACCGCAAATCAAATTTTTTGGGAAAATATGGTGAAGCTGATTAAAATTTCAATAGAACTACTCATCTCTAGCCCACACCAAATTGCCATAAAGCCATGCCTCTTGTCATTGAAGCCTCACTGTCGTAAAATGAGCACAAAGTGTCAAAAACACATAATAAATATAGTGCCCGTCATGAAAGACCATTTCTAAGCAAATCTTAAAAATAAATCTCTTTTTTTGTCTTCTAGAAGATTCTATAATCTGTGGAAAGATTGAGTAGTTTGTGGGGGTATGTGGGAGTTGTGATCATCACCTATTCTATTATCTACTGTAAGCAAAGTTGTCATCTATCATTAGCCAGTCTGTAATGATACTGAGGATACCGTTAAAAGTGATCTTTATTAGAAAAAATGACTAATGTGAATTTTTCAAGGTTTTATGAATTTTTAATAAATGATAGTGATGTGAAAAAATTTAAATATTCAAAATGTTTATAATAATACATTTAACTTGAAAAGTTGATGTAAGCAATAAGTAATTTTCTCATGATCGTATAGCATGACCGTGCACCTCCAATAGCTGCTAACTCAATGATCGCTCAGCCAGTAGTTAGCCTCCTGATACTGCCAAGCACATTCACACCTGAATTGGTCAAATGTTCATTTGTCCTCAATGGAGAGGTCAAATTAAGCCACTGCCACTCACCTATGTGAAGAAGAAAGGGTCAACAATTATATATTCAACATGCCTTTAACATTAAGAGATGTTAGGACACATTACATGGACAATGGGATTGGACAATGTTTATTGATTTTACACGGGTACATTCATCTTACTGATGATACCATGGTATGAGAATAATAATTAAAAGATATTACATAACATTTAGAAGGCATCTTACACATACAAAATACTGAGATATTTCAGGTTGGATAAAAAAAAATCATTATTCTATTTTAGCTGCTATGACCCAAAAATGTAATACCTTATTATTTAAGAGCACTTTAAGAGGAATATGTACTTCTGTGTTTTTCTCTGCTGCATGGGAAAAATGCTTTTTCATTCCCATGTATTTTCTGAAACTAAATTCAAGGGCATAATGATACTTCCATAATATACTTTAGCAAAACAGTGTACTGTACCTAAAAAGAATAACCCTAAAGCAGATGGATGACTTCAATTTCAGCAAGCCTATGGTAAGTAAATAGAGGTTGGGAGCACTTACGAGAGCCATATGAATCGACAAATAGCGGAAACAACCTTCAAACCCTTGGCGAAAGATTTGGCCAAACTACAATATTTACCTAACACTGCAAAGTTTCACATGAGCTATTACTCAATATGAAGTTTCACTTGATTTAACAGGGCAATACAGCATTGGAATTTAAGTACATTTATTTTTATGAAACTTTGCATTGCACTTGTCAAGACAGAGAGAGCGGCAGTAACAGATTCTATAAAGTGTGTAATGGTTATATCAAGAGGAAATCCTATAAAAGGCATTTGTATGTGTTTTGTGTAAATTGAAGTAGGATTTATGATAGTTGCAGGAAATACAAGCTAGTATGCATGTAAATTGCTGTAGAGAAGTTTTAACTGGGAAATAATTACGCTTGCTTCCACATTTCTTTACTCAGCGATTGTCTGAAATTGCAATGCTATAGAAAGATTACATAGAAAATTGCAATAGGGAAGGCAGGGTCTTACCACACACCCCCCCCCCAACAATCCCACCCCCCTCCCCGAAAGAAAAAAAAACAGTGCTATAAATTGAAGGGGAAAAATGAACATAGGATGTTTTCAAGTGATTTTTTTATTTCTACTGTATATCTCACTATGCAAATACTTGGGTCTAAGGGTAACATTTCTTTTTACCCCTTAGACCCGAGTTAGGGTCCTTTCATACAGTCAAATCAGATCTCAAGCTTTGCACTGATGAGGGCCAACACCCGAAACACAGTGTCTGCAAATTGAGACTCTGGTTTGACTTTTATCATAAAGGGGTATTCCCATCTTCAAGATCCTATCCCAATATGTAGTAGGTGTAATAATAATAATATTGGCAAATACCTCCAATTAGAAATGTAGTATAGTATTTTTGATTTGCTATGTCTTTCCTCATGTGCAGGCATTGCAGGAACTTAGGTATCCATTGTTACGTCCACTGATAAAGTGACAGTTAGCTAGCTGCTAGTGGTCATAACCAAGGATACCTAAGGCCCTGTATTGCCTGCACATGAAGTAAGAGGCATAGCGAATCGAAAATACTATACTACATTTCTAATTGGAGGTATTTGCTAATATTTTTACTATTACACCTACTACTTATTGGGATAGGATCTTGGAGATGGGAATACCCCTTTAAGTCATGTGGCAAGGCTCATTAAAGGGTCGATATTGACTTTTAGGACTGCTACTTCCAATAGGTGGCACTAGAGTTCCAGTCTGCTTCCTCTCCAATGAGGTAATTTGCACATGCAAATACTTTTACTTTTCATATTGGTTAGATCTTACACTTTGTGATGTCATTATAGTAATATTAAAGGATTGGGTAGTTGTGCTAACTGGACCACTCTTCCTTAAAAATAATTTGCCTATACAAGTATAATCTGATGATCAGCATGGGTATGACTGCTGAAACCCCTAGTGAAGAGGTAACATGAAAGTGGAAGGCTGCAGGTGACTACCCTTTCCCATTCATAGTAATTTAATTCAAATCAAGCACAGCACTAAGGGACTTTTTAAAAGGGTAACTGTCATCAGAAATGACCTATCTTTTAAATAAAGTTTTAGTGTTAATTTTTATTTTTATTTATTTTTTTGCCAATGTTTTTTTTCACATATCACAATCTATGTTAAACATAATTTTTTTTTTGCAATTTTCACATCGGCCACTGGGGCTTTTTTTATACCATAGCTTCCTGTCATTTCAGGAAACAGCACATGTACATTAGTCACAATGACTCAGACCCTACATTTTGTATTGAAGCATCTAATGAATATGTGCAAAGGTCCTTGTGAAGGAGTGGTCAGCAAAGTCATGTGTAACATTGCCCATTGTGAATGGTGGATCCTTGGTTATCAGCTGTATATAGAGGTGTTACCTGTCTTTGTAACCCTGCTTTTGATGATAAAGAAACAGCTATAAGCTCTTCTTGAAAAGACAGTTTAAAAGAGCAACAGTTGCTAGTGTGAAAATTGCAAGACTTCTATTTCTTATTTTTATTACAGCTCTTGATATAGAAAAAGAAACATTGCCAAAATGGAAAAAAGATGCATGAAGTACAAAAATCAGATTTCAAATAATAAGTCATTTTCTGATGATAGTTTCCCTTTAACCAGCTTACTGTATATAGGTGGATACCGAATACGGGAATTCCTATATGAGTAACCATTTTTGGTTGGCTGTTTGGTTTAGAAATTAAGAGAACCCATTTTTTATATACTATTCGGCTGATTCATAAAGACTATCATAGTTCACACCTTGATCACGTCTTGTTGAGGAGATGTGCTGGGGTCAAACGTTCCTGATTCACGAAGAAGTGCACGCCTCTTCATAAATCAGGAGCTCAGGATGAGTGGTGTACACCTTTGTGTGTGTCCCACCAGAAATCTACCCTACTTCGGTCACTATTGGGGTAAGATATGTAGCATAGCACCACACTTATGAATTTGATGAGTAGTGGATAACATGTCACTGTCGTGTCCCAGCTCCAGCAACTTTGTCGGAGCTGAGAGAAAATGGAGTGAGAACTCCAATAGTCGCATCATTTTAGAGAAGCCTCCAGTTGCAAAAATATGCAACTTTTCAAAGTTTTTTGTTCTGAAATAAAAGCTTTGATGAAATGAGACCTATGTTTGTATATTCTGTGTCAGTAAATGACAGTCTCCTGTTCAGGATCTTCTTGGTGCAGTGCACAGTAGTTGCAAAAAACTTCTCCCACCCTGGAGGACTTACCCTACCAGGATTAACTAGACAACCCTTTGCTTTTAATAGCGCACTCTATATTACTTAGATAAATATTAATAATCTGTCCCTTTAATCAAGTGGAGCTGCTATGGACAAACTGTGTAAGCGCCAAAGTCCCTATCTGAAATAGAAATATGTAGCACTTCAACACAAAGGTATATTAGGAATCCAGGGCTGTGACGCTGAACACTCACAACAGCTTAAATATCAGGAAATATGTCTTATGTGAATTGAGCCAGATTTGGCATATTTAACCACTGTCGGCGCATTAGTATGGTCCCACCATCCGGATTAAAGATCTTCAATGGAAAGATTCACATAAGATCCACATAAGACATTATCTTTCCTGATTTTGAAGCAGTGGTGACTTTTTAGCATCACCATCCTGGATTCCTAATACATATTTGTGTTAAAGCACTATGCATTTATAACTCTATAATGTTATGTGGTGTGGCAGCAGGGAATTTGACTAGATGACTGCTGATAAAGGTCAAAAGTGTCGCAGAGTGCATCTTCTTACAGTCACCACTGTACTTACGAGAGCTTCAATCAGAAAGATATCTTGAGTAAACAGTATTTACTTCATACTGGTTAAACATGAGATACAATTCAGTGTCACACAGTCCATGTGCTGCTGACATAACACATTCAGGAAAGGAGAAAACACAGGAAGTAAAAACAACCAACAATTGAGAGCTTTTTTCCCCACCATTACAGCAAGCATATAACTTTACACACTATCGCCATCTGCTGTCTGGTTAGTATAAAGTCCTCCTTTCACTTATAATAAGTCCTGATCTGTTGCATATGCCAACACCATTTCTCAACAGTAAGGACTTATTCAATCAAACCCAACTTTTTTATTAGTCTCTGGTGTTTATCAGCAATCAACGCCTTCGTGAAGATGTCTGCTGTCATTTCTTCAGTAGGACAATACTCTAACTTCAAGAGTCCTTGTTCCTGATGATCTCTCAAGAAATGATATTTCACATCAATATGCTTCCTTCTTGGATTGACTCCATCTGAGCACGAACAAGACATCCTTGATTGTCCTCTTTCAGTTTTGTTGGTTCCAACTGTGGTTGTCCTAATTCTGTCAACAATTGTCTTAATCACAGTACTTCTTGACTCGCATGTGCTGCGGCAACATATTCTGCTTCTGTTGAAGACAGTGTCACAATTGACTGTTTCTTACTTGTCCAACTTATTGGTCCACCTGAGAGAAAAAAAATATGTCCACTGGTAGATCTTCTGTCACTTGGATCTCCAGCCCAATCTGCATCAACATATCCTGTTAAAATGAAATTATCACTTGTGGGTAATTTCAGCTTAACATTGCTAGTTCCTTTCAAATAACGCATTACTCTCTTCACGGCATTCCAATCAGCTTTATTTGGTTTTGATACCTTTCTACTCAGGATTCCTACTGCTGCTGCGATGTCTGGTCTTGTAACAGTCACTAGATACAGTAGTTTTCCTATTGCTGGTCTGTATTCTTCATTATTTGGTAGAATATTTTTTTCACTGTTCATCTCTTTGAGAGAATTAGTTTCCATTGGAGACTTTACTGTTTTTGCATCATTTAATCCAAATTTTTCTGTTAGGTTTTGAATCATGTGATTTTGATTCAGTAGGAAACTTCCGTCTTCTTCTCTTTCTACCTGTATTCCTAGGTACTGTTTTACATTTCCCAAGTCTTTGATTTTGAAATGTTGCTTCAGGATTTTTAGAATGTTTTCTTTATCCCTTTCTTGTTTAAAACAAATCAAATGTCATCTACATATATGAGTACATAAATCCGTCTATTAATCAGCCTTTTTGTGTACAAGCATGGATCAGCTTTGCTTCTATGAAATTTTTCATTTGTAAGTACTTCCATGATTTTGTCATTCCACGCTTTAGCTGCTTGCTTTAAACCATATATGCTTTTCTGTAGTTTGAAAACTTTGTTTGGATTTCTTTCATCTTTGAATCCTGGAGGTTGTTCCATGTAAATGTCTTCTGTTAAATCTCCATTCAAAAAAGTTGTCTTTACATCCAGATGTCTCAGTTCCATCTGTTTCATTGCTGCAACTGTAAGTTAAGTTCTTATTGTAGTGTGTTTGACAACTGGAGCAAATGTCTCATCATAGTCTTCTCCATATCTTTGAGAATACCCTTTAGCTACGAGTCTTGCTCAGTATCTTTCAGCTGTGCCATCTGTTTGGTATTTTACTTTAAAAATCCATTTACATCCTATGGCTTTTCTTCCTTCTGGCAAATCTGTTAGTGTCCATGTATTTTATTCATGCATGGATTTAATTTCTGTTTCTGTTGCTTCTATCCATTTATTAGCTTCTTCTTCAGGAAGTTTAGATATGTCTTCCCAAGAGGTAGGCTCATAGATTTTTCTTATGCTTGTCTTGTATGAGAGACGTTTTGGTGGTTTTCCTTTGTTCTCTCTCATTGAACGTCTTGGTGCTGTGTCTATTTGTAGTTGTGATTCTTCAATTTCAGTATTTTGTTCTTCATTAATTTCTACTTCTTTCTCATCAGATATTTCTTCAGTTATGTCACTATTGTTTTTCTCATTTTTTGTTTCAACTGAAATCCTAATGTCTTCATTTAAATCTTCAATGAATGTCACACTGTTACTCACCGTAACTCTGTCTGTTTTGGGATCTAGGATTCTATATCCTTTACAATTTTCACTATATCCAACGAATATTCCTTCCATGGATCTGTTTTGAAGTTTGGAATGTTTTTCTGTTGGAATGAATATAAAAACTTTACATCCAAAAACTTTTAAATGATTGACACTTGGTTTCATACCTTGCCACAGTTCATATGGAGCTTTCGTCAGTTTTCTGGAAAAAAGTCGGTTCTGTAGATATGTAGATGTCATTGCTGCTTCACCCCTATATTTCTCTGGTAGTTTGGAATCCGTCAGCATACATCTTATCATTTCTGTTAGAATTCAGTTTTTCCTTTCTGCTACTCCATTTTATTCAGGTGTGTATGGAATAGTTTTCTGGTGTTCTATTCCATTTTGTCTTAAGTAGTCTTCTATTCCTTAACCTGTAAATACACCTCCATTATCACTTCTGATGACAATTGGCTTCCTTTGAAATCTGTTACTTGATCTTGTTACATAGTCTACAAGTTTATCAAAAACTTCACTTTTGTTCTTAATTAAGTATGTGACTGTGTATCTTGAGTAGTCATCTATAAAAGTCAACATGTATCTATTGCCTCCTGATGTAGTCACTTTCATGGGTCCACATACGTCAGTATGCACCAAATCAAGTGGTCTTTCGCTTTTCATCTCACTTTCTTTTGGAATAGATATCCTTGTGGCTTTGGATTTTATACAACATTCACATCTTATGGTAATTGAGCAATCTTATATCTTTAAATCTTTTGTCAATTCTTTTCTCTGTAGTTCCCTTATACTGTCAGGGTGTCTATGTCCTAGACGTCTATGCCACATGTGAATACAGTTTTTGTGATCATGTGTGAATACCTTCATCTGTTCCTTTGGTGTGTCAAAATGATATAATTGTTCATCTGCCTTGACTTTGGTTATCACCTTGTTTCCTGCAATAATTGCACACTCATTGTCTTTGAATTTTACTGTAAGTCCTTTTGCTGTTAAACGTTTCACAGATAATAATCCGCCTTCCAATTTTGGAATATACAACACATCCTGTACAAGTACAGTTATATGAAAAAGTTTGGGCACCCCTATTAATCTTAAGTAGAGATGAGCGTTGTTCGACTCGAACTGTTCGCCAATCTCAAATTCGAGCTGTTTTGGTCGGTGTTCGAGCCGTTCGGCGTACACGAACGATTTGAAAAAAATTCGGCTGTTCAAGGTTATGTTCGATAACTGTTCGTGCACCAAAATCATAACTGGATTTTTTCTCAGTAATGATGAAAATTAATGTTAATACGCAGTTTGAGTGTACAGCGGGGCGGGGGGAGGGGCAGGGGATGGATCTCTGCAGGAATAATGAAGATCTCCATTTTTTTTTTCTCTTTTCCGCATTTACAGTGGGGAGGTGCAATCTGTCAGCCTATCAGCAGCGCACACACGGAGCGAAGTGCTTTTTTTCACACAAGCAAGGGCATGTGTCATTGGCAGTGTATGTCACATGTCCTTGCCCTATAAGACCCAGCCATTTTCCCCGTCGCCACCATTTTCTCACTGCTGCAGCTGCGTGTTAGACGGCACCGCTGTTGCTGTGTGCGCTATACCTTGTTAATTTCAAGCCAATTTTCGCACAAATCTACAGATAGCTTGGGAGTAGGGAATAGTTGTGATTGCAGTCCTTTTAAGGACTAGGTTACATCATTTAATACGACTTTTATCAGGCAAGTCTGTGCTCTTGAATAGATAGGTTGTGGGAGTAAAGACTAATTGTAATTGCAGTCCTTTTCAGGACTAAGTTACATCGTTCCTATCAGTTTTTGCCAGGCAGGTCTGTGCCAGTGCTGTGCAAGTTTTTTTCACAGCATTTGGCTAAATCTAGCAAAGCTAATCCTTTTTGGCCTATTGCAGAGTGTGTTAGTCAGTGGAGTAGCCTATCTGTGTTGCAAGCTACACCACCTGTGTATAGAATACCAATTTTTTTACTGCACCTAGTGAAGTAAAACCTTTTGGGCATAGCATCATTCTATTAGTCCATCTATACTGACCTCCATCAGGTTGCAAATTGAATATAATTTTTTTTCTGCATCTAACCCAGACAATAGTTTTGACCTAATACCACAGTTTGGCCAATCAGCTCTGCTCGGTTCCCATCCATTGTTTTTTTGTGCAAACAACTCCAGAGTTGTGAATTAGTTAACCACCAAAATGAGTGGAAAAAGGCCTGCTGCTGGTGAAAAGGGGAATAGGCGTGTTGGGAAGGGGAAAAAAGGTTGTGTCCGTGGAGTAGGTGTTAAAGCAACAGTAACATCTGCAGAAGAAAGACCATCTTCCAGCAAAACTAAAATGTCTACTTCTTTTAGCGGACAATGTGATAAGATCCCTTTCTTACGGACACGCCAATCGCTACAAATTCCAGATGAGGCACAAAAACAGCAGGTGCTTCAACGGATATCAAGTGCTCCTTTAAGTGGGCTCTCCTCCACATCAACTTCAACATCACAAATACTCCAGTCCTCAAAAGTGTCACCCCAATCGCACTTGCTTTCTCACAGCTCCCAAATCTCCAGCTGCCCGTCTGAGTATGAGGTAGAACAGATGGTTGAGTCTGCAGAGCTGTTTACTCATACTATAGCCTGGGAATCAGAGGTCGGCTCCAGCGCTTCTGTGAATCCAGACGAGGAAATGATCTGCACTGATGCCCAGAATCTTTATGAGTCGGATCCAGGACCAGACGCAGAAGGTTCTGACCATAATGTAGACCCTCATTCCCAAACTGTAACTCCTGTTGGTGGAGACAATGAGGAAGATGATGATGAGACTCAAATACCTGATTGGAGCGACAACTTTAGTTTTTTGTCAGGGCAGGAACAGGTTGGCTCTGAGGACGACGGGTGTGATAACAACACACAGGGTGATGATGATGAGGTTGGAGATCCCACTTACTGTCAACCCACAGTCAGCCAAGAGATGAGGTCAGCAGAGGAGGTGGAGGAGGATGCTAGTGACGACGAGGTCAGGTTGCGCCTTCCTGGACTGAGACGTAGTACTGGAAGCACGTCAACAACTGCATCCTCAAACACAACTCTGCCTCTGACCACAAGTCGTGGTGGCTCTTCAGGTCGCATGGGTGCTAAGCCTTGCATAGCCTGGGCATTTTTTCAGATCGATCAAGATGACCCAACTCGTGTTATCTGTAACATTTGTCAGCAAAAGCTAAGTAGAGGCCAAAAAATACATCGTTTGAGTACTTCATGCATGAACCGGCACATGGACATGAAGCATAAGTTGCAGTGGGAAGCTCACTGTGCTATAATGCGGCCTAGCCGGCCGGGTCAACCTCCGTCTGCCACATTTTGTGCATCTGCAGCCTCTTCATCCTCTGTGACTGGGGGGACAGCAGTCACACCTGTTTTGGGACGCAGACCTGCCACCTCTTTACCCTCAACAGCCAGCCTGATTGGCAGGTCATCATTTTCTTAGGAGGTGGTAACACCAGCTGGTGTTCAGCGCTGTCCGACATTGATAGCACCACCTTTGGATCAAGGCAACCTAACATGTCCGCCTGCATCTTCCTCACAGACCGGCAGTTTGTTGGGGACACCCTTCTCAACCCCGTCTAATCACAACAGCCAGCCCTCAGTCCCTCAGATGTGGACAAGTAAAAGACCATTTCCTCCTAGCCATGAGAAAGCTAAGAGGTTGAATTTCACCATCTGCAAGCTCTTGGCTACAGAAATGCTGCCTTTCCGCCTGGTGGACACAGAGGATTTTCGAGACCTTATGTCCGTCGCAGGGCCCCAGTACCAGATGCCCAGTCGGCACAACTTCTCAAAGAAAGGTGTGCCTGCGCTCCACCAGCATGTCGCACACAACATCACCGCTTCTTTGAGAAACTGTGTGTGACAGGGTGCATTTCACCACAGACATTTGGACGAGTAGGCATGGACAGGGGCGTTACATGTCGCTGACTGGGCACTGGGTAACTATGGTGACAGCAGGACAGTTGTCCAAGTCTTGCCGTCCCCACGAGTTGTGCGTCAATCCTCTTTATGTCAAAGTTCCTCCACTGCTTCTGCCTCCTCAACCTCCTCTCGGTCCTCCACCTGCACCCAAAGCCTGTCTGGTCATGCAACAAGCTTTCTAACTGCGCAGAAGGGATCCTGCACACCTCCTTACTATGCTGGCAGTAGGACTCAACGTTATCAGGCGTTTTTTACTTTGAAATGTCTGGGAAATGTGAGTCACACAGCTGAGGAGTTGTCAGCTCTGGAGAACCAATTTCATGAATGGTTGTCTCCACTGGACCTGAAACCAGGGAAGGCCGTGTGCGACAATGCTGCAAACCTGGGTGCGGCCCTTCGCCGGGGCAATGTCACACACGTGCCTTGTATGGCTCACGTGTTGAACCTGGTTGTCCAGCAATTTTTAGCCCACGATCCCGGACTAGATGGCCTTCTGCAGAGGGCACGGTCGTTGTGTGCTCACTTCCGCCGTTCGCATCCCGCAGCTCAGCGACTTACATCTCTACAGATGTCATTGGGCCTGCCACTTCACCGGCTAAAATGCGATGTGCCTACCCGGTGGAATTCAACTCTGCACATGTTGCAGCGATTGTGGCAGCACCGACAAGCCCTGGTGCAAAACGTTCTGACGTATAGCCTGGGCCAACAGGATCCAGAGGTGGGGCAAATAACGCTGGAGGAGTGGTCTCAGATCAGGGACCTATGCACCCTTCTGCACAGTTTTGAAATGGCGACGAAGATGTTTAGTGCTGACGATGCCATTATCAGCATGACTATTCTGGTGATTTACATGCTGGCGCACATGTTAAACAGAATTCGGAGTCAGGTGGTGGCACAAGAGGAGGTGGAGGAAGTAGAGGAGGAGGAGTTGTATGCGGAAGGGCTAACATCTGCAAGGTACAGACGGTCGGCAGCACCAAGGCGGCAGGCATGTGAGGGTGGGGGAGATGGTTTTACCAGGGCGCATGGTAGCAGCCAAACTAGTGAGGAAGGTGCAGGAGCCCAGGAAGAAGTGGAGGATGAACTGATGGAAGACTCATCAGATGAGGGAGACCTTGATCACATTTCTGTTGTGCGAGGTTGGGGGGAGAGGACAGAGGAAGGAAGCATGATTGTTACCTCGCCACCAACACAACAGGGACTTGGTGCTCCTGGATGCGCAAGACACATGAGTGCCTTCTTGCTGCACTACCTGCAACATGACCCTCGAATTGGGAGAATTAGAAATAATCCTGACTACTGGGTTGCCACACTGTTAGATCCCCGGTACAAAAGTAAATTAGCAGAAATAATTCCTGCCATAGAAAGGGATGCACGCATGCAGGAGTATCAGCAGAGACTGTTGCAGAATCTTTCATGTGCTTTTCCACAAAACACCAGTGGTGCACGTAGTGAATCTCACAGTTCCAACTTGCCAACCGTGGGACCGTCGAGTGTTCAGCACTCAAACCGTAACAGAAACACAGTATCTGCTGCTAACATCAATTTTGCGGAATCATTTCACCACTTTTTTAGCTCATCCTTTGCAAGGCCACAGGAGACAAGAAGTCTGACACATAGTCAACGCCTAGAGACGATGGTACAGGAGTATCTCCAAGTAAACATTGAAGCCATGACTGTGTCACTGGACCCTAGCTCTTTTTGGGCTTCCAATCTGGATAAATGGCCGGAGCTCGCCACTTACGCCTTGGAGATCTTGTCATGCCCCGCAGCCAGCGTTCTGTCTGAACGTGTGTTCAGCGCTGCTGGTGGTGTGCTGACAGATAAGCGCACGTGGCTCTCCACTGATAATGTAGACAGACTCACGTTCATAAAGATGAACAAATCATGGATCCGAAACGACTTTTCTACCCCTGTGTCATCCTGGGGAGAGTAAAAGCTTGATGATTGGTTAAAATCACCCTACCAACTAATCATGTTTATTTGTATTTTGGCTGGAAAATAATTTGGGCTTTGTAGCAGTGTGCAGTACTGATTTTATTAGGCCATCTATACTAAGCTCCACCAGATTTAAAATTAATAATAATTTTTAGCTGCATCTAGCCCGGAAAATAATTTTGGGGCTCCGAGATGCGCAAGACACATAAGTGCCTTCTTGCTCCACTACCTGAAACATGACCCTCAGATTGTCAGAATTCGAAGTAATCCTGACTACTGGGTTGCCACACTCTTAGATCCACCACACTCTTCGATCAACCTTTTCATTTTAATAAAGACCAAAAAATTGGTCATTTTTGAAATTTTAAGCATTAGCAGGTTGTTAGAAACTGAAATCAAACAGTTTTCAACTCAAAACTTTATTCTAGGTGATGTTACATTTGCACATAGGACCCCTTGTTCGAAAGGAGCTTCTGAACTCTCTCGTCCATTGAATTTGTCAGGTTTTGTATGGTTTCTGCTTCAATTGTTTTGCATGAGGACAGAATACCCTCCCAGAGCTGCTGCTTAGATGTGAACTGCCTCCCGCCATCATAGACACTCCTTTTGATGATGCTCCAGAGGTTCTGAATGGGATAGAGGTCAGGGGAGCATGGGGGTCACACCATAAGTTTGTCCCCTTTTATGCCCATATCAGCCAGAGATGCAGATGTGTTATGTGCAGCATGAGACGGTGCATTATCATGCATGAAAATGATCTTGCTGTGGAATACACGGTTCTTCTTCTTGAACCATGGCAGGAAGTGCTGTTTGAGAAACTCCACATACATTATGGAGTTAATCTTTACCCCTTCAGGGATCCTAAAGGGGCTGACAATCTCTCTCCCCATTATTCCAGCCCAAAACATTACTTAACCTCCTCCTTGTTGGCGCTGTAGCCGTGTTTGCGTGGGGTGTCCATCAACCAGCCATCCTCCACTCCATCCATCTGGACCATCGAGCGTTGCACGGCACTCCTCCGTGAACAAAACAGTTTTGAAATCAGTCTTCATGTAATGTTTGGCCCACTGGAGCCGTTTCTGCTTGTGTGCAGTGGATAGAGGAGGTCGACAGGATGGCATACGCACAGCTGCAAACTTCTGAAGGACCCTGCATCTTGTTGTTTGGGGGATGTTGGAGGCACCAGCAGCTTCAAAAACTTGTCTGCTGCTATGACGAGGCTTTTTTGCCGCTGCTCTTTTAACCTGACGTAATTGCCTGTAGGAAAGAGTACTCAATTTGCCCTTATCAGCACGCACACGTGTGTACTGTGAATCAGCTACATACTTCTTGATTGCCAAGACACTTCATCCTGATCATCGCACAATGTTGATTGTAGTCATGCCTTGACCTAAACACTCCACAATTTGTTGCTTCTCAGCAGCCGACACATCCTTTTTCTTTCCCATTTTGGCAGAAAATGTAGGCTGCTTAATAATGTGGGACAGCCTTCTTAAGTAGTCTTGCCTTTCATTGGACACACCTGCCAAACTAATTAGCACAGGTGTCTGCAATTGCTTACAGTGATATAAAGAGCCCTGACACACATCACCATCAATGAGTTTAACTGACAAACAAACAAATTCTTCCCTTATCACTCCTAAACACTTTTTGCATAATAATTTGGAACACAGTGTACATGTGCTTTTCCACAAAACACCAGTGGTTCTCGTAGTGAATCTTACAGTTCTAACTTGCCAACCGTGGTCTGTATGGAGTTGTTCAATAAAGGGCCCAAAATTAAGATAACATAGACGGGAGAGGTCTCTATGAATAGGAATTCCTAAGAATTTGATACCTTGTGAGGGCCAGGCAAAGGTAAAGTTGGACTGGATGGAATCCTGTATGGATTTGGGGAGGGAGACATCGAGGGCCTCAGACTTCGCTGTATTGATTTTAAAATTTGACCATGTAACAAAGTGATCTATTTCAGCCATAACAGGCTTCTGATGGATATATGTGATTGACATCATCAGCAAATGCAGAGCACTTGTACTCGGTGCCTCCCACCTCAATGCACCTAATATTGGGGTTATGGCGAATTGATGAGAGCAGGTGCTCCGTCACTAGGATGTATAAGAGAGGGGACAGAGGACATTCCTGCCTTGTCCCATTGGTGATTATGAAAGGTGATGAAAATGTTCTGACGTGCCCCCTGGGCCTTGGGACATCCGGAGCCGGACCCTCTTTGGTGGATGCTGGTGGTTGAATTCTCCGTGGCGGCGACCCGGTTCCGTGGCTCAGGGCGGTCAAACCAGTGGCGGAACTATTTATGTGGTTCTGATGTTTAAATGTCCGACTACGCCACCCGTGGATTGCGGTCAGAGTGAACCGCCGCTGCAGGGCAGACCGCTGAGGCTGGTGTTGTGGGTGCAGCAGAGCGTAGCATAACTCCCCACGGGAGGAGTATAGCCTCAGGGCAGTGTATGCGGAGGATGGGGGTGATGGTGCAGGGCAGCAGCAGTAACGACATGGAGTCAGTGATGCAGTCCAGGGCCTTTACTCACAGTTCTTATTATCCAGACCACTTCTGCAGGTAATGGCTGCCCACATCGTACTGTGCTCACCAGGTGAGGGGCTCACACAACTTCCAGATAACTTTGGAGCGCTTCACAGGATCCCCTTTGTGTGTCCTTTGTCTGGCCTTTCTTACCAACCCTTCTGTCCGGCTGCCTCGGGCCTCCTCTTGGTAAACTTGGTGCCAGTTTCCCTGACCCTATGTGGTGCCTTCCTAGCGGGTGAAGCGAGGGACTGCGCCACATAAAATGTCACAGCCTCCGGTTTCTAGCTGAGGGGCGTTTCCCGCCACCACTAGTTTCGGGGACCGGTCTCCCCCTTTGGCCTGACCCCTCCACGCAGGTGGATTCGGGCGTGCGGTGGCGACTCACCCATCCACACCCCTGGGATCCCTTCATTCCTCGTTCCTGGAGCCTTCTCCGCTCCTCTTCCTTCCTTCTCCCTCTTCCAGGCCTGGGCCTCTGTTACTAGGCCCGCCTCTGGAGCAAATTTTTAACTGCATCTAGCCCAGGAAATACTTTGTGCCTAGTAGCAGTGTCTGCTAGTCAGCGGATTATCCTGGCTGTTAAGCAAGCTACACCACCTGCATCAGGAGGCACCCCAAGGCATAGGGGCTGGGAATGGTGGTAGGATGCCTTGCAGTGGACAGCCGAGCTCGATCCTTATAAAAGCTTTTTAACTGCAGCAGCTTTAGTGGACGATACTGGAACTGGAATTACGCGGCTGCTGGCATGAGACTTGCCCTTCAATAGATCCTTGTAAAAGGATTTAAAGTGTATTCATTCAAATTAGAGAGACAATTTAAATTAAAAAGCTTAGAGCTGCCTCCACCACAGGGGGGCTCGCTCGACCCACCAGCGGACAGGCACCAGTATTGGGAGAGGGGGGCTGGCCGTCAGGGTCCACCGCGGCTCTGGCACAAACCCGGCGACACGGAGGTGGCACGGGCAGGAACGGACTGGCCGTGTCGGCTTCTCACTTCTTGGATTTTAGAAGGGCATGACATGCATATATCTGTGTCTCCCCCTCCTTTTACTCCTCCACCTCTTTTCTTTTTGCATGACTATATGTACTTGTCACTTTTCCATGTGTTAGTTGTGTCTTCTGAGCAGTTTGTCAGCTTTTGGACACCTTTGAAGGTGTTTTCTATGTGTTTCTATGTGTTTTTGTTTGCCTGCCATTGGTTTTAACGGTGTTCGAAGGTGTTCGACGAACAGTTCGACGAACAGTTCGGCGAACACACGGGTGTTCGACGAACCGAACCGAACTCGAACACTACGGGGGTGGCTCAACACTAATCTTAAGCTTAATGTTTTATAAAAATTGGTGTTTTTGCAACAGCTATTTCAGTTTGCAATAACTGATGGACACAGTATTGTTTCTGCCTTGAAATTAGGTTTATTGTACTAACAGAAAATGTGCAATCTGCATTCAAACAAAATTTGACAGGTGCATAAGTATGGGCACCCTTATCGTTTTCTTGTTTTAAATACTCCTACCTACTTTTTACTGACTTACTAAAGCACTTTTTTTGGTTTTGTAACCTCATTGAGCTTTGAACTTCATAGCCAGGTGTATGCAATCATTAGAAAAGATACTTAAAGTGGCCACTTGCAAGTTGTTCTCCTGTTTGAATCTCCTCTGAAGAGTGGCATCATGGGCTCCTCAAAACAACTGTCAAATGATCTGAAAACAAAGATTATTCAACATAGTTGTTCAGGGGTGCCCAAAATTTTCATATAACTGTATCTTTGAATCTTGTCCGAACTTGTTTGAACAATTTAGCATACCTTGTCCGATACCTTTTGCGGTTATTTTGCTTCCACCTGCAAAATAAATGGCTTCTTTCTTATCTAAATCAAGATCAGTAAAGAAATTTTTGTCACTTGTCATATGACTCATTGCTCCTGAATCAATAAACCAACCAAGTGATGATTTCTTGTCTGTTACTTTAAATGTGCCATTCCAATTATTCTCACATGAATCGGAAATTGTATTTTTTACTTTCTGTGCATGCTTTATATGTTTTTATTTTTGTTGTTCTGCTTTCCATATGGTACAGTCTTTCTTTAAATGACCTTTTTTCTTAGATCTGAAGCATTCTCTTGTCTCTTTATTATAGGGTTTTTTAAATTCTGTAGCTTTAAGAGCGTTTTCACTGTCCTTTTCAGTAGAAGAATCATTTCTTTGTTCTTTTCTTCTCTGATATTCATCTATTAGTCTTGTTTTCACAAAATCGAATGTAATGTCAGTTTCTGGTCTCGTCTCAAGGGCATTTATCAAGGCTGTATACGAATCTGGTAAACTACACAATAATATGGCTGCTACATGACTATCTTTAATGTCTTCATCAATAGATCTTAGCTGTGATATCACTTCCATCATTGAGAATGTGCTTCTGCATGTCGTCATTTGCACTTAATCTCATACTGTAAAGTTTTCTTAATAAAAATAACTTGTGATTCAAGCTAGGTCTTTCATACAGTTTTCTTAATTCTTCCCACATTCCTTTAGCTGTTTCTTAATTTTTTATATGTATTAATTGAGCAACATCCACTAATAAGCTAATGGTGGCTTTCTCTTGTCTACTCTTCTTATCCCATGTCTGATTATCTTGATCTGGTCTTTCTGTAACAATTACTTCCCATAAATCATGCTTAGATAACATCTCTACTTTGAATTTCCATAACTGATAATTTTCACTATTCAGTTAAGCTACTGTGAATTTCAGTTCTGTGTTACTCATCATCTTTATATAGTCTTACTTGTTTAGAGAGTTGTACTGAAGATATTCTCCTGTTTGTTCTTCTTGCTGATAATTCCTGTATGTCCTGCCTGTGTTGAATTCTCTGTAATTATATCCAGCTCCTGGGATCATGAATTCCTTTGCCACTCTGTATCTGGGATTTATTTCCTTCTGTTTATAGAGCTTTTCTGTGTGCTCCGTTATCTGGGGTTATAAACCAGGATCCTCTTGTAGTGCGGGCCTGTAGTGTCTGGGCTCCGGCCTGGGCCCATAATCTGTCGCAGAGTGCATCTTCTTACAGTCACCACTGTACTTACGAGAGCTTCAATCAGGAAGATATCTTGAATAAACAGTATTTACTTCATACTGGTTAAACATGAGATACAATTCAGTGTCACACAGTCCGTGTGCTGCTGACATAAGACATTCAGGAAAGGAGAAAACACAGGAAGTAAAAACAACCAACAATTGAGAGCTTTTTTTCCCCACCATTACAGCAAGCATATAACTTTACACACTATCGCCATCTGCTGTCTGGTTAGTATAAAGTCCTCCTTTCACTTATAATATGTCCTGATCTGTTGCATATGCCAACAAAAAGACCCTTCTATAAAGTAGCTAGTTTAAAGAGAACCTGTCACCATGAAAATGCAGTCCAATCTGCAGCCATTATGTTATAGAGCAGGAGGAGCTGAGCAGATTGATATATCATTTTGTGAGAAAATATTCAATATAAACTGTGTTTTAATCCTTTAATCCTCCCTTTAAGATCTCAACCTGTGATGCCTGCACCTTAGGGGTACTCACAATGTTTCTAGGAATATCTTTCACTCTCCTAGTTGTGTTCTGCTTTCCAGATCACCTTATGTAAAGCTGTACAACTTCTACTACATTTTTGACAAGTTTGCACTAGAGCGTGTTAAAGGGAATCTGTCAACAGTGTTTGCTACCTCATCTGAGAGTGATGTAACACTTAGATTACTGGGGGCAGCCATTCTGACAGAGTTTTTAGATTTAGCAATGCAACAGAGTGGAGAAAGTTAACCCCACCCACACCAGGCTCTGAGTGTTCAAAGTCTATAGACAGTAAGCTGCTTATCACAGAAGGTGTTGAGTAGGACTTACAGGCATGTTGCCAGCTAGTCACAGCAAGTGATTAAAGCTTCAGTTTATGTAACACTGACTGACCGGCATCAGTTCCCTGACCTCTATCATATGATGAACATGACATCTGTGGCCTGTTACATCATTTGATTTATGCACTGCAGCACTTTGCTATCTGTAGCTAAATATCTCACTGTGATCTGTGATATATATATATATATATATATATATATATATCATAATATATACAGTCATGGCCAAAAGTATTGAGAATGAGACAAATAGTAATTTTTCCAAAGTTTACTGCTTCATTTTTTGTAATGGCAATTTGCATATACTCCTGAATGTCAAAGAGTAATCAGCTTAAAAGCAATTACTGTACTTGCAAAGTCAATATTTGCCCAGAAAATGAACTTTAACCTGCAAAACACATTTCAACATCATTGCAGTCCTGACTTAAAAGGAGCAGCTAACATCGTTTTGGTGATTGATCCATTAACACAGGTCGGGGTGTTGATGAGGACAGGGCTGGCGATCAGTCATGATTAAGTAAGAATGACATCACTGGACACTTTAAAAGGAGGCTGGTTCTTGGTATCATTGTTTCTCTTCAGTTAACCATGGTTATCTCTAAAGAAACACGTGCAGCCATCATTGCACTGCACAAAAATGGCCTAACAGGGAAGAGTATCGCAGCTACAAAGATTGCATCTCAGTCAACAATCTATCGCATCATCAAGAACTTCAAGGAGAGAGCTTCCATTGTTGTCAAAAAGGCTCCAGGGTGCCCAAGAAAGACCAGCAAGTGCCAGGACCGTATCTTAAAACTGTTTCAGCTGCAGGATCGGACTACCAGCAGTGCCGAGCTTGCTCAGGAATGGCAGCAGGCTGGTGTGAGTGCTTCTGCACGCACTGTGAGGCGGAGACTCTTTGAGCAAGGGCTGGTTTCAAGGAGGGCAGCAAAGAAGTCACTTCTCTCCAGAAAAAACATCAAGGACCGACTGATATTCTGCAAAAGGTACAGGGAGTGGACTGCTGAGGACTGGGGCAAAGTCATTTTCTCTGATGAATCCCCTTTTCGATTGTTTGGGACATCTGGAAAACAGCTTATTCGGAGAAGAAGAGTTGAGCGCTACCACCAGTCTTGTCTCATGCCAACTGTAAAGCATCCTGAAACCATTCATGTGTGGGGTTGCTTCTCAGCCAAGGAAATCGGCTCACTCACAGTCTTGCCTAAAAACACAGCCATGAATAAAGAATGGTACCAGAATGTCCTCCAAGAGCAACTTCTCCCAACCGTCCAAGAGCAGTTTGGCGCCCAACAATGCCTTTTCCAGCATGATGGAGCACCTTGCCATAAAGCAAAGGTGATAACTAAATGGCTCATGGAAAAAAACATAGAGATTTTGGGTCCATGGCCTGGAAACTCCCCAGATCTTAATCCCATTGAGAACTTTGTGGTCAATCATCAAGAGACGAGTGGACAAACAAAAACCAACAAATTCTGGCAAAAAGCAAGCATTGATTATGCAAGAATGGACTGCTATCAGTCAGGATTTGGTCCAAAAGTTGATTGAGAGCATGCCAGGGAGAATTACAGAGGTCTTGAAGTAGAAGGGGCAACACTGCAAATATTGACTTGCTGCATTAACTCATTCTAACTGTCAATATAACCTATTGGTACTCATAATATGATTGCAATTATATTTCTGTATGTGAAAAAACATCAGACAAACACTAATAAAAACCAGAGGCCAGCAGATCATGTGAAAATATAATTTTGGTGTCATTCTCAAAACTTTTGGCCATGACTGTATGCTCATTCCTCTTTAGTATGTTCTCCTGATGAACCCATTTAGGGGAAATAATTTTAACATGCTATATGTGTGAGATTATAACATACTATATGTCTAACATACCATATGTGATGATATTTATTTGATAAGAGACTACTCTTAATATTCTATATTACTACCCAATTGGGATTACTGCTATTGTGGCTAACTACAAGCTTTACGGGGTATACTTCTCTGATGGGGAACCTTCCTTCCCTTGCTATTATATTTAGCGGAACCACCATTTATAATATACAATACTTTTAGCCAGATTACTATCCCAATAGGATCATGTAAGAATAATTGGCCAATCTCTGGGCCATTGCTTGTATACAGTGCTGCTTATCATTATTGCATCGTCCTTCATTTTTTTTATAGACTGTACAATATCTTTTGAAATAAATGGAAATGTACCAAAGTTATATCCTCAGGATTTTGTAATTAGTGGTCCAAAGTAATAAAACAATAACCACCATGCACACCAACCTTCGAAGACATCTCTTGTCAATTTTCCTCTTTCCCACATGTCCAAGGAGGTTCTTGATGCTTCCATGCTTGGCAAACTTCTTAATAACATTGTGCACTGTTGAAAACCGGATACAAAAGTCTTTGGAGATGACCTTATATCATTTGAAAGTCTTGTGTTTTCTAATAGCAGTTCTGATGACATCAGACAGCTCCTTTGTCTTCACCATTGTGATGAAGGAACAGGGCCTACCATGTGGCTTTTTAAAACACTGAAGTCATCATTCATTGGCTAATTCATGTCACATGGACACCGACAATTAATCACAGGTGAATCTCTTTTGTGATTTACCACAGGCAAGTTCAAATGTGTTTCCATACTAAATTAATGTAAAAGGTGCCAATACCAGAGACACAGCAAGCTTTAGGTTTTCTATTTTTCCCTCCCATTGTTTTTTGTTTTAAATTATTGTTCATCATTTGCTCTTTTGTATTTCACACGAGTGCCCTATACAAAAAAACGGTTTCACTTGATTCATTTTTTTAATTTTTTTTCCAGAGATATTGCACATTATGTGCTTAAACTTCATGGGTGCCAATAACGATGAGCAGAACTGTATATTTACAGTAGTGTTTTGATACTGGTGCTGTCATTGAGACTGTTTTGGAATTATTGAGGTTGATAGCTGGCAGTATTAGGATCCCCTCTGTCATTTTGTCAGGACATTACAGAGCCAAGTAGGGCTAGACATAGTTGAGCAGGGTTGCCAGGGTGCTAACCTTTATGGCTAGGCAATGGTAAGATTAGGTTAATTGTAGGTGAGGTTCACAACCACCCCTCAACCTCCTCCCTTTACCTTCCGCATTAATTTGACCAATCGTTCTTGAGCATGAGCACCAATTTTGGCCAAGAGTGTAGTTTGTTTTTTGTGGAACATTAGTAGAGTTTCAGAAGATTTTAATAATTAACTAATAAGTAACGTTTTTTTATATAGTGTCATTTCCCTGATTCAAATTCAAATTTTTACACTTTTTGAGGATTTGATTTTGTCTGTGAAACTTCAGTCTAAGTAAACAACCGCACACAGCCGGACACGTGACACATCATTGAGTTCAGTGTTTAAACCCCTACCTCATGCTATCCTCAGTTTACATGGCAAAAACCTGCTGAAAGTTTCCCTTTATGTAACTACTAATCTACCTGTCTTTGTGAATAGTAGCAGCAGTCATGTCCTCAGTTCAAAAGGGTATAAAATAACACCTACAACGTGTGCAGATTGCATACCCATATATTATAAGTTCATGGAAATAGACAGTAAATAATTACGTTACATAAATTCTAATAACATATACATTTGTGCCCCAGAGCTAGAATTCTGAGTGTAAATAGTGACAGAAGGTTGCTACTCTGAAGAACAATTTCAGAAGTAAGAAGCGGAGTCAAGCTCATTGTGTTATATAGGCATTGTAAATCGCACTAGATTAAATTACTAACCACTAATTTAAACCTTATTTGTAAGGCAGGAATCACATCAGCATATGGCATCCAATGCGAGAGAATCAGATGCGATATGCTAATGACACTGCTTCGAGCGTGAGCCGTGTGTCAGTGCTGTGTGCTCCCATCCTCTCGCATGAGAGAATCATAACACAGGTGTAGAGGAGACGGAAAATAATTTCTCCATCTCTTCCATTGCCTGTTTCGGCGTATATCAGACTGCACTGGGATGACATCAGAGTGCAGTTTGATGTTTCACTTGCACCCATAGACTTGTATGGGTGCGTGTGAACCGAGTATGCATGCTGCGATTGTTCTCTCATGCTGAATGGCATGAGAAAATAATCGCTGATCTGAACAGCCCCATAAAATAACACTGAGCCGAGTGCTATGCAATGTTTTCTCGCATAGCAATTGGCCCTGTTATATGGTAGTGTGATTCCAGCTCAACTTTAAGGCTAGGGTTACACGGTCACATATGTGGTTCGACACAGAAATCTGAGAGTTATATTGCGATACTACATCTAACGATGCTGTCCTTCCCACCTCTACGACTCAGAGTTGTGTAATTTTTTTTACAGGAGAATCATAGCTTTAACATGGTCGAATTGCTGTCGCGCAACACATATTGCCATGTAGCCCCAACCTAAATCTTATATGTTTAGTATAGTTGTAAGAGAAAGTTAGAGAATAAAGGGTTGAAAACTGGAGAAATGTCAAAAAGAATTTTAAAATCACATCCACTGTTACTGGAATATTTATTATAATAAGCTAAAAATGTTCGGGAAGCGCTCCCTGACACGAGCCACCTCTCCATCATTCTGTAAGAAGGTTAAATCCACAATAAATCTCCACAAAATGCCTATGCTCTGAAGTTTCACAAAAAATATTTTAAGCAGACACATATTTTCAAAGTTTATGGCTGTGAACCTTCCGGATATCGGTTTCAGGAACACACATTGCATACCATACATTATAATAATTATATGTTTATAACTATACCTGTCGGTTCCTTACAGTTATACATGAAGATCTGAGATGACATGTACATTTCACACCACAAAAATTGTTTTTTCTATAAACCCTGCATACGAAAAGTACTGACAATACCGCATAACAACTCTCTAAGTGCTGGTATCAACCCCTTTCCACAAAATGACATAATTGTACGTCAAGATTGTAGGTGATTTCCTGTAATCAGATGTATAGTAATGTCAAAGTGATGCAAGGGCTGAGGAGCTGTCCCCATGCTACACATAATAGCAGCCAGTTGTACCACAAAGCTGAGCTCCTTCTGCTTGTGCTGGAAAGAGTAAAAGTGCTGATCCTAACAGCTTAACTTTAAAGAGAACCTATGGGCACCATTTTACTAAGTAGAGTACAGAAAGGGCCATATTGGCGCTGCCATACTGATTAAAATGATGCCTCATGAGGAAACCCATTTTATATATTTTCTTTAATCCTGGTTTGAAATTTCCTTGTATTAATTTCTTCATGCATGTGGGCGGGCCTGTGGGTGAGATGGTGGGTAGGGACTTGAACTTTGTTTCGTCCCCTCCTCTGTATCTGGGTGTCTTTTCTTCTCCTGCAAAAAGCAAGTGTAGCGCCCCGAGGGCTAGGTCGCTACAGAGGTATTGCACCTCTGCCAGAGGTGTGATATTCCACTCCCGGGTAAGGATGGAGTATGGACCAGGGCTCGGTAGGCTGCATGCATCACACACACCCCATTTCCGGGGGACAGCTCAATGGTGCTCCCATTAGACAGTAATGCAGGCACGACAGAATCTGTCCCTGGCTGGAGTGGGGAGGGGGGAGGAAAACCCAGTGATGTAGGAGCAGGAGGGGACGGTTCCTGAGCGTAGGTAGGAGCCCATTGGTTGCTGGTCACCTGGTCTCATGTTCTAGAGGGAAGTATAAAAGGTGGGCACCATCTTAGATTGGGAGCCGTTCAGTTCAGTCAACGCAGAAGAGGAGACAGGGAGCAGAGGCTCTGTAGGAGCTCTGCTCAGAGGCAGGCCTAGAGAAAAGGCCGGGGCCTGAGAGGAGAAGGAACAGAGGAGAAGAGAATAGAAGGAACAGGAAAGGGAAAGAAGTGGCCAAGAAACAGAAGGGCTCGGGGGCAAGAAGGTGGAAGGGACCCTAAGGACCAACGTGAATCGGGTGACTGGTCAGGCAAGAAGAGGGTACCGGATCCCAATTTGGTGTATGCTAATAATCTTCAGCCAAGAACCGGAGGTCGCGACCATCACTTGGTGCGACCCCTTGCTAAACCTTGCTAGGAAGGCATACCATATAGGGTAGCGGGAAACGGGGCCCACGTTTGCCCGCATAGACCCGCTGGAGCTGGACAAAAGCTTGGTCACTGGTGGGGCATGAGCCGAAGGAAGGATAGGAAGAAGCTCTGAACCATTCTCCTGAAGTGCCTGGGGGTTGACCGAGTCCCTCACCTGGTGGACACCGCACGGCTTGGGTGGTCACTGCTTGCGCTGAAGTGACCCAGAGCATATGAACTGTGAGTAAAAGCCATTGGACTGCAGTACGTTGTCTGTGTACTCCTTGCTCCTCCAGCACTAACGGCACAGGGACTCTCTGCACCATCCTCTACACTGCCCTGGGGCTGCACTCTTCCCGTGGGGAGTAACACTACCTCAGCTGCAAACACCATCAGCCTCAGCGGTCTGCCTTGCAGCAGCGGTTCATAATAGCCGCAATCCACGGGTGGCGTAGACGGACATTACCGACAGCACATCATAGACTGGCACTGGTCTGACCACCCTGTGCCACGGGACCGGGTCGCCACCACTACCCCCCAGCGTCTCCCTATTGCCTGGCTCAGAGTGCCCCACGGCCCAGGGGGCGAGTCAGCTTTGGCGTAGTCGGCAGGATTCTGACCAACCCACCACAAACGGGTATTGCGCGCCTGAAAAAAAACTGTTTCATTGTACTAAAGATGGCGCCCGCCCCAGAAGAACGAGCGCCATAATGTGCACGCCAAAAGACCACAGGAAGCCACCTCCCATCGTGGGCCAGGTCCCAGAATGGCGCCAAAGAAAGAAGGAGCCCACCCCCAACAGCCATGAGCACGGCTGTGGAGATGTCCATCAAGGTGGGGGGGGCTGCCCCTGAAAGTGATTGTCAGCAGATTGCCCCAAGACCACCCCCCATGGGGGCGGAAAGAGAGAAAACTGTGGGGCAGGGTGCGGTCTGGATCAGGCTGAACCGCCATGCAGCCTGGCGGAGATCCTGACGCAGCTCCCCAGAGATCTGGAGCGTGCGCAAGCTGCTCTAGAAGACCTGGATCGGAGGATGGTCCAGGCGCAGCGGGATGCGCTTGCCGGGTGGAGAGAAGAACTGGCCCGGCAGGCTGGAACCCGCCAGCGGCAGGCATCACCCGCACCCCGGAGTACGCCTGCCTCTGAGGATGGTGAAGGAGGAGTGAAGGCCAGAGACGACCCCGCGGAGGGAGCCACGAGGACAGAGGCAGGTAAAGGGGACGTTTCCACCCCAGGCCCAGCAGCTGCAAGCCGGCCCCAGCCTCCCGTCGCAGAGCCTGAAGCCCCACTCACCGTACCTGTTGCCGCGCCGTCACTACTCCCGGCTAGGCCTCAAGCGGCAGGAGCCGCGGCCACGCCCCGCCCTGCACCACGCCCCCCGACCTCGGGCGCGGTGTAGAAGGAGGCGTCACCGGCCTGGCCGCAAGGCCTAGTGAACCCGGGCACCGTTACCCCACCAGTGCCCCCCTCCTGGACCGGGCCACCACCGGGCACAACCGGAAGACCCCCGGCCTGGTCTCAAGGCCGAGTGCCCCCGGGCGCTGCTCCCAAACCTGGGCCCTCCGCTATACCACCGCTGGGCGCGGACCTGTTTGCCCAGCACACCGGTCCGCATGGACTGCCGTTGGTGTGGCCGGCCGAGCTGGTCAGCGGTCGACCATGGAAGACCCAGCCCCCGTGCGAGCCCCTGATACCCGCTCTGGAGCCCGTACAAGTCACCCTGCCCCCAATAGAGGACGCCCAATTTGAGTGGGACCCCACTGGCGAAAACCTAATGGGGTTCACTCAGGAGACCCGGGCAGACGCAGCCCGTCGTCTGGAGTCCTGTCGTCAGCAGCTGGTGACCTTTGAGCGGGAACGGCGAGAGAGGCGCGTTAGGGAGGAGCGGCTTCAGGCCCAGAGTGCCAAGCAGAAACGCAAGGCCCATCAAGACCCCCGAGCCTCCCACGGTCCCCGAGCCAGCGGGACCGTGATAAAGTTCCAGATGGAGAATGGCTGGGGCTTTATAAGGGACCCGGAAACCGCCGGCGACGTCTTTGTGACCCGCAGGGATGTCGAAAGCCATCTGCCAGAGGGACACCGTGGACGTGACCTATACCCTGGTGATGTGGTCACCTATACCCGGCACAAGGGCGCCAAAGGACCGTATGCTCTCCATGTCCACCGGCTTACCGAGGAGGAACTGCGGCACTACGGCTACGAGGAAAGCCAAGAGGACCCGGACGGGTCTGAAGACTATCCTGAGGAAGGTGCGCAAGGAGGACTCCGCTACTGAAAAGTGGCAGCGCACAAGTGTAAATAGTTACCCGTCAGGGTAAAGGAACTGTTATGAGACTGTTACCTGTTTGAAAGTTGCCCCTTATCTGGCTGGGGTCTGAGAACAGCCATCCCCCTTCCCCTACCTGGCTGAGGACTGAGAGCAGCCATTCCCCCTTTCCAACCGGCCGAGGACTGGGAAAGGCCAATTCCCTGTAAATAGTTGCGCTTCCTAAAGCGCCCCCTACTGGTTTTATAACAAGACTGTAACGTCTACCTCAGGACAGAGAGTCCATCACGTTTAAAAGTTTACTGAAGTTTTTGCACTTAAAAGATGATTGGACACCTGGTCACAAGTTACCCAGCGGCCAGAGTTCAAGAATGTGTTTTGAAAATGTTTTTCTTGCAAATGTTTTATTTAGAAAAAGTTTTATATCCTGCTAAATAATAATGTGAAAGTTTTCTATAATGTTTATATGACAAAAGAGTTCCGGAGGCATTTGCAAAGTGTTTTACAATAGTGTAACAAGTGAGGAAAGTGTTTCCCATTAAGGGAATTGAACTGTGTCGTCCATTTTCTAATGTGAAAAGTTTTGAAAAAGTTTTGCATGTCCTGTACTTAATTGTTTTTGCTCTGTTCCAGCCCGAGGACGTGCTGTGCTTTATCGGGGGGAATGTAGCGCCCCGAGGGCTCGGTCGCTACAGAGGTATTGCACCTCTGCCAGAGGTGTGATATTCCACTCCCGGGTAAGGATGGAGTATGGACCAGGGCTCGGTAGGCTGCATGCATCACACACACCCCATTTCCGGGGGACAGCTCAACGGTGCTCCCATTAGACAGTAATGTAGGCACGACAGAATCTGTCCCTGGCTGGAGTGGGAAGGGGGAAGGAAAACCCAGTGATGTAGGAGCAGGAGGGGATGGTTCCTGAGCGTAGGTAGGAGCCCATTGGTTGCTGGTCACCTGGGCTCATGTTCTAGAGGGAAGTATAAAAGGTGGGCACCATCTTAGATCGGGAGCAGTTCAGTTCAGTCAACGCAGAAGTGGAGACCGGGAGCAGAGGCTCTGTAGGAGCTCTGCTCAGAGGCAGGCCTAGAGAAAAGGCCGGGGCCTGAGAGGAGAAGGAACAGAGGAGAAGAGAAGGAACAGGAAAGGGAAAGAAGTGGCCAAGAAACAGAAGGGTTCGGGAACAAGAAGGTGGAAGGGACCCTAAGGACCAACGTGAATCGGGTGACGGGTCAGGCAAGAAGAGGGTACCGGATCCCAATTTGGTGGAAGCTAATAATCTTTAGCCAAGAACCGGAGGTCGCGACCATCACTTGGTGCGACCCCTTGCTAAACCTTGCTAGTAAGGCATACCATATGGGGTAGCGGGAAACGGGGCCCACGTTTGCCCGCATAGACCCGCGGGAGCAGGACAAAAGCTTGGTCACTGGCGGGGCATGAGCCGACGGAAGGATAAGAAGGAGCTCTGAACCATACTCCTGAAGTGCCTGGGGGTTGACAGAGTCCCACACCCGGTGGACACCGCACGGATTGGGTGGTCACTGCTTGCGCTGAAGTGACCCGGAGCATATGAACTGTGAGTAAAAGCCATTGGACTGCAGTACGTTGTCTGTGTACTCCTTGCTCCTCCAGCACTAACGGCACTGGGACTCTCTGCACCATCACCCCCACCATCCTCTACACTGCCCTGGGGCTGCACTCTTCCCGTGGGGAGTAACACTACCTCAGCTGCAAACACCATCAGCCTCAGCGGTCTGCCTTGCAGCGGCGGTTCATAATAGCCGCAATCCACGGGTGGCGTAGTCGGACATTACCTACAGCACATCATAGACTGCCACTGGTCTGACCACCCTGAGCCACGGGACCGGGTCGCCACCACTACCCCCCAGCGTCTCCCTATTGCCCGGCTCCGAGTGCCCCACGGCCCAGGGGGCGAGTCACAAGCCTTCAGACAACTACTGAAAATAAAAAATATATATATGGGTATCAGGAACTGGTGATTGAAAACTTTTTTTTTTTAATTAATTTTTTTATTGTGCAGAAGTGGTAAAACATAAAAACCTACATGAATTTGGTATTTTTGTGATCCTATTGACCCACAAAATAAAGATAACATTACAATTATACCTAACTTTGAACAATATTTAAAAAATAATTTAAAAATATTCAGAATTGTTTCGTTCATTTTACCTTGCAAAAAGTGTACTACAAAGTGATCAAAAAGTTGTTGAATGCACCACAAAATGGTCCCAGTAAGAACTACAGTTTGACATGCAAAAAATGAGCCTTCATACAGCTCTGCTGACGTAAAATTAGAAAATTTATAGGTCTCAAGATAAGGAGACCTCAAAACAAATGTTTAATTTTTTTTTTACAAGTGTGATAATGAAACACAAATAAAACTATAGATATTTGGTATCACCATATTTGTACTGACATAAAGAATAAAATTAACACTTTATTAGTGTAGCACAACAAGTAGCGTAAAATTGAATCAGACACTGGCTGCATTATTAGATACACAAATGTTTTACTCCAAAACACTGAGTTATTTTCAAAGAAAACATTTTGAAATGCACTATGAACAATATGTCTCAGATGACCAGGCAGGCAGGATTGCAATATTGTTACAATACAGCAGAGCTCAGAGAGCTGCAAAAAATGTGTGCTGCAAGAAGACATAGTTCAGTTAACATATTCTGTGTTAGTTATTTGCCTCACACTGGTAACTCCCACTTCATGTAAAATAAGCTCTGGAGGGAGAGTTATCTTCCAGGCAGTGTCCTCCCCCTAGCCAGGAATAGGTCATTTATATAAAGTCACAAAAGATGATTTCTCCACAAGTCATCTGATATAAGACCTACAGGTAGAACTTTTTCCGCATTCTATAGCCTGTATGCCCATATTAATAGTTTAGATAAGTCAACTGTGGTGACCGATTCCCTTGAAAGGCACTCATACACATTAGAAAGCTGTCAGTTCATGAATCACTCCTGTATTCTCTATGAAAGAGCCACTGCCAGACTCCAAACAAATATATTGGCCATTCTAAAGAAAAGTATAGGCCACATTTCAATAACCAAATCCTTCTCTCCTGCAATCTTAGCTGTTGGGGAAGAGAAAGGAAGCCCCCATGCACACACGACCTAAGTGTCACACATAGATGGGGGCTGACACTAAAAAATGAAGAGCTCCATGAAAGCATATGGGTCCTTTATTTTAAAATTACTAATTTGATAACAGGTGGGAGCTAGGCCGTGGCGTAACTCTCAGAAGTCTTATTTGTATTGGTTCTATATTATGAGCTAAAAGGACCCTTAGACTGCAGGAGCTGGTGTGACTACAATCCCTGTATCCACTATAGTTATGCCTCTGGCGCATATGTAGGTATTGACCCCTTCATTCATGACTTTCTTAACAGTGTGTCAATCCCCAACATACAATGGTGTGAGCAAATGTTTGTCCCCTTCCTGATTTCTTATTCTTTTGCATGTTTGTCACACTTAAATGTTTCAGATCACAAAACAAATTTAAACATTTGACAGAGATAATACAAGTAAACGCAAAATGCAGTTTTTAAATGAAGGCTTTATTATTAAAGGGAAAAGAAATCCAAACCTACAGGGTCCTGTGTGAAAAAGTGATTGCCCTCTAAACCTAATAACTTGTTGTGACACTCTTAGCAGCAATGACTGCAATCAAGCGTTTGCTGTAACTTGCAATGGGTTTTTTAAAACTCCCTGGAGGTATTTTGGCCCAACTACAGGGCCCTGTGTGAAAAAGTGATTGAACCCCCCCCCCCCTTAAAACATAAATTAACTGTGGTTTATCACATCTTTGGGAAGCTGATTTAAATTTCCCTAGCCACACACAGGTCTGATTACAGCCTCACCTATTCTTAATCAAGAGATCACTTACATAGGACCTGCCTGACAAAGTGAAGTAGACCCAAAGATCGTCAAAAGCTAGACATTATGCTGCAATCCAAAGAAATACAGGAACAAATGAGAAACAAAGTAATTGAGATCTATTAGTCTGAAAAAAGGTAATAAAGCCATTTCTAAAGCTTTGGGACTCCAGCGAACCTCAGTGAGAGCCAATATCCACAAATGGTGAAAACGTGGAACAGTGGTGAACCTTCCCAGGAGTGGCCAGCTGACCAAAATTACCCCAAGAGCGCAGTGACGACTCATCCAAAAGGTCACAAAAGACCCTACACCAACATTCAAAGAACAGCAGGTCTCACTTGCCTCAGTTAAGGTCAGTGTTCATGACTCCACCATAAGAAAGAGACTAGGCAAAAATGGCATGCATGGTGGAGTTCCAAGTTCTGCTGAGCAAAAAGAACATTAAGGCTTGTCTCATTTTTGCTATACAATATTGTGATGATCGCTAATACTTTTGGGAGCATACTCTATGCACTGACGAGACAAAAGTTGAACTTTTTGGAAGGTGTATGTCCCATTACATCTGGTGTAGAAGTAACACAGCATTTCAGAAAAGGAACCTCATACCAACAGTAAAATATGGTGGTGGTAGTGTGATGTTCTAGGGCTGTTTTGCTGTTCCAGGACCTGGAAGACTTGCTGTTGTGAATGTAACCATGAATTCTATTGTTTATCAAAAAATCCTGATGGAGCATGTCCGGCCATCTGTTCATGACCTCAAGCTTAAGCGCATTTGGGTTATGCGTCAGGACAAGGATCCAAAACACTCCAGCAAGTCCACCTCTGAATGGCTTAAGAAAAACAAAATTAAGACTTTGGAGTGGCTTAGTCATAGTCCTGACCTTAATCTGATTGAGATGCTGTGGCATTAATTAAAAAGGCGATTCATGCTCGGAAACCCTCCAATGTGAATGAATTACAATAATTTTGTTAAGATGAGTGGCCAAAATTCCTCCAGAGAGTTGTAAAAGACTCATTGCTAGTTACCGCAATCGCTTGATTGCAGTTGTTGCTGCTAAGGGTGGCCCAGCCTGTTATTAGGTTTAGGAGGCAATCACTTTTTCACACAGGGCCCTGTAGGTTTGGATTTCTTTTTTTCCTTAATAATAAAGATCTTCATTTAAAAACTGCATCTTGTGTTTACTTGTGTTATCTTTGTCTAATAGTTAAAAAAAAATTGTGATCTGAAACATTTAAGTGTGACAAACATGCAATTTTTCACACCACTGTAAATAGAGCCTACCAACTGCTACCATTAACAATAGTGCCAGAAAAGTGCCCCAAGAAATGAATGCCAGCTGAGTGCCATTTGAAAAGCAATACGAGCAAATTGCCTCTTATAAACAACTTATTTAAAAACATGAAGAATATAGAACTGTTGAGACTCAGTAAAAATATAAACATTTAATTGGGCAGAATTTGCGTTGGTAAAGATTGAAAAAAATGTATTAATCTCATAAGTATAACATGTTTTTAAGGTATAATAACTGTTCTGCTGATAAAATGAGACATTTCATTTTAAGAGGACATTTGATATAAAGAAGTGGTATTATCTTGAAATGTTTTTTTATCATGACACAAAGTAATTCTTCTACTTTGTTAAGCATGCACATTATTTTCAAATTCTATTTTTCCCAATTTTTTACTTTTAAATTCTTTTTTTTTTTTATTTTCAAAAGGAACAGTTAACAATAGTCAGAAACAATATAAGCATATAGTTTAAGTACCAGGACATGTGTTTCAGAGATATCAAATGCATTATAATGTGAAAAGAGACATTAAAATTGAGAAGACATAAATGAAGGTACAGTAGGTATCCCATGTAATAAAGTCCTACAGGTGTTTTTTTTGGAATATCTAAGTGCCAGGAAGGCATAATTAGTTGAATATTTGCCCTCTATAAGCACTTGCGTTCTGTTTGCTAATATTTCTATTGTGGGTTGAACCAGCTCTTTATTCTTTACAGTGTGGAGCCAGAGAGTATCATGTAAATATCCCCAGTAATGAAAAGAGTTATCTGAAAATGTTCTACCACCGCTGTTTGTCAGCAGTTTCATTCTTTACAGGCATCAAGGCTCCTAGCACCGACTGAATTTGCCAGTGATTCCTTTCGTGACTACTGTGGCTACAGCAACCACATAATGACCACTTGTAAACATAGACGGGAGGACCACCAGAGGATCAGGCTAATTTAACGGGAGAAAGAAGAGAGAAAGTTTCTTTTGTCTTAGAAAACGTGCAACTATTTAGATAAAAAAACATTTAAAGTTGGATTATCTTTTAAGTTTTCACAAACATCTCTTAAAATTTCACCACTGTATGCTTTCCTATAAAGTGCTCTTCATTTGTTTGTGTTTGGTTATATGTAAAGTTATTGTAAAAGTTAATCAGCATGAAGTATTGACTGCTAAGTAATATCATCAATTTCTGAGAAGCTAACTCATAAGAGATCCCAAATACATGACTGAAACAATGTATATGATTAAATAGACAAGGCTGCCTAAATTGAGATCCTATTTTTATTTGATATATTCCTTTCAGGCTAAATTTACACTTTGGGTGTAAAATCTATTTAAATGTTTTGTTTGGAATTTCCCACCTCTCCATATAAAAATGGGGGGAAGGAGTGGGTACTAGTGGCAAATAGGTAATTCTACTACCAATATTTCAGACCGTTATATGTTGTCATAGAGCATAGGAGCTGGTATTGTTCAATAGAGACTAGAGATGAGCGTTTCAGTTCGCGAAGGATGGAATTCAATTCATTCAGCGCAAGCTCATATGGCCAGCAGAGTCCTTCCTCTCCCTCACCTGTAAAGTGCCAGCTCTTATGATCAGTGGGGTCCTTTCTCTCCTGTAGAGTGTAAGCTCTTATGTTCAGCAGAGTCCTCTCTCTCCTGTATAGTGTAAACTCTTATGGTCAGCGGGGTTCTTTCATTCCTGTAGAGTGTAAGCTGTTAAGGTCAGCGGGGTTCTTTCTCTTCTGTAAATTGTAAGCTGTTATGGTCAAGGGGGCATTTCTTTCCTGTAGAATGTAAGCTCTTATGGTCAGCCAGGTGCTCTCTCTCTCTCCTGTAAATGGTAAGCTCTAATTGTCAGCGGGATCATCTCCTTCTCACCTGTTAAGTGTAAGTTCTTATGGTAAGCTAGGTTCTCTCGATCACCTCTCCACTATGTATATTTTACAAGTAATTACAAACTTTCCTATATTGAAAATTGTGTGAATTTTTTTTTTCGCAGCAAATCACTTTTGTAGAAAATTTGACGGGCAGTAAATTCTAATTTAAAAAATTTGCTCAACTCTAGTAGAGACAATTCACTTGAACGTTTTGCATTGATACAGTAGCTATAAGACAGAAAAAATAGCTTCAATACCATTATATTTGTTTAGTTTTTTTCAGTGTATTTTCTGCAGAGATTGCCGAAAGAACATCACATATTCACCAAATGCAACATTAATCTGGCCCATTGAAAGCCGTAGATTAAAGAATGTAAAACAAAATCAATAACTTAATTAGAAGATCAATGTAATCAGTTATTTTACTGTCACTTACAAAGCACTGGCAACAGTATCAGCAAACCTCTCATTAAGAATACAATTTATGGAGTGCTGTCAACATGAAAGATGGGACAAATAGTAGATTTAGTTGACCATGTCTAATATAAGAACATCATTGTTTGGAGTGTGGTATTAAAATCATTCAATCAATCATATGCAGGCTCTATGACTTCAAAAGAGCTGTGAGACTGGCACATGGTGATTAGGAAATGAAAAACCTGTAAATGCCAATTTGTTCCATGAGATGTCATGCTTAACTGCTCTAATGATAAGATTTCATACAATATTACCTGGTCAATACTAATTTTTTATGGTTTTAGCCAACATTAAAATTAACTGAATACGCAATAAGATGATGCATTGCGTAATGTGTGTGTGTGCGCGCGTATATATATATATGTGTGTGTATGTATATGTGTGTATATATATATATATATGTATATATATACAGTACAGACCAAAAGTTTGGACACACATTCTCATTTAAAGATTTTTCTGTATTTTCATGACTATTAAAATTGTACATTCACACTGAAGGCATCAAAACTATGAATTAACACATGTGGAATTATATACTTAACAAAAAAGTGTGAAACAACTGAAAATATGTCTTATATTCCAGGGTCTTCAAAGTAGCCACCTTTTGCTTTGATGACTGCTTTGCACACTCTTGGCATTCTCTTGATGAGCTTCCAGAGGTAGTTAGTGGAAATGGTTTTCACTTCACAGGTGTGCCCTGCCAGGTTTAATAAGTGGGATTTATTGCCTTATAAATGGGGTTGGGACCATCAGTTGTGTTGTGCAGAAGTCTGGTGGATACACAGCTAAAAATCCTACTGAATAGACTGTTAGAATTTGTATTATGGCAATTAAAAAGCAGCTAAGTAAAGAAAAACGAGTGGCCATCATTACTTTAAGAAATGAAGGTCAGTCAGTCTGAAAAATTGGGCAAACTTTGAAAGTGTCCCCAAGTGCAGTTGCAAAAACCATCAAGCGCTACAAAGAAACTGGCTCACATGAGGACCACCCCAGGAAAGGAAGACCAAGAGTCACCTCTGCTTCTGAGGATAAGTTTATCCGAGTCACCAGCCTCAGAAATCGCAAGTTAACTGCAGCTCAGATTAGAGACCAGGTCAATGCCACACAGAGTTCTAGCAGCAGACACATCTCTACAACAACTGTTAAGAATAGACTTTGTGCAGCAGGCCTTCATGGTAAAATAGCTGCTAGGAAACCACTGCTAAGGACAGGCAACAAGCAGAAGAGACTTGT
Organism: Phyllobates terribilis; assembly: GCF_046119375.1. Lineage (NCBI taxonomy): Eukaryota > Metazoa > Chordata > Amphibia > Anura > Dendrobatidae > Phyllobates > Phyllobates terribilis. The sequence goes on from NW_027362765.1 coordinate 275,696,830, forward strand.
TTGGGCTAAAGAACACAAGGAATGGACATTAGACCAGTGGAAATCTGTGCTTTGGTCTGATGAGTCCAAATTTGAGATCTTTGGTTCCAACCACCGTGTCTTTGTGCAACGCAGAAAAGGTGAATTGATGGACTGTACATGCCTGGTTCCCACCGTGAAGCATGGAGGAGGAGGAGGAGGTGTGATGGTGTGGGGGTGCTTTGCTGGTGACACTGTTGGGGATTTATTCAAAATTGAAGGCATACTGAACCAGCATGGCTACCACAGCATCTTGCATCGGCATGCTATTCCATCCGGTTTGCGTTTAGTTGGACCATCAATTATTTTTCAACAGGACAATGACCCCAAACACACCTCCAGGCTGTGTAAGGGCTATTTGACCAAGAAGGAGAGTGATGGGGTGCTATGCCAGGTGACGTGGCCTACACAGTCACCAGACCTGAACCCAATCGAGATGGTTTGGGGTGAGCTGGACCGCAGAGTGAAGGCAAAAGGGCCAACAAGTGCTATGCATCTCTGGGAACGCCTTCAAGATTCTTGGAAAACCATTTCCAGTGACTACCTCTTGAAGCTCATCAAGAGAATGCCAAGAGTGTGCAAAGCAGTCATCAAAGCAAAAGGTGGCTCCTTTGAAAAACCTAGACATATATATTATAGTAATGCACACACACAGGGTGGTCCATATATATGGATACACCTAAATTAAATGGGAATGGTTGGTAATATCAACTTCCTGTTTGTGGCACATTATTATATGGGAGGGGGAAAACTTCCAGATGGGTGGTGACCATGGTGGCCATTTTGAAGTCAGCCATTTTGGATCCAATTTTATTTTTTTCAATGGGAAGACGGTCATGTGACACCTCAAACTTAGTGAGAATTTCATAAGAAAAACAATTGTTTGCTTGGTTTTAACGTAACTTTATTCTTTCATGAGTTATTTACAAGTTTATGACCTCTTATAAAATGTGTTCAAAGTGCTGCCCATTGTGTTGCATTGTCAATGCCTCCATTTTCTTATTTTCCAGTAAAATTTGAAAAAAATTTCTTTCCAAATCAGACAATGTGATTTTCAGGATTTGCTTTCTCATTTTGCTTATGATGTCAATTACAGGCCTCTCTAATCTTTTTAAGTGGGAGAACTTGCACAATTGGTGGCTGACCAAATACTTTTTCCCCCCACTGTGTGTATACATAATATACATATATATACACAGTTGCATCTCACTAAATTAGAATACCATCAAAAAGTTAATTTATTTCAGTTCTTCAATACAAAAAGTTAAACTCATATTATACAGAGTCATTACAAACAGAGTGATCTATTTCAAGTGTTTATTTCTGTTAATGTTGATGATTATGGCTTACAGCCAATGAAAACACAAAAGTCATTATCTCAGTAATTTAGAATACTTTATAACAACAGCTTGAAAAAAATTGTTAAAATCCGAAATGCTGGCCTACTGAAATGTATGTTCAGTAAATGCACTCAATACTTGGTCGGGGCTCCTTTTGCATCAATTACTGCATCAATACGGTGTGTCATGGAGGCGATCAGCCTGTGGCACTGCTGAGGTGTTCTGGAAGCCCAGGTTGCTTTGATAGCAGCCTTCAGCTTGTCTGCATTGTTGGGTCTGGTGTCTCATCTTCCTCTTGACAATACTCCATAGATTCTCTGTGGGGTTACGGTCAGGCGAGTTTGCTGGCCAATCAAGCACAGTGATAATGTTGTTTTTAAACCAGGTATTGGTACTTTTGGCAGTGTGGACAGGTGCCAAGTCCTGCTGGAGAATGAAATTTCTATCTCCAAAAAGCTTGTCGGCAGAGGGAAGCATGAAGTGCTCTAAAATTTCCTGGTAAACGGCTGCACTGACTTTGGTCTTGATAAAACACAGTGGACCTATACCAGCAGATGACATGGCTCCCCAAAACCATCACTGATTGTGGAAACTTCACAGTAGACCTCAAGAAGCTTGGATTGTGTGCCTCTCTACTCTTCCTCCAGACTCTGGGACCTTGATTTCAAAATGAAAATTGGAACTCTGAGACCTTGTGGATTGTGTCAATGACTGCCTTCTGGACATCTGTCAAGTCATCAGTCTTCCCCATGATTGTGGAGCCTACTGAAACAGACTAAGGGACCTTTTAAAATGCTTAGGAAGCCTTTGCAGGTGTTTTTTGTTAATTATTTTAATTTACTGAGATAATGACTTTTGTGTTTTCATTGGCTGTAAGCCATAATCATCAACATTAACAGGAATAAACACTTGAAATAGATCACTCTGTTTGTAATGACTCTATATAATAAGTTTCACTTTTTGTATTGAAGAACTGAAATAAATAAATTTTTTGATGATATTCTAATTTAGTGAGATGCAGCTGTATATATGATTTTAAGTCCATGTTGCTTGAAGTGTGCACTTTTCTGTCTCCATATTCAAGTATATCTTGGTTGAAATAACATGCAATATAACATAGTAAATCACTTGCGTAACTACACATCATTCATGAAGATACATAAAATGTCATCGATGGCAGGTTTACTGCCTCTACTGTTCTGAGACTTCTGTCACCAGTATTGCATTTTTAATATGAACCAGAGTTGCCACAGCATGCCCTTCTTCTAGATAGGAGAAATTATCTTAGATTAAATATGAGTTTTAAAAAAAAATGCAAAAAAAAAAATACTCTACGCCTTTTTATTAACCCCATAAGGAAAATCGTTATTCTGTTTTTTCCTGTCCTCCTTTCAAGAATTATAACTTTTCTATTTTTCCTTTGACATAGCTGCTTGAGGGTATGTTTTTTGAAGGACAAGTTGTAGTTTTGAAAGTTATCATTTATTTTACCATATAATGTACTGAAAAATGAGAAAAATTACAAGTACAGTGAAATGGTTAAAAAATATATTCTCTCACCATTGTTTATTAATCTACAACATTCATTGTGTGGTAAGAATGACCGAGCAATATGATTATGCCAGATCAGTATGCTTATTGTAATAGCAAATATAATTTAATAGCTACAAATAATTGGTTTGTATTGCCATATTCTGAGAGCTGTAATTTTCATTGATAACATTTTTGGATACATAGGAGCTTTTGATTGCATGTTACTGCATTTTTTGTAAGGACGTGCAGCAATTGGAATAAAGTATTTCTCGCATTTAGATTTTTTTTGTTATTTAGGCGTTACCCTTATGGATACAGTTTTAAATTATTTTTTTATAATTCAAGCCATTTTGCAAGCAGTAGTAACAACATATTTTTTTTTATATTTCATTATTTACACTTTGTGGGTTGCAGGTGAATAAATAATATATAGGATAAATAATCAAATTATAATCATAATATATGTATTTTTAATGACTCATAATTCAATTTCCACTAGTGATGGGCGAACCTGTAGATGTTCGGGTCCAGTAGGTTCGACCGAACATTTAAAACCTTTTTTGTTCGGGTACTAGAACAGTACACAAACTCGAAACTGAACCCGGACCCCATTCAGATGAATGGGGGGCTGAAACATCCGTTGTTTCCCAAGCTGTTATCTGTGTGATAGCGTGGGAAACACAGTCTCTGATCAGCGGTAAGATCGTTACCGCCAGCAGAGTGCTGCGTTTCCCATGCTGTCAGATGACAGCATGTGAGCCAGCAGCTGTGACAGGCAGTAAAAAGGTTACCGCCTGTCACAGGCGTCAGCTGATTAGAGTACTGCTGTCATCATCCTACACCTGCTCCTATATTTTTGATATCCAGCGAAGGAAAAGCTGACAGCTGCGGACTGCAACCTCCAGCTGTCAGCTTTATATTAGCTGGGTTATATTAGCCCAGTGGTTAGCACTGTTTCTTTGCAGTGTTGGGGTCCGGGGTTCAAATCCCACCAAGGACAACATCTGCAAGGAGTTTGTATGTTCTTCCCGTGTTTGCGTGGGTTTCCTCCAGGTTCTCTGGTTTCCTCCCACACTCCAAAGACATGCTGAAATAAATAATTAAATTTAATAAATAACTTTAAAAAATGGTGTGGCCCCCCCATTCTTGACAACCAGCCAAGCTGAAGCAGACAACTTGGGGCTATTATTCTCCGAGGGGTAAGGGGCCATGGATATTTTTTCTCCCCAGGCTAAAAATAGTAGCCCGCAGCCGCCCCAGAAATGGCGCATCTATTAATTCAGTAAGGTGGCCACTCTCCATGCCAAGCGAAACACACAGAGATAGGAGCGTGATTACTCTCCTGCAGTGTGTAGTGCTGATGTGAGAAAGGTCACTGGAGTTCATAGCTAATGAACCCCAGTCACCTCACTGATATCACCTCTTGCATCATGGGAAAATTCTTCCTAAGTCTAAGCAAACAGCTGCAAGCTCATATTAATAGTTTGGGATCCTTTAGGGCTATTGGCCTATTCACAGAATATTAACATTAGCCCCCAGCCGTTGGCTTTCCCTCAACTGTTTATGAAAATTATGCAGGATCCCACATTGTTTTTTTCATTTATTTTTTTATTTATTAGCAAGTACAGTAATGTCACCTAAGTTCATAACAGCTGTTTCTCTTGCTTTGCAAATGCCAGTGCTGGACTGATAAACAACCTCGAGATGACAGCGTGGGAAACACCCGATGTTCAGGCCGCTGAACCAGAACAGTAACCTGCACTTTCTGGAGAAGTCCGTATTCGGGGTCCATGCACGGACACTAGGTTTTTGGTACGGACCCGAAACTTTACTGTTCGGGTTCGCCCGTCATTAGTTTTGAGCGAGTATGTTCTGTTAACCCTTTCGCCGAGTATGCTCGAGCCGAACTCCGAGTATTTACAGTATTGTTTGAATCGCTCCCGTGTGCATGATTTGCGACTGTTTGACAGCTTTATTACATGTAAGGAATGTGTAAGAAATGGACATTCCTCACATGTATTAAACCTTTCAAACAGTTGCAAATCATGCACACGGGAGCGATTCAAACACATCACCGAGCAGCTGTAAATACTCAGAGCTCGGCCCGAGCATACTCTGAACAGAACATACTCGCTCAACACTACCCATCACTAATCTGCACTAATGTGTAATCTGGTAAGGGCTCACTTATATTTGCATATAAATTGGACAAGTGCAATCTCATAAAAAGTCAGATTACACTCGAACCAATGTTATTCAATGAGGCAGTGCAGATCTTCTATTTTTTTCTCACCTGTATTCACCGTGAGGAAAAAATTGCAACATGCTGCCACGTTTTTCGGATGAGCCTCACCAATGCAAGTCTATGGATGCGAGAAAAAAACAGACGGCACATAGACCATCTGCATGGCATCCGATTTTTATGCACACATCTCAAAAGAACCTGGAAATTACATAAGCCAAGCACAGGAAGATCACAACCAGAACCCTCTTAGAATCCAAGAAAAAAAAATCTTAGGTAAAGATATAGCTAGATGATAGAGAGATATTAGATATTTAATAGATAGATGATAAATAGAAAGATAGTGTCAAGGTACTGTAGCAGGATTTCCGAGGGCAATGGACTCCTTCCCTGTCCCTCAAGTTAGGAGGACCCTAGCCTATCCCTGTTCTCCAGGTTACCACTGAAGGTGGAGATACTGGGGCCTTGTACCTTCCTATGCTCCTAAATGCACGCTGATTTGTTTGTGCACCACCCAGGGAGGTATGGAACAAACATGTATAGGATAACACTAACCAGACAAGGGAAACAGACAGTTAAAATTAACTACGATCATACAGCAGGAGTGAGGTTTAAAGAAAAGCACCTGCAGAGTGATAGGATGGGCTAGATAGTACATGGATTATACCTGCTGTAAGAAAGGAGTGGACGAGAGGCAAAGAGTAATCAGCACCAGGACAACGACAGGATCTCATGTGGCTCGGCGGATAGAGACTCAGCAGACAAGCACAGGACTTCTGGATTGAATCCTGAGGCTTGAAAATACTTAAGGGCTTCTAAGAGGGGCCACTGGACCCAAAGAAATAACCTCTGATGCCACTGACAGAACTCCCTCACAAGGTGGCCTGCATGCAAATCTTTTGCATCAACCCTGCCAATATCATTTGGACCAAAACCTTTCCATTTAACGTGACGTTGCCATCTACGTCTGACACGTCCAGAGCCAAACACCTGCTCTCCCTCACTCTTCTTGTCAAGCAAATTCTCTGCCTCAACTTTCTTAGTATACGGGAGATATGTCACTGAAAAATCAACATTGGGTTGACTGAGGACAAGGGTTTTAGAAAAAGCTGTTTTGAGGGCAGCAAAAGCATCAAACACCTCGGTAGACCAAGAGGAAAAATCAATACCCTTCTTGGTCATTATGATAAACTATTGAACAACAAGGGGTCTGTATTTTTACAATTTCTCTGAGCATAGCATAGTCTGACCTTCACGCCACTATGCTGGAATATTCACTAGTAAAATTGTCAAATGTATTGAATGTTTTTCCACTTGTGAATAATCTTTTTCATTATAGAATGATGGACTCCAAATTAGTGGGAGATGACATTATAACCCATCCCAAATATTCACAATTGCTTTTTAGAAGATCATTGTTAATGTTCCCCCCTTCCCCTAGCGTTGCCTTAACACACACCTGAATGCTTCAGACCAGTAAACTACCAAATCTTCTGCTTCTAAGGAAGTTATCACACTTGCAGATGAACAACTAATCAAGAACGTTTGATTACTAAAACCTGGCTGATACTGCTTCCAGAGGTATTAAAAGAAGAAGTAAGGGTGTACTTAATTTTTCACAAACTACTTCTGCATTTTGCCCTACTTTGTTACATAAATTATGGCCCCTTGTAATTTGTCATGTGTTGTTGTTCATTTAAGGTTTTATTTATCAAATTTTAAGACCTTCAATGGACCAGATTTTTTAATTATGTTCTCATAGTTAAAACAGTAGAATTTAAAAGATTGAATTAAGTGTTCCTCATTACCGTATATTTTAGTAAGTAAATTTAGAACAGAATACAAATTAGATTCTGTGATTATAACCCTAAGTGAAATGAGGGGCACTATCTCGGAAATAAATTTGTACATTATTGCCTTTTTAAATTCACCATCAGCACCTTCTCAGTATCTGAAGGGTCAAGGCAGACTATAGATGAGTTACCATTTCTTATTTGTTTGGTCTCTTGACTAGAGATGAGCGGTGTTCGACTAGAACTGTTCGCCAATCTCAAATTCGAGCTGTTTTGGGCGGTGTTCGAGTTGTTCGATGAACCCGAACGATTTGCAAAAAATTCGGCTGTTCGAGGTTATGTTCGATAACTGTTCGTGCACCAAAAGCGTGTCCTGCATGTCTGGCGCTATTTAGAGCACCAATCATGCAGGGATTGTCTGTCACTCACTGTAATGCCACAGCCATGGTGGTTGTGGCATTAGAGTGATTGCCCAAATCATGGGAACAGTGCCAACAGTGAAACATGAAAAGCCGGCAATTCAGCAGCGGCATACACCGGTACCCGACAATTTAGAACAGAAAGAATAGAGCTTCACACATAGATTAGATAGATATAAACATGTCAGCCACATATATACGAAGTACAGTGAAAGTGCTGCTTACTGTACTTGTCATTTAGCGTAAAGGATTTATCAAAAAAAATAATAGTGTTTTCATGCACCGTCTCTTTAAAAAAGCCGGCCGGCAATTCAGCAGCGGTACCCGACAATTTAGAATAGAAAGAATAGAGAATCACACATAGATTAGATAGATAGAAACATGTCAGTCACATATATATGAAGTACAGTGACAGTGCTGCTTACTGTACTTGTCATTTAGCGTAAAGGATTTATCAAAAAAAATAATAGTGTTTTAATGCACTGTCTCTTTAAAAAAGCCGGCCGGCAATTCAGCAGCGGTACCCGACAATTTATAACAGACAGAATAGAGCTTCACACATAGATTAGATAGATAGAAACATGTCAGTCACATATATATGAAGTACAGTGATAGTGTTGGTTACTGTACTTGTCATTTAGTATTAAAATAAAGGATTTATTATTAAAAAAATTGGCGTGGGGTTCCCCTTAATTTTAGGCTCTAGCGGAGGTTAAGCAGACGGCTGGGGCAGATGTTTGAAGCCTGGGAAGGGGGTAATACCCACGGAGCTTCCCAGGCTACTAATATCAGCCCCCAGCTGAATACATAGCCTTTACTAGCTATTAAAATGGGGGACACCCCAAAAAAAATGACGTGGGGTCCCCCCTAATTTAATAGCTAGCAAAGGCTAGGCAGACAGCTGGGGGCTGATATTAATAGCCCAGGAAGGGAGCCATGAATATTGGCCCCCTCCCAGGCTAGAAACACCAGCCGTCAGCCGCCCCAGAAATGGCGCATCCATAGGATGCGCCAATTCTGGCACTTAGCCTCGCTCTTCCACGCTGCCCTGGTGCGGTGGCAGGGGGTAATAGGGTTGGGGTTGATGTCAGCTTATAATGCCAGCTGACATCAAGCCCAGGTTAGTAATGGAGAGGCGTCTATAAGACACCCCCATTACTAACCCCATAGTCAAAGTTAAAAAAAACACAAACACCCAGAATAAAGTCCTTTAATTGAAATAAAGACACAATCCTTTATTGTTCTAAATTAAACCATACTTACCGTCACGCCCATTCCAGCTGAAGCCAACGATCTCCTGCAATAAAAGAAAAATAATAAAGCAACCTCATCCTTACCTTTCCATGGTTCCCACGACAGCTTCAGCTCTGCTACATCGAGATGACAGGCTGGACCGCAGCAGAACGCCGCCATCCAGCCTCTCATCCCGCAGACACTGAGAAGTGCAGGCTTGCTTGCGCTGCTCAGCGTCTCTCTGTGACGACATCCAGATGAGCCGAGTTCATGTCCAATGAACTCGGCTCACCTCATGCACGTCACTGACAGCGTGGGAAAATTCTCACGCTGAAGCGCTGAGTGCAGGAGAATTTTCCCACGCTGTCAGTGACGTGCATGAGGTGAGCCGAGTTCATTGGACATTAACTCGGCTCATCTGGATGCCCTCACAGAGAGACACTGTGGAGCGCAAGCAAGCCTGCGCTTCTCAGTGTCTGCGGGATGACAGGCTGGATGGCAGCGTTCTGCTGCGGTCCAGCCTGTCATCTCGATGTAGCAGAGCTGAAGCTGTCATGGGAACCATGGAAAGGTAAGGATGATGTTGCTTTATTATTTTTCTTTTATTTCAGGAGATCGTTGGCTTCATCTGGAATGGGTGTGATGGTAAGTATGGTTTAATTTAGAACAATAAAGAATTGTGTGTTTATTTCAATTAAAGGACTTTTTTCTGGGTGTTGTGTTTTTTTTAAATACTTTACTAGAAATTCATGGTGGTCATGTCTAATATTGGCGTGACCCCATGAATTTCGGGCTTAGGGCCAGCTGATAATGCCAAGCTGGCCCTAACCCCTTTATTACCCAGTGAGCCACCGCATCAGGGCCCTGGATGAGTTGGGTACAGCGCCAGAAGATGGCGCTTCTATGAACGCGCCATTTTCCGGGGTGGCTGCGGACTGCAATTTGCAGCGGGGGTGGCCCAGAAAGCTTGGGCCTCCCTGCGCTGCGGATTCCAGCCCCCAGCTGCCTAGTTGTACCTGGCTGGACACAAAAACAGGGCGAAGCCCCACGTCAATTTTCTTTAAATTATTTCATGAAATAATTAAGGAAAAAAGGGCTTCCCTATATTGTTGTGTCCGGCCAGGTACAAATAGGCAGCTGGTGGTTGGGGGCAGCCCGTTCCTGCCTGCTGTACCTGGCTGGACACAAATATAGTGCGAAGCCCCACGTCAATTTTTTTTAAATTATTTCATGAATTTCCTGAAATAATTTAAAAAATTTGAAGTGGGGCTTCGCACTATATTTGTGTCCAGCCAGGTACAGCAGGCAGGAACGGGCTGCCCCCAACCACCAGCTGCCTATTTGTACCTGGCCGGACACAACAATATAGGGAAGGCCATTTTTTCTTAATTATTTCATGAATTTCATGAAATAATTAAAAAAAAAGTACGTGGGGCTTCGCCCTATTTTTGTGTCCAGCCAGGTACAACTAGGCAGCTGGGGGCTGGAATCTGCAGCGCAGGGAGGCCCAAGCTTTCTGGGCCCCCCCCCGCTACAAATTGCAGTCCGCAGCCACCCCGGAAAATGGCGCGTTCATAGAAGCGCCATCTTCTGGCGCTGTACCCAACTCATCCAGGGCCCTGGTGCGGTGGCTCACTGGGTAATAAAGGGGTTAGGGCCAGCTTGGTATTATCAGCTGGCCCCAAGCCCAAAATTCATGGGGTCACGCCAGTATTAGACATGACCGCCATGAATTTCTAGTAAAGTATTTAAAAAAAACACAACACCCAGAATAAAGTCCTTTAATTGAAATAAAGACACAATCCTTTATTGTTCTAAATTAAACCATACTTACCATCACACCCATTCCAGCTGAAGCCAACGATCTCCTGCAATAAAAGAAAAATAATAAACCAACCTCATCCTTACCTTTCCATGGTTCCCACGACAGCTTCAGCTCTGCTACATCGAGATGACTGGCTGGACCGCAGCAGAACGCTGCCATCCAGTCTGTCATCCCGCAGACACTGAGAAGCGCAGGCATGCTTGCGCTCCTCACTGTCTCGCTGTGACGGCATCCAGATGAGCCGAGGTCATGTCCAATGAACTCGGCTCACCTCATGAACGTCACTGACAGCGTGGGAAAATTCTCACGCTGAAGTGCTGAGTGCAGGAGAATTCTCCCACGCTGTCAGTGATGTGCATGAGGTGAGCTCATGTCCAATGAACTCAGCTCACCTCCTGCACGTCACTGACAGCGTGGGAAAATTCTCCTGCAATCAGCGCTTCAGCGTGAGAATTTTCCCACGCTGTCAGTGACGTGCATGAGGTGAGCCGAGTTCATTGGACATGAACTCGGCTCCTCTGGATGTCGTCACAGAGAGACGCTGAGCAGCGCAAGCAAGCCTGCGCTTCTCAGTGTCTGCGGGATGACAGACTGGATGGCAGCGTTCTGCTGCGGTCCAGCCTGTCATCTCGATGTAGCAGAGCTGAAGCTGTCGTGGGAACCATGGAAAGGTAAGGATGAGGTTGCTTTATTATTTTTCTTTTATTGCAGGAGATCGTTGGCTTCAGCTGGAATGGGCGTGACGGTAAGTATGGTTTAATTTAGAACAATAAAGGATTGTGTCTTTATTTCAATTAAAGGACTTTATTCTGGGTGTTTGTGTTTTTTTTAACTTTGACTATGGGGTTAGTAATGGGGGTGTCTTATAGACGCCTCTCCATTACTAACCTGGGCTTGATGTCAGCTGGCATTATAAGCTGACATCAACCCCAAACCTATTACCCCCTGCCACCGCACCAGGGCAGCGTGGAAGAGCGAGGCTAAGTGCCAGAATTGGCGCATCCTATGAATGCGCCATTTCTGGGGCAGCTGACGGCTGGTGTTTCTAGCCTGGGAGGGGGCCAATATTCATGGCTCCCTTCCTGGGCTATTAATATCAGCCCCCAGCTGTCTGCCTAGCCTTTGCTAGCTATTAAATTAGGGGGGACCCCACGTCATTTTTTTGGGGGGGTCCCCCATTTTAATAGCTAGTAAAGGCTATGTATTCAGCTGGGGGCTGATATTAGTAGCCTGGGAAGCTCCGTGGGTATTACCCCCTTCCCAGGCTTCAAACATCTGCCCCAGCCGTCTGCTTAACCTCCGCTAGAGCCTAAAATTAAGGGGAACCCCACGCCAATTTTTTTAATAATAAATCCTTTATTTTAATACTAAATGACAAGTACAGTAACCAACACTATCACTGTACTTCATATATATGTGACTGACATGTTTCTATCTATCTAATCTATGTGTGATGCTCTATCTTTCTGTTCTAAATTGTCGGGTACCGCTGCTGAATTGCCGGCCGGCTTTTTTAAAGAGACGGTGCATGAAAACACTATTATTTTTTTAAATAAATCCTTTACACTAAATGACAAGTACAGTAAGCAACACTATCACTGTTCTTCTTATATATGTGACTGACATGTTTCTATCTATCTAATCTATGTGTGAAGCTCTATTCTTTCTGTTCTAAATTGTCGGGTACCGCTGCTGAATTGCCGGCCGGCTTTTTTAAAGAGACGGTGCATGAAAACACTAATATTTTTTTTAATAAATCCTTTACACTAAATGACAAGTGCAGTAACCAACACTGTCACTGTACTTCATATATATGTGACTGACATGTTTCTATCTAATCTATGTGTGAGGCTCTATTCCTTCTTGTCTAAATTGTCGGGTACCGGTGTATGCCGCTGCTGAATTTGCCGGCCGGCTTTTTTAAAGAGAGTGTCTTCTGAGCAGTTTGTCAGCTTTTGGACACCTTTGCAGGTGTTTTCTATGTGTTTCTATGTGTTTTTGTTTGCCTGCCATTGGTTTTAACGGTGTTCGACGGTGTTCTAAGGTGTTCGACGAACAGTTCGACGAACAGTTCCTCGAACATCCCGGTGTTCGACGAACCGAACCGAACCCGAACACTACGGGGGTGGCTCAACACTACTCTTGACAATAGTATCACCTCAAATGAACTGATGGCTTTAGCCATGTAAAGAGGACTTTTCACCAAATGTTTTATATTTAACTGGATACACAATATAGTAGCGCCTGCTGAGTGGAATAAAACTTTTTTTTATTTTTTGCCTCTCTGTTGAGAAGATAATCAAAATATTTGGCACCTAATGAATTGTTTGCTATTAAGTCCAAGTGGGTGTTATCAGATAACAACTAATACAGGAGAAGTACACATCCCTAGTGAATAATATCAAAAAATATCTAATCACACCCACTGGTGATTTTCATTCTCTTGCTAACCAGAATAGTGGATATATAGGCTTATAAATGCATCAGGCTCTGGTTGTATGATCTCAGCCAGTTATGTTTGCCTTTGAAACTTTTTGGCATTTCAGAGAAGAACATTCTTTAAAAACCACCGGGGACCTAACCGCTATGTAGTGTAGTCGGACAGGTGGACCCACCGTGGCTTCTACCTGCCCGCTGCCCTGGATTGACAGGTCTATCTATTTGCACATATACAGTAGATAGTAGATAGTAGATATAGATAGTCTCCAGCATGGCTTGGTCCCTTGCAACTATTAAAGTATGCTTTTCTCTGAAATACTGCAGCGTTTCAGAGTCAAATATACCTGGCTGAGATAATACAGCTTGTGCCTGATTCCCTGGATTAGGCAACATGTATCAGTTGTCAGGTTCACTTTAAGTGATCAAGGTTGAGCTATAATACCATATGCAGTCTGCAGTCTATGAACAAGAATGGCGTTGTTTCAAAAATGAAAAACAAGCTGTCATTTCCCAATTCCATATAAACATCTTTAAATTTAAAAAACTATAAAACGTTTTCCATGCAAACATCTTTATATATATTTCTAACAAATTTTTGAAAATGTGAATAAACGTCTTTAAATATATTGAAATATTTATTGACTTAAATGTGTTATACAGCAGTTTCCTAATAGATTAGATATGCTTGTACCATCTGCTGCCCTGCACCTTAATTTATTTAGCCAGCACAAATTCACTGCAACAACATATATTCCTGGGCTGTGTGTAAATGTCATATTTAATGTGCGCTCTATCATGAATCCACTTGTACGATATAATTAAAATTGGCATAGCCAGTCTGTTCATTCTACTGATCAGGAAAACAAACCTGAATATATCAAGAAACCTGACAGTCCATTTCAGCTAGCAAAGAACGGCATATTAGCTCTAAATGATTCTGTAAATGTGAAATAGTGACAGCAATGGGAAAACTGAGCAGTAACAGCAAGCCTAGCTTACCAATAGGAAGCAATGTGGCACATTGATTCAGTTTTTAGAAGGAAATGATAGCCATTATGGGCAAATTATTGAGTACGGTGAAAGCTGCTCTGAATGCATTGCTTTTCAAGGGAACAAGGTAGTCTAATGCCCCAGGAGAAAAGAAACTCCACTTACATTAGTAAGAAATCTGCACATTGCACAGGGAACAATAATCTACGATATCTGTGCCAGGCACTTTCAGTATATGCTATATCTCAGACTCAGGGGACCATTATAATTATTCCTGTTATATTTACAGATAACTGCAATGGGCATGCAGTGCCCTAAATGCCTAAGACCCATCTTTACTCCAGGAGAGCACTAAATTGCCTTAGCTGAGGGTTTCTTATGTTGTATACTTTATTTTCTTTATACAAGAGGTAAGTTCAATGGAGCTAAGATGCACTACTGGATATAGCTCATGGATAAGGGTTGTGATTTTTCTGAGAAACAAAAATGGAAAACCTTGTTTTTAAGCTGATATAACCTCGTTAAAATGTAATATAGAAATTACATAATAAAGAGCAAAAATACATTCAACATATTGAGTCATGATTAGCTCACACTGAACACGTAAAAGGTAGACATGAGCGGATCTTTTGAAAATCAAATTCACAGACCAGACATAGAAATCATGGGACCTGTAGCAGAAATTGTAATTGCCCTCCCCAACAAAAAAATAAATAATATTTGGTTGGGTCACTGAAGAGCAGATCTCATAACTTTGCAGCCTTTGCAAAGTCATTTTCCTCCTATTAAAGCCCTTTCATTGCCCCCATAAAGTATGATGTCAACAAAATTACCCCCCAAACACTGTATGACACCCCCACAGTGAATTCCTGCACAGTAGCCTCCATACGCCAGTATGATGACGCCCACCTCATCTCCCCCGGCAAAGTTTGGTGACCCCAATACAGTATGAACCTCAACTGTGACCCCCACACAGTCCTCCATGCAGTACTGCTCTATAATGGGCTAACATACAGTATGATGGCCCCCACACCTAACCACACTGTATAATGGCCCCCACTAGCCCTCAAAACAGAATGGCCCCCACACAGACCTCCACACAGTTTGATGGACCCCACACAAAACGTCACATGGTACAATTGCTTGCATTCTGTATAATGCCCACTACATAACCCAACATTAAATATAAAGGCTCCCACATAGCCCTCCAAATATTATAATGACCCCCACATAGCCCTCCAAATATTACAATAGCTTCCACATAGCCCTCCATATAATATAATGGGTCCATATTTTATACTGCAAACCACAGTACTCCATATAGTGAAAGTGAACTCACATAGTCCTCTATATAGTATAATGCACTCCCCATAGTCCTCCATACAGTATAATACACTCCCCATAGCCCTCCATAAAGTATAATGTGCTCCCCTTAGTTCTCAATATAGTATAATGCGCTCTGCATAATCCTCAATATAGTATAATGTACTCCCCATAGTCCTCCATACAGTATAATGCGCTTCCCATAGTTCTCAATATAGTATAATGCACACCTCATAGTCCTCCATACAGTATAATTCACTCCCCATAGTCCTTCATATAGTATAATGCACTACCCATGGTCCTCCATACAGTAAAATGCACTCCCCATTGTCCTCCATAGATTATAATGCACCCCATAGTCCATAAAGTATAATGCAATCCCCATAGTCCTTCAAACAGTGTAATGCACTCCCCATAGTCCTCCATAGAGTATATTGCACTCCCCATAGTCCTCTATACAGCATTATGGCAACCACAATTTACTCATTGATTTTAAAAAAATACAATATTCACCTCTCTTCCTCGTTCCCCTGCTGCTCTGGTCTCTGCAGCAAACGTTCTGAAGCGCCCACACATCTCAGCACAGCAGGCGTCATGTACTAGTGACATCATCGCGCCCACTGTGCTAAGATGTTAGACACCGAGGAAGAATAATACAAGAGGGAGCGTCAGCTGACACTCCATCCTCCATCTTTGCTTTCAACTGTATCAGCATCCAGGATGCTGATAGAGTTGAACTTGCAATGACGGGCTGAGGGGGGTGGCCTGATGTATGCCACTGCCACAGACTTTGTTGTTTTTTTCCAAAGATTTGACTTGTGCTAAATAAATTTGTATGATTATCAATAATAGAAAGTGTGTAATTACTCAGAAAATAGAATGGGGAGACAATAGAGAGAGAAGACCCAGATGACCATAAGAGCTTACATTCTACAGTAGAAAGTGAGAGAGGATCCTGCTGACCATAAGAGCTTAAACTCTACAGGAGAGAAAAAGGACCCTGCTTAAAATAAGAGATTACACTGTACAGAAGAGAGAGGAGACCCTGCTGACCATAAGAGCTTACACTCTACAGGAGAGTGAGCGGACCTCCCTGATCAGAAGAACTTACACTCTACAGTCTAGAGAAGGACAAAGGACCCTACTGATCATGAGAGCATATACACAGGGGTTTTATTGACTCCAGAGATGGAAAACCACTGTACAAGTTATGATAATTCGTAAGATGTCATAACTGCAGGATATTATGGAAAGGCACCGCACAGCAATGCAAAATGAGCTTGCTCTCTGATGTTTCTGTAATTTGGAAAATTGTGCCATGCAAGGTTTTTTTGTGAACTGTGAAAATGTTTGCATTCGTATGAAACCGTGAATTTCAGGAAATTCAACTTGAAATCAATCCTCTAATCTCTATTAAGGATGAAGTCCCATCAAAGTTTTTATTTCCTTAATATATTGCAGTCATCATATTATATAGAACTATGCACTTACAAGTGCTCATCTTGCCTTTCTACCCAGCTAATTCTTCTCTCTTCCATTAGGTCTATGACATCATGTGATTAAAAACCGACTAGCTGAATCTTTCTAAGCTCTATGTAGAAACAGGAGGTCAGTTTTCCCTGTATGAGTCATAAATCACTGCAAAAGTCCCTGGCAGTGGGGGAATAGTGGAGCAGCTGGATCAGGAGTTGAAGAGGAGGATGATAAATGCAGGGACAAGAGACTTCCTGTTATTTTTACATAGAGCAGAGAAAATAGAAGAATTAGCCGGGTAGAAGGCAAAATGAGCAAGTACACAGTGCTATATAACATGATGATTGCAATTTATTAAGAGGATAATAACTTTGATGTGATTGTTTCTTTAAAAGAGTATCACATCAGTACAACTCCTTTTCTAAATGTACTATATATTTGGAGCAATCCGATGTTGTCAAAGAAAAAAGTGGTGGTGTCGGCTTTTTCCCATGGAGTGAATGTAATATACACTCTTGTAACACGTACTCATTACAACTACAGGACACTTTATGACATCCCATTCTAAATAATTTATCTATGTCCAGATACAAAGTGCTATTGAGTGCATAGAGTGTGTGTGAACAGATGATAAAAAGGACCAGATTCTGATGAAAAAGTAGGAATAGAGAGCTGAAAACAGTTCGATTAGTGAGCTGATGTGATAGGCCTACCTAAAAAGATGTGTCTTTAGGGCACTCTTAAAACTGTGGAGACTAGGAATAAACCTGATGCTCCTAAGTAGCAGATTTCAGTGAAATAGTTCAGCATGTGAAAAGTCTTGCTGATGGTAGTGCATAGTTGGATTCTGGAGTATGTTAGTCTAATTATTAGCAAAATAGAGCGCACAGATTGGGTTGTAGACAGAAGTGAGGGAGATGCTGAAGGATGGTGGAGTACTGTACGGAGATTTGTGGTTGGGTGTTTTAAGTATACACTACAGACCAAAAGTTTGGACACACCTCATTTAAAGATTTTTCTGTATTTTCTTGACTATGAAAATTGTACATTCACACTGAAGGCATCAAAACTATGAATTACAAATACAGAAAAATCTTTAAATGAGAAGGTGTGTCCAAACTTTTGGTCTGTACTGTATATTGTATTCTGTAATGAATGGGCAACCAGTGCAATGACTTGCACTGGGTAGAGACATCATTGTACCTGGCTGTTCCCTTTAAGATATGTTGAAAATAAGAGGTAAGCCACAGTTAAGATGTGAATGAAACAGAGCAACAGTTTTTGCAGTTTCAAATATTAGAAAAGCTCAGATTCTGGAGATGTTTTTAAGGTTAAAGTGACATGAGTGAGTAATTGATTGATTGGAAGAAAAGGTCAAAACATAAGGCATGCGGCATGAAAGCTATAGAGTGATACAAAATGAAAGGGAAATATAAGGATAAAACCGGTTACTAAAAGGTAGAGATTAGAGATGAGCGTTGTTCTACTCGAACTGTTCGCCAATCTCAAATTCGAGCTGTTTTGGGCGGTGTTCGAGCCGTTCGGCGAACACGAACAATTTGATAAAAATTCGGCTGTTCGAGGTTATGTTCGATAACTGTTCGTGCACCAAAATCATAACTGGATTTTTTCTCAGTAATGATGAAAATTAATGTTAATACGCAGTTTGAGTGTACAGCGGGGCGGGGGGAGGGGCAGGGGATGGATCTCTGCAGGAACAATGAAGATCTCCATTTTTTTTTCTCTTTCCCGCATTTGCAGTGGGGAGGTGCAATCTGTCAGCCTATCAGCAGCGCACACACGGAGCGAAGTGCTTTTTTTCACACAAGCAAGGGCATGTGTCATTGGCAGTGTATGTCACATGTCCTTGCCCTATAAGACCAAGCCATTTTCCCCGTCGCCACCATTTTCTCACTGCTGCAGCTGCGTGTTAGACGGCACCGCTGTTGCTGTGTGCACTATACCTTGTTAATTTTCGCACAAATATACAGATAGCTTGGGAGTAGGGAATAGTTGAGATTGCAGTCCTTTTAAGGACTAGGTTACAGCATTTCCTACGACTTTTATCAGGGAGGTCTGTGCTCTTAAATAGATAGGTTGTGGGAGTAAAGACTAATTGTAATTGGAGTCCTTTTCAGGACTAGGTTACATCAGTTCCTATCAGTTTTTGCGAGGCAGGTCTGTGCCAGTGCTGTGCAAGTTTTTTTCACAGCATTTGGCTGAATCTAGCAAAGCTAATCTTTTTGGCCTATTGCAGAGTGTGTTAGTCAGTGGAGTAGCCTATCTGTGTTGCAAGATATACCACCTGGGTATAGAATACCAATTTTTTTACTGCACCTAGTGAAGTAAAATCTTTTGGGCATAGCATCATTCTATTAGTCCATCTATACTGACCTCCATCAGGTTGCAAATTAAAACTAATTTTTATCTGCATCTACAGTACCTCTGAAAAAATATTGGGCTTCTAGCTGTGTGTGGGACTTGTTGTATTAGTCCATCTATACTGACCTCCATCAAGTTGCAAACTGAATATATTTTTTTCTGCATCTACCTCTGAAAAAATATTGGGCTTCTAGCTGTGTGTGGGTCTTGTTCTATTAATCCATCTATACTGACCTCCATCAGGTTGCAAACTGAATATAATTTTTTTCTGCATCTAGCTCTGAAAAAATATTTGGCCTTCTAGCAGTGTGTCGGACTTTCTCTATTAGTCCATCTATACTGACCTCCATCAGGTTGCAAATTAAAACTAATTTTTATCTGCATCTACAGTACCTCTGAAAAAATATTTGGGCTTCTAGCTGTGTGTGGGACTTGTTGTATTAGTCCATCTATACTGACCTTCATCAGGTTGCAAACTGAATATATTTTTTTCTGCATCTACCTCTGAAAAAATATTGGGCTTCTAGCTGTGTGTGGGACTTGTTGTATTAGTCCATCTATACTGACCTCCATCAGGTTGCAAACTGAATATATTTTTTTCTGCATCTACCTCTGAAAAAATATTTGGGCTTCTAGCTGTGTGTGGGACTTGTTGTATTAGTCCATCTATACTGACCTCCATCAGGTTGCAAACTGAATATATTTTTTTCTGCATCTAACCCAGCCAATAGTTTTGGCCTAATACCACAGTTTGGCCACTCAGCTCTGCTCGGTTACCATCCATTGTTTTTTTGTGCAAACAACTCCAGAGTTGTGAATTAGTTAACCACCAAAATGAGTGGAAAAAGTCCTGCTGCTGGTGGAAAGGGGAATAGGCGTGTTGGGAAGGGGAAAAATGGTTGTGTCCGTGGGGTAGGTGTTAAAGCAACAGTAACATCTGCAGAAGAAAGACCATCTTCCAGCCAAACTAAAATGTCTACTTCTTTTAGCGGACAATGTGATAAGATCCCTTTCTTACGGCCACGCCAATCGCTACAAATTCCAGATGAGGCACAAAAACAGCAGGTGCTTCAATGGATATCAAGTGCTCCTTTAAGTGGGCTCTCCTTCACATCAACTTCAACATCACAAATACTCCAGTCCTCAAAGGTGTCACCCAAATTGCACTTGCTTCCTCACAGCTCCCAAATCTCCAGCTGCCCGTCTGAGTATGAAGTAGAACAGATGGTTGAGTCTGCAGAGCTGTTTACTCATACTATAGCCTGGGAATCAGAGGTCGACTCCAGCGCTTCTGTGAATCCAGACGAGGAAATGATCTGCACTGATGCCCAGAATCTTTATGAGTCGGATCCAGGACCAGACGCAGAAGGTTCTGACCATAATGTAGACCCTCATTCCCAAACTGTAACTCCTGTTGGTGGAGACAATGAGAAAGACGATGATAAGACTCAAATACCTGATTGGAGCGACAACTTTAGTTTTTTGTCAGGGCAGGAACAGGTTGGCTCTGAGGACGACGGGTGTGATAACACACAGGGTGATGATGATGAGGTTGGAGATCCCACTTACTGTCAACCCACAGTCAGCCAAGAGATGAGGTCAGCAGAGGAGGTGGAGGAAGATGCTAGTGACGACGAGGTCAGGTTGCGCCTTCCTGGACAGAGACGTAGTACTGGAAGCACGTCAACAACTGCATCCTCAAACACAACTCTGCCTCTCACCACAAGTCGTGGTGGCTCTTCAGGTCGCATGGGTGCTAAGCCTTGCATAGCCTGGGCATTTTTTCAGATCGATAAAGATGACCCAACTCGTGTTATCTGTAACATTTGTCAGCAAAAGCTAAGTAGAGGCCAAAAAATACATAGTTTGAGTACTTCATGAATGAACCGGCACATGGACATGAAGCATAAGTTGCAGTGGGAAGCTCAGTGTGCTACAATGCGGCCTAGCCGGCCGGGCCAACCACCGTCTGCCATATCTTGTGCATCCGCGGCCTCTTCATCCTCTGTGACTGGGGGGACAGCAGTCACACCTGTTTTGGGGCGCAGACCTGCCACCTCTTTACCCGCAACAGCCAGCGTGATTGGCAGGTCATCATTTTCTTTGGAGGTGGTAACACCAGCTGGTGTTGAGCGCTGTCCGACATCGATAGCACCACCTTTGGATCAAGGCAACCTAACATGTCCGCCTGCATCTTCCTCACAGACCGGCAGTTTGCCGGGGACACCCTTATCAACCCCGTCTAAGCACAATAGCCAGCCCTCGGTCCCTCAGATGTGGACAAGTAAAAGACCATTTCCTCCTAGCCATGAGAAAGCTAAGAGGTTGAATTTCACCATCTGCAAGCTCTTGGCTACAGAAAAGCTGCCTTTCCGCCTGGTGGACACAGAGGATTTTCGAGACCTTATGTCCGTCGCAGTGCCCCAGTACCAGATGCCCAGTCGGCACTACTTCTCAAAGAAAGGTGTGCCTGCGCTCCACCAGCATGTCGCACACAACATCACCGCTTCTTTGAGAAACTCTGTGTGTGACAGGGTGCATTTCACCACAGACACTTGGACGAGTAGGCATGGACAGGGGCGTTACATGTCGCTGACTGGGCACTGGGTAACTATGGTGACAGCAGGACAAGGGGCTGCTGTCCAAGTCTTGCCGTCCCCACGAGTTGTGCGTCAATCCTCTTTATGTCAAAGTTCCTCCACTGCTTCTGCCTCCTCAACCTCCTCTCGGTCTTCCACCTGCACCCAAAGCCTGTCTGGTAATGCCACAAGCTTTCTAACTGCGCAGAATGGATTCCAGCACACCTCCTTACTATGCCGGCAGTAGGGCTCAACGTCATCAGGCGGTTTTTACATTGAAATGTCTGGGAAATGTGAGTCACACAGCTGAGGAGTTGTGGTCAGCTCTGGAGAACCAATTTCATGAATGGTTGTCTCCACTGGACCTGAAACCAGGGAAGGCCGTGTGCGACAATGCTGCAAACCTGGGTGCGGCCCTTCGCCGGGGCAATGTCACACACGTGCCTTGTATGGCTCACGTGTTGAACCTGGTTGTCCAGCAATTTTTAGCCCACTATCCCAGACTAGATGGCCTTCTGCAGACTGCACGGTAGCTGTGTGCTCACTTCCGCCGTTCGCATCCCGCAGCTCAGCGACTTACATCTCTACAGAAGTCGTTGGGCCTGCCACTTCACCGGCTAAAATGCGATGTGCCTACCCGGTGGAATTCAACTCTGCACATGTTGCAGCGACTGTGGCAGCACCGACAAGCCCTGGTGCAATACGTTCTGACGTATAGCCTGGGCCAACGAGATTCAGAGGTGGGGCAAATCACGCTGGAGGAGTGGTCTCAGATCAGGGACCTATGCACCCTTCTGCACAGTTTTGAAATGGCGACGAAGATGTTTAGTGCTGACGATGCCATTATCAGCATGACTATTCCGGTGATTTACATGCTGGAGCACATGTTAAACAGAATTCGGAGTCAGGTGGTGGCACAAGAGGAGTGGGAGGAAGTAGAGGAGGAGGAGTTGTATGCGGAAGGGCTAACATCTGCAAGGTCCAGACGGTCGGCAGCACCAAGGCGGCAGGCATGTGAGGGTGGGGGAGATGGTTTTACCAGGGCGCATGGTAGCAGCCAAACTAGTGAGGAAGGTGCAGGAGCCCAGGAAGAAGTGGAGGACGAACTGATGGAAGACTCATCAGATGAGGGAGACCTTGATCACATTTCTGTTGTCCGAGGTTGGGGGAGAGGACAGAGGAAGGAAGCATGATTGTTACCTCGCCACCAACACAACAGGGACTTGGTGCTCCTGGATGCGCAACACACATGAGTGCCTTCTTGCTGCACTACCTGCAACATGACCCTCGAATTGTGAGAATTAGAAATAATCCTGACTACTGGGTTGCCACACTGTTAGATCCCCGGTACAAAAGTAAATTTGCAGAAATAATTCCTGCCATAGAAAGGGATGCACGCATGCAGGAGTATCAGCAGAGACTGTTGCAGAATCTTACATGTGCTTTTCCACAAAATACCAGTGGTGCACGTAGTGAATCTCACAGTTCCAACTTGCCAACCGTGGGACCGTCAAGTGTTCAGCACTCAAACCGTAACAGAACCACAGTATCTGCTTGTAACATCAATTTTGCGGAATCATTTCACCACTTTTTTAGCCCATCCTTTGCAAGGCCACAGGAGACAAGAAGTCTGACACATAGTCAACGCCTAGAGACGATGGTACAGGAGTATCTCCAAGTAAACATTGAAGCCACGACTGTGTCATTGGACCCTTGCTCTTTTTGGGCTTCCAATCTGGATAAATGGCCGGAGCTAGCCACTTACGCCTTGGAGATCTTGTCATGCCCCGCAGCCAGCGTTCTGTCTGAACGTGTGTTCAGCGCTGCTGGTGGTGTGCTGACAGATAAGCGCACGCGGCTCTCCACTGATAATGTAGACAGACTCACGTTCATAAAGATTAACAAATCATGGATCCGAAACGACTTTTCTACCCCTGTGTCATCCTGGGGAGAGTAAAAGCTTGATGATTGTTTAAAATCACCCTACCAACCGTTTTAAGCTTTCAAATTACTAATCATGTTTATCTGTATCTTGACTGGAAAATAATTTGGGCTTTGTAGCAGTGTGCAGCACTGATCCTATTAGGCCATCTATAATAAGCTCCACCAGATTTAAAATTAAAAATAATTTTTAGCTGCATCTAGCCCGGAAAATAATTTTGGGGCTCCGAGATGCGCAAGACACATAAGTGCCTTCTTGCTGCACTACCTGCAGCATGACCCTCATATTGTCAGAATTCGAAGTAATCATGACTACTGGGTTGCCACACTCTTAGATCCCCCAAACTTTTCGAACAACCTTTTCATTTTAATAAAGACCAAAAAAATGGTCATTTTTGAAATTATAAGCATTAGCAGGTTGTTAGAAACTGAAATCAAACAGTTTTTAACTCAAAACTTTATTGTAGGTGATGTTACATTTTCACATAGGACCCCTTGTTCGAAAGGAGCTTCTGAACTCTCTCGTCCATTGAATTTGTCAGGTTTTGGATGGTTTCTGCTTCAATTGTTTTGCATGAGGACAGAATACCCTCCCAGAGCTGTTGCTTAGATGTGAACTGCCTCCCGCCATCATAGACACTCCTTTTAATGATGCTCCAAAGGTTCTGAATGGGGTAGAGGTCAGGGGAGCATGGGGGTCACACCATAAGTTTGTCCCCTTTTATGCCCATATCAGCCAGAGATGCAGATGTTTTATGTGCAGCATGAGATGGTGCATTATCATGCAGAAAAATGATCTTGCTGTGAAATACACGGTTCTTCTTCTTGAACCATGGCAGGAAGTGCTGTTTGAGAAAATCCACATACATTATGGAGTTCATCTTTAGCGCCTTCAGGGATCCTAAAGGGGCCGACAATCTCTCTCCCCATGATTCCAGCCCAAAACATTACTCCACCTCCTCCTTGTTGGCGCTGTAGCCGTGTTTGCATGGGGTGTCCATCAACCAGCCATCCTCCACTCCATCCATCTGGACCATCGAGCGCTGCACGGCACTCATCCGTGAACAAAACAGTTTTGAAATCAGTCTTCATGTAATGTTTGGCCCACTGGAGCCGTTTCTGCTTGTGTGAAGTGGATAGAGGAGGTCGACAGGATGGCGTATGCACAGCTGCAAACCTCTGAAGGACCCTGCATCTTGTTGTTCGGGGGACGTTGGAGGCACAAGCAGCTTCAAAAACTTGTCTGCTGCTATGACAAGGCTTTTTTGCCGCTGCTCTTTCAACCTGACGTAATTGCCTGTAGGAAAGAGTCCTCAATTTGCCCTTATCAGCACGCACACGTGTGTACTGTGAATCAGCTACATACTTCTTGATTGCCAAGACACTTCATCCTGATCATCGCACAATGTTGATTGTAGTCATGCCTTGACCTAAACACTCCACAATTTGTTGCTTCTCAGCAGCCGACACATCCTTTTTCTTTCCCATTTTGGCAGAAAATGTAGGCTGCTGAATAATGTGAGAGAGCCTTCTTAAGTAGTCTTGCCTTTCATTGGACACACCTGCCAAACTAATTAGCACTGGTGTCTGCAATTGCTTACAGTGATATAAAGAGCCCTGACACACATCACCATCAATGAGTTTAACTGACAAACAAACAAATTCTTCCCTTATCACTCCTAAACACTTTTTGCATAATAATTTGGAACACAGTGTACATGTGCTTTTCCACAAAACACCAGTGGTTCACGTAGTGAATCTTACAGTTCTAACTTGCCAACCGTGGTCTGTATGGAGTTGTTCAATAAAGGGCCCAAAATTAAGATAACATAGATGGGAGAGGTCTCTATGAATAGGAATTCCTAAGTATTTGATACCCTGTGAGGGCCAGGCAAAGGGAAAGTTGGACTGGATGGAATCCTATATGGATTTGGGGAGGGAGACATCGAGGGCCTCAGACTTCGCTGCATTGATTTTAAAATTTGACCATGTAACAAAGTGATCTATTTCAGCCATAACAGCATGGATGGATATATGTGATTGAGTGATATATACTAGGACATCATCAGCAAATAGAGAGCACTTGTACTCGGTGCCTCCCACCTCAATCCACCTAATATTGGGGTTATGGCGAATTGATGAGAGCAGGTGCTCCGTCACTAGGATGTATAAGAGAGGGGACAGAGAACATCCCTGCCTTGTCCCATTGGTGATTGTGAAAGGTGATGAAAATGTTCTGACGCGCCCCCTGGGCCTTGGGACACCCGGAGCCGGACCCTTTTTGGTGGATGCTGGTGGTTGTAGTCTCCGTGGCGGCAACCCGGTTCCGTGGCTCAGGGCGGTCAAACCAGTGGCGGAACTATTTATGTGGTTTTGATGTTTAAATGTCCGACTACGCCACCCGTGGATTGCGGTCAGAGTGAACCGCCGCTCCGGGGCAGACCGCTGAGGCTGGTGTTGTGGGTGCAGCAGAGCGTAGCATAACTCCCCACGGGAGGAGTATAGCCTCAGGGCAGTGTATGCGGAGGATGGGGGTGATGGTGCAGGGCAGCAGCAGTAATGACACGGAGTCAGTGATGCAGTCCAGGGCCTTTACTCACAGTTCTTATTATCCAGACCACGTCTGTAGGTAACGGCTGCCCACGTCGTACTGTGCTCACCAGGTGAGGGGCTCAGACAACTCCCAGATAACTTTGGAGTGCTTCACAGGACCCCCTTTGTGTGTCCTTTGTCTGGCCTTTCTTACCAACCCTTCTGTCCGGCTGCCTCGGGCCTCCTCTTGGTAAACTTGGCGCCAGTTTCCCTGACCCTATGTGGTGCCTTCCTAGCGGGTGTAGCGAGGGGCTGCGCCACATAAAATGTCACAGCCTCCTGTTTCTAGCTGAGGGTCGTTTCCTGCCTCCAATAGTTTCGGGGACCGGTCTCCCCCTTTGGCCTGACCCCTCCACGCAGGTGGATTCTGGCATGCGGTGGCGACTCGCCCGTCCGCACCCCTGAGATCCCTTCGTTCCTCGTTCCTGGAGCCTTCTCCGCTCCTCTTCCTTCCTTCTCCCTCTTCCAGGCCTGGGCCTCTGTTACTAGGCCCGCCTCCGGAGCAGAGCTCATGCAGAGCCCCTGCTCCCTGCCACTTCTGCTCAGACTTCTCTGCACTGAACTAAGATGGTGCCCACCTTTTATACTCCCTTCTCAATGCACCCAGGAACTGCTTCCTCCCTGCTCCTGCACTACAGGGTTCCCCTTCCTCAGTGTTCCCTCCCCCCACTCCAGCCAGGGACAGGGACTGTCGTGCCCATCTCAGAGGCATATTGGTCGCCCTGCCCCACGGCAATGTGGTGTAATGCATGCAGGTGTCGGGTCCTGATCCACACTACATCCTTACCTGAGAGTGAGATATCACACCTCTGGGTGAGGTGCAATACCTCTGTAGCAACCGAGCCCTCAGGGTGCTACAGTTCCATTTATCTTCAGCCTAGGTGACGTATTGCGATACAGGGCCGTGATTTTGGCTATAAAAGGGTCCCCTAGACCCCTACCCCAAGCTTTTTAAGAGAATCATATATGGCGTGCCAGGAGACTCTATGGAATGCTTTCTCAGCATCCAACGAGAGTATCTAATTACAAATTTTTAACTGCATCTAGCCCAGGAAATACTTTGTGCCTAGTAGCAGTGTCTGCTAGTCAGCGGATTATCCCGGCTGTTAAGCAAGCTACACCACCTGTAGTTTGGACACTTCATTTTTTCAAAGGAAATGCTTCGGGACCACGGGATACTCAGTGAAGAGCATCAGGAGGCACCCCAAGGCATAGGGGCTGGGACTGGCAGTAGGATGCCTTGCGGTGGACAGCCGAGCTCGATCCTTATAAAAGCTTTTTAACTGCAGCAGCTTTAGTGGACGCTACTGGAGCTGGAATTACGCGGCTGCTGGCATGAGACTTGCCCTCCAATAGATCCTTGTAAATGGATTTAAAGTGTATTCATTCAAATTAGAGAGACAATTTAAATTAAAAAGCTTAGAGCTGCCTCCACCACAGGGGGGCTCGCTCGACCCACCAGCGGACAGGCACCAGTATTGGGAGAGGGGGGCTGGCCATCAGGGTTCACCGCGGCTCTGGCACAAACCCGGCGACACGGAGGTGGCACGGGCAGGAGCGGACTAGCCGTGTCGGCTTCTCACTTTTTGGATTCTAGAAGGGCATGACATGCCTATATCTGTGTCTCCCCCTCCTTTTACTCCTCCACCTCTTTTATTTTCGCATGACTATATGTACTTGTCACTTTTCCATGTGTTAGTTATGTCTTCTGAGCAGTTTGTCAGCTTTTGGACACCTTTGAAGGTGTTTTCTATGTGTTTCTATGTGTTTTTGTTTGCCTGCCATTGGTTTTAACGGTGTTCGAAGGTGTTCGACGAACAGTTCGGCGAACCGAACCGAACTCGAACACTATGGGGGTGGCTCAACACTAGTAGAGATGATCAATTCTATGTAAAAATCAAAGTAATTTTGCCAGTTTAGGCTAATTTTTCCAAGACAATTGACTCACAGTGAATAGATTGAATCGTAAATATCAAGTGTTGCTATGCCCAGGAATGATGTGTACCTCTCTGAAGGCTCCTTGAACTGTATTGAACCTCTTTTTAGCTCTTTAATGTAAATTAAGAGTTAGGTTAAAGGGAATGTCAGCATGTTTTTCTATGTAATCTGAAAACAACAGGAGATAGGGACAGAAAAAGTGACTTAAGTGATGTGTCACTTATCAATGTGTGTGCTGTTGTTTGCTTATAATGAAGGTATTATTATTAGGAGATTATCATCGCCAGGCTGAAGTGCACATGACTGCCAGTCCGACCACCCCCCCTCCTTTGCAAAGCCGCTCACTGTCAATAGACTGTGTACATAGAGAGCCTGTTGTTGGTTGGTGAAGTGCAGTTTTCTGAGCTCTGCTTCATGATACATCTAAAA
This sequence comes from Phyllobates terribilis, assembly GCF_046119375.1. Taxonomy (NCBI): domain Eukaryota; kingdom Metazoa; phylum Chordata; class Amphibia; order Anura; family Dendrobatidae; genus Phyllobates; species Phyllobates terribilis. Next base: position 275,725,319 of record NW_027362765.1, read on the forward strand.
TTCTGATTGTGTCACAACTGATGCACCTAGTAAACTAAGTGACACATCTCTGGAATCAGGCTCACTTGCCCTATCTTATGCTACTCTCAGATGAGGTAGCGAAAACACGGTGACAGATTCCCCTTAAGGTCTATCTGACATTTCTATCTGGCTAGAGAAAAACAGATGGTATACCAGTGGTTACCAATAACCTACTTAACAACACATTGCACCAGCAGACTTTTTTGGCTACTTTAAAGGGAACCTGACAGCAGAATGCAAAGCCATAAACTGATAGGAGTGTTGTATCAGTCTCTTAATGATGTTTCTAATTATATCTGAATTATAAATAAGTGCTTTTGCTGCAAAATTGAAATTTAATCTTTGCACTTTTGTCCATGGACTAGTCCAGGAATGAAATCAATCATCTTTGCCCTTCACTAGCATCACATCCTAAAAAATAAATGCAGGCAGAGTCATCTGGCAGTGTATGGACTGCAAAGCCAGCTTCTGCAACAGCAGTACAGTATAGATGACATGATGGACATGGATAAGATGACAGGCTGATCATTGGCCTTTGGCAATGGTGGCCGAAAAATAGTGGTGTAGAAGACAGACAACAGATGGGCAGACATACAGATGGTATGGACAATCTAATCATTGGCATCAGCTGCAAGTGAATGAAAGTTGGAACTGTTACATTCTGGAGAGCATTACATTTCAGAGAGTGTTTTTTTCCAGGATACATATAGAAAGGGTGACATTATTGATGTCACTCTTGACACTACTGTCAAATTTTGTAGCCTCTTCCAAGGGCTTGAGTAGATGTCCCACCTTTCTTATCAGCTGCCATCTGAAAAGTAACCCATGCTCCAGTTTGGCTGCTGCATGATATAGTCAATCACTGTTTTATGCTGCTCGTACAGATTCTGCAATATATGCAGCATCACATTCTAGTGAGTAGTGCCATTGCCATTGCAAAGTAGATGACGGTCTGGCAGACCTACTCAATTTATGCAAGGCCAGAAGGGCGTGCTTTATGTAAGAATGGTTGAAATGTACAGACACTTTCCTGTCTATACCCACCGGCCACCCCCATCCTCCATCCAAGTGGGTATATTTCTCAAGAAATAAAGCCATATTTACTGATGGTTTGTTCAATGGTTGATATATAGAGGGAAATTTGGAAGAGACCTTGGACTGAACCCTCAATAGTAGGGAGAAAAGGAGAAGATGAAGAGCCAGCAATTGAAACACTGAAGGAGCGGTCAGAAAAATAGGAAGAGAATAACAAGAGAACAGTACTCTTAAAGGTGTTTTCCCATTAACAACGTTCATTTTAATCAACATTTGAATCAATAAATCTTTAAATTATAATAAATTCCACAATTAGATGTGCTTAAAAAAATGGCCCTTCAAGGAGATTATTTTATAAATGTGTCCCTGCTGTGTACTGTGTAACGGCTGTGTCTGACCATGCAGAAACATGATCTGATCATACCACAGCTCCTGGGCAGATGAGGAAGCAAAAGAGTATACAGACAGGACAGCAGGAGATCACCGCTGATTCTTTCTCTGAGGTAAAACATTGTTTAAAAACAGGCATGGGAATGTTTTAACTCACAAAAAGAATCAGCTGTGATGCCCTGCTGTACTGTCTGTATACGCTTATGTGTTCTCCCCTGCCCAGGAGATGTGGTATGATCACACTGTGTAACTGCATGGTCAGACACAGTCACTAGACAGTACACAGCAGGGGCACATTTATAAGATTATCTCCGCACAGGAACATTTTTTTAACACATCCAATTGTGGAAATTATTATTATTCCAAGATCGATTAATTATTTTGTTTGTGGGAAAACCCCTTTATGGCAGATAAATCATTGGTGATCCTTGATGTCAAATGAAGTAAAGGGATCCAGAAGAATCAAAAGAGAGTAGATGCTAATAGATTTAGCTGTTAGTATATGATGTGAGACATTAATCAGGGCAGTTTCAGTGGCATGTAAAGAGTGGAAACAATATTGAAAAGTATCTAGAAGAAAGGTATCTTAGAAATAGAGGATTGGGCCAGAGGAGATCAAGTGTTCCGGGAGTTTATAGATGGAGAGATTAGAGACAGGTTGGTGATTACAAGAGCAGTTCTGCTCAAAGGCTGTTTTGTTTTTTTATTTTGTTTATTTCAATAGGAAATGCAGCTTTTTATTCAAACTAATCCCAATAAACTGCACCATCATATAGTATTAAATAATGAGCAGATGCACAAATAGGCTATATGGTCAATATACAAACACATACATACAAGATACATCAGCACACTGCGAGTAATGAATACATGAACTCCAATGTTGCTGTAAACATTAAAATGTAAGGTACTTAGTTTTCAGCAATATTGGAGTTCATGTATTCATTGATCACAGTGTGCTGACGCATAATGTATGTATATGTTTGTATTTTGGCCACACAGAATATTGTGCACTTGTACATTCATTTAATACAAAAAGTGTGAAGGCTCTGTTTTTGTTTTGTTTTTTTGTAGTATGCATTGGAGTGTATGGCCCCCTCCAGGGCTCAGCACCCTTATCTACACATCCTAACCAGACAAGGTTTTAATTGCCAGCTCTGTGCCTGGATTTCTTAAACTCTTCATTCACATGAGGCTGGTTTGGTACATAGAGAGGTAGGACATATAGTGGTTAGGGTCCATCCATATTTAGGTACACCTTGACGTGGTTTGATGGCTTTTGCATTCTTTGATCAAGAAACGCTATTTAAGTACCTTGCGTTTTTAACGTTTACAGCAATGGTGGAGTTCATGTGTGATATGCAGAATTAGTGCTGTTGCTTCAAAAGCATCCAGCAACTATTAGAAGTAACACAAGCACAGGAGACAGGAAGTGTTGTGCTCCAGAAGCATCCAGCAACTAGCAGGGTTAACAAAGTCACAGGAGACAGGGAGTGTTTAGCAGAGCCCCAGGGGGATTGTGGGGAAGTTGTTTACTGTCTGGCTGGAGCCGAACAGAAAGGCGGTGTGTAATCTGTGTATCACAGAAGGCAAGGTAACAGAATTCAGATCAGGAGGGAAGCTAAACACAGGTCACATAGAATCCCTGAGCTAATAGTGTGAAGTATTATCGGGCAGAAAGATAAGGACTGGAAGGAATCATGTCATATGAATCTTCTCCCTCATCACACACCCCCCCCCTCCATCTCCATGCAGGATAAAGAATGCTGTGTACTATTAAGTCCTTGCAAAGGAAAAGCCTGTGGTTGTGTATGCATAGAAGTGTGCTGCTAGGAGATCTAATCTGTGCTGAATTATGCTACTGAAGAGACTGACGTTACTGTACCTGCTTTATTAGACTGTACTGTAATGAAGATCATTGCTGTAATATACCTGAATTGCACTGGTCGTGCTTCAGAATAAATTCCACTGTTAAACTGTTGAAAAAGACTTTTGTCACATGTGTCTGGTCAGCAACTGAATCTATTGTGTGCCTGAGAGAAGCTGCAGCCTATGGTCGCCCTGAGTTCCCCCAGTAATCCAACGAATTCATGAAACCCGTCTCACCCTATCGGCTTGCGTGTAACATTGGTGGCCCGTACGGGGAGTCCTAAGCTGGACTTAGCATGTAGAGGGAGAAGAGAAAAAGTGTCTGGAAAAACACAGCAGCACAGCACCTCAACTTAACTCTGCTACATCAGTTAAAGCGGACCAACCCTAAAGAAAACTCACTAGCAGCAATGGATGTGGAAATACAAATGGACAGAATTAGTGAGCTGCTTCTTCAGTTAACCTGTGAAGAATTGAGAACACTAGCAGAACATATAAGATTGAAGTTGGAGGATGGAGGGGCGGCACCAATTACCAAAAGCGGGAATCTCCATTCGCAGATTGAACTACAAGAATTGAAAGAACAATTCAAAGCCCTAACAAGAGCCCTGCAGGAATCGACGAAAACCTCTGAACGAGTGACAGACTCAGAACCTTTTAACCTGCTTGGGTTGGATAAATCAGGAAGACAGTCTTCTCTAACACCACAAATCACCATAAGGAAAGAATTCAAGATCCCTGGACAGATTGGAGAGTGTGAACAGAAAGAGAAACTATCTTGTATGAACTTGTTGCAACAGATTGGTGCAGGCTTACAGAAAGGCTACCAGCCAGATGAGATCGTCGAGGGGGTGGTGAAAGCAATCAGCCCAGGATTGAACCTCCGTAGTATGCTAGAAATGACGAGACAATTGACCTTGCACCAGCTGAAGATGATTTTAAAAGGGCACTATAAAGAGAGTACTTCAGAATTGCTCCACCGACTCATTAACCTCTCACAGAAAAATAATGAATCACCCCAAAGTTTCTTGTTCAGAGCAATTGAAATGAAGAATAGACTGTTTGCATCCAGAGATGTAGAAGTGGAGGAGAAGTTTGATGCAGGACTAGCCCAGAAGAAGTTCTTTAGTTCATTGGGAACGGGGTTAATCAGCAAAGACATCAAGTTGCAGCTGAAACGGTACCTCGAAGATCCTGGCATTCTGGATGAAGTCCTAATTGAAAAAATTAATGAGGCAGCTAGTTTGGAGTCAGAGAGCAAACAAAAGTTAAAGAAAGGCTCTACTCCTAAAATCACCAAAATAAGTCAGCTGAAGTTGGAGACCCCCGGTAGCCAGTCTGAAGATCATCATGGAGGCCCTCCACTGCCACCTCTGAGAGGGAACCTTAAATCACCAACAAGAGGACTGCCAGCGCTGACTGGCAGGATGTAATATGAGAACTGCGAGTCGAGTTGATTGAGGTGAAAAAGTTGATTCATTCCAGGCCAGGACCTGTATTCCTCAGACCCAGGAGTGGTTTCCAAACCAGAAGATACCCGGCTTGTGAAGCGTGCCGTTCATCAAATTAGAGTACGGTGTGTGTCCTCTAAGATGTGGTGAGGAAGGACATTATGCCAAGGAATGCCAATGGTCAAGGTCATTTGGGTTAAAAGACAGGAGGTTGCCAGTGTGGGGCGACTGGTAACAGTGACACAGAGGCCCCAGAAGCAAATCCAAATCTCACCAAACCCCAGAAAGACGCATGAGGTAAAATGGCTGCGTCAGTACTATCCCAAAGTGTATTCCCGTCTACAACAGCTGCAAGAGAGACAGGTGCATCAGTTACTTAATGCCCTCTGCGGAAGTCAAACGATGTACTCCTGGGAGGAGGATTTCTCTGTCAGTAAAGATAGCCTCACCAGCCTAATCAGTGAAAGGTGCTTTATACAGTGGCAGCTAGATAAACTCCTGGTAAAAGCACTGTGGGACACAGGAATCTAAGCGAGCCTTTTAAATTAAGAATGGAAAAGGCACTATTTGCCAAATACCTGCCTTTGGTCACTAAAAGAACTCTTAGGATCAGTGGAACTCCACGGCAAGGCTGTCAACCAGACCGAAATCCCTTTCATAGGCTGGGTGGAAGTGACTTTCCAACTGAGGGCCATGAAGAACAGCAACACCATTGACCTCTTGGAACCTTTTCTCGTGACCAGAGATCAGAACGTGGCAGAGGATCCTATCCTGGGTTATAATGTAATCAGTGAGGTCATCTCGAAACACAAGTCAGGGACGCTGGTGGTGGATTCAATTGTCACATCGCTTGCCATACCCAACGCCGCGGCGGAAAATGTGATTCATAGAGTAAAGACAGGACAGAATACAATGGACCTAAAAGAAGTCAAGGTCGGCAGGCGCCCAACCATCATCCCTGCAAACCAAATGATGGGAGTGTGGTGTGGAGTTGGGTAGAACCGGGAAGAAAAGTCCAGAAAAGACTGTTCGTGTCAAAAGACTCTTCAGAACTTCCGGGAAGGTCTAGCTCAAGGTGAGACTGTGCTCACGATTCCTACTGGTGGGTTTGCTCAAGTGACAGTACCAGTGATGAATACTATGAAACACGAAATTAGACTGGATCCAAAGACTGTGTTAGGTCACATCGAAACCAGTAAAATGGTATATCCAGCCAGTGTGAGACCAGCCCAGGGGTCTACCGTGAATTCCGTCTCCCCACCAAGGAACAGGAGTTGCCCAGGGAAGGAAATTGCATGACCCACCTCAGGGTCCTGGGATCCCCCAGTACCCCTGGAACACTTGTGTGCTGAAGATTGAGCGGTAGCAAAATAGATGCTGAGAGAAGAGTGTCATGCATTCTCCAAAGAGGACTCTGATATAGCCTGTATCCTGTCGTTGCAGTTGAAAATCAATTTGAAAGACACAACCCCAGTAACCAGAAGTTACTTGTCTGTGCCAAAACCATTACACTGTGAAGTGAAAGAGTATTTACAAGACCTAATCTACAGAGGTTGGGTCAAAAAGCCGAAGTCATCTTATTCCTCTCCTATTGTCTGTGTTAGAAAGGTATGTTGAGAATCTGCTGTGATTACCAGGAACTAAACCGAAAGTCAGTACCTGATCAGCATCCGATACCAAAGATTCAAGATATGCTGGATAGCCTATCAGGAAGTACCTGGTTCTCTGTCCTCGGTCAGGGTAATGCATACCATTAAAGGTTTGTTGAAGAGTCCAGTGGACCTTAGGCAGCATTCATCATGCCGTGGGGGTTATACGAGTGGATCCGCTTATCGTTTAGGCTCAGTTCAGCTCCAGCAGAATTCCAGACGAGCATGGAGACATGTTTAGAAGGACTGAGGGACAATATCTGCCAGCTGTACTTGGATGACAATATGGTACACAGCAAAACCTTCCGGGAGCATATTGAACACGTGAGGACCGTATTATAGCGGTATCAACAACACAGAGTTAAGTTGACCCCAAGGAAGTGTGAACTGTTCAAAAGGCAAGTCCGATTTCTAGGGAAAATTGTGTTCGTAGAAGGATATACCATGGACGCAGAAGAAATTGCTCCGGTACTGGCCTTAAGACAAGCGGCCCTCTACTGTCGGGGAGTTGAGGCTGATGTTAGGATTCATCTCCTACTACCGTACTTACGTTCGGAACTTCTCCACTATTGCCGCCCCACTATACCTCCTTTTGGGGGGGGACAACAGAGACAAAAACACCCACGGAGAAAATAAGAACGCGGGTAGAGCCGGGCTTAAAAGAAACAATGCCGTTTCGTCCCAACAGCCCATTTCCTGGACAGCAGACCATCAGGAGGTATTGGTAGACTACCTGGTAAAACCACTCATCTTGGGATATCCTGATTTCAACTTACCGTTTGTTCTTCATTGTGACGCTTCTCAAGTTGGACTGGGAGCTACCCTATTTCAGCATCAAAATGGAAAATTGAGAGACTTCAGTTACGGTTCTAGAACGTTGACAGATGAGAAGAATTACCATCTATATTCCGGAAAATTGGACTTCCTGGCATTGAAGTGGGCTATCTGTGAAAGATTTAGAGTTTATCTCTACTACAGCAAAGAGTTTGAGGTATACATCCCTTTGACCTATGTCCTCATTACAGCCAAACTGAATGCAATGGGTCAGAGATGGGTCACTGAACTAGCTGACTTCAATTTCAGCATCAAATACAGGCCAGGAAAATGCAATGCGGATGCTGACGGATTGTCGAGAATGCCACTAGAGCCTGAGGAGTTCATGTAAGAATGCTTGGAGGAAGTCAGTCTGGAAGCAATTGAGAGCACTACCCAAGCAGTACAAGCTTATCAAGAGGAAGACACACCTGGTGGTGTCCGTTGATGGTGGTAACCACCATAAAGCGAAAAAACAAGACCACCCCCTGTCTATTCAACAACTACCAAAAGGAAAAATCCGTAGAGCATAACGGAGAAGATCAGATAATTGGTAGAATACTACTTTATGTGGACCAAAATCGGTTTCCAAGTAACTGGCAGAGAGATACTGAGTCACCAGCAGTATCTGTTTTAGTTAAAGAATGGATGAAGCTCTACCTCAGTGAAGACGGTATCCTGTATCGTAAAGTAGGACAAAACCAGTAGTTGGTACTACCCAGAGTATTCTGTAGGTTGGTCTTCAAAGAACTCAATGAAAACATGGGACACCTGGGTGTGGAAAGGACAACCAACTTGATCCGTGAACGTTTCTTCTGGCCGTACATGCAGAGAGATATTGAGAGGTACGTGGCAAGGGAGTGAGGGTGTCTGAAAGATAAACGTCCCAACACATCAACCCGGGAACTTATGTGCAACGTCCAAACTACGTATCCGTTTGAGATGGTCTCAATAGACTTTCTAGATCTCGAGACGTGCAATGGAGTTTACGAATACATCTTGGTGGTGATGGACCATTTTACTCGATTTGCTCAAGCATGTGCCACCACCAATAAAGCGGGTCGAACAGCAGCAGAGAAGATCTCCAATGATTTTGCTTTGAGGTATGGGTTCCCTATGAGGTTACACCATGACCAAGGAAGAGAATTTGAGAACCAGCTCTTAACCAAGCTAGGAAAGTACTGTAAAATTCAGAGATCCCACACAATGTCCTATCACCCAGCGGGTAATGGACAAGTGGAACGTTTTAACCGGACATTCTTGTCCATGTTGCGCACTTTAACAGCTAATGAGAAGAAAGACTGGAAGAGTTCTCTGTCAAAAGTGGTACATACCTATAACTGTACAAAGAGAAATGCAACAGGTTACTCACCCTCTTTATTATTGTATGAATGATCGCCAAGACTGCCAATCGACATCATGTTCGATACTCCGGTGTCAGAGACTTACAGAACTTATCCGGAGTACGTTCGGAAATGGAAGGAACGGATGGCAGAGGCATACAACATAGCGTCCAAAGTGATTACCCAAGGACAGAGCAACAGTAAGGAGTACTATGATAGAAATTGTTATGGAGCAGAATTGGCATCGGGAAGCCGGGTGCTAGTCAAGAACGTACGTAAGAAAGGTGGTCCATGAAAACTTCATTTGCACTGGGAAGACAAGGTGTATATGGTCGTAAGGAGGAAAGCCGATGACAGTCCAGTGTATGAAATCCGATTGGAAACGGGAGACAAGAAAACCAGAATAGTCAATCACAGGGTAGTATTAAATTCCGATGATCTCACACAACAACAAGACTGCCCAGAAATATGCCGATATCATCCGAGATCAACTAAGGGACCACCACAGACTGAAGCTCTGGAGGTGGATAGTGACCTTGAAAGTTCCGATGAAGAAGAGGACACCGTTGTATTTCTCAGACCACCAAGGAGAGGGATGTACCATCCTCAGGAGAGTGAACTAAGACCTGAGGCTCCAGAGTTTGTACCAAGGAGTACAGATGAAGTCCAATTCAGATCTGATGATTGAACACCAGTCCATGAAGAGACCGATCGACGCTCAGGAGGGGTGGAATTACCAGACCGTGCGGAAACTTGCGATTCTGGAGAAATACAGGAACTTACAGAGGCAGTTCCAGGAGCATCTGAGGAAGCACGGGAAATGAATGCGGTGGAAAAACTCAAGTGACCGAAGAACCCGTGGTATCTGAGGAACAACCCACCAAGAGGATGTCGACTTGAGAAGGGAGGAGGCCCGTGATGTTGACGTATGAGACACTTGGTGAACCGAGTCAAGTGCCAAGGACTGTCGACTGGAAACAGGTGTATCTGCCTACGGACCAGGTAAGCCCACTGGAGTGGTATTCACCACTGAGAGGCAGTATGGAAGATGTTGCCTGGTGGAAAGTCTTGTTTCATGCTTTGATTTTCCTTAAAAGACTTTGTAGAAACAAAGAACTGTTAAAGTCTAGTGAGAGAGAGCTGGTTGAAGGCGTACAAAAAGCTCCAGCTGAAGAGATGCTGATTGTTTTAATTGTGATAATTGTTTACTTTTTACAGGCATCCTACAAGAAAAAGGTCATAAGAATAGGTTGTTAGCAATGTTTACTAACGTTAAACCAATTTGACAATGCCAATTTGTATATAAAGTCATTCAGCTTTCACCACTGTCTCAGAATTGGTTAGATTGACCAATTAAGAAGAATGTCGAGGACGACAATCAAAAAGGAGGGAAGAGTGTGACATGCAGAAGTAGTACTGTTGCTTCAAAAGCATCCAGCAACTATTAGAAGTAACACAAGCACAGGAGACAGGAAGTGTTGTGCTCCAAAAGCATCTGTTAGAACTCTCCTGTTAGGTTTTTTCTATTTTGCTGGTCACATGACCTTTTTGCCTATTTTATCCTGCTCCGCCCTTCTGGCCATGCTGGACTTCATTGTAATTTCTACTCTTAAGCTAGCCAGGTGCTTTGTAACCTTTCTCAGTCAGTTTAGCTAGGTCTTTTGACCTTTATGTTCTATGTTGTGTGTTTGTCTTTTTACTGCTACAATTTCTGCTAGGAGGTGTCCATCTTTCTCCCAGTCCCTAGTTCTTGTAGGGATCCCTCCCTCACATCTATAGGTCTTCGTTCAGACTAGCTGAGGACTTTAGCGGGTCTGATCGCAGGATCAGGTTCCCCGTTACATCGTAGGGATCTAGCTTAGTTCTATTATAGGGACAGATCTCCTGTCTTTCCTTAGTGCTTGTAGCCTATCATAATAGTAAGTCCAGCCCAAAAATATCTCTAAGGAAAGACCTCCAGTTTTCATCATGGTGTCGGTTCAGGATTTGGCTCAACGCCTGCAGGGACTCTCTCTGGAGGTGGCCGAGCTCCAACAACATGTGAGTAGCTGTTCTGGAGCGCATTTTGTGGAGCCAAAGGTACGATTGCTTGATTTATTTTTTGGTGAGCAACAAGATTTTTTTTCTTTTAAAAATGCTTGTTTATTGTATTTTCGTTTGAGACCCAGATCCTCTGGTGATGAATCACAGCGCATAGGGTTCAAAATGTCACTTTTGCGCAAAGAACCTCAGGGATGGGCCTTTTCTCTCCAACCTAGTGATCCCTGCTTTAGATCAGTGGATAATTTTTTTCTGCTTTGGGGTTGTTGTATGATGATCCTGATCATGTCTCATCAGCTGAGACGGAATTGAGACTTTTGAGACAGGGATCAGGTAATGTGGAAAATTATTGTACTCTCTTCCGTCGGTGGTCTGCTCAGGTGGGGTGGAACGATTCAGCTCTGAAGAGTTTGTTTCTTGCTGGGCTAGGTAAAAGGGTTAAGGTTCTGCTTATTGCTTATCCTACACCTGGAAACTTGCAGGAGGCAATGCAATTAGCTATACGAGTGGACAGGAGACTGCGTGCAAGGGTTAATGAGAGTAAATCCTTTGCCATGTCAGCTCCTAGTCTTCAGAGGGTCTGTACTGACATTGGAGAGCCGATGGAGATTGGGGCGATGTCACCCCGCTCTCAGGAAAAAGACCGCAGGTTTTCTGAAGGTTTGTGCTTTTATTGCTGAAAATCTGACCATTTCATTAAGAACTGTGTGCTTCGTATGAACAAAGAAAAAAAAAAAAGGTCAGTTACGCCCATATAGCCTGTTTAAACACTAAGGGGGTATTTCTTTCTGCTACTACTGCAGCTCAGGAAGAATTAATTGAATTTCGGGTATTTGTGGATTGTGGTTCTACTCTGAATGTGATTGATGGGGGATTCTTGGAAAAACTTAAATTAAAACCCAAACCTTTGTCATCCCCTATTGCCGTGGTTTCTGTCGATGGCTCTCCCTTGAAATGTGTTACGCACAAGGTTTATGAATTTCCCCTCACTATTAATGGTATTCACCAAGAAAATTTGGATTTGGTAGTATTAAATAATTTGCCTTCTCCAGTAATTTTGGGGTTACCCTGGTTAAAATTGCACAATCCTGTACAGGATTGGTCTACTAATGAAATTAAGTCCTGGAGCCCTAAGTGTTATGACAAGTGTTGTAACGGGCGCATTGCTGCTGTGGATAGAGGGGAATTACCTGTACCCATTCAGGATTTTTGGAAAGTTTTTTCTGAGGAGGAGTCGCAAATTTTGCCTCCCCATAGAGACTATGATTGTACCATTGAATTTGTCCCTGGAGCGACTCTTCCTAAAAGTCGTTTATTTAATCTTACTATTCCTGAGAGAAAGGCTTTGGAGGAATACATACAGACGAGCTTGGCCGCCGGTCATATCAGACCCTCTAAGTCACCTGTGGCTGTTGGATTTTTTTTTGTTAAAAAAAAGGACGGCGGTTTACGTCCTTGTCTGGACTTTCGCGAGATTAATAAAATTACTGTAAGTAATCCCTACCCACTGCCATTGATTACTGATTTGTTTAACCAGTTAGTGGGGGCCAAGTGGTTCTCTAAAATTGATCTCCGGGGGGCATACAATTTGTTGCGCATGAAGGAGGGTGATGAATGGAAGACTGCTTTTAACACTCCTGTGGGTCATTTTGAGAATCTGGTTATGCCTTTTGGTCTTACCAATGCACCAGCATTTTTTCAGAATCTTATTAATGACATCCTTAGACCTTTGATCGGCAAAAATGTGGTTGTGTATTTGGATGACATTTTGATTTATTCGCCTGATCTGGAGTCTCATTGGCGGAGCGTACGTGAGGTATTACAGTTATGAATTGACAATTCGCTTTTTGCTAAGCTAGAGAAATGTGAGTTCGCTGTACAGAGAATTAGTTTTTTGGGCTACATTATCTCCAGTGAGGGCTTTGAGATGGACCCGGTGAAAGTTCAAGCTGTGCAGGAATGGCCTAGGCCTATTGGTTTGAAATCGATACAGAGGTTTTTGGGTTTCGCCAATTATTACAGAAAATTCATTAAAAAATTTTCTATTATTGTTAAACCACTGACTGATCTCACCAGGAAAGGTGCCAATATGGTTCAGTGGACTACTGAGGCCATTGAAGCGTTTGTGTTTCTAAAGGAGAGGTTCAGATCTGCCCCCATCCTTATGCAGCCTGATGTGACTAAGCCGATTTTGGTTGAGGTTGATCCTTCTTCTGTGGGGGTCGGTGCGGTGTTGTCTCAGGAAAACAAGGATGGAGTACATCCCTGTGCCTTTTTTTAAAAAAAATTTTCTGAGACTGAACTTAATTACGATATTGGTAATCGGGAATTGCTGGCTATTAAACTCGCATTTGAACACTGGCGTCATCTCTTGGAAGGTGCTGAATTTCCCATTCAGGTTTTCACTGATCATAAAAATCTGATCTATCTTGATGCTGCCAAGCACTTGAATGCCCGTCAGGCTAGGTGGGCACTTTTTTTTTCGCGGTTTAATTTTTCTGTTACTTACATCCCGGGTACCAAGAATGTTAAAGCTGATGCGTTGTCTCGCAGCTTTTCTCCCATGGTCGGTGCTGAGGAGGAGGAGAGCATTTTACAAGAAGGTGTAGTGATTGCTGCATTGGACTCCGTTTTGGAAGATGAGATTCTTAAAGCACAGGAGAATGCCCCATCTAACACTCCCCATGGAAGGTTGCTTGTGTCCAGGACCTTTAGGAGAGATTTGTTTGTTGAGTGTCATGAGTCTCGGTTGGCAGGTCATCCAGCAATTTCTGAGACCAAGAGACTTGTGGGTCGCAGTTTTTGGTGACCTGGATGGCAGAAGGAAGTCAGTAAGTGGGTGCGTCAATGTACTGTGTGTGCTAGATCTAAGTCTTCTCATACTCCTGCTGCGGGGTTGCTTTGCCCTCTGGAGGTTCCTAGTGCACCTTGGACACATCTGGCTATGGACTTTATTACTGATCTTCCCTCCTCTGAGGGTTTCACGGTCATCGGGGAGGTCGTGGACCGTTTTAGCAAGATGTCACTTGGTTCCCTTCATCAAACTGCCCTGCGCTAAGACACTCGCTAAGGCCTTTGTCAAGGAAATTGTCAGACTCCATGGTGTTCCTACTGACATTGTTTCTGATAGGGGACCTCAGTTCGTGGCTCATTTTTGGCATGCCTTTTGTGACAGGTTGGGATTTCATTTGTCGTTTTCATCTGGATATCATCCTGAGTCTAATGGCCAGACAGAAAGGAAGAATCTGGATGTTGAGCAGTTCTTGCGTTGTTTTGTGGCAGACAATCAAGAGGGGTGGTCTGAGTTTCTGCCGCTTGCTGAATTTGCTCTTAACAACCATACATCCTCTTCTGCTGGGTGTTCGCCTTTTTTTTGTTGTTCTGGGAGACATCCGTCTTTTGGGTCATTCTCCAAATTGTTATCGGCTGTGCCTGAGGAGGAGAGTTTTTCCGGTGATTTGAAGAGAGTTTGGACGGATGTGCGTGGTAATCTTCAGGAGGCTAACAAAAAATCTAAGAGGTACTTTGACAGGAAACATCAAGAGGTTTTGTTTACGGTTGGTGACATGGTTTGGTTGTCCTCTAAGACTCTGCGGTTGAGGATTCCTTCTAAAAAATTGGGTCCCAAGTTTGTAGGGCCCTTTAAGGTGCTTCAGGTAGTTAACCAATCTGCTGTTAGGTTGGAGGTTCCTACATCCTGGAAGATTAATCCGGTGTTTCATGTTTCTCTATTGAAAAAAGCTGATGTATCAGATAGAGATGCCACTGCCACTGTTCCTCCGGTGGTGGAGGACGGGGAATATGAAATTTCCCGCATCCTTAATTCTAGACGGTATAGGGGGAGTTTGCAGTATCTCGTCGCTTGGAAGGGTTTCGGTCCCGAGGATAACTCATGGGTGAGGGCGGATTATGTTTCTGCTTCCAGACTTGTCAGAGCGTTTCTCAAGAGGTTTCCTGATAAGCCTGGGCCTAGGGGATCCGGAGGATCCTCTTAGAAGAGGGGGTACTGTTAGAACTCTCCTGTTAGGTTTTTTCTATTTTGCTGGTCACATGACCTTTTTGCCTATTTTATCCTGCTCCGCCCTTCTGGCCATGCTGGACTTCATTGCAATTTCTACTCTTAAGCTAGCCAGGTGCTTTGTAACCTTTCTCAGTCAATTTAGCTAGGTCTTTTGACCTTTATGTTCTATGTTGTGTGTTTGTCTTTTTACTGCTACAATTTCTGCTAGGAGGTGTCCATCTTTCTCCCAGTCCCTAGTTCTTGTAGGGATCCCTCCCTCACATCTATAGGTCTTCGTTCAGACTAGCTGAGGACTTTAGCGGGTCTGATCGCAGGATAAGGTTCCCCGTTACATCGTAGGGATCTAGCTTAGTTCTATTGTAGGGACAGATCTCCTGTCTTTCCTTAGTGCTTGTAGCCTATCATAACAGCATCCAGCAACTAGAGGGGTTAACATAGTCACAGGAGACAGGGAGTGTTTAGCAGAGCCCCAGGGGGATTGTGGGGAAGTTGTTTACTGTCTGACTGGAGCTGAACAGAAAGGTGGTGTGTGATCTGTATATCACAGAAGGCAATGCAACAAAATTCAGGTCAGGAGGGAAGCTAAAAACAGGTCAGATAGACTCCATAAGCTAACAGTGTGAAGTATTATCGGGCAGAAAGATAAGGATTGGAAGAAATCGTGTCATAGGAATCTTCTCCCTCATCAAACCCTGCCCCCTCCAATCTCCTTGCAGGATAAAGAATGCTGTGTTCTATGGAGTCCTTGTGAAGGAAAAGCCTGTGGTTGTGTATGCATAGAAGTGTGCTGCTAAGAGATCTAATCTGTGCTGAATTATGCTACTGAAGAGACTGACATTACTGTTTGCCTTTGTGTGACTCTGTTTGACATTGCCTGCTTTATTAGACTGTACAAAAATGAAGATTGTTTCTGTAATATCCCTGAATTGCACTGGCTGTGCTTCAGATTAAATTCCACTGTTATACTGTTGAAAAAGAATCTTGGCAGATGTGTCTGGTCAGCAACTGAATCTATTGTGTGCCTGAGAGAAGCTGCAGCCTATGGTCGCTCAGAGTAATTGTTCCTCCAGGATTCCAACGAATTCATGAAACCCGTCTTGCCCTATCTGAACCTTGCTACATGCATGTAACACATGGATTAATTAAGCACAGTGTGCTGATGCATTATGTATGTATGTGCACCCTCTTATTGCGATAACTGCACAATTATTCTAATAATTTATTAGAAATGTTTTTTTTTTTTCATTTGTGAAGGTTTAGTTTCCACTTCTGTTTTGCCAGGAAGAAACATGCAGACTACAAATGTTTTTTGTAATAAACTCTTAGCATCATTTATATATCAACATTGAAAATTACTTTTAATTGGGTGCTTTGTGCATAGTAATTGACCTTAATTAATAAGCTCTTTTTTTTTTTTTTTTACGAATAACACAAAACAGATAATTGCTGGGCTAATTTGTTTTTCAGGGACTTCGTGAGCAAGGGGCAATGAGTTATAAGTGCAGTGATTTTAAATGCATATCAGCAGAGACCCTGGAGGAGATAGATAATAGTAAGAATAAAAACTATTTAGCATATATTAAAGTTTATGATAATTCGGCGAAGCTCTATACTAAGTTTTCCTAGTATTTATGATTACTTACATACCATTTCTGGTATGTGTGAGACATTGGTCTTTACGTGGCAATTGATGATTCGTGCTAGCTGCATGTCTGTCCTCGACATAAATATGAGGGAGAATGTGATATATGCAGTGGTACGCACAGTGTCAGAAGGGTTATGCTTTGCATTAATTAGGACAACAAATATAATTTTTACCTTGAATGCTAGTTTAGCTGGTAAAAACAGCCAACCTTTTGAGGTTTTCTTGTGAAAGCATATCAACAGTATTCCAAGAATGGCATGGCCAAGAAAAAAAAAGCAAAAATAAAGATCCAACAGGATATTGTGATTACAAAAAACTTGTCGACAAATAGGGCAAAGCAAGAATATTCGAAATCATTCTGACCAACAGGCGATGCTCTGTCAAGCAAGTGTGTCCAAATGCACAACTTGTCCTTCCTCACCATAAATGAACTATAACACTATATGACCATTTTGAGTGCTTTTACTATACAAGGGAAACAGAATGGCAAGACTTCATTGGGAGAAAAGTCCACAAATTTGGACAGTAGAAAAACATTACTTGTTACAAGAACCATACAACACTGAGGAAATGGTCAGAATTTAATACAAACAGTATGAAGCAATGAACCCTTTCTTATCAGATATTAACAAGTGTTGGAGATATGTCAAAAGCAAAGTCAAGATGCTATAGGATTTTTACAGGATGAAAAGGCTGAAGTGTTCAAAAATGATATTCAGGAGGCCAAACTTTTAAATTCTTATTTTGCATCTGTGTTCTCTAAAAAAGCAATTGTAAAATCAACCAGTCTTCACTGTGCTATTGATGAAATGATGGTCTCCAGTTGTCTAAAGCTAGTTGATTGATTGCTAACGAGTTAAATCTGTGTAGATCTAAGCAGATAAGTCCCTATATATTGAGACATAGTCAAGGGGCAGCTGTAGCATCAGCGTCCCTGCGCTCTGCTAGGCAGGGACGCCGTCCCTCTCACCTGCTGTGGCCGGCGCGCGTTCCTCCTCCAGCAGAGTGCTTAGGGCGCGCGCGCGCACTTCCCCCCCTCTTAAAGGGACAGCGCGCGTCTTCCTAAAGAGTCCCCGGCCAATAGCCAGAGGACTTCCCACATTTAAGGCACCTCCTCCAAAATGGAGGTGCCCGAGCAAAGTTGTTTGCACTGTGTCTGATCTGTGCTTCAGCCCTCAGGTTCCGCTGCTAGCCTGACTTCTCATCATGCCTGCCAGCCTGTTATCTGCCCATTACCTGCCGAGCCTGCCAGCCTGCTCACCTGTTATCTGCCTGTTACCTGCCTTGGCTATCTGTCCGCTCACCTGGGAGCCTCTGCCTGCCTTGTCTGTCAGACCGCTCACCTGGGAGCGCCCACCAGTTACCTGCTAGTTACCTGCCTCGTCTGTCCGTCCGCTCACCTGGGAGCACCCGCCTGTTACCTGCTGTGTCCGTCAGCCCGCTCACCTGGGAGCACCCACCTGTTACCTGCCTCGTCTGTCTGCCCGCTCACCTGGGAGCACCTGCCTGTTTCCTGCCAGCCTGCCTGGAGACCCTGCCGTCACTTGCTGTGACCACCTTCCTGGTAAACCTAAAGACTGCTACTTGCCCTGCTTTCTCGAACTGTGACCACCTGTCTGCTACCAGAAACTTCCGCCTGCTTGCCGTGTCCATCCGCCATACCGGTCAGTCCCAGCCATCTGGCCCGTGGGAGCCACCTGCTCTCTTACAAGGTCATCCCCAGAGTAGCACCTGGTCCCTCTGCTCAGATCCTCCCTGGTCACGGTGTCGTTAGCTGTCGTACGACCAGGGTCAGTTCGGGTGGATACTTAGTCAAGCCCCTCTGGGTCCCTCCTTGCACCTCGGCACAGAGGTTCCACCACCCGGACCCGTAACAGCAGCATTTATGCGGGGGCATTTATGCATATAGCATTTATGCATACTTTATCAAAGTGCCATAATTTATCAAAGTGCCGCGGCAGTTAGATATGGCATTGCTAATATTCATCTTTCTTCTCTTCTTACAGGTATATATTTCTCTCTCCTATGTGTGATCTATTCTGAAAACTGCTTTGTACCTCCATGCAATGCTCTGCAGCCTATCACTGGTATATATTTCTCACTCCTCTACGTTGTTTAATTCATGATACTTTAAGGTTATCATACTTTAACAGTTTATGATCCATGTCGAGTTGCCAGTCTGTTTTTTTTTTCTGCAGTTTTATGGTCTCCTGTTGTCTTAAGCTAGTTGATTGATTGCTAACGAGTTAAATCTGTGTAGATCTAAGCAGATAAGTCGCTATATATTGAGACATAGTCAAGGGGCAGCATTTATGCTGGTGCATTTATGCATATAGCATTTATGCATACTTTATCAAAGTGCCATAATTTATCAAAGTGCCGCGGCAGTTAGATATGGCGGTTGGACAGGGCAGGAGACAGGTAAGACATGCAAGACAATTAAACAAACTTGCTTCCAGGTCATCTTTTTGGCAAACAGTATTCACCATTTGTATCTGTGTCATTTATATTCTGGCTGCTACAATCATCCACATATTAACCCCTCTCTCCTCTCTTCTCCTATGTACAGTTTTCATGTTCTCTTCACAATGTTAAACCACACAGATCCATTCATTCCCACCATACAACACAGGAAACGCTCTCACAAATCACTCAACCATCTGCTCACTCTCTGTATCTTCCTTCTATTAGTCGCAGGTGATATTTCTCCCAACCCAGGACCCTCCAGTAATAATAACACTAACTCTTTCCCTGTTACATTCAGAAACCCTGCTAATCTCATTTATATTCTCTGCATATCTTCTGTCTCATTCAACTGTGCACTTTGGAATGTGCGTCAGCTTGTAATAAACTCTCTTCCATCCATGACTTTTTCCTCTCTAATTCCCTCAACCTTCTGGCTCTCACTGAAACCTGGATCCAGCAGTCGGACACCACCACCGCTGCAGCTCTCTCCTATGGTGGCCTACATTTCTCTCTTACCCCACGACCTGACAACAGATCAGGGGGAGGTGTTGGTCTGCTTCTTTCAACAAAATGTACTTTTCAGGTTATCCCCCCTGTACCCTCCCTTATCTTCCCGTCTTTTGAGGACCACACAGTCAGACTCTACGGGCCCTTCTCCCTGCGAGTGGCGGTTGTCTATCGCCCTCCAGGTCCCCCCGTCAATTCCTGGATCACTTTGCTGCCTGGCTTCCAAATTTTCTATCCTGTGACATCCCCACGATAATCATGGGAGATTTTAACATCCCAATTGGCGGTCCTCTTTCCCCCATCTGCCACGCATCTTTTATCACTAACCTCCTCCTTCGGCCTTTCACTGCATGCTAATTCTCCTACACATAAGGACCGGAACACATTGGACCTGATCTTCACCCGGCTTTGCTCAGTACATGACTTTACTAACTCTCCCCTTCCACTCTCTGACCTTAATCTTCTTTCATTCTCTGTCAAGGACTGTGTCTCTACTCAAGACACTCCCACCGTCCACACTTATAGAAATGTATGCGCCATTAACACCCAGAAATTTATAAAAATGTTGCAATCATCATTGGCCCCAATCTCCTCCCTCTCATGTCCCGACTCTGCATTGAAGCTTAACAAAATAATGCTATGCGCCCTGGATGAAGCCGCACCTCCTACACAAAGAACAATTCAGCATAGACGGCGACAACCCTGGCACACACCTCAAACACGTCTTCTCCAGAGGTACTCCAGGTGCGCTGAACGGATGTGGAGAAAATCAAATCTGCCCGAAGATTTCCTCCATTATAAATTTATGCTGAAAACATAACTCTGCCCTTCAGATCTCCAAACAAACCTACTTTAACAACCTCATCATCTCACTTTCCAATAATCTTAAACGACTTTTTGACACGTTTCATTCTCTCCTCAATCAAACAACATGGGCCCCGACCACCCACCTCAGTGCTGACTATCTGGCCAATTATTTCAAAGAAAAAATTGACTATATCCGACAGGAAATTTTCTCCCAATCCCTAAATGTTATGCATGCTCTCCCCTGCCACATTGTATCTTGCTCACTTTTTGACTTCGAACCAGTCACGGAAGATGAAGTGATCAGGCTCCTTGCATCTCCTCGCCCTATCACCTGCACCAGTGACCCTATTCCCTCACATCTCCTTCAGTCCCTTGCTCAAGCTGTCACCACTCATCTAACTAAAATTTTCAACCTTTCCCTCTCATCTGGTATCTTTCCCTCTTCTTTTAAACACGCCAGCATACAACCATTACTTAAAAAACCATCCCTTGCCCAGAACTGCACGGCCAACTACAGACCTGTTTCCAATCTTCCCTTTATCTCTAAACTCCTGGAATGCCTGGTCCACTCCTGTGTCATCCGCTATCTCTCAGACAACTCTCTTCTTGACCCTTTACAATCTGGTTTCCGCTCTTTACATTCTACTGAAACTGCCCTCACTAAAGTCTCTAATGATTTACTAACAGCTAAATCTAATGGTCCCTACTCCCTGCTGATTCTCCTGGATCTCTCTGCATCATTCGACACTGTGGATCACCAGCTCCTCCTCACTCTGCTCTGCACTATTGGCCTCAAGGACACTGTTCTCTCCTGGTTCTCCTCCTATCTCTCTGACCCCTCCTTCTCTGTGTCTTTTGCCGGCCCCTCCTCCTCCCTATTTCCCCTTACTGTCAGGGTTCCTCAAGGATCAGTCCTAGGCCCCCTTCTTTTCTCCTTATACACCGCTCCTATTGGACAAACAATCAGCAGATCTCTATGCTGATGACACCCAATTATACACCTCTGCTCCGGACATCACCCCTGCATTACTACAAAAGACCAGTGATTGTCTTTCTGCTGTGTCTAACATTATGTCCTCCCTCTACCTAAAACTGAATCTGTCAAAAACTGAACTACTCGTCTTTCCTCCCTCCACTAACCTACCTGTGTTCGATATTGCCATTTCCGTTTGTGGCTCAACCATTACTCCCCAGCAACAAGCCCGCTGTCTTGGGGTAATTTTTGGATCAGATCTTTCCTTCACTTCTCACATCAAATCACTCGCTCGTTCATGTCATCTACACCTCAAAAACATCTCGAGAATCAGGACTTTTCTCACCTTTGACTTTTACTGTAGCTCTTATTCATTCTCGTCTTGACTATTGCAACGCTCTACTAATCGGTCTCCCTCTTACTAAACTCTCCCCTCTCCAATCCATCCTTAACACAGCAGCCAGGATCATATTCCTTGCCAGCCTCTACACCGATGCCTCTTCCCTGTGCCAGTCATTGCATTGGTTGCCCATCCAATATAGAGTTCAATTTAAACTTATCATGCTTACCCACAAAGCGCACCATGCTTCAGTACCCCCCTACATCTCCTCTCTTGTCTCAGTCTACCACCCTACACGTGCCCTCCGTTCTGCAAATGACTTAAAACTAAAATCCTCCATAATCCGAACTTCCCACTCCCGTCTCCAAGATTTCTCGCGTGCTGCGCCAATTCTTTGGAATGCACTACCCAGGACAGTTCGATTAATTCCCAATACCCACAGTTTCAAGCGAACCCTAAAAACACATTTCTTTAGACTGGCGTATCGCCTAAACACACTGTCCATCCCAGTTTTCCCCCATATTAAAATCTTCTACAACTTCAGGTTCATACCAACCATGCACTTAGTAGCCTCTGTCAGGACTGCACACATACTGGCTGGCGACCAGTCCATGTATTATTATTTATCCTATTTAGTATATCAAGGCTGCATTATACAATATATGTACTTTTTTCCTTTTGTGTCTCCCCCATTTCCTCATAGACTGTAAGCTTGCGCGCAGGGCCCTCACTCCTTTCGATATGAGATATGCTTATTCTGTATTGTCTGTATATGTCCCCCCAAAAATTTGTAAAGTGCTGCGGAATATGTTGGCGCTATAAAAATAAAAACTATTATTATTATTAATCAACCCTATCAATAAACATAGAGATGGTGAGGGAACACTTAGCCAATGTAAAGGAATTTAAATTTCCTGGTCAAGATGAATTACATCCTAGGATACTGAAAGAGATAGCAGAGGAAATTATTGAACCACTATCCAGGATCTTTGAAAAATCCTGGAGAACAAGAGAAGCCCCAGAAGATTGGAGAAGGGCAAATGTTGTCCCTATCTTCAAAAAATGAAAGAAGATGGAGCCAGGAAACTACAGGCAAGAGAGCCTTACTTCTATACCAGGAAAGATCTTTGAATAAATTATTAAACAGCATGTATGTAAATGCTTGGATAAGAAAACAATAATTAACCAGAGCCAGCATGGGTTTGTAGCAAACATGTCATGCCAGAGTCATCTAATTTCCTTCTATGGGAAAATGAATGATTCTTGAACCAGCTCCCAAGCAAACTTGATACTTAAATTAAGGAATTAGCTAACTCAGTCATCTTACCATTTGATATCTGCACATGCTAGCTTCCTTGTAGTAAGTGAAGCACATCTGACTATTTTAAAACTTTTAGCAGTAGGGAAATGGGCAAATCACAAGGAAAAATGATGATCCTTGAACCATTGGGATTTGAACCCACAGCTCCCAAGAGAACTGGCGTCTTAAACGTGGGAAATAGCCCACTCAGCCATCTTACCATTTGAGCTCTGCACATGCATGCTTCCTTGGAGTAAGTGAAGCACACCTGACTATATAAAAACTTTTAGCTGTAGGGAAATAGGCAAATCACAAGGATAAAGAATGATTTTGAACTAGTGGGATTTGAACCCCACAGCTCCCAAGTAAACTGGAGCCTTATACCAGGGAATCAGCCCACTCAGCCATCTTATCATTTGAGATATGCACATGCTAGCTTCCTTATAGTAAGTGAAGCACATCTGACTAGATTAAAACTTTTGGCTCTAGGGAAATAGGCAAATCACCAGGAAAAAGAATGATTCTTGAAGCAGTGAGGATCAAACCCACAGCTCCCAAGAATACTTAAGCCTTAAATCAGGGAATTTGCCCACTCAGCCATCTTAACATTTGATAACTGCACATGCTAGCTTCCTTGTAGTAAGTGAAGCACATCTGACTATATTAAAACTTTTAGCTATAGGGAAATAGGCAAATCACCAGGAAAAAGAGTGATTCTCGATCCAGTGGGATTCGGACCCACAGCGACCAAGAGAGCTGGAGGCTTAAATCAGGGAATTAGCCAACTCAGCCAGCTTACCATTTGAAATCTGCAAATGCTAGCTTCCTTGTAGTAAGTGAAGCACATCTGACTATATTAAATATTTTGGCTGTAGGGAAATAGGCAAATCACCAGGAAAAAGAAAGATTCTTGAACCAGTAGGATTCAAACCCACAGCTCCCAAGAGAATTAGAGCCTTAAACAAGGGAATTAGCACACTCAGCGATCTCACCATTTGAGATTTGCACATGATAGCTTCCTTGTAGTAAGTGAAGCACATCTGACTATATTAAAACTTTAAAAATAAATAAATAAATAAATAAATAAATAAATAAATAAACAGATTACGACCCGCATAATAAATCATGTGGGTAAGGGGTCTCCACAAAAGATTGGACCCCGTTACCACATAGCCTACTCAAAACAATACAGAGAAATTGGGAGAACAGTTGAGTAGAATGGCATAGAAAAACTTTATTGTGTGACGCACGTTTCGCCAGTGTTATCGCCAGTGTTAGGACCTGGCTTTCTCAAGAGGCCTCTTGAGAAAGCCAAGTCCTAACACCGGCGAAACGTGCGTCGAGGCTTTTTCTAACCCTGCGTCCTATCCCTGCACCACATTTTGCAGGTCTGGGGTCCCTCTCTATCCGGGTGAGTCTGGTGCAACATGATTTTGGGGACTTTTGGGAGTATACAACCCACATGGGAGTGATTCCTAATTATTTCAACTACATGTCCCGCTCCCTGTCTTAATTTTAGCACCATGTCCTGACCCTCAGGGCGAACCCTCTATTTAGACCTATTTATATGCAATATGAGGGATTATATGTCTGCTTGTCCTGTCTATATGTCATTGTTACTAAAGTGATGTACTGTCTTTTAATATTTATACAATAAAGTTTTTCTATGTCATTCTACTCAACTGTTCTCCCTATTTCTATATATTGAAACTTTTGGCTGTAGGGAAATAGGCAAATTACCAGGAAAACGAATGATTCTTAAACCAGTGGTATTTGCACCCACAGCTCCCAAGAGAACTGAAGGTTTAAACCAGGGAATTAGCCCACTCAGTGATCTTACCATTTGAGATTTGCACATGCTAGCTTCCTTGTAGTAAGTGAAGCACATCTGACTATATTAAAACTTTTGGCTGTAGGGAAATAGGCAGATCACCAGGAAAAATAACTATTCTTAAACCAGTGTTATTCAAAACAATAGCGCCCAAGAGAAGTGGAGACTTAAACCAGTGAATTAGCTCACTCAGCCATCTTACCATTTAGGACCTGTGCATGCTAGCTTACATGTAGTAAGTGAAACACATCTGACTATATTAAAACTTTAGGCTGTAGGGAAATAGGCAAATCACCAGGAAAGAGATTCATTCTTGAACCAGTGGGATCCGAACCCACAGCTCACAAGATAAATGTAGGTTTCAAGAAGGGAATTAGCCCACTCTGCCATCTTTTCATTTGAAATCTGCATATGCTAGCTTCCTTGTAGTAAGTGAAGCACATCTGACTATATTAAAAATTTTTGGCTGTAGAGAAATAGGCAAATCACCAGGAAAAAGAATGATACTTGAACCATTGGGACTGGATAGATCAGGGAAATGCAGTAGATATAGTATATCTCAACATCAGCAAAGCATTTGATAAAGTATCTCATACTATTCTTATTAAAAAAAATGACCAAGTATGGGATTTACAAGTGTTCGGTTAGGTGGATTCATATCGGGCTTAGTAATCATACTCAAAGAGTGGTAATAAATGGTTGCACATCCAATTGGAAGAGTGTTTCAAAAGGGGTACCCCAAGGCTCTGTCCTGGCACCAGTGTTGTTCAACATTTTATAAATGAGCTAAATAAGGGAATTGAAAGTAAACTATTCACACTAGAGAAGACAGAGAAAGGATTCAGAAGGATCTAGATAAGCTTAAACAATGAACAGAGACTAATATAATAATATTTAACAGGGAGAAATGTGTAAGGCGGCGGTGTTCACACCGTGCAGGAACTGAGGCAGTGACCCAAGCAAGTCCAACATAAACAGCTTTTATTCAGCAACTCACGGGTAAACAGAAAGTCCTCTGGTTCGCAGCCGGATTAACATCAGTCCATAACTGTTGCCGTGGGCAACGGCCGCTCAGAGCCTGACAGGTGCAGAGCCTTCCCAGGCGGGGGTTCAGCTACACAGAGTCCCGCTGAGCTTTCCTGCTATCCTCCTAGCAGGTTCCAACACAGAACAACACTAACCCTTAATGCAGGGTTTTTTAATTACCTGTGGCAAGAGCCACTGGAAAACCCGGGTTGGAGGGAGGAGGCCGCCCCACTGCCTTCCTGTAACCTCCTCCAAGAAATGAAGGCCCTGCCAGGTTTTACTCAATCTGCCTTAGCTAGATAGTCTGACCAGGTAATTGCTCACCTTCATTCCTGCATTGCAGCCGCAGGTGAGTTTGTGACTGCAATGGATTTAATAGGTCTCTGTACACATTCTGGGGGATATATAATGTCTCTCGTATACGATCCCTGTCACTGCCTCACAAATGCAAGATTCTACATCTGGGCAAGAAAAACAAAAATTATATCTATAGAATGGGAGGAATAGAACATAGCAACAGCATGTGTGAAAAAGACTTGGGTATGCTAATAGATCACAGACTGCACATGAGTCAATGTTGTGAATTAGCAGCAAAACAGGCAAACACAGTTCTGGGATGTAGTAAGAGAAGCAAAGAGTCTAGATCACGTGAAGTAATTATCCACTATTCCTTCTTGGTCAGACCTCATCTGTGTCCAGTTCTCGGCACCACACTTTAAAAAAGTAATCAAAACACTGGGGCAAGTTCAGAGAAGAGCTACCAGGATAGTGAGCGGACTGCAAAGTGTGTCTTACGAGAAACGGTTGAAAGATCTGGGAATGTTTAGCTTGCAAAAAAGAAGGCTAACAGGAGACTTAATAGCTGTTTACTAATATCTGAAGGGATGTCACAGTATAAAGGGATCAACCTTATTCTCAATTGCACATGGAATGAAACTGAAAGGCAGAAAATACAGATTAGATATTAGAAAAACTTTTTGACAATGAGGGTGATCAATGAGTGTTACAGGCTGCCACGAGAGGTGGTGAGTTCTCCTTCAATGGAAGTCTTCAAACAGAGACTAGACAGACATCTATTTGAGATGGTTTAGTGAATCCTGCATTGAGCAAGGGATTGGACACAATGACCCTGGAGGTCCCTTTCAACTCTAAGAGTCTATGATTCTATAATTATGGCTGATATAGGTGGAGTAATGTTTGGAATGTTTTCTTGGCATATCCTGGATCTTCTGATGAATATAAACTGACATTTGCACAGTACCTCATCATTATGGCCAAGCAAGTTCATCCCTACATGACAGCTGTTTACCATATGATAGAATGACCATTTTTGCAGATTAATGCATCATTCTGCAAGGATTGTATAGTCATAGATTGGCTCCACTAACATGAGTTTTCCATTTCTCTTTCCATTCAGACCCTAGGTCTTAATTCTCTAGAGCATCGCTAGAACACATTAGAGCAGGCTGTTCTGAGCTTGTACCTTCATCTAATGTGCATCAACCTTGAGAACCTATCATGCCTGCATGGGACAATATTCACGGAGAACAATTTGAACAGTTAAATCCATACCACAAGGAATTGCTGAAGTTCTGAAGACCAAAGGAGATCCAACATCTACTAGATGAATGTTTCAAATAAAGTAGCCATTTAGTGTATATGCAAACACAAACCCAGAAAACACAAACAGACAAACCAAGTTTGCAGTGCCCTGTAGACTGCAGCAGATGGTGTGTATATACTGTATATAGATTTGTTAACTGTTTTTCATTCACTGTATTGTGGTATTTTTATGCATTTTATAGTGAAATTACTAGTTCAGTGCATAACATTTGTATATGCACAGTGTATGGTAGTAATATGTGTCCACTGTATAATGTTGGTGTAGTACATCACTGTTCTTGTGCTGGTCTCAGTTTCTTAATCCATGTAGAAACACATTAATTGAAGTTCAGGCAATCAATGGCTTAGTGGGTTTCTTCAGCCGCTGATTGGCTAAGTAGTAAAAATAAAATATCCTTGTTAACCACTTATCGATATCAGATGTACTTATAAGTCCAATGTGCATTTAGGCCCCTACACCACGATTCTGAGGTGCCAATGGATTGCCATAGAAAATTGGGACTTACTGAGAACCCTGTGCATGCCATGATGGTGCTCCTGTGAAGATTAGCCTGTGGTTGGGCATCATAGGAGACTGTTATTTTTATTTATAGACTGCAATACTATGGTATTGCAGTATATAGCATAAGTAATCAGATGATCACAGAATCAAATCCTTTGAGGAAACTAAAATAATATGTCAAATGTTTTTACAAATATAAAAAAAGTAGATAAAATAACCCAGTTTCCACCATTATAAGTAAAACATAAACATTTGGTACCTCTGCATCTGTAAAATTCTAATCTATCAAAATATAAAATTACCTGTATAGTAAAACCCATAAATAGAAAGATAAAACTAATTGCATTCATGTCAGCCATCACAGCTGTCAAGAAATGCAATTAAAAGCCATTACATCATATCATCTATAATATAACCGGGGATGCATGTCTCTGTCTGAAGCCTCGATGCGCAGTCTGGCTCCAGACAGAATCACGCATCCAGCCGTTACAGGTAAGAGGAGTGTGTATGGCACCGGAGATCACGGTATGCGTAGGCACTGAACGCATACCGCGATCTCCGGCGCCATACTTACATACTTACCTGACCGGGAGGAGCGTTGCCGCGGCTCCTCTCTTCGCTGGAGACCGGGGCAGGAGTGAGGCGTCGGATCAGCGCATGCGCATAGCGCTATCCGGCGCCATTTTACTGAAGACACATTTACAGTGTGTCTTCAGCAAAATGGCGCCAGACAGCACAGTGCTACGGCGCCGCACTCCTCTCCCGGCCTCCGGCAGAACAGGACACAGCAGCACTGGAGCACAGAGAAGAAAGGTGAGTATAAATGTTTATTTTTTTTGTATGTGTGTACAGTGAGAAAGTGATGAGCGGGCCACACATACCAGGATTGGGGGGTGAGAGGGCCACACATACCAGGATTGGAGGTTGAGGGGGCCACACATACCAGGATTGGGGGGTGAGGGGACCATGCATACCAGGATTGGGGGGTGAGGGGTGCCATGCAAACCAGGATAGGGATGAGGGGTACCATACATACCAGGATAGGGATGAGGGGTACCATACATACCAGGATAGGAATGTGGGGTACCACGCATACCAGGATGAGGAATTGGGTGCCATGCATACCAGGATGAGGGATTGGGTGCCATGCTTACCAGGTTTCTGGGATGAGGAGGTCATACATACCAGAATTGGGATGAAGGGTACCATGTATACCAGGATTGGGGATGAGGGGCCCATGCATACCAGGATAGGGATGAGGAGTGCCATGCATACCAGGATGGGGGTGAGGGAGCCATGCATACCAAGATTGGGGATGAGGGGTGCCATGCATATCAGGATTGGGGATGAGGGAGCCATGCATACAAGGATTGGGGATGAGGGAGCCATGCATACCAGGATGGGGATGAAGGGTGCCATGCATACCAGGATAGGATGGTGGGGACAGGATAGGGGCAGCACAAATACCAGGAGGGGGGCAGTGTATACCAGCATGGGAGACCATATACCAATAAAAATGCTCGCCACCCAGGCGTAGAACGGGTTCAATAGCTAGTATCATATATCACAAAGTAATTAAAATGAAAATGTCACCTCGCCACAAAAAAATAAAGCCTCCCACAACTCCATCGTCATAAAAATGAATATATTGTCAAAAAATGACAACACAAACAAAATTCTTTGTTCCCCAATTGTAAAATAATAACACTTGAACTCCCCTCAGGCCCTGATTCAGCTCTCCAGTGAGAGAACAGCAGCTCTTGCTTCCTCAAGATGTATGTGATCTGTCAGGAGGGGAGAGTGGAATTGCGCTGCACTGTTGACTGAGAGAGCCAGGGCCGACACCACTGGAACAGCGCCAGCAACTGAGGTGAGTATAAGTGTTATTATTTTGCAAGGGGGAAACAGGAATGTCTCTTATTATGCTGTGGGGTCTTTCCAACATAATAAATGTAAGATGAAAAAATAAAACAAAATACTTATGCTGACTTCCCTGCTCACTTCTCTGGCCCTTCTGCTCTTCACCGTCCCCTTTTCGGTCCTCTCTGTATCTTCAAATCACTGCCATTAGCGGTGAAATCACTGGACCTCCTCACGCTATGCCAGGCATTCCAGCTTTGATGAGGCCAGAAGGGTTCTACGCATGTACGCATAAGATCACAGATGAATCCACGTGGAAGCAAATTACAAAAAAATTGCATTTTGGTTAATGTGGATTTTTGTAAAATTCTAGTAGAATTCAATTTCACTTGAATTTATTCTCTCATCTCTATCAATAAAGCCTTTAACAGTATTGAATAGGATTATG
Organism: Phyllobates terribilis; assembly: GCF_046119375.1. Classification (NCBI taxonomy): domain Eukaryota; kingdom Metazoa; phylum Chordata; class Amphibia; order Anura; family Dendrobatidae; genus Phyllobates; species Phyllobates terribilis. Next base: position 275,755,279 of record NW_027362765.1, read on the forward strand.
GGTGGTATTTGAAAATTTGGTTTGGGATATCAATTTATCTCATAGTTAACCCCTCTAAAGCCCAAGACGTATTAATACGTATCTGTGCCCTGGGCTTTAAGAGCCAGACACGTATTAGTACATCTTTGCGATCGCGCCCACAGACAGGCTGTACGGGCGCGATCGCCGCCGGGTGTCAGCTTATTGTCACAGCTCACACCCGGTGCTATGTGCTGGAAGCGGTCCTGCACCGCTCCCGGCACATTAACCCCTGCAATGCTGCTATTGAAGTCGATCGCAGCATTGCGGTGGCAAGGGGAGGTGATCGGGATACTCACCTCTCCTGCCGGCCTCCAGCGCTGTCTGCCGCGGCTTCCCGGATGTTGCCATGATGACCCGATGTCGTCATGACAACATTCGGGTCATCAGACAGCAGGAAGATATTTTGGTCATGTGCCGTGCATGACCAAAATATTTTCTGCATCTGCAGCGCTGACAGCCTGTATAGCACAGACATGGTGCTCCATCCCTGTGCTATACAGGCGATCAGAATAAAATAAGTGAAAGTCCCATAGTGGGACAAAGAATACAAGTAAAAAAAAAAGCATCAGAAAGTGAAAAAAAAAAAATTGTAAAAATATAAAAAAATAAAAAAAATAATCCACCAAAAATAAAAATATAATGTACCCATCAATAAATATTATTCTGAAAAAACAAAAAAACAAAAGTACACATATTTGGTATCGCCACGTCCGGAACAACCTGACCTATAAAACTGTCTCACTAGTTAATCCCTTCAGTGAACACGGTAAAAAAAAATAAAATAAATAACACGAAGCATAAAACAATATGATTCTGGTATCGCTGAAATCGCACCAACCCGAAGAATAAAGTCATCTAATCACTTATACCGCACGAGGAACGGCGCAAAAAATAAACTCTTGGGTTAGGGTTGTGCTAGGATTAGGGTTAGGGTTGGATTAGAGTTGGGCTAGGGTTAGGGTTGGGATTTTTTTCAAAAGTAAAAAAAAAAAAAAAAAAAAAAAATGACGTTATGGCGACTAGTGTTGAGCGCAAGTGCTTGCTACTTGAGTTTGCATCGGGCGCTCGGCTATGCACTGAGTATCGCGGGTGCTCGAGTGATATGCTCGAGTCTCCGCTCCATATGCTTTGCGGCCAAAAAAACCTCGTGGGGATTGCCTGCCATGCACGAGTGATCCCCGCATGGTTTTTTTTGGGTGTCTAATAACCGTGAAACATGTGGGCGGGGACTCGAGCATGTCACTCGAGCACCCACGATACTTGGTGCATGCCGGAGTACCAGTTGCAAACTTAAGTAGTGAGCACTTGCGCTCAAGACTAATGACAACTTATTCAATATGATGACCTAATGTTATCAAATTCTGTGTCGTACCTCTGGGTTCAAAATGTTCACTATACCCCTTGATAAAATCTTTGAGGGGTGTAGTTTCCAAAATGGGGTCACTTGTGGGGGGGTTCCACTATTTGGGCACATCAGGGGCTCTCCAAACGCGACATGGCGTCCGCTCTCGATTCCAGCCAATTTTGCGTTCAAAAAGTCACACAGTGCTCCTTCCCTTCTCAACTCTGCCGTGCTCCCAAACAAATTATTTTCCCCACATATGGGGTATTGGCATACTCAGAAGAAATTGCACAAGTTTTTGGGGTCCATTTTCTCCTCTTACCCTTGTGAAAATAAAAAAATTGGGGTTAAAACATAATTTTTGTGGAAATAGTTAGATTTTTTTTATTTTCACGGCTCCATGTTATAAACTTCTGTAAAACATTTGGGGATTCAGGGTGCTCACCACACATCTAGATAAGTTCCCTGAGGGGTCTAGTTTCCAAAATGGTGTCACTTGTGGGGGGGTTTCCACTGTTTAGGCACATCAGGGGCACATCCGCTAATTATTCAAGCAAATTTTACATTCAAAAAGTCAAATGGTGCTCCTTCCCTTCCGAACCCTGCCGTATGGCCAAGCAGTGTTTTTCCCCCACATATGGGGCATCAGCTTACTCAAGAGAAATTGAACAACAAACTGGATGGTGTAGTTTCTCCTGTTACCTTTGTGAAAATGCAAAATTGGGGGCTGAAAAACATTTTTGTTGGAAAAATGTGAAAATTTTACTTTTATGGCACAATGTTAAAAACTTCTGTGAAGCACCTGGGGGTTCAAGGTGCTCACCACACATCTAGATAAGTTCCCTGAGGGGTCTAGTTTCCAAAATGGTGTCACTTGTGGGGCGTTTCCACTGTTTAGGCACATCAGGGGCTCCCCAAACGCAACATGGCGTCCGCTAATTATTCAAGCAAATTTTACATTCAAAAAGACAAATAGCTCTCCTTCCCTCTGAACCCTGCCGTGCGCCCAAACAGTGTTTTTTCATCACATATGGGTTATCTGCGTGCTCAGGGGAAATTGCACAACAAATTTTGGGGTCCAAATTTTCCTGTTACCCCTGCGAAAATAAAAAAAAAATTGGGTCTATAGTAACATTTTTGTGAAAAAAGTTAAATGTTCATTTTTTTTCTTCCACATTCCAAAAATTCCTGTGAAGCACCTGAAGGGTTAATAAAGTTCTTGAATGCAGTTCTGAGCACCTTGAGGGGTGCAGTTTTTCTAATGGGGTCATTTTTGCATATTTTCTATCATGAAGACCCCTCAAAGTGACTTGAAATGTGATGTGGTCCCTAAAAAAATGGTTTTGTAAATTTTGGTGGAAAAATGAGAAATCGCTGGTCAATTTTTAACCCTTATAGCTCCCTAATAAAAAAAAATATTGGTTCCAAAATTGTGCTGATGTAAAGTAGACATGTATGAAATGTTATTTATTAACTCTTTTGTGTGACGTATCTCTCTGATTTAAGGGCATAAAAATTCAAATTTTCAAAATTGCAACATTTTCAAAATTTTCACCAAATCTCCGTTTTTTTTCACAAATAAATGCAAGTGATATCGAAGAAATTTTACCATAATCATGAAGTACAATATGTCACGAAAAAACAATCTCAGAATCAGGGTGATCCGTTGAAGCATTCCAGAGTAATTACCTCATAAAATGACAGTGGTCAGAATTGTTAAAATTGGCCTGGTCATTAACGTGCAAACCACCTTGGGTGGTAAAGGCTTTAAAATGATTCTATACAGGGACCCAAGGATAAAAGTGAATTGGTGTTTCACACTGGACTGCACATTGTGTCTGGACAGGGGTTTCTCATTGGCGAGAGAGCTCTTTGCACAACTCATTATAAGTCATCCAGGGATTAAGTGGTATAGATAGGGGGAAGTATAAGAAATAGTGGGACTGTACGCATATAACTGTTTACTTTTCCTGACAAACACTTCTGTATTTATATAGCGCTATAAACGTGATCTTGCAGTTTGGGCTGTACTCTGATTTAGTTAACTGGATGTCACGATAACAGAACCCACTACTGTTACCAGTTTGTCACAGATGACACCGGAGAGATCGCACAGATTTCAACGCTGTCACCAGAATGTCATGGAAACACAACTCCTCAGCTTCCAATCGTCAGAACAATCATGCAATTGACTGTTGAGGGATGGAAGCAGCTGTAGCTGCTTCCATTAGTAGGCTGGTTATTGGGGAACTCACAGTAAGCATATGGTATATACACCTCTGATTCCAGCTCATGGAATATATATATACCCCGGTACGGTCCCTGCCAGCTCCACAATAACTAAAAAAGAAACCACTACTATCTGCCACCAGCAATAGTTTATACAGGATGATTAGACACCCGCTACAGATAGCGTATGACTTCATGGGTGCAGTTTTCACAGCAAGAGGAACAGAGCTATTAAATGTTATATATTTAATCTGGAAAGATAGGAAATATTTATAAAATATATGCAAAGATTATACAAATTGAGAACAAAACAATATGGTATAAACAATTACATAAGATAAAAAGGAATAACAAAAGATAATTGCTAAACCTGATGTTTCAGGAATGGCTCTTATCTTTATGAAAGGAAGCACTCCAGTTAGGTAAAAAGAACACTCTCACAGCAAACTTATGACTTCCTGAATGAATAAAGCCAGACCCAAACTTTCATTTTTAATAGCTCAAGGCAATGTCCACAAAACCCCCTCCTTGGTGAGATCACATGGGGGCTGGTTATGTGATATGCAAGGTCCTTGAGAATTTCATGAGATCCCAAACTTAGAGGATATCTCCGTCCCTGGAGGCCAAAGGTGGTATATATTATTGTCAGGTTTCTTACTATGATTTTATCTGTCTATAGAGATGAAACATGGTATGGATAGCACCATCCATTGGACCGTTATTAAGTTGGAGGGGGTCAGAATGGCCTCATGGTGATGTGAGTGAATGCAATAAATTTGTCCCTTCACTACGATGCCGAAAATATATCTCCCATAAATATCGGATCAATGCAAAACACCTATATTCATCACTGACCCCCTGTCTTCAAAAGTTCTAAGAAGATTCTTTGATGAGAGGAAGCGCTATCCCTGGGAAAGGTATGTTTTTCCCAGAAAATCTCCTTGCTGTAATTATCTAGTCACTGCATGAGGCCCCTACTTCAATGGAGATGTAAGTGCCAGCTTTCTTTCTTTTCCCTATTTATAATTAGCTTCTCTCTTCCCAGGTATAATTAATCCCATATGTTCAATGTGGAGTTCTATTTCAATGGAGGTTGTTCTTTCTTCCCATGTGTTCAATGTGAAAGGGATATGTCCCCTTCTCTGGAGATGTACAGTGCAGACCAAAAGTTTGGACACACCTTCTCATTTAAAGATTTTTCTGTATTTTCATAACTATGAAAATTGCTCATTCACACTGAAGGCATCAAAACTATGAATTAACACATGTGGAATTATATACTTAACAAAAAAGTGTAAAAGAACTGAAAATATGTCTTATATTCTAGGTTCTTCAAAGTAGCCACCTTTTGCTTTGATGACTGCTTTGCACACTCTTGGCATTCTCTTGATAAGCTTCAAGAGGTAGTCACCGGAAATGGTTTTCACTTCACAGGTGTGCCCTGTCAAGTTTAATAAGTGGGATTTATTGCCTTATAAATGGGGTTGGGACCATCAGTTGTGTTGTGCAGAAATCTGGTAGATACACAGCTGCTAGTCCTACTGAATAGACTGTTAGCTGCTTTTTTCTTGCCATAATAGAACTTTTAAGTAAAGAAAAACAAGTGGCGATCATTACTTTTAGAAATGAAGGTCAGTCAGTGCGAAAAATTTGGAAAACTTTGAAAGTGTCTCCAAATGCGGTTGCAAAAAGCATCAAGCACTACAAAGAAACTGGCTCACATGAGGACCGCCCCAGGAAAGGAAGACAAAGAGTCACCTCTGCTTCTGAGGATAAGTTTATCCGAGTCACCAGCCTCAGAAATCGCCAGTTAACAGCAGCTCAGATTAGAGACCAGGTCAATGCCACACAGAGTTCTAGCAGCAGACACATCTCTACAACAACTGTTAAAAAGAGACTTTGTGCAGCAGGCCTTCATGCTAAAATAGCTGCTAGGAAACCACTGCTAAGGACAGGAAACAAGGAGAAGAGACTTGTTTGGGCTAAAGAACAGAAAGAATGGACATTAGACCAGTGGAAATCTGTGCTTTGGTCTGATGAGTCCAAATTTGAGATCTTTGGTTCCAACCACCGTGTCTTTTTTGTGCGACACAGAAGGGTGAACCGATGGACTCTACATGCCTGGTTCCCACCGTGAAGCATGGAGGAGGAGGTGTGATGGTGTGGGGATGCTTTGCTGGTGACTCTGTTGGGGATTTATTCAAAATTGAAGGCATACTGAACCAGCATGTCTACCACAGCATCTTGCAGCGGCATGCTATTCCATCCAGTTTGCGTTTAGTTGGACCATCATTTATTTTTCAACAGGACAATGACCCCAAACACACCTCCAGACTGTGTAAGGGCTATTTGACCAAGGAGGAGAGTGATGGGGTGCTACGCCAGATGACCTGGCCTCCACAGTCACCAGAGCTGAACCCAATCGAGATGGTTTGGGGTGAGCTGGATCGCAGAGTGAAAACAAAGGGCCAACAAGTGCTAAGCATCTCTGGGAACTCCTTCAAGATTGTTGGAGGACCATTTCCGGTGACTACCTCTTGAAGCTCATCAAGAGAATGCCAAGAGTGTGCAAAGCAGTCATCAAAGCAAAAGGTGGTTACTTTGAAGAACCTAGAATATAAGACATACAGTGGTGGCCAAAAGTATTGGCACCCCTGCAATTCTGTCAGATGATACTCAGTTTCTTCCTGAAAATGATTGCAATCACAAATTCTTTGGTATTATTATCTTCATTTAATTTGCTTGCAAGGAAAAAACACAAAAGAGAATGAAGCAAAAATCAAATCATTGATCATTTCACACAAAACTCCAAAAATGGGCAAGACAAAAGTATTGGCACCCTCAGCCTAATACTTGGTTGCAAAATCTTTAGCCAAAATAACTGCTAACTACCGCTTCTGGTAACCATCAATGAGTTTCTTACAATGCTCTGCTGGAATTGTAGACCATTCTTCTTTGGCAAACTGCTCCAGATCTCTGATATTTGAAGGGTGCTTTCTCCAAACTGTCATTTTGAGATCTCTCCACAAGTGTTCTATGGGATTCAGGTCTGAACTCATTGCTGGCCACCTTAGAAGTCTCCAGTGCTTTCTCTCAAACCATTTTATAGTGCTTTTGGAAGTGTGTTTTTGTCACGCTGTCTCTGTATACTGGAGGTAGGGGGCCTAAGCTGACCCTAAGCTGGGGCCCTGACTAGTCCCTCAACCTGGAGGTACTGTTAAAGGTACAGAGGTCCAGGCCGCCAGCGTAACCCCTACCTCCTGAGGATCCCTGCACCTAAGTAATCTAGTCCTGAGAAGGACCCTGATCACAACAAAAGGGGACAAGTAATAATATGCCCACACACAGTACTTAGACGAACGAGACAGTACAAGGGAAAAACCAAAACCACCTTGCATACAACAACTACACAACTACAACAGAGGGAACACCAACGGGAAAGGAGATAAATGATAAAGCGAGGAAGGGAAAAAACACTCCAAATACACTTATCTCAGAAACTCCAAACACCACGATCCGCTCTGTTAGTCTGAATGAAATGCTTTCACCGACACTTCCCAAACAGACCAGCAGGCATTTGAAGGAGTCTCACTACAGCAGTATTGATTGCAGCTGGGCGAGGCTGGACCTCGTCTAGCACAGAGAGAGAGAGAATTAACTCCCTCACTGCCGAAAAACACAAAGCACCAACAAGTCAGCTGCGAGAAGTCAGGCTGTGTACTCGTGACGATCTTCGTGGCGACACACCCGTGACAGTTTTGGGTCATTGTCCTGCTGGAAGACCCATGACCTCTGAGGGAGACCTAGCTTTCTCACACTGGGCCCTACATTATGCTGCAAAAATTGTTGGTAGTCTTCAAACTTCATAATGCCATGCACACGGTCATGCAGTCCAGTGCCAGAGGCAGCAAAGCAACCCCAAAACATCAGGGAACCTCCGCCATGTTTGACTCTAGGGACCTTGTTCTTTTCTTTGAATGCATTTTTTTTTTCCTGTACACTCTATGTTGATGCTTTTTCCCAAAAAGCTCTACTTTTGTCTCATCTGACCAGAGAACATTCTTCCAAAATGTTTTAGGCTTTCTCAGGTAAGTTTTGGCAAACTCCAGCCTGGCTTTTTTATGTCTCGGGGTAAGAAGTGGGGTCTTCCTGGGTATCCTACCATACAGTCCCTTTTCATTCAGACGCCGACGGATAGTACGGGTTGACACTGTTGTACCCTCGGACTGCAGGGCAGCTTGAACTTGTTTGGATGTTAGTCGAGGTTCTTTATCCACCATCCGCACAATCTTGCGTTGAAATCTCTGGTCAATTTTTCTTTTCCGTCCACATCTAGGGAGGATAGCCACAGTGCCCTGGACTTTAAACTTCTTGATGACACTGCGCACGGAAGACACAGGAACATTCAGGTCTTTGGAGATGGACTTGTAGCCTTGAGATTGCTCATGCTTCCTCACAATTTGGTTTCTCAAGTCCTCAGACAGTTCTTTGGTCTTCTTTCTTTTCTCCATGCTCAATGTGGTACACACAAGGACACAGGACAGTGTCTGAGTCAATTTTAATCCATGTTAACTGGCTGCAAGTGTGATTTAGTTATTGCCAACACCTGTTAGGTGCCACAGGTAAGTTACAGGTGCTGTTAATTACACGAATTAGAGAAGTATCACATGATTTTTCAAACAGTGCCAATACTTTTGTCCACCCCCTTTTTTAGGTTTGGTGTGGAATTATATCCAATTTGGCTTTAGGACAATTCTTTTTGTGTTTTTTCATTGAAGACAAATTAAATGAAGATAATAATACCAAAGAATTTGTGATTGCAATCATTTTCAGGAAGAAACTGAGTATTATTTGACAGAATTGCAGGGGTGCCAATACTTTTGGCCACCACTGTATTTTCAGTTGTTTCAAACTTTTTTGTTAAGTATATAATTCCACATGTGTTAATTCATATCTTTGATGCCTTCAGTGTGAATGTACAATTTTCATAGTCATGAAAATACAGAAAAATCTTTAAATGAGAAGGTGTGTCAAAACTTTTGGTCTGTACTGTACTGTACTGATGCTACTGTATGTATGGATTTAAATTTTTCTCTATGACACTGGACCAAAACATTTTTGTTCGTAGTTGATAGTAGGGATAATTTATATAACTGTGCCCAGTGATAGTTGCCGGTAGTATCAGAGTTCAAATATTTAAGAGTTAACATTACAACAAACATACAGGATTATGTATGTATTTATTTTACTTACTTATATAGCCCAATTAAGTCCACACATAAAGCCTCATGCAGGCTGTTCTCCCCACATAATTCCCCACGCAGGCTGTTCCCCCTTATAATGCCCCATGCAGGCTGTTCCTCCCATTTAATGCCCCATGCAGGATGTCACGCCCACCCTCCCTTATAATGCCCCATGCAGGATGTCACTTCCCCCCTTATAATGCCCCATGCAGGATGTCACTCCCCCCTCTTAATGCCCCATGCATGTTGTCACACCCCCTCCCTTATAATGCCCCATGCAGGATGTCACTTCCCCCCCACCCCCATATAATGCCCCATGTAGGATGTGACTTCCCCCCTTTTAATGCCACATGCAGGAAGTCACCCCTCCCCCTTTTAATGCCCCATGCAGGATGTCACCCCCCCCCTCCCTTATAATGCCTCATGCAGTATGTCACTCCCCCTCTTTTAATGCCCCATGAAGGATATCACTCCCACCCCCTTTTAATGCCCCATGCAGGGTGTCACACCCCCTCCCTTATAATGCCCCATGCAGTATGTCACTCCCCCCCTTTTAATGCCCCATGCAGGATGTCACACACCCCCTCCCTTATAATGCCCCATGCAGGATGTCACCCCCCCTTTTAATGCCCCATGCAGGATGTCACACCCCCCTCCCTTATAATGCCCCATGCAGGATGTCACCCAACCCCCTTATAATGCCCCATCCCTCCATAAATGAAAAAAAAATCAAATACTCACCTCACTTCTCACCTGCTGCCACTGCTCCAGACTCCTCAACCACGCAGGCGTCTTCCCGCTCTGCGCTGCCTGTGACGCCTCTGGAGAGAGCGCAGTGGAAAGACGTCACCGCGCCCTCTGACCTGAGATGTCACAGTCAGAGAATGCGGAAGAGACCGGAGCTGCCACGGAGACATGGGGAGGGGCAAGTATTGTGCCAACTGCCAGCACTGACACCGCTCTCTTCCGCTCACGGGTGCCATAGCGCGGCGGGGTGTCCGACGGCGAGTGGGCCCCACGCCTGCTCTGGGCCCCAGCACTTGCTGGGGTGCGCCGGGTGCGGGCGCTGGCCCTGCTCCATGAGAATCCACCCAGGCTCCACCCCAGCTCCGTCTCCACCCCTTGAACCTTCCAGAGTCCCACCGCCCACTCTTGGAAAAACTCCAATCTGCACCATGTCCTCACCAATTACACATTAACAGTTCCCATCAAACACCATATCACATACATAGCCAGCAGCTTTTGTTTTGGCCAGAAGATTTCTTAAACAGCCTCCCCCTCAGCAGCCACCCCTCAGTAGCCTTCCTCTCATCAGCCTCCCCTCAGTAGCATCCCTCTCATCAGCCTCCCCCTCACCAGCCTCCCCTCAGTAGCCTCCCTCTCATCAGCCTCCCTTCAGTCACCTCCCTCTCATCAGCCTCCCCTCAGCAGCATCCCCTCAGTAGCCTCCCTCTCATCAGCCTCGCCTCAGCAGCATCCCCTTAGTAGCCTCCTTATCATTAGCCTCCCCTCAGCAGCCTCTCCTCAGTAGTCTCCCTGTCATCAGCCTCCCCTCAGCAGCATCCCCTCAGTAGCCTCCTCCTCAGTAGCCCCCCCCCTCAGTAGCATCCCTGTCATCAGCCTCCCCTCAGCAGCATCCCCTCAGTAGCCTCCCCCTCAGTAAACTCCCTCTCAGCAGCCTCTCTCTCAGTAGCCTCCCCCCTCCGTAGCCTCCCTCTCAGTAGCCTCCCCACTCATTAGCCTCCCTCTCTGTGTCTCCACTCAGTAGCCTCCATCTCAGTGGCCTCCCCCTCACTAGCATCCCTCTCAGCAGCCTACCCCTCACTATCACACATATACACACGGCACGCCGCCTCCTCACTAACAAACACACACTTTCACTTGCCTGACCGCCACACACACACACACACACACACACACACACACTCACTCACATGACTGCCCGCCGTCCTTGGCCGCAATTGAGTAAAGATGAGCACTCACAGTCGCGCAGCCTGTCACAGGACCATGATGCACCTGGCGGATTAACGGTACAGAACTCATTCCGTCTGCTGGGTGCATCATGCGCCAAGCTGCTGTCCCTAAGGGCCCGGTAAGCAGAAGAAAAGAGGTGGGGGGGCCGTGGGTTCAGGGCCATATACAGCAGTAAGGGTAGTATTGCCCTGATGGCGGCCCTGGGTTCAGGGCCAGACACACTGCCTGTCAAGCCAGTTAAACTGCATAGGAGCCAAGAGGTATAAGTATTAAGGTGAATAAATGAAGTTGTTTATGAAATCAATTATTGCCCTTATATGAGTCAGTTGAGATGCTAGAAAATGCTGTGAGACAAGATGGCGCCTGGACTCAGGACGAAGCCCTGGAGTGCAAGATATCTCCTGCTGGAAGTCTACGCAATGCAAACACCATATATAGACTATGCAATGGAAAAGGACATGACAATCAGCTAGCTACGCCTTGGTATGCGACGATATAAATACCCCTTATTTGTGTCGCAATAAGGATTTGACGCGCCTTCTCTGTCAAGAGAGGAGCTGCACCTGACTGTGTCCGGTGTTATTTCTTCTGCGCATGCACTTGATTTAAACTATTAGGTCAGGAGCAGGCAATCGAGGGTCCTGATATAGGACCACCCTAACATTCTTGGCGCCCAACTTGGGACCACCAGTAGGGGGCACCCCAACTCCAGCAACTGAAGGAGGCGCAGTGGGACACATCAGCCAGGCTCGATACGGAGAATTATCACCCCTAAAGGAACACGGTGAGTCTACAGATATCTGTCGTACTTTCCTGTGTCATCGAGTCGGGCTGAGGGTGACCTTGTCTGTGTTTTCGGTTGCCTGAGTAATCCTGTACGGAGGGTGGGTACAGCTCTCTTGGTGGCTCAAGAACCCACTGTTACTGACAGTGAGGTGAAGCCGTACGGTCTGATTGCCTGTTGCCTGGGTATACAGTGCCTTGTGAAAGTATTTGGCCCCCTTGAACTTTTCTACCTTTTGCAACATTTCTGGCTTCAAACATAAAGCTATAAAATTCTATTTTTTGGGGGAAGAATCAATAAGTGGGACACAATCGTGAAGTGGAACAAAATTTATTGGATATTTTAAAGTTTTTTAAAAAATTAAAAACTGAAAAGTGGGGCATGCAATATTATTCAGCCCCCTTGAGTTAATACTTTGTAGCGCCACCTTTTGCTGCGATTACAGCTGCAAGTCGCTTGGGGTATGTCTCTATCAGTTTTGCCCATTGAGAGGCTGAAATTCTTGCCCATTCTTCCTTGCAAAACAGCTCAAGCTTATTGAGGTTGGATGGAGAGCGTTTTGTGAACAGCAGTTTTCAGCTCTTTCCACAGATTCTCGATTGGATTCAGGTCTGGACTTTGACTTGGCCATTCTAACACCTGGATATGTTTATTTTTGAATCATTCTCTTGTAGATTTTGCTTTATGTTTGGGATCATTGTCTTGTTGGAAGATAAATCTCCGTCCCAGTCTCAGGTCTTTTGCAGATTCCAACAGGTTTTCTTCCAGAATGATCCTGTATTTGGCTCTGTCCATCTTCCCATCAATTTTAACCATCTTCCCTGTCCCTACTGAGGAAAAGCAGGCCCAAACTTTGATGCTTCCACCACCATGTTTGACAGTGGGGATGGTGTTTTGAGGGTGATGAGCTGTGTTGTTTTTACGCCAAACATATCGCTTTGCATTGTGGCCAAAAAGTTCAATTTTGGTTTCATCTGACCAGAGCACCTTATTCCACATGTTTGATGTGTCTCCCAGGTGGCTTGTGGCAAACTTCAAATGAGACTTTTTATGGATATCTTTGAGAAATGGCTTTCTTCTTGCTACTCCTCCATAAAGGCCAGATTTGTGCAGTGTACGACTGATTGTTGTCCTATGAACAGACTCTCCCACCTCAGCTGTAGATCTCTGCAGTTCACCCAGAGTGATCATGGGCCTTTTGGCTACATCTATGATCAGTCTTCTCCTTGTTCGAGATGAAAGTTTAGAGGGACGGCCGGTTCTTGGTAGATTTGCAGTAGTCTGATACTCCTTCCATTTCAATATGATCGCTTGCACAGTGCTCCTTGAGATGTTTAAAACTTGGGAAATCTTTCTGTATCCAAATCTAGCTTTAAACTTCGCCACAACAGTATCTCGGACCTGCCTGGTGTGTTTCTTGGTCTTCATGATGCTCTCTGCACTTGAAACAGAACCTTGAGACTATCACAGAGCAGGTGCATTTATATGGAGACTTAATTACACACAGGTGGATTCTACTTATCATTACCAGTCATTTAGGAAAACATTGGATCATTCAGAGAACATCACTGAACTTCTGGAGTGAGTTTGCGGCACTGAAAGTATAGGGGCTGAATAATATTGCATGCCCTACTTTTCAGTTTTTAATTTTTTTAAAAAGTCTAAAATATCTAATAAATTTCGTTCCACTTCATGATTGTGTCCCACTTGATGATTCTTTCCCAAAAAATTAGAATTTTATATCTTTATGTTTGAAGCCAGAAATGTGGCAAAAGGTAGAAAAGTTCAAGGGGGCTAAATACTTTCACAAGGCATTGTATGTCGAGATTTCTACTGATTTTTGTTGGCGACACCTGCTCAGTCCTTTGGAAGTGGAAGGAAGGAGGAGGGGGCAATACCTATATGTGGTAACCAGTGAGCACAGTTCGTGGTACGGTGAGTGCAGGTCCGTGTGACTCCCAGGGTCTCGTATAGGATTCCAAACGTTGAGGGGAAGCACGGCGTGTTGCCTGGGTCGGACACTCAGAGCACGAGGGCTCAAGATACGGGCAGTCTGTGCAAATATGGGCAGTCTGTGCAAGATACGGGCAGGTTCTCCCCCTCAATCACCCACACTCCACAGTTCTTTGAGGGTCGCTACTGAATTACGAGATGTCTCATTTCTGTTTGTTTGTCTTTAAAAAGTGCATATCACCACTGTGAAACATGGAAAGATTCATGATGCACATGAAAGAGAGAGGGCGGGAGAGTGAAACTGAAAAGTACTGTTGTGAGATTGTGGCAGCCAGAGAAGGTAAGAAATATGTGCAGAAACTTAAATAGTTAACTAAAATATGCGAGCTACCAGATAAGGGCCGTTTACAGCTGCTAGAATGGCAAGAAATTATGAAGGAGAAAAAGGGCAAGCTAGAAGATGAAAGACTGTTACAAACAGCATTGGCTTGGTATAGAACAGCAGAAAATTTGTCAATAGAAGGGTGGATGGAGGAAGGAAAGACTGACAATAAAGGGAAGACACCATGTTATGTGTGTTACAAAGATACTGCTCTTCAGCCACCGCCCGATAATGGCGGACGGGGGGGATGGACATTTACAGATTGCGGCCAGCAGAATCCTGATAATAGAGATACTTGTTTTGTGGACCTCCCACTGTTCCTCCCCTCCCCACCTCCTATGCTGCAAACTCCACCTTTCCTTCTCCTCAGCCACAGGTCCTATTCCCCACCCAGGCTCCGGAAGTTCCACCCCCTACTTCCGGCAGTGGCCATCTTAGGACACTCAAACCACATCTGGATGTTCCGCCCGCTTCTTCCGGCAGCGGCCATCTTGGGACACCCAAACCGCACCCAGAGAAGGCCCCGATGGAGAAACCAACTATGGTATACCCTGTCCTTAACCCGAATGGACAGTATTATACACCATCTTGTCCCATATCACCCATGGCGTCGATCCCACTCTCCCGACTGTACCCCTGTATCCATATACCACCATGTCCCCCGTACTTTCCTCACAACTACCAGTCTCTGATGATGTAGTGACTTCCTCTCAGCAGTGCCCACCCCCGTATACAATGAGTGAAAGGGAGCAGAGACCTGGCCTTGCGGGTTAGGACAATGGGGCTCTAGTCAAATGTTTTTCCCCGTGTGACACACCCCTGTTTCCAGTGAAAAAGAAGACACCAAAGGGAGAACCTGAGAAATTCCGTATGGTTCAATACTTGAGAGCGGTCAATGCTGCAACAGTTCTGGAGGCTCCAGTGGTGCCAAATTCGCATACTCTTTTATCGGAAAGCCCGTCTTCAGCTGTCTGTTTTATAGTCATCAATCTGGCAAACGCATTCTTCAGCATCCCTCTTCACCCAGATGTCAGTACCTTTTTGCCTTCACATACAGAGGCTCTCAGTATACATGGACAGTCATGCCGTAAGGAGCCCAGAACTTTCCAAACCAGTTTTCTCAGGCACTCCAAGTTTGCCTAAAACCGTGGAAGGAAGGAAACCCACAAGTCAATCTCCTTCAATATGTAGATGACCTTTTGCTGTGTGCCCCTGATGAGGCAGTGGGTTCCCCTTTCCAGTCTCAGCCTCTTACTTTTCCTGGCAGAGCAAACTGTAAAGTCTCATTGGCAAAAGTACAATGGTGTCAAGATAAGGTCCTATTCCTTGGCCATTGTTTATCACAAAGCTTCAAACACCTTGTGATACCACTACTGAAAGGAAACAGGCTATCTACGGAATCCCCACCCCGGGGGGTTTTAAGCAACTCCAATCTTTCTTAAGCCCCCGTCTCACATAGCGATATCGCTAGCGATATCGCTGCTGAATCACGGTTTTGGTGACTCACCAGCGACCTCACCAGCGATGTCGCTGTGTGTGACACTTTGCAACGATCAGGCCCCTGCTGTGAGGTCGCTGATCGTTGCAAAGTGTCCTGGACCATTTTTTGGTCGTTGGCCTCCCGCTGGCCAGCACACATCGCTGTGTGTGACCAGCGGGACCAACGATCTGGCTGGTAACTATGGTAAACATCGGGTTACTAGGGGCACGCGCGCACTTAGTAACCCGCTGTTTACCATGGATACCACTCTGCTACGGTGCACGGAGGCTCCCGCGCACCGTAGCAGAGTGGTATCCATGGTAAACAGCGGGTTACTAGGGGCACACGCGCACTTAGTAACCCGATGTTTACCATAGTTACCAGCCTGCTCCTGCTTGCAGCAGGCTGGTAACGGGAGCAGGACATCGTGGAACGATTCTTTCCACGATATCGCTGCTCCCCTGATCGCTGGTGAGCCTGCCTGTTTGACAGCTCACCAGCGATGTATTAGCGATGCAGCAACGATCCCTGACAGGTCGTATCGTTGTCGGGATCGCTGCTGCATCGCTTAGTGTGACGGGGCCCTTAGGCCTAGTGACCTACTGTCATCAGTGGATACCAGATGCTTCACGGCTCCTTGCTCCCCTGTAAGAAGATCTCATGTCGGGTGCCGTTAGTGGATCTTATTTTCATCTTTCCCCTGACTCTGAATGTGCAGTGGACGCACTCAAAGAAGCCATAATCACTGCACCAGCTCTTGGGATTCCCAACTATGATTTGCCATTCATTCATTTTATCAGTGAAAATGATGGATATGCTGCTGGAGTTCTCTGTCAAAGACAAGGAGGGAAGATGAGACCCCTCGGCTATTACTCTGCAAAGCTGGACCCAGTCGCTTTGGCTTCACCCTCTTGCTTGAGAGCAGTACATGCAGCCATGATTCTATTGGACAAGATGACAGACATCATGTTGGGACATGAAATCACCTTGTTCGCTCCCCATGATATTCAATCCATTCTTTCACAGACACAGACTAAACATATGTCCACTCAAAGACACCTTCAACTCCAGTGTTCTATTCTGCTCCCTAGCAACGTCACTCTCAAGAGATGGACTGTACTCAATCCGTCTACACTGTTGACACTCATGAGGGGGGACCCCGTCGAAGCAGACCATGTGTAAGGACTGTATAGCCCTCCCTTGGATATACCGGATGATGAGGAAGGACCATTCAATCATGATTGCCTCGAACACATGCTGCCGGAAAATCAACACCTGCCCTAAGTATTGGAGCAGCCTCTGTCAGAAACAGACCTCGAGGTCTACACAGATGGATCCAGGTATGTGGATAAAGGAGGCAAGTTCCACACTGGAAGGGCAGTGGTAACCTCAGAGCAGCTCATGGCAGCAGGATCCCTACCACCTTCCACATCCGCTCAAGAGGCAGAGCTACATGCTTTGACCGGAGCCTGTTAAACTGCAGAAGGGAAGGTGATGGTTCCAGATACGCATTCGGTACCACTAGAGGATTACAGACATCTGCAGGGATTCCCATAAAGAACATTGATGCAATTCATCAACTGATGGAGGCTTTGCTCCTCCCAAAAAGGGTGGCAATCATGAAGATAAAGGCACACCGCAAACAGAAGTCAGTGCAAGCGAAAGGAAATTGACGCGCCCCCTGGGCCGTGGGGTACTCGGTAGCCGGGCCGGTCGTTGCTAGGGGAGATGTCACAGTGGCGGTGACCGGTCCGTGACCCAGGGCGGTCAATAAAAGGGGTTTTAAAGAATAGGATTATAGTTTTTATGTTTAATGTTCATGACGCCACCTGTGGTATGAGGCTATATGGAGCCGCCGCTGCAGAGCAGGTCCTCTGGAGCTGTTGGTAATGCAGCAGTGTTGGTTCAGCTCTCCACAGGTAGAGCTAAGCTCCAGGGCATTGCTGTGGTGATTATTAGTGATGAGCGAGCACTAAAATGCTCGGGTACTCATTGCTCGCGTCGAGCAGATTGGAATACTCGGGTGCTCAACCCGAGCAACGAGCCCAATGTAAGTCTACGAGAAACTTGAGCATTTTTCAGGCGGCTCCCCCCGGCAGTCTGCAGAGGGCCTAAAACTTGCCCAAATCGATGGGAACAGTGCTCAAATGACATGGGAACTGCATGGGGAAGACCACTGGAAGCATCTCTGACTCCCAGATCACTGCTGTCAGCAACGTGATCAGAGTATTACACCACTTTTACGGACTCGCAATAAAACATACAAAAACGAAACCAAAATGGATTTTCCTGGGAAATATGTTAAGGAACATCCTTTCCAGGGTAATGACTTGTATATAAGACAAAATAAATAACCAAAACCAAAAATACTCCTCCACAACTTGGGCTATGTTCACACGTAGCATTTTTGATGTGTTTTTGCACTTTTGAATTGCTTTCAACCAAGACAAATGCATTCACCAGGAAATGTCATTTTAACATTTTACAACCTTATCTGGCCATGTGGTGTGTGACACATCATCAGACACATGCATACTGTGCTGAAAAGACATGGGAACAGCATGGGGAAGACCTCTGGAAGCATCTCTGACTCCCAGGTCACGGCCTAAAAGTGTGCCCATCATAAGTGATCCTTGGCGCATGCGAAGATGCCTCCCATCATGCACCTGTCGTTGCAGACTTGCAACAATCACCATTCACGTCCTTGTTCCACTGCAGTGTTCAGTTGTCCCTACCCCATTACTTGGAATGCAAGCGCAAGTATGCAATCAGCCACCCACCCACAGGCTGCAATACTATACTGCCAAATTTTTGACAGCTGCTTGCACTTGAAATGTGGCCTTTTAGGCTCGTGGAGGCGGAAGCTTTTCACAACCTCATGCCGGCAGCGGCCGAGTGTCCATACTCGGTCCCCAGCCGCCACTATATTTCCTGGTGTCACCTCTGCCTTCCACAAGCATGGGTCTCAAAACATTACCAGTGCCCTCCCCAGTGCACTTACTGGGAAGAACCGCTTAACCACAAACACGTGGACAGGTGAATGTGGCCAGGGACGGTACGGAGCCAGTCCACAACTTTTTTTGCTGACAGTTGTATTTAGGTCGGGAAAGGACTGGCATAGAGGGAAACCGTATGTACCCTGCATGTCATTTCTCCCAGCAAGTCCTGTAATTGTGCTTGTTGCAGAAGCCCGTCCAACATCAACTTGCACTTGTCGGTGGTGCTTTGACACACACACACATCTTTCTTTGCGCATTTAATTTCTTGAATACAGAGTTGGACAATGGCCTGATCTGTAATGCTTTTTGAGAAATAACATGCATAAGCATGGCCGATGCATATTAAAAAAGCAGACATAGTGTCCGGGAACCTTCCCCCACACTTTTCTTAGCCAGGGCTGCTTTTTGGCAGGGTTGGATGGGCCCACCAGAGAACCAGAGACTCCTCCGGCGGGCCCTGGCTTCTCCTTCAGGAGAGTTCATAGTGCCGAGGTGAGGCCATGATGATGATAGAGGCCACCATCTGCTTAGTTTTCTGCTACTTGGAATGCAAGTGCAAGTATGAAGCCAGCCAACACAGGCCGCAACACTAAACTGCCAGATTTCTGGGCAGCTCTTTGCACTTGAAATATGGCCTTTTAAGCTCGTGGAGGCGGAAGCTTTTCATAACCTCATGCCGGCGGTGGACGGGTGTCCATACTCGGTCCCCAGCCGCCACTATATTTCCCGGTATCGCCTCCGCCTTCCACAAGCACGGGTCCCACAACATTACCCATGCCCTCCCCAGTGCACTTACTGGGAAGGACCGCCTAACCGCAAACACATGGACAGGTGAATGTAGCCAGGGATAGTACGGAGCCAGTCTACAACTTTTTTGGCTGAGAGTTGTATTTAGCTCGGTGAAAGGACTGGCATAGAGGGAAACTGTATCTACCCTGCGTGTCATTTCTCCCAGGAAGTCCTCTAAAGCTGCTTGCACTTGAAATGTGACCTGAACATTACTGCTGGTACTTTTCTGTGGGAATTTGCTTGCCTCCTACCAGCCGGGAATATTTCCAGCAAACTATGGTACGACACCATGGTATTAGAACTGCCCCCAGTACCAGTAGCGAAGCCATCCCCAATTTCCTTCTCAGGAATTTTATTTGGTTGACTGAGTGGCTGCCCAAATACATTTTCTCACAAAGGAGCTGAAGATAGAGTGGCAGTGGGTGCAAGTTTCTCCAGCCTGTTAGATATTAGAGGGTGAACGGCAGCACATTGGATCAGTGGTTAGCATTGAAGTCTTGCAGCGCTGGGATCCTGGGTTCAAATCCCAGCAAGGGCAACATCTGCAAGGATTTTGTATGTTCTCCCCGTGTTTGCGTGTGTTTCCTCCTCAGTAAAAAAGCAGCCATTGAATGTCCAGGAACCTTCCCACACACTTTTCTTAGCCAGGTCTGCTTCTCAGCAGGGTTGGACGCTCCCATCAGAGAATCCTCTGGTGTGCCTTGGCTTCTACCTCAGGAGAGTTCATGATAGCGCTAACTTTGCAGCTGCTATGGGGCTCTTGAGCGGGGGAGAAATCCTCTGGTGGGCACAATGTTTTTCAACCTGAAACAGCTTCTCAGAGGGAGTTGTATTTCACCACAGCCATATTCTTTAGTGAAAGGACTGGCATGGAGGGAAACTGTATTTACCCCGGCTGTCATTTCTCAGTCACCAGGTTCCGCCCATTGTCACACACGACCATGCCTGGCTGTATGTTCAGCGGTGAGAGCCGCAGATCAGGCTGCTGTGTTACAGCTTTCAACAACTCTGCAGCGCTGGGCAGTTTGTCAATTAAGCATTAAGCATGCTATCTTCAGCACAGCCTGTTGCCGCTTGGCCAAGGCAGTGCTGCAGTGCTTTCAGTTTGTGACTGATGTGATCATTTCGGAGATGGAGAAGGAGGTGCATGAGCTGAACAATGTGATTACATTGAGGTTAAATTTGTGATGCTGTTTTTTTATACTAAAGAAAGATCCTATTTGCTTTGTTTTTTTTATGTTATTTTTTAAGACAAATGCATTCACCAGGAAATGTTATTTTAACATTTTACAACCTTATCTGGCAATGTGGTGTGTGACACATTATCAGACACATCCTTTTTTATTTATGATGGAGGGACTCTGAAAGTCATAAAGCCTATTTTTACAGGGACATCAGACGGCCCTTACTATTCTTAAAAGGCCAGCAGTCGGCCGTAGCTATTGTTAGAGAGCCATCAGCCGGCTATTCTTTGTTGTTCCCATTATTAACAAGTGGGTCTCCTATACTGTTATTGCGTATCCAGTGACTGCAAGGGCTGCCAAAAATTTGGACGCAACCCAATACCCCTTTGAAGAGATATAGAGGAGGGTCTCAGTAAAAAAAATGTTCTCATTATAAAGGAGCGGGTTTCCTATAGTGGTAATGCCCATGCTGTGACTGCAAGGGCTGCAAAAATTTGGGAAAAACCCCACTAAGAATTTAAAGACACAAGAAGCAAGGCCACAGTAACAAGGTATGACATGTTCCCATTAGAAAGGAGATGGTCTGCTATACAGTTATAGGTTATGCAGTGAGTCCAATGGCTGACCAATTTTAGGAAAAACCCCGCTAAGAATTTAAAGACACACAGAGCAGGGCCACAGTAACAAGGTACGACATGTTCCCATTATAAAGGAGAGAGTTTGCTATACAGTTATAGGGTATGCAGTGAGTCCAATGGCTGACCAATTTTAAGAAAAACTGCACTAAGAATTTTAAGACACACAGAGCAGGGCCACAGTAACGACAAATTCGGATTAGAAAGGAGAGAGTCTCCCATAGTGTTAGCCTATGCAGTGAATGCAAGGGCTGCCAAAAATTTGGAGGCACTTCAATGCCCCTGGAAGAGACGTGGAGGAGGGCCTAATAAAAAAAAATGTTCCCATTAGAAAGGAGCAGGCCTCCTATACTTGTAATGCCCATGCAATAAGTGTATGGGCAGACAAACATTTACCCCTGGGGGATATACATGAACATAATGTATAAAAAAATTTTTGACGGGCATCATAAACACACTTTTTAAAAAATTATGTGGGTCTTCCTGGTGATATGGTGGTGGAGGATGAGGAGAAGGAGGAGGACAAGCGCAAATAGACAAAATCAGGAAGCGTATACCCAAGTGTGGGTGTGAAAAGTTACATGGGAATGCACCTCCCAAGAAAAGACACTGTATTTGAGTTTATGTTGCGCTACTATCATTCGGTGGTGTTCAGAAGTCTGGCCCAATCCAGCCCTTGTTCATTTTTATAAGAGTCAGCCTGTCAGCATTTTCAGTTGACAGGCGGATGAGTTTATCAGTTATAATTCCACCAGCAGCACTAAAAACCCACTCTGATAAAATGCTGGCAGCAGGGCAGGCCAGGACCTCCAAGGCATAGAGAGACAGTTCATTCCACGTATCCAGCTTGGATACCCAATAATTATAAGGCACAGAGGAATCACGGAGGACGTTGATACGGTCGGCAAGGTACTCCCTCAGCAACTTCCCAAACTTTGCACTCCTTGTGAGAGTACCCCGCGCCTCAGGACCTGTGCGATGGGAGGGTCTGAGAAAATTCTCCCAGAACTTTGACAGTGTTCCCCTGCCTCTGCTGGATTGAAGTTGTGTCTCTCTCGCCTGTACTCCTTGGTTGTCCAATGAAGTGTGCCCTCTGCTGCCAGCATTTTCAGATGGGAATTTTTTTAATAGTTCCGCAACAAGGGCCTTCTGGTACTGCCCCATTTTTGTAGACCTGTCTGCCTCAGGAATAAGAGATATAAAGTTCTCCTTGTGGCATGGGTCTAGAAGTGTCACCAATCAGTAATGACTGTCACCCAAAATTTTGAGAACGTGAGGGTCATGGGAAAGGCACCATAACATAAACTCAGCCATGCGTGCCAGACTACTAACAGTCAAGACTTCCGTGTCCTTACCAAGAGGATGACTGACCATGCTCTCCTCGTCCTCTTCCTCTCTGTCCTCTGGCCATCCACATTGAACAGACGGTATGACAGCTGTGCAGGTAGTACCGTCTATAGTGCATGAAACTAGCTGCTGTCCTTCCTCCTCCTCCTCCTCTTCCTCATTGTCACCCAATCCACGCTGGAATGAGATGAGGCTTGGCTGTGTGTAATCACCCTGTATGTTTCCTTGCTCCATCTCATCGTGCTCCGCCTGCAATGCATCCTCTTTGATTGTGAGCAGAGAGCGTTTCAGAAGACAGAGAAGCGGGATGGTGATGCTAATTATGGCGTGATCGCCGCTCACCATCTTGGCGGAGTCCTCAAAGTTTTGGAGGTTGGTACATATGTCTGACATCCATGTCCACTCCTGAGGTCTTAAGTGTGGAGTCTTAACTGAATAGCGACGGCCTTGTTGATGCTGGTACTCAACAACTGCCCTCTTCTGCTCACAAATCCTTCCCAACATCTGCAGTGTAGAGTTCCAATGCATGGGGACATCACACACCAGTCAGTGAGCCAGAAGCTGCAAATGCTGCTGAAACACTGCAAGGGCGGCGGAGGCTGTAGCTGACTTTCAAAAATGGGCACACAGGCGGCGTACTTTAACAAGCAGATCCGGCAGGTCTCGGTAGGATTTGGGAAACCACTGAACCACGAGGTTAAGCACATGTGTCAGGCATGGTACGTGTGTGAGGTCGCCTCGTCTTAGAGCCGCCACCAGGTTCCGGCCATTGTCACACACGACCATGCCTGGCTGTAGGTTCAGCGGTGTGATCCACGGATCTGCCTACTCTTTCAGAGCTGTCCACAACTCTTCAGCATTGTGCGGATTTACACCTAAGCATATTAGCTTAAGCACAGCCTGTTGTCGCTTGGCCGAGGCAGTGCTGCAGTGCTTCCAGCTTGTGAATGATGTGGTCATTTCGGAGATGGAGACTGAAGAGGTGGAGGAGGCTGAGGAGGATGAGGTGCAGGAGCTGTAGACCGTGGGAGCAACACTGATTGACCTAGGGCCCACAATCTTTGGCGTCGGGAGGACGTCTTCCGTCCCAAGGTCCGACTGGATCCCGGCTTCCACTATGTTAACCCAGTGTGCCATCAGCGAGATGTACCGTCCCTGCCCACAAGCACTTGTCCACGTGTCCGTGATTAGGTGGACTTTACCGGTAACTGTTGTTGAGAGCATGGCTAATGTTTTGGGACACGTGCTTGTGTAATGCGGGGACAGCACACCGGGAGAATTAGTCGCGGCTGGGGACCGAGTACCGAGGGACGGCCGCCGCTATCAGGTTGTGGAATGCTTCGGTCTCCACGAGCCTAAAAGGCAACATTTTGAGCTCAAGCAGTCTTAAAATGTGAGAATTTAGTAGTGTGGCCTGTGGGGCGTTGGCTGCATATTTGCGCTTGCGTTCCAAGGACTGGGGTATGGACAACTGAACACTGCGCTGGGACAAGGACATGGACGTGCTTCCTGATGCTGCTACTTGAGAGTGTGCAACGACAGGTGCAGGGCAGGAGGCATCTTCACATGCACCATGGACAGGGGATTGGCTTGCATGCACAACAGCAGCAGAAACAATGGTGCTACCTGCAGACACTGTTCCTGGACCCTGGGGTTCAGCCTTCAAAGTCGGGTGCTTTGCTTCCATGTGCCTGATCATGCTGGTGGTGGTCAGGCTGGTCGTTTTGCCACCCCTGCTGATGCTGGCCTGGCAGGTGGTGCAAATGGCCTTTTTGGGGTTATCGGCAGAGTCTTTAAAAAACAACCAGACTGGGGAAGACCTAACAGTTGTACTGGCAACTTCCTTTGTGTTGGTGTTACGGGGAACGGTTGCCTGACTTCTGTCTGCGGCCACCACACTGCTACTTCCTGCCTGATGGGGTGCTCTGCCTCCCTCCCCCTGTTTGCTGCTCTCCTCGCTCTGCATGTCCTCCTGCCAGGTTGGGTCAGTTACTATATCATCCACCACCTTGTTTTCCACTTCCGCACCCTGGACCTACTTCTGACTTTCTGGCAATTGTGTCTCATCATCGTCCACCTCTTGTGACACTTTCCCACCGTCGCCTTCGTGTGACCGTAGCTGCTCAAATATTTGGGCATCGCTACACGCGATCTCCTCTTGCTCCGCTTCAAGTGGACCGGGTGAGAGGCCCGAATTTATAAATGGAAAAGTGAACAGCTCTTCAGAGTGTCCAAGTGTGGGATCAGTTGTCTCTGGGTACTCGGCATTGTGGGAGGAATGAGGATCAGGGTGAGGAATATGCAGTCCAGACTCATGGCTACTGAGACTTGACCGTGTGGAAGACAGGGTGGTGGTGGTGGTGGTGGCTAAGTGACTGGAAGCATTATCCGCTATCCAACAAACAACCTTTTGACACTGCTCTGGGTTCAATAGTGGTGTGATGCGGTCCCCTAGAAATTGGGGCAGGAATGTCAGGCGAGAAGATGTGGGTGTTTGTTGTGACACAATTTCGGCTTGTCCTCGGCCTCTGCATGCACCATTACCATCACGTCCAGTTCCCCGTCCCTTGCAACGTGCTTTGCCCATTTTAAATGGAGGACAGTATCTTCCACGCTCACTACAAATGACTGAGGTTGGAGTGAACTTACAATGGTGGCCAAAAGTATTGGCACCCCTGCAATTCTGTCAGATAATACTCAGTTTCTTCCTGAAAATGATTGCAATCACAAATTCTTTGGTCTTATCTTCATTTAATTTGCTTGCAAGGAAAAAACACAAAAGAGAATGAAGCAAAAATCAAATCATTGATCATTTCACACAAAACTCCAAAAATGGGCAAGACAAAAGTATTGGCACCCTCAGCTTAATACTTGGTTGCACAACCTTTTGCCAAAATAACTGCGAACAACCGCTTCCAGTAACCATCAATGAGTTTCTTACAATGCTCTGCTGGAATTGTAGACCATTCTTCTTTGGCAAACTGCTCCAGGTCCCTGATATTTGAAGGGTGCCTTCTCCAAACTGCCATTTTGAGATCTCTCCACAGGTGTTCTATGGGATTCAGGTCTGGACTCATTGCTGGCCACCTTAGAAGACTCCAGTGCTTTCTCTCAAACCATTTTATAGTGCTTTTAGAAGTGTGTTTTGGGTCATTGTCCTGCTGGAAGACCCATGACCTCTGAGGGAGACCCAGCTTTCTCACACTGGGCCCTACATTATGCAGCAAAATTTGTTGGTAGTCTTCAGACTTTATAATGCCATACACACGGTCAAGCAGTCCAGTGCCAGAGGCAGCAAAGCAACCCCAAAACATCAGGGAACCTCCGCCATGTTTGACTGTAGGGACCGTGTTCTTTTCTTTGAATGCCTCTTTTTTTTCCTGTACACTCTATGTTGATGCTTTTTCCCAAAAAGCTCTACTTTTGTCTCATCTGACCAGAGAACATTCTTCCAAAACATTTTAGGCTTTTTCAGGTAAGTTTTGGCAAACTCCAGCCTGGCTGTTTTATGTCTCGGGGTAAGAAGTGGGGACTTCCTGGGTATCCTACCATACAGTCCCTTTTCATTCAGACGCCGACGGATAGTACGGGTTGACATTGTTGTACCCTCGGACTGCAGGGCAGCTTGAACTTGTTTGGATGTTAGTAGAGGTTCTTTATCCACCATCCGCACAATCTTGTGTTGAAATCTCTCGTCAATTTTTCTTTTCCGTCCACATCTAGGGAGGTTAGCCACAGTGCCATGGGCTTTAAACTTCTTGATGACACGGCACACGGAAGACACAGGAACATTCAGGTCTTTGGAGATGGACTTGTAGCCTTGAGATTGCTCATGCTTCCTCACAATTTGGTTTCTCAAGTCCTCAGACAGTTCTTTGGTCTTCTTTCTTTTCTCCATGCTCAATGTTGTACACACAAGGACACGGGACAGAGGTTGAGTCAACTTTAATCCATGTTAACTGGCTGCAAGTGTGATTTAGTTATAGCCAACACCTGTTAGGTGCCACAGGTAAGTTACAGGTGCTGTTAATTACACAAATTAGAGAAGCATCACATGATTTTTCAAACAGTGCCAATACTTTTGTCCACCCCCTTTTTTAGGTTTGGTGTGGAATTATATCCAATTTGGCTTTAGGACAATTCTTTTTGTGTTTTTTCATTGAAGACAAATTAAATGAAGATAATAATACCAACGAATTTGTGATTGCAATCATTTTCAGGAAGAAACTGAGTATTATCTGACAGAATTGCAGGGGTGCCAATACTTTTGGCCACCACTGTATATATGATCCGTGTGATGGAGAAAACAGAGTTTTAAATACCTGGCCTGTAGGTAAGTAGTTTGAACAGCAATCTGGTGTGAATTGCTTCACTGACACATTAAAGTAAAATTTATAATGGAGGCCAGAAATGGCAGTATTTTCTGACAACGTATATGTGATCCGTGTGATAGAGAAAACAAAGTTTTAAATACCTGGCCAGTAGGTAAGTAGTTTGAACAGCAAACTGTGGTCAATTGCTTCAATGACACACTCAAGGAAATTTTTAATGGAGGCCAGAAATGGCAGTATTTTCTGACAACGTATATGTGTTCCGTTTGACGGAGAAAACACAGTTTTAAATAGCTGGATTTCTAGCGCTCTAATATGGAAAGGACCTGGCTGTATTCTGCAGTGCCAACAAGCAACGCAGAAAAAATGGTGTTCTCTGAATTGCTTTTTAAGCAAATAATGAGGATTAAGATACAAAGAAAAGTATTCCTGGCCCCTGAGACCTGGGCCTTTTGTATAGAAATATCTAATAGCAGCAGTAGGCAGAATTGGAATGGAGCCTCTTGTGCTATATGCACTGTAGTCTGCTATATACACCGCCTGCCTATACACCCTGCCTGCCTGATATCTCTGCAGATGCATTAGTCCTCAGAAGGACTGTTTGTTAAGATGGATATGTGTAATTTACGGTTTTTCTCCCTACACTACCTAATACATGACCAAATATCTCCCTGACACAGCAGCAGCTCTCCCTACACTGTTTGATCCTGAGTGACTGTGACGAGAATGGCGGCACCAGGTGTGATATAGACCTGATGACGCTGTGCGGCCAGCCAATCACTGTAATGCCCACAACCAACATGGCTACGGCATTACAGTGCATGGCAGGCAATCCCTGCATGTTCATTGGCTCTCTAAACAGTGCCAAACATGCAGGGAGGGGACCCAAGTTCCCGCCCGAGCAACCCAGAAATACTCGGCGAGCCCCGAGCATCTCGAGCAGTGAGATGCTCGGGCGAGCACCGAGCAGTAGCGAGCATGCTCGCTCATCACTAGCGATTATAGATGAGGTCGACGTTGTCGTGCAATGTGTTGCAGGGGATGATGGAGCAGCAATAATTCACAGAGACAGTGGGGTGAAATCTTCAGGGTTTGCTCACGATTATCACGTTGCTTCTGGTTACAACTGCAGTTCATAACCACCCATGTCGTCCGGTGTTTACTCAGGGAGGGGTTCAGCAATACCTCAGGTAATTCAAGAGCACTTAACGGGACCCCTTTCCATGTGCCTCTCCTGGTCGCCTTCCTGCGCTCGCTCTCACCCTCCTGCCCTGCGCCTCGCAAACAGTGTCCCAAGCGAGTAACCTCAGATCTTGGCGGGCAACCTGGAGTTCCCTGGATCCTGTGTGGCTACCTTTTTGGCGATTAATTGCGGCTGTGACAACTACACCCTGGAAATGTTGAAGCCTCCGGTTTTTAGCTGAATATTATAATTCTCACTGGTTAGGGGCCGGTCCCCCTTGCGGCCTGATCCTTCCACTCCTGGTAGATCCGGGCGTACGGGTGGCCTCCTGCACTCCCCGTACCCCTAGGATCCACTCTTTCCTTCTGGAGCCTTTCTCCCGGCTCCTCTCTTCCCTTCAGTCTCTCTTCATGGGCCTCTCTCACTCAGGCCCGCTCCTCCCGAGCAAAGCGCCTACAGAGCTCCTGTTCCTTTCACTGACTGAACGCACACCCAAGATGGCTTCCCCTTTTTATATCCTCCTTCTCAAGTGCTCCCCTGAGCTGCTTCCTCCACCCACACCCACTACATGGATCCCCCTCTCTTGGTTCCCCCCACTCCAGCCAGGGGCAGGGCTGAGCAGCGGAGCCCCTCCTGCTTGTCTGGAGTGGTGTAGTGTTGGATGCAGGTGTTTGGGTCCTAGGCAGTACTCCATCCTTACCTGAGATTGAGATACCACACCTCTGGGTGAGATGCAGTACCTCTGTGGCGACTGAACCCTCAGGGGCACCACAAAATCATTATGCCGACCAGATGGCTAAACAGGCGGCCCTATGGGAGCCAGGAAAAGGAAAAGTGGGCATATATGCAGTAACCAGGAGCAAGGATGATGCCATCCCTGGAATTGAAGACCCAACTCCACCTGTAACCAAACTAAAAATACATCAGGAACAAGTAACACTGGAAGAAAAAGAACACTGGCTCAACATGAAAGCAAACAAGAGTAGCGACAGGTTTTTGTGGAAAGTTTGCCTTCCCAAAAGTCTTTACCCCCCTATAATCGAATGGGCACATGGGATTACGCACAAAAGAAAGAACCAAATGCATGCTTCTATCAACAAGTATTATGTGGTATCTGGAATAACAACGCCCATACAGGCCTACACCAAATACTGCTTGGTTTGCTCCACCTGCAACCCTGGAAGAACTGAAAAAGTACCGAAGAAGTATCTTGCTAAACCCCTATATCCTTTCCAGTGGATCCAGATAGATCACATCCAGATGCCAAAAGCTGGAAAATATGAATATGCCCTAGTGGTGGTGGATATGTTTACAGGATGGCCCGAAGCATGCCCAGTGGCCAACATAACAGCACGGACCACAGCAAAGAGACTCATGACAGAAGTAGTCTGCAGATATGGCATTCCAGAAGTCTTGGAAAGTGATCAAGGTCCAGCATTTACGGAAGCAATAACAAAAGAACTCTGGGAGATGGTGGGAGGGGGGCTTGCTTACACACACTCTATCACCCGCAGAGTAGTGGGGAAGTTGAACGGCTCAATGGTACCCTGAAAAGTAAAATTCTTAAAATCAGTCAGGAAGTGTCCCTACCCTGGCCAGACATTCTCCCCATTGCCCTATACTCTGTTAGGAACACACCTGGAGAACCGCACAAGCTCACACCCTACGGGATTCTCTGTGGGGGCCCACCCAGGTTAGGGTGTTATTTTCCACAACAGCTTAGTGCAGGTCAGGATGGTCTAATTAATTATGCTATTGCCCTTACAAATGAATTGTCAGTAACACATGCTAGAGTTTTCTCTTCCATTCCAGACCCAGATCAGGACGAGTCTGCCCATCATTTGCAACCAGGGAACTACTCTCTAGACCACACCAAGTCCTCCTGACCAGCCCCACCGCTGTTAAACTCCAGGGAGAACAACATGGATCCAAGTTTCCCACTTTAATAAGGTCTACCAGACTAACCTATATCCTAAACATAATTTAGCTGGTGTCCATATCTCAGGTTCTGGGAGAGCGCCAGATAGCTATAACCAAAGAAGATAGTTGTAACATCCCTGGCGGCGTGCTGGCATGGCTTTCCACCTTCCACCATGCAAGACTGCCACCTTACCTATCAGTCCAGGCTGCACACTTTGCTCCAGTACCTGCTGTGTCTCTTGTCTGATTGTTTAGGGCGGCGGCGCGGTTCCTGCCTGATTCTTATAGTTACTGTGTGCGCACTCCTAATGCCTCCCCAGCCTATTGCTGTGAGTCACTGGATACTTAAACCCCCTCCACACAGTAGGAGGTGCCTGAGAAACACTTTCTTACAGTGTGTTCTGTGCAACTGAGTGGCCAGGTCCTGTCCAGTATCTTGTCTGTTTCGCCACCCTGGGGGCTGTATACCCAGGCCCGTTACCTGTATCTGTGACTTCTAGTCTGTTTCAGCCACCCTGGGGGCTGAGTTCCCAGGCTCGTTCCTGTATCTTGTTCCGGGTTCAGTTCCTGTCTGAACTTTGTCCTAGCCCATTACCTGTTTGTCTCTATGTCCGTACCTGCCCTTTTCCTGCAGTGTCTGAACCTGCACCTAACTCCAACTTGTTGTCTCTGTACTTTTGTTTGTGAGTTTTGTGCCCACTCGCTACTTCATTGTAAGTACCTTGTGTGTATCTGGTTCTGCTTGTCCCGTTTCCCTGCCTCTGTATCAACCTCCTGTGTTCTATCTCCCTGTGTTTCCCAGTCTGTTCCATGTGAACAGAGCCCTATCCTGTCTGCCTGCACCTTCTGCTCTGTGGTTTTGCTCTGTTCTGTTCTGGCTCGCTTGTCCACCGCATCTGCAGTTTCGCTTTGCTCTGCTTGTTCACCGCACCTGCGGTTTCACTCTGCTCTACTTGTTCACCACACGTGCGGTTTTGCTCTTCTCTGCTTGTTCACTGCACCTGCGGTTTCGCTCTGCTCTGCTTGTTCACCGCACCTGCGGTTTCGCTCTGCTCTGCTCCGCTTGTCCTCCGTGCCTGCGGTTCTGCTCTGCTAGTTCACGCACCCGTGGCTCTGTTCCTGTATCCCAGTCGGTACTGGTCCCTATCCAGCCTGCGTTCATACCAGCTAGTATCTGCCAGTCTGAATACCAGCCGTGCCTGCCAGCACCTGCCTGTCTGCATACCAGCCGTGCCTGTCAGCACCCGCCTGTCTGCATACCAGTTGTGCCTGCCAGCACCCGCCTGTCTGCATACCAGCCGTGCCTGCCAGCACCCGCCTGTCTGCATACCAGCTGTGGCTGCTCGTTCCTGCATTTCCCAGCGTGGGTCAACAGCTGTGACCGGGGTCTGACCTGGAGTAGCACTTGGTCCTTCTGCTCGGTTCCTCCCTGGTTCACGGAGTCGACTGAACCGCCGTACGACCTTGGTCGGACTGAGTTGATACTTAGTCACGCCCCTCCAGGCACTCCTCGGTTCATGGTCGAGTAGGATCACTAACCACGCTCACGCCAGTCTGTCCTGGCGTGTGCGTAACAATAGTGTTGCAACATTGTGGCACAGCCCAACTCGTTGCTGCCTTCCAATTTGACTATTGCGACATCGTAAACTGCAGAGGGTTTAATGTCTCTCAAATGGGGTGACCCGCTCAGCTCCGTAGCGGGCAACGGTACTTATGTGTGACAGATGATCACTGGGGACACAATTGTGCATATTGGAGAGCTGTGGGATGCAATACAGGGGATGACTGGGGGTACAGACCACAATCAGCTTTAGATAAAAAAGATGAAAAAGAGAAATCTTTAACCACCCGCATAACTCTAATGCAGGGAAGGGTAAATAACCCCAAGTCATGTGCCCTTATTAGAAATTGCAACCCTATGATCCTCAATCTTGAAAATCCACAGGTGGGGATGCAGGTATTTATTTGTTGGGCACGTATATTCCCGAGGGCTGTGCCGGTTGTTCCCATTTAGGTAAAATCAGATTGGCAACTATGAATAAGATGCCAAATGAGATTAGACACACTGACTCTAACCCATTAATGCCCAATGTCCAAAAGATGACAGCCATTGCTGATCCCACTTATGAAAATAACCTTGCCATAGAAACTGGATACACAGATGTGAATGCCTGGTTAGAATGAATGAGATATACAGCCCAACAACACAACAAGTTAGACTGTTATATTTGTGCTGCAGCACGACCACACTTAGGGTCTGTTGCCCTCATAGTCCCACCTGAAGAAGGACAGTGTGTACTCGTATTATTTACCAATACTACCATTAACAATACTCTTTGTGAGTGTTGGGTTAAGGTTTACCCCAGGTTATTAAAGATCCCATCCCCCGGCTGGGGAATTACTATATATCCCGGTAACTATACCTGTATTGAGTGCGGTGGAAAGGGGAGATTCCTTGGTAATTTTGCTAGAGGGTTTTGTGCTGTGTACTCAAATGCCACTGCAGATATGTTGAGTCCACAGATCTTCTTTGTGGCAGATATTTTCATATCCCCACATATCCAAAATATAAGAGCTAGAATAGAAGGTGATTGGATGGGTCAGTGTACTCTAGCAAAGGCCATTATGCCCATCCATCTGGCGTCTGAAAACCCATATGCTGCTGATGGAAACCCAACCCTTAAAAGAAAAAGTAAACGTAGTACCCCATTGGGAAGTTTTGACCCTAATGTTTATATAAATGCTATAGGAGTACCTAGGGGGGTACCGGATGAATTTAAAGGAAGAGATCAAGTGAAGGCTGGAATAGAATCCATCATCCCAGCCATCCCAGCAAATAAAAATGTAGATTGGATAAATTTTATCTATTACAATCAACAGCATTTTGTCATTTGTACTAGGGATGCTCTGCAAGGAATAGCTGAACAGCTGGGTCCAACATCAACAATGACTTTCCAAAACCGCATGGCCCTGGACATGTTATTGGCGGAGAAAGGTGGAGTATGTAAAATGATTGGGGAATCTTGTACCTTCATCCCTAACAACACAGGCCCAAATGATAAAGTTACTCTAGCTATACAAAAACTCGAGGTATTATCAAATGAATTAAATAAAAACTCGGGAATTCAAGACCCCTGGGATACTTGGTTTGGATGGATGACGGGGTGGCAGAAATGGTTGGCCCAGATTGGCACAATTATCTTGGTAATTCTGATTTCTGTAGCTATAGCTTTTTGCTGTGTGTTTCCTTGTATAAAAAGAATGATCACAAAGAGTATAGATGGGATTACACCTACACTAACGTTTACCCAGAGCACTGAAAACCAGGACCCCCTAATCAAACCTTTATTAATGGCTACAACCCAACATCACACCTTCAAGTAGGGACATATGTATCTGAAAATCAATGTGTAAAGTCTGCACCAAGGGGGACAAAGGACTAGCATTGTTCGTCTAACGGGCAGCACCCCAAAAGAGTTTGAGAACCACATTGGACAGATACGATAGGACCCCAATAGGGACAGTTTAAGGTCAATAATTGGATTTAGGGGGGACTGTTAAGGTGAATAAATTAAGTTGTTTATGAAATCAATTATTGCCCTTATATGAGTCAGTAGAGATGCTAGAAAATGCTGTGAGACAAGATGGCGCCTACACTCAGGACGAAGCCATGGAATGCAAGATATCTCCTGCTGGAAGTCTACGCGATGCAAAGACCATATATGGACTATCCAATGGAAAAGGACATGACAATCCACAAGCTACACCTTAGTATGCGACAATATAAATACCCCTTGTTTGCGTCGCAATAAAGATTTGACGCGCCTACTCTGGCAAGAGAGGAGTTGCACTTGACTGTGTCCGGTGTTATTTCTTCTGCGCATGCACTTGATTTAAACTATTAGGTCAGGAGCAGGTAATCGAGGGTCCTGATATAGGACCACCCTAACACAAGGGGAACCTGTGCAGGAGCAGAATTTATTCAGGGCAATGTGGCCTATCATCAAGGGCCCGAAGCTTCAATGGGGAAGGGTGATGACATGCCCAGATTTTCCTACAACTCCCTTTTTTGCAATAAAAGGTTCCTGCGGAACTCCACAAATTTGTCCTCAGATTCCTGCCCTTCCTGTCCAGCACTCTCTAAATGACTCTTGGTGCGATTACATTATTACTCCATCTATGTTGTTTAGTCTGTTTTCGGCCAGTAGAAATGGAAAGGGCCCCATGAGGGATCGTCGGGAGAGGTGTATGGGGAAGAGATTTATGGGATATGGGGAAGAGGATAATACAGGATCTTATAATAAATTATAATAAATTGTTAGGGGGGAGAGGACAAAACAGGGTATTATAATGAATTGGGAGGGTTGAGAGAGGGCAATACAGCATATTATGATGTAACAGGAGAAAAAGAACCATGGGTAAAGTAAAACATAATAAATTCATTGAAAACACGTATTACAAAAATGACAATCAAATGGGAGATATTAAAACAGAGGTGGACTCTAATGGGAATGCCTAGTCAGTACTAAAAATAGTTAACAACTGAAGTTAAATGGATTACCAATTTTCAAGTTAAATGCATACATCCAACAAGATGGTACAATGAAGAAGGTATCAAAAGAATAAATGTCAGAAGACAATATTAAAAGGTTAGTCTGAATAGCATATATAGAAACATTACATAAAGTGGCATGTAAAAGTTTTGGCACCCCTGGTCAAAATTACTGTTAATGTGAACAGTTAAGCAAGTTGAAGATGAAATGATCTCTAAAAGGCCGCCTGTTGTGTATCTGGTGTGTGTGGACTGTGTTGGGATGGGATTTATGCTGACTCTGAAATCTACCTATATCAGAGGTTGAGTGCAAGAAGGTAGGAGGTAGATTAACCCTTGCAGTCACATCCCCCACATCACATGCTGAGAAGTGTGTACATGCCACAAAGGTTCTAAACTTTCTAACAAATTCTTACAAATTTGACTTGACTACTGCCCCTTCATATCCTTTGATAAAATTGGAGCTATATGTTCTTTACTTCAGTCGATGTCTCATTCAGAAATTCTTGAAAGCATCTCCTCTTAAAATAAATGTCACATTTTGACAGTCCCTTTTAAACTCCATCAATATGGCATTCAGCATCTCAATTGATTTATGCACTGTGTATAATAGCTGGCATTTTCACACAATTACGGATTGGCTAATGCTTTCTGACATTTGCCAGATGTACAATCCTAAGATATTTGGCCTAAGAATCATTTCTCAGACTAGACCTAAAAGTCAATCAATTTTTAAAAGTGAAAAATAGATTCATTAGCCTTTTAAACACTATGAACCAGCATCTACTTGTGGATGTCTGTGTATGTACCTATTAACCCATGCACAAATTAAATCATTACTGGATTAAACTGTACATTATGTATAAGCCACCTAATATGATCTGATATGTTTCCCCAATGCAGCTTAGATTTCCCATGATGTCCCACCACAGTCTCATCACATTGCTCTTCTTCATATCAAAGGCTAGGGTCTTACGAGTGTATTTTCTCTCATCTGAGAGAATCGGACTGATTATGCCAATCACACTCTGACCAGAGTTCGCTCAGAGTTTCATCACAGTGTGATCCGATTCTGTCAGTCCCTGTGTAGTCAGATGTTTTCCTCTGACTCATTAACTAGCATCACCGAGTGTGATCTGATAATCAGATCCAACTCGGGCATGTTGCAATTTTTCCCTCGGACTTGTGCTTATCCCCACAGAATAACATTGGTCCGAGTGCAAACTGATGTTTTGTCTGATCGCACTGGGACCGAAAATACAACACTTGCCTTAATAGCAGCCAATCATAGTACTGAGCCACACTGCATGGTTTTCGTGTATGCTATGTGATGCAGCTTCAGCCTGTCTCACCTCCTATACCACTGCTCTCTTATTTACAGCACGAATGATGGGGCACATTTATGAAACCAATTTAACATAAAACTATCTTTATTATTGTAACCAATCATAGCAGCACTTTCATTTATCAAAAAAAATGTCATACAAGATGATTGGATGCATTGCGCAGCAAAATTTTTTATTTTTTAGACAGTTTCATAAATATCATCGTCAGGGGTTTCGCTAGGCACCTTGATTCTGGGCCCCGGCCCCAGATCATAAGTGCATTGCGCCAGATTTTTGCGACATTTTTCCCTACATGTTAAGCTCTTCCTCACGGCCAGCACAGCTTCCTGCTCCTGCTTCCAGTACATGCAGAACGGCAACTGCACACACCGGCCTGGCGCTGCTGCAGGTTCTCACTGACTCTCCAACAGCAGGTGAGCCACAAGCAGGAATTCTATGTTATTTTCCCCAGATCAGCGCTGTCAGTGAATATGAGCAGTGATTTACTTACAGTGATTCCGTAGCTCCATGCTGATCTCTGCAGGATCACGTTTCTCAGCCACAAACAGCAGCGACCAGCACGGAGCTCCGAGCACACAGTCACTAATCACTGCTTGTAATCTCTGACCAGGCAGCCTCCTATCATTACTGTCAGGTTATTCTAAACCTATGTACTATAGAGAAATAGGTAAATAAATACATATGTTTTATACATAAGGGTTATAGACACATATATATATTACAGGTGTGTATTATATATAGCTATATACTCTTTGTGTTTTATTTATAGGTACAGTGAAGGAAATAATGATTTGATCCCTTGCTGTTTTTGTAAGTTTGCCCACTGACAAAGACATGAACAGTCTATAATTTTAAGGGTAGGTTAATTTTAACATTGAGAGATAGAATATCCTGAAAAATCAAGAAAATCACATTGCATAAATTAGATATTTTTTTTTCATTTTGCAGTGAGAAATAAGTATTTGATTCATCTGGCAAACACTTAATACTTGGTAGCAAAACCCTTCTTGGCAAGCACAGCAGTCAGACTTTTTTTGTAGTTGATGATGGGGTTTGCGCACATGTCAAGAGGAATTTTGGTCCACTCCTCTTTGCAGATCAACTCTAAATCATTAAGATTTTGAGGCTGTCGCTTGTCAACTCAGTGCTTCAACTCCCTCCATAAGTTTTCTGTGGGATTAAGGTCTGGAGACTGGCTAGGCCACTCGATGACCTTACTGTGCTTTTTTTTGAACCACTCCTTTGTTGCCTTGGCTGTATGTTTTGGGTCATTGTCTTGCGGGAAAACCCAGCCATGACCCATTTTTAATGTCCTGGCAGAGGGAAGGAGGTTGTCACTCAGGATTTTACGGTACCTGGCTCCAGCCATTCTCCCATTGATGCAGTTAAGTAGTCCTGTGCCCTTAGCAGAGAAACACCTCCAAAACATAATATTTCCACCTCCATGCTTGACAGTGGGGATGGTGTTCTTTGGGTCATAGGCAGCATTTTTCTTCCTCCAAAAACGGTGAGTTGAGTTAATGCCAAAGAGCTCAATTTTTGTCTCATCTGACCACAGCACTTTCTCCCAATAACTAGCAGAATCATCCAGGTGTTCATTGGCCAATTTCAGACGGGCCTGCACATGTGCCTTCTTGACCAGGGGGACCTTGCAGACAATGCAGAATTTTAAACCTTTAAGGCGTAATGTGCTGCCAATGGTTTTCTTGGTGACTGTGGTCTCGGTTGCCTTGAGATCAATAACAAGTTCTCCCTGTGTAGTTTTGGGCTGATCGCTCACCTTCCTCATAATCAAGGATACCCCATGAGATTTTGCGTGGTGCCCCAGATCGATGTTGATTGACAGTCATTTTGTATTTCTTCCATTTTCGTACTATTGCACCAACAGTTGTCTCCTTCTCACCCAGCGTCTTACTTATGGTTTTGTAGCCCATTCCAGCTTTGTGCAGGCCGATGATCTTGTCCCTGACATCCTTAGAAAGCTCTTTGGTCTTGCCCATGTTGTAGAGGTTAGAGTCTGACTGATTAATTGAGTCTGTGGACTGGAATCTTTTATACAGGTGACTATGTAAGACAGCTGTCTTTAATGTAGGTAACGAGTTGATTAGGAGCATCTAACTGGTCTGTAGGAACCAGAACTCATAATGGTTTGCAGGGGACCAAATACTTATTCCTCATTGCAAATTGAAAATAATTGTATCTAATTTATGCAATGTGATTTTCTTGATTTTTCGGGATATTCTATCTCTCAATGTTAAAATTAACCTTCCCCTAAAATTATAGACTGTTCATGTCTTTGTCAGTGGGCAAACTTACAAAAACAGCAAGGGATCAAACAATTATTTCCTTCACTGTATGTATTGTAAATTTAAAAAAAATGAAAGTAAGCAAAAAAAAGTACACCTTTACTATCTCTGTTTCAAGAAACAACTATTTACCCAGCGAGGTTTTGAGACCCATGGTTCAAAGCACCACTCCAGCATTTTTTTTTTTTGCAGAGCTGGAGTGGTGCTTCTAATCTACATTCCCTGCTCCTACTCTCATACTAACTTTCCGTCATTCACAATATAGCAATGCAGGACCGCAGCAGTGGCTGATAAGTATAATACAGGAGCAGGGAATTTAGATTAGAAGAACCACTTCAGCGCTGAAAAAAAAGTGAAAAAATGCTGGAGTGGTACTTTAAATGGACTCTTCCTTCTGATATATTACACATTGGTTAAAAATGCTCCTAAATTGAAGCTCACACGAAACTCATGCTGCTCAAACCAAGAGCACATGAATCCGCGTCTGGCTGCAAAAAACATACCGTACGTTAAAACGTTGATCAGGAACTAATGGTCAGATGTATTAAGCGTTATACGCCAGTCTTAATGAGGGGCATGCTGGAGTAAAATGTGCTTAATTCATTAAGAAATGTCACTTAATATTTTAGGCACACAAATGTTATTCCTGTCAGGGACTTGAGCACATTTCTGGCATAAGTTTTATAACTTTTAATGAATTAGTCTGAACCTGGCTCTGCCCCATTTGGTGAAGCTAGCCAGGACTGGAGTGAAAATGTTAAAAGTCGCAGACTTCTCAATCCTTTCAGGGTGAGCTGTCAGGATACTCCAGTGCCAGGAGCAGGCGGACATAAGAACGCATGTATGCGATATGCATACTTCCAGCCATATTCCAACTAGACATGCCTTGCTCAATTCACTTGCATTGAGCGAGGTCATGCACATCTAATCAGAATGTGGCCTGGAGTATGCAAATTGCTTTCTTGCAGTCACATGACCACCTGTTTCTTGGACCGGAGAATTACGACAGTGCGTCCTGCGTACGATGTGAGGATTCACATGTCGGCAGTCACATAGAGTGGTAGAGTGAGTTTAGAGAGTAACAAGTGTGCAGTGCTTCCAAGGGGTGATCCACAGCTAGTAAAGACTTGAGCGAGGGATAGCAAGATCCTAAAGAGAGTTACTGATGAGACTGAGAGAACTTCCAGAAGGCGTTATCAGATAAGACTCCGAGTCACGAGATCTTACTAGTGCCGAAGGTAACAGACCTAAATTGGTCTGAGAGCATGGGACTAGTGGGGTCCCATATTGATAGGACACAGAACTGACTCGTCCAGGGGGATATGGGGGAAACTCGGTACCCGGGCCTTGACCTTCTGTGGGATGTCACGGCAGTCAGCTCCCGGGCCCGTACCATGGGGTCACTCTTTAAAAGGGGGTTTGTTAACAGTTTTGTCTCGTGACGCCACCTGTGGCTCCGGGTAATGGGTACCAGCGCTGCTGCAGACTTCCGGGGGTGATGGGATGGCAGCTGGGATGTTTCTGCTCCCCACAGGCGAAGTGGGCCCCCGGGGCAGGGTTGATGAAAGGGATGCAGGTGAGAGGTGGCCCAGCCGGGCCAGGGGAGAGTAACAGACATGCACACAGAGGGGGTACGCTTCAGTACCTTTACTGGTGAAGACGGCAAGTACGGTCCAGGGTACTTGATAGGAAGGGTGCACTTCTGGACTCTCCCCAGTGAGCGGGTATAAGGCCTCCTGATCTGTTTCTTCCTCTCTCTCTCTGAAGCTTCTGACCAGCCTGAAACTAGGCCTAGCTTCTGTACTCTTTCACTCTCCTCACCTGCATGCTTGGTGGTAAGAACTTTCTTCTGGCTACCACTATCCCTGGACGCTGGGGCCTTCGTGGTTCCTAGTTCTTTAAATGATTGTAGCTTCAGGTTGACCAGGGGTTTAGAATCCTCCTGGTAAACCGATTATTCCTACTGGGCGTAGAGGACCACGTAGGCGCGGACCCGGTGTCCGGCTTGTGTTCTGGAGTGAGCCTAAGATGCTCCTCTGCCCCCATAACTCCTCTCACTCTTCTCCTTGCCTCTGGCCATGCTGTAGGCCCTGAGGCTTCAGCACGTGCTTTAGGCCCTGGCTGGCCCTCAGCACAGCAGCTCACATGCTGCTTCTTCACTGATCTCCAGTGCCAGCACACTCTGCCTCTAACTCCACCTTCCAGTCTATATATCCCTAACAGGGCTCCCTCTGGTGGTATGAGGTGGAAGGGTGGAGGTGTCTGTTATGTAATGAGGGCCTCTTGTGGAGAAGTCCGTCCATGCACCCTTTTGGGTCCTGTGGTACCTGTAGTAGCACAGTGCCACAGAACCACTGGAGAGAAAAACTCTGATCTGGACTGTGGCCTAGAAGATGGGTTGTGGTAACATAGAGATGAAACACATAAGCTGCAGAGCCCTTGAGTAGCCTACAGAGGAAGGATATAGTGGAAATGAAAAGGCTTCTCACTGTGAAAGAAAAGTGCTTAAGACTGTGTACCTGCTATCCCTCATACATAAAGCTTATAAAGTTTAGTAAAGTCTCCTAAAAATTTCTGGTGCTAGCAATTACCTTCATAAGTCACATGCTTAGTGAAAGGAAGTCCAATTTAAGTGTCACATGGTCGGTCAGTATATACACACCTTTTCTGAAATGCCACAAAGGCTGCAACAACATTTAGCAAGATTCACCACTAACCAAACACTCTGAAGACCAAGTGAATCTCCAAATAAGTCAGGGACAAAGTTGTTGAGAAGAACAAGTCAGGGTAAGATTATAAAAAATATCAAAATCTCTGATGATTCCCGGGAGCACTATAAAATCCATTATCATCAAATGGAAAAAACATGGTACCAGTCCACAGCAATCCTGCCAAGAGAGGGCTGCCCATCAAAACTCTCATCCTGGGCAAGGAGGGCATTAATCAGAGAGGTAGCACAGAGACCAAAGGTACAGTAACTTTGAAAGAGCTGCAGAGTTCCCAAGCAGAGACTGTCCATACGACCACAATAAGCTGCATACTCCATAGACATAGCCTTTATGGAATAGTGGGCAGAAAATTGTAAGGCTCATTTTGAGTTTGCCAAAAGACATGTAGGAGTCTCCCCAAATATATGGAGGAAAGTGCTGTGGTCAGATGAGACCAAAATTTAACTTTTTGGCCACTAAGGTAAATGCTATGTCCTGTGCCAAACCAACACAGCTCATCACCCCAAGAGCACCATCACCACATTGAAACATGGTGGTGGCAGCTTCATGCTGTGGGGACAGGGAAAATGATCCGAATCAAGGGGAAGCAGTATGATGCGAAGTACAGGGATATTTTTGAGCAAAACCTGTTTCAGTTCAGATCATCATCATTGGGAATTTTTATGCGGCTTACTTCTGAGTAGAGATGAGCGTTGTTCTACTCGAACTGTTCGCCAATCTCAAATTCGAGCTGTTTTGGGCGGTGTTCGAGCCGGTCGGCGAACACGAACAATTTGAGAAAAATTCGGCTGTTCGAGGTTATGTTCGATAACTGTTCGTGCACCAAAATCATAACTGGATTTTTTCTCAGTAATGATGAAAATTAATGTTAATACGCAGTTTGAGTGTACAGCGGGGCGGGGGGAGGGGCAGGGGATGGATCTCTGCAGGAACAATGAAGATCTCCATTTTTTTTTCTCTTTCCCGCATTTGCAGTGGGGAGGTGCAATCTGTCAGCCTATCAGCAGCGCACACACAGAGCGAAGTGCTTTTTTTCACACAAGCAAGGGCATGTGTGATTGGCAGTGTATGTCACATGTCCTTGCCCTATAAGACCAAGCCATTTTCCCCGTCGCCACCATTTTCTCACTGCTGCAGCTGCGTGTTAGACGGCACCGCTGTTGCTGTGTGCGCTATACCTTGTTAATTTCAAGCCAATTTTCGCACAAATATACAGATAGCTTGGGAGTAGGGAATAGTTGTGATTGCAGTCCTTTTAAGGACTAGGTTACAGCATTTCCTACGACTTTTATCAAGCAGGTCTGTGCTCTTAAATAGATAGATTGTGGGAGTAAAGACTAATTGTAATTGGAGTCCTTTTCAGGACTAGGTTACATGAGTTCCTATCAGTTTTTGCCAGGCAGGTCTGTGCCAGTGCTGTGCAAGTTTTTTTCACAGCATTTGGCTGAATCTAGCAAAGCTAATCCTTTTTGGCCTATTGCAGAGTGTGTTAGTCAGTGGAGTAGCCTATCTGTGTTGCAAGATATACCACCTGTGTATAGAATACCAATTTTTTTACTGCACCTAGTGAAGTAAAATCTTTTGGGCATAGCATCATTCTATTAGTCCATCTATACTGACCTCCATCAGGTTGCAAATTAAAAATATTTTTTTTCTGCATCTAGCTCTGAAAAAATATTTGGGCTTCTAGCAGTGTGTGGGACTTGGTCTATTAG
Source organism: Phyllobates terribilis (assembly GCF_046119375.1). Taxonomy (NCBI): domain Eukaryota; kingdom Metazoa; phylum Chordata; class Amphibia; order Anura; family Dendrobatidae; genus Phyllobates; species Phyllobates terribilis. Next base: position 275,797,723 of record NW_027362765.1, read on the forward strand.
TCCATCTATACTGACCTCCATCAGGTTGCAAATTAAAAATAATTTTTTTCTTCATTTATCTCTGAAAAAATATTTGGGCTTCTAGCAGCGAGTGGGACTTGTTCTATTAGTCCATCTATACTGACCTCCATCAGGTTGCAAATTAAAAATAATTTTTTTCTGCATCTAGCTCTGAAAAAATATTTGGGCTTCTAGCAGTGTGTGGGACTTGGTCTATTAGTCCATCTATACTGACCTCCATCAGGTTGCAAATTAAAAATATTTTTTTTCTGCATCTAGCTCTGAAAAAATATTTGGGCTTCTAGCAGTGTGTGGGACTTGGTCTATTAGTCCATCTATACTGACCTCCATCAGGTTGCAAATTGAATAAAAAAATTTTCTGCATCTAGCTCTGAAAAAATATTTGGGCTTCTAGCGGTGTGTGGGACTTGGTCTATTAGTCCATCTATACTGACCTCCATCAGGTTGCAAATTAAAAATAATTTTTTTCTGCATCTAGCCCAGCCAATAGTTTTGGCCTAATACCACAGTTTGGCCACTCAGCTCTGCTCGGTTACCATCCATTGTTTTTTTGTGCAAACAACTCCAGAGTTGTGAATTAGTTAACCACCAAAATGAGTGGAAAAAGGCCTGCTGCTGGTGGAAAGGGGAATAGGCGTGTTGGGAAGGGGAAAAAAAGGTTGTGTCCGTGGGGTAGGTGCAGAAGAAAGACCATCTTCCAGCCAAACTAAAATGTCTACTTCTTTTAGCGGACAATGTGATAAGATCCCTTTCTTACGGCCACGCCAATCGCTACAAATTCCAGATGCGGCACAAAAACAGCAGGTGCTTCAACGGATATCAAGTGCTCCTTTAAGTGGGCTCTCCTCCACATCAACTTCAACATCACAAATACTCCAGTCCTCAAAGGTGTCACCCAAATCGCACTTGCTTCCTCACAGCTCCCAAATCTCCAGCTGCCCGTCTGAGTATGAGGTAGAACAGATGGTTGAGTCTGCAGAGCTGTTTACTCATACTATAGCCTGGGAATCAGAGGTCGACTCCAGCGCTTCTGTGAATCCAGACGAGGAAATGATCTGCACTGATGCCCAGAATCTTTATGAGTCGGATCCAGGACCAGACGCAGAAGGTTCTGACCATAATGTAGACCCTCATTCCCAAACTGTAACTCCTGTTGGTGGAGACAATGAGGAAGACGATGATAAGACTCAAATACCTGATTGGAGCGACAACTTTAGTTTTTTGTCAGGGCAGGAACAGGTTGGCTCTGAGGACGACGGGTGTGATAACGCACAGGGTGATGATGATGAGGTCGGAGATCCCACTTACTGTCAACCCACAGTCAGCCAAGAGATGAGGTCAGCAGAGGAGGTGGAGGAAGATGCTAGTGACGACGAGGTCAGGTTGCGCCTTCCTGGACAGAGACGTAGTACTGGAAGCACGTCAACAACTGCATCCTCAAACACAACTCTGCCTCTCACCACAAGTCGTGGTGGCTCTTCAGGTCGCATGGGTGCTAAGCCTTGCATAGCCTGGGCATTTTTTCAGATCGATAAAGATGACCCAACTCGTGTTATCTGTAACATTTGTCAGCAAAAGCTAAGTAGAGGCCAAAAAATACATAGTTTGAGTACTTCATGCATGAACCGGCACATGGACATGAAGCATAAGTTGCAGTGGGAAGCTCAGTGTGCTACAATGCGGCCTAGCCGGCCGGGCCAACCACCGTCTGCCATATCTTGTGCATCCGCGGCCTCTTCATCCTCTGTGACTGGGGGGACAGCAGTCACACCTGTTTTGGGGCGCAGACCTGCCACCTCTTTACCCGCAACAGCCAGCGTGATTGGCAGGTCATCATTTTCTTTGGAGGTGGTAACACCAGCTGGTCTTGAGCGCTGTCCGACATCGATAGCACCACCTTTGGATCAAGGCAACCTAACATGTCCGCCTGCATCTTCCTCACAGACCGGCAGTTTGCCGGGGACACCCTTATCAACCCCGTCTAAGCACAATAGCCAGCCCTCGGTCCCTCAGATGTGGACAAGTAAAAGACCATTTCCTCCTAGCCATGAGAAAGCTAAGAGGTTGAATTTCACCATCTGCAAGCTCTTGGCTAAAGAAATGCTGCCTTTCCGCCTGGTGGACACAGAGGATTTTCGAGACCTTATGTCCGTCGCAGTGCCCCAGTACCAGATGCCCAGTCGGCACTACTTCTCAAAGAAAGGTGTGCCTGCGCTCCACCAGCATGTCGCACACAACATCACCGCTTCTTTGAGAAACTCTGTGTGTGACAGGGTGCATTTCACCACAGACACTTGGACGAGTAGGCATGGACAGGGGCGTTACATGTCGCTGACTGGGCACTGGGTAACTATGGTGACAGCAGGACAAGGGGCTGCTGTCCAAGTCTTGCCGTCCCCACGAGTTGTGCGTCAATCCTCTTTATGTCAAAGTTCCTCCACTGCTTCTGCCTCCTCAACCTCCTCTCGGTCTTCCACCTGCACCCAAAGCCTGTCTGGTCATGCCACAAGCTTTCTAACTGCGCAGAAGGGATCCTGCACACCTCCTTACTATGCTGGCAGTAGGGCTCAACGTCATCAGGCGGTTTTTACATTGAAATGTCTGGGAAATGTGAGTCACACAGCTGAGGAGTTGTGGTCAGCTCTGGAGAACCAATTTCATGAATGGTTGTCTCCACTGGACCTGAAACCAGGGAAGGCCGTGTGCGACAATGCTGCAAACCTGGGTGCGGCCCTTCGCCGGGGCAATGTCACACACGTGCCTTGTATGGCTCACGTGTTGAACCTGGTTGTCCAGCAATTTTTAGCCCACTATCCCAGACTAGATGGCCTTCTGCAGAGGGCACGGTCGCTGTGTGCTCACTTCCGCCGTTCGCATCCCGCAGCTCAGCGACTTACATCTCTACAGAAGTCATTGGGCCTGCCACTTCACCGGCTAAAATGCGATGTGCCTACCCGGTGGAATTCAACTCTGCACATGTTGCAGCGACTGTGGCAGCACCGACAAGCCCTGGTGCAATACGTTCTGACGTATAGCCTGGGCCAACGAGATTCAGAGGTGGGGCAAATCACGCTGGAGGAGTGGTCTCAGATCAGGGACCTATGCACCCTTCTGCACAGTTTTGAAATGGCGACGAAGATGTTTAGTGCTGACGATGCCATTATTAGCATGACTATTCCGGTGATTTACATGCTGGAGCACATGTTAAACAGAATTCGGAGTCAGGTGGTGGCACAAGAGGAGGTGGAGGAAGTAGAGGAGGAGGAGTTGTATGCGGAAGGGCTAACATCTTCAAGGTCCAGACGGTCGGCAGCACCAAGGCGGCAGGCATGTGAGGGTGGGGGAGATGATTTTACCAGGGCGCATGGTAGCAGCCAAACTAGTGAGGAAGGTGCAGGAGCCCAGGAAGAAGTGGAGGACGAACTGATGGAAGACTCATCAGATGAGGGAGACCTTGATCACATTTCTGTTGTGCGAGGTTGGGGGGAGAGGACAGAGGAAGGAAGCATGATTGTTACCTCGCCACCAACACAACAGGAACTTGGCGATCCTGGATGCGCAACACACATGAGTGCCTTCTTGCTGCACTACCTGCAACATGACCCTCGAATTGTGAGAATTAGAAATAATCCTGACTACTGGGTTGCCACACTGTTAGATCCCCGGTACAAAAGTAAATTTGCAGAAATTATTCCTGCCATAGAAAGGGATGCATGCATGCAGGAGTATCAGCAGAGACTGTTGCAGAATCTTACATGTGCTTTTCCACAAAATACCAGTGGTGCACGTAGTGAATCTCACAGTTCCAACTTGCCAACCGTGGGACTGTCAAGTGTTCAGCACTCAAACCGTAACAGAACCACAGTATCTGCTGGTAACATCAATTTTGCGGAATCATTTCACCACTTTTTTAGCCCATCCTTTGCAAGGCCACAGGAGACAAGAAGTCTGACACATAGTCAACGCCTAGAGACGATGGTACAGGAGTATCTCCAAGTAAACATTGAAGCCACGACTGTGTCACTGGACCCTTGCTCTTTTTGGGCTTCCAATCTGGATAAATGGCCGGAGCTAGCCACTTACGCCTTGGAGATCTTGTCATGCCCCGCAGCCAGCGTTCTGTCAGAACGTGTGTTCAGCGCTGCTGGTGGTGTGCTGACAGATAAGCGCACGCGGCTCTCCACTGATAATGTAGACAGACTCACGTTCATAAAGATGAACAAATCATGGATCCGAAACGACTTTTCTACCCCTGTGTCATCCTGGGGAGAGTAAAAGCTTGATGATTGGTTAAAATCACCCTACCAATCGTTTTAAGCTTTCAAATTACTAATCATGTTTATCTGTATCTTGACTGGAAAATAATTTGGGCTTTGTAGCAGTGTGCAGCACTGATCCTATTAGGCCATCTATAATAAACTTCACCAGATTTAAAATTAAAAATAATTTTTAGCTGCATCTAGCCCGGAAAATAATTTTGGGGCTCCGAGATGCGCAAGACACATAAGTGCCTTCTTGCTGCACTACCTGCAGCATGACCCTCATATTGTCAGAATTCGAAGTAATCATGACTACTGGGTTGCCACACTCTTAGATCCCCCAAACTTTTCGATCAACCTTTTCATTTTAATAAAGACCAAAAAAATGGTCATTTTTGAAATTATAAGCATTAGCAGGTTGTTAGAAACTGAAATCAAACAGTTTTCAACTCAAAACTTTATTCTAGGTGATGTTACATTTTCACATAGGACCCCTTGTTCGAAAGGAGCTTCTGAACTCTCTCGTCCATTGAATTTGTCAGGTTTTGGATGGTTTCTGCTTCAATTGTTTTGCATGAGGACAGAATACCCTCCCAGAGCTGTTGCTTAGATGTGAACTGCCTCCCGCCATCATAGACACTCCTTTTAATGATGCTCCAAAGGTTCTGAATGGGGTAGAGGTCAGGGGAGCATGGGGGTCACACCATAAGTTTGTCCCCTTTTATGCCCATATCAGCCAGAGATGCAGATGTTTTATGTGCAGCATGAGATGGTGCATTATCATGCAGAAAAATGATCTTGCTGTGAAATACACGGTTCTTCTTCTTGAACCATGGCAGGAAGTGCTGTTTGAGAAAATCCACATACATTATGGAGTTCATCTTTAGCGCCTTCAGGGATCCTAAAGGGGCCGACAATCTCTCTCCCCATGATTCCAGCCCAAAACATTACTCCACCTCCTCCTTGTTGGCGCTGTAGCCGTGTTTGCGTGGGGTGTCCATCAACCAGCCATCCTCCACTCCATTCATCTGGACCATCGAGCGCTGCACGGCACTCATCCGTGAACAAAACAGTTTTGAAATCAGTCTTCATGTAATGTTTGGCCCACTGGAGCCGTTTCTGCTTGTGTGAAGTGGATAGAGGAGGTCGACAGGATGGCGTATGCACAGCTGCAAACCTCTGAAGGACCCTGCATCTTGTTGTTCGGGGGACGTTGGAGGCACAAGCAGCTTCAAAAACTTGTCTGCTGCTATGACAAGGCTTTTTTGCCGCTGCTCTTTCAACCTGACGTAATTGCCTGTAGGAAAGAGTCCTCAATTTGCCCTTATCAGCACGCACACGTGTGTACTGTGAATCAGCTACATACTTCTTGATTGCCAAGACACTTCATCCTGATCATCGCACAATGTTGATTGTAGTCATGCCTTGACCTAAACACTCCACAATTTGTTGCTTCTCAGCAGCCGACACATCCTTTTTCTTTCCCATTTTGGCAGAAAATGTAGGCTGCTTAATAATGTGAGAGAGCCTTCTTAAGTAGTCTTGCCTTTCATTGGACACACCTGCCAAACTAATTAGCACAGGTGTCTGCAATTGCTTACAGTGATATAAAGAGCCCTGACACACATCACCATCAATGAGTTTAACTGACAAACAAACAAATTCTTCCCTTATCACTCCTAAACACTTTTTGCATAATAATTTGGAACGCGGTGTACATGTGCTTTTCCACAAAACACCAGTGGTTCACGTAGTGAATCTTACAGTTCTAACTTGCCAACCGTGGTCTGTATGGAATTGTTCAATAAAGGGCCCAAAATTAAGATAACATAGATGGGAGAGGTCTCTATGAATAGGAATTCCTAAGTATTTGATACCCTGTGAGGGCCAGGCAAAGGGAAAGTTGGACTGGATGGAATCCTATATGGATTTAGGGAGGGAGACATCGAGGGCCTCAGACTTCGCTGCATTGATTTTAAAATTTTACCATGTAACAAAGTGATCTATTTCAGCCATAACAGCAGGGATGGATATATGTGATTGAGTGATATATACTAGGACATCATCAGCAAATAGAGAGCACTTGTACTCGGTGCCTCCCACCTCAATCCACCTAATATTGGGGTTATGGCGAATTGATGAGAGCAGGTGCTCCGTCACTAGGATGTATAAGAGAGGGGACAGAGGACATCCCTGCCTTGTCCCATTTGTGATTGTGAAAGGTGATGAAAATGTTCTGACGCACCCCCTGGGCCTTGGGACACCCGGAGCCGGACCCTTTTTGGTGGATGCTGGTGGTTGTAGTCTTCGTGGCGGCGATCCGGTTCCGTGGCTCAGGGCGGTCAAACCAGTGGCGGAACTATTTATGTGGTTTTGATGTTTAAATGTCCGACTACGCCACCCGTGGATTGCGGTCAGAGTGAACCGCCGCTACAGGGCAGACCGCTAAGGCTGGTGTTGTGGGTGCAGCAGAGCGTAGCATAACTCCCCACGGGAGGAGTATAGCCTCAGGGCAGTGTATGCGGAGGATGGGGGTGATGGTGCAGGGCAGCAGCAGTAACGACACGGAGTCAGTGATGCAGTTCAGGGCCTTTACTCACAGTTCTTATTATCCAGACCACGTCTGCAGGTAACGGCTGCCCACGTCGTACTGTGCTCACCAGGTGAGGGGCTCAGACAACTCCCAGATAACTTTGGAGCGCTTCACAGGACCCCCTTTGTGTGTCCTTTGTCTGGCCTTTCTTACCAACACTTCTGTCCGGCTGCCTCGGGCCTCCTCTTGGTAAACTTGGCGCCAGTTTCCCTGACCCTATGTGGTGCCTTCCTAGCGGGTGGAGCAAGGGGCTGCGCCACATAAAATGTCAGAGCCTCCGGTTTCTAGCTGAGGGTCGTTTCCTGCCTCCACTAGTTCGGGGACCGGTCTCCCCCTTTGGCCTGACCCCTCCACGCAGGTGGATTCGGGCGTGCGGTGGCGACTCGCCCGTCCGCACCCCTGGGATCCCTTCATTCCTCGTTCCTGGAGCCTTCTCCGCTACTCTTCCTTCCTTCTCCCTCTTGCAGGCCTGGGCCTCTGTTACTAGGCCCGCCTCCGGAGCAGAGCTCATGCAGAGCCCCTGCTCCCTGCCACTTCTGCTCAGACTTCTCTGCACTGAACTAAGATGGTGCCCACCTTTTATACTCCCTTCTCAATGCACCCAGGAACTGCTTCCTCCCTGCTCCTGCACTGCAGGGTTCCCCTTCCTCAGTGTTCCCTCCCTCCACTCCAGCCAGGGACAGGGACTGTCGTGCCCATCTCAGGGGCATATTGGTCGCCCTGCCCCACGGCAATGTGGTGTAATGCATGCAGGTGTCGGGTCCTGATCCACACTCCATCCTTATCTGAGAGTGAGATATCACACCTCTGGGTGAGGTGCAATACGTCTGTAGCAACCGAGCCCTCGGTGCTACAGTTCCATTTATCTTCAGCCTAGGTGACGTATTGTGATACAGGGCCGTGATTTTGGCTATAAAAGGGTCCCCTAGACCCCTACCCCAAGCTTTTTAAGAGAATCATATATGGCGTGCCAGGAGACTCTATGGAATGCTTTCTCAGCATCCAACGAGAGTATCTACTTACAAATTTTTAACTGCATCTAGCCCAGGAAATACTTTGTGCCTAGTAGCAGTGTCTGCTAGTCAGCGGATTATCCCGGCTGTTAAGCAAGCTACACCACCTGTAGTTTGGACACTTAATTTTTTCAAAGGAAATGCTTCGGGACCACGGGATACTTAGTGAAGAGCATCAGGAGGCACCCCAAGGCATAGGGGCTGGGACTGGCACTAGGATGCCTTGCGGTGGACAGCCGAGCTCAATCCTTATAAAAGCTTTTTAACTGCAGCAGCTTTAGTGGACGCTACTGGAGCTGGAATTACGCGGCTGCTGGCATGAGACTTGCCCTCCAATAGATCCTTGTAAATGGATTTAAAGTGTATTCATTCAAATTAGAGGGACAATTTAAATTAAAAAGCTTAGAGCTGCCTCCACCACAGGGGGGCTCTCTCGACCCACCAGCGGACAGGCACCAGTATTGGGAGAGGGGGGCTGGCCGTCAGGGTTCACCGCGGCTCTGGCACAAACCCGGCGACACGGAGGTGGCACGGGCAGGAGCGGACTGGCCGTCTCGGCTTCTCACTTTTTGGATTTTAGAAGGGCATGACATGCCTATATCTGTGTCTCCCCCTCCTTTTACTCCTCCACCTCTTTTCTTTTCGCATGACTATATGTACTTGTCACTTTTCCATGTGTTAGTTGTGTCTTCTGAGCAGTTAGTCAGCTTTTGGACACCTTTGAAGGTGTTTTCTATGTGTTTCTATGTGTTTTTGTTTGCCTGCCATTGGTTTTAACGGTGTTCGAAGGTGTTCGACGAACAGTTCGACGAACAGTTCGGCGAACACACGGGTGTTCGACGAACCGAACCGAACTCGAACACTACGGGGGTGGCTCAACACTAGTTAAAATCACCCTACCAACCGTTTTAAGCTTTCAAATTACTAATCATGTTTATCTGTATCTTGACTGGAAAATAATTTGGGCTTTGTAGCAGTGTGCAGCACTGATCCTATTAGGCCATCTATACTAAAGCTTCACCAGATTTAAAATTAAAAATAATTTTTAGCTGCATCTAGCCCGGAAAATAATTTTGAGGCTCAGAGATGTGCAAGACACATAAGTGCCTTCTTGCTGCACTACCTGCAGCATGACCCTCATATTGTCAGAATTCGAAGTAATCATGACTACTGGGTTGCCACACTCTTAGATCCCCCAAACTTTTCGATCAACCTTTTCATTTTAATAAAGACCAAAAAAATGGTCATTTTTGAAATTATAAGCATTAGCAGGTTGTTAGAAACTGAAATCAAACAGTTTTCAACTCAAAACTTTATTCTAGGTGATGTTACATTTTCACATAGGACCCCTTGTTCGAAAGGAGCTTCTGAACTCTCTCGTCCATTGAATTTGTCAGGTTTTGGATGGTTTCTGCTTCAATTGTTTTGCATGAGGACAGAATACCCTCCCAGAGCTGTTGCTTAGATGTGAACTGCCTCCCGCCATCATAGACACTCCTTTTAATGATGCTCCAAAGGTTCTGAATGGGGTAGAGGTCAGGGGAGCATGGGGGTCACACCATAAGTTTGTCCCCTTTTATGCCCATATCAGCCAGAGATGCAGATGTTTTATGTGCAGCATGAGATGGTGCATTATCATGCAGAAAAATGATCTTGCTGTGAAATACACGGTTGTTCTTCTTGAACCATGGCAGGAAGTGCTGTTTGAGAAAATCCACATACATTATGGAGTTCATCTTTAGCGCCTTCAGGGATCCTAAAGGGGCCGACAATCTCTCTCCCCATGATTCCAGCCCAAAACATTACTCCACCTCCTCCTTGTTGGCACTGTAGCCGTGTTTGCGTGGGGTGTCCATCAACCAGCCATCTTCCACTCCATTCATCTGGACCATCGAGCGCTGCACGGCACTCATCCGTGAACAAAACAGTTTTGAAATCAGTCTTCATGTAATGTTTGGCCCACTGGAGCCGTTTCTGCTTGTTTGAAGTGGATAGAGGAGGTCGACAGGATGGCGTATGCACAGCTGCAAACCTCTGAAGGACCCTGCATCTTGTTGTTCGGGGGACGTTGGAGGCACAAGCAGCTTCAAAAACTTGTCTGCTGCTATGACAAGGCTTTTTTGCCGCTGCTCTTTCAACCTGACGTAATTGCCTGTAGGAAAGAGTCCTCAATTTGCCCTTATCAGCACGCACACGTGTGTACTGTGAATCAGCTACATACTTCTTGATTGCCAAGACACTTCATCCTGATCATCGCACAATGTTGATTGTAGTCATGCCTTGACCTAAACACTCCACAATTTGTTGCTTCTCAGCAGCCGACACATCCTTTTTCTTTCCCATTTTGGCAGAAAATGTAGGCTGCTTAATAATGTGAGAGAGCCTTCTTAAGTAGTCTTGCCTTTCATTGGACACACCTGCCAAACTAATTAGCACAGGTGTCTGCAATTGCTTACAGTGATATAAAGAGCCCTGACACACATCACCATCAATGAGTTTAACTGACAAACAAACAAATTCTTCCCTTATCACTCCTAAACACTTTTTGCATAATAATTTGGAACGCGGTGTACATGTGCTTTTCCACAAAACACCAGTGGTTCACGTAGTGAATCTTACAGTTCTAACTTGCCAACCGTGGTCTGTATGGAATTGTTCAATAAAGGGCCCAAAATTAAGATAACATAGATGGGAGAGGTCTCTATGAATAGGAATTCCTAAGTATTTGATACCCTGTGAGGGCCAGGCAAAGGGAAAGTTGGACTGGATGGAATCCTATATGGATTTAGGGAGGGAGACATCGAGGGCCTCAGACTTCGCTGCATTGATTTTAAAATTTTACCATGTAACAAAGTGATCTATTTCAGCCATAACAGCAGGGATGGATATATGTGATTGAGTGATATATACTAGGACATCATCAGCAAATAGAGAGCACTTGTACTCGGTGCCTCCCACCTCAATCCACCTAATATTGGGGTTATGGCGAATTGATGAGAGCAGGTGCTCCGTCACTAGGATGTATAAGAGAGGGGACAGAGGACATCCCTGCCTTGTCCCATTTGTGATTGTGAAAGGTGATGAAAATGTTCTGACGCACCCCCTGGGCCTTGGGACACCCGGAGCCGGACCCTTTTTGGTGGATGCTGGTGGTTGTAGTCTTCGTGGCGGCGATCCGGTTCCGTGGCTCAGGGCGGTCAAACCAGTGGCGGAACTATTTATGTGGTTTTGATGTTTAAATGTCCGACTACGCCACCCGTGGATTGCGGTCAGAGTGAACCGCCGCTACAGGGCAGACCGCTAAGGCTGGTGTTGTGGGTGCAGCAGAGCGTAGCATAACTCCCCACGGGAGGAGTATAGCCTCAGGGCAGTGTATGCGGAGGATGGGGGTGATGGTGCAGGGCAGCAGCAGTAACGACACGGAGTCAGTGATGCAGTTCAGGGCCTTTACTCACAGTTCTTATTATCCAGACCACGTCTGCAGGTAACGGCTGCCCACGTCGTACTGTGCTCACCAGTTGAGGGGCTCAGACAACTCCCAGATAACTTTGGAGCGCTTCACAGGACCCCCTTTGTGTGTCCTTTGTCTGGCCTTTCTTACCAACACTTCTGTCCGGCTGCCTCGGGCCTCCTCTTGGTAAACTTGGCGCCAGTTTCCCTGACCCTATGTGGTGCCTTCCTAGCGGGTGGAGCAAGGGGCTGCGCCACATAAAATGTCAGAGCCTCCGGTTTCTAGCTGAGGGTCGTTTCCTGCCTCCACTAGTTCGGGGACCGGTCTCCCCCTTTGGCCTGACCCCTCCACGCAGGTGGATTCGGGCGTGCGGTGGCGACTCGCCCGTCCGCACCCCTGGGATCCCTTCATTCCTCGTTCCTGGAGCCTTCTCCGCTCCTCTTCCTTCCTTCTCCCTCTTGCAGGCCTGGGCCTCTGTTACTAGGCCCGCCTCCGGAGCAGAGCTCATGCAGAGCCCCTGCTCCCTGCCACTTCTGCTCAGACTTCTCTGCACTGAACTAAGATGGTGCCCACCTTTTATACTCCCTTCTCAATGCACCCAGGAACTGCTTCCTCCCTGCTCCTGCACTGCAGGGTTCCCCTTCCTCAGTGTTCCCTCCCCCCACTCCAGCCAGGGACAGGGACTGTCGTGCCCATCTCAGGGGCATATTGGTCGCCCTGCCCCACGGCAATGTGGTGTAATGCATGCAGGTGTCGGGTCCTGATCCACACTCCATCCTTATCTGAGAGTGAGATATCACACCTCTGGGTGAGGTGCAATACGTCTGTAGCAACCGAGCCCTCGGTGCTACAGTTCCATTTATCTTCAGCCTAGGTGACGTATTGTGATACAGGGCCGTGATTTTGGCTATAAAAGGGTCCCCTAGACCCCTACCCCAAGCTTTTTAAGAGAATCATATATGGCGTGCCAGGAGACTCTATGGAATGCTTTCTCAGCATCCAACGAGAGTATCTACTTACAAATTTTTAACTGCATCTAGCCCAGGAAATACTTTGTGCCTAGTAGCAGTGTCTGCTAGTCAGCGGATTATCCCGGCTGTTAAGCAAGCTACACCACCTGTAGTTTGGACACTTAATTTTTTCAAAGGAAATGCTTCGGGACCACGGGATACTCAGTGAAGAGCATCAGGAGGCACCCCAAGGCATAGGGGCTGGGACTGGCACTAGGATGCCTTGCGGTGGACAGCCGAGCTCGATCCTTATAAAAGCTTTTTAACTGCAGCAGCTTTAGTGGACGCTACTGGAGCTGGAATTACGCGGCTGCTGGCATGAGACTTGCCCTCCAATAGATCCTTGTAAATGGATTTAAAGTGTATTCATTCAAATTAGAGGGACAATTTAAATTAAAAAGCTTAGAGCTGCCTCCACCACAGGGGGGCTCTCTCGACCCACCAGCGGACAGGCACCAGTATTGGGAGAGGGGGGCTGGCCGTCAGGGTTCACCGCGGCTCTGGCACAAACCCGGCGACACGGAGGAGGCACGGGCAGGAGCGGACTGGCCGTCTCGGCTTCTCACTTTTTGGATTTTAGAAGGGCATGACATGCCTATATCTGTGTCTCCCCCTCCTTTTACTCCTCCACCTCTTTTCTTTTCGCATGACTATATGTACTTGTCACTTTTCCATGTGTTAGTTGTGTCTTCTGAGCAGTTTGTCAGCTTTTGGACACCTTTGAAGGTGTTTTCTATGTGTTTCTATGTGTTTTTGTTTGCCTGCCATTGGTTTTAACGGTGTTCGAAGGTGTTCGACGAACAGTTCGACGAACAGTTCGGCGAACACACGGGTGTTCGACGAACCGAACCGAACTCGAACACTACGGGGGTGGCTCAACACTACTTCTGAGTGGAAGCTGTTTATTCATTAAGCACATATAACCTGTACATAGATATAAGGAATGCTAAATTTTAATGCATCTCTTTGCAGTGAATATTAAAATATAATGTAATTTGCATAATCTTCTTGACTGCTATAGTATGTAGTGTGCTTGAAAAATAGGAGGACAATGGAGTACACAGGTTGATTTGGAATGCAAAAATATTTATTTAATGATGAGTCACAATAGTAGATAGATGAGATTAAAACAACAGACAAAAAGCAACACAGGCGGCAGGACAAACAAGGAGTAACACGGGTTAAATGGTAAGCACCGAAAGAAACGTCACCAAAAACACCTCAAACATGCGTGGTGATGCCTGACGGCCTGGGCACGGGTCGGGGACGTGGGTGGCGCACTGTTCACGCACTGCTCATGCACTTCTGCTTCTGGGTATCATGTGATCAAATCAATCACATGACCCGGTTTGCTTACCTAGGTGGCGCTTCACAGCGCCATCACATGTATGCTCCCTTGTGACCGCAGCCGGTCACCTGACCAGAAATACTCTGCTGTCTAAGTGCCATTGTGGGTATTTAACCGGGGTGGGTGCATTCTGGCACTGTGCCCTTGATAAAGCATCATCTACGTGAAATGCGCTTCGGGCTGCCCCCCAACCCCTCCCTTCCTCCTCCATTGCTCCATGGCAGCAGCACTTACTGGCACAGGAGGTTTCTCCACTTGGGTAAGCAAATTTTTTTCAGGTGCTCAACCTCATTTGTTCTAGGGACTTTTTCTGGCACCTGTTATTATTTATAAATATATACAGGGTGGTCCAAAAGTAGGTGGACAGAAAATAATAACATTAATTTTTATTTATATATAAAATTATATTTACTAACACAAGCATAACATTGACAATTACATTTTATTCTGAACAATAATACAAAAGCCCTTAAATTTTATGAACGCAGGTGCTCAAACTGTTTTCCATTACAATTTGCACAGCTTTGTAGTCTGCCTCTTACGCTTCGACAAACTTTTTTGCACAAGTCTCTTTGGGTATTAATTTCTTGAAATGCATCTCTTATGTAATTTTTCAAATCACTGACACTTTTTGGTTTTCGACTATAAACTTTGTCCTTGAGTACTCCCCAAAAGAAAAAATCCATTGGGGTCAAGTCTGGTGAACGTGCCGGCCAATCAAGTGGGCCTCTCCAGCCAATCCATTTATTAGGAAATGTTTCATCAAGATACTCGCGGACTACTCTTGAATAATGTGAAGTGGCCCCATCTTGTAGGAAATAAAGGTCATTTGAATTAGGCTGTTGCTGTAACTGGGGAACAACTTGATTCATTAGAATTTCAAGATACTTATCTCCTGTGACTGTTCTATCAAAAAATATTGGTCCTAAAACACCAAAACTTGAAATACCACCCCAAACATTGACACCAGGCTCATTTAGTTGTTGCTCTAATGTTAAATGTATGTTCTCATTATACCAGTAAATACAATTATGTCTGTTAATATGGCCGAATAATTTGAAAGAAGCTTCATCACTCCACATAATTTTAAATTATTTATTATTAATTTTAATTAATTTATTATTATTAAAATCCCTCCTAGTCCGTCGAGAGAAGCATCTACATGTAACACATATGGTTTACTGGGGTCTGCATAGGCCAACACTGGAGTTTGTGTCAAACATGACTTCAGTCTCTCGAATGCCTCATCACATACAGGTGTCCATCTTTTCCCAAAAAGTTCATTAACTCGTAAGTAGACCCTCTTTCCTGACCTTGAGGAGTGGGCTGTCCCCCCGGAAGGGGGATACCCCTGGGTAAGGGTAGTTAACGGCTTCGCAATCCGAGGGTACTGGGGTACAAGTCTTCGGTAGTATCCACAAAAACCTAAGCTCCCTCAGTTTGGTGGGCTTAGGCCAGTTTACAGCCTCCACTTTGGCGGGGTCGGTGGAAATTCCTTCTCTGCTGACTATGTGCCCCACATATTTCACAGTTGTCTGGCAAATCTGGCACTTGTCAAGAGACAACTTCAACCCAGCCTCCTTCAACCGATCCAGCACCTTGAACAACCGCTGGTTGTGTTCTTCCAGAGTCTTCCCAAAAACAATAAGATCATCTAGATAAACCAGGACCTCACTTAAGTGCATGTCCCCCACTACTTTGTCCATACATCTCTGAAAAGTGGCTGGAGCACCTGTCAGTCCTTGAGGCAGTCTCTGAAACTCGAAGAACCCAATGGGGCAGATAAAAGCGGTCTTCTCTTGATCTTCTTTTGACATGGGTATCTGATAGATCTCTGGAGTGGCTACTAACACAGAAAACCATTGGCTCCCTTGCAGGCAATCCAAAGCTTCATCGATTCGGGGCACAGTGTACTGGTCAGGGACCGTACGTTTGTTCAAGGTACGATAATCCACACACACCCGAATAGCTCCATTTTTTTTCAAGCTATCACGATGGGGGAAGCATAGGGGCTACTAGACTCTATGATGACTCCTGTGTCTAACATACTGCCTAGATGCTGCCTAACATCTTCGATATCCGCCGGGGCCAATCTTCGGGATCTCTCTCGGAAAGGCTTTTGATCCTTCAACTGAATGCGATGCTCTACTCCTTGGGCAAGGCCCATGTCCCATTTGCCTAAAGAGAAAGCTGCCCCCCGCATCATCATGCCGTTGATGACTAACCCCCTCTCTTCTCCGGTCAGCTCACTTCCTTCAAAACAAGGGTCAAAGCTTTCAGGCTGTAGTTCCCTCTTCTCCTCCTCCGTTCTCACATAGGCTTCCAGACAGACTGGATGGATGGATAGGGTCTGCGAGTAATTTTCTCCCCCATCTTCCCGACACCACTGAAGTAACGTATGGAAGATGTTGGCATTTGTTCCCACTATGACAGGTGTTGGTCTCTCATCTGCCTCTGCCTCCGGGCAGATTAGCACTATGATGAATATCTCTTTATCCACTCCAACAACAGTCTTTGGGAATCGTAGTGTCATGGACACGTATCCTCTGTAGGGGTAGCTGTGCTCACTCAGTCCCCACATCACGAGTCCAGACAACGGTTTCAGAGGCATGTTGGATAAATATCTCTTATACCATCCTTCGAAGATGATGGACACTTGAGACCTGCTATCCAGCAATACTGTACAATGTTGACCATTGATATATGCAGGGACATGTGGGGCTGGTCCCACTAAACCTTCATGCAGTGTTTTCGATGAGGCATTATTGGATGGGGCGGTAGAGTAGGTCTTAGTTGCTGATGGGGGCTCAGTATGGGGTTCTACTGGCCCCCTTTCCCGTTTCCCGACTGCCTCTGAGTGTGATGGGGAAGATGTGAAGAGTTCTTTGAGCTCCACCTCTTCGGACACTGACAAGTTATATGGCCTGGACTCCCACAGACAAAGCACCCTTCTGGTTTCCTACTCTTTACTCTACAGAGGTCATCATTCTCTCTTCCTGAAGCCAAGGTTTGCTTCTTGGCTACCTCCTCAGCACTTTGAAGCCACTGTATTGTCTTGGCCTGGGCACTTAACAATTGTGTAATCTGCTCCCCCTGTTTCTCGATGACTTTCAACAGTTCTATCTCTCGGCAGTCAGCTGCTGGTTTCAGGGCAACAGTAGTCACCGGAGGGGATGTCTTCTCTCTTGCGGACAAAATAACCTCCTCCTTGCGAACTTCCTTAAGCAACTCGTGAAAAGAACCAGGAATTTTCTCTCTATCACAAGACCTCATCCGCTGGGCAATTGGATCATGAGTGAGAACTCCTCTGAGTACTTGTTCCAGACGACACTGATCAACTTCTTTAGGGATTATTCCACCTTTAGATACTATTCAATGAACCAGCTTATCTAGTCGGTATAGATAGTCGGACATCTTCTCATCTGGCTGTTGGTAGGTGGTACGGAGTTTATAGAGTAGATCAGTAGCATCTTAAGGGGATCCAAAAGCATCTTCTAAAGCACTCATATAATCTTGATAAGTGGCCAGTGGCTTGCTCCGCCAAGAAGCCTGCACCACTTCTATAGCATTACCCTTCAAGCTTTCTACTATTCTCTGCTTCTTTACGGCATCAGTGCACTGCCACTCTTCTAAGCACTGTAAAGTAACATCCCTCCAAGTATCATATCCTTCTTCTCCAGCAGGGGTGGGGAGGGCACCCAAGAAAGTTCTTAGATGATGGTAGTTCCCTTCTGGCTGCATCTTTGCAAACTGACAGAATAACTTTTCCATAGCTGTCATAAGCACATCAGCAGGGGTCGCTGTCTCTTCAGGACTGACTCTAAGTGGAGTAGAGGGCGGACATATACTAGTCTTTCTAGGCTGAGTGGTTGATTCCTGTTGCTGGGTCTCAACTTCGGACTCAGTAGGCCAAATGATCTTCCATTGTCGACCATACTCTGGGGACATGGCTACCATGGATGGGAAGTATTCTTTCCTCAAGATTTGCCCGGTTAAGATCAGGGCTGTGGGTAACTGTCCCCCCTTTTCCTTCCTGCGGTCGATCACTTTGGGGTGGACAAGTTCAGTGAGTTGGTTAACTCTTTTCAGTATCTCTTCATCAGATGCATCACAGAGCTCACCACTCACTGCAAAGCTTTGTTTGGCTGTAACATCCATCTCTTCACACCACAAATACACTTCTTGTTCTGTTAAAGTCTCCATAGTAAATACTGCTGTTAGTTCTGGATCTCAGCAGTGCCTCCACTTTAACACCCCTTTAGAGCTACAACGGTACACTGGGTGTTATTGGGGGTCTCACCTCTCTAGGGCGCAGTGCCTCCACCCGAATCTTCATTGGATCTCTCTCTCTGGGACTGCAGAAGGATTGTTTCTTCTGCCAGGGCTGATTCGGGAAACTCCTGCCACAGCTCAGTACACACTTACAGGGAATAGGAGTAAAACCGTTTAACAGGTTTATTGCTATGCAGCAGAATTGCGGTGGGTTTAAAAGGAATAACATACAATACAAATAACTATGCTCTGTAAAAGTCCTATACACATCACAATCTATTTCTACTCCGACCCTGCAAAGATAACATAGCAGGTTTTCCTTTTTGTTTTAACTCAGTCCAAACGTTGGGGCCCAGTTGCCGTGGATGTTGGAGCGCAAGTTAGAACAGTTGGTGCACTTATATGAATATTAATGTCAAAAGTCTAGGTTGTAAATAGCGCTGGTAGAACCACTAGTCTCAGAAGGGCACTCACTGTGTGTCTCAAACGGTCGGATGGTTCTATGGACACCAGCTGGGATTCAGGCCTTTATACGGTGGGAGTGCCGGTAGAACTATCCGAGTCCTTGATGTAACTTCCTTCAGAGGGTGACAAGACCGCGCTCTCTCCAGCAACGTGGATATATCAGAAGGGAGCATCTCTGGGAACTCCTTCAAGATTGTTGGAAGACCATTTCCGTTGACTACCTCTTGAAGCTCATCAAGAGAATGCCAAGAGTGTGCAAAGCAGTCATCAAAGCAAAAGGTGGTTACTTTGAAGAACCTAGAATAGAAGACATATTTTCAGTTGTTTCACACTTTTTTGTTAAGTATATAATTCCACATGTGTTAATTCATAGTTTTGATGCCTTCAGTGTGAATGTACAATTTTCATAGTCCTGAAAATACAGAAAAATCTTTAAATGAGATGGTGTGTCCAAACTTTTGGTCTCTACTGTATATATATATACACTGCTCAAAAAAATTAAGGGAACACTTAAACAACAGAATATAACTCCAAGTAAATCAAACTTCTGTGAAATCAAACTGTCCACTTAGGAAGCAACATTGATTGACAATCAATTTCACATGCTGTTGTGCAAATGGAATAGACAATCGATGAAAATTATTGGCAATTATCAAGACACCCTCAATAAAGGAGTGGTTCTGCAGGTGGGGACCACAGACCACATCTCAGTACCAATGCTTTCTGGCTGATGTTTTGGTCACCTCTGAATGTTGGTTGTGCTTTCACACTCGTGGTAGCATGATTCAGACTCTACAACCCACAGAATTTGCTCAGGTAGTGCAGCTCAACCAGGATGGCACATCAATGCGAGCTGTGGCAAGAAGGTTTGCTGTGTCTGTCAGCGTAGTGTCCAGATGCTGGAGGCGCTACCAGGAGACAGGCCAGTACACCAGGAGACATGGAGGGGGCCGTAGGAGGGCAACAACCCAGCAGCAGGACCGCTACCTCCACCTTTGTGCAAGGAGAAACAGGAGGAGCACTGCCAGAGCCCTGCAAAATGACCTCCAGCAGGCCACAAATGTGCAGGTGTCTGCACAAACGGTTAGAAACCGACTCCTTGAGGGTGGTATAAGAGCCTGACGTCCACAGATGGGGGTTGTGCTCACAGCCCAGCACCGTGCAGGACGCTTTGAGACACCGTGGAGAGCGGTGCAATATATTTCAGCTTAATGTGCATCCTCGGACACTCATCCAGTTGAACTTTGTGCTGACATCGGCGGGTCCTAATCCCGCATCAAGGCTGCACCCTCTAAAACAGTGATCGTTACGCTCTCCTGCTGTCAGCTGATTCAAGCTGCCTGATCCATGGACAGCATGAAGTATACACAGTCAGCCATTATTGCAGCCATGTTTTACTGTGAAAACTTGCAACGTTTCAGAGAACACATACTTTAAAAAGCCGGCCATGGAGTATGCGAACTATCCAAAGCAAGCCATTGGCTTATTTTCCCCTCATCGCTCTTCAAAACTGACAGATGTATTGTTATACACACACATTAGGAGAGAACTGTCAGATTAGATGAATAGGGTGGAGAAGGTGGATTGGTAGACCAAGACGCACAGTTCTGGTCTGGTTTTTTAAAGTATGTTTGTGCCATATAAAAGTAAAACATACACGGCTGCAATAATGGTTGTTGGTGTCTGATTCATGCTGCTTAGTGATGAGCGACCACTAAAATGCTCGGGTACTCGTTGCTCGGGTCGAGCAAATTGGAATGCTTGAGTGCTCAGTCCAAGTAACGTAACAAGCCCAATGTAAGTCAATGGGAAACTCAAGCATTTTTCCGGAGGCTCCCCCCGGCGGTCAGCAGAGGGCCTAAAAGTTGCCCAAATCGATGGGAACAGTGCTCAAATGACATGGGAACAGCATGGGAAAGACCCCTGGAAGCTTTTCTGACTCCCAGGTCACTGCTGTCAACAACGTCGTCAGAGGTATTGCACCACTTTTACGGACTCACAATAAAACATGCAAAAACGAAACCAAAATGGATTTTCCTGGGAAATATGTTAAAGAACATCCGTTCCAGGGTAATGACTTGTATATGAGGCAAAATAAATAACCAAAAACAAAAATCCTCCTCCACACCTTGGGCTATGTTCACACGTACCATTTTTGATGTGTTTTTGCACTTTTGCATTGCTTTCAACCAAAACAAATGTATTCACTGGGAAATGTCATTTTAACATTTTACAACCTTATCTGGCCATGTGGTGTGTGACACATCATCAGACACATGCATACAGTGCTGAAAAGACATGGGAACAGCATGGGGAAGACCCCTGGAAGCATCTCTGACTCCCAGGTCACTGCCTAAAAGTGTGCCCATCATAAGTGACCCTTGGCGCATGCGAAGATGCCTCCCGCCATGCGCCTGTCATTGCAGACTTGCAATAATCACTGTCCACGTCCTTGTCCCAGCGCAGCTTTCAGTTGTCCCTATGTGGCGCCCCTGCGGGTTCAGTCGCCACTGAGGTACTGCATCTCACCCAGAGGTGTGGTTTCTCACTCTCAGGTAAGGAGGGAGTACTGCTCGGGAACAAACACCTGCATCCAACACTACACTACTCCAGACCAGCAGGAGGGGCAAGATACATTGCTGCACTGCTGAGCCCTGACCCTGGCTGGAGAGGGGGGAACCAAGAGAGGGGGAACCATGTAGTGGGTGTGGGTGGAGGAAGCAGATCAGGAGAGCACTTGAGAAGGAGGATATAAAAAGAGATGCCATCTTGTGAGTCCAGTCCAGTCAGAGGGGAACAGTCAGTCAGTCAGAACAGTCTGAGTGCTCAGGAGGAGGGCCTAGTGAGAGAGGCCCAGGACAGACTGGAGAGTGGAGAGGAGCATGAAGAAAGGCTCCAGTAAAAACAGAAAGGATCCCAGGGGCACGGGCAGCGTGGATGCCACCCGTGCACCCAAACCCACCAGGAGTGGAAGTATCAGGCCGCAGAGAGGGGACCGGCCCCTAAACCAGCAGAGTTCTTTAAGTCTCAACTAGATAACTGGAGGGTGCAGCATTTCAGGTCCTGCAGCCAACAGCCACATCTAACTCGCCAAAAAGGTGACCATAGAGGACCCAGGGGACAGAGAAAATGTCGCCCGACCAGGTCCGTGGTAACTGGCTTGGGACACTGGGTGTGAGGTGCAGGGAGACGGCTAGAAGGAACACACAGAAGGGGGTCCCGTTACGTACTCTGAAGGTACCTGGGAGTTTGCTGAACCCCTCCCTGAGTAAACACAGGACGGCTTGGGAATTTACCCTGGGCTTGGTAACTTGGTGTCTAAAAATCGTGAATAAAACCCTGAAGACTGCACCCCACTGTCTCTGCAAATTATTACTGCACCATCATCCCCTGCACAACCCTACACACCTACTTCATCTATAACATAACTGCAACGCCCTGGAGCTAAGCTCAACCTGTGAAGAGCTAAACGAACTCTGCTGCATTAACAACAGCTCCAGAGGACCTGCTCCGCAGCGGCGGCTCCCTTTAGCCACATACCACAGGTGGCGTCACAAATAATTCATAAAAACTATAATCCTTTACTTTAAAACCCCCTTTAATTGACCGCCCTGGGTCACAGACTGGGTCGCTGCCATTGTGACATCTCTCGTAGCAATGACTGGCCTGGCTACCGAGTACCCCAAGGCCCAGGGGGCGCATCACCTACCCCATTCCTTGGAATGCAAGCGCAAGTATGCAGCCAGCCACCCACCCACGCACCGGCTGCAATGCTATACTGACAAATTTTTGACAGCTGCTTGCACATAAAATGTGGCCTTTTAGGCTCATGGAGGTGGAAGCTGTCCACAACCTCTTGGCGGCGGCCGGGTGTCCATACTCGGTCCCCAGCCGCCACTGTTTCTCCCGGTGTCATCTCCGCCTTCCACAAGCATGGGTCCCACAACATTACCCGTGCCCTCCCCAGTGCACTTACTGGGAAGGACCGCCTAAACACAAAAACGTGGACAAGTGAATGTGGCCAGGGACGGTACGGAGCCAGTCCACAGCTTGTCGGTGAGTTGTATTTCACCACAGCCATATTTTTTAGCTTGGTGAAAGTACTGAGTTTTGGGAAACCATATCTACTCCGGCTGTCATTTCTCCCTCACCAGGTTCCACCCATTGTCACACACGACCATGCCTGGCTGTATGTTCAGCGGTGAGAGCCACAGATCAGGCTGCGATGTTACAGCTTTCAACAACTCTGCAGCGGTGGGTGGTTTGTCACCTAAGCATTAAGCATGTTAACTTCAGCACAGCCTGTTGCCGCTTGGCCAAGGCAGTGCAGCAGTGATTTCAGCTTGTGACTGATGTGGTCTTTCGGAGATGGAGGTAGAATTGGAGGAGGAGGTGCAGGAGCTGAACAATGTGATTACATTGAGGTTACATTGGCGACTCTGGTTTTCATACTAAAGAAAGATCCTACTGTGTTTTTTTTTTACAATATTATTTTTTAAGACAAATGCATTCACCGGGAAATGTCAATTTAACATTTTACAACCTTATCTGGCCATGTGGTGTGTGACACATCATCAGACACATTCTGTTTCATTTATGCTGGAAGGACTCTGAAAGTCACAAAGCCTATTTTTATAGGGCCATTAGGCAGCCCTTACTATTCTTAAAGGGCCAGCAGTCGGCCCTCGCTATTGTTAGAGAGCCATCAGCCGGCTATGCTTTGTTGTTCCCATTATTAACAAGTCGGTCTCCTATACTGTGATTGTGTCTCCATTGACTGCAAGGGCTGCCAAAAATTTGGAGGCACTCCAATGCCCCTTGCAAAAGACGTAGAGGTCAGAGAGCCTCCTAAAAACAATGTTCTCAATATTAGGAAGTGGGTCTCCTATAGTGTATGCCTATGCAGTGAAGCAACGGCTACCAAAAATTTGGAGGAGCTCCAATGTCCATTGCAAGAGACATACAGGTCAGAGAGCCTCCTAAAAACAATGTTCCCATTATTAGGAAGTGGGTCTCCCATGGTGTTTGCCTATGCAGTGAAGCAACGGCTGCCAAAAATTTGGAGGCACTCCAATGCCACTGCAAGAGACGTAGAGGTCAAAGAGCCTCCTAAAAACAATGTTCGCATTATTAGGAAGTGGGTCTCCCATAATGTTTGCCTATGCAGTGAAGCAACAGCTGCCAAAAATTTGGAGGCCAATGCCCCTTGCAAGAGACGTAGATATGTTGATATGGTACATATGGTGGTGATATGGTGGTGGAGAATGAGTATGCGGAGAAGTAGGAGGACAAGAGCAAATAGACAAAATCAGGAAGTGTATACCCATGTCTGTATTTGAGTTTATGTTATACTGCTATCATTTGGTGGTGTTTAGAAGTCTTGCACAATCCAGCCCTTGTTCATTTTTAGAAGAGTCAGCCGGTCAGCATTTTCAGTTGACAGGCGAATGCGCCTATCGGTTATAATTCCACCAGCAGCACTAAAAACCCGCTCTGACAAAACGCTAGCGGCAAGGCAGGCCAGGACCTCCAAGGCGTAGAGAGTCAGTACATGCCACGTGTCCAGCTTGGATACCCAATAATTATAAGGCACAGAGGAATCACTGAGGACATTGGCTCGGTTGGCAAGGTACTCCCTCACCATCTTCCGAAACTTTGCACTCCTTGTGAGAGTACCCCCTGCCTCAGGGCCTGTGCAATGGAAGGGTCTGAGAAAACTGTCCCAGAACTTTGACCGTGTTCCCCTGCCTCTGCTGGATTGTATTTGTGGCTCTCTCGCCTGTGCTCCTTGGTTGTCCAATGAACTGTGACCTCTGCCACCAGCATTTTCAGATGGGAATTTTTTTCACTAATTCCGCAACAAGGGCCTTCTTGTATTGTACCATTTTATTAGGCCTGTCCTGCAAGGGAATAAGAGACATAAAGTTCTCCCTGTAGTGGGTCTAGACTGTCGCCCAAAATTTGGACAATGCGAGGGTCACAGGAAAAGCAGCGTAACAAACACAGCCTTGTCCAAGAGAACGACTGACCATTCTTTCCTCCTCCTCCTTCTCCTCCCTGTCCTCGGGCCATCCACGATAAACAGACAATATGGCAGTTGTGCAGGTAGTACCATCTATAGCGCAGGAAACTAGTCCTATTCTTCTTCCTCCTCCTCCTCCTCTTACTCATTGTCACCCAATCCACGTTGGGATGAGATGGGGCTGGGCTGTGTGTAATCACCCTGTATGGTTCCTTGCTCCATCTCATCATGCTCCGCCTGCAATGCATCCTCTTTAATTGAGAGCAGAGAGTGTTTCAGAAGACAGAGAAGCAGGATGGTGAAGCTAATTGTAGCGTCATCGCTGCTCACAATCTAGGTGGAGTCGTCTAAGTTTTGGAGGACGGTACAGATGTCTTACATCCATGTCCACTCCTGAGGTTTTATATGTGGAGTCTGACCTGAATACCGACGGCCTTGTTGATGCAGTTAGTCAACAACTGCCCTCTTCTACTCACAAATCCTTCCCAACATCTGCAGTGTAGAGTTCCAACGAGTGGGGACATCACACATCAGTCAGTGAGCTGGAAGCTGCAAAAGCTGCAGAAGCATGGCAAGGGCGGCGTAAGCAATAGGTAACTTTCTAAAATGGGCACACAGGCGGCGTACTTTGACAAGCAAATCCGACAGATCTGGGTAGGTTTTGAGAAACCGCTGAACCACGAGGCACATGAGCCAGGCATGGTACGTGTGTGAGCTCGCCTCACCTCAGAGCCGCCACAAGGTTCCGGCCATTGTCACACACGACCATGCCTGGCTGTAGGTTCAGCGGTGTCAGCCACAAATTTACCTGCTCTTTCAGAGCTGTCCACAACTCTTCAGCGTTGTTGGGCATCACTACATGCGATCTCCTCTTGATCCTCTTCAAGTGGACCGGGCAAGAGGCCCGAATCTATAAATGGAATGGTGAACAGCTCTTCTGAGTGTCCAAGTGTGGAATCAGAGGAAGGAGGATCAGGGTGAGGAATATGCTGTCCAGAGTCACGGCTTCTGAGACTTGACCGTGAGGAAGACAGGGTGGTGGTGGTGGCTAAGTGACTGGAAGCATTACCTGCTATCCAACCAATAACCATTTGACTCTGCTCTTTGTTCAATAGTGGTGTTCTGCGGTCCTCTATTAATTGGGACAGGAAGGTCGAGCAAGAAGATGTAGGTGTTTGTTGTGGCACAATTTCAGCTTGCCCACGGCCTCGGCGTCGTCCTCGGCATGCACCATCATCACCATCACGTCCACTTCCCCGTCCCTTGCCACGCGCCTTGCCCATTTTAAATGGAGGACAATATTTTACACGTTCACTACAAACGGCTGGATTTGAACCGCAGTGATATATGATACGTGTGACAGAAAACCACAGTTTTAAATAGCTGGCCTGCAGTTTACTATTTTTCATAGCGACCTGGTGTTAATAACTTCACTGACACACTGCAACAACATTTAAATGGAGGCCAGAATTGGCTGAATTTGGAGCGAACTTATATGTGATACATGTGACAGAAAACCACAGTTTTAAATAGCTGGCCTGTAGGTTACTATTTTTCACAGCGACCTGGTGTCAATAACTTCACCGACACACTGCAACAAAATTTAAATGGAGGCCAATATTTTCCATGTTCACTACAAATTCCTGGATTGCTGTAATATGGAAATAATCTGGCTGTATTCTGCTGTAGCAACAAGCAAATGGAGCAGAAAAACGGTTCTCTGGATTGCTTTTTAACCAAATAATCCGGATTCAGATCAAAAAATAATTATCCGTGACCCCTGATACCTGGGGCTATTTGTAGAAATATCTGTTACAGCAGCAGCAGACAGAACTGGAATGTAGCCTCTTGTGCTGTATTATACACTGCAGTCTGCCACATACACTGCCTGCCTGCCTTGCTCTGATATATATATACGGTGCATTGTGAAAGTATTTGGCCCCCTTGAACTTTTCTACCTTTTGCCACATTTCTGGCTTCAAAGATAAAGAAATAAAATTCTAATTTTAGGGGGATGAATCAACAAGTGGGACACAATCGTGAAGTGGAACGAAATTTCTAGGATATTTTAAACTTTTTTAACAAATTAAAAACTGAAAAGTGGGGCGTGCAATATTATTCGGCCCCTTTACTTTCCGTGCAGCAAACTCACTCCCGAAGAGAAGATCGGTGAAGATCTCTGAATGATCCAATGTTTTCCTAAATGACTGGTAATGATAAATAGAATCCACCTGTGTGTAATCAAGTCTCCGTATAAATGCACCTGCTCTGTGATAGTCTCAGGGTTCTGTTTCAAGTGCAGAGAGCATCATGAAGACCAAGAAACACACCAGGGAGGTCCGAGATACTGTTGTGGTGAAGTTTAAAGCTGGATTTGGATACAAAAAGATTTCTCAAGTTTTAAACATCTCAAGGAGCACTGTACAAGCAAGCATATTGAAATGGAAGGAGTATCAGACCACTGCAAATCTACCAAGACCCGGCGGTCCCTTTAAACTTTCATCTCGAACAAGGAGAAGACTGATCAGAGATGCAGCCAAAAGGCCCATGATCACTCTGGATGAACTGCAGAGATCTACAGCTGAGGTGGGAGAGTCTGTCCATAGGACAACAATCAGTCGCACACTGTACAAATCTGGAGTTCATGGAAGAGTGGCAAGAAGAAAGCCATTTCTCAAAGATATCCATAGAAAGTCTCGTTTAAAGTTTGCCACAAGCCAATTGGGGGAGAAACACCAAACATGTGGAATAAGGTGCTCCGGTAAGATGAAACCAATATCGATATTTTTGGCCACAATGCAAAACGATATGCTTGGCATAAAAGCAACACAGCTTATCACCCTCAAAACACCATCTCCACTGTCAAACATGGTGGTGGCAGCATCATGGTTTGGGCCTGCTTTTCTTCAGCAGGGACAGGGAAGATGGTTAAAATTGATGGGAAGATGGACAGAGCCAAACACAGGACCATTCTGGAAGAAAACCTGTTGGAGTCTGCAAAAGACCTGAAACTGGGACGGAGGTTTATCTTCCAACAAGAAAATGATCCCACACATAAAGCAAAATCTACAATGGAATGGTTCAAAAATAAACGTATCCAGGTGTTAGAATGGCCAAGTCAATGTCCAGACCTGAATCTAATCGAGAATCTGTGGAAAGAGCTGAAAAACAATAGTTACAAGTGCAATTATACAATGGCATTTGGGCAGGGCAGGAGACAGGTAAGGTGCATAAGATATTCATGCAAACATGCTTCCCCATCAGTAATACTGCATTATGCATTAGTCTTATCAATCTGCTTTTTATTTGTTTTCACTTCTGCCTTCTCACAAGTCGCCCGCCCTTTAACGCATTCTGTGCACTCTCTCTATAACAACCCCCCCCTTCTCCCCTCTCCCATGTATAACTTTGAGGCTCTACTGACATTCCTCACGCACTGCAAACCATCCTCTACCTCCATACAGCAGCCAAAATGTTCATACAAATCATTGCACCACCTGCTCTTTCTCTTCTTTCTCCTTTTACTAGTCGCAGGTGACATCTCCCCCAACCCTGGGCCTCCCTCCACTAGCATACATTACTCTCCTCCAGCTGCATATAGAAACCCTGGTAATCTTATTAACGTTCAGTGCATGCCCTCTCCTATCGATTTCCATTGTGCTCTCTGGAACGCATGGGTCTGTGTGTAAAAACTAACTTACATCCACGATTTTTTCCTCTCTAATTCCATGGACCTTACCTTCTGGCTATCACAGAAACCTGGATTCAGCAGCCAGACACCACCGCTGCTGCTGCTCTCTTGTTTGGTGGGCTGAAATTCTCACATACCGCCAGACCTGGCAACAGACAGGGTGGAGGTGTTGGTCTGCTCCTTTCCTCACAATGTGCTTTCCAGGTCATCCCCCCCGGTTCCCTCACTTATGTTTCCATCCTTTGAAGTCCACACCATCAGACTCTTTAAACCCTTCTCCCTGAGAGTGGCGATTGTGTATCGCCCTCCAGGCTCCTCCCACCAGTTCTTGGATCACTTTGCCACCTGGCTTCCTCACTTTCTATCCTGTGACATCCCCACCCTCATTATGGGTGACTCTCATCTACTTTCTCTAACCTCTTCATTCTGTCTCTCACAGTTTGCTAATTCTCCTACCCATGAAGACGGGAATACTCTGGACCTGTTTTTTTCCAGTCTCTGCTCGCTGGATGACTTTACCAACTCCCCTCTCCCACTCTCGGACCACAACCTTCTTTCCTTCTCTGTCAAGAATTGTCTCCTCACCTGGGACACCCCCACTTACCACACTTATAGGAATACACGTACCATTAATACCCAGCAGCTTATGGACAATCTCCACACATCTTTAGCCCCCATCTCCTTCTTCTCCTGTCCCGACTTAGCATTGTCACACTACAATAATACACTGAAGAGTGCCCTAGATGAAGCAGCTACTTCTGCATGCAGAAAGACCCAACACAGACAACGGCAGTCCTTTCACACGGTGCAAACACGTTTTCTTCAACGTTGCTCAAGGTGTGCTGAGCGTCATTGGAGAAAATCTCTTTTGGCAGAGGATTTCATCCACTATAAATTCATGCTCAAAACCTATACCTCTGCCCTTCATCTGGCCAAACAATCCTACTTCACCACCTTCATCACTTCAATGTCCAATAGAGATGAGCGGTGTTCGACTCGAACTGTTCGCCAATCTCAAATTCGAGCAGTTTTGGGCCGGTGTTCGAGCCGTTCGGCGAACACGAACAATTTGAAAAAAATTCGGCTGTTCAAGGTTATGTTCGATATCTGTCGTGCACCAAAATCATAACTGGATTTTTTCTCAGTAATACTGAAAATTAATGTTAATACGCAGTTTGAGTGTACAGCGGGGCGGGGGGAGGGGCAGGGGATGGATCTCTGCAGAAATAATGAAGATCTCCATTTTCTTTTCTCTTCCCCGCATTTACAGTGGGGCTGTGCAGTCTGTCAGCCTATCAGCAGCGCACACACGGAGCGAACTGCTTTTTTTCACACAAGCAAGGGCATGTGTCATTGGCAGTGTATGTTACATGTCCTTGGCCTATAAGACCCAGCCATTTTCCCCGTCGCCACCATTTTCTCACTGCTGCAGCAGCGTGTTAGACGGCACCGCTGTTGCTGTGTGCACTATACTTTGTTAATTTGAAGCCAATTTTCGCAGAAATCTACAGATAGCTTGGGAGTAGGGAAGAGTTGTGATTGCAGTCCTTTTAAGGACTAGGTTACATCATTTCCTACGACTTTTATCAGGCAGGTCTGTGCTCTTAAATAGATAGGTTGGGAGTAAAGACTAATTGTAATTGCAGTCCTTTTCAGGGCTAGGTTACATCAGTTCCTATCACTTTTTGCCAGGCAGGTCTGTGCCAGTGCTGTGCAAGTTTTTTTCACAGCATTTGGCTAAATCTAGCAAAGCAAATCCTTTTTGGCCTATTGCAGAGTGTGTTAGTCAGTGGAGTAGCCTATCTGTGTTGCAAGCTACACCCCCTGTGTATAGAATACAAATTTTTTTACTGCACCTAGTGAAGTAAAACCTTTTGGGCATAGCATCATTCTATTAGTCCATCTATACTAACCTCCACCAGATTGCAAATTCAATATAATTTTTTTCTGCATCGAGCACTGAAAAAATATTTGGGCTTCTGGCAGTGTGTGGGACTTGTTCTATTAGTCCATCTATACTAACCTCCATCAGGTTGCAAATTCAATATAATTTTTTTCTGCATCTAGCTCTGAAAAAATATTTCGACTTCTAGCAGTGTGTGGGACTTGTTCTATTAGTCCATCTATACTGACCTCCATCAGGTTGTAAAGTCAATATAATTTTTTTCTGCATCTAGCTCTGAAAACATATTTCAGCTTGTAAAAGTGTGTGGGACTTGTTCTATTAGTCCATCTATACTAACCTCCACCAGGTTGCAAATTCAATATAATTTTTTTCTGCATCGAGCTCTGAAAAAATATTTAGGCTTCTAGCAGTGTGTGGGACTTGTTCTATTAGTCCATCTATACTGACTTCCATCAGGTTGCAAATTCAATATAATTTTTTTCTGCATCTAGCTCTGAAAAAATATTTAGGCTTCTAGCAGTGTGTGGGACTTGTTCTTTTATTCCATCTATACTAACCTCCACCAGGTTAAAAATTCAATATAATTTTTTTCTGCATCTAGCCCTGAAAAAATATTTAGGCTTCTAGCAGTGTGTGGGACTTGTTCTATTAGTCCATCTATACTGACCTCCATCAGGTTGCAAATTCAATATAATTTTTTTCTGCATCTAGCTCTGAAAAAATATTTAGGCTTCTTGCAGTGTGTGGGACTTGTTCTATTAGTCCATCTATACTGACCTCCATCAGGTTGCAAATTCAATATAATTTTTTTCTGCATCTAGCTCTGAAAAAATATTTAGGCTTCTAGCAGTGTGTGGGACTTGTTCTATTAGTCCATCTATACTGACCTCCATCAGGTTGCAAATTCAATATAATTTTTTTCTGCATCTAGCTCTGAAAAAGTATTTCAGCTTGTAGCAGTGTGTGGGACTTGTTCTATTAGTTCTTCTATACTGACCTCCATCAGGTTGCAAATTCAATATCATTTTTTTCTGCATCTAGCTCTGAAAAAATATTTAGGCTTCTAGCAGTGTGTGGGACTTGTTCTATTAGTCGATCTATACTGACCTCCATCAGGTTGCAAATTCAATATAATTTTTTTCTGCATCTAACCCAGCCAATACTTTTGGGCTAATACCACAGTTTGGCCACTCAGCTCAGCTCGGCGTGTTGGGAAGGGAAAAAAAGGTTGTGTCCGTGGGGTAGGTGTTAAAGCAACAATAACATCTGCAGAAGAAAGACCATCTTAGAGCCAAACTAAGATGTCTACTTCTTTTAGCAGACAATTTGATAAGATCCCTTTCTTACGGCCACGCCAATCGCTACAAATTCCAGATGCGGCACAAAAACAGCAGGTGCTTCAACGGATATCAAGTGCTCCTTTAAGTGGGCTCTCCTCCACCTCAACTTCAACATCACAAATACTCCAGTCCTCAGAGGTGTCACCCCAATCGCACTTGCTTCCTCACAGCTCCCAAGTCTCCAGCTGCCCGTCCGGGTATGGGGTAGAACAGATGGTTGAGTCTGCAGAGCTGTTTACTCATACTATAGCCTGGGAATCAGAGGTCGGCTCCAGAGCTTCTGTGAATCCAGACGCGGAAATGATCTGCACTGATGCCCAGAATCTTTATGAGTCGGATCCAGGACCAGACGCAGAAGATTCTGACCATAATGTAGACCCTCGTTCCCAAACTGTAACTCCTGTTGGTGGAGACAATGAGGAAGACGATGATGAGACTCAAATACCTGATTGGAGCGACAACTTTAGTTTTTTGTCAGGGCAGGAACAGGTTGGCTCTGAGGACGACGGGTGTGATAACACACAGGGTGATGATGATGAGGTTGGAGATCCAAATTACTGTCAACACACAGTCAGCCAAGAGATGAGGTCAGCAGAGGAGGTGGAGGAGGATGCTAGTGACGACGAGGTCAGGTTGCGTCTTCCTAGTACTGGAAGCACGTCAACAACTGCATCCTCAAACACAACTCTGCCTCTGACTACAATTCATGGTGGCTCTTCAGGTCGCATGGGTGCTAAGCCTTGCATAGCCTGGGCATTTTTTCAGATCGATAAAGATGACCCAACTCGTGTTATCTGTAACATTTGTCAGCAAAAGATTAGTAGAGGCCAAAAAATACATAGTTTGAGTGCTTCATGCATGAACCGTCACATGGACATGAAGCATAAGTTGCAGTGGGAAGCTCACTGTGCTACAATGCGGCCTAGCCGGCCGGGCCAACCACCATCTGCCACATGTTGTGCATGCTCGGACTCTTCATCCTCTGTGACTGGGGGGACGGCAGTCACACCTGTTTTGGGACGCAGACCTGCCACCTCTTTACCCGCAACAGCCAGCGTGATTGGCAGGTCATCATTTTCTTTGGAGGTGGAAACACCAGCTGGTGTTCAGCGCTGTCCGACATCGATAGCACCACCTTTGGATCAAGGCAACCTAACATGTCCGCCTGCATCTTCCTCACAGACCAGCAGTTTGCCAGGGACACCCTTATCAACCCCGTCTAAGCACAACAGCCAGCCCTCCGTCCCTCAGATGTGGACAAGTAAAAGACCATTTCCTCCTAGCCATGAGAAAGCTAAGAGGTTGAATATCATCATCTGCAAGCTCTTGGCTACAGAAATGCTTCCTTTCCGCCTGGTGGACACAGAGGATTTTCGAGACCTTATGTCCGTCGCAGTGCCCCAGTACCAGATTCCCAGTCGGCACTACTTCTCAAAGAAAGGTGTGCCTGCGCTCCACCAGCATGTCGCACACAACATCACCGCTTCTTTGAGAAACTCTGTGTGTGACAGGGTGCATTTCACCACAGACACTTGGACGAGTAGGCATGGACAGGGGCGTTACATGTCGCTGACTGGGCACTGGGTAACTATGGTGACAGCAGGTCAAGGGGCTGCTGTCCAAGTCTTGCCGTCCCCACGAGTTGTGCGTCAATCCTCTTTATCTCTAAGTACCTCCACTGCTTCTGCCTCCTCAACCTCCTCTCGGTCCTACTCCTGCACCCAAAGCCTGTCTTGTCATGCCACAAGCTTTCTAACTGCGCAGAAGGGATCCTGCACACCTCCTTACTATGCTGGCAGCAGTGCTCAATGTCATCAGGTGGTTTTTACTTTGAAATGTCTGGGAAATGTGAATCACACAGCTGAGGAGTTGTGGTCAGCTCTGGAGAACCAGTTTCATGAATGGTTGTCTCCACTGGACCTGAAACCAGGGAAGGCCGTGTGCGACAATGCTGCAAACCTGGGTGCGGCCCTTCGCCGGGGCAATGTCACACACGTGCCTTGTATGGCTCACGTGTTGAACCTGGTTGTCCAGCAATTTTTAGCCCTCTATCCCGGACTAGATGGCCATCTGCAGAGGGCACGGTCGCTGTGTGCTCGCTTCCGCCGTTCGCATCCCGCATCTCAGCGACTTACATCTCTACAGAAGTTGTTGGGCCTGCCACTTCACCAGCTAAAATGCGATGTGCCTACCCGGTGGAATTCAACTCTGCACATGTTGCAGTGACTGTGGCAGCACCGACAAGCTCTGGTGCAATACGTTTTGACGTATAGCCTGGGCCAACGAAATCCAGAGGTGGGGCAAATCACGCTGGAGGAGTGGTCTCAGATCAGGGACCTATGCACCCTTCTGGACAGTTTTGAAATGGCGACGAAGATGTTTAGTGCTGACGATGCCATTATCAGCATGACTATTCAGGTGATTTACATGCTGGAGCACATGTTAAACAGAATTCGGAGTCAGGTGGTGGCACAAGAGGAGGTGGAGGAAGTAGAGGAGGAGGAGTT
This sequence comes from Phyllobates terribilis, assembly GCF_046119375.1. Classification (NCBI taxonomy): domain Eukaryota; kingdom Metazoa; phylum Chordata; class Amphibia; order Anura; family Dendrobatidae; genus Phyllobates; species Phyllobates terribilis. The sequence goes on from NW_027362765.1 coordinate 275,831,621, forward strand.
GTATGCGGAAGGGTTATCATCTGCAAGGTCCAGATGGTCGGCAGCACCAAGGTGGCAGGCATGTGAGGTTGGGTGAGATGGTTTTACCAGGGCGCAAGGTAGCAGCCAAACTAGTGAGGAAGGTGCAGGAGTCCAGGAAGAAGTGGAGGACGAACTGATGGAAGACTCATCAGATGAGGGAGACCTTGATCACTTTTCTGCTGTGCGAGGTTTGGGGGGAGAGGACAGAGGAAGGAAGCATGATTGTTACCTCGCCACCAACACAACAGGGACTTGTTGCTCCTGGATGCGCAAGACACATGAGTGCCTTCTTGCTGCACTACCTGCAACATGACCCTCGAATTGTGAGAATTAGAAATAATCCTGACTACTGGGTTGCCACACTGTTAGATCCCCGGTACAAAAGTAAATTTGCAGAAATTATTCCTGCCATAGAAAGGGATGCACGCATGCAGGAGTATCAGCAGAGACTGTTGCAGAATCTTACATGTGCTTTTCCACAAAACACCAGTGGTGCACGTAGTGAATCTCACAGTTCCAACTTGCCAACCGTGGGACCGTCGAGTGTTCAGCACTCAAACAGTAACAGAAACAGAATATCTGCTGGTAACATCAATTTTGCGGAATCATTTCACCACTTTTTTAGCCCATCCTTTGCAAGGCCACAGGAGACAAGAAGTCTGACACATAGTCAACGCCTAGAGACGATGGTACAGGAGTATCTCCAAGTAAACATTGAAGCCACGACTGTGTCACTGGACCCTTGCTCTTTTTGGGCTTCCAATCTGGATAAATCGCCGGAGCTCGCCACTTACGCCTTGGAGATCTTGTCATGCCCCGCAGCCAGCATTCTGTCTGAACGTGTGTTCAGTGCTGTTGGTGGTGTGCTGACAGATAAGCGCACGTGGCTCTCCACTGATAGACTCACGTTCATAAGATGTACAAATCATGGATCATAAACGACTTTTCTACCCCTGTCTCATCCTGGGAGAGTAAAAGCTTGATGATTTGTTAAAATCTCCTCACCAACCGTTTTAAGCTTAAAAATTACTAATCATGCTTATCTGCATCTTGGCTGGAAAATAATTTAGGCCTTGCAGCAGTGTGCAGTACTGATTCTATTAGGCCTTCTATACTAAGCTCCACCAGATTTAAAATTACTAATCATGTTTATCTTTATCTTGGCTGGAAAATAGTTTGGGCTTTGTAGCCATTTCCGGTGACTACCTCTTGAAGCTCATCAAGAGAATGCCAAGAGTGTGCAAAGCAGTCATCAAAGCAAAAGGTGGCTACTTTGAAGAACCTAGAATATAAGACATATTTTCAGTTGTTTCACACTTTTTTTTAAGTATATAATTCCACATGTGTTAATTCATAGTTTTGATGCCTTCATTGTGAATGTACAATTTTCATAGTCATGAAAATACAGAAAAATCTTTAAATGAGAAGGTGTGTCCAAACTTTTGGTCTGTACTGTATATGCATATATATATATACACATATATATATGCATATATATACACTGCTTAAAAAAATAAAGGAAACGCTTAAACAACAGAATATAACTCCAAGTAAATAAAACTTCTGTGAAATCAAACTATCCACTTAGGAAGCAACACTGATTGACAATCAATTTCACATGCTGTTGTGCAAATGGAATAGACAATAGATGGAAATTATTGGCAATTATCAAGGAGTGGGTCTGCAGGTGGGGACCACAGACCACATCTCAGTACCAATGCTTTCTGGCTGATGTTTTGGTCACTTTTGAATGTTGGTTGTGCTTTCACACTCGTGGTAGCATGAGACGAACTCTACAACCCACAGAAGTTGCCTAGGTAGTGCAGCTCATCCAGGATGGCACATCAATGTGAGCTGTGGCAAGAAGGTTTGCTGTGTCTGTCAGTGTAGTGTCCAGAGGCAGGAGGCTCTACCAGGAGACAGGTCAGTACACTAGGAGACGTAGAGTGGGCCGTAGGAGGGCAACAACCCAGCAGTAGGACCGCTACCTCCGCCTTTGTGCAAGGAGGAACAGGAAGAGCACTGCCAGAGCCCTGCAAAATGACCTCCAGCAGGCCACAAATGTGCATGTGTCTGCACAAATGGTTAGAAACACACTCCATGAGGGTGGTATGCGGGCCCAACATCCACAGATGGGGGTTGTGCTCACAGCCCAGCAGAGTACAGGATGCTTGGCATTTGCCACAGAACACCAGAATTGACAAAGTTGCCACTGGCACCCTGTGCTCTTCACAGATGAAAGCAGGTTCACACTGAGCACATGTGACAGACATGACAGAGTCTGGAGACGCCATGAAGAGCGATCTGCTACCTGCAACATTCTGCTGCCTACGGGTCCCCTAACTCCGTTTTTTTTTTAGCACTTGAAATTTTTTTCACCACTTAATTAAAAAAGAACCTATACATGTTTGGTGTCTACGAACTAGTAATGACCTGGAGAATAATAATGCCAGGTCAGTTTTATCACTCAGTGAATGTGCTAAAAAAATAAAAAAAAAACCTCTGTGGTATTGCACTTTTTTTTTAAATTTCACCACACTTGGAATTTCTTTCCCGTTGTCCCGTACACGATATGGTAAAACTGGTAATGATGTTGAAAAGTACAACTCATCCCGCAAAAAATAAGCCCTCACACAGCCATATTGACCAAAAAATAAAAACGCTATGGCTCTGGGAACAAGGGGAGCAAAAAACGAAAATACAAAAATGGAAAATCCCAGGGTTGCGAAGGGGTTAAACTCCTTACACTTCCCCCTGTCCTGCTATTTTTTACATGTTTTTCTACTTCACTTCCTGTGATGTTTCATTTGAAAGGAGTCTTAAACAGGATGTCACAGGAGGCTGGGGCTGCACTCACTTCTCTGCTGCCTTTATCACTTCTCCTGGAACTCAGGAATAGGCTTTGATGTAAACCATTCCATTGTAGCTCTGACAGTATGTTTAAGGTTTTTCTTCTGCTGGAAGTTGAATCTACTCCCCAGTCTCAAGTCTATTACAGTCTATAAGGCTCCATTCACATTTCTTTTTTTTAACCCATGTTTGTTGGTCCCATCACGGCTTGCACCCAAACCCCCCACAAAACAGGATTTGGGCATATACGCCGACGGAGCCATAGACTATAATGGTGCTGACAGAGTCAATGTGTGCTTTGCTGTGCATCATTTCCACGGATGAAATTTCTTACAAACTTATATGTGTTTAGAATAGATTGTCCTTCTGTTATACTGACTTAAAGTATAGGAGAGTTTGTCTATTTTCAAAGCTCTTCTGAGACTAAAATAGGCAATGCTCTTTGGCTAATAAGTTCTCTTTGACTCTGCATTCCTAAAGTATATTGCTGTAACCTCCAAAAAATTATAGCAAAACCCGAGATAGCTTTACAAAAGCTATTACAATTTCTTGCGTACTATAGCAAAATCTGTAACACTGCTTATGTATTATGTGGCTTATCCTAAACATAACACTACTATCATTTACACTTTTCATCACATAACAGAATCATAAATTTCAGTGCACCATTATCTCCTGTGAGCAAAGCAAGATAAGCCAGTGATTCAGGTGTATATAATAATGCCCTTCACATCACATTTAACAAATAAATCAATGCTATAGATCAGCACAGAATAAAGACAATAAATACTGCATTACCAGAATTAAAAGAAAGCAGGTGTATTAGTGAAATACACCATCATTGTTATTATATTGAAATGCAACAGAAAAATATAAAATACAGTACAAGAATGTCCTGTGGAACAGACTGACTAAGAAAAGCCTAGCTGTCATATTCCAGCATGGTTTGCTCATAGATTTCCCTGCTGGTCTTCTATTTAACATCTGCTACAGACATCACAACCAGTATACTCCATGTGACCACTGCAGCCAATCACTAGCCTCATCAGTGTACAGTACACAATGCTGAGCCCAGTGATTTGCTATGATAGTCATGTGCAGTAAGGTCCGTAACTTTTTTATTTTATCAGTACATTATTTTATTTAACTTGTATAATTCTTTAACCCCTTAAAACACCATCCTGTTGTCACCTTCCAGACCAGGCCAATTTTTTCAATTCTGACCAGAGTCACTTTATTAGGTTAAAACTCTGGAATGCTTCAACATATCCCAGCTCTTGTGAGGCACTCAATCGCCATGACGTATCCATATGTCAAAGATCAGGAATCACTGCCCAACCATGATGTATGGGTACGTCGAAGGTTGTGAAGAGGTTGAAGCAGCTGAGCGCTGCCATCCAGCTTGCCATACGGCAGACACTGAGAAGCGCAGGCATGCTTGCGCTCTGCAGTGTCTCTGAAGGATGACAAGCTGGATGGCAGCGCTCAGCTGTGATCCAGCCTGTCATCTCAATGCCATCCCAGCGTGGGAGAATTCTCCTGCTCAAGCGCTGAGCGCTGAGAATTTTCCCACGCTGTCAGTGACGTGAATGAGGTGAGCCGAGTTCATTGGACTTGAGCTCACCTCATGCACGTCACTGACAGCGTGGGAAAATTCTCCTGCACTCACCGCATGCGCAGGAGATTTTCCCACGCTGTCAGTGACGTGCATGAGGTGAGCTGAGTTCATTGGACATGAACTCGGCTCATCTTTATGCCGTCACAGCCAGACACTGAGGAGCACAAGCATGCCTGCGCTTCTCAGTGTCTGCTGCATGGCAAGCTGGATGGCCGCGTTCTGCTGCGGTCCAGCCTGTCATGTGAATGTAGCAGAGCTGAAGCTGTCGTGGGAACTATGGAAAGGTAAGTATGATGTTGCTTTATTATTTTACTTTTATTGCAGGAGATCGTTGGCTTCAGCTGGAATGGGCGTGATCGTAAGTATGGTTTAATTTAGAACAATAAAGAATTGTGTCTTTATTTCAATTAAAGGACTTTATTCTGGGTGTTTGTGTTTTTTTGTAACTTTGACTATGGGGTTAGTAATGGTGGTGTCTTCTAGACGCCTCTCCATTACTAACCTGGGCATTATAAGCTAACATCAACCCCAACCCTATTACCCCACTGCCACCGCTACAGGGCAGTGGGAAGAGCGAGGCTAAGTGCCAGAATTGGCGCATCCTATGGATGCTCCATTTCTGGGGCGGCTGACGGCTGGTGTTTCTAGCCTGGGAGGGGGCAAATATTCATGGCACCCTTCCTGGGCTATTAATATCAGCCCCCAGCTGTCTGCCTAGCCTTTGCTAGCTATTAAAATAGGGGGGACCCCACGTCATTTTTTTGGGGGTCCCCCATTTTAATAGCTAGTAAAGGCTAGGTATTCAGCTGGGGGCTGATATTAGTAGCCTGGGAAGCTCCGTGGGTATTACCCCCTTCCCAGGCTTCAAACATCTGCCCCAGCCGTCTGCTTAACCTCCGCTAGAGACTAAAATTACGGGGAACCCCACGCCAATTTTTTTTTTTAATAAATCCTTTATTTTAACACTAAATGACAAGTACAGTAATCAACACTATCACTGTACTTCTTATATATGTGACTGACATGTTTCTATCTATCTAATCTATGTGTGATGCTCTATTCTTTCTGTTATAAATTGTTGGGTACCGCTGCTGAATTGCCGGCTGGCTTTTTTAAAGAGACGGTGCATGAAAACACTAATATATTTTTTTTTTTAATAAATCCTTTAACACTAAATGACAAGTACAGTAACCAACACTGTCACTGTACTTCTTATATATGTGACTGAGATATTTCTATCTATCTAATCTATGTGTGATACTCTATTCTTTCGGTTCTAAATTGTCGGGTACGGTGTATGCCGCTGATGAATTGCCGGCTTTTCATGTTTCACTGTGAGCACTGTTCCCATCGATTTGGGCAACCACTGTAATGCCACAACCACCATGGCTGTGGCATTACAGTGAGTGGCAGACAATCCCTGCATGATTGGTGCTCTAAATAGCACAAGACATGCAGGACACGCTTTTGGTGAATGAACAGTTATCGAACATAACTTCGAACAGCCAAATTTTTTGCAAATCGTTCGCGTTCGTCGAACGACTCGAACACCGCCCAAAACAGCTTTAATTTGAGATTGGCGAACAGTTCTAGTCGAACACCGCTCATCTCTAATCTTAATATAATCAACATTTGGTGTGACCATCCTTTGTCTTCAAAACATCATTAATAATAAAATAAGAATAAATAAAATGCTAATGCAATATTCAGCAACTGAGTGAAATAATCAGCAGACAAAAACGCTGTAAATATGAACATGTGCAAAACATCATAAAAACCCATGAAAAAATGAATCATTCAATAAGTAAATATAAGTGTAGATATATATTATATTTTGTAATAATGTGTTTCTACCTCCTAAATATGAAATTTCTGTAGCGATATTAAAGGTAATCTGTCAGCAGATTTTTGCTATGTAATCTGAAGACAGCATGCTGTAGGGGTTAAAGCACAGATTTCAGTGATGCCTCTCCTATCAATCCAAGGTTTTATTTGCTTGCAATGACTGTTTTAGCACCAGGAGCATTTCATTGCTTGGACACAGCTGCGTGTGCATCCTAGTCCAACTCCACCCCCTCCTGTGATAGGCACCTCACTGACTATAGACCTTGTATATAGAGAGCCTGGTGTGGGTGGGGTTAGCTTTCTCAGCTCTGCTGCATTGCTACATCTAAAAATTCTGCCTTAGAACAACTGCACCCAGTAAGCTAAGTGATACACTGTTGGATTCAGCTTCCCTTGGCCAACATCAGGTTGCTCTCAGATGAGATGGCAAAAACCAGCTGACAGATTCCCTTTAAATATAAATTGGGTGCAAAGGTGCTAACAAGACCTATTTTGGGGTTTGGTGAGTGGTCTCTAATAGGGGCTCTCAAAGTTAATGTTTATACAGTTTTTTTTGATAGATAGTGCTAAGTCAGTGCTAAGAGACCTAAACATAATACAATGCTTGCCTGGGAAATTAATTAGGCAAATTGCCTCTTAAAAGAGTGCTGGAACTCTAGTGCCTACTATTGGATGTAGAAATTCTAAAAGTCTTTTTTTTTACCCTTAAATGAGACTTCCCACATGACTTAGGATAAGAAGCCAGACCAAAAACCTCTATTTTCAGTAGAAATACTAATAAAAATCTTACTAGTAACGGAACATAAAAATATCTATATAATTAGATTTATTATTGCATGCATAAATATTACAGGCTGATGTAGAGTGCACCCATATATAGCATGCCTCTTACCTCATATATCTAAAATTGCTATTAGGGTGCATTCAGATGTCCATACAAATTGGTCTGAGATCGGACCACAGTGCATGGACTGGCCGTAGGTCTCTCGACTAGAGATGAGCAAATATGTTCGAAAAACGATCACCAATTTCAAATTCGGCACGAATATGGCACATTTAGATTCGTGATCGGAAACCCGAGCATTTTTTCTTAAAATCTGCAAAAATCTGTAAAATTCAGCAAAAGTGCAGGAAATTATTGCGTTGCAACTAAAGTATTTTTATCACTTTGGCTAGGATAGTGGTGGTGTATGATGAAGAGTGGAGGAACGTGTTTGATGAGGGGAGGGGCTGGGGAGAGCTCAGAGGAGCTCAGAGCAGTGGCGTGCTTGTAAACTTTTTTCTTTCTAACTTTATGTGTGCAAATCGCGGCTAGCCAATAAGGGCGCAGGAACCATCCACAATGTCTAGACACAAGGTCTTGTGCCATTGGCTGCTGAAATCACATATCCCTCTCTATATCAAGAGTGGACATGTTGTTTTAGCGCCATTTTATCATTAGAACAGATCACAGAGGCTGCTGGTGATGCTGCTCCTGGATTCATTAGAGATTTTAGCTAATTAGCTAGGCGGTTGCTTCTAAGTCAGATAGTTTAGGTAGCTACAGTCCTGTGTGGCTGTGAAATCGCCCTTCCAGCAGATTTTCTTTTTCTTGTGCCATTACTGAAGTCCACACAAAGACAGCAGGGCACATGTCATAGAAGTCTGTTGTGCACTGCTTCTATTGTGCTCCATGCACGAGTACACCTTTAAAAATCTATTTTTTTCTGTTGCTAACGTGATACAGCAAGCCATAGTAGCCCACCTTGTCATTTTGTGGGGTTGAAATTCAGCTGTATGCAGAGTGAAAAAATCTATTTTTTTGTGAGAGTAACGTGATGCAGCAAGCCATAAGCCACCTTGTCATTTTGTGGCATTGAAATTCAGCTGTATGCAGTGTAAAAAAATCTATTTCCAGGCACAGAGTTGAGTTGTACCTACCCCAGTCCTTGGAATGCAAGTGCAAGTATGCAAACAGCCACCCACCCACCCACAGGCCGCAATACTAAACAGCCAAATTTATGGACTGCTTGCACTTGAAATGTTGCATCTTAGGCTCATGGAGGCGGAAGTTTTCCACAACCTCATGGCGGCTGGGGCTCCATACTAGGTCCCCAGCTGCCACTATTTCTCCCGGTGTCATCCCCGCCTTACACAAACACGGGTATCAGAACATTACCTGTGCCCTCCCCAGTGCACTTAATGGGAAGGACAGCCTAACCAAAAACACGTGGACAAGTGAATGCGTACCAGCTTCAACACGCCTGTCAGCATTCAGGTCAACCTCCGCACATAAGAGCTGATGAATGGACATGGATATCTGACATCTGTGCCGTCCTCCAAAACTTTGAGGACTCTACCAAGATTGTGAGGGATAATGACGCCATGAATGCTACTCAGCCCAGCCTCATCTCATCTAAATGAGGATTGGGTGAAAATTAGGAAGAAGAGGAAGAGAACGTGGATAGTTGTCCTCTTTGTGAGAACAGGGATGTCATGGCTGTTGGCAGTAGTGTTGAGCCACCCCGTAGTGTTCGAGTTCGGTTCGGTTCGTCGAACACCCGTATGTTCGCCGAACTGTTCGCCGAACACCGTTAAAACCAATGGCAGGCAAACAAAAACACATAGAAACACATAGAAAACACCTTCAAAGGTGTCCAAAAGCTGACAAACTGCTCAGAAGACACAACTAACACATGGAAAAGTGACAAGTACATATAGTCATGCGAAAAGAAAAGAGGTGGAGGAGTAAAAGGAGAGGGAGTCACAGATATAGGCAAGTCATGCCCTTCTAAAACCAAAAAAGTGCGAAGCCGACACGGCCAGTCTGTTCCTTCCCATGCGACTTCCGTGTTGCCAGCTTTGTGCCAGAGCTGCGGTGGACCCTGACGGCCAGCCCCCCTCTCCCAATACTGGTGTCTGTCCACTGGTTGGTCGAGCGAGCCCCCATGTGGTGGAGGCAGGTCTAAGCTTTTTAATTTAAATTGTCTCTCTAATTTGAATGAATACACTTTAAATCCTTTTACAAGGATCTATTGGAGGGCAAGTCTCATGCCAGCAGCCGTGTAATTCCAGCTCCAGTAGCGTCCACTAAAGCTGCTGCAGTTAAAAAGCTTTTATAAGGATCGAGCTCGGCGGTCCACCGCAAGGCGTCCTACCGCCAGTCCCAGCCCCTATGCATTGGGGTGCCTCCTGATGCTCTTCACTGAGTATCCTGGGGTCCCGAAGCATTTCCTTTGAAAAAATTAAGTGTCCAAACTACAGGTGGTGTAGCTTGCTTAACAGCTGGGATAATCTGCTGACTAGCAGACACTGCTACTAGGCACAAAGTATTTCCTGGGCAAGATGCAGTTAAAAATTTGTAATTAGATACTCTCGTTGGATGCTGAGAAAGCATTCCATAGTGTCTCCTGGCACGCCATATATTATTCTCTTAAAAAGCTTGGGGTAGGGGTCTAGGGGATCCTTTTATAGCCAAAATCACGGCCCTGTATTGTAACACGTCACCTAGGCTGAAGATAAATGGAACTATAGCACCCCGAGAGCTCGGTTGCTACAGAAGTATTGCACCTCACCCAGAGGTGTGATATCTCACTCTCAGGTAAGGATGGAGTGTGGATCAGGACCCCGACACCTGCATGCATTACACCACATTGCCGTGGGGCAGGGCGACCAATATGCCCCTGAGATGGGCACGACAGTCCCTGTCCCTGGCTGGAGTGGGGGGAGGGAGCACAGAGGAAGGGGAACCCTGTAGTGCAGGAGCAGGGAGGAAGCAGTTCCTGGGTGCATTGAGTAGGGAGTATAAAAGGTGGGCACCATCTTAGTTCAGTGCAGAGAAGTCTGAGCAGAAGTGACAGGGAGCAGGGGCTCTGCATGAGCTCTGCTCCGGAGGCGGGTCTAGTAACAGAGGCCCAGGCCTGGAGGAGGGAGAAGGAAGGAAGAGGAGCGGAGAAGACTCCAGGAATGAGGAATGAAGGGATCCCAGGGGTGCGGACAGGCGAGTCACCACCGCACACCCGAATCCACCTGCGTGGAGGGGTCAGGCCAAAGGGGGAGACCCGTCCCCGAAACTAGTGGAGGCAGGAAACGACCCTCAGCTAGAAACCGGAGGCTGTGATATTTTATGTGGCGCAGCCCATCGCTACACCCGCTAGGAAGGCACCACATAGGGTCAGGGAAACTGGCGCCAAGTTTACCAAGAGGAGGCCCGAGGCAGCCGGACAGAAGCGTTGGTAAGAAAGGCCAGACAAAGGACACACAAAGGGGGTCCTGTGAAGCGCTCCAAAGTTATCTGGGAGTTGTCTGAGCCCCTCACCTGGTGAGCACAGTACGACGTGGGCAGCCGTTACTTGCAGAAGTGGTGTGGATAATAAGAACTGTGAGTAAAGGCCCTGGACTGACTCCGTGTTGTTACTGCTGCTGCCCTGCACCATCACCCCCATCCTGCGCATACACTGCATTGAGGCTATACTCCTTCCGTGTGGAGTTATACTACGCTCTTCTGCACCCACAACACCAGCCTCAGCGGTCTGCCCAGCAGCGGCGGTTCACACTGACCGCAATCCACGGGTAGCGTAGTCGGACATTTAAACATCAAAACCACATAAATAGTTCCGCCACTGATTTGACTGCCCTGAGCCACGGAACCGGGTCGCCGCCACGGAGACTACAAGCACCAGCATCCACCAAAAAGGGTCCGGCTCCGGGTGTCCCAAGGCCCAGGGGGCGCGTCAGAACATTTTCATCACCTTTCATAATCACCAATGGGACAAGGCAGGGATGTCCTCTGTCCCCTCTCTTATACATCCTAGTGACGGAGCACCTGCTCTCATCAATTCGCCATAACCCCAATATTAGGTGGATTGAGGTGGGAGGCATCGAGTACAAGTGCTCTGCATTTGCTGATGATGTCCTAGTATATATCACTCAATCACATATATCCATCCCTGCTGTTATGGCTGAAATAGATCACTTTGTTACATGGTCAAATTTTAAAATCAATGCAGCGAAGTCTGAGGCCCTCGATGTCTCCCTCCCCAAATCCATACAGGATTCCATCCAGTCCAACTTTCCCTTTGCCTGGCCCTCACAGGGTATCAAATACTTAAGAATTCCTATTCATAGAGACCTCTCCCATGTATGTTATCTTAATTTTGGGCCCTTTATTGAACAACTCCATACAGACCACGGTTGGCAAGTTAGAACTGTAAGATTCACTACGTGAACCACTGGTGTTTTGTGGAAAAGCACATGTACACTGTGTTCCAAATTATTATGCAAAAAGTGTTTAGGAGTGATAAGTGAAGAATTTGTTTGTCAGTTAAACTCATTGATGGTGATGTGTGTCAGGGCTCTTTATATCACTGTAAGCAATTACAGACACCTGTGCTAATTAGTTTGGCAGGTGTATCCAATGAAAGGCAACACTACTTAAGAAGGCTGTCCCACATTATTAAGCAGCCTACATTTTCTGCCAAAATGGGAAAGAAAAAGGATGTGTCGGCTGCTGAGAAGCAACAAATTGTGGAGTGTTTAGGTCAAGGCATGACTACAATCAACATTGTGCGATGATCAGGATGAAGTGTCTTGGCAATCAAGAAGTATGTAGCTGATTCACAGTACACACGTGTGCGTGCTGATAAGGGCAAATTGAGGACTCTTTCCTACAGGCAATTACGTCAGGTTAAAAGAGCAGCGGCAAAAAAGCCTTGTCATAGCAGCAGACAAGTTTTTGAAGCTGCTTGTGCCTCCAACGTCCCCCGAACAACAAGATGCAGGGTCCTTCAGAGGTTTGCAGCTGTGCATACGCCATCCTGTCGACCTCCTCTATCCACTTCATACAAGCAGAAACGGTTCCAGTGGGCCAAACATTACATGAAGACTGATTTCAAAACTGTTTTGTTCACGGATGAGTGCCGTGCAGCGCTCGATGGTCCAGATGAATGGAGTGGAGGATGGCTGGTTGATGGACACCCCACGCAAACACGGCTACAGCGCCAACAAGGAGGAGGTGGAGTAATGTTTTGGGCTGGAATCATGGGGATAGAGATTGTCGGCCCCTTTAGGATCCCTGAAGGCGCTAAAGATGAACTCCATAATGTATGTGGATTTTCTCAAACAGCACTTCCTGCCATGGTTCAAGAAGAAGAACCGTGTATTTCACAGCAAGATCATTTTTCTGCATGATAATGCACCATCTCATGCTGCACATAAAACATCTGCATCTCTGGCTGATATGGGCATAAAAGGGGACAAACTTATGGTGTGACCCCCATGCTCCCCTGACCTCAACCCCATTCAGAACCTCTGGAGCATCATCAAAAGGAGTGTCTATGATGGCGGGAGGCAGTTCACATCTAAGCAACAGCTCTGGGAGGGTATTCTGTCCTCATGCAAAACAATTGAAGCAGAAACAATCCAAAACCTGACAAATTCAATGGATGAGACAGTTCAGAAGCTCCTTTCGAACAAGGGGTCCTATGTGCAAATGTAACGTCACCTAGAATAAAGTTTTGAGTTGAAAACTGTTTGATTTCAGTTTCTAATAACCTGCTAATGCTTATAATTTCAAAAATGACCATTTTTTGGGTTCTTTATTAAAATGAAAAGGTTGATCGAAGAGAGTGGGCGATCTAAGAGTGTGGCAACCGAGTAGTCAGGATTACTTCGAATTCTGACAATCTGAGGGTCATGTTGCAGGTAGTGCAGCAAGAAGGCACTCATGTGTCTTGAGCATCTAGGAGACCCAAAATTATTTTCCGGGCTAGATGCAGCTAAAAATTATTACTAATTTGAAAGCTGGTGGAGCTTAGTATAGATGGCCTAATAGAATCAGTACTGCACACTGCTACAAAGCCCAAATTATTTTCCAGCCAAGATACAGATAAACATGATTAGTAATTTTAAATCTGGTGGAGCTTAGTATAGATGGCCTAATAGAATTAGTACTGCACACTGCTACAAAGCCCAAATTATTTTCCAGCCAAGATACAGATAAACATGATTAGTAATTTTAAAGCTTAAAACGGTTGGTGAGGTGATTTTAACAAATCATCAAGGTTTTACTCTCCCCAGGATGACACAGGGGTAGAAAAGTCGTTTCGGATCCATGATTTGTTCATCTTTATGAACGTGAGTCTGTCTACATTATCAGTGGAGAGCCGCGTGCACTTATCTGTCAGCACACCACCAGCAGTGCTGAACACACGTTCAGACAGAACGCTGGCTGCGGGGCATGACAAGATCTCCAAGGCGTAAGTGGCGAGCTCCGGCCATTTATCCAGATTGGAAGCCCAAAAAGAGCAAGGGTCTAGTGACACACTCATGGCTTCAATGTTTACTTGGAGATACTCCTGTACCATCGTCTCTAGGCGTTGACTATGTGTCAGACTTCTTGTCTCCTGTGGCCTTGCAAAGGATGGGCTAAAAAAGTGGTGAAATGATTCCGTAAAATTGATGTTATCAGCAGATACTGTGTTTCTGTTACGGTTTGAGTGCTGAACACTCGACGGTCCCACGGTTGGCAAGTTGGAACTGTGAGATTCACTACGTGCACCACTGGTGTTTTGTGAAAAAGCACATGTAAGATTCTGCAACAGTCTCTGGTGATAGTCCTGCATGCGTGCATCCCTTTCTATGGCAGGAATAATTTCTGCAAATTTACTTTTGTACTGGGGATCTAACAGTGTGGCAACCCAGTAATCAGGATTATTTCTAATTCTCACAATTCGAGGGTCATGTTGCAGGTAGTGCAGCAAGAAGGCACTCATATGTCTTGCGCATCCAGGAGCACCAAGTCCCTGTTGTGTTGGTGGCGAGGTAACAATCATGCTTCCTTCCTCTGTCCTCTCCCCCCAACCTCGCACAACAGAAATGTGATCAAGGTCTCCTCATCTGATGAGTCTTCCATCAGTTCGTCCTCCACTTCTTCCTGGGCTCCTGCACCTTCCTCACTAGTTTAGCTGCTACCTTGCGCCCTGGTAAAACCATCTCCCCCACCCTCATATGCCTGCCGCCTTGGTACTGCCGACCGTCTGGACCTTGCAGATGTTAGCCCTTCCGCATACAACTCCTGCTCCTCTACTTCCTCCACCTCCTCTTGTGCCACCACCTGACTCCGAATTCTGTTTAACATGTGCTCCAGCATGTAAACCACCGGAATAGTCATGCTGATAATGGCATCGTCAGCACTAAACATCTTCGTCGCCATTTCAAAACTATGCAGAAGGGTGCATAGGTCCCTGATCTGAGACCACTCCTCCAGCGTGATTTGCCCCACCTCTGGATCTCGTTGGCCCAGGCTATACATCAGAACGTATTGCACCAGGGCTTGTCGGTGCTGCCACAGTCACTGCAACATGTGCAGAGTTGAATTCCACCGGGTAGGCACATTGCATTTTAGCCGGTGAAGTGGCAGGCCCAACGACTTCTGTAGAGATGTAAGTCGCTGAGCTGCGGGATGCGAACGGCAGAAGTGAGCACACAGCGACCGTGCCCTCGGCAGAAGGCCATCTAGTCCGGGATAGTGGGCTAAAAATTGCTGGACAACCAGGTTCAATACGTGAGCCATACAAGGCACGTGTGTGACATTGCCCCGGCGAAGGCCCGCACCCAGGTTTGCAGCATTGTCGCACACGACCTTGCCTGGTTTCAGATCCAGTGGAGACAACCATTCATGAAACTGGTTCTCCAGAGCTGACCACAACTCGTCAGCTGTGTGACTCACATTTCCCAGACATTTCAAAGTAAAAAACGCCTGATGACAATGAGCCCTGCTGCCAGCATAGTAAGGAGGTGTGCAGGATCCCTTCTGCGCAGTTAGAAAGCTTGTGGCATGACCAGACAGGCATTGGGTGCAGGTGGAGGACCGAGAGGAGGTTGAGGAGGCAGAGGCAGTGGAGGAACTTTGAGATAAAGAGGATTGACGCACAACTCGTGGGGACAGCAAGACTTGGACAGCAGCCCCTTGTCCTGCTGTCACCAGAGTTAACCAGTGCCCAGTCAGCGACATGTAACGCCCCTGTCCATGCCTACTCGTCCAAGTGTCTGTGGTGAAATGCACCCTGTCACACACAGAGTTTCTCAAAGAAGCGGTGATGTTGTGTGCGACATGCTGGTGGAGCGCAGGCACACCTTTCTTTGAGAAGCAGTGCCGACTGGGCATCTGGTACTGGGGTACTGCGACGGACATAAGGTCTCGAAAATCCTCTGTGTCCACCAGGCGGAAAGGAAGCATTTCTGTAGCCAAGAGCTTGCAGATGGTGAAATTCAACCTCTTAGCTTTCTCATGGCTAGGAGAAAATGGTCTTTTACTTGTCCACATCTCAGGGACCGAGGGCTGGCTGTTGTGCTTAGACGGGGTTGAGAAGGGTGTCCCCGGCAAACTGTCGGTATGTGAGAAAGATGCAGGCAGACATGTTAGGTTGCCTTGATCCAAAGGTGGTGCTATCGATGTCAGACAGCTCTCAACACCAGCTGGTGTTACCACCTCCAAAGAAAATGATGACCTGCCGCGAATGCACAAGATGTGGCGGACGGTGGTTGGCCCGGCCGGCTAGGCCGCATTGTAGCACAGTGAGCTTCCCAGTGCAACTTATGCTTCATGTCCATGTGCCGGTTCATGCATGAAGTACTCAAACTATGTATTTTTTGGCCTCTACTTAGCTTTTGCTGACATCTGTTACAGATAACACGAGTTGGGTCATCTTTATCGATCTGAAAAAATACCCAGGCTATGCAAGGCTTAGCACCCATGCGACCTGAAGAGCCACCACGACTTGTGGTAAGAGGCAGAGCTGTGTTTGAGGATGCAGTTGTTGACATGCTTCTAGTACTATGTCTCGGTCCAGGAAGGCGCAACCTGACCTCGTCGTCACTAGCATCCTCCTCCACCTCCTCTGCTGACCACATCTCTTGGCTGACTATGGGTTGACAGTAAGTGGGATCTACAACCTCATCATCATAACCCTGTGTGTTATCACACCCGTCGTCCTCAGAGCCAACCTGTTCCTGCCCTGACAAAAAACTAAAGTTGTCACTCCAATCAGGTATTTGAGTCTCATCATCGTCTTCCTCATTGTCTCCACCAACAGGAGTTACAGTTTGGGAACGAGGGACTACATTATGGTCAGAACCTTCTGCGTCTGGTCCTGGATCCGACTCAAAGATTCTGGGCATCAGTGCAGATCATTTCCTCGTCTGGATTCACAGAAGCTCTGGAGCCGACCTCTGATTCCCAGGCTATAGTATGAGTAAACAGCTCTGCAGACTCAACCATCTGTTCTACCCCATACTCAGACGGGCAGCTGGAGACTTGGGAGCTGTGAGGAAGCAAGAGCAATTGGGGTGACACCTCTGAGGACTGGAGTATTTGTGATGTTGAAGTTGAGGTGGAGGAGAGCCCACTTAAAGGAGCACTTGATATCCGTTGAAGCACCTGCTGTTTTTGTGCCTCATCTGGAATTTGTAGCGATTGGCGTGGCCGTAAGAAAGGGATCTATCACATTGTCCGCTAAAAGAAGTAGACATTTTAGTTTGGCTGGAAGATGGTCTTTCTTCTGCAGATATTACTGTTGTTTTAACACCTACCCCATGTACACAACCTTTTTTCCCCTTCCCAACACGCCTATTCCCCTTTCCACCAGCAGCAGGCCTTTTTCCACTTATTTTGGTGGTTAACTAATTCACAACTCTGGGGTTGTTTGCACAAAAAGACAATGGATGGGAACCGAGCAGAGCTGAGTGGCCAAACTGTGGTATTAGCCCAAAAGAATTGACTGGGTTAGATGCATATAAAAATGATATTGAATTTGCAACCTGATGGAGGTCAGTATAGATGGACTAATAGAACAAGTCCCACACACTGCTAGAAGCTGAGATATTTTTTCAGAGCTAGATACAGAAAAAAATTATATTGAATTTGCAACCTGATGGAGGTCAGTATAGATGGACTAAAAGAACAAGTCCCCCACACTGCTAGAAGCCTAAATATTTTTTCAGAGCTAGATGCAGAAAAAAATTATATTGAATTTGCAACCTGATGGAGGTTAGTATAGATGGACTAATAGAACAACTCCCACACACTGCTACAAGCTGAAATATTTTTTCAGAGCTAGATGCAGAAAAAATTATATTGAATTTGCAACCTGATGGAGGTTAGTATAGATGGACTAATAGAACAAGTCCCACACACTGCTACAAGCTGAAATATTTTTTCAGAGCTAGATGAAGAACAAAATTATATTGAATTTGCAACCTGATGGAGGTTAGTTTAGATGGAATAATAGAACAAGTCCCACACACTACTAGAAGCCCAAATATTTTTTCAGAGCTAGATGCAGAAAAAAATTATATTGAATTTGCAACCTGATGGAGGTCAGTATAGATCGACTAATAGAACAAGTCCCACACACTCCTACAAGCTGTAATATTTTTTCAGAGCTAGATGCAGAAAAAAATTATATTGAATTTGCAACCTGATGGAGGTTAGTATAGATGGACTAATAGAACAAGTCCCACACACTGCTACAAGCAGAAATATTTTTTCAGAGCTAGATGCAGAAAAAATTATATTGAATTTGCAACCTGATGGAAGTTAGTATAGATGGACTAATAGAGCAAGACCCACACACTGCTAGAAGCCGAAATATTTTTTCAGAGCTAGATGCAGAAAAAAATTATATTGAATTTGCAACGTGATGGAGGTCAGTATAGATGGACTAGTAGAACAAGTCCCACACAATGCTACAAGCTGAAATATTTTTTCAGAGCTAGATGCAGAAAAAAATTATATTGAATTTGCAATCTGATGGAGGTTAGTATAGATGGAATAATAGAATAAGTCCCACACACTGCTGCAAGCTGAAATATTTTTTCAAAGCTACATGCAGAAAAAAATTATATTGAATTTGCAACCTGATGGATGTTAGTATAGATGGACTAATAGAACAAGTCCCACACACTGCTAGAAGCCAAAATATTTTTTCAGAGCTAGATGCAGAAAAAAATTATATTGAATTTGCAACCTGATTGAGGTTAGTATAGATGGACTAATAGAACAAGTCCCACACACTGCTACAAGCTGTAATATTTTTTCAGAGCTAGATGCAGAAAAAAGTTATATTGAATTTGCAACCTGATGGAGGTTAGTATAGATGGACTAATAGAACAAGTCCCACACACTGCTAGAAGCCAAAATATTTTTTCAGAGCTAGATGCAGATAAAAATTATATTGAATTTGCAACCTGATGGAGGTTAGTATAGATGGACTAATAGAACAAGTCCCACACACTGCTACAAGATTAAATACTTTTTCAGAGCTAGATGCAGAAAAAAATTATATTGAATTTGCAACCTGATGGAGGTCAGTATAGATGGACTAATAGAACAAGTCCCACACACTGCTAGAAGCTGAAATTTTTTTTCAAAGCTACATGCAGAAAAAAATTATATTGAATTTGCAAACTGATGGAGGTTAGTATAGATGGACTAATAGAACAAGTCCCTCACACTGCTAGAAGCCTAAATATTTTTTCAGAGCTAGAAGCAGAAAATAATTATATTGAATTTGCAACCTGATGGAGGTTAGTATAGATGGACTAATAGAACAAGTCCCACACACTGCTACAAGCTGAAATATTTTTTCAAAGCTACATGCAGAAAAAAATTATATTGAATTTACAACCTGATGGAGGTTAGTATAGATGGACTAATAGAACAAGTCCCACACACTGCTACAAGCTGAAATATTTTTTCAGAGCTAGATGTAGAAAAAATTATATTAAATTTGCAACCTGATGGAGGTTAGTATAGATGGACTAATAGAAAATGTCCCACACACTGCTAGAAGCCGAAATATTTTTTCAGAGTTAGATACAGAAAAAATTATATTGAATTTGCAACCTGATGGAGGTCAGTATAGATGGACTAATAGAACAAGTCCCACATACTGCTAGAAGCAGAAATATTTTTTCAGAGCTAGATGCAGAAAAAAATTATATTGAATTTGCAACCTGATGGAGGTCAGTATAGATGGACTAATAGAAAAAGTCCCACATACTGCTACAAGCTGAAATATTTTTTCAGAGCTAGATGAAGTAAAAAATTATATTGAATTTGCAACCTGATGGAGGTTAGTTTAGATGGACTAATAGAACAAGTCCCACACACTGCTAGAAGCCGAAATATTTTTTCAGAGCTAGATGCAGAAAAAAGTTATATTGAATTTGCAAACTGATGGAGGTTAGTATAGATGGACTAATAGAACAAGTCCCACACACTGCTAGAAGCCGAAATATTTTTTCAGAGCTAGATGCAAAAAAAAATGATATTGAATTTGCAACCTGATGGGGGTCAGTATAGGTGGACTAATAGAACAAGTCCCACACACTAATACAAGCTGTAATATTTTTTCAGAGCTAGATGTAGAAAAAAATGATATTGAATTTGCAACCTGATGGAGGTTAGTATAGATGGACTAATAGAACAAGTCCCACACACTGCTAGAAGCCAAAATATTTTTTCAAAACTTCATGCAGAAAAAAATTATATTGAATTTGCAACCTGGTGGAGGTTAGTATAGATGGACTAATAGAACAAGTCCCACACACTGCTACAAGCTGTAATATTTTTTCAGAGCTAGATGCAGAAAGAAATAATATTGAATTTGCAACCTGATGGAGGTTACTATAGATGGACTAATAGAACAAGTTCCACACACTACTAGAAGCCTAAATATTTTTTCAGAGCTAGATGCAGAAAAAAATTATATTGAATTTGCAACCTGATGGAGGTCAGTATAGATGGACTAATAGAACAAGTCCCACACACTGCTAGAAGCCGAAATATTTTTTCAGAGCTAGATGCAGAAAAAAATTAAATTGAATTTTCAACCTGATGAAGGTCAGTATAGATGGAATAATAGAACAAGTCCCACACACTGCTAGAAGCCGAAATATTTTTTTCAGAGCTAGATGCAGAAAAAAATTATATTGAATTTGCAACCTGATGGAGTTTAGTATAGATGGACTAATAGAACAAGTCCCACACACTGCTAGAAGCCGAAATATTTTTTCAGAGCTAGATGCAGAAAAAAATTATATTGAATTTGCAACCTGATGGAGGTCAGTATAGATGAACTAACAGAACAAGTCCCACACACTGCTACAAGCTGTAATATATTTTCAGAGCTAGATGCAGAAAAAAGTTATATTGAATTTGCAGCCTGATGGAGGTTAGTATACATGGACTAATAGAACAAGTCACGCTCACTGCTACAAGATGAAATATTTTTTCAGAGCTAGATGCAGAAAAAAATGATATTGAATTTGTAACCTGATGGAGGTTAGTATAGATGGACTAATAGAACAAGTCCCACACTGCTAGAAGCAGAAATATTTTTTCAGAGCTAGATGCAGAAAAAAATTATATTGAATTTGCAACCTGATGGAGGTCAGTATAGATGGACTAATAGAACACGTCCCACACACTGCTAGAAGCCTAAATATTTTTTCATAGCTATATACAGAAAAAAATTATATTGAATTTGCAACCTGATGGAGGTCAGTATAGATGGACTAATAGATCAAATCCCACACACTGCTGCAAATTGAAATATGTTTTCAGAGCTAGATGCAGAAAAAAGTTATATTGAATTTGCAACCTGATGGAGGTTAGTATAGATGGACTAATAGAACAAGTCCCACACACTGCTAGAAGCCTAAATATTTTTTCAGAGCTAGATGCAGAAAAAAATTATATTGAATTTGCAACTTGATGGAGGTTAGTATAGATGGACTAATAGAACAAGTCCCACACACTGCTACAAGATAAAATATTTTTTCAGAGCTAGATGCAGAAAAACATTATATTGAATTTGCAACCTGATGGAGGTCAGTATAGATGGACTAATAGAACAAGTCCCACACACTGCTAGAAGCCAAAATATTTTTTCAAAACTTCATGCAGAAAAAATTATATTGAATTTGCAACCTGGTGGAGGTTAGTATAGATGGACTAATAGAACAAGTCCCACACACTGCTACAAGCTGTAATATTTTTTCAGAGCTAGATGCAGAAAGAAATAATATTGAATTTGCAACCTGATGGAGGTTACTATAGATGGACTAATAGAACAAGTTCCACACACTACTAGAAGCCTAAATATTTTTTCAGAGCTAGATGCAGAAAAAAATTATATTGAATTTGCAACCTGATGGAGGTCAGTATAGATGGACTAATAGAACAAGTCCCACACACTGCTAGAAGCCGAAATATTTTTTCAGAGCTAGATGCAGAAAAAAATTATATTGAATTTTCAACCTGATGAAGGTCAGTATAGATGGACTAATAGAACAAGTCCCACACACTGCTAGAAGCCGAAATATTTTTTTCAGAGCTAGATGCAGAAAAAAATTATATTGAATTTGCAACCTGATGGAGTTTAGTATAGATGGACTAATAGAACAAGTCCCACACACTGCTAGAAGCCAAAATATGTTTTCAGAGCTAGATGCAGAAAAAAATTATATTGAATTTGCAACCTGGTGGAGGTTAGTATAGATGGACTAATAGAACAAGTCCCACACACTGCTACAAGCTGTAATATTTTTTCAGAGCTAGATGCAGAAAGAAATTATATTGAATTTGAAACCTGATGGGGTTCAGTATAGATGGACTAATAGAACAAGTCCCACACACTGCTACAAGCTGTAATATTTTTTCAGAGCTAGATGCAGAAAAAAATGATATTGAATTTGCAACCTGATGGAGGTTAGTATAGATGGACTAATAGAACAAGTCCCACAAACTGCTACAAGCTGAAATATTTTTTCAGAGCTAGATTCAGAAAAAAATTATATTGAATTTGCAATCTGATGGAGGTTAGTATACATGGAATAATAGAATAAGTCCCACACACTGCTAGAAGTCAAAATATTTTTTCAGAGCTAGATGCAGAAAAAAATGATATTGAGTTTGCAACCTGATGGAGGTCAGTATAGATGGACTGATAGAACAAATCCCACACACTGCTGCAAGCTGTAATATTTTTTCAGAGCTAGGTGCAGAAAAAAGTTATATTGAATTTGCAACCTGATGGAGGTCAGTATAGATCGACTAATAGAACAAGTCCCACACACTCCTACAAGCTGTAATATTTTTTCAGAGCTAGATGCAGAAAAAAATTATATTGAATTTGCAACCTGATGGAGGTTAGTATAGATCGACTAATAGAACAAGTCCCACACACTGCTAGAAGCCGAAATGTTTTTTCAGAGCTAGATGCAAAAAAAATTATATTGAATTTGCAACCTGATGGAGGTCCGTATAGATGGACTAATAGAACACGTCCCACACACTGCTAGAAGCCAAAATATTTTTTCATAGCTATATACAGAAAAAAATTATATTGAATTTGCAACCTCATGGAGGTCAGTATAGATGGACTAATAGAACAAGTCCCACACACTGCTACAAGATTAAATACTTTTTCAGAGCAAGATGCAGAAAAAAATTATATTGAATTTGCAACCTGATGGAGGTCAGTATAGATGGACTAATAGAACAAGTCCCACAAACTGCTAGAAGCTGAAATTTTTTTTCAAAGCTAGATGCAGAAAAAAATTATATTGAATTTGCAAACTGATGGAGGTTAGTATAGATGGACTAATAGAACAAGTCCCTCACACTGCTAGAAGCCTAAATATTTTTTCAGAGCTAGAAGCAGAAAAAAATTATATTGAATTTGCATCCTGATGGAGGTTAGTAAGATGGACTAATAGAACAAGTCCCACACACTGCTACAAGCTGAAATATTTTTTCAGAGCTAGATGCAGAAAAAAATTATATTGAATTTGCAACCTGATGGAGGTTAGTATAAATGGACTAATAGAACATGTCCCACACACTGCTAGAAGCCAAAATATATTTTCAGAGCTAGATACAGAAAAAAATTATATTGAATTTGCAACCTGATGGAGGTCAGTATAGATGGACTAATAGAACAAGTCCCACACACTGCTAGAAGCAGAAATATTTTTTCAGAGCTAGATGCAGAAAAAAATTATATTGAATTTGCAACCTGATGGAGGTCAGTATAGATGGACTAATAGAACAAGACCCACACACTGCTACAAGCTGAAATATCTTTTCAGAGCTAGATGAAGAAAAAAATTATATTGAATTTGCAACCTGATGGAGGTTAGTTTAGATGGACTAATAGAACAAGTCCCACACACTGCTAGAAGCCGAAATATTTTTTCAGAGCTATATACAGAAAAAAATTATATTGAATTTGCAACCTGATGGAGGTCAGCATAGGTGGACTAATAGAACAAGTCCCACACACTAATACAAGCTGTAATATTTTTTCAGAGCTAGATGCAGAAAAAAATGATATTGAATTTGCAACCTGATGGAGGTTAGTATAGATGGACTAATAGAACAAGTCCCACACACTGCTAGAAGCTGAAATATTTTTTTAAAGCTACATGCAGAAAAAAATTATATTGAATTTAGAACCTGATGGAGGTTAGTATAGATGGAGTAATAGAACAAGTCCCACTCACTGCTAGAAGCCGAAATATTTTTTCAGAGCTAGATGCAGAAAAAAATTATATTGAATTTGCAACCTGATGGAGGTCAATATAGATGAAATAACAGAACAAGTCCCACACACTGCTACAAGCTGTAATATATTTTCAGAGCTAGATGCAGAAAAAAGTTATATTGAATTTGCAGCCTGATTGAGGTTAGTATAGATGGACTAATAGAACAAGTCCCACACACTGCTAGAAGCTGAAATATTTATTCAAAGCTGCATGCAGAAAAAAATTATATTGAATTTGCAACCTGATGGATGTTAGTATAGATGGACTAATAGAACAAGTCCCACACACTGCTACAAGCTGAAATATTTTTTCAGAGCTAGATACAGAAAAAAATTATATTGAATTTGAAACCTGATGGAGGTCAGTATAGATGGACTAATAGAACAAGTCCCACACACTGCTACAAACTGTAATATTTTTTCAGAGCTAGATGCAGAAAAAAATTATATTGAATTTGTAACCTGATGGAGGTTAGTATAGATGGACTAATAGAACAAGTCCCACACACTGCTACAAGCTGAAATATTTTTTCAGAGCTAGATACAGAAAAAAATTATATTGAATTTGCAACCTGATGGAGGTCCGTATAGATGGACTAATAGAACAAGTCCCACACACTGCTAGATGCTGAAACATTTTTTCAAAGCTACATGCAGAAAAAAATTATATTGAATTTGCAACCTGATGGATGTTAGTATAGATGGACTAATAGAACAAGTCCCACACTCTGCTAGAAGCCGAAATATTTTTTCAGAGCTAGATGCAGAAAAAAATTATATTGAATTTGCAACCTGATGTAGGTTAGTATAGATGGACTAATAGAACAAGTCCCACACACTGCTACAAGCTGTAATATTTTTTCAGAACTAGATGCAGAAAAAAGTTATATTGAATTTGCAACCTGATTGAGGTTAGTATAGATGGACTAATAGAACAAGTCCCACACACTGCTACAAGATTAAATACTTTTTCAGAGCTAGATGCAGAAAAAAATTATATTGAATTTGCAACCTGATGGAGGTCAGTATAGATGGACTAATAGAACAAGTCCCACACACTGCTAGAAGCTGAAATTTTTTTTCAAAGCTACATGCAGAAAAAAATTATATTGAATTTGCAAACTGATGGAGGTTAGTATAGATGGACTAATAGAACAAGTCCCTCACACTGCTAGAAGCCTAAATATTTTTTCAGAGCTAGAAGCAGAAATAAATAATATTGAATTTGCATCCTGATGGAGGTTAGTAAGATGGACTAATAGAACAAGTCCCACACACAGCTACAAGCTGAAATATTTTTTCAGAGCTAGATGCAGAAAAAAATTATATTGAAATTGCAACCTGATGGAGGTTAGTATAGATGGACTAATAGAACATGTCCCACACACTGCTAGAAGCCAAAATATTTTTTCAGAGCTAGATACAGAAAAAAATTATATTGAATTTGCAACCTGATGGAGGTCAGTATAGATGGACTAATATAACAAGTCCCACACACTGATAGAAGCCGAAATATTTTTTCAGAGCTGGATGCAGAAAAAAATTATATTGAATTTGCAACCTGATGGAGGTCAGTATAGATGGACTAATAGAACAAGTCCCACACACTGCTACAAGCTGTAATATTTTTCCACAGCTAGATGCAGAAAAAAATTATATTGAATTTGCAACCTGATGGAGGTTAGTATAGATGGACTAATAGAACAAGTCCCACACACTGCTGCAAGCTGAAATTTTTTTTCAGAGCTAGATGCAGAAAAAATTATATTGAATTTGCAACCTGATGGAGGTTAGTATAGATGGACTAATAGAACAAGTCCCACACACTGCTAGAAGCTGAAATTTTTTTTCAAAGCTACATGCAGAAAAAAATTATATTGAATTTGCAACCTGATGGAGGTCAGTATAGATTGACTAATAGAACAATTCCCACACACTGCTAGAAGCCGAAATATTTTTTCAGAGCTATATACAGAAAAAAATTATATTGAATTTGCAACCTGATGGAGGTCAGTATAGGTGGACTAATAGAACAAGTCCCACACACTAATACAAGCTGTAATATTTTTTCAGAGCTAGATGCAGAAAAAAATGATATTGAATTTGCAACCTGATGGAGGTTAGTATAGATGGACTAATAGAACAAGTCCCAAACACTGCTACAAGCTGAAATATTTTTTTTAGAGCTAGATGCAGAAAAAAATTATATTGAATTTGCAACCTGATAGAGGTCAGTATAGATGGACTAATAGAACAAGTCCCACACACTGCTACAAGATAAAATATTTTTTCAGAGCTAGATGCAGAAAAACATTATATTGAATTTGCAACCTGATGGAGGTTAGTATAGATGGACTAATAGAACAAGTCCCACACACTGCTAGAAGCCGAAATATTTTTTCAGAGCTAGATGCAGAAAAAAATTATATTGAATTTGCAACCTGATGGAGGTCAGTATAGATGGACTAATAGAACAAGTCCCACACACTGCTACAAGCTGTAATATTTTTTCAGAGCTAGATGCAGAAAATTTATATTGAATTTGCAGCCTGATGGAGGTTAGTATAGATGGACTAATAGAACAAGTCACACACACTGCTAGAAGCTGAAATATTTTTTCAAAGCTGCATGCAGAAAAAAATTATATTGAATTTGCAACCTGATGGAGGTTAGTATAGATGGACTAATAGAACAAGTCCCACACACAGCTAGAAGCCTAAATATTTTTTCAGAGCTAGATGCAGAAAAAAGTTATATTGAATTTGCAACCTGATGGAGGTTAGTATAGATGGACTAATAGAACAAGTCCCACACACTGCTACAAGCTGTAATATTTTTTCAGAGCTAGATGCAGAAAGAAATAATATTGAATTTGCAACCTGATGGAGGTTACTATAGATGGACTAATAGATCAAGTTCCACACACTACTAGAAGACTAAATATTTTTTCAGAGCTAGATGCAGAAAAAAATTATATTGAATTTGCAACCTGATGGAGGTCAGTATAGATGGACTAATAGAACAAGTCCCACACACTGCTAGAAGCAGAAATATTTTTTCAGAGCTAGATGCAGAAAAAAATTATATTGAATTTGCAACCTGATGGAAGTCAGTATAGATGAACTAATAGAACAAGTCCCACACACTGCTAGAAGCCGAAATATTTTTTCAGAGCTAGATGCAGAAAAAAATTTAATTGAATTTTCAACCTGATGAACGTCAGTATAGATGGACTAATAGAACAAGTCCCACACACTGCTAGAAGCCGAAATATTTTTTTCAGAGCTAGATGCAGAAAAAAATTATATTGAATTTGCAACCTGATGGAGGTCAGTATAGATGAACTAACAGAGCAAGTCCTACACACTGCTACAAGCTGTAATATATTTTCAGAGCTAGATGCAGAAAAAAGTTATATTGAATTTGCAGCCTGATGGAGGTTAGTATACATGGACTAATAGAACAAGTCCCACACACTGCTAGAAGCTGAAATATTTTTTCAAAGCTAATGCAGAAAAAAATTATATTGAATTTGCAACCTGATGGAGGTTAGTATAGATGGACTAATAGAACAAGTCCCACACACTGCTACAAGCTGAAATATTTTTTTCAGAGCTAGATGTAGAAAAAATTATATTAAATTTGCAACCTGATGGAGGTTAGCATAGATGGACTAATAGAAAATGTCCCACACACTGCTAGAAGCCGAAATATTTTTTCAGAGTTAGATAGAGAAAAAATTATATTGAATTTGCAACCTGATGGAGGTCAGTATAGATGGACTAATAGAACAAGTCCCACACACTGCTAGAAGCAGAAATATTTTTTCAGAGCTAGATGCAGAAAAAAATTATATTGAATTTGCAACCTGATGGAGGTCAGTATAGATGGACTAAT
Source organism: Phyllobates terribilis (assembly GCF_046119375.1). Classification (NCBI taxonomy): domain Eukaryota; kingdom Metazoa; phylum Chordata; class Amphibia; order Anura; family Dendrobatidae; genus Phyllobates; species Phyllobates terribilis. The sequence continues at coordinate 275,859,440 of NW_027362765.1, forward strand.
AGAGCAAGTCCCACACACTGCTAGAAGCCTAAATATTTTTTCATAGCTATATACAGAAAAAAATTATATTGAATTTGCAACCTGATGGAGGTCAGTATAGATGGACTAATAGAACAAGTCCCACACACTGCTAGAAGCCGAAATATTTTTTCAGAGCTAGATGCAGAAAAAAATTATATTGAATTTGCAACCTGATAGAGGTCAGTATAGATGGACTAATAGAACAAGTCCCACACACTGCTAGAAGCCGAAATATTTTTTCAGAGCTAGATGCAGAAAAAAATGATATTGAGTTTGCAACCTGATGGAGGTCAGTATAGATGGACTAATAGATCAAATCCCACACACTGCTGCAAGTTGTAATATTTTTTCAGAGCTAGATGCAGAAAAAAGTTATATTGAATTTGCAACCTGATGGAGGTTAGTATAGATGGACTAATAGAACAAGTCCCACACACTGCAAGAAGCCTAAATATTTTTTCAGAGCTAGATGCAGAAAAAAATTATATTGAATTTGCAACCTGATGGAGGTTAGTATAGATGGACTAATAGAACAAGTCCCACACACTGCTACAAGATAAAATATTTTTTCAGAGCTAGATGCAGAAAAACATTATATTGAATTTGCAACCTGATGGAGGTCAGTATAGATGGACTAATAGAACAAGTCCCACACACTGCTAGAAGCCAAAATATTTTTTCAAAACTACATGCAGAAAAAAATTATATTGAATTTGCAACCTGATGGAGGTTAGTATAGACGGACTAATAGAACAAGTCCCACACACTGCTAGAAGCCGAAATATTTTTTCAGAGCTAGATGCAGAAAAAAATTATATTGAATTTGCAACCTGATGGAGATCAGTATAGATGAACTAACAGAACAAGTCCCACACACTGCTACAAGCTGTAATATATTTTCAGAGCTAGATGCAGAAAAAAGTTATATTGAATTTGCAGCCTGATGGAGGTTAGTATAGATGGACTAATAGAACAAGTCACACACACTGCTACAAGATGAAATATTTTTTCAGAGCTAGATGCAGAAAAATATTATATTGAATTTGCAACCTGATGGAGGTCAGTATAGATGGACTAATAGAACAAGTCCCACACACTGCTAGAAGCTGAAATATTTTTTCAAAGCTACATGCAGAAAAAAATTATATTGAATTTGCAACCTGATGGAGGTTAGTATAGATGGAGTAATAGAACAAGTCCCACTCACTGCTAGAAGCCGAAATATTTTTTCAGAGCTAGATGCAGAAAAAAATTATATTGAATTTGCAACCTGATGGAGGTCAGTATAGATGAACTAACAGAACAAGTCCCACACACTGCTACAAGCTGTAATATTTTTTCAGAGCTAGATGCAGAAAAAAGTTATATTGAATTTGCAGCCTGATGGAGGTTAGTATAGATGGACTAATAGAACAAGTCACACACACTGCTAGAAGCTGAAATATTTTTTCAAAGCTGCATGCAGAAAAAAATTATATTGAATTTACAACCTGATGGAGGTTAGTATAGATGGACTAATAGAACAAGTCCCACACACAGCTAGAAGCCTAAATATTTTTTCAGAGCTAGATGCAGAAAAAAGTTATATTGAATTTGCAACCTGATGGAGGTTAGTATAGATGGACTAATAGAACAAGTCCCACACACTGCTAGAAGCCGAAATATTTTTTCAGAGCTAGATGCAGAAAAAAATTATATTGAATTTGCAACCTGGTGGAGTTCAGTATAGATGGACTAATAGAACAAGTCCCACACACTGCTACAAGCTGTAATATTTTTTCAGAGCTAGATGCAGAAAGAAATAATATTGAATTTTCAACCTGATGGAGGTTACTATAGATGGACTAATAGGGCAAGTTCCACACACTACTAGAAGACTAAATATTTTTTCAGAGCTAGATGCAGAAAAAAATTATATTGAATTTGCAACCTGATGGAGGTCAGTATAGATGGAATAATAGAACAAGTCCCACACACTGCTAGAAGCCGATATATTTTTTCAGAGCTAGATGCAGAAAAAAATTATATTGAATTTGCAACCTGATGGAGGTCAGTATAGATGAACTAATAGAACAAGTCCCACACACTGCTAGAAGCCGAAATATTTTATCAGAGCTAGATGCAGAAAAAAATTAAATTGAATTTTCAACCTGATGAAGGTCAGTATAGATGGACTAATAGAACAAGTCCCACACACTGCTAGAAGCCAAAATATTTTTTTCAGAGCTAGATGCAGAAAAAAATTATATTGAATTTGCAACCTGATGGAGGTTAGTATAGATGGACTAATAGAACAAGTCCCACACACTGATAGAAGCCGAAATATTTTTTCAGAGCTAGATGCAGAAAAAAATTATATTGAATTTGCAACCTGATGGAGGTCAGTATAGATGAACAAACAGAACAAGTCCCACACACTGCTACAAGCTGTAATATATTTTCAGAGCTAGATGCAGAAAAAAGTTATATTGAATTTGCAGATTGATGGAGGTTAGTATACATGGACTAATAGAACAATTCACGCACACTGCTACAAGATGAAATATTTTTTCAGAGATAGATGCAGAAAAAAATTATATTGAATTTGCAACCTGATGGAGGTCAGTATAGATGGACTAATAGAACAAGTCCCACACACTGCTAGAAGCTGAAATATTTTTTCAAAGCTACATGCAGAAAAAAATTATATTGAATTTGCAACCTGATGGAGGTTAGTATAGATAGCCTAATAGAACAAGTCCCACACATTGCTAGAAGCCTAAATATTTTTTCAGAGCTAGATGCAGAAAAAAATTATATTGAATTTGCAACCTGATGGAGGTTAGTATAAATGGACTAATATAACAAGTCCCACACACTGCTGCAAGCTGAAATATTTTTTCAGAGCTAGATGCAGAAAAAAATTATATTCAATTTGCAACCTGATGGAGGTCAGTATATATGGAATAATAGAACAAGTTCCACACACTGCTAGAAGCCGAAATATTTTTTCAGAGCTAGATGCAGAAAAAAATGATATGGAGTTTGCAATCTGATGGAGGTCAGTATAGATGGACTAATAGAACAAATCCCACACACTGCTGTAAGCTGTAATATTTTTTCAGAACTATATGCAGAAAAAAGTTATATTGAATTTGCAACCTGATGGAGGTTAGTATAGATGGACTAATAGAACAAGTCCCACACACTGCTACAAGATAAAATATTTTTTCAGAGCTATATGCATAAAAGAATTATATTGAATTTGCAACCTGATGGAGGTCAGTATAGATGGACTAATAGAACAAGTCCCACACACTGCTAGAAGCCAAAATATTTTTTCAAAACTACATGCAGAAAAAAATTATATTGAATTTGCAACCTGATGGAGGTTAGTATAGATGGACTAATAGAACAAGTCCCACACACTGCTAGAAGCTGAAATTTTTTTTCAGAGCTAGATGCAGAAAAAAATTATATTGAATTTGCAACCTGATGGAGGTCAGTATAGATGGACTAATAGAACAAGTCCCACACACTGCTAGAAGCCGAAATATTTTTTCAGAGCTAGATGCAGAAAAAAAATATATTGAATTTGCAACCTGATGGAGGTCAGTATAGATGAACTAACAGAACAAGTCCAACACACTGCTACAAGCTGTAATATATTTTCAGAGCTAGATGCAGAAAACAGTTATATTGAATTTGCAGCCTGATGGAGGTTAGTATAGATGGACTAATAGAACAAGTCACACACACTGCTACAAGATGAAATATTTTTTCGGAGCTAGATGCAGAAAAAAATTATATTGAATTTGCAATCTGATGGAGGTCAGTGTAGATCGACTAATAGAACAAGTCCCACACACTGCTAGAAGCTGAAATATTTTTTCAAAGCTACATGCAGAAAAGAATTATATTGAATTTGCAATCTGATGGAGGTCAGTATAGATGGACTAATAGAACAAGTCCCAAACACTGCTAGAAGCCGAAATATTTTTTCAGAGCTAGATGCAGAAAAAAATTATATTGAATTTGCAACCTGATGGAGGTTAGTATAGATGGACTAATAGAACAAGTCCCACACACTGCTACAAGATGAAATATTTTTTCAGAGCAAGATGCAGAAAAAAATTATATTGAATTTGCAACCTGATGGAGGTCAGTATAGATGGACTAATAGAACAAGTTCCACACACTGCTAGAAGCTGTAATATTTTTTCAGAGCTAGATGCAGAAAAAAATCATATTGAATTTGCAACCTGATGGAGGTCAGTATAGATGGACTAATAGAACAAGTCCCACACACTGCTAAAAGCTGTAATATTTTTTCAGAGCTAGATGCATAAAAAAATTATATTGAATTTGCAACCTGATGGAGGTTAGTATAGATGGACTAATAGAACAAGTCCCACACACTGCTACAAGATGAAATATTTTTTCAGAGCAAGATGCAGAAAAAAATTATATTGAATTTGCAACCTGATGGAGGTTAGTATAGATGGAATAATAGAACAAGTCCCACACACTGCTAGAAGCCTAAATATTTTTTCAGAGCTAGATGCAGAAAAAAATTATATTGAATTTGCAACCTGATGGAGGTCAGTTTAGATGGACTAATAGAACAAGTTCCACACACTGCTAGAAGCCGAAATATTTTTTCAGAGCTAGATGCAGAAAAAAATTATATTGAATTTGCAACCTGATGGAGGTCAGTATAGATGGACTAATAGAACAAGTCCAACACACTGCTAGAAGCCGAAATATTTTTTCACAACTACATGCGGAAAAAAATTATATTGAATTTGCAACCTGATGGAGGTTAGTATAGATGGACTAATAGAACAAGTCCCACACACTGCTAGAAGCCGAAATATTTTTTCAGAGCTAGATGCAGAAAAAAATTATATTGAATTTGCAACCTGATGGAGGTCAGTATAGATGGACTAATAGAACAAGTCCCACACACTGCTAAAAGCTGTAATATTTGTTCAGAGCTAGATGCATAAAAAAATTATATTGAATTTGCAACCTGATGGAGGTTAGTATAGATGGACTAATAGAACAAGTCCCACACACTGCTACAAGATGAAATATTTTTTCAGAGCAAGATGCAGAAAAAAATTATATTGAATTTGCAACCTGATGGAGGTTAGTATAGATGGACTAATAGAACAAGTCCCACACACCGCTAGAAGCCGAAATATTTTTTCAGAGCTAGATGCAGAAAAAAATTATATTGAATTTGCAACCTGATGGAGGTCAGTATAGATGGACTAATAGAACAAGTCCCACACACTGCTAGAAGCCGATATATTTTTTCAGAGCTAGATGCAGAAAAAAATTATATTGAATTTGCAACCTGATGGAGGTCAGTATAGATGAACTAATAGAACAAGTCCCACACACTGCTAGAAGCTGAAATATTTTATCAGATCTAGATGCAGAAAAAAATTAAATTGAATTTTCAACCTGATGAAGGTCAGTATAGATGGACTAATAGAACAAGTCCCACACACTGCTAGAAGCCGAAATATTTTTTTCAGAGCTAGATGCAGAAAAAAATTATATTGAATTTGCAATCTGATGGAGGTTAGTATAGATGGACTAATAGAACAAGTCCCACACACTGATAGAAGCCGAAATATTTTTTCAGAGCTAGATGCAGAAAAAAATTATATTGAATTTGCAACCTGATGGAGGTCAGTATAGATGAACAAACAGAACAAGTCCCACACACTGCTACAAGCTGTAATATATTTTCAGAGCTAGATGCAGAAAAAAGTTATATTGAATTTGCAGATTGATGGAGGTTAGTATACATGGACTAATAGAACAAGTCACGCACACTGCTACAAGATGAAATATTTTTTCAGAGATAGATGCAGAAAAAAATTATATTGAATTTGCAACCTGATGGAGGTCAGTATAGATGGACTAATAGAACAAGTCCCACACACTGCTAGAAGCTGAAATATTTTTTCAAAGCTACATGCAGAAAAAAATTATATTGAATTTGCAACCTGATGGAGGTTAGTATAGATAGCCTAATAGAACAAGTCCCACACATTGCTAGAAGCCTAAATATTTTTTCAGAGCTAGATGCAGAAAAAAATTATATTGAATTTGCAACCTGATGGAGGTTAGTATAGATGGACTAATATAACAAGTCCCACACACTGCTGCAAGCTGAAATATTTTTTCAGAGCTAGATGCAGAAAAAAATTATATTCAATTTGCAACCTGATGGAGGTCAGTATATATGGAATAATAGAACAAGTTCCACACACTGCTAGAAGCCGAAATATTTTTTCAGAGCTAGATGCAGAAAAAAATGATATGGAGTTTGCAATCTGATGGAGGTCAGTATAGATGGACTAATAGAACAAATCCCACACACTGCTGTAAGCTGTAATATTTTTTCAGAACTATATGCAGAAAAAAGTTATATTGAATTTGCAACCTGATGGAGGTTAGTATAGATGGACTAATAGAACAAGTCCCACACACTGCTACAAGATAAAATATTTTTTCAGAGCTATATGCATAAAAGAATTATATTGAATTTGCAACCTGATGGAGGTCAGTATAGATGTACTAATAGAACAAGTCCCACACACTGCTAGAAGCCAAAATATTTTTTCAAAACTACATGCAGAAAAAAATTATATTGAATTTGCAACCTGATGGAGGTTAGTATAGATGGACTAATAGAACAAGTCCCACACACTGCTAGAAGCTGAAATTTTTTTTCAGAGCTAGATGCAGAAAAAAATTATATTGAATTTGCAACCTGATGGAGGTCAGTATAGATGGACTAATAGAACAAGTCCCACACACTGCTAGAAGCCGAAATATTTTTTCAGAGCTAGATGCAGAAAAAAAATATATTGAATTTGCAACCTGATGGAGGTCAGTATAGATGAACTAACAGAACAAGTCCAACACACTGCTACAAGCTGTAATATATTTTCAGAGCTAGATGCAGAAAACAGTTATATTGAATTTGCAGCCTGATGGAGGTCAGTGTAGATCGACTAATAGAACAAGTCCCACACACTGCTAGAAGCTGAAATATTTTTTCAAAGCTACATGCAGAAAAGAATTATATTGAATTTGTACCTGAAGGAGGTCAGTATAGATGGACTAATAGAACAAGTCCCAAACACTGCTAGAAGCCGAAATATTTTTTCAGAGCTAGATGCAGAAAAAAATTATATTGAATTTGCAACCTGATGGAGGTTAGTATAGATGGACTAATAGAACAAGTCCCACACACTGCTACAAGATGAAATATTTTTTCAGAGCAAGATGCAGAAAAAAATTATATTGAATTTGCAACCTGATGGAGGTCAGTATAGATGGACTAATAGAACAAGTTCCACACACTGCTAGAAGCTGTAATATTTTTTCAGAGCTAGATGCAGAAAAAAATCATATTGAATTTGCAACCTGATGGAGGTCAGTATAGATGGACTAATAGAACAAGTCCCACACACTGCTAAAAGCTGTAATATTTTTTCAGAGCTAGATGCATAAAAAAATTATATTGAATTTGCAACCTGATGGAGGTTAGTATAGATGGACTAATAGAACAAGTCCCACACACTGCTACAAGATGAAATATTTTTTCAGAGCAAGATGCAGAAAAAAATTATATTGAATTTGCAACCTGATGGAGGTTAGTATAGATGTAATAATAGAACAAGTCCCACACACTGCTAGAAGCCTAAATATTTTTTCAGAGCTAGATGCAGAAAAAAATTATATTGAATTTGCAACCTGATGGAGGTCAGTTTAGATGGACTAATAGAACAAGTTCCACACACTGCTAGAAGCCGAAATATTTTTTCAGAGCTAGATGCAGAAAAAAATTATATTGAATTTGCAACCTGATGTAGGTCAGTATAGATGGACTAATAGAACAAGTCCAACACACTGCTAGAAGCCGAAATATTTTTTCACAACTACATGCGGAAAAAAATTATATTGAATTTGCAACCTGATGGAGGTTAGTATAGATGGACTAATAGAACAAGTCCCACACACTGCTAGAAGCCGAAATATTTTTTCAGAGCTAGATGCAGAAAAAAATTATATTGAATTTGCAACCTGATGGAGGTCAGTATAGATGGACTAATAGAACAAGTCCCACACACTGCTAGAAGCTGAAATATTTTTTCAAAGCTACATGCAGAAAAAAATTATATTGAATTTGCAACCTGATGGAGGTTAGTATAGATAACCTAATAGAACAAGTCCCACACATTGCTAGAAGCCTAAATATTTTTTCAGAGCTAGATGCAGAAAAAAATTATATTGAATTTGCAACCTGATGGAGGTTAGTATAGATGGACTAATATAACAAGTCCCACACACTGCTGCAAGCTGAAATATTTTTTCAGAGCTAGATGCAGAAAAAAATTATATTCAATTTGCAACCTGATGGAGGTCAGTATATATGGAATAATAGAACAAGTTCCACACACTGCTAGAAGCCGAAATATTTTTTCAGAGCTAGATGCAGAAAAAAATGATATGGAGTTTGCAATCTGATGGAGGTCAGTATAGATGGACTAATAGAACAAATCCCACACACTGCTGTAAGCTGTAATATTTTTTCAGAACTATATGCAGAAAAAAGTTATATTGAATTTGCAACCTGATGGAGGTTAGTATAGATGGACTAATAGAACAAGTCCCACACACTGCTACAAGATAGAATATTTTTTCAGAGCTATATGCATAAAAGAATTATATTGAATTTGCAACCTGATGGAGGTCAGTATAGATGGACTAATAGAACAAGTCCCACACACTGCTAGAAGCCAAAATATTTTTTCAAAACTACATGCAGAAAAAAATTATATTGAATTTGCAACCTGATGGAGGTTAGTATAGATGGACTAATAGAACAAGTCCCACACACTGCTAGAAGCTGAAATTTTTTTTCAGATCTAGATGCAGAAAAAAATTATATTGAATTTGCAACCTGATGGAGGTCAGTATAGATGGACTAATAGATCAAGTCCCACACACTGCTAGAAGCCGAAATATTTTTTCAGAGCTAGATGCAGAAAAAAAATATATTGAATTTGCAACCTGATGGAGGTCAGTATAGATGAACTAACAGAACAAGTCCAACACACTGCTACAAGCTGTAATATATTTTCAGAGCTAGATGCAGAAAACAGTTATATTGAATTTGCAGCCTGATGGAGGTTAGTATAGATGGACTAATAGAGCAAGTCACACACACTGCTACAAGATGAAATATTTTTTCGGAGCTAGATGCAGAAAAAAATTATATTGAATTTGCAACCTGATGGAGGTCAGTGTAGATCGACTAATAGAACAAGTCCCACACACTGCTAGAAGCTGAAATATTTTTTCAAAGCTACATGCAGAAAAGAATTATATTGAATTTGCAACCTGATGGAGGTCAGTATAGATGGACTAATAGAACAAGTCCCAAACACTGCTAGAAGCCGAAATATTTTTTCAGAGCTAGATGCAGAAAAAAATTATATTGAATTTGCAACCTGATGGAGGTTAGTATAGATGGACTAATAGAACAAGTCCCACACACTGCTACAAGATGAAATATTTTTTCAGAGCAAGATGCAGAAAAAAATTATATTGAATTTGCAACCTGATGGAGGTCAGTATAGATGGACTAATAGAACAAGTTCCACACACTGCTAGAAGCTGTAATATTTTTTCAGAGCTAGATGCAGAAAAAAATCATATTGAATTTGCAACCTGATGGAGGTCAGTATAGATGGACTAATAGAACAAGTCCCACACACTGCTAAAAGCTGTAATATTTTTTCAGAGCTAGATGCATAAAAAAATTATATTGAATTTGCAACCTGATGGAGGTCAGTATAGATGGAATAATAGAACAAGTCCAACACACTGCTAGAAGCCGAAATATTTTTTCACAACTACATGCAGAAAAAAATTATATTGAATTTGCAACCTGATGGAGGTTAGTATAGATGGACTAATAGAACAAGTCCCACACACTGCTACAAGATGAAATATTTTTTCAGAGCAAGATGCAGAAAAAAATTATATTGAATTTGCAACCTGATGGAGGTCAGTATAGATGGACTAATAGAACAAGTTCCACACACTGCTAGAAGCCTAAATATTTTTTCAGAGCTAGATGCAGAAAAAAATTATATTGAATTTGCAACCTGATGGAGGTCAGTTTAGATGGACTAATAGAACAAGTTCCACACACTGCTAGAAGCCGAAATATTTTTTCAGAGCTAGATGCAGAAAAAAATTATATTGAATTTGCAACCTGATGGAGGTCAGTATAGATGGACTAATAGAACAAGTCCAACACACTGCTAGAAGCCGAAATATTTTTTCACAACTACATGCGGAAAAAAATTATATTGAATTTGCAACCTGATGGAGGTTAGTATAGATGGACTAATAGAACAAGTCCCACACACTGCTAGAAGCCGAAATATTTTTTCAGAGCTAGATGCAGAAAAAAATTATATTGAATTTGCAACCTGATGGAGGTCAGTATAGATGGACTAATAGAACAAGTCCCACACACTGCTAAAAGCTGTAATATTTGTTCAGAGCTAGATGCATAAAAAAATTATATTGAATTTGCAACCTGATGGAGGTTAGTATAGATGGACTAATAGAACAAGTCCCACACACTGCTACAAGATGAAATATTTTTTCAGAGCAAGATGCAGAAAAAAATTATATTGAATTTGCAACCTGATGGAGGTTAGTATAGATGGACTAATAGAACAAGTCCCACACACCGCTAGAAGCCGAAATATTTTTTCAGAGCTAGATGTAGAAAAAAATTATATTGAATTTGCAACCTGATGGAGGTCAGTTTAGATGGACTAATAGAGCAAGTTCCACACACTGCTAGAAGCCGAAATATTTTTTCAGAGCTAGATGCAGAAAAAAATTATATTGAATTTGCAACCTGGTGGAGGTCAGTATAGATGGACTAATAGAACAAGTCCCACACACTGCTACTGGCTGTAATATTTTTTCAGAGCTAGATGCAGAAAAAAATTATATTGAATTTGCAACCTGATGGAGGTCAGTTTAGATGGACTAATAGAACAAGTTCCACACACTGCTAGAAGCCGAAATATTTTTTCAGAGCTAGATGCAGAAAAAAATTATATTGAATTTGCAACCTGATGGAGGTCAGTATAGATGGACTAATAGAACAAGTCCAACTCACTGCTAGAAGCCGAAATATTTTTTCACAACTACATGCGGAAAAAAATTATATTGAATTTGCAACCTGATGGAGGTTAGTATAGATGGACTAATAGAACAAGTCCCACACACTGCTAGAAGCCGAAATATTTTTTCAGAGCTAGATGCAGAAAAAAATTATATTGAATTTGCAACCTGGTGGAGGTCAGTATAGATGGACTAATAGAACAAGTCCCACACACTGCTACTGGCTGTAATATTTTTTCAGAGCTAGATGCATAAAAAAATTATATTGAATTTGCAACCTGATGGAGGTTAGTATAGATGGACTAATAGAACAAGTCCCACACATTGCTACAAGATGAAATATTTTTTCAGAGCAAGATGCAGAAAAAAATTATATTGAATTTGCAACCTGATGGAGGTTAGTATAGATGGACTAATAGAACAAGTCCCACACACCGCTAGAAGCCGAAATATTTTTTCAGAGCTAGATGCAGAAAAAAATTATATTGAATTTGCAACCTGATGGAGGTCAGTTTACATGGACTAATAGAACAAGTTCCACACACTGCTAGAAGCCGAAATATTTTTTCAGAGCTAGATGCAGAAAAAAATTATATTGAATTTGCAACCTGGTGGAGGTCAGTATAGATGGACAAATAGAACAAGTCCCACACACTGCTAAAAGATGAAATATTTTTTCAGAGCTAGATGCATAAAAAAATTATATTGAATTTGCAACCTGATGGAGGTTAGTATAGATGGACTAATAGAACAAGTTCCACACACTGCTAGAAGCCGAAATATTTTTTCAGAGCTAGATGCAGAAAAAAATTATATTGAATTTGCAATCTGATGGAGGTCAGTATAGATGGACTAATAAAACAAGTCCCACACACTGCTAAAAGCTGTAATATTTTTTCAGAGCTAGATGCATAAAAAAATTATATTGAATTTGCAACCTGATGGAGGTTAGTATAGATGGACTAATAGAACAAGTCCCACACACTGCTACAAGATGAAATAGTTTTTTCAGTGCAAGATGCAGAAAAAAATTATATTGAATTTGAAACCTGATGGAGGTTAGTATAGATGGACTAATAGAACAAGTCCCACACACTGCTAGAAGCCGAAATATTTTTTCAGAGCTAGATGCAGAAAAAATTATATTGAATTTGCAACCTGATGGAGGTCAGTTTAGATGGACTAATAGAACAAATTCCACACACTGCTAGAAGGCCAAATATTTTTTCAGAGCTAGATGCAGAAAAAAATTATATTGAATTTGCAACCTGATGGAGGTCAGTATAGATGGACTAATAGAACAAGTCCCACACAATGCTAGATGCTGAAAAAATTTTTCAGAGCTAGATTCAGAAAAAAATTATATTGAATTTGCAACCTGATGGAGGTCAGTATAGATCGACTAATAGAACAAGTCCCACACACTGCTAGAAGCCAAAATAATTTTTCAAAACTACATGCAGAAAAAAATTATATTGAATTTGCAACCTGATGGAGGTTAGTATAGATGAACTAATAGAACAAGTCCCACACACTGCTAGAAGCCGAAATATTTTTTCAGAGCTAGATGCAGAAAAAAATTATATTGAATTTGCAACCTGATGGAGGTCAGTATAGATGGACTAATAGAACAAGTCCCACACACTGCTAAAAGCTGTAATATTGTTTCAGAGCTAGATGCATAAAAAAATTATATTGAATTGGCAACCTGATGGAGGTTAGTATAGATGGACTAATAGAACAAGTCCCACACACTGCTACAATATGAAATATTTTTTCAGAGCAAGATGCAGAAAAAAATTATATTGAATTTGCAACCTGATGGAGGTTAGTATAGTTGGACTAATAGAACAAGTCCCACACACTGCTAGTAGCCGAAATATTTTTTCAGAGCTAGATGCAGAAAAAAATTATATTGAATTTGCAACCTGATGGAGGTCAGTATAGATGGACTAATAGAACAAGTCCCACACACTGCTACAAGCTGTAATATTTTTTCAGAGCTAGATGCAGAAAAAAATAATATTGAATTTGCAACCTGATGGAGGTTAGTATAGATGGACTAATAGAACAAGTCCCACACACTGGTACAAGCTGTAATATATTTTCAGATCTAGATGCAGAAAAAAGTTATATAGAATTTTCAGCCTGATGGAGGTTAGTATAGATGGACTAATAGAACAAGTCACACACATTGCTACAAGATGAAATATTTTTTCAGAGCTAGATGCAGAAAAAAATTATATTGAATTTGCAACCTGATGGAGGTCAGTATAGATGGACTAATAGAACAAGTCCCAAACACTGCTAGAAGCTGAAATATTTTTTCAAAGCTACATGCAGAAAAAAATTATATTGAATTTGCAACCTGATGGAGGTTAGTATAGATTGACTAATAGAACAAGTCCCACACACTGCTAGAAGCCTAAATATTTTTTCAGAGCTAGATGCAGAAAAAAATTATATTGAATTTGCAACCTGATGGAGGTTAGCATAGATGGACTAATCGAACAAGTCCCACACACTGCTACAAGCTGACTTATTTTTTCAGAGCTAGATGCAGAAAAAAATTATATTGAATTTGCAACCTGATGGAGGTTAGTATAGATGGACTAGTACAACAAGTTCCACACACTGCTAGAAGCCGAAATATTTTTTCAGAGCTAGATACAGAAAAAAATTATATTGAATTTGCAACTTGATGGAGGTCAGTATAGATGGACTAATAGAACAAGTTCCACACACTGCTAGAAGCCGAAATGTTTTTTCAGAGCAAGATGCAGAAAAAAATTATATTGAATTTGCAACCTGATGGAAGTTAGTATAGATGGACTAATAGAACAAGTCCCACACACTGCTACAAGCTGAAATATTTTTTCAGAGCAAGATGCAGAAAAAAATTATATTGAATTTGCAACCTGATGGAGGTTAGTATAGATGGACTAATAGAACAAGTCCCACACACTGTTAGTAGCCGAAATATTTTTTCAGAGCTAGATGTAGAAAAAAATTATATTGAATTTGCAACCTGATGGAGGTCAGTTTAGATGGACTAATAGAACAAGTTCCACACACTGCTAGAAGCCGAAATATTTTTTCAGAGCTAGATGCAGAAAAAAATTATATTGAATTTGCAACCTGGTGGAGGTCAGTATAGATGGACTAATAGAACAAGTCCCACACACTGCTACAAGCTGTAATATTTTTTCAGAGCTAGATGCAGAAAAAAATAATATTGAATTTGCAACCTGATGGAGGTTAGTATAGATGGACTAATAGAACAAGTCCCACACACTGCTAGAAGCCTAAATATTTTTTCAGAGCTAGATGCAGAAAAAAATTATATTGAATTTGCAACCTGATGGAGGTCAGTATAGATGGACTAATAGAACAAGTCCCACACACTGCTAGAAGCCGAAATATTTTTTCAGAGATAGATGCAGAAAAAAATTATATTGAATTTGCAACCTGATGGAGGTCAGTATAGATGAACTAACAGAACAAGTCCCACACACTGGTACAAGCTGTAATATATTTTCAGAGCTAGATGCAGAAAAAAGTTATATAGAATTTGCAACCTGATGGAGGTTAGTATAGATGGACTAGTACAACAAGTTCCACACAATGCTAGAAGCCGAAATATTTTTTCAGAGCTAGATACAGAAAAAAATTATATTGAATTTGCAACTTGATGGAGGTCAGTATAGATGGACTAATAGAACAAGTTCCACACACTGTTAGATGCTGAAATATTTTTTCAGAGCTAGATTCAGAAAAAAATTATATTGAATTCGCAACCTGATGGAGGTCAGTATAGATGGACTAAAAGAACAAGTCCCACACACTGCTAGAAGCCAAAATATTTTTTCAAAACTACATGCAGAAAAAAATTATATTGAATTTGCAACCTGATGGAGGTTAGTATAGATGGACTAATAGAACAAGTCCCACACACTGCTACAAGCTGACTTATTTTTTCAGAGCTAGATGCAGAAAAAAATTATATTGAATTTGCAACCTGATGGAGGTCAGTATAGATGGACTAATAGAACAAGTCCCACACACTGGTAGAAGCCGAAATATTTTTTCAGAGCTAGATGCAGAAATAAATGATATTGAATTTGCAACCTGATGGAGGTCAGCATAGATGAACTAACAGAACAAGTCCCACACACTGCTACAAGCTGTAATATTTTTTCAGAGCTAGATGCAGAAAAAAATTATATTGAATTTGCAACCTGATGGAGTTCAGTATAGATGGACTAATAGAACAAGTCCCACACACTGCTAGAAGCCAAAATATTTTTTCAAAACTACATGCAGAAAAAAATTATATTGAATTTGCAACCTGATGGAGGTTAGTATAGATGGACTAATAGAACAAGTCCCACACACTGCTAGAAGTTGAAATATTTTTTCAGAGCTAGATGCAGAAATAATTTATATTGAATTTGCAACCTGATGGAAGTCAGTATAGATGAACTAACAGAACAAGTCCCACACACTGCTACAAGCTGTAATATATTTTCAGAGCTAGATGCAGAAAAAAGGTATATTGACTTTGCAGCCTGATGGAGGTTAGTATAGATGGACTAATAGAACAAGTCACACACACTGCTACAAGATGAAATATTTATTCCGATCTAGATGCAGAAAAAAATTATATTGAATTTGCAACCTGATGGAGGTCAGTATAGATGGACTAATAGAACAAGTCCCACACACTGCTACAAGCTGAAATATTTTTTCAAAGCTACTTGCAGAAAAAAATTATATTGAATTTGCAACCTGATGGAGGTTAGTATAGATGGACTAATAGAACAAGTCCAACACACTGCTAGAAGCCGAAATATTTTTTCAGAGCTAGATGCAGAAAAAAATTATATTGAATTTGCAACCTGATGGAGGTCAGTATAGATGAACTAACAGAACAAGTCCCACACACTGCTACAAGCTGTAATATATTTTCAGAGCTAGATGCAGAAAAAAGTTATATTGAATTTGCAGCCTGATGGAGGTTAGTATAGATGGACTAATAGAACAAGTCATACACACTGCTACAAGATGAAATATTTTTTCAGAGCTAGATGCAAAAAAAAATTACATTGAATTTGCAACCTGATGGAGGTCAGTATAGATGGACTAATAGAACAAGTCCCACACACTGCTAGAAGCTGAAATATTTTTTCAAAGCTACATGCAGAAAAAAATTATATTGAATTTGCATTCTGATGGAGTTTAGTATAGATGGACTAATAGAACAAGTCACACACACTGCTAGAAGCCTAAATATTTTTTCAGAGCTAGATGCAGAAAAAAATTATATTGAATTTGCAACCTGATGGAGGTTAGTATAGATGGACTAATAGAACAAGTCCCACACACTGCTACAAGCTGAAATATTTTTTCAGAGCAAGATGCAGAAAACAATTATATTGAATTTGCAACCTGATGGAGGTTAGTATAGATGGACTAATAGAACAAGTCCCACACACTGCTAGTAGCCGAAATATTTTTTCAGAGCTAGATGCAGAAAAAAATTATATTGAATTTGCAACCTGATGGAGGTCAGTTTAGATGGACTAATAGAACAAGTTCCACACACTGCTAGAAGCCGAAATATTTTTTCAGAGCTAGATGCAGAAAAAAATTATATTGAATTTGCAACCTGGTGGAGGTCAGTATAGATGGACTAATAGAACAAGTCCCACACACTGCTACAAGCTGTAATATTTTTTCAGAGCTAGATGCAGAAAAAAATAATATTGAATTTGCAAACTGATGGAGGTTAGTATAGATGGACTAATAGAACAAGTCCCACACACTGCTAGAAGCCTAAATATTTTTTCAGAGCTAGATGCAGAAAAAAATTATATTGAATTTGCAACCTGATGGAGGTCAGTATAGATGAACTAATAGAACAAGTCCCACACACTGCTAGAAGCTGTAATATATTTTCAGAGCTAGATGCAGAAAAAAGTTATATTGAATTTGCAGCCTGATGGAGGTTAGTATAGATGGACTAGTAGAACAAGTCCCACACACTGTTAGAAGCCAAAATATTTTTTCAGAGCTAGATGCATAAAAAAATTATATTGAATTTTCAACCTGATGGAGGTCAGTATAGATGGACTAATTGAACAAGTCCCACACACTTCTAGAAGCCAAAATATTTTTTCAAAACTACATGCAGAAAAAAATTATATTGAATTTGCAACCTGATGGAGGTTAGTATAGATGGACTAATAAAACAAGTCGCATACACTGCTAGAAGCCGAAATAGTTTTTCAGAGCTAGATGCAGATAAAAATGATATTGAATTTGCAACCTGATGGAGGTCAGTATAGATGGACTAATAGAACAAGTCCCACACACTGCTAGAAGCCAAAATATTTTTTCAGAGCTAGATGCAGAAAAAAATTATATTGAATTTGCAACCTGATGGAGGTCTGTATAGATGAACTAACAGAACAAGTCCCACACACTGCTACAAGCTGTAATATACTTTCAGAGCTAGATGCAGAACAAAGTTATATTGAATTTGCAGCCTGATGGAGGTTAGTATAGATGGACTAATAGAACAAGTCACACACACTCCTACAAGATGAAATATTTTTTCAAAGCTAGATGCAGAAAAAAATTATATTTAATTTGCAACCTGATGGAGGTTAGTATAGATGGACTAATACAACAAGTTCCACACACTGCTAGAAGCCGAAATATTTTTTCAGAGCTAGATGCAGAAAAAAATTATATTGAATTTGTAACCTAATGGAGGTCAGTATAGATGGACTAATAGAACAAGTCCCACACACTGCTAGAAGCCGAAATATTTTTTCAGAGCTAGATGCAGAAAAAAATTATATTGAATTTGCAACCTGACAGAGGTCAGTATAGATGGACTAATAGAACAAGTCCCACACACTGCTAGAAGCCAAAATATTTTTTCAAACCTACATGCAGAAAACAATTATATTGAATTTGCAACCGGGTGGAGGTCAGTATAGATGGACTAATAGAGCAAGTCCCACACACTGCTACAAGCTGAAATATTTTTTCAGAGCTAGATGCAGAAAAAAGTAATATTGAATTTGCAACCTGATGGAGGTTAGTATAGATGGACTAATAGAACAAGTTCCACACACTACTAGAAGCCAAAATATTTTTTCAGAGCTACATGCAGAAAAAAATTATATTGAATTTGCAACCTGATGGAGGTCAGTGTAGATGGACTAATAGAACAAATCCCACACACTGCTAGAATTTGAAATATTTTATCAGAGCTAGATTCAGAAAAAAATTATATTGAATTTGCAACCTGATGGAGGTTAGTATAGATGGACTAATAGAACAAGTCCCACACAGTGCTACAAGCTGAAATATTTTTTCAGAGCTAGATGCAGAAAAAAATTATATTGAATTTGCAACATGATGGAGGTTAGTATAGATATACTAATAGAACAAGTCCCACACACTGCTAGAAGCCGAAATATTTTTTCAGAGCTAGATGCAGAAAAAAATGATATTGAATTTGCAACCTGACGGAGGTCAGTATAGATGGACTAATAGAACAAGTTCCACACACTGCTAGAAGCCAAAATATTTTTTCAAAACTACATGCAGAAAAAAATTATATTGAATTTGCAACCTGATGGAGGTCTGTATAGATGAACTAACAGAACAAGTCCCACACACTGCTACAAGCTGTAATATATTTTCAGAGCTAGATGCAGAACAAAGTTATATTGAATTTGCAGCCTGATGGAGGTTAGTATAGATGGACTAATAGAACAAGTCACACACACTCCTACAAGATGAAATATTTTTTCAAAGCTAGATGCAGAAAAAAATTATATTTAATTTGCAACCTGATGGAGGTTAGTATAGATGGACTAATACAACAAGTTCCACACACTGCTAGAAGCCGAAATATTTTTTCAGAGCTAGATGCAGAAAAAAATTATATTGAATTTGCAACCTGATGGAGGTCAGTATAGATGGACTAATAGAACAAGTCCCACACACTGCTAGAAGCCGAAATATTTTTTCAGAAATAGATGCAGAAAAAAATTATATTGAATTTGCAACCTGGTGGAGGTCAGTATAGATGGACTAATAGAACAAGTCCCACACACTGCTAGAAGCCGAAATATTTTTTCAGAGCTAGATGCAGAAAAAAATTATATTGAATTTGCAACCTGGTGCAGGTCATTATAGATGGACTATTAGAACAAGTCCCACACACTGCTACAAGCTGAAATATTTATTCAGAGCTAGATTCAGAAAAAATATATATTGAATTTGCAACCTGACGGAGGTCAGTATAGATGGACTAATAGAACAAGTCCCACACACTGCTAGAAGCCAAAATATTTTTTCAGAGCTAGATGCAGAAAACAATTATATTGAATTTGCAACCGGGTGGAGGTCAGTATAGATGGACTAATAGAGCAAGTCCCACACACTGCTACAAGCTGAAATATTTTTTCAGAGCTAGATGCAGAAAAAAATAATATTGAATTTGCAACCTGATGGAGGTTAGTATAGATGGACTAATAGAACAAGTTCAACACACTACTAGAAGCCTAAATATTTTTTCAGAGCTACATGCAGAAAAAAATTATATTGAATTTGCAACCTGATGGAGGTCAGTATAGATGGACTAATAGAACAAATCCCACACACTGCTACAAGCTGAAATATTTTATCAGAGCTAGATTCAGAAAAAAATTATATTGAATTTGCAACCTGATGGAGGTTAGTATAGATGGACTAATAGAACAAGTCCCACACACTGCTACAAGCTGAAATATTTTTTCAGAGCTAGATGCAGAAAAAAATTATATTGAATTTGCAACATGATGGAGGTTAGTATAGATATACTAATAGAACAAGTCCCACACACTGCTAGAAGCCGAAATATTTTTTCAGAGCTAGATGCAGAAAAAAATTATATTGAATTTGCAACCTAATGGAGGTCAGTATAGATGGACTAATAGAACAAGTCCCACACACTGCTAGAAGCCGAAATATTTTTTCAGAGCTAGATGCAGAAAAAAATTATATTGAATTTGCAACCTGGTGGAGGTCAGTATAGATGGACTAATAGAACAAGTCCCACACACTGCTAGAAGCCGAAATATTTTTTCAGAGCTAGATGCAGAAAAAAATTATATTGAATTTGCAACCTGGTGGAGGTCAGTATAGATGGACTAATAGAACAAGTCCCACACACTGCTACACGCTGAAATATTTATTCAGAGCTAGATTCATTAAAAATATATATTGAATTTGCAACCTGACGGAGGTCAGTATAGATGGACTAATAGAACAAGTCCCACACACTGCTAGAAGCCAAAATATTTTTTCAAACCTACATGCAGAAAACAATTATATTGAATTTGCAACCGGGTGGAGGTCAGTATAGATGGACTAATAGAGCAAGTCCCACACACTGCTACAAGCTGAAATATTTTTTCAGAGCTAGATGCAGAAAAAAGTAATATTGAATTTGCAACCTGATGGAGGTTAGTATAGATGGACTAATAGAACAAGTTCCACACACTACTAGAAGCCTAAATATTTTTTCAGAGCTACATGCAGAAAAAAATTATATTGAATTTGCAACCTGATGGAGGTCAGTGTAGATGGACTAATAGAACAAATCCCACACACTGCTAGAAGCTGAAATATTTTATCAGAGCTAGATTCAGAAAAAAATTATATTGAATTTGCAACCTGATGGAGGTTAGTATAGATGGACTAATAGAACAAGTCCCACACAGTGCTACAAGCTGAAATATTTTTTCAGAGCTAGATGCAGAAAAAAATTATATTGAATTTGCCACATGATGGAGGTTAGTATAGATATACTAATAGAACAAGTCCCACACACTGCTAGAAGCCGAAATATTTTTTCAGAGCTAGATGCAGAAAAAAATGATATTGAATTTGCAACCTGACGGAGGTCAGTATAGATGGACTAATAGAACAAGTTCCACACACTGCTAGAAGCCAAAATATTTTTTCAAAACTACATGCAGAAAAAAATTATATTGAATTTGCAACCTGATGGAGGTTAGTATAGATGGACTAATAAAACAAGTCGCATACACTGCTAGAAGCCGAAATAGTTTTTCAGAGCTAGATGCAGAAAAAAATGATATTGAATTTGCAACCTGATGGAGGTCAGTATAGATGGACTAACAGAACAAGTCCCACACACTGCTAGAAGCCAAAATATTTTTTCAGAGCTAGATGCAGAAAAAAATTATATTGAATTTGCAACCTGATGGAGGTCTGTATAGATGAACTAACAGAACAAGTCCCACACACTGCTACAAGCTGTAATATATTTTCAGAGCTAGATGCAGAACAAAGTTATATTGAATTTGCAGCCTGATGGAGGTTAGTATAGATGGACTAATAGAACAAGTCACACACACTCCTACAAGATGAAATATTTTTTCAAAGCTAGATGCAGAAAAAAATTATATTTAATTTGCAACCTGATGGAGGTTAGTATAGATGGACTAATACAACAAGTTCCACACACTGCTAGAAGCCGAAATATTTTTTCAGAGCTAGATGCAGAAAAAAATTATATTGAATTTGCAACCTGATGGAGGTCAGTATAGATGGACTAATAGAACAAGTCCCACACACTGCTAGAAGCCGAAATATTTTTTCAGAGCTAGATGCAGAAAAAAATTATATTGAATTTGCAACCTGGTGGAGGTCAGTATAGATGGACTAATAGAACAAGTCCCACACACTGCTAGAAGCCGAAATATTTTTTCAGAGCTAGATGCAGAAAAAAATTATATTGAATTTGCAACCTGGTGCAGGTCAGTATAGATGGACTATTAGAACAAGTCCCACACACTGCTACAAGCTGAAATATTTATTCAGAGCTAGATTCAGAAAAAATATATATTGAATTTGCAACCTGACGGAGGTCAGTATAGATGGACTAATAGAACAAGTCCCACACACTGCTAGAAGCCAAAATATTTTTTCAAACCTACATGCAGAAAACAATTATATTGAATTTGCAACCGGGTGGAGGTCAGTATAGATGGACTAATAGAGCAAGTCCCACACACTGCTACAAGCTGAAATATTTTTTCAGAGCTAGATGCAGAAAAAAATAATATTGAATTTGCAACCTGATGGAGGTTAGTATAGATGGACTAATAGAACAAGTTCAACACACTACTAGAAGCCTAAATATTTTTTCAGAGCTACATGCAGAAAAAAATTATATTGAATTTGCAACCTGATGGAGGTCAGTATAGATGGACTAATAGAACAAATCCCACACACTGCTACAAGCTGAAATATTTTATCAGAGCTAGATTCAGAAAAAAATTATATTGAATTTGCAACCTGATGGAGGTTAGTATAGATGGACTAATAGAACAAGTCCCACACACTGCTACAAGCTGAAATATTTTTTCAGAGCTAGATGCAGAAAAAAATTATATTGAATTTGCAACATGATGGAGGTTAGTATAGATATACTAATAGAACAAGTCCCACACACTGCTAGAAGCCGAAATATTTTTTCAGAGCTAGATGCAGAAAAAAATTATATTGAATTTGCAACCTGATGGAGGTCAGTATAGATGGACTAATAGAACAAGTCCCACACACTGCTAGAAGCCGAAATATTTTTTCAGAGCTAGATGCAGAAAAAAATTATATTGAATTTGCAACCTGGTGAAGGTCAGTATAGATGGACTAATAGAACAAGTCCCACACACTGCTACAAGCTGTAATATTTTTTCAGAGCTAGATGCAGAAAAAACTAATATTGAATTTGCAACCTGATGGAGGTTAGTGTAGATGGACTAATAGAAAAAGTTCCACACACTACTAGAAGCCTAAATATTTTTTCAGAGCTAGATGCAGAAAAAAATTATATTGAATTTGCAACCTGATGGAGGTCAGTATAGATGGACTAATAGAACAAGTCCCACACACTGCTAGAAGCCGAAATATTTTTTCAGAGCTAGATTCAGAAAAAAATTATATTGAATTTGCAACCTGATGGAGGTCAGTATAGATGGACTAATAGAACAAGTCCAACACACTGCTACAAGCTGAAATATTTTTTCAAAGCTACATGCAGAAAAAAATTATATTGAATTTGCAACCTGATGGAGGTTAGTATAGATGGACTAATTGAACAAGTCCCACACACTGCTAGAACCCTAAATATTTTTTTCAGAGCTAGATGCTGAAAAAAATTATATTGAATTTGCAACCTGATGGAGGTTAGTATAGATGGACTAATAGAACAAGTCCCACACACTGCTACAAGCTGAAATATTTTTTCAGAGCTAGATGCAGAAAAAAATTATATTGAATTTGCAACCTGATGGAGGTTAGTAAAGATGGACTAATAGAACAAGTCCCACACACTGCTAGAAGCCGAAATATTTTTTCAGAGCTAGATGCAGAAAAAATTATATTGAATTTGCAACCTGATGGAGGTCTGCCCTGGGACAAGGACTTGCACAGGGATAGTTGCAAGTCTGCATCTTCTGATGCGGCAAGGATCACTTCTGATGGGCACACTTTTAGGCAGTGACCTGGGTGTCAGAGATGCTTCCAGGGGTCTTCCCCATGCTGTTCCCATGTCTTTTAAGCACTGTATGCATGTGTCATACAGCACATGGCCAGATAAGGTTGTAAAATGTTAAAATGACATTTCCCAGTGAATGCATTTGTCACGGTTGAAAGCAATACAAACGTGCAAAAACGCATAAAAAATGCTACTTGTGAACGTAGCCCAAGGTGTGGAGGAGTATTTTTGTTTTTGGTTATTTATTTTACCTTATACACAAGTCTTTACCCTGGAAAGGATGTTCCTTAACTCCTTTCTGACCTGGTCAGTAATAGTACGCACCAGGTCGGGAAGTCCGGTTCAGCGGGGGCTCCGGCGGTGAGCTCGCACTGAAGCGAGCACATGTCAACTGATTATTGGAATCGCAATCCACCCGCGGCTGTTAACATGTTAAATCTCTGACAGTGGCATTTAACTCGCGCTTCCGGGAGTCCTAAGCCCCGCCCATGAGTGACGCCGTCACGTGATCGCGGGTCACCAATGGGTGGGCATGACAACTCATGGTCTGCAGCAGACGCCTGTGGTTGTCATGTCTCAATTGCTATGAGTGCCACCTAGTGGTCAGCGCTCATAGCAAGTGAG
This sequence comes from Phyllobates terribilis, assembly GCF_046119375.1. Lineage (NCBI taxonomy): Eukaryota > Metazoa > Chordata > Amphibia > Anura > Dendrobatidae > Phyllobates > Phyllobates terribilis. The sequence goes on from NW_027362765.1 coordinate 275,883,897, forward strand.
GATTTCTCCTGCATACAAGCGATCTGCTCATCGCTTGTATGCAGTAGAAGCAATCAGACAACTGCTGCTTCTAGTCTCCTCTGGAGACTATAGAAGCAAGCAGAAAGTGTAAAAAAAAAGTTTTTAAAAAAATAAAAAAAATAAAAAATATATAAAAGTTTAAGTCACCCCCCTTTCACCCCATTCAAAATAAAATATATATATATATATAAAAAAAAAAACACATACACATAATTGGTATCGCCGCATTCAGAATCGCCCGATCTATCAATATAAAAGAAGAATTAATACAATCAGTAAACGGCGTAACGAGAAAAAAAATTTAAACGCCAGAATTAAGTTTTTTTGGTCGCTACAACTTTGCAATAAAATGCAATAATTGGCGATCAAAACATCAGATCTACCCCAAAATGGTATCAATAAAAACGTCAGCCCGGCACGCAAAAAATAAGCCCTCACCTGGCCCCAGATCCCGAAAAATGGAGAAACTAAGGGTCTCGGAAAATGGCGTCTTTTTTTTTGTTTTTTTAAGCAAGCTTTGGATTTTTTTTTCACCACTTAAATAAAAAAGAACCTATACATGTTTGGTGTCTATGAACTCGTAACGACCTGGAAAATAATGATGGCAGGTCAGTTTTAGCAATCTGTGAACGTGGTAAAAAAAGGACCCAAAAAACAACTGTGGAATTGCATTTTTTTTGCAGTTTCACTGCACTTGGAATTTTTTTCCCATTTTCCAGCACACGATATAGTAAAACCAGTGATGGTGTTTAAAAGTACAACTCGTCCCGCAAAAAATAAGCCCTCACATGGCCATATTGAACGAAAATTAAAAAAGTTCTGGCTCTGGGAAGAAGGGGAGCAAAAAAGGAAAACACAAAAACAGAAAGACCCATGGTCGTTAAGGGGTTAACATATTTCACAGGAAAGCACTTTCACTTTTGTTTTTGAACGTTTTATTGTGATCCTGTAAAAGTGGCTTAAATCCTCTGACCACGTTGTTGACAGCAGTGACCTGGGGGTCAGAAATGCTTCCAGGGGCGATCCCCATGCTGTCCCCATGTCATTTGAGCACTGTCACTATCGTTTTGGGCACTTTTTAGGCTTTCTACAGACTGCCGGGGGAGCAGCTGCAAAAATGTTTGGGTCTCCCATAGACTAACATAGGGCTCGTTGCTTGGGTCGAGCACCCGAGTATCACAGTGAGCTCGGCCCGAGCTTCGAGCACCCGAGAATTTTAGTGCTCGCTCAACACTAATTATAAACTGATGCATTTTAAGACTGCATAGTCTACCACTGCTAAGAATTAGACCAGTATTTCCCAAACTCTTGTCCTCATGGCCTCACAACAGATCATGGTTTACAGGATTTTCTTAACATTGCACTGGTGATGGAATTATTAAAGGCATCAGAATTTTCCACAGATCCTGTCACCTGTGCAATACTAAGGAAATCCTTTAAAAATGAACTGTTGGGGGCCGTGAAGACTGAAGTTTAGGAAACACTGAATTAGACAGTATCAATAAATATGCTTCAATGAGTCAGATCCAGTTTATTACTGTAAATGTCTTATGTGGCTGCTGTAAAGCATATCTCTAAATACTGGTAACTAGAAATGAGCAAATAAATTAAAGTGGAATTCAATTATAAGAAAAATGACAACCGTATTTACCTACATAAGTCACAAAACCAATGCAATAACAGGATACAGCAGACCCGCCTGATAAAGGCAGAGTCAACAACGATACTAACTACTGATGATACAACCACCCACAGACCTACCATTCATTGAGGGGTTGGTTGACTAATATGAGATTTGGACACAGATAAGCTTTATATAGGGCACCAGTAACACAGATGTATTGCACAGTGTCTTACTTACATCCTATTAGTGACACCCATACAGTACTATTAGATTAGGTGGGCTGCCCAGCACTGTATAAGTGTACTCCACAGGGACAGAAACCCAGTTTAAAAGGACAAAATCAATGGGCTTGGCTGCATCCTGCATAAAAATGTGCAGTAAATAAGCATTAATAATATGCCTGAGGTATTGGTTGATATTTTGGCCAAAATACTTAAGCTTGCGATCCATGCCAAGGGTCCTCATTGTCTTGCGAGTCCCTACACTAAAATAGAAAGCAAAAACACAGCTGTGTTTAGTGTAGGGACTCTGCATGAGAGGCCCATGGATTCCAGCATGAGAAGCAGAGTGTCAGAAGAGGTAGAAAGGACTAGATGCTTGGCGATACAGAGCGGAGGGACTGGAAAGGTGAGCGGTAAGGTGAGTATAAGGATTCTTTTAATTTTTTACATATTGTATTTATTATGCTCTGGAGTCTGAACCCAGAGCATAATAAAGGACATTATATTCATGGAGAATAACTTCTTTGCGAAGCAAATAACCCAGGATAAATGTGTAAACAGGCAAAATTGAATCTTGCCTGATCTGCTCATCCTTACTGTTAACTGAGGCTCATATAAGATGATTTTTTTTTGCTGGACAAGTGCTACTCTTATATTATTACTATCTAGTATTATTGACTAGCACTAAGTTGAAAGTAAAGGTCCGCTTTGCAGGATCTATGTCTTAACCCAGCTACATATACCCACACACACACATTTATATGCTTATTCATATTAATGGGGATATCTGGGACTTTAAAAAAAAAAAATTGCCTAAGCACTAACAGGCAGGTAGTTGCTACCTACCTGCCTGTGGTGTCCAGCACCGTTCTCCACCAGCACAGAGCGGTCACAGACTTCCACTGACATCACATCAACACAGTGGCTGTTTATTTTCCCGTTGATAGGGCGGGACTATTGGTATTATGCTGATTGACAGCCAGTTCCCTGCTGACTTATTGGGGGAAGGCTGCTGTCAATGAGCATGACGCCAGTAGTCCTGCACTGTTAACAGGAAAAGGAACAACTGATCTGTTCACAGGTAGCAGTAGAATTTCTCGCAAGAGTGGTCAACAACCAGCGCTCGGTACAACAGGCAGGTAGTTGCCTTTGTTAGCAACTACATGCCTGTTAGTGCTTAGGAGCATTTTTCTTTAAAGTCCCAGATATCCCCTTTAAGCACACATATAAAATATGTGCTTGCTGACACAATACACATAAATATACATAGTACAAACTGTAGCGTCAGCGTCTCTGCCTCCTGCCGGGCAGAGACGCCATTCCCCTCACCGCCGCGGTCCGGGTCCGGTGTCCTCCAGCTTCCCCGATGCTGCTGTTGCGCGCACCGAGTGCAGCTTCCTGGGCACTGTGCTTAGGGTGCACGCGCTCCCTGTTATGATCTGCAACATAAACGAAGTTAAAGATAAGGGAAAGCTGTCCCTACAGTAAGACTAAGCTGAATCCCTACGATGTAGCGGGCTGCCTGTTCCTTGTGAACACACCCGCCTTCGTCCTCGGCTAGTCTGAACGGAGACCTATAGAATTAAGGTAGGGGTCCCTAAAAGAACTAAGGACTGGGACAAAAATGGGACACCTCCTAAACAGAAGTTGTTGCAGAGCAAAAAGGACAAACTGACAAAAAGTACTAACGGTCCCAGAGGACCAAGAACTGACAGAGATAGGCACCGAAGCACCTGGCTAGAGAGACAGTCAAAACATCACTGAAGTCCAGCAAAGCCAGAAGGGCGGAGCTGGAATATATAGGCAGCTGGTCATGTGACCGCAAAACACAAGATAGCAAAAGCTAACAGGAGGGTTCTAACAGTACCCCTCTTCTATGAGGATCCTCCGGATCCTCCAGGCCCAGGCCTATCAGGAAACCTCCTGTGGAAAGCTTTAACAAGTCTAGGAGCAGAGACCTCATCCGTCCTTACCGAGGAGTAGTCTTCAGGACCGAAACCCTTCCAGGAGACAAGATACTGTAATTTCCCTCTATGCCATCTAGAATTCAAAATACGAGAAATTTCATACTCGCCGTCCTCCACCACAGGGGGATCTGTGACAGTGGTGTCCCTATTAGATACCTCAGCCTTTTTCAACAAGGAAACATGAAACACAGGAAATAGGGACATCCAACCTAACAGCAGATGGGTTAACAAACTGAAGCACTTTAAATGGACCCACAAACTTAGGACCCAGTTTTTTAGAGGGAATCCTCAACCGCAGGTTCTTCGAGGACAACCAAACCATTTCACCCACCGTAAACAAAACCTCTCTACGTTTCCTGTCAAAATACTTCTTGGACTTCTTGTTAGCCTCTTGAAGGTTGCAACGTACATTAGTCCAAACTCTCTCCAAATCACTGGAAAAATTCTCCTCCTCCAGCATCGCCGACCCCAATTTGGAGAACGAACTAAAAGACGGATGTCTCACAGTACAACAAAAAAAGGAGAACACCCAGCAGAGAAGGATGTATGATTGTTAGGTGCAAATTCTGTGAGAGGCAGAAACTCAGACCACACCTCTTGATTGACGGCCACAAAACAATGCAAAAACTGTTCTACATCCTGGTTCTTTCTTTCAATCTGTCCATTCGATTCAGGATGATAACCAGATGAAAATGACAAATGGACTCCCAACCTGTCACAAAAAGCACGCCAAAAGCGAGCCACAAACTGAGGTCCTCTTTCAGAAACCATATCCGTGGGAACGCCATGGAGCTTGACAATCTCCATAACAAATGCCTTAGCAAATGTCTTGGCGCAGGGCAACTTAACGAATGGAACCAAATTACACATCTTACTAAAACGGTCCACGACCACCCAGATGACAGTAAAACCCTTGGACACCGGAAGATCAGTAATAAAATCCATAGTGAGATGCGTCCAAGGCACACTAGGAACCTCCAGAGGGCAAAGCAACCCCGCAGAAGGAGTATGTGAAGCCTTTGACCTAGCACACACAGTACACTGACGCACCCACTTGATGACTTCCTTCTGCCATCCAGTCCACCAAAAACTGACTGATAAGTCTCTTAGTCTCAGAAACTCCTGGATGACCTGCCAACAGAGATTCATGACACTCCACAAACAAATCTCTCCTAAAGGCTCTAGGCACGAACAACCTCCCATGGGGAGTTTAAGATGGAGCATCATCTTGAGCATTCAGAATCCCATTCTCCAAAACAGAGTCCAAAGCCGCCACCACAACTCCTTTCTGCAAAATGCTCTCCTCCTCCTCGGAACCGACCGTAGGAGTGAAGCAGCGAGATAAAGCATCGGCTTTAACATTCTTAGTACCAGGGATATAGGTAGCAGAAAAAGGAAACCGAGAAAAAAAAATTGCCCACCTAGCTTGACGGGCATTCAAGCGCTTGGCAGCATCCAGATAGATCAAATTCTTATGATCTGTGAAAACCTGAATAGGAAATCTAGCGCCTTCCAAAAAATGACGCCAATGTTCAAACGCAAGTTTAATAGCCAGCAACTCCTGATTTCCAACATCATAATTCAGTTCGGTTTCCGAATTTTTTTTTTCGAAAAGAAGGCACAAGGATGTACTCTACCCTTGTTCTCCTGAGATAAAACTGCTCCGACCCCCACCGATGAAGCATCGACCTCGACCACAAAAGGCTTGGTCTCTGTAGCATCAGCATCTCTGCCCCTGCCAGGCAGAGACGCCGTCCCTCTCACCTCCTCGCTCCCCGCTCAGCCTCCTCCAGTGCTCCTCTTCCTGCTGCGGCCAGCGCGCGCAGCTTCCCGGGCACTGTTCTTAGGGCGCGCGCGCGCTCCCTCTCTCTTAAAGGGGCTGCGTGCACCGTCCTAAGGAGTCCTCGGCCAATAGCAGAGGGTCCTCCCATATATAAGGCACCTCCTCCAAAATGGAGGTGCCCAAGCAATGTTGTTGCACAGTGTTTCTGACCTCTGCTTCAGCCCTCAGGTCCAGCTGCTAGCCTGACATCCAGTCTTGCCCGCCAGCCTGTTACCTGCCTGATACCTGCCAGTCCGCTCACCTAGGAGCACTTGCCTGTTGCCAGCCTGTTACCTGCCGTGTCTGCCAGCCCGCTCACCTGGGAGCACTTGCCTGTCGCCTGCCTGTTACCTGACGTGCCTGCCAGCCCACTCACCTGGGAGCACTTGCCTGCGACCTGCCTGTTACCTGCCGTCACTTGCCGTGACCACCTAGAGACTCCTGCCGTCACTTACCATGACCACCTGCAGCCCACCTAGAGACTCCTGCCATCACTTGCCGTGATCACCTAGAGACTCCTGCCATCACTTGCCGTGTCTACCTGATAGCCTACCTGGATCCTTCCGCTCGCCAGCCTGCCTGCTGTGCCCACCTGCTATACCGGTCAGTCCCTGCCATCTGTACCGTGGAAGTCACCTGCTCCCTTACAATGTCGTCCTCAGAGTAGCACCTGGTCCCTCGGCTCGGTCCCTCCCTGGTCACGGAGTCGTTAGCCGCCGTATGACCAGGGTCGGTCCGGGTTGATACTTAGTTACGCCCCTCTGGGTCCCTCCTTGCACCGTAGCACAAAGGTTCCACCCACCGGACCCGTAACAGTCTCATCAGGCTGCATAAGGATAGGGGCAGAACTGAACCTCTCTTTGAGATACTCAAACGCTTCAATGGCCTCAGTAGTCCACTGGGACGTATCCGCACCTTTCCTGGTGAGATCGGTTAGAGGTTTAACAATTACAGAAAAATTCTTAATGAATTTCCGGGAATAATTGGCAAAACCCAAAAATCTCTGTATAGATTTCAAACCAATAGGCCTAGGCCATTCCTGCACAGCCTGAACCTTCACAGGGTCCATCTCAAAGCCCTCGCTGGAGACAATGTAGCCCAAAATACTAATTTTCTGCACAGCGAACTCACATTTCTCCAGCTTAGCAAAGAGTTAATTGTCACTCAATAACTGCAAAACTTTACGTACACTCTGCCAATGGGACTCTAGATCTGGTGAATAAATCAAAATGTCATCCAAATACACAACCACATTCTTACCAATCAAGGGTCTCAGGATGTCATTAATAAGGTTCTGAAAAAATGCAGGTGCATTGGTAAGACCGAAAGGCATCACCAGATTCTCAAAATGACCTACCGGAGTTTTAAAAGCAGTTTTCCATTCATCACCCTCCTTCACACGTAACAAACTGTATGCCCCCCGGAGATCAATCTTAGAGAACCACTTGGCTCCCACTAACTGGTTAAAAAAGTCAGGAATTAACGGCAATGGGTAGGAATTGCGCTCGGTAATCTTATTAATTTCACGAAAATCCAAACATGGACGTAAACCGCTGTCCTTTTTTTTTTAACAAAGAAGAATCCAACTGCCACAGGTGACTTAGAAGGTCTAATGTGACCAGCAGGCAAGCTAGGCTGTATGTACTCCTCCAAGACCTTTCTTTCAGGGATAGTCAGATTAAACAAGCGACTTTTGGGAAGAGTAGCACCCAGAAAAAACTCAATGGCGCAATCATAATCCCTATGAGGAGGTAAAACTTGCGACGACTCCTCCGAAAAAACCCCCCAAAAATGAATAGGTACAGGTAATTCACCTTTTTCCACAGCCGCAATGTGACCATTACAACATTTATCATAGCACTTCGGACTCCAAGACTTAATCACATTAGTAGACCAGTCCAGTAAAGGATTGTGCAGTCTTAACCAAGGCAATCCTAGAACAACTGGAGAGAGCAAATTATCCAAAACAACCAAGTCCAAAATTTCTTGGTGATCTCCATTGATAGTGAGAGGAAATGCAGCAGTCTTGTGAGTAATGCATTTCAAAGGAGTGTTATCAATTGCAACCACAGAAATAGGTGATGACAAAGGTTTGGATTTCAATTTAAGGTTTTCCAAAAACCCTTTATCAATCACATTGAGTGTTGAACCACAATGCACAAATACTTGAAATTCAATCAAAACTCCTTGCAGAATAGTACTCCCAGAAAGAAATACTCCTGCAGAGCGTAAACAAGCTATACGGGCATAACTGACCTCTTTTTTTTCTTTACTTAAACGACGCTCACAATACTTAATCAAATGGTCATTTTTACCACAATAAAGACACAAACCTTCGGCGAATCTCCGATCTCTTTCCTGAGAGCGGAGTGACATCGCCCCAAGCTCCATTGGTTCTCCGCTGTCAGAGCAGATTTTCTGGGAACTAGCACCTGAAGTTGCAGGAGTCTTTACATCATTAACCCTGGACCTCAGTCTCCTGTCTATACGAACAGCTAACTGCATAGCTTCCTGCAGAGTCTCAGGTGCAGGGAATGCAATTAGCAAATCCTTAACCCTTTCACTCAGACCAGCAAGAAATAAACATTTCAACGCAGAATCATTCCATTTAACTTCCGAAGCCCACCTTCTAAAGGGTGTGCAATAAATTTCAACATCATCTGACCCCTGATTCAAACGTCTAAGTTCTGATTCAGCAGAGGAGATTCGATCAGGATCGTCATATAATAGCCCCATAGCAGAAAAAAATTCTTCAACAGAACTTAAACACGGATCATTAGGTTGGAGAGAAAAGGCCCAACCCTCTGGTTCTTTGCGCAAAAGTGACATAAAACCAATGCGCTGTGATTCATTCCCAGAGGATCTTGGTCTCAAACGAAAATATAACAAACAAGCATTTTTAAAGAAAAAAAAATCCTGCTGTTTACCATAAAAAACATCAGGCAGTCCTACCTTCGGTTCCACAAAATGCGCTCCAGGACACCTACTCACGTGTTGCTGAAGCTCGGCCACCTTCAGAGACAATCCCTGCAGGCGTTGAGCCAAATCCTGGATGGAAATCATACCGATCCCCGAATTTTTTTTCCTTTTAGTTTTTTTTTTTTTTGGGCTGGACTTACTGTTATGATCTGCAACATAAACTAAGGAAAGATAAGGGAAAGCTGCCCTTACAGTAAGACTAAGCTGAATCCCTATGATGTAGCGGGCTGCCTGTTCCTTGTGAACAAACCCGCCTTCGTCTTCGGCTAGTCTGAACGGAGACCTATAGAATTAAGGGAGGGGTCCCAAAAAGAACTAAGGACTGGGACAAAAATGGGACACCTCCTAAACAGAAGTTGTTGCAGAGCAAAAAGGACAAACTGACAAAAAGTACTAACGGTCCCAGAGGACCAAGAACTGACAGAGATAGGCACCGAAGCACCTGGCTAGAGAGACAGTCAAAACAACACTGAAGTCCAGCAAAGCCAGAAGGGCGGAGCTGGAATATATAGGCAGCTGGTCACGTGACCGCAAAACACAAGATAGCAAAAACTAACAGGAGGGTTCTAACACTCCCTCCATCTTAAAATGGCTGCACGCACCATCCTAAAGAGTCCCCGGCCAATGGCCGGAGGACCACTCCTATATAAAGCACCTCCTCCAAAATGGAGGTGTTTGTGCAAGGTTTTTGTTTGCGTGCTAACACTCTCCTCAGCCCTCAGGTTCCAGTACCAGCCAGCCTGTCTGTCAGCCGTGCCCGCCAGCCTTTCTGTCAGCCGTGCCCGCCAGCCTTTCTGTCAGCCGTGCCCACCAGCCTGTCTACCCAGCCAGGGTTGGTCCGAGTTGGCACTTAGTTATGCCCCTCTGGTCCCTCCTTGCAACTCAGCACAGAGGTTCCACCACCCGGACCCGTAACAGTTTGCATAGTCCATGGAACCCAGTGGCTCCCAGGCTACCAAGAGGTCTCTCGCCAGAGATCCCAACAGGATACTATCCTGTCCTATCTGCGGACAGTCAACTCCTGCCTGGATGCGCTGTCCACCCCTAACCGAGCGGCACCTCAACCCAGTGGCGGTGTGGCCCCCGGCTTTGGACCCAGGGTCTCTGCTCCTCTACTTTTGGTGGTGACCCCGTTCTATGTCTGGACTTCATAAATCAGTGCATGATGCACTTTGAACTTCTGGCACAACAGTTCACCTCCGACCGGGCCAAGGTGGCATTCATCATGTCTCACCTCACCGGAGAGGCGTTGGCATGGCTTAACCCTCTGTGGGAGAGAGGGGATCCCCTGGTGTCCGATCTTCTGGCTTTCCTCGCTGCCTTCCGGAAGGTGTTCGATGAGCCCGGACGAAAATCTTCTACTGCCTCCTCACTTCTCCGTCTCCGCCAAGGGAGTCTCACTGTGGGCCAGTATGCCGTGTGATTCTGAACCCTCGCATCAGAACTTGCTTGGAACAATGAGTAGTGTTGAGCCACCCCCGTAGTGTTCGAGTTCGGTTCGGTTCGTCGAACACCCGTGTGTTCGCCGAACTGTTCGTCGAACTGTTCGTCGAACACCTTCGAACACCATTAAAACCAATGGCAGGCAAACAAAAACACATAGAAACACATAGAAAACACCTTCAAAGGTGTCCAAAAGCTGACAAACTGCTCAGAAGACACAACTAACACATGGAAAAGTGACAAGTACATATAGTCATGCGAAAAGAAAAGAGGTGGAGGAGTAAAAGGAGGGGGAGACACAGATATAGGCATGTCATGCCCTTCTAAAATCCAAAAAGTGAGAAGCCGACACGTTCAGTCCGCTCCTGCCCGTGCCACCTCCGTGTCGCCGGGTTTGTGCCAGAGCCGCGGTGAACCCTGACGGCCAGCCCCCCTCTCCCAATACTGGTGCCTGTCCGCTGGTGGGTTGAGCGAGCCCCCCCTGTGGTGGAGGCAGCTCTAAGCTTTTTAATTTAAATTGTCTCTCTAATTTGAATGAATACACTTTAAATCCATTTACAAGGATCTATTGGAGGGCAAGTCTCATGCCAGCAGCCGCGTAATTCCAGCTCCAGTAGCGTCCACTAAAGCTGCTGCAGTTAAAAAGCTTTTATAAGGATCGAGCTCGGCTGTCCACCGCAAGGCATCCTACTGCCAGTCCCAGCCCCTATGCCTTGGGGTGCCTCCTGATGCTCTTCACTGAGTATCCCGTGGTCCCGAAGCATTTCCTTTGAAAAAATGAAGTGTCCAAACTACAGGTGGTGTAGCTTGCTTAACAGCCAGGATAATCCGCTGACTAGCAGACACTGCTACTAGGCACAAAGTATTTCCTGGGCTAGATGCAGTTAAAAATTTGTAATTAGATACTCTCGTTGGATGCTGAGAAAGCATTCCATAGAGTCTCCTGGCACGCCATATATGATTCTCTTAAAAAGCTTGGGGTAGGGGTCTAGGGGACCCTTTTATAGCCAAAATCACGGCCCTGTATCACAATACCTAGGCTGAAGATAAATGGAACTGTAGCACCCTGAGGGCTCGGTTGCTACAGAGGTATTGCACCTCACCCAGAGGTGTGATATCTCACTCTCAGGTAAGGATGGAGTGTGGATCAGGATCCGACACCTGCATGCATTACACCACATTGCCGTGGGGCAGGGTGACCAATATGCCTCTGAGATGGGCACGACAGTCCCTGTCCCTGGCTGGAGTGGGGGGAGGGAACACTGAGGAAGGGGAACCCTGTAGTGCAGGAGCAGGGAGGAAGCAGTTCCTGGGTGCATTGAGAAGGGAGTATAAAAGGTGGGCACCATCTTAGTTCAGTGCAGAGAAGTCTGAGCAGAAGTGGCAGGGAGCAGGGGCTCTGCATGAGCTCTGCTCCGGAGGCGGGCCTAGTAACAGAGGCCCAGGCCTGGAAGAGGGAGAAGGAAGGAAGAGGAGCGGAGAAGGCTCCAGGAACGAGGAATGAAGGGATCCCAGGGGTGCGGACGGGCGAGTCGCCACCGCACGCCCGAATCCACCTGCGTGGAGGGGTCAGGTCAAAGGGGGAGACCGGTCCCCGAAACTAGTGGAGGCAGGAAAAGACCCTCAGCTAGAAACCGGAGGCTGTGACATTTTATGTGACGCAGCCCCTCGCTACACCCGCTAGGAAGGCACCACATAGGGTCAGGGAAACTGGCGCCAAGTTTACCAAGAAGAGGCCCGAGGCAGCCGGACAGAAGGGTTGGTAAGAAAGGCCAGACAAAGGACACACAAAGGGGGTCCTGTGAAGCGCTCCAAAGTTATCTGGGAGTTGTCTGAGCCCCTCACCTGGTGAGCACAGTACGGCGTGGGCATCCGTTACCTGCAGACGTGGTCTGGATAATAAGAACTGTGAGTAAAGGCCCTGGACTGCATCACTGACTCCGTGTCGTTACTGCTGCTGCCCTGCACCATCACCCCCATCCTCCGCATACACTGCCCTGAGGCTATACTCCTCCCGTGGGGAGTTATGCTACGCTCTGCTGCACCCACACCACCAGCCTCAGCGGTCTGCCCTGCAGCGGCGGTTCACTCTGACCGCAATCCACGGGTGGCGTAGTCGGACATTTAAACATCAAAACCACATAAATAGTTCCGCCACTGGTTTGACCACCCTGAGCCACGGAACCGGGTCGCCGCCACGAAGACTACAACCACCAGCATCCACCAAAAAGGGTCCGGCTCCGGGTGTCCCAAGGCCCAGGGGGTGCATCAGAACATTTTCATCACCTTTCACAATCACCAATGGGACAAGGCAGGGATGTCCTCTGTCCCCTCTCTTATACATCCTAGTGACGGAGCACCTGCTCTCATCAATTCGCCATAACTCCAATATTAGGTGGATTGAGGTGGGAGGCACCGAGTACAAGTGCTCTCTATTTGCTGATGATGTCCTAATATATATCACTCAATCACATATATCCATCCATGCTGTTATGGCTGAAATAGATCACTTTGTTGCATGGTCAAATTTTAAAATCAATGCAGCGAAGTCTGAGGCCCTTGATGTCTCCCTCCCCAAATCCATATAGGATTCCATCCAGTCCAACTTTCCCTTTGCCTGGCCCTCACAGGGTATCAAATACTTAGGAATTCCTATCCATAGAGACCTCTCCCATCTATGTTATCTTAATTTTGGGCCCTTTATTGAACAACTCCATACAGACCACGGTTGGCAAGTTAGAACTGTAAGATTCACTACGTGAACCACTGGTGTTTTGTGGAAAAGCACATGTACACTGTGTTCCAAATTATTATGCAAAAAGTGTTTAGGAGTGATAAGGGAAGAATTTGTTTGTTTGTCAGTTAAACTCATTGATGGTGATGTGTGTCAGGGCTCTTTATATCACTGTAAGCAATTGCAGACACCTGTGCTAATTAGTTTGGCAGGTGTGTCCAATGAAAGGCAAGACTACTTAAGAAGGCTGTCTCACATTATTAAGCAGCCTACATTTTCTGCCAAAATGGGAAAGAAAAAGGATGTGTCGGCTGCTGAGAAGCAACAAATTGTGGAGTGTTTAGGTCAAGGCATGACTACAATCAACATGGTGCGATGATCAGGATGAAGTGTCTTGGCAATCAAGAAGTATGTAGCTGATTCACAGTACACACGTGTGCGTGCTGATAAGGGCAAATTGAGGACTCTTTCCTACAGGCAATTACGTCAGGTTAAAAGAGCAGCGGCAAAAAAGCCTCGTCATAGCAGCAGACAAGTTTTTGAAGCTGCTGGTGCCTCCAACGTCCCCCGAACAACAAGATGCAGGGTCCTTCAGAGGTTTGCAGCTGTGCATACGCCATCCTGTTGACCTCCTCTATCCACTTCACACAAGCAGAAACGGCTCCAGTGGGCCAAACATTACATGAAGACTGATTTCAAAACTGTTTTGTTCACGGATGAATGCCATGCAGCGCTCGATGGTCCAGATGGATGGAGTGGAGGATGGCTGGTTGATGGACACCCCACGCAAACACAGCTACAGCGCCAACAAGGAGGAGGTGGAGTAATGTTTTGGGCTGGAATCATGGGGAGAGAGATTGTCGGCCCCTTTAGGATCCCTGAAGGCGCTAAAGATGAATTCCATAATGTATGTGGATTTTCTCAAACAGCACTTCCTGCCATGGTTCAAGAAGAAGAACCGTGTATTTCACAGCAAGATCATTTTTTTGCATGATAATGCACCATCTCATGCTGCACATAAAACATCTGCATTTCTGGCTGATATGGGCATAAAAGGGGACAAACTTATGGTGTGACCCCCATGCTCCCCTGACCTCTACCCCATTCAGAACCTCTGGAGCATCATCAAAAGGAGTGTCTATGATGGCGGGAGGCAGTTCACATCTAAGCAACAGCTCTGGGAGGGTATTCTGTCCTCATGCAAAACAATTGAAGGAGAAACCATCCAAAACCTGACAAATTCAATGGATGAGAGAGTTCAGAAGCTCCTTTCGAACAAGGGGTCCTATGTGAAAATGTAACATCACCTAGAATAAAGTTTTGAGTTGAAAACTGTTTGATTTCAGTTTCTAATAACCTGCTAATGCTTATAATTTCAAAAATGACCATTTTTTTGGTCTTTATTAAAATGAAAAGGTTGATCGAAAAGTTTGGGGGATCTAAGAGTGTGGCAACCCAGTAGTCATGATTATTTCGAATTCTGACAATATGAGGGTCATGTTGCAGGTAGTGCAGTAAGAAGGCACTTATGTGTCTTGCGCATCTCGGAGCCCCAAAATTATTTTCCGGGCTAGATGCAGCTAAAAATTATTATTAATTTTAAATCTGGTGAAGCTTAGTATAGATGGCCTAATAGGATCAGTGCTGCACACTGCTACAAAGCCCAAATTATTTTCCAGTCAAGATACAGATAAACATGATTAGTAATTTTAAATCTGGTGGAGCTCATTATAGATGGCCTAATAGAATCAGTGCTGCACACTGCTACAAAGCCCAAATTATTTTCCAGTCAAGATACAGATAAACATGATTAGTAATTTGAAAGCTTAAAACGGTTGGTAGGGTGATTTTAACCAATCATCAAGCTTTTACTCTCCCCAGGATGACACAGGGGTAGAAAAGTCGTTTCGGATCCATGATTTGTTCATCTTTATGAACGTGAGTCTGTCTACATTATCAGTGGAGAGCCGCGTGCGCTTATCTGTCAGCACACCACCAGCAGCGCTGAACACACGTTCAGACAGAACGCTGGCTGCAGGGCATGACAAGATCTCCAAGGCGTAAGTGGCTAGCTCCGGCCATTTATCCAGATTGGAAGCCCAAAAAGAGCAAGGGTCCAGTGACACAGTCGTGGCTTCAATGTTTACTTGGAGATACTCCTGTACCATCGTCTCTAGGCGTTGACTATGTGTCAGACTTCTTGTCTCCTGTGGCCTTTCAAAGGATGGGCTAAAAAAGTGGTGAAATGATTCCGCAAAATTGATGTTACCAGCAGATACTGTGGTTCTGTTACGGTTTGAGTGCTGAACACTTGACGGTCCCACGGTTGGCAAGTTGGAACTGTGAGATTCACTACATGCACCACTGGTGTTTTGTGGAAAAGCACATGTAAGATTCTGCAACAGTCTTTGATGATACTCCTGCATGCGTGCATTCCTTTCTATGGCAGGAATAATTTCTGCAAATTTACTTTTGTACCGGGGATCTAACAGTGTGGCAACCCAGTAGTCAGGATTATTTCTAATTCTCACAATTCGAGGGTCATGTTGCAAGTAGTGCAGCAAGAAGGCACTCATGTGTGTTGCGCATCCAGGAGCACCAAGTCCCTGTTGTGTTGGTGGCGAGGTAACAATCATGCTTCCTTCCTCTGTCCTCTCCCCCCAACCTCGCACAACAGAAATGTGATCAAGGTCTCCCTCATCTGATGAGTCTTCCATCAGTTCGTCCTCCACTTCTTCCTGGGCTCCTGCACCTTCCTTACTAGTTTGGCTGCTACCATGCGCCCTGGTGAAACCATCTCCTCCACCCTCACATGCCTGCCGCCTTGGTGCTGCCGACCGTCTGGACCTTGCAGATGTTAGCCCTTCCGCATACAACTCCTCCTCCTCTACTTCCTCCACCTCCTCTTGTGCCACCACCTGACTCCGAATTCTGTTTAACATGTGCTCCAGCATGTAAATCACCGGAATAGTCATGCTGATAATGGCATCGTCAGCACTAAACATCTTCGTCGCCATTTCAAAACTGTGCAGAAGGGTGCATAGGTCCCTGATCTGAGACCACTCCTCCAGCGTGATTTGCCCCACCTCTGGATCTCGTTGGCCCAGGCTATACGTCAGAACGTATTGCACCAGGGCTTGTCGGTGCTGCCACAGTCGCTGCAACATGTGCAGAGCTGAATTCCACCGGGTAGGCACATCGCATTTTAGCCGGTGAAGTGGCAGGCCCAACGACTTCTGTAGAGATGTAAGTCGCTGAGCTGCGGGATGCGAACGGCGGTAGTGAGCACACAGCGACCGTGCCCTCTGCAGAAGGCCATCTAGTCTGGGATAGTGGGCTAAAAATTGCTGGACAACCAGGTTCAACACGTGAGCCATGCAAGGCACGTGTGTGACATTGTCCCGGCGAAGGGCCGCACCCAGGTTTGCAGCATTGTCGCACACGGCCTTCCCTGGTTTCAGGTCCAGTGGAGACAACATTCATGAAATTGGTTCTCCAGAGCTGACCACAACTCCTCAGCTGTGTGACTCACATTTCCCAGACATTTCAAAGTAAAAACCGCCTGATGACGTTGAGCCCTACTGCCAGCATAGTAAGGAGGTGTGCAGGATCCCTTCTGCCCAGTTAGAAAGCTTGTGGCATGACCAGTCAGGCATTGGGTGCAGGTGGAAGACCGAGAGGAGGTTGAGGAGGCAGAAGCAGTGGAGGAACTTTGACATAAAGAGGATTGACGCACAACTTGTGGGGACGGCAAGACTTGGACAGCAGCCCCTTGTCCTGCTGTCACCATAGTTACCCAGTGCCCAGTCAGCGACATGTAACGCCCCTGTCCATGCCTACTCGTCCAAGTGTCTGTGGTGAAATGCACCCTGTCACACAGAGTTTCTCAAAGAAGCGGTGATGTTGTGTGCGACATGCTGGTGGAGCGCAGGCACACCTTTCTTTGAGAAGTAGTGCCGACTGAGCATCTGGTACTGGGGCACTGCGACGGACATAAGGTCTCGAAAATCCTCTGTATCCACCAGGCGGAAAGGCAGCATTTCTGTAGCCAAGAGCTTGCAGATGGTGAAATTCAACCTCTTAGCTTTCTCATGGCTAGGAGGAAATGGTCTTTTACTTGTCCACATCTGAGGGACCGAGGGCTGGCTATTGTGTTTAGACGGGGTTGATAAGGGTGTCCCCAGCAAACTGCCGGTCTGTGAGGAAGATGCAGGCGGACATGTTAGGTTGCCTTGATCCAAAGGTGGTGCTATCCATGTCGGACAGAGCTCAACACCAGCTGGTGTTACCACCTCCAAAGAAAATGATGACCTGCCAATCACGCTGGCAGTTGCGGGTAAAGAGGTGGCAGGTCTGCGCCCCAAAACAGGTGTGACTGCTGTCCCCCCAGTCACAGAGGATGAAGAGGCCGCGGATGCACAAGATATGGCAGACGGTGGTTGGCCCGGCCGGCTAGGCCGCATTGTAGCACACTGAGCTTCCCACTGCAACTTATGCTTCATGTCCATGTGCCGGTTCATGCATGAAGTACTCAAACTATGTATTTTTTGGCCTCTACTTAGCTTTTGCTGACAAATGTTACAGATAACACGAGATGGGTCATCTTTATCGATCTGAAAAAATGCCCAGGCTATGCAAGGCTTAGCACCCATGTGACCTGAAGAGCCACCACGACTTGTGGTGAGAGGCAGAGTTGTGTTTGAGGATGCAGTTGTTGACGTGCTCCAGTACTACGTCTCTGTCCAGGAAGGCGCAACCTGACCTCGTCGTCACTAGCATCTTCCTCCACCTCCTCTGCTGACCTCATCTCTTGGCTGACTGTGGGTTGACAGTAAGTGGGATCTCCAACCTCATCATCATCACCCTGTGCGTTATCAAACCCGTCGTCCTCAGAGCCAAACTGTTCCTGCCCTGACAAAAAACTAAAGTTGTCGCTCCAATCAGGTATTTGAGTCTTATCATCGTCTTCCTCATTGTCTCCACCAACAGGAGTTACAGTTTGGGAATGAGGGTCTACATTATGGTCAGAACCTTCTGCGTCTGGTCCTGGATCCGACTCATAAAGATTCTGGGCATCAGTGCAGATCATTTCCTCGTCTGGATTCACAGAAGCGCTGGAGTCGACCTCTGATTCCCAGGCTATAGTATGAGTAAACAGCTCTGCAGACTCAACCATCTGTTCTACCTCATACTCAGACGGGCAGCTGGAGATTTGGGAGCTGTGAGGAAGCAAGTGCGATTGGGGTGACACCTTTGAGGACTGGAGTATTTGTGATGTTGAAGTTGATGTGGAGGAGAGCCCACTTAAAGGAGCACTTGATATCCGTTGAAGCACCTGCTGTTTTTGTGCCTCATCTGGAATTTGTAGCGATTGGCGTGGCCGTAAGAAAGGGATCTTATCACATTGTCCGCTAAAAGAAGTAGACATTTTAGTTTGGCTGGAAGATGGTCTTTCTTCTGCAGATGTTACTGTTGCTTTAACACCTACCCCACGGACACAACCTTTTTTCCCCTTCCCAACACGCCTATTCCCCTTTCCACCAGCAGCAAGCCTTTTTCCACTCATTTTGGTGGTTAACTAATTCACAACTCTGGAGTTGTTTGCACAAAAAAACAATGGATGGGAACCGAGCAGAGCTGAGTGGCCAAACTGTGGTATTAGGCCAAAACTATTGGCTGGGTTAGATGCAGAAAAAAATTATATTCAATTTGCAACCTGATGGAGGTCAGTATAGATGGACTAATAAAACAAGTCCCACACACAGCTAGAAGCCCAAATATTTTTTCAGAGGTAGATGCAGAAAAAAATTGTATTCAGTTTGCAACCTGATGGAGGTCAGTATAGATGGACTAATAGAACAAGTCCTTCACACAGCTAGAAGCCCAAATATTTTTTCAGAGGTAGATGCAGAAAAAAAATATATTCAGTTTGCAACCTGATGGAGGTCAGTATAGATGGACTAATAGAGAAAGTCCCACACACTGCTAGAAGGCCAAATATATTTCAGAGCTAGATGCAGACAAAAAATTGTTTTTAATTTGCAACCTGATGGAGGTCAGTATAGATGGACTAATAGAGAAAGTCCCACACACTGCTAGAAGGCCAAATATTTTTTCAGAGCTAGATGCAGAAAAAAATTATAGTCAGTTTGCAACCTGATGGAGGTCAGTATAGATGGACTAATAGAACAAGTCCCACACACTGCTAGAAGCCCAAATATTTTTTCAGAGCTAGATGCAGAAAAAAATTATATTCAGTTTGCAACCTGATGGAGGTTAGTATAGATGGACTAATAGAACAAGTCCCACACACAGCTAGAAGCCCAAATATTTTTTCAGAGGTAGATGCAGAAAAAAATTATATTCAGTTTGCAACCTGATGGAGGTCTGTATAGATGGATTAATAGAACAAGTC
The DNA here is from genome assembly GCF_046119375.1 of Phyllobates terribilis. Classification (NCBI taxonomy): domain Eukaryota; kingdom Metazoa; phylum Chordata; class Amphibia; order Anura; family Dendrobatidae; genus Phyllobates; species Phyllobates terribilis. The sequence goes on from NW_027362765.1 coordinate 275,903,123, forward strand.
CCACACACAGCTAGAAGCCCAAATATTTTTTCAGAGGTAGATGCAGAAAAAAATTATATTCAATTTGCAACCTGATGGAGGTCAGTATAGATGGACTAATAGAATGATGCTATGCCCAAAAGATTTTACTTCACTAGGTGCAGTAAAAAAATTGGTATTCTATACACAGGTGGTATATCTTGCAACACAGATAGGCTACTCCACTGACTAACACACTCTGCAATAGGCCAAAAAGGATTAGCTTTGCTAGATTCAGCCAAATGCTGTGAAAAAAACTTGCACAGCACTGGCACAGACCTGCCTGGCAAAAACTGATAGGAAATGATGTAACCTAGTCCTGAAAAGGACTGCAATTACAATTAGTCTTTACTCCCACAATCTATCTATTTAAGAGCACAGACCTGCCTGATAAAAGTCGTAGGAAATGCTGTAACCTAGTCCTTAAAAGGACTGCAATCACAACTATTCCCTACTCCAAAGCTATCTGTAGATTTGTGCGAAAATTGGCTTGAAATTAACAAGGTATAGCGCACACAGCAACAGCGGTGCCGTCTAACACGCAGCTGCAGCAGTGAGAAAATGGTGGCGACGGGGAAAATGGCTTGGTCTTATAGGGCAAGGACATGTGACATACACTGCCAATGACACATGCCCTTGCTTGTGTGAAAAAAAGCACTTCGCTCCGTGTGTGCGCTGCTGATAGGCTGACAGATTGCACCTCCCCACTGTAAATGCGGGAAAGAGAAAAAAAAATGGAGATCTTCATTATTCCTGCAGAGATCCATCCCCTGCCCCTCCCCCCACCCCGCTGTACACTCAAACTGCGTATTAACATTAATTTTCATCATTACTGAGAAAAAATCCAGTTATGATTTTGGTGCACGAACAGTTATCGAACATAACCTCGAACAGCCGAATTTTTCTCAAATCGTTCGTGTTCGCCGAACGGCTCAAACACCGCCCAAAACAGCTCGAATTTGAGATTGGCGAACAGTTCGAGTCGAACAACGCTCATCTCTAACAATGAGGCCCTTGATGTCCACCTTTTGGGAGGGCCTTTCCGGACCGATCAAGGATGAGCTAGCCGGTCGTGACATACCACCCTCCCTGGACGACCTATTGTCATTAGCTACCCGGATTGACATCCGTTTCCTGGAACGCGCTAAGGAGATGAAGCGTAAGAGGAGACCTCATCGTCTCGCTCCCGTCTTCCAAAGTTCAGTCTCGCAACCTGCACTCACCCGGGTGTCGTCTCCACAGCCGATGCAAATTGACCAAACCAAGATGGTCAAGTCTCACCAGGAGACCAGTCATGCCGTGGGGAGTTGCTTCTCTTGTGGCAATATAGAGCATCAGATCCGCTTTTACTCTGTGAGACCGGGAAACTCCAGTGTCTAGGACCGCTCGGAGAGGTCGTCCTAGACAAGATTTCTTCCTCTCCACCCTTGACTCTGTCCGTTTCCGTTACCAGTGGTGAGACCCGCTTCTTCGAGACTGCCCATCTGGATTCCGAAGCCGCTGGGAATCTCATTCAACAGGCCATTGTGGAGCGTTTTCAGATTCCTACCATACATTTAACGGATCCTTTAGCAGTTTCCTCTGTGGATGGAAAACTTCTCCCTGAAACCATCTTGTTGGTCACTGAGCCGGTAACTCTTCAGGTGGGAATGCTGCACTCTGAGAAGATCTCCTTTTATGTACAGTCCAGTCTCTCATATCCCATCTTGCTTGGCCTGCCTTGGTTACAGAGACATGAGCCCGTCCTGAATTGGAGCTGGAGAGAAGTGCACCATTGAGGGCAGGAATGCCATAAGACCTGTTCATCCTGCTCGATCCCGGTTTACTCTGGCTAACCTACCTGGCTTGCCTGCACCCTACTGGTCCTATGTGGATGTTTTTGATAAAAAGGAGGCAGAGACACTACCACCTCATAGGCCGTATGATTGCCCATCGACCTAATACCTGATGCTTCACCTCATCACGGGAGAATCTTCCCCTTGTCACTGGCCAAAACCCGTGCCGTGTCTGAATATATTGAAGAAAATCTTGCTAGGGGATTTATCCAGAAATCCACCTCTCCGGCTGGAGCAAGATTCTTCTTAGTCAAGAAGAAGGACGGTTCGCTTCGTCCTTGTATCGAAAATAGGGGTGTAAACCCGATTACCATCAAGAATAAGTACCCCCTGCCTCATCTCCGAGCTGTTTGACTGCCTAAAGGGCACCAAGGTCTTCACTAAGCTCGACCTGCGTGGGGAATACAATCTGGTCGGGATCTGCCAGGAAGACGGCATCGAACACCTGAGATTGTCACTACGAGTACCGTGTGATGCACTTCGGTCTCTGCAATGCTCCAGCCGTCTTCCAGGAGTTGGTAAACGATATCTTTCGAGATCTCCTATATTCCTGCATGGTGGTGTACCTGGACAATATCTTGGTATTCTCCCCTCATCTGCCCTCTCACTGGAGGGATGTTCGTCAGGTACTGCTGAGGCTCCGGAGAAATCACCTGTATGCAAAGTGCGAGAAATGCCTCTTTGAGCAAACCTCCCTGCCATTTCTGGGGTATATAATCACGGAGACCAGACTGCGGATGGATCCCGAGAAGGTGTCTGCCATCTTAAAGTGACCCCGACCTGAGGGGCTGAAGGCCATTCAGCGGTTTCTGGGATTCGCTAACTGTTACCGCCTCTTCATTCCCCATTTCTCCTCCCGGACAGCTTCCATCTCTGCTCTTACCCGTAAGGGAGCAAATCCCAGGGAGTGGTCTCCCGAGGCAGAGAAAGCCTTTATCTCTCTTAAACAAGTCTTCTTCTCCGCTCCTGTGCTACACCGTCCTGTTGGCAATAAACAGTTCTTCCTGGAGGTTGATGCCTCTTCCTCCGGAGCAGTGCTCACCCAGAAATCCCCGTCCGGACAAATGGTAACCTGCGGCTTCTTTTCCAAACTCTTCTCTCCGGCCGAACGCAATTACTCCACAGGAGATCGTGAACTGCTGGCCATCAAATTAGCGCTGGAGGAGTGGTGCTACTTGCTTGAGGGGGCTCTGCACCCAGTGGTCATCTACATGGACCAAAAAAAACTTGCGTATTTGCTGAACGCCCAGAGACTAAACCCGCGTCAGGCCAGATGGTCTTTGTTCTTTGCTCGATTCTGCTTCAACCTCGATTTCCGCCGGCAGACAAGAACATTAAAGCAGACACTCTATCCCGCTCTTTTCTGTCTTCTGACCTGGAGGAGGAACCTCTGCACATCATTGATCCCTTCAGAATAATGACTGTTGCTCCATTTGACCTGTCTCATCTTCCTTCTGGTAAGACCTTTGTAGCGGCTCAGGATCGGAACAGCGTCTTACTCTGGGGCCATTCTTCCAAACTGGCTGGCCATGCCGACCAGAGGAAGACACTTCTGCTTATTACCCGGCACTATTGGTGGCCCACCCTATGCAAGGATGTTGCGGATTTTGTCGCGGCTTGCTCCTCTTGTGCTCGTAACAAGATACCCAGGCACCTTCCAGCCTGTCGTCTCCTTCCTCTTCTCATGCCTTCCGCTCTGTGGCAACATATTGCAATGGATTTCATCACGGCTCTTTCTGTATCGGCCGGTTGTACTGTCATTTGAGTGGTCACTGACAGCTTCTCCAAGATGGTTCACTTCATTCCTCTGCCTGGTCTTCCATCTGCACCTGTGCTGGCTAAGGATTTTATCTGTCACATCTTCCGTCTCACGGCTTACCCCTCCACATTGTCTCGGACCGAGGAGTTCAGTTCACTTCTCACTTTTGCAGAGCCACGTGCAAGCTGCTGGATGTCACTTTGAATTTCTCTTCTGCCTACCATCCTCAGTCCAATGGTCAAGTGGAAAGTATCAATCAGATCCTTACCAGCTTTCTTCGGCACTTTGTGAACGCTCACCATAGCAATTGAGTTGAGCTCCTGCCCTGGGCAGAGTTTTCCTATAACCACAATGTAAGTGAGTCCTCTGCTAAGTCTCCGTCTTTTGTTGTCTACGGTCAACGCCCCTGGATTCTGTTTCCCGTCTCTGCTTCAGTGGACAATCCTGCCTCGGAGTCTCTCATCAGGGAATTTTATGCAATTTGGGAGGACACTAGATCTGCGCTTCTTCAGTCCTCCGAGCAGATGAAGAAGCATGCTAATAAGAGATGTCTGGATCCACCTCAATTCAGTCCGGGAGACAAGATCTGGCTTTCCTCCAAATATGTCCGTCTCAAGATTCCATCAAATAAGTTGGGTCCGCGGTTCATCGGTCCATTCGAGATCCTGAATCAAATAAATCCAGTGGCTTACAAGATGAAACTCCCGGCGTCCTTACGGATCCCCAACTCCTTTCACTTGTCTCTCCTCAAACCTGTTGTCCTTAATTCTTTCTCTGACTATCCAGGTACCGCTCCAGCACCAGTCTCCGCTGAAGACGTCTTTGAGGTAGAGAACATTTTGGTAATCAAGAGGGTAAGAGGAAAGACTTTCTTGTGGATTGGAAGGGGTTTGTTCGTGAGGACGGCTCTTGGGAGCCCAGGGAGAACATTCATGCCCCTCGCCTTCTTGAAAAATTTCTTGCGGGCCTAAAGAAGAGGGGGCGTAAAGGGAGGGTACTGTAGCGTTGGCGTCTCTGCCTCCTGTTGGGTAGAGAAGCTGTTCCCCTCACCGCCGCGGTTCCGGTCTGGCATCCTCCAGTTCCCCTGTTGCTGCTGTTGCAAGCACCGCGTGCAGCTTCCCGGGCACTGTGCTTAAGGCTCGTGCACTCCCTCCCTCTTAAAGGGGCCACACGCGCCATCCTAAAGAGTCCCCGGCCAATCAGTCCCTCCGTATCAGCTGTGCCCGCCAGCCTGTCTATCAGCCGTGCCCACCAGCCTGTCTATCTGCCTTGTCCGCCTGCCTGTCTACCCGGATCACCTGGCAGGCCCCCTGCCAAGTCCGCTTGCTTGCCTACCTGGATCACCTGTCTGGCTACCTGCCGAGCCCACCTGCCTGCCTACCCGGACCACCCGTCAAGTTACCTGCCTTGCTCATTTGCTGTACTGATCAGCTTCAGCCATCTGACCCATGGAAGTCGCAAGGTCGGTCCCAGAGTGGCACCTGGTCCACCTGCCCGGTCCCTCCCTGGTTCATGGAGTCGATTAAGCCACCGTGTGGCCAGGGTTGGTCCGAGTTGGCACTTAGTTACACCCCTCTGGTCCCTCCTTGCAACTCAGCACAGCGGTTCCACCACCCGGACCTGTAAACACAAACATTGACATAAGCATGTATAAGATATGCACATACACACAGCATATAAACTGTACCTATTGTAGCAATGTCACTGGCAGAATACTGGAGGGGAGACATGTTTCACTGAGGTTGTTTGCTTCAGTGATGTGAAACATGGATGTCTTCTCCTGCATAGTAGGTGCAGAGAGGGTTAAGCAGCCATATTTAAAATCACATGTTTTATAGGTGAATTGCTAAAGTGCGGGCGGGAGGCCATTCACCATATCTCCACCCCAGGGAGTGGTCTGGGTTTTAAATAGCCAGCCTTGGGACTCAAGTGCAGTTCAGTAGCTTGCTCCAGAAGGGAGCTTGGATGTGTTGGGCTAAATCTGAACCATGTGTGGTTAACCCTGAGTGGCCGGACCTTGGCGGATATACAAGACTGTGCTGTATCTTCTTTTGTTTTGTTTTGCCATTAGGCCGAATGGACTGTTTTTACTTTATGGACTCCAGGGTGGTTTATGACATGTCTTAAAAAACCAACCCAAAATTTAAAGTAACAGTGTTCCGTGTCTACCTCAGAGTGCAGCAGAGCAAGCAACTCTACAACAGTTGGTGGAGAATGTAGGCAGCGTTCCCAGTGAACACATGTGACTTTTACAAAAGGTGCTACATGTCCTGGGTGAAATCTGCCATAGCCCAGGAAGTGACACCGGACAAAATGGAGGATCTAATTAAGCATCTGGTGCAATCACAGCAGGCACAGCACCAGCAGCAGCTACAGCAGCACAGGGAGCAGCAGCAGCAAAAGCAGATGGCGCAACAGGAAACCACTAAGCTACTTATGCAGCAACTACAGCTACAGCAGCAACTGCAACAGGATCAGTGCTGACAGCAGCAGCAAATCGATTTGCTCACTGAGGCGATTCATGGCACAGCAACAGCTCCCATTGTATGGTCATTGGACTGGTTTTCTATCCGGAAAGTGGTGAGGAGAGCTCTGCAGAAAATGACCCCGGTTGACAACGTAGAAGCCTTTCTGATGGTGTTTGAGAGGGTTGCCGAGAGGGAGAAGCTTCCGCCAGAGCAATGGGCAGAGGTGCTGGTGCCATACTTTATGGGGGAGCCCTAGAAAGCTTACTTTAACTTGGCCCTACAAGATGCCAAGGAATATTAAAAACGAAAAAATTCTGGCGCGCTTGGGGGTGACGATGACTATCAGGGCGCAGCGGGTCCACCGCTGGGCGTATTAATAAGACAAACCCCCTCTCTTCCAAATGTTTGACTTATTACACCTGGTCTAAAAATGGCTGCAGTGCAGATGGTAGAGCGAGTGGTTATGAACCAGTTTCTGTATTCCCTGCCAAGGACAATACAGACTTGGGTTGCCCAGGGTGATCCCTGGAACGCTGATGAATTGGTTAGTCTGGTCGAGAGGTATCAGGGGGCCGAGGGTTCCTTGGTAAAGCAGCCCACTCCATACTGGGGGACTCAAAGGGCAGAGGCCCAAAAAGGGGTAAGGTGTCCAAGGTCCAAAGGGATGGGGAAGGTAATGTCAAAGTAACCTGCGGGTGATATAAAATGCTAGAGATGTTATAGCCCAGGCCATGTAGCCACCCGCTGCCCACTGACCACAGAGCAGATGGACTGTAGCCTGGATGCCGCTGTTTCTATTATGCCTACCCCACCTGCAGTGTGGACTATCAGCCCGGTGAGGGACCAGAGTCATGTCCCGTCACCCTTAATGGGGTACTGGTGGCAGGACTCTTGGACTCAGGGAGTTTGGAGACTCTGATAAGGGCCACGCTCCCACACCAGTTGATCCCTGGGAAAAATGTGGTTGTACAGGGCATTCACGGGGCGCCATGGATTACCCCATTGCAAGAGTGACTATACAAACTGACTGTGGGACTGAGTCCCCTATGGTTGGGGTGGTTAAGGACCTGCTCCACTCGGTAATAATAGGGTGGGACTTCAGCCTGTTCTGGGATTTGTGGCGGAAAGCAAGTGTCTCATACAGGAGCCTGTTACACCATGAGGCAACACGGTCGCAGTCAGAGTAACCCACTTCCTCAGCCCCCTAGTATCGTTGCCAATTATAGAAGTTTCATTTGACCGGATTGCCATGGACCTTGTTGGGCCCCTGGTCAAGTCTTCCAGGGGGCACCAATACATCCTGGTAGTGTTAAACTATGAAACTTGGTATCTGGAGGAGGTACCATTGAGAAACTTCTCTGCCGGGAGTATCGCCAGAGAGTTTGTGCATATTTTCTCCTAGATGGGCCTGCCAAAGGAGATCCTGATGGACCAGGGAACTCCTTTTATGTCTAAGGTGATGAGGGAGTTGTGTAAGGCTCTCCAGATTACACAACTCTGGATATCTGTATAGCATCCGCAGATGGACGACCTGGTGGAGAGATTCAACAAGACCTTGAAGTCTATGCTGAAGAAGGTAGTAGAGAAGGATAGGCGAGACTGGAATTGCCTGTTACCTAATGGAGAAAAGCAGGTATGGCAAGTTCCCCAGAGCTCTATGGGATTCTCACCGTTTGAGCTGCTATACGGACAGCACTCTGGGGGACTTCTGGACAAAGCTAAGGAAACCTGGGAAGATGAGATTAAACCCCATCGGAGCATCATCCAGCATGTGGCACAAATGCAAAACTGGATCGAGAGGGTGATACCAATTGTGAAGGAGAGCCTTCTACAGACACAAGAAGCCCAGGCGAGGGTCTACAATCAGGCAGCAAGGCTGAGACAATTCAGCCCTGGAAATCAGGTATTAGCACCCACGGTCAAAAGTAAATTTCAGGCCAAGTGGCAATACTAGGTGGTTTAAAAGTTGATTGACATCAATTATAAAATCCACCAGCCAGGAAGAAGAAAGCCGTACCAGATCTACCGCTTCAGCTTGCTTAAGCTGTGGCGGGACAGGGAACTGGAGGAAGCTACGTGCGTGGGGCCAATCCTGAAGCCAGGCTCGAGGACATCACAGTAGCAGAAACACTATCATTGATCAAAAAACAACAGTGCCGAGAACTGCTGCAGAGAAACTGAGACCTGTTCTCAGAGTTTCCCGGATGTACGCAAGTTGTGGAGCATGAGATCTTAACGGAACCGCATGTACGGATTAACCAGAGGCACTATCGAATCCCCAAAGCTAGCTGTGAGGTGATCTCCAAGGAAAAGTTGAGAATGTTGAGCCTGGGCATTGTTGAGGAGTCTAAGCGCTGCTGGTAGAGCCCTATTGTTCTTGTACCAAAGCCAAACTTAGAATGACGCTTCTGTAACAATTACCGTAAACTAAACGAAGTGTCTAAGTTTGACACCTATCTGTTTCCCCGGGTCAATGAACTTATTGAAAGGCTGGGGCCTGTCAGGTACATCACTACCCTGGACCTAAGAAAGGGGTACTGGCAAATTCTTCTGTCCCCAGGAGCCAAGGAGAAGACCAACGAGTGTTTTCAGTACACCAGGATGCCGTTTGGACTGCAGGGAGCCCCAGCTACCTTCCAGAGGGTCATGGATCAGATCCTAGTCTCGCACAAGAAGTACACTGCTGCTTACCTGAATGACATCATGATTTTCAGCCCAGATTGGGGAAGTCACCTGCAGAAGGTCCAGTCGGTACTGAAGGCAATGAGAAAGGCCGGGTTTACCCTAAACACAAAAAAATGCGCGATAAGAAAAGAGGCAAAATACTTGGGCTACATCATTCGAAGAGGCGAAATAAAGCCGCAAGTGAACAAGGTGGAAGCGATCCAGAATTGCCCGCAACTTGCCTCCAAGAGACAGGTTCAGGCGTCCTGAGAATCGTGGTTTACTATTGGTGATTTCTGCCATGATAGCGGCATAAAGACGGCGCTGGTCAAGTAGTCTTCTGAGGCAGAGGTGGCATTCCAAGAATTGAAGCTCACCCTGTGTAAACAGCCGGTCTTGATATACGGACTGTGCTCTATCTTTTTATGTTTTGTTTTGTCATTATGTCGAATGGGCTATATTTACTTTATGGACTCCAAGGTAGCTTTTGTCATGTCTTAATAAACCAGCCGGAAATTCCGTTTCTACCTCTGAGTGCAGCAGAGTGAGCAACTCTACCACAATATATACAATCACATTTTTGTGATGCTTTTGTCAGATGATCATATGAATTTAATTTTAAAATTCATGCCTAGTTGTAACAGCCATAACATGTTTCTGCTTTACACAAGCTTCACTAAATGAGGTTTTGGGTTTATTGGTTTAACGGAGAAAAAAGCAATCATTCCATTATGCAATTTTCCGATCACCAGCTGTAATCTGTCCACTGTATTGTACAGATTTACAGTTAGAGGAATAATAAATATGTCCATAGCATTTACCAATTTTTAACATTTAACATATTTCTTAAGTGCATAAAACATGATTATTGTAATTGTTCTTTGTGTTTTAGCAATTTTGTAGGGAAAAATCTCTAACTTGTGTTTAACCCCTGAAATACAGGTATACATAAATGAGCTGGTATAAGGAGATGTATCTCTATGTACCAGTACAATATTCCTGTAAAAAAAGACCATTATTTAGAATTTTAGGCAGAAAAAAACCTCTTATATCTGCCTGCCATGCTATAACTTGTGAGTCTGAACCATGGTAAAGATCACAAATTAAGCTAATGGTGTTGGTGAGGCTCCTACCCCAATCTTCTGAGGGTGGGAGAAAGCACAACAGTGTACTGACAGATACAAAAAGCAAAATGAGCATAAACCCTGCTGTAAATAAATAAAAAGCAAGTGCATTTAAGTAAAATAGGGTTCTTAGGAACACTGTTTTTGAAATATAATATATAAGCTATCCCACCATCGACAAGGTGAACCCGTTTTGCTGATTCATGGCCATTGTGAAACATGCATTTATGTGCTGCATGTATGCTAAGTTAAACAAAGCTCACATTTTGTGTCTTTTCTTTGTATTTTTTGCATTCTGTGCAGACCTGGGTGTGGCCTCCCTTCCTACAGCTGGATAATACATTTAAAGCTTCCCTAGGCTGGTGTTCACAGTTTGGGACCTAGTCCTTTGTTTGCCCTTATTCACACATTGAGGTCAACTTTGACACATGATAAGGTTTTTAATATTAGACAGTGTAAGACCATCCCGAACGGGTTCACCTTGTCGATGATGGGATGGCTTATATACTATTGTTGATCAAAAACAGTGTTACTAAGAACCCTATTTTAAATGCACTTGCTTTTTATTTATTTACAGCAGGGTTTATGTTCATTTTGCTTCTTGTAGGTTTTTCTGATTCATGGCCATTGTGAAACATGCATTTATGTGCTGCATGTATACCAACTGAAACCAAGCTCAAATTTTGTGTTTTGACTAGAGATGAGCGGTGTTCGACTCGAACTGTTCGCTAATCTCAAATTCGAGCTGTTTTGGACGGTGTTCGAGCCGTTCGACGAACCCGAACGATTTGCAAAAAATCCGGCTGTTCGAGGTTATGTTCGATAACTGTTCGTGCACCAAAATCATAACTGGATTTTTTCACAGTAATACTGTTAATCAATGTTAATACACATTTTCAGTGTACAGCGGGTGGGGGGAGGGGCAGGGGATGGATCTCTGCAGAAATAATGCCGATCTCCATTTTTTTTTCTCTTTCCCGCATTTACAGTGGGGAGGTGCAATCTGTCAGCCTATCAGCAGCGCACACACGGAGCGAAGTGCTTTTTTTCACACAAGCAAGGGCATGTGTCATTGGCTGTGTCCTAGCCCTATAAGACCCAGCCATTTTCCCCATCGCCACCATTTTCTCACTGCTGCAGCTGAGTGTTAGACGGCACCGCTGCTGCTGTTAGCGTTATATTGTGTAACTAAATTGCAAGCGAATTTTCTCTTAAATAGACAGATAGCTTTAGGGAGTAAAGACTAATTGTAATTGCAGTCCTTTTGAGGGCTAGGTTACATCAGTTCCTATCACTTTTTGCCAGGCAGGTCTGTGCCAGTGCTGTGCAAGTGTTTTTCACAGCATTTGGCTAAATCTAGCTAAGCCAATCCTATTGGGCCTCTAGCAGTGTGTGTTAGTCAGTGGAGTAGCCTATCTGTGTTGCAAGCTACACCACCTGTGTATCTAATACCATTTTTTTACTGCACCTAGCCAAATAAAACCTTTTGGGCATAGTAGCAGTGTCTGTTACTCATTGTAGTAGCCCATCTGTAACAAACTCCATCACCTTTGAATTTAATAACAATTTTTTATTGCATCTAGCCCAGTAAATAATTTTGGGCCTGTAGCAGTGTCTGTTACTCATTGTAGTAGCCCATCTGTACAAAGCTCCACCAACTTTGAATTTAATAACAATTTTTTACTGCATCTAGACCAGTAAATAATTTTGGGCATAGTAGCAGTGTCTGTTACTCATTCTAGTAACCCATCTGTACCAAGCTCCACCACCATTGAATTTAATAACAATTTTTCACTGCATCTAGCCCAGGAAATAATTTTGGGCCTGTAGCAGTGTCTGTTACTCATTGTAGTAGCCCATCTGTACCAAGCTCCACCACCTTTGAATTTAATAATTTTTTACTGCATCTAGCCCAGGAAATAATTTTGGGCCTGGAGCAGTGTCGGTTACTCATTGTAGTAGCCCATCTGTACCAAGCTCCACCACCTTTGAATTTAATAACAATTTTTTACTGCATCTAGCCCAGTAAATAATTTTGGGCCTGTAGCAGTGTCTGTAACTGATTGTAGTTGCCCATCTGTACCAAGCTACACCACCTGTGTATCTAATAAAATTGTTTACTGCATCTAACCCAGCCAATCCTTTTGGACAAGTACCACAGTTTGGCCACTCAGCTCTGCTCGGTTTCCATCCATCGTTTTTGGTGCAAACAACTACAGAGTTGTCAATTAGTTAACCACCAATATGAGTGGCAAAAGGACTGCTGCTGGTGGAAAGGGGAATAGGCGTGTTGGAAAGGGAAAAAAAGGTTGTGTCCGTGGGGTAGGTGTTAAAGCAACAGTAACATCTGCAGAAGAAAGACCATCTTCCAGCCAAACTAAGATGTCTACTTCTTTTCGTGGACAATGTGATACGACCCCTTTCTTACGAACACGCCCATCGCTACAAACTCCAGATGAGGCACAAAAACAGCAGGTGTTTCAATGGATATCAAGTGCTCCTTCAAGTGGGCTATCCTCCACCTCAACTTCAACATCACAAATACTCCAGTCCTCAGAGGTGTCACCCCAATCACACTTACTTGCTCCTCACAGCTCACAAGTCTCCAGCTGCCCGTCTGAGTATGGGGTAGAACAGATGGTTGAGTCTGCAGAGCTGTTTACTCATTCTATAGCCTGGGAATCGGAGGTCTGCTCCAGAGCTTCAGTGAATCCAGACGAGGAAATAATCTGCACTGATGCCCAGAATCTTTATGAGTCAGATCCAGGACCAGACGCAGAAGGTTCTGAGCATAATGTAGACCCTCGTTTCCAAACTGTAACTCCTGTTGGTGGAGACAATGATGAAGATGATGATGAGACTCAAATACCTGATTGGAGCGACAACTTGAATTTTCGATCAGGGCAGGAAGAGGTTGGCTCTGAGGACGATGGGTGTGAGAACACACAGGGTGATGATGACGAGGTTGGAGATCCCACTTACTGTCAACCCACAGTCAGCCAAGAGATGAGGTCAGCAGAGGAGGTGGAGGAGGAAGCTATTGACCACGAGGTTAGGTTGCGCCTTCCTGGACAGAGACGGAGTACTGGAAGCACGTCAACAACTGCATCCTCAACCACAACTCTGCCTCTGACCACAAGTCGTGGTTGCTCTTCAGGTCGCATGGGCTCAAAGCCTTGCATAGCTTAGGCATTTTTTCAGATCGATAAGGATGACCCAACTTGTGTTATCTGTAACATTTGTCACCAAAAGCTAAGTAGAGGCCAAAAAATCCATAGTTTGAGTACTTCATGCATGAACCTAGCGCGCCGGGCCAACCACTGTCTGCCACATCTTGTGCATCCGTGGCCTCTTCATCCTCTGTGACTGGGGGGACAGCAGTCGCACATGTTTTTGGACGCAGACCTGCCACTTCTTTACCCGCAACAGCCAGTGTGATTGGCAGGTCATCATTTTATTTGGAAGTGGAAACACCAGCTGGTGTTGAGCGCTCTCCGACATAGAGAACCACCTTTGGATCAAGGCAACCTAACATGTCCGCCTGCATCTTCCTCACAGACCGGCAGTTTGCCGGGGACACCATACCCAACCCCGTCTAAGCACAACAGCCAGCCCTCGGTCCCTCAGATGTGGACAAGTAAAAGACCATTTCCTCCTAGCCATGACAAAGCTAAGAGGTTGAGTTTCACCATCTGCAAGCTGTTGGCTACAGAAATGCTGCCTTTCCGCCTGGTGGACACAGAGGATTTCGAGACCTTATGTCCGTCGCAGTGCCCCAGTACCAGATGCCCAGTCGGCACTACTTCTCAAAGAAAGGTGTGCCTGCGCTACACCAGCATGTTGCACACAATATCACCGCTTCTTTGAGAAACTCTGTGTGTGACAGGGTGCATTTCACCACAGACACTTGGACGAGTAGGCATGGACAGGGGCATTTCATGTCGCTGACTGGGCACTGCATAACTATGGTGACAGCAGGACAAGGGGCTGCTGTCCAAGTCTTGCCGTCCCCACGAGTTGTGCGTCAATCCTCTTTATATAGAAGTTCCTCCACTGCTTCTGCCTCCTCAACCTCTCGGTCCTCCACCTGCACCCAAAGCCTGTCTGGTAATGCCACCAACTTTCTAACTGCGTGGAAGGAATCCTGCACACCTCCTTACTATGCTGGCAGCAGGGCTCATCTGCATCAGGCGTTTTTTACTTTGAAATGTCTGGGAAATGTGAGTCACACAGCTGAGGAGTTGTGGTCAGCTCTGGAGACCCAGTTTCATGAATGGTTGTCTCCACTGGACCTGCAACCAGGGAAGGCCGTGTGCGACAATGCTGCAAACCTGGGTGCGGCCCTTCACCGGGGCAATGTCACACACGTGCCTTGTATGGCTCACGTGTTGAACCTGGTTGTCTAGCAATTTTTAGCACACTATCCAGGACTAGATGGCCTTCTGCAGAGGGCACGGTCACTGTGTGCTCACTTCCTCCGTTCGCATCCTGCAGCTCAATGACTTACATCACTACAGAAGTCGTTGGGCCTGCCAGTTCACCGACTGAAATGCGATGTGCCGACACGGTGGAATTCAACTCTGCACATGTTGCAGCGACTGTGGCAGCACAGACAAGCCCTGGTGCAATACGTTGTGACGTATAGCCTGGGCCAACGAGATCCAGAGGTGGGGCAAATCACGCTGCAGGAGTGGTCTCAGATCAGGGACCTATGCACCCTTCTGCACAGTTTTGAAATGGCGACGAAGATGTTTAGTGCTGACGATGCCATTATCAGCATGACTATTCAGGTGATTTACATGCTGGAGCACACGTTAAACAGAATTCAGAGTCGGGTGGTGGGACAAGAGGAGGTGGAGGAAGTAGAGGAGGAGGCGTATGAAGGGATAACATCTCCAAGGCCCAGACGGTCGGCAGCACCAAGGTGGCAGGCATGGGAGGGTGGGGGAGAGGGATTAACCAGAGTGTATGGTGTTAGAACTCTCCTGTTACGTTTTTTCTAGTTTGCAGGTCACATGACCTTTTTTGCCTATTTAATCCTGCTCCACCCTCCTGGCCTTGCTGGACTTCATTGTAATTTCTACTCTTGAGCTAGCTTGGTGCTCTGTTACCTTACTCAGTCAGTTTTGCTAGGTCTTCAGACCTCTATGTTCTTTGTTGTTTGTTTGTCTTATTTCTGCTACAATTTCTGCTAGGAGGTGTCCATCTTTCTCCCAGTCCCTAGTTCTGTTAGGGATCCCTTCCTCACATCTATAGGTCTTCGTTCAGACTAGCCGAGGACTTTAGCGGGTCTGATCGCAGGATCAGGCTCCCCGTTACATCGTAGGGATCCAGCTTAGTTCTATTGTAGGGACAGATCTCCTGTCTTTCCTTAGTGCTTGTAGCAGATCATAACACATGGTAGCAGCAAAACTGTTGAGGAAGGGGCAGGAGCCCAGGAAGAAGTGGAGGACGAACTGGCAATGGGCATGGAAGACTCATCAGATGAGGGAGACCTTGATCACATTTCTGTTGTGCGAGGTTGGGGGGGAGAGGGCAGAGGAAGGAAGCATGATTCTTACCTCGCCACCAACACAACAAGAACTTGGTACTCCTGGATGTGCAAGACACATAAGTGCCTTCTTGCTGCACTACCTGCAACATGACCCTCAGATTGTCAGAATTCGAAGTAATCCCGATTACTGGGTTGCCACACTCTTAGATCCCCGGTACAAAAGTAAATTTGCCGAAATAATTCCTGCCATAGAAAGGGATTCACGCATGCAGGAGTAAGAGGCAGAGGCTGTTGCAGAATTTTACATGTGCTTTTCCTCAAAACACCAGTGGTGCAGGTAGAGAATCTCACAGTTTTAACTTGCCAACCGTGGGACTGTCGAGTCTACACTCAAACCGTAACAGTAACACAGTATCTGCTGGTAACAGCAATTTTTTGGAATCATTTCATCACTTTTTTAGACCATCCTTTGCAAGGCCACAGGAGACAAGAAGTCTGACACAGTCAACGCCTAGAGAGGATGGTACAGGAGTATCTCCAAGTGAACATCGAAGCCATGACTGTGTCACTGGACCCTTGCTCATTTTGGGCTTCCAATCTGGAAAAATGGCCGGAGCGCGCCACTCATGCCTTGGAGATCTTGTCATGCCCCGCAGCCAGCGTTCTCTCTGAATGTGTGTTCACCGCTGCTGGTGGTGTGCTGACAGATAAGCGCACGTGGCTGTCCACTGAGAATGTAGACAGACTCACTTTCATAAAGATGAACAAATCATGGATCCGCAAGGACTTTTCAACCCGTGTCATCCTGGGAGACTAAAAGCTTGAGGATTTGGTAAAATCACCTCACCAACCGTTTTAAGCAACTCTGGGGCAATTGGTGCCACTTAAGTGGGGTCTGTGCCACAATTTTTGGAAAAAATGGAGACTCTTTTTGGAGTCCCCTTGCTGTGTTTTACTTGACGTTGGCATCGTCAATTCCAGGTGGGTTGGGTCACCCCCCCCCTTTTAACCGTAAGAAAATACATACACTATGACTTGGGTAACAGATGTTTGAGTCTCAAGAGCTGTTTACTCAGAGGTCTGCTCCAAAGATTCAGTGTCTGCTAGTCAGCGTAGTAGCCCATCTGTGAAGCAAGCTGCACTGCCTTTGTATCTAATAAGAATTTTTAACTGCATCTAGCCCAGGCAATACTTTGAGCGTCGTAGCCCAGCTGCCAAGCAAGCTGCACTGCCTGAGTATCTAATAAGAATTTTTAACTGCATCTAGCCCAGGCAATACTTTAGGCGTAGTAGCCCAGCTGTGAAGCAAGCTGCACCACCTGTGTATCTAACAAGAATTTTTAACTGCATCTAGCCTAGGCAGACTGTGGGGACCCCCAACCAAACGCAGACACTCAGCCCCCCTACCACCCCCCTTTCCTTGACAATACAATAATGTAACTCTTACAACTGGATGGTTGAGGATCGGTCACAGCTTTATTAACTCTTTATACTCATTCCTTTAGAAAGGCATTTTATTTCCAAAATAATTCAGCTTGTTGCAGCATGCCCTGTGTCTCCATACCGGCAAGTTGGCCAACAAGTGTAACTCTCCAACATGTCCTTTCTATTTCCAGGCCACGGAGGATCCTGCGTACTCGTATGCAGGACTCTGACCCCCATCCATCACTCTTAACGCTTGTTCCACGCCGTCCTGGAGTCCTGACAGGAATATGTCCAGTCCTATATCCATTAAGTGAACACCATTGGGCCGTATGAGGCCTGCTTTATCTCCTTCCAGTTGTCGGTGTCGTATCACTACACCACCTCTGTCTCTTCTAAATTTTGCCATCCGAATATTTATTACCCGCCTTGTCCATTCGATGGCCGTGTTGTCTCGCGCACCTTGCCATACCGCTATCGGCACAATCTCTGACCATGTTATGGGTCCGGGTGGTGGAACCTCTGTGCCGAGGTGCAAGGAGGGACCCAGAGGGGTGTAACTAAGTATCAACCCGAACCGACCCTGGTCGGACGGCAGCAAACGACACCAGGGAGGATCCTGGCTGAGGGACCAGGTGCTACTCTTGGGACTACCTTGTAAGAGAGCAGGTGGCTCCCACGGGTCAGATGGCTGGGACTGACCGGTATGACGGATGGACACGGCAAGCAGGCAGACGTCTCTGGTAGCTGACAGGTGGTCACGGTACGTGACAGCAGAGCAGCTAGTAGTCTCTAGGTTTACCAGGCAGGTGGTCACAGCGAGTGACGGCAGAGCCTCCAGGCAGGCTGGCAGGAAACAGGCGGGCACTCCCAGGTGAGCGGGCAGACCGACAAGGCAGGTAACAGGCAGGTAACAGGTGGGCGCTCCCAGGTGAGCGGGCTGACGGACACAGCAGGTAACAGGCATGTGCTCCCAGTTGAGCGGTATGACAGACACAGCAGGAACAGGTGAGCGCTCCCAGGTGAGCGGGCTGACGGACTCTGCAGGTAACAAACGGATGCTCCCAGTTGAGCGGACAGACAGACAGGGCAGGTAACAGGCGGATGCTCCCAGGTGAGCGGACTGGCAAACAGGGCAGGTAACAGGCGGATGCTCCCAGGTGAGTAGACTGGCAGACAGGGCAGGTAACAGGCAGGTAACAGGCAGGTAGCAGGCAGGTAGCAGGCAGGTAGCAGGTGAGCGCTCCAGGTGAGCAGGCAGGCAGTCTCAGCAGGTAACGGGCAGATGACAGGCTGGCAGGCAGGACGAGGAGTCAGGCTAGCAGCGGGACCTGAGGGCTGAAGCAGAGATCAGAAACTGTGCAACAACTTTGTTCGGGCACCTCCATTTTGGAGGAGCTGCCCTATATATGGGAGGACCCTAGGCTATTGGCCGGGGACTCCTTAGGACAGCGCGTGCGGCCCCTTTAAGAGGGGGGGAGCGCGCGCGCGCCCTAAGCACAGTGCCCGGGGGACTGCGCGCGCAGACAACAGGCTGAGAAGGAGAGCGGGGAGCGTGGTGAGAGGGATGGCGTCTCTGCCCGGCAGGAGGCAGAGAAGCTGAAGCTCCATGGCTGCGTGCACCGACAGCAGGCTGGGAAGGAGAGCGGGGAGCGAGGAGGTGAGAGGGACGGCGTCTCTGCCTGGAAGTAGGCAGAGACGCCGATGCTACAGACCATACTATAGCTAGTTTTATGAAAAATTCTCTGAAGCGCTCAGTGTCTAGTTTCATTATTGCCATTAGTTCTGCGCTTTTGTGATGACCTAGGTCGCTTCCCCCAGACTGTATAACGAAGATGACCGGACCTCTTGCCTCTCTCCCTACCTTGATTACCTCCATTAGTACCTGTGGCCATTGCAGGCCTCTAATACCTCTCCAGTTGAAATATGTGTTATAAAACTCTAATTTCCTCCCACCTGGGCGGACTTTCGCCCTTTTTGCTGCCCAATATATATACGAATGGCGTATCACCCACACTGTTGGCTTAGCGTAAGCTGTAAAAGAAACAAACCACGTTAGGATAACAAGTCCAGTCTTATATATCTCGCCAAACACGTGGATCGCTATCTCCCTATCCTCTGAACTTCCGTTTCTGACAGTCCTGCTCTTGCTGCTCCCGTGGCCGCGCCTATGCGGAATGAGTGTGTCCTGTAATCTTTGGGGTGGCTCCCTGCTGATGTTAGGCATTTATTAAATATAGCTTGGAACTGCTATCTTGATAATGGCGTTCCATCTATGTGTGATAGGAAGAAATTACTTTGTGATCTGATGGTTATATATGTTTTTACTATTGTTACCAGACTCAGTGTACCGTTTGTGGGTTGTAGAAGTACCCAAGTGCCCCTGCCCGCTGGAACCGTTTTCGATTTGCATATGCGTAGACGTATTGCATTATTGGCTATGACTACGTCCTGGTGTAATAAGCCTCCACTGGTGGTAATTTTGGATTGAGGGACTAATTTGCTTATTCATAGCTCCCCGAAGAAGGCGATCGCAAATGCAGTAGACAGTAGTGTTGCTTCAAATTGTGAGTGTCATGTTAATGGTGTTAGGGATATGATGTGAGAAATCAGTTTTTGTGACCCGGGACGTCTACACTCCTGACTTGGCTGACCCCTTTTCCACCGTTTTATGTAGTCTGATGATGAATCTCTTTGACACATCTCCCCAATTCAGTAGTTGGAAGTGAAATGCTACTCCGGTCAGATACCGCTGCGCTGACGCCCCTGATATGCCCCTCATCATTAGCTGGTGGAGAAATTTTGTGGTGACTTGTAATCTGGCTTGTTCACATTGGTCAACCCGTCTGCCTGCTACTAGTCGTGTCCACTCTTCCCATGCCTTACCGTATGCTTGCCACGTCGGCGGGGCAACTGACGCTCTGATTAATGGCATCAACAATTCGCCACTAGATCCCATAGGGAGGCTGGGCAACTGTTTCCCGATGGGTGGGCGTTGGGGAGGAGCTCTGTGAAAATCTGCCAATTGAATTGTGATAAAGCATTCGCAGCAGCGTTAAACCCTTCAGCATCGAGGCTAGCGTGGACCCATATATTGTGTTTATGGCACAGGAATGCTAGCCGGCGTAGTAGGCCTAGCACTGGGAGAGACAATGATGCCATCTTATTAATGCAGTGCGCTAGGCTGGTGTTTTTTGTTATGAAGCATATATTTTTGCTAGCCAGGCGCGCGCCCCATATTTCTATTGCTACCACTATTGGGAAGAGTTCCAGGAGTGTCTGTTTTTTTGTCAGCACTTTTTCTGCCCAATACGGAGGCCATAAGTTTGTGCACCATTGGTTAATTTAGTATCGTTGCATATCCGCCTGATTCTGCCACCCCGGTGAATAATCTTAGTTCAGTGTTGGACTGTTCTGCTGACATAAATAACGTGTGACCCTTGAATGATTATAGGAAGGTTTTCCACACCTCTAAGTCCGCCCGTAGCTGCCTGCTGATTCTGATTCTATGACTCGGTTTTGATGCACCTTTTGTTGCGGGCGATAAATGACGAGCAAAAACCCTTCCGACTGGCATCACCAGGCTCGCAAACACGAGGAGACCTAGTAATACTTGCATCTGCTGTAGTGTTACTTTCCATACTGCGTAAAAACCGTCGATCAGGTGTAATGTTTTGGTATTTTTTCCCATGGGAGGAGGAACAACCTTGCTGTGGTGTCGATTTCGATGCTTAAGAACAATAGCTTTGTTGTGGGGCCTATGGTTTTTGTTGGGCATAATGGGACTCCAAACCGACGGGAGAGGTTTGTGAATTCGTTGAGTAAGGGGCAGCGAAAGGGGATGACCAATCGCCACGGCCCGCGGAGGGGCCACCACAGTCAGGGACTCCTTCCTTATTTAGTATAGAGTCTACCAATACTTTGGGCGTAATAGCACAGCTGTGAAGCAAGCTGCACCGCCTGTCTATCTAATAACTAATTTTTACTGCATCTAACCCAGCCAATCATTTGCTAGTATTGGTAGTAGCAGAGTCGCATGGGCTCTAAACCTTGCATAGTTTGGGCATTTTTTGAGATCGCCAAGGATGACCCAACTCATGTTATCTGTAACATTTGTCACCAAAAGCTAACTAGTTGCCCAAAAAACAATAGTTTGAGTACTTTATGCTTGAACCGTCACATGGATATGAAGCATAAGTTGCAGTGCGAAGCTAACTGTGCTACAATGTGGCCTAGCGGGCCAGACCAACCACCATCTGCCCCACCTATGTCATCCTGGGGAGACTAAAAGCTTGAGGATTTTGGAAAATCACCTCACCAACCATTTTAAGCAACTCTGGGATAATTGATGCCACTTAAGTGGTGTCTGTGCCACAATTTTTGGAAAAAATTGACTATTTTTGGAGTCCCCTTGCTGTGTTTTACATGACGTTGGCATCATCTATTCGAGGTGGGTCGGGTCGGGTCGGGTCCCCCCCCCCCTCCTTTTAACCGTAAGAAACCGTAAGAAACTACATATGTAGCACCCTGAGGATTCGGCTGCTACAGGGGTATTGCACCTCAACCCAGAGGTGTGATATTCCACTCCCGGGTAAGGAAGGAGTGTGGAACTGAGCTCAGATAGACTGCATGCACTACATACATCCCATTCCAGAGGAGCAGGCCGACGGTACTCCCACTTAGAAATGTGCAGGTACAACCGAGCCTGTTCCTGGCTGGAGTGGGAGGGGGGTGGTACATCCCATGTAGTGTAGGGGCAGATAGGGGGAGCAGTCTGGGTAGTGATAGGAGCTCATTGGGTGCTGGTCACCTGAGCTCACACATAGAGGGATATATAAGGAGGGCACCAACTTAGATCAGGGTCAGACGCTGAGAACAAGTCAGTTGGAGAGGAGAGAGAAGGAAACAGCAGCCCTGGAGAGAGAGAGAGGAGAAAGAAAGAGAAAAACCCAGAGGGGGAAGACTGAAGGGACCCAAGAACCCAAATTAGAGCACCGGGTGAGGAGTCAGCACAAGGGTACCGGAACCCAAGCTGGTGGGGGCAAAAACATCCCTAGCCAGAGACCGGAGGCTGTGGGCAGCATCTGCCACGGCCACCCACTACATCCACCCTGAAGGCATACCACATGGAGGGTCAGGGAACCTAAGGCCAAGGGTTGCCCAACAGAAGGCCCGAGGGAGCTGGACCTAGGTGGATCACTGGTGGGGACGGCTGAAGAAAGGACAGAGGGAGAGCTCAGGGCCACGCTCCGGACTTGTTTGGGGGTTGGCCGGATCCAGGACCTGGTGGACGCAGCACGGCTCGGGTGGTCACTAACAGCTGGAGTGACCGAAACATCAGCAGTAAGTAAACTCCCTTAACTGCACAACCCGAGTCTGTCTTGATTGCCGGCTGCACCGCACCACCACAACCCCCATCCTCTGCGCCTGTCCCCTCTGAGGCTATACCCCTCCCGTTGGGGGTTATCCCACCAAGCTGCACATCCACCATCAGCCTCAGCGGACCCTGCTGCAGCGGCGGCCACAGTGACCGCATTACAACGGGTGGCGTAGTCGACACAAAAGAACTCTTATAACATCAGTAAGGACTGCCACATAACACATAGCTTGACGCCCTGGGCACGGGACCGGGTCTCAGCCGCTCGGAGACTACAACCCCCCATCTGATCCGGTGCCGGGTATTCCCCTCAAAAAGGAATATGTCCCAGGGGGCGCGTCAACTTTGGCGTAGTCGGCAGGATTACGTGCCCGCAACACCCGGGTACTGCGTGCCTGAAGAAAAGTGCAAGTTTACCTCAGAAAGAAGTCTCCCGCCGGTTCCGGAGGGTCCACGCCATCGGACTCCATCACCAGTCGTTTCCCGCCGATTGTCCGCCATTTCCAGCTTGTTCCCGCCATCTGCAGAGTTTCCCGCCACTGGGCGACGCTTCCCGCCAAAACCGCAGATTTCCCGCCTTGGAAGAGCAGCGGACGCCATTATGGGCGTGCCAAAGGAGGGCAAGAGGCCACATCCCATCGTGGGCCGGGACAGAAAATGGCGCCAAAAGTGGAAACCGCCCCCACCAACGGAGACTGTGATGCTGGAGGTGTCTGTCAGCGTGAAAGAACTCCCCCTGGAGCTGACAGTCACCGAGTTGCCCCGGGACCGCCCTCGAAGTGGGAGGAGACGAAAGAGAAGAGAAAAGATGGGTGTCGCTTGGAGCAGTCTAGAACGAGCGCACCCGGAGGCAAGGTGTCCAGAGCGAGAGCACCCGGAGTCGAGGAGAGGAAGAATAGACCCGGGAATGGAGCGGCAGCAGCGCAGCACCGGCCCGCTGGCCAGGAGCCTGCAAAAGGAAGAAAGAGGAGAGCAGAGCAGCACCGACCCGATGGTCAGGAGCCTGCTGGAGTCAACAACCCCGCTAGGCTTAGCGGAGATCCTGGCGCAGCTTCCCCGAGATCGGGAGTGCGCGCGGAGTGCCCTGGAGGGCCTCGCGGGAAGGATGGCCCGAGTGCAGAGGGAGATCCTGGCGGAGTGGGGCCGGGAGATGGCCCAGCAAGCTGGAACCCGTCCACGGAACCCGCTCCCTTGGAAGAAGACACCGACTGCCTCTGCGGATGACGCGGGAGGACCCAAGGCCGGAGACGGCGCAGAAGAGGGAGCGAGACGCATGGCAGCAGGTAAGGGGGACGCCTATACCCCATACCGGAAGACCGCTTATCTGCCCCAGCTCCCCGTCGCAGAGCCCGAAGGTCCCCCGGCCGTACCCGAGACCGCCATGACACCGCCACCGACTAGGCCCCGACCGGAAGCCGCCGTCGCGACCCCGGTGACGTCACGCGTCGTGACCCGGAGCGTGGCGAAGGAAGAGGAGCCTCCGGCCTGGTCGCAGGGCCTAGCGTTTCCGGGCGCCGCATCCCCAGCAGAGCCATCTACCTCCGCGGAGCCTCCGGCCTGGTCGCAAGGCCAGGTAGCCCAGGGCGCCGCCGTGTTAACAGTTCCATTTACCTTCCAGATGCCCCCGGCCTGGCCGCAAGGCCTGGGTAATCTGGGCGCCCCCACCATCGCGCCCGCACCCGAAACACCAAGGGTGCCATATCTGGGAGAGGACCCCTTCGGCCAGCTAGCGTGGCCGGACGGGCGGCCTTTCATCTGGCCCGAAGAATTCTTGGAACTGGAGCGACAAAAGAAGTTAGGTCCCCTGTGTGAGCCCCTGATTCCGGCTCCAAAGCCCGTGACTCGGGTCTCGCCTCCACTAGAAGAAGCCCAATTCGTGTGGGACCCCACGGGAGAAGATTTGATGGGGTTCACCGGAGAGACTCGGGCAGCTGCAGCTGAACGCACAGAGTGTTGCCGTCAACAGCTGGCAGAGTTTAAGAGAGAACGGGAGGAGAGGCGGGTCAGAGAGCAATGGGCCCAGACCCGTAGCGCGGAGCAAAAGAGTCGGACCAGAAGGGACCCCTGTGCAGCAAATCGTCCCCGTACCATCGGGACGGTAATAAAGTTTAATGCGCAGCATGGGTGGGGCTTCATAAAGGACCGGAACACCATGGGTGACGTCTTCGTTACCCGACGGGACGTCGAGTCCCACCTGCCAGAGGGTCACAAAGGCCGTGACCTCTACGTCGGTGACGAGGTAACGTTCACCCGGCACAAGTGTGCCAAGGGACCTTACGCCCTCCACGTGCATCGCCTGACAGAGGAGGAGTTGCGGTGTAGGGAGGAGGAGCCAGAAGACCCAAACGGGTTCAAGGCTAGAAGGTACTATGACTGAGATAGTACAAAGGACTGTATATAGTTACCTGTCGGGGTACCCAAGTAACCGTGGCTGCTTTAAAGTTTAGTCCCCGTTGGGACCAGTGAACAGTTTAACCCGTGTGTCCCCTACCCAAACCAGGCTGAGGACTGTGAGCAGCCATCCCTTTCCCTTTACTTGGCCGGGGACTGAGAACGGCCAAATTTCCCTGTACATAGTTGCGCTTTCTAAGGCGCCCCCTACCGGTTTTATAGGAGAAACCATTTTTCTAGAAAGACTGTCGCACTTTTCCCGGACACACGTTGCACAGTGTCCGGAGGAGGAACCTGAAACCAGAGACGACGAGAATGTTTATATGAAAAAGTTTTATATATATATAATGTTTTATATGTTTTATATGTTCATATAAAAATTTTGTATGTTTTGGTGTTTTATGTCTTACAGCCCGAGGACGTGCTGTGATTTACCAGGGGGGAATGTAGCACCCTGAGGATTCGGCTGCTACAGGGGTATTGCACCTCAACCCAGAGGTGTGATATTCCACTCCCGGGTAAGGAAGGAGTGTGGAACTGAGCTCAGATAGACTGCATGCACTACATACATCCCATTCCAGAGGAGCAGGCCGACGGTACTCCCACTTAGAAATGTGCAGGTACAACCGAGCCTGTTCCTGGCTGGAGTGGGAGGGGGGTGGTACATCCCATGTAGTGTAGGGGCAGATAGGGGGAGCAGTCTGGGTAGTGATAGGAGCTCATTGGGTGCTGGTCACCTGAGCTCACACATAGAGGGATATATAAGGAGGGCACCAACTTAGATCAGGGTCAGACGCTGAGAACAAGTCAGTTGGAGAGGAGAGAGAAGGAAACAGCAGCCCTGGAGAGAGAGAGAGGAGAAAGAAAGAGAAAGACCCAGAGGGGGAAGACTGAAGGGACCCAAGAACCCAAATTAGAGCACCGGGTGAGGAGTCAGCACAAGGGTACCGGAACCCAAGCTGGTGGGGGCAAAAACATCCCTAGCCAGAGACCGGAGGCTGTGGGCAGCATCTGCCACGGCCACCCACTACATCCACCCTGAAGGCATACCACATGGAGGGTCAGGGAACCTAAGGCCAAGGGTTGCCCAACAGAAGGCCCGAGGGAGCTGGACCTAGGTGGATCACTGGTGGGGACGGCTGAAGAAAGGACAGAGGGAGAGCTCAGGGCCACGCTCCGGACTTGTTTGGGGGTTGGCCGGATCCAGGACCTGGTGGACGCAGCACGGCTCGGGTGGTCACTAACAGCTGGAGTGACCGAAACATCAGCAGTAAGTAAACTCCCTTAACTGCACAACCCGAGTCTGTCTTGATTGCCGGCTGCACCGCACCACCACAACCCCCATCCTCTGCGCCTGTCCCCTCTGAGGCTATACCCCTCCCGTTGGGGGTTATCCCACCAAGCTGCACATCCACCATCAGCCTCAGCGGACCCTGCTGCAGCGGCGGCCACAGTGACCGCATTACAACGGGTGGCGTAGTCGACACAAAAGAACTCTTATAACATCAGTAAGGACTGCCACATAACACATAGCTTGACGCCCTGGGCACGGGACCGGGTCTCAGCCGCTCGGAGACTACAACCCCCCATCTGATCCGGTGCCGGGTATTCCCCTCAAAAAGGAATATGTCCCAGGGGGCGCGTCACATACACTATGGCTTGGGGTAACACAGATGGTTGAGTCTGAAGAGCTGTTTACTCATACTATAGCCTGGGAATCAGAGGTCTGCTCCAAAGCTTCAGTGTCTGCTAGTCAGCAGAGTAGCCATCGTCTGTAATTCTAATTACAAATTTTTAACTGCATATAGCCCAGGCAATACTTTGGGCCTAGTAGCAGTGTCTGCTAGTCAGCGGAGTAGCCCAGCTGTTAAGCAAGCTACACCACCTGTGGTTTGGACACTTAATTTTTTCAAAGGAAATGCTTCGGGCCCCCGGGACTCTCAGTGAAGAGCATCGGGGAGGCGCCCCAAGGCAAAGGGGCTGGGAGTGGCGGTAGGACGCCTTGCGGTGTTCCGCCAAGCTCGATCCTTATAAAAGCTTTTTAACTGCAGCAGCTTTAGTGGACGCTACTGGAGCTGGAATTACCGCGGCTGCTGGCATCAGACTTGCCCGCCAATAGATCCTTGTAAAAGGATTTAAAGTGTACTCATTCAAATTACAGAGCCAATTTAAATTACAGAGATTAGACCTGCCTCCACTGCGGGGGGTCTTGACCCACCAGCCGACAGGCACCTGTTTTGGGAGAGGGGGGCTGGCCGTCAGGGTCCACCTCGGCTCTGGCACAAACCCGGCGACACAGGCAGGAACAGACTGGCCGTGTCGGCTTCACACTCCAGCGTAGTTCCTCTGCCTGCTCGCGCCCGTAACTTCAATGGGATGCGCAAGCGGCTTTTCTTCCAAGGGCTGTTCCCCGTCCAGCAGGAACGTGGGGGAGCTCAGGTCGGCCTTCCACCGTACTCACTTACCTCCCTCGCCCTCTTTCCTTCTTCCGTTCTCCATCTAACCCCTCGGCTCTGTGGTGTCGGCTCTCTCCTTCTCACAGGTGGACTACCACGTGTATTCACACTGTGGCGAATCTTTTGGGCTTAGGCATAAGAAGTTGTCAACCCATTCGAGGAAGCAACTAAACACCTCAAATAGTGAGCTGGATCTGGAGCACCCCATGGGCAAACAGCGATCTATATAGTATGCTACTTCCCAGAAGCAGCCTAATAGGTGCCCCCTCATTGTCTGTTTTGGCCATTAGGGTGCCCCTTCCCAACTTCTTGACCCGCCTGATTGCCTTGTCAAAGGATGTACAGTATATACTACTGTACTTGGTTCCGCGTCTATGTTGTCGTTTACTGACCTGCCCCTTGGATATGACAAATGGTGGATTAGTCCGAATGTATTGGGTTCTGTTTTTGGCACGACTCCCAACGGGGATACAACTACGTCTTGAAAGGAAAGTGTTTTGAATGGTTCTGAATGGAACCGCCATTCTACCTAAAGATATTTGTTTTTTTAATTTTCTTGTCACGACGTCTGGGTGTTGGTAGGCTGATTTTAGATTTTTACTCCAGCCTTTCTTGGTTTTAAAAGGGCATGACATGCCTATATCTGTGTCTCCCCCTCCTTTTACTCCTCCACCTCATTTCTTTTCGCATGACTATATGTACTTGTGACTTTTCCATGTGTTAGTTGTGTCTTCTGAGCAGTTTGTCAGCTTTTGGACACCTTTGAAGGTGTTTTCTATGTGTTTCTATGTGTTTTTGTTTGCCTGCCATTGGTTTTAACGGTGTTCGACGAACAGTTCGACGAACATACCGGTGTTCGAAGAACCGAACCCGAACACTACGGGGGTGGCTCAACTCTAGTTTTGACTGAGATATATGCAGTATGATTGGGCATCCCATCATCTACAGTACATTGTGCAGTCAAAATGATTGCACATCCAGTATGTCTGCCCCTAAATGGAAAAAGACTTTGAAAAGTCCTAGCCTAGAAAATGTCTTTAACTGGAATGACTGCATGAAAATGAACAAAGCTATTTCTTTGAAGAATTAAAGTAGATGTTGTGAGTTTTTCTTCTCTATTTAGCATGAACTCATCATTTAAATAAGCCTGGACTCAGACTCAATAGAAATATATATCTTATTTTATGTTCAGTTCAACTTAAAGAAGTTGTCCACTACTTGGACAACTCCTTGTCGTACCCCATGCTTGGCCCCGATAAAATAAAAAAGCTTATACTCGAGTCCCGTGCTGGCATCATTCCCTCGATGTTGGCACTTGCTCTCCCCAGGGCTCCCATGTTATTGTTGTGACACGTGACCCCGATGCCCAATCAGGCCTGGAGTCACTGTACCCTCCTCCTGTCGAATTGAACATGAGAACATGAAGAGGAAGTCAGAGATCAGTTGCAGCCTGTACTTCCTCTTTATGTTCAATTTGTCCAAAGGCGGGGACAGTGGCGCCACCACTGATTGGGAGCCAGGGTCACGTGTCACGAGAGCCCCGGGACCGGTGGAACAGCACCAGCATGGGAGGTGGATATATGCTTTTTTATTTTATCGGCCCCAAACATTTAGATCAAGTAAGGGTTGTCCAAGTAGTGCACAACCTCTTTAAAGGTGACCGATGCTTCTTATGTCTGTATAGTTTTGTGTGTATAGATATAGATATTTACATCTATATAGATATCCATATCTCTCTCTCTCTCTCTCTCTCTCTCTCTATATATATCTATATATCTATAGTATATCTATATACCGTATTTTCTGGCGTATAAGACGACTGGGTGTATAAGACGACCCCCAACTTTTCCAGTTAAAATATAGAGTTTAGGATATACTCGCCATATAAGACTACCCCTCTTCTAACGCACATACAGTAAAAATGAAAAAAAAAAATCAGATTTGATTTCAATATGGCAATTTTAAAGTGATGAACTTTACCGGCGATTGGCTGGTTGTTGTATACAAATCCTGCTTGGATTGGTCAGCTTTCCCTGCCTGCCCAGCCCTCCCTGTCTCTAAGACTATCATAGCAGTAGCATATCCCTCTGATAGTTTGATAGTTGCTCCTAATAAGTTTCCTATTCTGTGACTCAAATGACCACTATATAGTAAGCAAGGAAAATTTTTATTAAAGTTAATTTGCTGGTCCTAGTATATTTCGCTAAGTGCTCAATTTATTTATCCATTTATCAGCTCCTGGAGACAGTGGAATATAATTTGCAGAAAGCCCCAGTCTGCTCTTGAAGGCTGATCAATTTAGCTCAGTTGAATAGATATGTAAAACCCAACTAACTGTATCATAAACAATTGAAAAGACTTTCCCAAGCAATTGCAAATAATAAATCAATAATTCATCATCCAAACATGAGAAGGAAGAAAAAATTAATTGACTTTACCAACAAAATATTATAAACTTGCAATGTAGAAGAGCAATTAGTAGGTTATCCTTTGTTGAAGAAAATCAAAGCTAAAATGTCTGTTGCTAAGTAAATTATTCTGCATTCATATGCTAATCATAAAAATGAAACTTTATTTGAAGAGTGACATAATTCGGAAAGTAACACTTTTGTGAATTATTGCTAATAACATACTAATTCTATCTGGCATATTAGCATGTATCTGAAACTTATCATCTGAACTTTGAAACTTTTCACTGAAATCAGTAGTCAGACTAGCCCTACATTGGACCCTGGCATTTATAAAATAATGGTCCCAATAATCCACCTTCTGGGCCACTAATGGAAAAGGTCCTGAAAATGATTAAACGCCAGTTGCCATAAACATCATGATTCTGAACATTCTAATACTAATCATAAAGCAGAAACTCTTTTTCAACTAAGAGAGGATTGATTTCGAAGATGACACTTCATGAATAATTGATATATTATTTTTCTCTTCCATAAAACCAGTGTTTTATTTCACATTCTCTATTGTATCCTGTGTTACTGAAGCTGTTTTAACTTCAATTATGACCTTTTATTAAGGTATATGGAATTCCAGGGTCTGACTGCCTTTAACCCCTTTGTACATCAAAAGTCGGGTCGCTGCCTTTTGATGCGGGCTCTCGAGCCAAGCCCACATCTTTCCCAGCACATGATGGATGATTTAGTCATCCGTCATGTGCCTTTAACAGCCATGGGTGGAGCGGAGCTGTTAACTTGTTAAATCCCATTGTCAATCTCTGACAGCGGCACTTAACATAAACCATCATTCCACCATCGCCCGTGACGCGCTGATGGGTTGTGATGACAGCCGGGCATAGGCGGATTATAATGAGGGCAATCTGGGCTACCGCCCGGGGCCCCGGGGCTCCAGGGGGTCCCATAGCCAGACTGCCCTCATATAGTCCTTTGTGCACCGACAGCTGCAGCTCGGTAGCGTCTAGAGTGGAGTTGATTTTTTGAGGGGATGATGTCACCGGAAGGGGCGGGGCTTCATTCAATCCAGTGACGACCCGATAGCAGGAAGCAGCATGGAGCAGGAGCTGTGGCTGCTGAAGCGGACAGAGAGGCTGCATGATGGAGCTGTGTGCAGGTGGGAATGAGGACAAAGGACTCAGTGTGAGTGATGAATTTTGGGTGCAAAGAAGTGTGAATGATGGTATTGTATGGGGTCTGCATGATGGAGGGTTGCATGGGAAAAAGACCACTGCTACATATATAAGCCTGCTTATGGGGGGGGGCTTTCACTGGAAAAGGGTTTATGTTCTATGCGTGAGGCTGCATGGGGAAGGGGATGATGGGCTGTATAGAGAAGAGGGGGATGATGAGGGTCTGTGTGGAGAGGGGGGGATGATGATGGGGGCTGTGAGGAGGGGGAATGATGATGAGGATGATGATGATGATGTGGGCTGTGAGGATAGGGGAATGATGATGATGATGGGGGCATGATGATGGGGGCTTTGAGGATGGGGAATGATGATGATGATGATGATGGGGGCTGTGAGGATGGGGGAATGATGATGATGGGGGCTGTGAGGATGGGGGAATGAAGATGATGGGGGCTGTGAGGATGGGGAATGATGATGATGATGATGATGATGATGATGATGATGATGATGATGATGATGATGGGGGCTGTGAGGAGCGGGGAATGTTGATGATGGGGCTGTGAGGAAGGGGGATGATGATGATGATGATGATGGGGGCTGTGAGGAGCGGGGAATGTTGATGATGGGGCTGTGAGGAAGGGGGATGATGATGATGATGATGAGGGTCCGTGTGGAGAAGGGGGGTGATGATAGGGGCTGTGAGGAGGGGGAACGATGATGATGGGGCTGTGAGGAGGGGGAATGAGGATGATGATGATGGGGGCTGTGAGGATGGGGAATGATGATGATGATGGGGGCTGTGAGGATGGGGAATGATGATGATGATGGGGGCTGTGAGGATGGGGAATGATGATGATGATGATGATGGGGCTGTGATGAGGGGGGAATGATGATGATGATGATGGGGGCTGTGAGGAGCGGGGGATGATGATGATGGGGGCTGTGAGGAGCGGGGGATGATGATGATGGGGGCTATGAGGAGGGTGGAATGATGATGATGATGATGGGGGCTGTGAGGAGGGGGGAATGATGATGATGGGGCTATGAGGAGGGGTAACAATGATGATGGGGCTGTGAGGATGGGGAATGATGATGATGATGATGGGGGCTGTGAGGAGCGGGGGATGATGATGATGGGGGCTGTGAGGAGCGGGGGATGATGATGATGATGGGGGCTGTGAGGAGGGGGGAATGATGATGATGGGGCTGTGAGGAGGGGGAACGATGATGATGGGGCTGTGAGGATGGCGAATGATGATGATGATGATGATGATGGTGGCTGTGAGGAGGGGGGAATGATGATGATGATGATGGGGACTGTGAGGAGCGGGGGATGATGATGATGGGGGTTGTGAGGAGCGGGGGATGATGATGATGGGGGTTGTGAGGAGCGGGGGATGATGATGATGATGATGGGGGCTGTGAGGAGGGCGGAATGTTGATGATGGGGCTGTGAGGAAGGGGGATGATGAAGATGATGATGATGATGAGGGTCCGTGTGGAGAAGGGGGGTGATGATAGGGGCTGTGAGGAGGGGGAACGATGATGATGGGGCTGTGAGGATGGGGAATGATGATGATGATGGGGGCTGTGAGGAGGGGGGAATGATGATGATGGGGCTGTGAGGAAGGGGGATGATGATGATGATGAGGGTCCGTGTGGAGAGGGGGGTGATGATGGGGGCTGTGAGGAGGGGGAATGAGGATGATGATGATGGGGGCTGTGAGGATGGGGAATGATGATGATGATGATGGGGGCTGTGAGGATGGGGAATGATGATGATGATGATGGGGGCTGTGATGAGGGGGGATTGATGATGGGGGCTGTGAGGAGCGGGGGATGATGATGATGGGGGCTGTGAGGAGCGGGGGATGATGATGATGGGGGCTGTGAGGAGGGCGGAATGATGATGATGATGATGGGGGCTGTGAGGAGGGGGGAATGATGATGATGGGGCTGTGAGGAGGGGGAACGATGATGATGGGGCTGTGAGGATGGGGAATGATGATGATGATGATGATGATGGGGCTGTGAGGAGGGGGGAATGATGTTGGTGATGATGGGGGCTGTGAGGAGCGGGGGATGATGATGATGATGGGGGCTGTGAGGAGGGGGGAATGATGATGATGGGGCTGTGAGGAGGGGGGAATGATGATGATGGGGCTGTGAGGAGGGGGAACGATGATGATGGAGCTGTGAGGATGGGGAATGATGATGATGATGATGATGGGGGCTGTGAAAAGCGGGGGATGATGATGATGGGGGCTGTGAGGAGCGGGGGATGATGATGATGATGGGGGCTGTGAGGAGGGGGGAATGATGATGATGGGGCTGTGAGGAGGGGGAACGATGATGATGGGGCTGTGAGGATGGGGATTGATGATGATGATGATGGGGGCTGTGAGGAGGGGGGAATGATGATGATGATGATGGGGGCTGTGAGGAGCGGGGGATGATGATGGGGGCTGTGAGGAGCGGGGGATGATGATGATGATGATGATGGGGGCTGTGAGGAGCGGGGGATGATGATGATGGGGGCTGTGAGGAGCGGGGGATGATGATGATGATGGGGGCTGTGAGGAGGGCGGAATGATGATGATGATGATGATGGGGGCTGTGAGGAGCGGGGGATGATGATGATGGGGGCTGTGAGGAGCGGGGGATGATGATGATGATGGGGGCTGTGAGGAGGGCGGAATGATGATGATGATGATGGGGACTGTGAGGAGCGGGGGATGATGATGATGGGGGCTGTGAGGAGGGCGGAATGATGATGATGATGATGATGATGATGGGGGCTGTGAGGAGCGGGGGATGATGATGATGGGGGCTGTGAGGAGCGGGGGATGATGATGATGATGGGGGCTGTGAGGAGGGCGGAATGATGATGATGATGATGATGATGATGATGATGATGATGATGGGGGCTGTGAGGAGGGGGGAATGATGATGGGGTTGTGAGGAGGAGGGATGGTGATTATGAGCGTCTGTGTGGAGAGGGGGGGTGATGATGGGTGATGTGAGGAGGGGGAATGATGATGATGAGGGCTGTGAGGATGGGGAATGATAATGATGGGGGCCGTGAGGATGGGGAATGATAATGATGGGGGCTGTGAGGATGGGGAATGATAATGATGATGTCTGTGAGGATGGGGAATGATGATGATGGGGGCTGTGAGGAGGGGGAATGATGATGATGGGGCTGTGAGGATGGGGAATGATAATGATGATGTCTGTGAGGATGGGGAATGATGATGATGATGGGGGCTGTGAGGATGGGGGAATGATGATGATGATGATAGGGGCTGTGAGGAAGAGGGATGGCGATGATGAGGGTCTGTGTGGAGAGGGGGGGTGATGATGGGTGATGTGAGGAGGGGGAATGATGATGATGGGGCTGTGAGGATGGGGAATGATAATGATGATGTCTGTGAGGATGGGGAATGATGATTATGATGGGGGCTGTGAGGAGGGGGGAATGATGATGATGGGGCTGTGAGGAGGAGGGATGGTGATGATGAGGGTCTTTTTGGAGAGGGGGGGTGATGATGGGGGCTGTGAGGAGGGGGGGATGATGATGATGATGGGGGCTGTGAGGAGGGAGGATGATGATGATGGGGGCTGTGAGGAGGGAGGATGATGATGATGATGGGGGCTGTGAGCAGGGAGGATGATGATGATGGGGACTGTGAGCAGGGAGGATGATGATGATGGGGGCTGTGAGCAGGGAGGATGATGATGATGATGGTGGCTGTGAGGAGGGAGGATGATGATGATGGGGGCTGTGTGGAGGGAGGATGATGATGATGATGAGGGCTGTGAGGAGGGAGGATGATGATGATGATGGGGGCTGTGAGGAGGGAGGATGAGGATGATGATGGGGGCTGTGAGGAGGGGGATGAGGATGAGGAGGGGGGATGATGACGATGATGGGCATTGTGGAGAAGGTGGCTGTGGAGTGGGAGTGATGTGGGGCTGTGCGGGGAAGGGTGGTTGATGCTGGATGGCTGCAAGGGAAAATGGGTAATGTCACTTGTGAGGCTGCATGCATTGTGGCTGCGTGGGGCTGTGGGATGTGTTGTGAAGGAAGTGATGCTACTCACATGGGGCTGCATAGTGAAGGGGATAAAGTCACTCATGTAGGGCAGCATGCTGAGTGCCAGTGTGGAGAAGGGAGTGATGTTACTTGTGTGGGGATGCATACTTGGGCTGTGCAGGGAGCTATGTGGGGCTTATGCTGTATATAGGTAGTTAAATGAGTTCTCATACTGAATCTATGTAGCTATGTGGGAACTTATACTGTACATAGGGAGCTTTGTGGAGGCTCAAACAGTATGTACGGGGCTGTGTGGGGGCTCATACAGTAATGTAAGGGCTATATACCTCACGTGTCTGAGGTATATGGATGTTTTTTGACTTAATTACACTGCCACTTAACTGGCCATTTATAATCTGAAGGGTTACTAGTATCTATATTTTATAAATATTTATTAAATATTATCTGATCACCTATTGAGAATGCCTGGTCAGTTAGAGTAGTGGTAGGGCTACAGAGGGGCAGTCAACGAGGAGCGGGGGCGCCATACCGTGTAAACTTAGTGTGCCAACCTCCGCTGTCAAGAAGGGAATTGTGAAGGGCAAAACTAGTCCCCAACTCCCCGCTCTTTTTTTAGATCACTGTTTTTCTGTGCTATGTGTGTGTATTTATGTCTGTATGTTTTGGGGCTTTTAAACTAAATAAAAAGAGAATTTTTCAAGTTTTTTTTTGGTTAGAGCTTACATGTATAAGGGCCCCATAGATTGATCACTTTGGTTGTTGATTGAGGGAGGCTATGTGGGGGCTGATATTGTATATAGGGGGATGTCCGGATACTTAATTCTGATCAATATTAAGTTATACAATTATGAATAATAATTTTTTACTAGATGGAGGCCCGATGCTATGGCATAGGGAGGGCGGTAATGTCACGATGGGGGGCAGACTTTGCAGCGTTGAGAATCTCTCCCCCCCATGTGCTCACCCACCTATCCACTCTCTCTTTCCCCCCTGTGATGACTTCTCCCATCTGAACTCTCTTCTGTGACCTGTCTACCCCATGTGCTCTCCCCCTTGTCTGCTGTCTCTCTCCTTTATGTGCTGTGTTCTCCCCTCATGTGCTGTCCCGTTTGAGCTGTCTCCCCCTGTGCTCTGTCTCTCTCCCCCATCTGCTGTCTTCTCCTCTCATGTGATCTCTTTGACCTGTGTACCTCATGTGCTCTCCCCCTTGTCTGCTCTCTCTCTCCACCCCTGTGCTGTCTTCTTCCCTCATGGGTTCTTTCGTTTGAGCTGGCTCCCCGTGCAGTAAATCAGACCGTCATCTTTGTGCAGGCAGATAGCAGCGGTCACATTAAAACTGCGCATGCGCTCCTCCTGTACAAAGAATGCGGCGGTCAGTAAATCATTCAGCTGATCCCGGAGGTGGCATGTACGGCGGGTTTACGATGGTATTCCGCTGGTGGTATCATGCAAGAGGCTGTGTACGGCGTATACAGTGTGTGTGTTGCGTCCTGCGTATACAGAGTGTGTGTGTGTGTGTTGTGCGTCCTGCGTATACAGAGTGTGTGTGTGTGTGTTGTGCGTCCTGTGTATACAGAGTGTGTGTGTGTGTGTGTGTGTGTGTGTGTGTGTGTGTGTGGTGCGACGGTGTTCCGCTGGTGGTACCGTACAAGAGTCTGGTACCACCAGCGGTTTCCATATTGAGACACCCATCACTTCGGTGTCCCAAAATGGCGGTCGACGAGCTTCCGACGCTGGGAATTCTGGGATCCGGACACATCTGGATGGAACAGGATGTGAAGACATTTCAAGGTAAGTAGATTATAGATACTATGGTAATATTGAGCAGAATTAATTTCAGCCTATTGGTTCGGCCTCCAGAACAGTCACGGTCTCTCACCCCTGCTCTGTTATGTATGGCGCTGTACATAAGAGAAAAATTTGCGTGTGTTACTAACATGATCTATCACATGATCTATCAAATGGGATCATGTGACATGTCACGTGATACATTTAGTATCTGGGGGGCCCAAGCCTTCTAAACTGCCCAGGGCCCTGGCTACTCTTAATCCACCCCTGCAGCCGGGGATTTGCTGATGACCCCTGTGTCTCTCTTTATAATACTCCTGTGACAGTCAGTCCATGCCAGGCATTCATAGGAGATTGTGATTTTCTCTATACACAGCAGTGCTGATGCACTTCTATGCATAGCACAAACTATTGGATGATTGCTGCTTCAAGTCCCTTAAAAAGGGACTAAAAACTACAGTAAAAAAAAGTTTTAAAAAAGATGAAAAAAAAAATGAAAAGTTCAAATCACTCCCCTTTTGAGCCATTAAAAATAAAACAATTAAAAAAATACACATATTCGGTATTGCTGCGTTAAAACATACACAAGTTTGGTATCGCTACGTTTGTAAAAGTCCAAACTATCAAAATTTTAAATAAATTAATCCGATCAGTAAACGGCGTATTGAGAAAAAAAAATCAAAACTTTAGAATTACATTTTTTGGCCACTGCAACAAAATGCAATGAAAGACTTTCAAAACATCATATCTATCTTTTGAAATGTTAATTCGCCAAGTTTGCCAAATTTACCCCAAAAATTTGATTCGTGGTCAACAATTTCAAATCTCAATACTAGAAAGCATGAAATTGCTGAGAAAATAAAGGTGGAGGAGAGAAGATAGAGAGAACACTGCTGGGCATAAGAGCTTACACTCTGGAAAACCACTCTACCGTGCAAACTCTGTTCTACAGGGAACCAGCGATCTCAGATGACCCAGAGACAATCCAAGTCAACCTATTCCCATATGCCCAAATGTTGCTTCCGGGATTCTTGAAACAGACATGCGAGTTACTGTATGCAGCCCCGTTATGATGTCCTTGTGCCTACATAACTGGCAGTCACAAATGTTTATGAGCCAGATATTCAACAAAAAATTGTTCTTTTCCAAAGTAGCAAAAATGTTGAACTATACAGTAAAAAATATGGTACTCTCACTCATTAATAGTGTTGAGCCATACCCGTAGTGTTCGAGTTCGGTTCGGTTCGTCGAACACCCGTATGTTCGCCGAACTGTTCGTCGAACACCGTTAAAACCAATGGCAGGCAAACAAAAACACATAGAAACACATAGAAAACACCTTCAAAGGTGTCCAAAAGCTGACAAACTGCTCAGAAGACACAACTAACACATGGAAAAGTGACAAGTACATATAGTCATGCGAAAAGAAAAGAGGTGGAAGAGTAAAAGGAGAGGGAGACACAGATATAGGCATGTCATGCCCTTCTAAAACCAAAAAAGTGCGAAGCCGACACGGCCAGTCAGTTCCTGCCCGTGCGACCTACGTGTCGCCGGGTTTGTGCCAGAGCTGCGGAGGACCCTGACGGCCAGCCCCCCTCTCTCAATACTGCTGCCTGTCCGCTGGTGGGTCGAGCCCCCCCGTGGTCGGGGGGGGGGGGGGGAGTAACATCTGCAGAAGAAAGACCATCTTGCAGCCAAACTAAGATGTCTACTTCTTTTCGTGGACAATGTGATATGATCCCTTTCTTACGGACACGCCCATCGCTACAAATTCCAGATGAGGCACAAAAACAGCAGGTGCTTCAACGTATATCAAGTGCTCCTTCAAGTGGGCTCTCCTCCACCTCAACTTCAACATCATAAATACTCCAGTCCTCAGAGGTGTCACCCCAATCGCACTTGCTTCCTCACAGCTCCCAAGTCTCCAGCTGCCCGTCTGAGTATGGGGTAACACAATTGGTTGAGTCTGCACAGCTGTTTACTCATACTATAGCCTGGGAAATGGAGGTCTGCTCCAGGGCTTCTGTTACTCCAGACGAGAAAATGATCTGCACTGATGCACAGAATCTTTATGAGTCGGATCCAGGACCAGATGAAGAAGGTTCTGAGCATAATGTAGACCCTCGTTCCCAAACTGTAACTCCTGTTGGTGGAGACAATGATGAAGACGATGATGAGACTCAAATACCTTATTGGAGCGACAACTTGACTTATCGGTCAGGGAAGGAAGAGGTTGGCTCTGAGGACGACGGGTGTGAGAACACACAAGGTGATGATGACGAGGTTGGAGATCGCACTTACTGTCAACCCACAGTCAGCCAGTCAATGAGGTCAGCAGAGGAGGTAGAGGAGGATGTGACTAGCCCAGGGGATGGGGATGACTCGGTACCCGGGCCTTTGCCTGGCCTTTGGGATGTCGCGGTGGTCGGCTTCCGGGCCCGTACCCTTGGGTCAGTCTTTAAAAGGGTGGATAATTGTTAATTTTATAAAAGAGTTCGTGACGCAACCTGTGGTATCTGGTGAAAAGCACCAGCGCTGCAGTAGTCCACTGAGGCCAGTGATAAGGCAGCTCGATGGTATAGCTCCCCACAGGTGTAGCTAGGCCTCAGAAAAGCGTATGCAGGGGGAATGCAGGACAGGCGAGACCCAGCTTGGTCAGAGCAAGAACGGGAACGGACACGGTAGTCACTTCAGTACCTTTTACTGGTGGAAATTCAGGCACATCCCGGAGCACTGTAGGGTGAAGGGTGCATATCAGGATCCTCCCCAATGAGCGGGTGTAGGGCTTCCTGTTTCTTGCCTCTGCGTAGTAAGTTTCTGACCTGCCTGGAGCTAGGCCTAACTTTGTCTCTGTCCTGAGCTGGCTGACCTTGTGGTAGGGCCTTGTCTTGGAGTTCACGCTCCCAGTATGCGGGGCCTAAGCGTCTCCTGGCTCTGTTATGTATCAGCACCTTAGCGATCCTGGGACTTTTAGTTCTCCAGGGATTCCGGTTATGCCTTACTGAGTCATAGAGATCCCGGTAAGTTCGGATCCGGTGTCCGGTAAATGCTTTGGGGTGAGCTGGTTAAGCTCCTCTGCCCCCTATGTACTAACTCTCCACTCGCCTTCGGCCTACTCGGGCCCTCACTAGGCTATACACACTAA
The DNA here is from genome assembly GCF_046119375.1 of Phyllobates terribilis. Lineage (NCBI taxonomy): Eukaryota > Metazoa > Chordata > Amphibia > Anura > Dendrobatidae > Phyllobates > Phyllobates terribilis. The sequence continues at coordinate 275,942,713 of NW_027362765.1, forward strand.
CGACAACTTGCCGCGCTTCACCGATTTTATGGCGCCGGCACACCTTAAGCTCTAACTGGGCTCCCTGAATCTAGCTAACAGGAGCCTCGTGCTCCACTGCTGAACTATTAACTGAGTTCTCTAGACTAGACTGAGCTCCACTGCAGACTGACCTCTCTTAGGCTTCTCTACTGCAGGAACTCTTCAGAGGAACTGAACTGCCTAGCTCCACCTTCCATATTTATATCCCTAACAGGCTCCCTCTGCTGGTCTGAGGTGGAAGGTGGAGATGTGTGAATGTTTATGGGGGCCTCTTGTGGAGGATTCCATCAATGCACTCTTCTAGGATCTGTGATACCAAGCGCAGCTGGGCGTCAGAGATGCTATTGACGACAAGGTTAGGTTGCGCCTTCCTGGACAGAGACGGAGTACTGGAAGCACGTCAACAACTGCATCCTCACCCACAACTCTGCCTCTGACCACAAGTCGTAGTGGCTCTTCAGGTCGCATGGGCTCTAAGCCTTGCATAGCCTGGGTATTTTTTCAGATCGATAAGGATGTCCCAACTCGTGTTATCTGTAATATGTGTCACCAAAAGCTAAGTAGAGGCAAAAAAATCCATAGTTTGAGTACTTCATGCATGAACCGCCACATGGATATGAAGCATAAGTTGCAGTGGGAAGCTCACTGTGCTACAAAGCGGCCTAGCGGGCCATGCCAACCACCGTCTGCCCCATCTTGTGCATCCGCGGCCTCTTCATCCTCTGTGACTGGGGGGACAGCAGTCACACATGTTTTTGGACGCAGACCTGCCACCTCTTTATCCGCAACAGCCAGTGTGATTGGCAGGTCATCATTTCATGTGGAAGTGGAAACACCAGCTGGTGTTGAGCGCTCTCAGACATTGAGAGCACCACCTTTGGATCAAGGCAACCTAACACGTCCGCCTGCATCTTCCTCACAGACCGGCAAGTTTGCCGGAGACACCCTACTCAACCCTGTCTAAGCACAACAGCCAGCCCTCGGTCCCTCAGATGTGGACAAGTAAAAGACCATTTCCTCCTAGCCATGGGAAAGCTAAGAGGTTGAATTTCACCATCTGCAAGCTGTTGGCTACAGAAATGCTGCCTTTCCGCCTGGTGGACACAGAGGATTTTCGAGACCTTATGTCCGTCGCAGTGCCCCAGTACCAGATGCACATTCGGCACTACTTCTCAAAGAAAGGTGTGCCTGCGCGCCACCTGCATGTCGCACACAACATCACCGCTTCTTTGAGAAACTGTGTGTGTGACAGGGTGTATTTCACAATGGACACTTGGGCGAGTAGGCATGGACAGGGGCGTTACATGTCGCTGACTGGGCACTGGGTAACCATGGTGACAGCAGGACAAGGGGCTACTGCCCAAGTCTTGCCATCCCACGAATTGTACGTCAATCCTCTTTATCTAGAAGTTCCTCCACTGCTTCTGCCTCCTCAACCTCCTCTCGGTCCTCCACCTGCACCCAAAGCCTGTCTGGTAATGCCACCAACTTTCTAACTGCGCAGAAGGAATCCTGCACACCTCCTTACTATGCTGGCAGCAGCGCTCAACGGCATCAGGCGGTGTTTACTTTGAAATGTCTGGGAAATATGAGTCACACAGCTGAGAAGTTGTGGTCAGCTCTGGAGACCCAGTTTCATGAATGGTTGTCTCCACTGGACCTACAACCAGGGAAGGAAGTGTGCGACAATGCTACAAACCTGGGTGCGGCCCTTTGCCGGGGCAATGTCACACATGTGCCTTGTATGGCTCACGTGTTGAACCTGGTTGTCCAGCAATTTTTAGCCCACTATCCCGGAATAGATGGCCTTCTGCAGAGGGCACGGTTGCTGTGTGCTCACTTCCGCCGTTCGCATCCCGCAGTTCACCGGCTGAAATGCGATGTGCCGACACGGTGGAATTCAACTCTGCACATGTTGCAGCGACTGTGGCACCGACAAGCCCTGGTGCAATACATTCTGACGAATAGCCTGGGCCAACGAGATCCAGAGGTGGGGCAAATCACGCAGCAGGAGTGGTCTCAGATCAGGGACCTATGAAGTTGACGCGCCCCATGGCCTGTGGGGTACCCGGAGCCTGGCCGATAGACGCTGGGGGTTGTAGTCACTGTGGCGGCGACCCGGTCCGTGACCCAGGGCGGTCAATCCAAGGGTAATTTGTATATATGGGTTTTATAATGTCCGACTACGCCACCTGTGGAGTGCGGCCAAAGGGGCTGCCGCTGCGGAACAGTCCTCTGAAGCTGGTGGTTTTGCAGCAATAGTATTATTACTCCCCACAGGAAGAGTGTAGCTTCAGGGCAGTGTGATTGGATGATGGTGGTTGTAGTGCAGGGAGTCAGTAATGAACACAGAGTCCATGTGATGCAGTCCCAAGATCTTTACTCACAGTTGCTGCAGTCCAGATTACAGATACCAGGGCAATCTCCCCCGTCGTGCTGTGCGTACTCAGTGAGGGACTCAGTCCACCCCCAGATAGCTCCGGAGTACTTAGCAGGACCCCCTTCTGTGTGTCCTTTCTCTGGCCTTCTCCCTGCACCTCACACCCAGTGATACTTCTATCCGGTATCCTCAGGCCTTGGCGGGCGACGTGTGTTCCGACCCCTGGGTCCTATGTGGCTACCTTCTTAGTGAGACTGGTGTGGACTTTGGCCTGCAGTACATGAAATGCTGAAGCCTCCGGTTTCTAGTTGAGCCTTGCTGTTTCTCTGCTAGTTGAGGAACCGGTTCCCCTTATCTGGCCTGACCCCTCTCTACCTCTTGGTAGCAGCGGGCATACGGGTGGCCTTCTGCATGGCCCGTACCCCAAGGGTCCCTTCGGTTCCTGGAGCCTTCCTGCTCCCACTCTTCTCTTCTCTTCTTCAGTCCTGGGCCTCCCAAGCTAGGCCCGCCTCCGGAGCAGAGCTCATGCAGAGCCTCTGCTCCTGTCACTTCTCCTCCTCTGACTGGCTTGCTCTTTCTAAGATGGCTTCCTATTTATACTCTCCCTGTCATGTGCTCCCCTAAGCTGCTTTCTCCACCCACACCCACTACATAGGACCCTCCCACCAGCTAAGGACCAGGGACTGTGCTCTCCCTTAGGAGCAATCTCGCCCTACCCCCACTGCAGGTATGTGTTGGATGCAGGTGTTAGGGTCCTGAGCCATACTCCTTCCTTACTTGAGGGTGAGATACCACACCTCTGGGTGAGATGCAGTACCTCTGTGGCGACTGAACCCTCAGGGGTGCCACACACCCTTCTGCACAGTTTTGAAATGGCGACGAAGATGTTTAGTGCTGACGACGATGCCATTATCAGCATGACTATTCTTGTGATTAACATGCTGGAGCACACGTTAAACTGAATTCAGAGTCAGGTGGTGGGACAAGAGGTGGAGGAAGTAAAGGAGGAGTCGTATGCGGAAGGGATAACATCTCCAAGGTCCAGACGGTCGGCAGCACCAAGGCGGCAGGCATGGGAGGGTGGGGGAGAGGGATTAACCAGGGCACATGGTAGCAGCAAAACTGTTGAGGAAGGTGCAGGAGCTGAGGAAGAAGTGGAGGATGAACTGGTGATGGGCATGTAAGACTCATCAGATGAGGGAGACCTTGATCACATTTCTGTTGTGCGAGGTTGGGGGGAGAGGGTAGAGGAAGGAAGCATGATTCTTACCTTGCTACCAACACAACAAGGACTTGGTCCTCCTGGATGCGCAAGGCACATGAGTGCCTTCTTGCTGCAATACTTGCAACATGACCCTCGGATTGTCAGAATTCGAAGTAATCCCGACTACTGGGTTGCCACACACTTAGATCCCCGGTACAAAAGTAAATTTGCTGAAATAATTCCTGCCATAGAAAGGGATTCACGCATGCAGGAGTATCAGCAGAGGCTGTTGCAGAATCTTACATGTGCTTTTCCACAAAACACCAGTGGTGCACGTAGTGAATCTCACAGTTCTAACTTGCAAGCCATGGGACTGTCGAGTCTTCATCACTCAAACCATAACAGTAACACATTATCTGCTTGTAACAGCAATTTTGTGGAATCGTTTCACCACTTTTTTAGACTATCCTTTGCAAGGCCACAGGAGACAAGAAGTCTGACACATAGTCAACGCCTAGAGAGGATGGTACAGGAGTATCTCCAAGTGAACATCGAAGTCATGTCTGTGTCACTGGACCCTTGCTCATTTTGGGCTTCCAATCTGGAAAAATGTCCGGAGCTCGCCACTCACGCCTTGGAGATCTTGTCATGCCTTGCAGCCAGCGTTCTCTCTGAACGTGTGTTCAGCGCTGCTGGTGGTGTGCTGACAGATAAGCGCACGCGGCTGTCCACTGAGAATGTAGACAGACTCGCGTTCATAAAGATGAACAAATCATGGATCCGCAAAGACTTTTCTACCCCTGTGTCATCCTGGGGAGACTAAAAGCTTGAGGATTTGGTAAAATCACCTCACCAACCGTTTTAAGCAACTCTGGGGCAATTGATGCCACTTAAGTGAGGTCTGTGCCACAATTTTTGGAAAAAATTGAGACTCTTTTTGGAGTCCCCTTGCTGTGTTTTACGTGACGTTGGCATCATAAATTCCAGGTGTGTTGGGTTGCCCCCTACCCTTTTAACTGTAAGAAACTACATACACTATGGCTTGGGGTAACACAGATGGTTGAGTCTGAAGAGCTGTTTCCTCAGAGATCTGCTCCAAAGCTTCAGTGTCTGCTAGTCAGCGTAGAATTTTTAACTGCATCTAGCCTAGGCAATATTTTGGGCGTAGTAGCCCAGCTGCGAAGCAAGCTGCACCGCCTGTGTATCTAATAAGAATTTTTAAATGCATCTAGCCTGGCAGACTGTGGGGACCCCCAACCAAACCCAGATGCTCAGCCCCCCTACCGCCCCCCTTTCCTTGACAATACAATAATGTAACTCTTACAACTGGATGGGTGAGGATCGATCACAGCTTTATTAACTCTTTATACTCATTCCATTAGAAAGGCATTTTAATTCTAAAATAATTCAGCTTGTTGCAGCATGCCCTGGGTCTCCACACCGGCAAGTTGGCCAACAAGTGTAACTTTCCAACATGTCCTTTCTATTTCCAGGCCACGGAGGATCCTGCGTACTCGTATGCAGGACTCTGACCCCCATCCATCACTCTTAACGCTTGTTCCACTCCGTCCTGGAGTCCTGACAGGAATATGTCCAGTCCAATATACATTAAGTGAACACCGTCGGGCCGTATGAGGCCAGCTTTATCTCCTTCCAGCTGTCGGTGTTGTATCACTACACCGCCTCTGTCTCTTCTAAATTTTGCCATCCAAATATTTATTACCTGCCTTGTTCGTTCGATGGCCGTGATGTCTCGCGCACCTTGCCATCTCTGACCATACTATAGTTAGTTTTGTGAAAAATTCTCTGACGCGCTCAGTGTCTAGTTTCATTATTGCCGTTAGTTATGCGCTCTTTTGATGACCTAGGTCGTTTCCCCCGGCCTGTATAACTAAGATGACCGGACCTCTTGCCTCTCTCCCTACCTTGATTACCTCCATTAGTACCTGTGGCCATAGCAGGCCTCTAATACCTCTCCAGTTGAAATATGTGTTATGAAACTCTAATTTCCTCCCACCTGGGCGAACTTTCGCCTTTTTTCTGTCCAATATATATACGAGTGGCCTATCACCCACACTGTTGGCTTAGCGTCACCTGTAAAAGAAACAAACCCAGTTAGGATAACAAGTCCAGTCTTATGTATCTCGCCAAACACGTGGATCGCCATCTCCCTATCCTCTGAACTTCCGTTTCTGACAGTCCTGCTCTTGCTGCTTCCGTGGCGGTGCCTTTGCGGAATGAGTGTGTCACGTAATCTTTGGGGTGGTTCCCTGCCGATGTTATGCATTTACTAAATATAGCTTGGAACTGGTATCTTGATAATGGCGTTCCATCAATGTGTGATAGGAAGAAATTATTTTGTGATCTGATGGTTATATATGTTTTTACTATTGTTACCCGACTCAGTGTACCATTTGTGGGTTGTAGAAGTACCCAAGTGCCCCTGCCCGCTGAAACCGTTTTCGATTGGCGTATGCGTAGACGTATTGCACTATTGGCTATGACTACGTCCTGGTGTAATAAGTAGAGATGAGCGTTGTTCTACTCGAACTGTTCGCCAATCTCAAATTCGAGCTGTTTTGGGCGGTGTTCGAGCCGGTCGGCGAACACGAACAATTTGAGAAAAATTCGGCTGTTCGAGGTTATGTTCGATAACTGTTCGTGCACCAAAATCATAACTGGATTTTTTCTCAGTAATGATGAAAATTAATGTTAATACGCAGTTTGAGTGTACAGCGGGGCGGGGGGAGGGGCAGGGGATGGATCTCTGCAGGAACAATGAAGATCTCCATTTTTTTTTCTCTTTCCCGCATTTGCAGTGGGGAGGTGCAATCTGTCAGCCTATCAGCAGCGCACACACGGAGCGAAGTGCTTTTTTTCACACAAGCAAGGGCATGTGTGATTGGCAGTGTATGTCACATGTCCTTGCCCTATAAGACCAAGCCATTTTCCCCGTCGCCACCATTTTCTCACTGCTGCAGCTGCGTGTTAGACGGCACCGCTGTTGCTGTGTGCGCTATACCTTGTTAATTTCAAGCCAATTTTCGCACAATTATACAGATAGCTTGGGAGTAGGGAATAGTTGTGATTGCAGTCCTTTTAAGGACTAGGTTACAGCATTTCCTACGACTTTTATCAGGCAGGTCTGTGCTCTTAAATAGATAGATTGTGGGAGTAAAGACTAATTGTAATTGGAGTCCTTTTCAGGACTAGGTTACATCAGTTCCTATCAGTTTTTGCCAGGCAGGTCTGTGCCAGTGCTGTGCAAGTTTTTTTCACAGCATTTGGCTGAATCTAGCAAAGCTAATCCTTTTTGGCCTATTGCAGAGTGTGTTAGTCAGTGGAGTACCCTATCTGTGTTGCAAGATATACCACCTGTGTATAGAATACCAATTTTTTTACTGCACCTAGTGAAGTAAAATCTTTTGGGCATAGCATCATTCTATTAGTCCATCTATACTGACCTCCATCAGGTTGCAAACTGAATATAATTTTTTTCTGCATCTAGCTCTGAAAAAATATTTGGGCTTGTAGCAGTGTGTGGGACTTGGTCTATTAGTCCATCTATACTGACCTCCATCAGGTTGCAAATTAAAAATAATTTTTTTCTGCATCTAGCTCTGAAAAAATATTTGGGCTTCTAGCAGTGTGTGGGACTTGTTCTATTAGTCCTTCTATACTGACCTCCAGCAGGTTGCAAATTGAATATAATTTTTTTCTGCATCTAGCTCTGAAAAAATATTTGGGCTTCTAGCGGTGTGTGGGACTTGGTCTATTAGTCCATCTATACTGACCTCCATCAGGTTGCAAATTAAAAATAATTTTTTTCTGCATCTAGCTCTGAAAAAATATTTGGGCTTCTAGCAGTGTGTGGGACTTGGTCTATTAGTCCATCTATACTGACCTCCATCAGGTTGCAAATTAAAAATAATTTTTTTCTTCATTTAGCTCTGAAAAAATGTTTGGGCTTCTAGCAGTGTGTGGGACTTGTTCTATTAGTCCTTCTATACTGACGTCCAGCAGGTTGCAAATTGAATATAATTTTTTTCTGCATCTAGCTCTGAAAAAATATTTGGGCTTCTAGCGGTGTGTGGGACTTGGTCTATTAGTCCATCTATACTGACCTCCATCAGGTTGCAAATTAAAAATAATTTTTTTCTGCATCTAGCTCTGAAAAAATATTTGGGCTTCTAGCAGTGTGTGGGACTTGGTCTATTAGTCCATCTATACTGACCTGCATCAGGTTGCAAATTAAAAATAATTTTTTTCTGCATCTAGCTCTGAAAAAATATTTGGGCTTCTAGCAGTGTGTGGGACTTGGTCTATTAGTCCATCTATACTGACCTCCATCAGGTTGCAAATTAAAAATAATTTTTTTCTTCATTTAGCTCTGAAAAAATGTTTGGGCTTCTAGCAGTGTGTGGGACTTGTTCTATTAGTCCTTCTATACTGACGTCCAGCAGGTTGCAAATTGAATATAATTTTTTTCTGCATCTAGCTCTGAAAAAATATTTGGGCTTCTAGCGGTGTGTGGGACTTGGTCTATTAGTCCATCTATACTGACCTCCATCAGGTTGCAAATTAAAAATAATTTTTTTCTGCATCTAGCTCTGAAAAAATATTTGGGCTTCTAGCAGTGTGTGGGACTTGGTCTATTAGTCCATCTATACTGACCTGCATCAGGTTGCAAATTAAAAATAATTTTTTTCTGCATCTAGCTCTGAAAAAATATTTGGGCTTCTAGCAGTGTGTGGGACTTGGTCTATTAGTCCATCTATACTGACCTCCATCAGGTTGCAAATTAAAAATAATTTTTTTCTTCATTTAGCTCTGAAAAAATATTTGGGCTTCTAGCAGTGTGTGGGACTTGTTCTATTAGTCCTTCTATACTGACCTCCAGCAGGTTGCAAATTGAATATAATTTTTTTCTGCATCTAGCTCTGAAAAAATATTTGGGCTTCTAGCGGTGTGTGGGACTTGGTCTATTAGTCCATCTATACTGACCTCCATCAGGTTGCAAATTAAAAATAATTTTTTTCTGCATCTAGCTCTGAAAAAATATTTGGGCTTCTAGCGGTGTGTGGGACTTGGTCTATTAGTCCATCTATACTGACCTCCATCAGGTTGCAAATTAAAAATAATTTTTTTCTGCATCTAGCTCTGAAAAAATATTTGGGCTTCTAGCAGTGTGTGGGACTTGGTCTATTAGTCCATCTATACTGACCTCCATCAGGTTGCAAATTGAATAAAAAAATTTTCTGCATCTAGCTCTGAAAAAATATTTGGGCTTCTAGCAGTGTGTGGGACTTGGTCTATTAGTCCATCTATACTGACCTCCATCAGGTTGCAAATTAAAAATTATTTTTTTCTGCATCTAACCCAGCCAATAGTTTTGGCCTAATACCACAGTTTGGCCACTCAGCTCTGCTCGGTTACCATCCATTGTTTTTTTGTGCAAACAACTCCAGAGTTGTGAATTAGTTAACCACCAAAATGAGTGGAAAAAGGCCTGCTGCTGGTGGAAAGGGGAATAGGCGTGTTGGGAAGGGGAAAAAAGGTTGTGTCCGTGGGGTAGGTGCAGAAGAAAGACCATCTTCCAGCCAAACTAAAATGTCTACTTCTTTTAGCGGACAATGTGATAAGATCCCTTTCTTACGGCCACGCCAATCGCTACAAATTCCAGATGAGGCACAAAAACAGCAGGTGCTTCAACGGATATCAAGTGCTCCTTTAAGTGGGCTCTCCTCCACATCAACTTCAACATCACAAATACTCCAGTCCTCAAAGGTGTCACCCAAATCGCACTTGCTTCCTCACAGCTCCCAAATCTCCAGCTGCCCGTCTGAGTATGAGGTAGAACAGATGGTTGAGTCTGCAGAGCTGTTTACTCATACTATAGCCTGGGAATCAGAGGTCGACTCCAGCGCTTCTGTGAATCCAGACGAGGAAATGATCTGCACTGATGCCCAGAATCTTTATGAGTCGGATCCAGGACCAGACGCAGAAGGTTCTGACCATAATGTAGACCCTCATTCCCAAACTGTAACTCCTGTTGGTGGAGACAATGAGGAAGACGATGATAAGACTCAAATACCTGATTGGAGCGACAACTTTAGTTTTTTGTCAGGGCAGGAACAGGTTGGCTCTGAGGACGACGGGTGTGATAATGCACAGGGTGATGATGATGAGGTCGGAGATCCCACTTACTGTCAACCCACAGTCAACCAAGAGATGAGGTCAGCAGAGGAGGTGGAGGAAGATGCTAGTGACGACGAGGTCAGGTTGCGCCTTCCTGGACAGAGACGTAGTACTGGAAGCACGTCAACAACTGCATCCTCAAACACAACTCTGCCTCTCACCACAAGTCGTGGTGGCTCTTCAGGTCGCATGGGTGCTAAGCCTTGCATAGCCTGGGCATTTTTTCAGATCGATAAAGATGACCCAACTCGTGTTATCTGTAACATTTGTCAGCAAAAGCTAAGTAGAGGCCAAAAAATACATAGTTTGAGTACTTCATGCATGAACCGGCACATGGACATGAAGCATAAGTTGCAGTGGGAAGCTCAGTGTGCTACAATGCGGTCTAGCCGGCCGGGCCAACCACCGTCTGCCATATCTTGTGCATCCGCGGCCTCTTCATCCTCTGTGACTGGGGGGACAGCAGTCACACCTGTTTTGGGGCGCAGACCTGCCACCTCTTTACCCGCAACAGCCAGCGTGATTGGCAGGTCATCATTTTCTTTGGAGGTGGTAACACCAGCTGGTCTTGAGCGCTGTCCGACATCGATAGCACCACCTTTGGATCAAGGCAACCTAACATGTCCGCCTGCATCTTCCTCACAGACCGGCAGTTTGCCGGGGACACCCTTATCAACCCCGTCTAAGCACAATAGCCAGCCCTCGGTCCCTCAGATGTGGACAAGTAAAAGACCAATTCCTCCTAGCCATGAGAAAGCTAAGAGGTTGAATTTCACCATCTGCAAGCTCTTGGCTACAGAAATGTTGCCTTTCCGCCTGGTGGACACAGAGGATTTTCGAGACCTTATGTCCGTCGCAGTGCCCCAGTACCAGATGCCCAGTCGGCACTACTTCTCAAAGAAAGGTGTGCCTGCGCTCCACCAGCATGTCGCACACAACATCACCGCTTCTTTGAGAAACTCTGTGTGTGACAGGGTGCATTTCACCACAGACACTTGGACGAGTAGGCATGGACAGGGGCGTTACATGTCGCTGACTGGGCACTGGGTAACTATGGTGACAGCAGGACAAGGGGCTGCTGTCCAAGTCTTGCCGTCCCCACGAGTTGTGCGTCAATCCTCTTTATGTCATTTTTCCTCCACTGCTTCTGCCTCCTCAACCTCCTCTCGGTCTTCCACCTGCACCCAAAGCCTGTCTGGTCATGCCACAAGCTTTCTAACTGCGCAGAAGGGATCCTGCACACCTCCTTACTATGCTGGCAGTAGGGCTCAACGTCATCAGGCGGTTTTTACATTGAAATGTCTGGGAAATGTGAGTCACACAGCTGAGGAGTTGTGGTCAGCTCTGGAGAACCAATTTCATGAATGGTTGTCTCCACTGGACCTGAAACCAGGGAAGGCCGTGTGCGACAATGCTGCAAACCTGGGTGCGGCCCTTCGCCGGGGCAATGTCACACACGTGCCTTGTATGGCTCACGTGTTGAACCTGGTTGTCCAGCAATTTTTAGTCCACTATCCCAGACTAGATGGCCTTCTGCAGAGGGCACGGTCGCTGTGTGCTCACTTCCGCCGTTAGCATCCCGCAGCTCAGCGACTTACATCTCTACAGAAGTCGTTGGGCCTGCCACTTCACCGGCTAAAATGCGATGTGCCTACCCGGTGGAATTCAACTCTGCACATGTTGCAGCGACTGTGGCAGCACCGACAAGCCCTGGTGCAATACGTTCTGACGTATAGCCTGGGCCAACGAGATTCAGAGGTGGGGCAAATCACGCTGGAGGAGTGGTCTCAGATCAGGGACCTATGCACCCTTCTGCACAGTTTTGAAATGGCGACGAAGATGTTTAGTGCTGACGATGCCATTATCAGCATGACTATTCCGGTGATTTACATGCTGGAGCACATGTTAAACAGAATTCGGAGTCAGGTGGTGGCACAAGAGGAGGTGGAGGAAGTAGAGGAGGAGGAGTTGTATGCGGAAGGGCTAACATCTGCAAGGTCCAGACGGTCGGCAGCACCAAGGCGGCAGGCATGTGAGGGTGGGGGAGATGGTTTCACCAGGGCGCATGGTAGCAGCCAAACTAGTGAGGAAGGTGCAGGAGCCCAGGAAGAAGTGGAGGACGAACTGATGGAAGACTCATCAGATGAGGGAGACCTTGATCACATTTATGTTGTGCGAGGTTGGGGGGAGAGGACAGAGGAAGGAAGCATGATTGTTACCTCGCCACCAACACAACAGGGACTTGGTGCTCCTGGATGCGCAACACACATGAGTGCCTTCTTGCTGCACTACCTGCAACATGACCCTGGAATTGTGAGAATTAGAAATAATCCTGACTACTGGGTTGCCACACTGTTAGATCCCCGGTACAAAAGTAAATTTGAAGAAATTATTCCTGCCATAGAAAGGGATGCACGCATGCAGGAGTATCAGCAGAGACTGTTGCAGAATCTTACATGTGCTTTTCCACAAAATACCAGTGGTGCACGTAGTGAATCTCACAGTTCCAACTTGCCAACCGTGGGACCGTCAAGTGTTCAGCACTCAAACCGTAACAGAACCACAGTATCTGCTGGTAACATCAATTTTGCGGAATCATTTCACCACTTTTTTAGCCCATCCTTTGCAAGGCCACAGGAGACAAGAAGTCTGACACATAGTCAACGCCTAGAGACGATGGTACAGGAGTATCTCCAAGTAAACATTGAAGCCACGACTGTGTCACTGGACCCTTGCTCTTTTTGGGCTTCCAATCTGGATAAATGGCCGGAGCTAGCCACTTACGCCTTGGAGATCTTGTCATGCCCCGCAGCCAGCGTTCTGTCTGAACGTGTGTTCAGCGCTGCTGGTGGTATGCTGACAGATAAGCGCACGCGGCTCTCCACTGATAATGTAGACAGACTCACGTTCATAAAGATGAACAAATCATGGATCCGAAACGACTTTTCTACCCCTGTGTCATCCTGGGGAGAGTAAAAGCTTGATGATTGGTTAAAATCACCCTACCAACCGTTTTAAGCTTTCAAATTACTAATCATGTTTATCTGTATCTTGACTGGAAAATAATTTGGGCTTTGTAGCAGTGTGCAGCACTGATCCTATTAGGCCATCTATAATAAGCTTCACCAGATTTAAAATTAAAAATAATTTTTAGCTGCATCTAGCCCGGAAAATAATTTTGGGGCTCCGAGATGCGCAAGACACATAAGTGCCTTCTTGCTGCACTACCTGCAGCATGACCCTCATATTGTCAGAATTCGAAGTAATCATGACTACTGGGTTGCCACACTCTTAGATCCCCCAAACTTTTCGATCAACCTTTTCATTTTAATAAAGACCAAAAAAATGGTCATTTTTGAAATTATAAGCATTAGCAGGTTGTTAGAAACTGAAATCAAACAGTTTTCAACTCAAAACTTTATTCTAGGTGATGTTACATTTTCACATAGGACCCCTTGTTCGAAAGGAGCTTCTGAACTCTCTCGTCCATTGAATTTGTCAGGTTTTGGATGGTTTCTGCTTCAATTGTTTTGCATGAGGACAGAATACCCTCCCAGAGCTGTTGCTTAGATGTGAACTGCCTCCCGCCATCATAGACACTCCTTTTAATGATGCTCCAAAGGTTCTGAATGGGGTAGAGGTCAGGGGAGCATGGGGGTCACACCATAAGTTTGTAATGTTTGGCCCACTGGAGCCGTTTCTGCTTGTGTGAAGTGGATAGAGGAGGTCGACAGGATGGCGTATGCACAGCTGCAAACCTCTGAAGGACCCTGCATCTTGTTGTTCGGGGGACGTTGGAGGCACAAGCAGCTTCTATGTCTGCTGCTATGACAAGGCTTTTTGGCCGCTGCTCTTTCAACCTGACGTAATTGCCTGTAGGAAAGAGTCCTCAATTTGCCCTTATCAGCACGCACACGTGTGTACTGTGAATCAGCTACATACTTCTTGATTGCCAAGACACTTCATCCTGATCATCGCACAATGTTGATTGTAGTCATGCCTTGACCTAAACACTCCACAATTTGTTGCTTCTCAGCAGCCGACACATCCTTTTTCTTTCCCATTTTGGCAGAAAATGTAGGCTGCTTAATAATGTGAGAGAGCCTTCTTAAGTAGTCTTGCCTTTCATTGGACACACCTGCCAAACTAATTAGCACAGGTGTCTGCAATTGCTTACAGTGATATAAAGAGCCCTGACACACATCACCATCAATGAGTTTAACTGACAAACAAACAAATTCTTCCCTTATCACTCCTAAACACTTTTTGCATAATAATTTGGAACGCGGTGTACATGTGCTTTTCCACAAAACACCAGTGGTTCACGTAGTGAATCTTACAGTTCTAACTTGCCAACCGTGGTCTGTATGGAATTGTTCAATAAAGGGCCCAAAATTAAGATAACATAGATGGGAGAGGTCTCTATGAATAGGAATTCCTAAGTATTTGATACCCTGTGAGGGCCAGGCAAAAGGAAAGTTGGACTGGATGGAATCCTATATGGATTTAGGGAGGGAGACATCGAGGGCCTCAGACTTCGCTGCATTGATTTTAAAATTTTACCATGTAACAAAGTGATCTATTTCAGCCATAACAGCAGGGATGGATATATGTGATTGAGTGATATATACTAGGACATCATCAGCAAATAGAGAGCACATGTACTCGGTGCCTCCCACCTCAATCCACCTAATATTGGGGTTATGGCGAATTGATGAGAGCAGGTGCTCCGTCACTAGGATGTATAAGAGAGGGGACAGAGGACATCCCTGCCTTGTCCCATTGGTGATTGTGAAAGGTGATGAAAATGTTCTGACGCACCCCCTGGGCCTTGGGACACCCGGAGCCGGACCCTTTTTGGTGGATGCTGGTGGTTGTAGTCTTCGTGGCGGCGATCCGGTTCCGTGGCTCAGGGCGGTCAAACCAGTGGCGGAACTATTTATGTGGTTTTGATGTTTAAATGTCCGACTACGCCACCCGTGGATTGCGGTCAGAGTGAACCGCCGCTACAGGGCAGACCGCTAAGGCTGGTGTTGTGGGCGCAGCAGAGCGTAGCATAACTCCCCACGGGAGGAGTATAGCCTCAGGGCAGTGTATGCGGAGGATGGGGGTGATGGTGCAGGGCAGCAGCAGTAACGACACGGAGTCAGTGATGCAGTTCAGGGCCTTTACTCACAGTTCTTATTATCCAGACCACGTCTGCAGGTAACGGCTGCCCACGTCGTACTGTGCTCACCAGGTGAGGGGCTCAGACAACTCCCAGATAACTTTGGAGCGCTTCACAGGACCCCCTTTGTGTGTCCTTTGTCTGGCCTTTCTTACCAACACTTCTGTCCGGCTGCCTCGGGCCTCCTCTTGGTAAATTTGGCGCCAGTTTCCCTGACCCTAGCGGGTGGAGCAAGGGGCTGCGCCACATAAAATGTCAGAGCCTCCGGTTTCTAGCTGAGGGTCGTTTCCTGCCTCCACTAGTTCGGGGACCGGTCTCCCCCTTTGGCCTGACCCCTCCACGCAGGTGGATTCGGGCGTGCGGTGGCGACTCGCCCGTCCACACCCCTGGGATCCCTTCATTCCTCGTTCCTGGAGCCTTCTCCGCTCCTCTTCCTTCCTTCTCCCTCTTGCAGGCCTGGGCCTCTGTTACTAGGCCCGCCTCCGGAGCAGAGCTCATGCAGAGCCCCTGCTCCCTGCCACTTCTGCTCAGACTTCTCTGCACTGAACTAAGATGGTGCCCACCTTTTATACTCCCTTCTCAATGCACCCAGGAACTGCTTCCTCCCTGCTCCTGCACTGCAGGGTTCCCCTTCCTCAGTGTTCCCTCCCCCCACTCCAGCCAGGGACAGGGACTGTCGTGCCCATCTCAGGGGCATATTGGTCGCCCTGCCCCACGGCAATGTGGTGTAATGCATGCAGGTGTCGGGTCCTGATCCACACTCCATCCTTATCTGAGAGTGAGATATCACACCTCTGGGTGAGGTGCAATACGTCTGTAGCAACCGAGCCCTCGGTGCTACAGTTCCATTTATCTTCAGCCTAGGTGACGTATTGTGATACAGGGCTGTGATTTTGGCTATAAAAGGGTCCCCTAGACCCCTACCCCAAGCTTTTTAAGAGAATCATATATGGCGTGCCAGGAGACTCTATGGAATGCTTTCTCAGCATCCAACGAGAGTATCTACTTACAAATTTTTAACTGCATCTAGCCCAGGAAATACTTTGTGCCTAGTAGCAGTGTCTGCTAGTCAGCGGATTATCCCGGCTGTTAAGCAAGCTACACCACCTGTAGTTTGGACACTTAATTTTTTCAAAGGAAATGCTTCGGGACCACGGGATACTTAGTGAAGAGCATCAGGAGGCACCCCAAGGCATAGGGGCTGGGACTGGCACTAGGATGCCTTGCGGTGGACAGCCGAGCTCGATCCTTATAAAAGCTTTTTAACTGCAGCAGCTTTAGTGGACGCTACTGGAGCTGGAATTACGCGGCTGCTGGCATGAGACTTGCCCTCCAATAGATCCTTGTAAATGGATTTAAAGTGTATTCATTCAAATTAGAGGGACAATTTAAATTAAAAAGCTTAGAGCTGCCTCCACCACAGGGGGCTCTCTCGACCCACCAGCGGACAGGCACCAGTATTGGGAGAGGGGGGCTGGCCGTCAGGGTTCACCGCGGCTCTGGCACAAACCCGGCGACACGGAGGTGGCACGGGCAGGAGCGGACTGGCCGTCTCGGCTTCTCACTTTTTGGATTTTAGAAGGGCATGACATGCCTATATCTGTGTCTCCCCCTCCTTTTACTCCTCCACCTCTTTTCTTTTCGCATGACTATATGTACTTGTCACTTTTCCATGTGATAGTTGTGTCTTCTGAGCAGTTTGTCAGCTTTTGGACACCTTTGAAGGTGTTTTCTATGTGTTTCTATGTGTTTTTGTTTGCCTGCCATTGGTTTTAACGGTGTTCGAAGGTGTTCGACGAACAGTTCGACGAACAGTTCGGCGAACACACGGGTGTTCGACGAACCGAACCGAACTCGAACACTACGGGGGTGGCTCAACACTAGTAATAAGCCTCCACTGGTGGTAATTTTGGATTGAAGGACTAATTCGCTTATGCATAGCGCCCCGAAGAAGGCGATCGCAAATGCAGTAGACAGTAGTGTTGCTTCAAATTGTGAGTGTCATGTTAATGGAGTTAGGGATATGATGTGAGAAATCAGTTTTAGTGACACGGGACGGGACGTCTACACTCCTGACTTGGCTGACCCCTTTTCCACCCTTTTATGGATTGTCTGATGATGATTCTTTGTCACATCTCCCCAATTCAGTAGTTGGAAGTGAAATGCTACTCTGGTCAGACACCGCAGCGCTGACACCCCTGATATGCCCCTCATCATTAGCTGGTGGAGAAATTCTATGGTGACTTGTAATCTGGCTTGTTCACATTGGTCAACACGTCTGCCTGCTACTAGTCGTGTCCACTCTTCCCATGCCTTACCGTATGCTTGCCACGTCGACGGGGCAACTGACGCTCTGATTAATGGCATCAACTATTTGCCACTAGATCCCATAGGGAGGGTGGGAAACTGTTGCCCGATGGGTGGGCGTTGGGGAGGAGCTCTATGAAAATCTGCCAAATTAATTGTGAAAAAGAGTATGCAGCAGCTTTAGACCCTTCAACATCGTGGCTAGCGCGGACACATGCATTGTGTTTTAGGCACAGGAATGCTAGCCGGCGTAGACGGGAGAGACTATGATGCCATCTTATTAATGAAGCGCGCTAGGCTGGTGTTTTTTGTTAAGAAGCATATATATTTGTTAGCCAGGAGCGCGCCCCTTATTTCTATTGCTACCACTATTGGGAAGAAAAAAATGTTTCCGGGCTAGATGCAGCTAAAAATTATTATTAATTTCAAAGCTGGTGGAACTTGGTATAGATGGCCTAATACAATGAGTACCACACACTGCTACTAAGTCCAAAATAAATTTCCAGGCAAGATGCAGCTAAAAATTATTTTGAATTTACAACCTGGTGGAGGTTAGTATAGATGGACTAATAGAACAATTCCCACACACTGCTACAAGCCGAAGCCCAAATATTTTTTCAGAGCTAGATGCAGATAAAAATTATTTTGAATTTGCAACCTGGTGGAGGTTAGATAGATGGACTAATAGAACAATTCCCACACACTGCTACAAGCCCAAATATTTTTTCAGAGCTAGATGCAGATAAAAATTATTTTGAATTTGCAACCTGGTGGAGGATGCTATGCCCAAAAGGTTTTACTTCACTAGGTGCAGTAAAAAATGTGTATTCTATACACAGGTGGTGTAGCTTGCAACACAGATAGGCTACTCCACTGACTAACACACACTGCAAGAGGCCAAAAAGGATTTGCTTTGCTTGATTTAGCCAAATGCTGTGAAAAAAACTTGCACAGCACTGGCACAGACCTGCCTGGCAAAAAGTGATAGGAACTGATGTAACCTAGCCCTCAAAAGGACTGCAATTACAATTAGTCTTTACTCCCAACCTGTCTATTTAAGAGCACAGACCTGCCTGATAAAAGTGATAGGAACTGATGTAACCTAGCCCTCAAAAGGACTGCAATTACAATTAGTCTTTATTCCCAACCTATCTATTTAAGAGCACAGACCTGTCTGATAAAAGTCGTAGGAAATTATGTAACCTAGTCCTCAAAAGGACTGCAATCACAACTATTCCCTACTCCCAAGCTATCTGTAGATTTGTGCGAAAATTGGCTTGAAATTACCAAAGTATAGCGCACACAGCTACAGTGGTGCCGTCTAACACGCAGCTGCAGCAGTGAGAAAATGGTAGTGACGGGGAAAATGGCTGGGTCTTATAGGGCAAGGACATGTGACATACACTGCCAATGACACATGCCCTTGCTTGTGTGAAAAAAAGCAGTTCGCTCCGTGTGTGCGCTGCCGATAGGCTGACAGATTGCACCTCCCCACTGTAAATGCGGGAAAGAGAAAAAAAAATGGCGATCTTCATTATTTATACAGAGATCCATCCCCTGCCCCTCCCCCCGCCCCGCTGTACACTCAAACTGCGTATTAACATTCATTTTCAGCATTACTGAGAAAAATCCAGTTATGATTTTGGTGCACTAACAGTTATCGAACATAACCTCGAACAGCCGAATTTTTTTCAAATTGTTTGTGTTCGCCGAACGGCTCGAACACCGCCCAAAACAACTCGAATTTGAGATTGGCGAACAGTTCGAGTCGAACACCACTCATCTCTACTCATTAATCCTGTACACGCTGAATATGTAGCATTGGCCAGGTGATATGGTTTACTAGGCCTTACTTGGCAACAGAGTTGAGCTTTCTTTGAGGTCAGCACTAGATCCCACAGATGACCTCCTCTCATAGCGGCACAAAGTCAAGGATCACAATAACGGACCTTCTGTCCAACACTGTCTGCAGACTCTCAGTTATACTTTGCTTATGTCTTAGTGAAACAAGTTGCCATTCTGTTGACTGAGATCCTGGAATTACACTTTGGTCAGATTAGCCATATTCACATTAAGCGCCTCATGATATAAACTCATCAAACTGGCGCAAACTTCTCCAAATTATAGTCTCTACAGATAGGTACCACAGCCCATCATAGTCATATTCCATGGATTCTGCAAACAATATATGCATAGGGAAACCACATAAATTTACTTTATAATTATGTACATAATACAAATATTTAAACCTACATTTTGAAAATAACACAACATACAGAATACATAGTGTTCTATAATCTGCAGTAGACAGTGGATTCAGTGTTCATCGCTCTTTTTGTGTCCTCTACTTCTTAGGCAGATATAGTTATAGCTAAATCTTTCCTCACTGTAAAAATTCTAGATGTTCTACATTTCTATAAAGCAGTCCATATGCTTTGGTTATAAGTAAATGAATGTTTAAAATCACTTCTACATTATTTTGTGCTCATTACTAGAGAAGAGCGTGAGCGAATATGTTCGGGAAACGATCGTAAATTTTAAATACGGCACAAATATGGTACATTCGGATTCGTGTTCAGGTTACCGTGCTTTTGCGCAAAAATCTGCAAAAGTCAATCCCGAACATGAACATCCCTGGTTTCCTGTGCTGTCATCTGTGTGACAGTGTGGGAATCAGGGGCTGTGACCAGCGGTAAGATCTTTCCCACGGGTCACATCGCTGCGGTATCATGCTGTCAGCATGATCCCCGCAGCTGTGACAATCACCGGCGGTAAAAAGCTTACAGCGGGTAACAGGCGCCAGCTTATGGGACTACTAGCTCCATCATCTGGCACCTGCAGTTACGGTACATAAGCTGCCCAAGCACCGCTGATGGGAGAAATAACCTCTTATCAGCTGCGCTTGCACAGTGAAAGTTAAATAAAGTTAAAATAAATTATTTAAATAAAAATAATAAACACATCAAACTCACCTACCACTTACCAACACCTTGCCCCCGATGTTCTCGTCCCCTGTAAAAAAAACAACACACCGTAGACTCACCTTACAGCTAATTCCCGAAGCCCATGTCTCCTGCAATAAAGATAAAATAATAAACCAACCTCATCCTCACCTGTCTGCCGCAGTCCATATAGCGAGGGTCCCACGACGATCTCAGTGATAGTACGGCCACATCCGGAGATGTGACCATCCTGTCCGGCAGCCGGCGATACACTGACAGGAGCTCTATGGCTCCTGCAGTGTATTGCGAGAAGCTGCTGGCTGAGGTCACCGGAGTTCAAACAGCTGAATTTTCCCACGCAGAACTAATGCCATTAGATCATTGGTGCTCTCAGCTGATCATCAGCTGTTTAAACTCTAGTGACCTCACCCCTGAAGCGCAGAACTATACACTGACAGGAGTGATTACACTCCTGTCAGTGTATACAGTGCTGTCTTCTACAGCAGGGACATTGGTGATTGCTGGTGTGACTACTTTAGAAAAGACCCGGATCGCAGTGGGACACTGGCATTACGTCATGACTGTGAACAGGTGAGTGATATGGTTGTTTTTTATTTTTGGTTTCTTACAGGAGACAAGGGATTCGGGGATTAGGCGTATACAGTGTTTTTTATTTTTAAATAAATTATTAAAACCATGTGGAATTTTATTTAAATAAAATACTTTATTCTGGCTGTGTCTGTATTTAAAAAAACATCAAAACCTTTTACTACGAGGTTAGTAATGGGGGCGTCTTATAGATGTCTCTCCATTGCTAACCTGGGCTTCATATCAGCTGCCAATACAGGGCTGACATCAACCCCACCCTATTACCCAACTCAAAACTGCTACACGGCACTGGGAAGAGCAAGGTTGAGCTCCCGATTTGGCGCATCTTATGGATGCGCAGTTTCTGGATCCGCTGAGAGCTTATGTTATTAGCCTCGGAGGCGGTCAGGATCCATGGGCCCTTCACTGGCTATTAATATCAGCTCACAGTTGTCTGTTTAGCCTTTTCTGGTTAGATTTCATAGGGGAAGCTAAGTCCATTTTTTTTCTTAGGTCCCCCTGTAATTTAGCCAGTAAAAGCTAAGCAAACAGCTGTGAGCTGTTATTAATAGCCAGGGAACATCTTTGGCTTATGTCCCCTTCCCCGGTTAGTAATATCAGCCCCCAGCAGTCAGCTTTCCTTCTGCTGCTTATGAAAATGACTTGGGAGCCCACGCCATTATTTTTATTTAATTCTTCATTTTAATTCATTTATAAGAAATCCCATGCCCACTGTGCTTGTTTTTGATGCTGTGTAAACTCACCCGCAGCATGACAATTTCTGTAGCGGAGATGCAGTCTCCGCTGCCGATTTTGACCAATTTAAATGTCATTACATGCGGTGGATCCGTATGTACTGACAAAACAAGTGCGGCATTAGAACGCAGCGTTTCGGACGCAGCAAAATTACTCACCCCTAGTCCAGCGTTAATCCAAGGGTTAGGGTATGTGCACATGATCTGAAAAAACAGCATTTTGGACCCAGCATACTTTATGCTGTGTCCAAAGCGCTGCGTTCTATTGAACCCAGATGAATCCCCATGTGTTTCTTGAACCATGTGGATTCACCGCATTCAGTACATTGTACGGATCAGATTTCTCTTGCAGAGACTATGACTCTTGAAGAGAAATTGACATGGTGAGGTCTTTAAAGACGTGCCGCATGTCCGTGGGTGATCCACAGGAACAGATGAATGAAAAGTGGACATGGGATTTCTACAAATCCCATCCACTATGCTGTAACATCTGGCTGCTGCGGGTTTGACGCTGCATAAGCACGCAGCGTCAAACCAGGAGCGCCTCCTGCTCATATGCACATACCATTAAAGTGATGTTCCTCATTTCTTTTTTCAAATATCTTTAGCTTCAAAAAGCATTCATTGCTGTACAAAAGTTCATGCAAGAAACGCACCAAAAACTGCAGCAAAGTGAAAGAAATGTGAAGCCATGCACACGTTGAGTAATTTTTGACTTGCAGATTTACTACAGAAAATAATCAGCAGCATGTCAATTCTCTGTGCATTTTTGCTGTGATTTTTGCCTGTGTTTTTCAGTGCATTTAATGGGTGAAAAATACGGCAAAAACTCACAGAATTGACATGATGATTATTTTCTGCACCAAATCTGCAAATCAAAAAATACTCAACATGTGCATGACACTTCACGTTTCTCAGTCACTTTGCTGCAGAGTTTTTGCATGCATGTTTTGCATGCCTTTTTGGATGCATTTTTTTAAATCCATGATAGCTTTTTGGAGATAATTAAAGATATGCACACGTTGAGTATTTTTGACTTACAGATTTGGTGCAGAAAATCATTCAGCATGTCAATTCTCTGTGCATTTTTTGCCTGAGTTTTTTCAGTGCATTCAATGGATGAAAAACGCAGGCAAAATGCACTAAAAGTCAAAATAGAAAATAATCTACAGCATGTCAATTGAAGGCACTGAAAAAACGCAGACAAAATCGCGACAAAAAAACACGATAAAACTCGCTGCAAAATTGCAGGCAATAACATCAAAATCACAGTAAAATCGCAGCAAAATTGTGCCCAAAATGCAGGCAATAAACACATCAATATTGGGGTAAAATCATGGTAAAATTGAGGCAAAATCTGGGCAAAAATGCAATGTTTGAACTTTGCCCTTTTCTGCAAAAACCATGCAAAGCACAAAATACTGATTAAAAAAAACAAGATGTGTGCATGAGATTTATGGATTCTTATAGACTTTGCTGGTACTGTAAAATGCATCAGAAAATTTGAATAAAAAAAAGCATAAAAAAAAACTGAAAACAAGCAGTGTGTGAACAAAGCCTTTTTGCTTGTGTTTTTGCCGTGATTTTACCATGCTATTGATGCGTTTTAGCCACGATTTTACCGCAATTTTCCAGCGATATTGATGTGTTTTATTGCCTGCATCTTTGCCATGAATGTGCAGCGATTTTGAAGCTTGTATTACCTGACACATTTTTGTCGCAATTATGCCTGCATTTTTGTAGTGCAGTCAATGCACAGAGAATTATCATGATGAGGATTATTTTCTATATTCGCTTTTTGTGTGTTTTGCCTGTGTCTTTCACCCATTGAATGCACTGAAAATACGCAGGCAAAAAATGCGGCACAAATGCACAGAGAATTGACATGCTGATGATTATTTTCTGAACCCAATCTGATAGTCAAAAAATGCTCAACGTGTGCATGACACTTCACATTTCTCATTCACTTTGCTTAAGATTTCTTGGTGCATTTTTGCAAGCTAAAGATATTTGAAAAACAATCCTTTAAGGGTATGTACACATGACCAGGAGCCACTGCGTGCTTATGCAGCATAAAACCTGCAGTGGCCAGATGTTACAGCATAGTGGATGGGATTTGTAAAAATCTCATGTCCACTATTCGTTCATCTGAGGCTGCGGATCACCCGCGGACACGAAGAAAGTATGCTGCGTCCGAAACGCTGCTGTCCGGATTGTGTGCGCAATTTCACTGTATCCAAAATGCTGCATTCTAATGCCGCACTTGTTTATTCAGTACCACATCTAATAACATTTAAATTTGTCAAAATCTGAAGCGGAGACTTTTACTAGCCGTGAAGGGTTCATTAGCCAAAGATGTTCACCGGCTATTAATAACAGCTCACAGTTTGCTGTTTGCTTAGCCTTTACTGGCTAAATTACAGGTGGACCCAAGAAAAAAATTGACTTTGGTCCCCGTAAGAAAATCAAACCAGCAAATGTTAAACAGACAGCTGTGAGCTGATATTATTAGCCTCGGAGGGAGCCAGAATCTATGCCCCCTTCCCTGGCTATTAATATCAGCCCTCAGCGGACCCAGAAACGGCGCATCCATAAGATGCTTAGCCTTGCACTTCCCACTGCCATGGAGCGGTGGCAAGTTGGGTAATTTGGTGGGGTTCACGTCAGCATAATTAGCGTGAACATAATTTAAGCCATATAAGGTTTCTGCAACATGCGATTGTACCCTTGGTTGAATATATCACCAGTTATATATGGATTCATGTTGTTATAACTTAAACAAAATATTTTTTTTGCATTTTACATTCAGATCCCATAAAACAACATACAGTCCATGCTGCTAGATGATTGACTGAAACCTCAAGTGGAGGATGTCAACAAGATCTATAAATTCACTTGTCATAAAATCAGACAAATGCGATGGGGTTATTGAGAATTCTTAAAGGCCACCCAACATAATAAATTTCGTTCGCTGCAGATCTTTTAGAATAAAGGATTCTAGGAAAAGATGGAATATTAATGCATAAAGGTTCAAAAAAAATATAATAAAAATAAATCTTTAGTATACCCTTAATCCTTATAGTAATATACAGATTGAAGCCTTTTATTTACAGTGTTAACCCCAATAAAATTAGATAAAATACATCTTTACTTGTAGAATTAGCTATACTGCTAATCCTGTTATATGCATATACATTACTTTGAGTACTAGACCCAGGAGTATAGAAACATATGCAGAATTTGGACTGTTTATGCATTCAGATGTCTGCACAAAATCCTCAAGTGTCTTGTTACTTTGGCCCAACAAAGAGAAAATCTCAACTAATGAGCATCAACTCTTCTGGCTGAGATAATTGTTGTAATGAAACCATAGTAAAATTTCTGGAATACTGATGTTTTCTTGGCTTTCATCTTCAAAAATGTATGCATTCAAAAATGTATAATGCATGACTGAGAAGTGTCTATATGTGCTATTCGTTTCCATGCAAGCAATTGAATAAGTAAAATATTTCCAGTTAAATAAGCTGCTTTAAAGATTGATAGGCTGCCTTTATGAATATTAAAATATAGCATGGAAGTTTGCACAAGAAAACTGTGCAGTTTAACAGCGACACCTTAAGTAACCTAACAGCAGCAATCAGTCCCTGTTAAGCCATGTTCTTATGTAGTGTAAAGATGATTTTTTTTCAGCTGAGTTTTTTAACATAAGTTCTGCTGCGTTAAATAGTTCAAGCAAAAAAGATGTGATTTTATGAAAACTTATGTACATGATGTGTTTAAAGATGTTGTAGAACTGTACATTTTTATTCTTTATTGCATTTTTTGCCTTTAGGTTTTATTGGGAGTCTAACAAAAAATAAATGTAAAAAAATGTGTTTTCAATTGAGATATATATATATATATATATATATATATATATATATATATATATATATATATATATATACACACACATACATATACACACACACATACATACATATATCAAAAGAATGCAGCAGCACTCCATATGGCCAATTCATGTGTGCCCATCAACCACGGCAAGGTAACCTCCCCCTGATGGGTAACTACTCTGCCTTCCATGCCACTTAAACATGTCTTCTTCTGTGCTAAAACACCTACATATACAGTACAGACCAAAAGATGGGACACACCTTCTCATTTAAAGATTTTTCTGCATTTTCATGACTTTGAAAATTGTACATTCACACTGAAGGCATCAAAACTATGAATTAACACATGTGGAATTATATATTTAACAAAAAAGTGTGAAACAACTGAAAATATGTCTTATATTCTAGGTTCTTCAAAGTAGCCACCTTTTGCTTTGATGACTGCTTTGCACACTTTGGCATTCTCTTGATGTGCTTCAAGAAGTAGTCACCGGAAATGGTCTTCCAACAATCTTGAAGGAGTTCTCAGAGATGCTTAGCACTTGTTGGCTCTTTTGCCTTCACTCTGCGGTCCAGCTCACCCCAAATAATCTCGATTGGGTTCAGGTCTGGTGACTGTGGTGGCCAGGTCATCTGGCGTAGCACCCCATCACTTCACTTCTTCGTCAAATAGCCCTTACACAGCCTGGAGGTGTGTTTGGGGTCATTGTCCTGTTGAAAAATAAATGATGGTCCAACTAAACGCAAACAGTATGGAATAGCATGCCGCTGCAAGATGCCGTGGTAGCAATGCTCCTTCAGTATGCCTTAAATTTTGAATAATCCCCAACAGTGTCACCAGCAAAGCACCCCCACACCATCACACCTCCTCCTCCATGCTTCACGGTGGGAACCAGGCATGTCGAGTCCATCCGTTCACCTTTTCTGCTTCGCACAAAGACACGGTGGTTGGAACCAAAGATCTCAAATTTGGACTCATCAGACCAAAGCACAGATTTCCACTTTTCTAATGTCCATTCCTTGTGTTCTTTAGCCCAAACAAGTCTCTTCTGCTTGTTGCCTGTCCTTAGCAGTGGTTTCCTAGCAGCTATTTTACCATGAAGGCCTGCGCACAAAGTCTCCTCTTAACAGTTGTTATAGAGATGTATCTGCTGCTAGAACTCTGTGTGGCCTTGACCTGGTCTCTAATCTAAGCTGCTGTTAACTGGCGATTTCTGAGGCTGGTGACTCGGATAAACTTATCCTCAGAAGCAGAGATGACTCTTGGTATTCCTTTCCTGGGGCGGTCCTCGTGTGAGCCAGTTTCTTTGTAGCGCTTGATGGCTTTTGCAACTGCACTTGGGGACACTTTCAAAGTTTGCCCAATTTTTCGGACTGACTGACCTTCATTTCATAAAGTAATGATGGCCACTCCTTTTTCTTTACTTAGCTGCTTTTTTCTTGCCATAATACAAATTCTAACAGTCTATTCAGTAGGACTATCATTAAATGAATCAGAAATACACTCTATACATTGTTAATGTGGTAAATGACTATTCTAGCTGCAAACGTCTTGTTTTTATTGCAATATCTACATAGGTGTATAGAGGCCCATTTCCAACAACCACCACTTCAGTGTTTTAATGGTACATTGTGTTTGCTAAGGATGTTTAGAAAACCCTAGAAAACCCTTGCACAAGTATGTTAGCCCAGCTGAAAACGGTTTGTCTGATTTGAGAAGCTATAAAATTGACCTTCCTTTGAACTAGTTGAGAATCTGGAGCATTACATTTGTTTGTTCTATGAAACTCTCAAAATGGCCAAAAGAAGAGAACTTTCATGTGAAACTCGACAGTCTATTCTTGTTCTTAGAAATGAAGGTTATTCCATGCAAAAAATTGCCAAGAAACTGAAGATTTCCTACAAAAGTGTGTACTAGTCCCTTCAGAGGAGAGCACAAACAGGCTCTAACCAGAGTAGGAAGAGAAGTTGGAGGCCCCGCTGCACAACTGAGCAATAAGACAAGAACATTAGAGTCTCTAGTTTGAGAAATTGACGCCTCACAGCTCCTCAACTGGCAGCTTCATTAAATAGTACACGCAAAACGCCAGTGTCAACGTCTACAGTGAAGAGGTGACTCCGGGATGCTGGCCTTCAGGGCAAAGTGGCAAAGGAAAAGCCATATCTGAGACTGGCTAATAAAAGGAAAAGATTAATATGGGCAAAAAAACACAGACATTGGACAGAGGAAGATTGGAAAAAAGTTTTATGGACAGACGAATCAAAGTTTGAGGTGTTTAGATCACACAGAAGAACATTCGTGAGATGCTGAACAATTGAAAAGATGCTGGAAGAGTGCCTGACACCATCTGTCAAACATGGTGGAGGTAATGTGATGGTCTGGGGTTGCTTTGGTGCTGGTAAAGTGGGAGATTTGTGCAAGGTAAATGGGATTTTGAATAAGGAAGGCTATCACTCCATTTTGCAATGCCATGCCATACCCTGTGGACAGCGCTTGATTGGAGCCAATTTCATACTACAACAGGACAATGACCCAAAGCACACCTCCAAATCATGCTTGAACTATTTAGGGAAGAAGCAGGCAATTGTTATTCTATCTGTAATGGAGTGGCCAGTGCAGTCACCCGATCTCAATCCCATTGAGCTGTTGTGGGAGCAGCTTGACCGTATGGTATGCAAAAAGTGTCCATCAAGCCAATCCAACTTGTGGGAGGGGCTTCAGGAAGCCTGGGGTGAAATTTCTCAAGATTACCTCAGTAAATTAACAGCTAGAATGCCAAAGGTCTGCAATGCTGTAATTGCTGCAAAGGGAGCATTCTTTGGCGAAAGCAAAGTTTGAAGGAGAAAATTGTTCTTTATAATAAAAATCATTATTTCAAACCTTGTCAATGTCTGGACTACATTTTCTAATCATTTTGCAACTCATTTGATAAAGTATGAGTTTTCATGGAAAACCCAAAATTGTCTGGGTGACCCCAAACTTTTGAACGATAGTGTATATATATATATATATATATATATATATATATATATATATATATATATATATATATATATATATATATATATATACTGTACACACACACACACACATATATACATATACACACATATATATATATTTATATTACACACATATATATATTTATAGTCCACAGAATATTCTAAAAGTCTTGACGATCTATCCCTCACCTGTCTAAAGTTCTCATTCCTCAGTGGTTTTCAGCTGGGACGGTCACTTCTTGGCACCGTCCTGGTAGAAAACTATTTATCCCAGATTAGAATTAGGCGTGGGACAGAACTCCGGACAGGTGAGGGATATTGTTGTTTTTTTATTTTGGTTTTCTTACAGGAGACGAGGGCATCAGGGATTAGGTGTTAGGGGAGTATAACTGTGTTTGTTATTTTTAAATAAAAAAAATAAAACTGTGTTTTATTTCAATTAAAATAATTTATTTTGTGTGTTTGTCTTTATTTAACAATTTGACTATATAATTAGTAATGGAGAGTCATCTTATAGACTCCTCTCCATTACTAACACTTGGGGTTGCTGTCACCGGATAATAGGTGACATCAACCCCACAAATATTATCCGACTTGTCACTGGGCAGTGGAGAGAGGCGGGAAAAGCGCCAGAATTGGTGCATCTAATAGATGCACCTTTTCTGAGGTGGCTGCAGGCTTATATTTTTAGGCTGGGGGGGGCCCAATATCGATGGCCACTTACCATCCCGAGCTATCTGCTTTAGCTTGGCTGATTGTCAAAAATGGGGGGGACCCCATGCCATTTTTTTTAATGTCTTTAAAAAATTTAAAAAATGGCATGGGGACCCCTCTATTCTTGATTAGCAGCCTTGCTAAAGTTGACAGCTGAGTGTTGCAGCCCGCAGCTGTCAGTTTTTCCTGGATGGTTATCAAAAATACAAGAGAACCCACGCCATTTATTTTTTATCTATTTATAGCAGATGAATGCTCCCATCAGCCTCGCCTGCTCTTGCTGTTATCGGTGACAGTAGACGTAGGCTGATGGGTGTAGTAGTCCCATCTGCCGACCTTCTGTGACTGGAAGTAAACTTTTTACCTCCAGTCACAGCTCCGGGCTCACGCTGTCATCTGACAGCGTGAGAAACGCAAGTCTCTGATCGGTGGTAATGATCTTACCACTGATCAGAGGCAGTGTTTGCCGCGCTGTCATTCATATGACAGCGTGGCAAACACCCGATGCTCGGGTCCCTTTTCGCACACTGTCATCTGACAGCATGGGAACTGCAGCTTTCTGATCGATGGTATTAATTTTACGATCGATCTAAGCTGCTGGGGTTTCTTGAGCTGTCATGCAGATGACAGCGCAAGGAACACCTGGTGTTCGGGGTGTCGAATCCAAACAGTAACACGGACTTCCTGGTGAAGCCCATGTTCGGGGGTCCATTCCCGAACAGTAGGTGTTCGGGTTTGCCCATCTCTTGTCAAAAGTTGTCAAAGTGCCAAATAAGTGTGGCAATAGTGTGGGCCATCATATAACAAGTCCTAGAAACTTTGTTAAAACTTAGACTTTCATATATTATAAACATTAGTTAAGTGATTGATTACATTTTTCCACCAAACTTTTCCTATATTTGCAGGTAGTGCATTTTCTTCACCATCATCTATACTAGTTGATTATTATTTTAAAACTCCGATAAGGAAAAATATGAATAGTCTAACAAAGAGCTCAAGAAAAAGGAAGCCATCACGTTAGTGCATTACAGTAATAGCTAGCCAATTGTTATTAGAAGAAGATAGTTCTTGTTCCATTAGTGCTCCCTAACAATAAATCCGACCCAGACAATAATTGTTCTAATTTCCTTTTGCATATCAGCAATAAAGTCAGAGATTGGATGGAATGGCTTCATAAGTCATTGCCTTGTTTTTCACAGGAGGAAATCCCTCTTAAAAAGATTTTAATGCAAGCGAACAAAAGATTAGGCTCATATTGCTTTATATTTTACAACCCTGTTAACGTTTACGAGATGGGAGGAAAATTCTGCATTATTGTTGAAATCTTTTTTTCTTCTGCAAAGTATAGTCCTACTCCCAGTGAACTAACTCATGCCTAGTAAAGACAGCTCAATAGATTTGGATTTTTGCCCATTCGGTCTTTGGTTGTGTTGCTAAGCATTTAGTACCTATTACTGAACCACTTTCCATTACAATTAGAATGCAGCTTTTCACTTTTGAAGCGGAGATATAAATATAGTGCATTATGTTCTAATTATTTATGATGATCTGCACTTTATAGGTGGTTATACTTTATGTAATTAAAACATAACCTACAAAAATTCTCCACTAATTATATATTGGGAAATCCTTAGAAAAGCATAAATATAAACAACCGAAAATTATAAAAGCAATGGCGCTCTAATAAGATAATAATAAACAAAGACATAAACGGGATAAACAATTATATATACTAAAGCTTATTAAGTAATTATCAAAAGACAATGTACATGTACATGACATAAAAACAGAAAACCCATCAGTAATGATATATAAGATAGAACAGATCTAGTCAATAAATTCCTGAAATTAAGAGACTATGTTACCCCCAAATTAGTACTCCCCCCAATAAATGTAAATTTTACACATAAGGTAAATAAAACAATAATAACGTACCATCAAGATCTAATTATATAACCTGGTGGTATATCTAGTTTAATTAACAAAATAAAATATGTAGATACCATAAGGTCATATGGGTCTATATACAAAAAAGGTGTCTAAATAATTGTATTTGAAAACCTCCCATTAGACAGTGATATACCTAATATCAAAACACAAAATAGGAGTCCATATATGCAATACAATAAGAAATGACACTGTCATATGTAATAAGCCATAAATGTGGCCAGGAGGCAATGCCTAAGATGTAAATGCACAGGAATGTACATGTGCAAGAATGAAAGCAACAACCAAGCTATATACATAGTAGCTAACAAACTGAATTACATGTGCACATGGAGATATATAAAGTGCATGTACTGTATATCTTATATGTCATTACTGATGGGTCTGCTGCTTTAGCAGCCTTTTTTGCCATGTACATGTACATTGTCTTTTGATAATCATTTAGTAAATTTTGGTATATATCTAATTGTTTATCCCTTTTATGCCTTTTCTTGATATTATTATCCTATTACATCGTCATTGCTTTTATTCGATAGGCTCTCTTTTCGGCTGTTTATGCTTTATGTAATTGTTTCTGTATATGTTTTGGAGCTTTTATGCAAAGGATTTATAATTGAAGAATGAAACATTTGTAAAAATCTTTGGACTGTTCATTGAAATTCAACATGGATGCATTTTTTAATAGTTCCATGGATGTAAATGTTCAAATGAAAAAGTATTTGAGACAAGTATACATTTTATGAAATGTTAAGATGTAGAGTACACAAATGTAATCAAAAATGTTATTAAATTACTTATTTTGCAACCTGATAGGGAAAGAATACATCTTTTCGATGCAAATCAAATTCATGTTGAATTTTTAGGATTTAGCTCAGATGGGTAAATTCAAATAATTTGGGATTTGCTTCATACTAATTGCCTAAGATGGCTTCCACCATTCCAAACATTGCAAAAGGTTGCATCAGCCAGAGAAGGATCAGGAAACCTAATGAGCTGCTGAGTGTGCTTCTTCTTAGTGCCTTGCAGCTATCACATTCCATGGTATTGGATCCAGTTGGATGAACACGCAAGTGGGCTGCGCTGTATGCTGAGACGCAAGGAGATAATGGAGGGGACTCTTGCCCACTGCCCAGACACGCACGTTTCTCCTACACTTCTTTGGGGGTCTATTCCATGGTATAGCAGAGTCAATCAGTAGGTGCTATCAATCTGTATAAAAGCAGAAACAGGTCACTGCTTAGCCACAGAGATAGGAAGAGAATGTAAAATAAAACACTGAACAAATTGTATAGATAGTGTGTGACAGCATATCTGTGAAGAAGATTAGTGTATGAGAAAAAAAGAATACACAGATTGATAGCGAGATAGCGGCAGGAAAGCTGGCAGCTGCTACGTTCTAAAGGCCCCGTCACACTAAGCGATGCAGCAGCGATCCCGACAACGATACGACCTGTCAGGGATCGTTGCTGCATCGCTAATACATCGCTGGTGAGCTGTCAAACAGGCAGGCTCACCAGCGATCAGGGGAGCAGTGATATCGTGGAAAGAATCGTTCCACTTTGTCCTGCTCCCGTTACTAGCCTGCTGCTTAAGC
This sequence comes from Phyllobates terribilis, assembly GCF_046119375.1. Classification (NCBI taxonomy): domain Eukaryota; kingdom Metazoa; phylum Chordata; class Amphibia; order Anura; family Dendrobatidae; genus Phyllobates; species Phyllobates terribilis. Next base: position 275,975,426 of record NW_027362765.1, read on the forward strand.
AGGAGCAGGCTGGTAACTATGGTAAATATCGGGTTACTAAGTGCGCGTGTGCCCCTAGTAACCCGCTTTTTACTATGGATACCACTCTGCTACGGTGCGCTGGAGCCTCCGCTCACTGTAGCAGAGTGGTATCCATGGTAAACAGCGGGTTACTAAGTGCGCGCGTGCCCCTAGTAACCCGATATTTACCATGGTTACCAGCCAAATCGTTGGTCCCGCTGGTCACACACAGCGATGTGTGCTGGCCAGCGGGAGGCCAACGACCAAAAAATGGTCCAGGACACTTTGCAACGATCAGCGACCTCACAGCAGGGGCCTGATCGTTGCAAAGTGTCAAACATAGCGACATCGCTGGTGAGGTCGCTGGTGAGTCACCAAAACCGTGACACAGCAGCGATCTCGCTAGCGAGATCGCTTAGTGTGACGGGACCTTAAGTCAGTGTCGCTATAGTGCTGCTGCATATCAATTGCACATTTTTGGCTTGTGCCTAGCATTTCTTGGTTGATTTTTTAGGTGAAAGTGAAATTGTGTTAAAAAATAAAATAAAGAGAAGTAAAAAAATACAGACTTTTAACTTTGTGATTGCTTGACAAATTGTGCATGTCACAAACTACTGATTTTTTTAAAGCCCATTTTATTAGCCAAATTTGATGTGCATTAATGCCACACCAATACTGCATGATCTGTCATTGCTGATGTTTTTTTTAAACATATTTTTGGTAAAGGAGAATTGTGATTCAAAGCATGAAAATTAATTTTACTGTAGTAAAAATGTTTAATAAAAGATGAAGTAGAAATAACATTTAGGGATCAGTGAACTCAAACTGTAAAGTTTGGGATTTGCACCAGACACCTAGTGTCTAGTATTGAACTCTGAACACGAACTCTTTCCTGGAAGTCTATTTTACTTTTTGGTTTCGGTGCTGAATAAAGTTTGTTGAAAGGCTGAAGCACAGCCAATCAAAAGCTTTTAGGCTAAGGGCACTTCTGCAGCCATCACAACCATGTCAACTTGGCATGGTTGTGATTAGCCGGAGCAACATTTCACTCTGTCTGTATAAACGCCACATCCTGGGAGGAGCCGCCATTGTGCTCTGACCAGCCAAGGGAAAGCAGACAGCTGTGAGCTGGTATTATTATGCTGGGAAAGGACCAATATCCATGGACCTTCCCAGCCTATTAGTATCAGCCCTCAGCTGTCTGCTTAACCTTTGCTTGTTACTAAAAATGGGGTGACAAAAGCCGGATTTTGGTAAGAACTTACCTGTAAAATCCTTTTCAGCGAAGGAAGGAAGAGAGACACAGATTCTCTACTTCGTGGGTAGACGGAGCCCCATAGGATAGTCACCTCAGATTGGAAAAAGACGACCGGCCCCTCCAGTATATAGGCTCCTCCTACTTCCATGTTCATCAGTCTGTACACAAGCTAAGGAAGAGCAGACCAACCAGCAGAGCAACATATCCCCTTCTGAAATTTCAGAAATGAGAGAAAACAGGTTATGTAATAGAAACACACAGTCTTGGGCATACCCCATTGGACCTGACAACTGTGTAGAGCTGGCGAAACTGGAAGGAGAGCCGTAGCGCGATAAACCCAGTCCAGAAGATCGACATCAAGAAGGAGACGCGCTGCATCTAGAAACACAAAAAAACACTTCTGCCCTGGGAGGGTGCTGTGTCTCCCTTCCTTCCTTCGCTGAAAAGGATTTTACAGGTAAGTTCTTACCAAAATCCGGCTTTCAGCAGCAGAAGGGAAGGAAGGGAGACACAGATTCTCTACTTCGTGGGACGTCCTAAAGCAGTACCTACTTAAGGGTGGGAAATAGAGGCAGAAGCTTCCATACCCCAAAACTTAGGCAAGAGCGCAAAACGCGCTAAAATAACGGAAAACTAAGTAAAGGGATAACTTAAATTAACGCCGCCTGCAGGACACTGCGTCCCAGGGCCGCATCGGCTGAAGCACTTACGTCCACCTTATAAAACTTAGTAAAGGTGTGAACGGAGCGCCAGGTGGCCGCCCGGCAGAGCTGCGCTGCCGAGGCCCCCTGACGAAAAGCCCACGATGAGCCAATGGCTCTCGTGGAATGAGCTTTAACTTTAACCGGACAAGGCTCGCCCTTGAGCCGGAACGCTTCCAGGATAGCTGAACGGATCCACCGAGCTATCGTGTCTTGGAAGCACGTTGACCACGCTGACAACCTGCCGGAATTATAAAAAGAGAGTCCGACTTCCGAAAACCTTGGGTGATCGTAAGATAGAACTTCAATGCCCGCACTAAGTCCAACGAGTGCAAGGCCCGCTCCCTTGGATTCTTAGGTCCTGGACAAAGAGAAGGCAACACAATGTCCTGATTAATGTGGAATTGTGACACTAACTTAGGCAAAAAATCTTCACGAGTACGAAGCACCACGCGATCCGGAAAAAATTCCAGAAAAGGAGGTGAGCAAGAAAGTGCTGCCAATTCTGATACCCTTCTCAAAGAGGTGACTGACACCAAGAAGGCCACCTTCCAAGAAAGTAGTGAAAGTTTAGCAGAATCCATAGGCTCAAAAGGCCTATCCTGAAGGGCTTCCAGGACTAGATTAAGCCGCCATGGAGCCACAACTGCCCTCCGTGGCGGAAACTGACGTGCGACTCCGCGAAAAAAAGAGCGCACATGCCTACGAGAGGCAATAGCCTTCCTAAAAAGTGCGGAAAGAGCAGATACCTGTCCCCGCACCGTACTAACTGCCAAACCCCTGGCCAGACTAGATTGCAGAAAGGCCAAGAAGTTGGGGATGAAAAAAACCCTCGGGTTTCTTGAGGATCCAGAACACCATGAATAGAAAGACTCCCAAGTTCTGTGATAAATCCTGGACGTAGCTGGACTCCGGGCCGCCCGCAAGGTAGCAATGACCTTGGGCGAAAAACCGCCTTGGTGGTTGATGTACGCAACAGCCGTAGCGTTGTCCGACTGGATCCGGACTGGTAGACCGCTCAATAAGACCGCCCAATGTTGGAGGCAGAGAAATATTGCTCTCAACTCCAAAATGTTGATCGGGAGAGACGACTCGTTTGGCGACCAGACTCCCTGAATCCAGAGGTTGTTCCAAACTCCCCCCCAGCCTGTCCGGCTGGCATCGGTTGTCACCAACGACCATCTCGGAGGAAGGAAGGATTTCCCCACGGATAGAGTCTCCGGACGTAACCACCATCCAAGAGATTCTCGCACCCTGCCACCATTTGACCCAGAAGGCGCATGCATTCCCGAAGGGACATTGACAGCGCCGACCTCATAGCCTGGACCAGAAGACGAAGGTTCGTCTGTTTGACAGGAGACAGGGACACAACTGCCCGAACAGTATCGAACTGAATCCCCAGGAAAGAATGGACTGTGCTGGCTCCAATGACGATTTCTTCCAATTGATCAGCCACCCGAAGTCCATCAGGTACTGAAGGGAGAGATCGCGAGCCGCTATTGCCTCCTCCGCTGTGGGTGACACTATGAACAGGTCGTCCAGGTAAGGGAGGATCGTAACCCCCTGTCTTCGAAGAAGCGCCATGAGAGGAGCCAGAATTTTTGTAAAAACCCTGGAAGCTGAGGCCAACCCGAAAGGCAGGGCCACAAACTGGTAATGGGTTTGACCTATAGCGAAACGCAAGAAACGCTGGTGAGCCCTGCCGATAGGGATATGCAAATAGGCATCGCGGATGTCTATGGACACCAAGAAATCGTACTGCGACAGGGTTGCTATCACCAATCGGAGAGACTCCATGCGGAACTTCCATGTCCGGACGTAAATATTCAAATCCCTGAGATCCAGCACCGGACGAAACTTGTCCTCCTTTTTGGGGACCACAAAAAGGTTGGAATAAAAACCCTTTCCCTGGTCTTCCGGAGGAACCTGAACCACCACACCCTGCTGTAGGAGAGAGTCGACCTCCTGAAACACTGCGGCAGCCAGTCTTGGCACGGACGGAATGCCCGTCAGACGAAACCTGTCTGGAGGCAGCGAATGAAACTCTATGAAATAGCCAGCCGACATAACCCGTGTCACCCAGGCATCTGCTATGTGGGATGCCCAGATCGACCCGAATTGTAGCAGACGACCTCCCACCCGAGAGCCCTCGGGGGGATCCCTGGCGTCAGTCAGCCTTAGCGGACTTTTTATCAACCTCCCGTCTGTCCTGACGGGACCGTTGCTTCCAAGGAGTACAAGATTTCTGGGTGGATCTGCCGGAGGATGAGGGACGATCCAATCTCCAAGAAGGCTGACTGAATCGTCCCCTGGCCCGAAAGGACCGAAGACCTCTGCTGGGCCCTGTCCTGCCGGCTGTGGATGCCACTGCCTTTTTCCCAGGCAGAGTAACATCCTTAGCTTTAGCTTTGACAATTAGTTCCGAAAGATCTGAACCAAAGAGCTGACCGCCCTTATATGCCAGACTAAGCAATCCCTGTTTGGATACTGCATCCCCGGTCCACTGTTTAAGCCACAGAGCTCTTCTAATCGTGACTGCCGAAGCATGAGCCCTGGACAGAATTGAAGCAGTGTCCAGTACTGCATCTCTGCCATAACACATAGCTTCTTCCATTCGCTGAAAAAGCTTTTCCACTTCTGAACGCGAAGTACCATCCTGCCACGCCACACACAGCTGATCCAACCACCGCAGAGAAGCCTCACCGGCCCACATGGCCCCCAAGGCCGCTCGGAAACCATGACCCGCGGCTTCATAGATGGATTTTGCCGCTGACTCCGATCTTCTGTCCAAAGGATCCTGAAGATTGGCTCTCCCTTTAACAGGAAGCAGGGAAGACTTGGTCAGCTGAGACAGAGATATATCCACCTCAGGAGAGGGAACCCAATTAGTAACCATCTCCTTGGCACAGGGATATAGGGCATCAAAAAAACGCGTTCCTCGGAAGCGTTTATCCGGACACTGACGCGCCTTCTCCACCGCTTCGTTAAGTTCCTCATGCGCAGGTAATGTAGAACGAACACGGCGCGTCTTCTGATACAGACGGCCCGACCTAGACGGTCTTGTCCGCTCTTCAGACAGCTCTAATACTTCCCGCATGTCCTTAATAAGCCCATCTACGCGACCAGAAAGAGAAACAGAGCGATCCTGTTGATCCTCCTCTTCGGACTCAGAAATTTCATCAACCGAATCTGTTGGTGAATCTGAAGCCTCTGATGCGCTCTGCGAGGGAGACAACGCCACCATAGTCTTGCGGCGCTTTTTTCCTCGTGGCATTGGGTGTGATCTAGCTGACACCCACTGTCCCAGGAGACTAGAGAGACCATCAATGGAGCGAGTGAGCGCCTCCATCTTAACATCACTGAGCGTTGAACTTGATGCAGTAGAAGGCCTGAGTGTATCAGAGGCGTGCGACTGAACCTGAAACGGATCAGGAGACCGATCCGCACTCCCAGGCCCCTGATCCGACATGCCACCCACACCAGATGCCAGGATGTACAACAAGGATGGCAAAAAAGTGTGAAAGCTGCACAGCCTGTTTTCAAAACTCACTTTTTTTCTTTTTTTTTTATATTTTTATTTATTTATTTTTTTTATATATGCGACAGGCTCTGAAGGGTTGAAGCTCACCTTTAGAAAAGAGCTACCCCAGAAATGCCGAGCAAAAATCAATAGGGGGAAACTCCCTTAAACACCCTGTGTTTCCCCTAAAGTTCCACTTTTTCAGAAGGGGTTAACATCACAGCAACTATAATACTACACAGCCTAAAAGGTCAGTGAAGTAAATAGCTTTAGGAGAGAAAGCGGCAGTGCTCCTGAGGACTCCTAATAGGTAGCCTGGAGAGACAGCACTGACAAAGAACCCCTGCCAGAGGCAGAGGGGACTCACCGGTACTGCGGCGACCGCTCCTCCTAAGTGTGTGGACGGACGGGGAGCAGAGAGCAGGAGGCGCTGCTGGACGCCGGAGGGAGAAGCAGGGACCGCCATCACACGCTCAACCAAGCGCTTCCTGCCTAAGTAATGACGGCAGGAAGCCAGGAGACGCTAGGCCATGCCCCCGCTAGGCCACGCCCCCCACCTTATTCAAACAAAAAATGAGGGCAAGAAAACGCGCGCCAATACAAGGAGCTTCCTGCCTCAATGAAGGCAGGAAGCAAAAACAAAAAAGCATGCGCAAATAAAAAATAAAAATAAAAATTACTGGCCTCCGTCTCTGCTCCCCAGTCAAGGCAGCGTCTGAAATAGACAAGAAACATACAGGCAGTACACTTGCCGTAGCCGTCAAAGATACTCTTTAGACCAAAGAGCACTTAACCGGCTGAACGCCACAGGGATCCTCAGGGATGTGTGGCGCCATGGCCCTTTGCTCCCCCCTATGGCAGAGCACGCAGGAACCCTCTCAGATGTGTGGTGTGCGCCTCCGCCAGGGAGCGCCCTGTATCCCCCGGGGCCGGCAGGCATAAGTGGGAACCTTCTCAAGAGGTACACAGAGCTGCCAGGGGAGGGTCAGGGGTCTCAGAAGCACCGAGACCCCCAGAGACCTCTAGACCACGGGGGGTCCAGGACTCGCTGGATATAAAACAACAACTCTTCTGAGGAGCTGCCGAAGCAGCGACTATCCTCTGAGACCTCAGATAAAAAGACTGATGAACATGGGAGTAGGAGGAGCCTATATACTGGAGGGGCCGATCGTCTTTTTCCAATCTGAGGTGACTATCCTATGGGGCTCCGCCTACCCACGAAGTAGAGAATCTGTGTCTCCCTTCCTTCCCTTCTGCTGCTGAAAGTGAGACTATAGCCATTAGGGGTCTGATATTATTTACTTTTAAAGCAATATCACCTCGGATTGACAAGTGAATATTGTGTGAATCTTTCTCAGCTTCTGACAAAGATCCTTAGAAGACTGAACATTGTTAGTTTCAGTCGCAGCAGGTGATCGAAGATTGGGTAGGGCACGCACGTAGATATACATATATCGAGTGTCCGGAGGGTTGCAAAAGTGCTCCCTCCTCCTTTCATCAGCCGTGAAAGACTTCCCCGACGGGAAGGGGTGAAAAAAAAAAAAAAAAGTCAGTGGAACAGCTGTGAGGTCCGGCCGGACTCTGCTGTGTATAAAAATTAAGGATCTTTGTTGGTTGAGATGGGAGGCGGCAGTAGTGATTAATCAATGTTCCACTTACGCACCTTGGTCCTCCTCCTGACTCTGTCCATTGTGTCTCCTCATTATCCACCTCTTGCGACAGTAATTGCACTTTCCCACAGTCAACTTCGGGTGACCATGGCTACTCAAATTACTACATGCAATTTTCTGTTGCCCAGCATGAAGCTGGCCAGCCGAGAGGCCCAAATCAATCAATGGAAAAGTGAACAGCTCTTGGAGTAACCCTGGACTCTAATCTCTCCTTCAAACCAAATATCCAAGCTCTCTCCACTTCCGAGCGGACTGAGCAAGAGGCCAGAATCTATAAATAGAAAGATGAACAAAACAGCTCTTTGGAGTGTCCAAGTGTGGGATCAGTTGTCTCAGGGCACTCGTAATAGTGGGAGGAAGGAGGATCAGGGTGAGGAAGATGCCAACTCCAAGTAAAAAAAATATCCCCTAACATTCTCGCATTCCTCCAATCTATCCTAAACTCTGTTGCCCTACTAATCCACCTGTCCCCTCACTATCAATCCCTTCACTGGCTCCACATTGGCCAGAGACTACAGTTCAAAACCCTAACCTTTGCATGCAAAGCCATCCACAACCTGTCTCCTCCAAAAATCTGTGACCTGGTCTCCTGGTACTTACCTGCACGTAACCTCCGATCCTCAGAAGATCTGATTCTCTACCCCCCTCTTATTTCCCTTTCACACAATCGCATACAAGTTTTCTCTTGTGCATCCCCCCTTCTCTGGAACTCTCCACCCCAACATTTCTGACTCTCGCCTACTGTTGAATCCTTCAAAAAGCACCTGAAGACCCACCTCTTCCGACAAGCATACAACCTGCAGTAACCCTCATTACACCATACTGCTGCATGACCAGCTCTATCCTCACCTACTCTATCCTCACCCATCCTTTGTAGACTGTGAGCCCTGGCGTGCAGGGTCCTCTCCCCTCCTGTACGAGTCGCTGTCACATTTTTGTTCAAGATTAATGTAATTGTTTTTGCGAGGTATACCCCTTTTTCACATGTAAAGTGCCATGAAATAAATGGCGATAAAGTAATAATAGTAATAATGTGATCCAGACTCCTATCTATGGAGACTGGACCATGTGGAACACAGGGTGGTGGTGGTGACAAACTGACTGGAAGCTTTATCTGTTATCCAATCAACAACCTTTTCACACTGCTCTGCCTTCAATGGTGGTGTTCCTCAGCCCCCTAGAAATTGGGACAGGACGATAGCTCGACATGACGTGGGTGTTTGTTGTGCTCCCTCAGCAGGCACAGTTTCATCTTGCCCATGGCCTTGGCCTCTGCGTTTTTCATCGTTAAAAGCAATGCAAAAGTGCAAAAATGCATCAAAAATGCTGTGTGTGAACATAGCCCAAGGTGTGAAGAAACATTTTTGCTTTTGGTCATTTTTTTTACCTTATATTCAAGTCATTACCCTGGAAAGGATGTTAGTTAACATATTTCCCAGGAAAATCCATTTTGTTTTTGTATGTTTCATTGTGAGTCCGTAAAAGAGGCTTAATACCTCTCAACATTGTTCACAGCAGTGAGCTGGGAGTCAGAAATGTTTCCAGGAGTCTTCCCCATGCTGTTCCCATGTCATTTGAACACTGTTCCCATCGATATGGGCAATTTTTAGGCCCTCTGCAGACCACCGAGATGGCCGCCAGAAAAGTGCTCGAGTTTCCCATAGACTTACATTGGGATCGTTGCTGGGGTCGAGCACCAGAGAATTCCAATTTGCTCGACCCGAGCACCCGAGCATTTTAGTGCTCGCTCATCACGAATAATCAATTGATTTAATCATCAATTTCCAATTTTCTCTCTCATCATTACTCATGTTAGGCAGTTTGAGGACATATACTTTCATAATATAGCTGTACTTGTGCTTTTAACTGTGATGTTATGCCTGTAGGATTAAATGTCCCAAGCCGTTTATATGGGCATGCAGGTCATAGGAAGTTGAATAAAATGATGGTTGGATATCTGCGATCCGTTGTCTTTTTCCAGAGAAAGACAAATATTTCTTAATATGTAAATGAGCTGTTACGATCTATTAGCCGGACACAGATCTATATAATCTACCTCCAGAGCTGATTTTAAATGAAAAGAGGGATTGCCAGTTTTAGACTTTTAATGACTTAGTCTTCTTTCCTGATCTAAATTTTTTATACTAGTAATTTCCCCTCTAATTTAAAATAACCTCTAAAGGCAGATTCTCTGCAAGAACTACATCCGGCCCATAGATCTTGACAATAAATTTACATGTTAAGCGAAACACAGATTTCTTTAGAATAAGACATTGGATTGCAGATAACAAGGAATCATTTTATTCAATTTCCTATTACCTACATGCTCATATAGCCTCTTTAGGAGTGTTAATCCTGCTGAAAGATTCTCTTTAAGCTAGACAAAGAATATTTTTGCTAGATTTACATATTAGATTCCACATATTGAATATCTTATACATGTTACATATTTTTAAATTATTATTTTTTGGGCTTTTAATACTTTAATCATAAGACAAAGATTAATAAGATCAATTAGTGTATTTATTTGAACTAGGACGTGGTTGGGCAGGGACTTACCTTTTTCTATATCCATGTTAAAAGCAACCGTGTATAGAACATTAAGGTGTTCAAACAGCATTAAAAAAATACTGATTTCTACCACACACAGTGCTATAATCATCCAACTTGGCTCAGTTCTCCAGTTGCTTTTCCTCAAGTGTGCTGACTCATGAATGTGTTGGTTATTGCTGCTTAGCTATGTTAAAATAAATAGTGCTAAACTGCAATACAATACTCAAATTTATTGACAGGTATGGCACTTTTCTCAACAAATAAGTCATGGTTTTCTTTTTCTTTCATTTTTACCATATAAATTATTAACATTTACTTAAAAGTACCAACATCAAACTCAAGACATAAATATCTTAATATCAAACTGAAAAACACCCACACCAGTCCTTCCTGATGAAAGAAGAGAGAAATAAATAAAAATATAAATATAATTTAGAGGAGACAGAGAAAGAGCATAACCCCTCCGCCACCTTGCGTCATTCCAATTTTGCACTTTTGTTCTTTGCTTCCCTTCTTCCCAGAGACATACAGCGAACCACAGAGAGAGCCATTATCCACAAATGGCGAGAACATGGAACATAAAAAAAAGAGATTGGGCAAAATGGCAGCATGGCAGAGTTCCAAGGCGAAAACCACTGCTGAGCAAAAAGAACAAAGGCTAGCGATGAATGAGCACTAAAATGCTCGGGTACTTGTTGCTCGGGCCAAGCAAATTGGAATGCTCGAGCGCTTGGTCCGAGTAAAGAGCCTGAGTCTATGGGAAACTCAAGCATTTTTCCGGAGGCCCCCCCCCCCGGTCTGCAGAGGGCCTAAAAATTGCCCAAATCGATGGGAACAGTGCTGAAATGACATGGGAAGCATTCCTGATTCCATGGTCACTGCTGTGAACAACATTGTCAGAGGTATTACGCCACTTTTACGGATTCACAATAAAACATGCAAAAACGAAACCATGATGGATTTTCCTGGGAAATATGTTAAAGAACATTCTTTACAAGGTAATGACTTGTATTTAAGGCAAAATAAATAACCAAAAACGAAAATGCTCCTCCACACCTTGGGCTATGTTCACTCGTAGCGTTTTTGATGCGTTTTTTGCACTTTTGCATTGCTTTCAACTAAGACAAATACATTCACTGGGAAATGTCATTTTAACATTTTACAACCTTATCTGGCCATGTGGTGTGTGACACATCATCAGACACATGCATACAGTGCTGAAAAGACATGGGAACAGCATGGGGAAGACCCCTGGAAGCATCTCAGAATCCCAGGTCACTGCTTAAAAGTATGCCCATCATAAGTGATCCTTGGTGCATGCGAAAATGCCTACTGCCATGCACCATGCAGACTTGCAACAATCACCTTCCACGTGCTTGTTCCAGCACAGCATTCAGTTGTCCCAACCTCATTCCTTGGAATACAAGCGCAAGTATGTAGCTAGCCACCCACCCTGCAATACTATAATGCCAAATTTTTGACAGCTGCTTGCACTTGAAATGTTGTCTTTTAGGCTCATGGAGGCTGAAGCTGTCAACCACCTCATGGCTGTGGCGGCCGGGTGTCCATACTGGGTCCCCAGCTGCCACTATTTCTCCCGATGCCATCTCCTCTTTCCAAAAGCATGGTCCCACCACATTACCGTGCCCTCCCCAGTGCACTTAATGGGAGGGACTGCCGAACCACAAATACGTGGTCAAGTGAATGTGGCCAGGGAGGGTACGGAGCCAGTCCATAGCTTTTTTCTGAGAGTTGTATTTCACCACAGCCATATTCTGTAGCTTGGAGAAAGGACTTGGGAAACCGTATCTACTTCAGCTGTCATTTCTCCCAGGAAGTTCTCTAAAGCTGCTTTCAGTTGAAATGTGGCCTTTTAGGCTCCTGGAGGCAGTAGCTGGCCACAACCTCATGGTGGCGGTGGCTGGGTATCCATACTCAGTCCCCAGCCACCACTATTCCTCCCGATGCCGTCTCCGCCTTCCACAAGCGCGTGTCCGACAACATTACCCGTGCCCTCCCCAGTGCACTTACTGTGAAGGACCGCATAACCACAAACATGTGGACAAGTGAATGTGGCCAGGGACGGTACGGAGCCAGTACACAGCTTGTCTGTGAGTTGTGTTTCACCACAGACATATTTTTTAGCTCGGTGAAAGGACCGACTTTTGGGAAACCGTATCTACTCCGGCTGTCATTTCTCCGTCACCAGGTTCTGCCCATTGTCACACACGACTATGCATGGCTGTATGTTCAGCAGTGAGAGCCACAGATTAGGCTGCTGTGTTACAGCTTTCAACAACCCTGCAGCGGTGGGCGGTTTGTCACTTAAGCATGTTATCTTCACCACAGCCTATTGCAGCTTGGCCAAGGCAGTGCTGCAATGCTTTCAGCTTGTGACTGATGTGGTCTTTCGGAGATGGAGGCCGAACTGGAGGAGGAGGTGCAGGAGCTGAACATTGTGATTACATTGCGGTTAAATTGGCGACTCTAGTTTTTAAACTAAAGAAAGATCCTCCTGTGTTTTTTTTTCTTAAGACAAATGCATTCACCGGGAAATGTCATTTTAACATTTTACAACCTTATCTGGCCATGTGGTGTGTGACACATCAGACACATCCTGTTTCATTTATGATGGAGACTCTGAAAGTCACAAAGCCTATTTTTATAGGGTCATCAGGCGGCCCTTACTATTTTTAAAGGGCCAGCAGTCGGCCCTCGCTATTGTTAGAGAGCCATCAGCCGGCTATGCTTTCTTGTTCCCATTATTAACGAGTGGGTCTCCTATACTGTTATTGCATATGCAGTGACTGCAATGGCTGCCAAAAATTTGGAGGAACTCCAATGCCCCGTGCAAGAGACAAAGAGGTCAGGGAGCCTCCTAAAATCATTGTTCCCATTATTATGAAGTGAGTCTCTCATACTGTTTGCCTATGGAGTGACTGCAAGGGCTGCCAAAAATTTGAAGGAACTCCAATGCCCCTTGCCAGAGACGGAGAGGTCAGAGGGCCTCCTAAAAACAATGTTCCCATTATTAGGAAGTAGGTTCCCCATAGTTTTTACCAATGCAATGAATCAATGGCTGCCAAAAATTTGGAGGAACTCCAATGCCCCTTGCAAGAGACGTTGATTCTATATGTTGATATGGTACATATGGTGGTGATATGGTGGTGGAGGATGAGGATGCGGAGAAGGAGGAGGACATGAGCAAATTGACAAAATCAGGGAGCGTATACCCATGTCTGGGTGTGAAGACAGAGGTGCATGGGAATAGAGTTAGACCTCCCCAAAAAAAAGACACTGTATTTGAGTTTATGTTACGCTGCTATCATTCGGTGGTGTTGAGGAGTCTGGCCCAATCCAGCCCTTGTTCACTTTTATAAAAAAGTCAGCCTGTCAGAATTTTCAGTTGACATGCATCTATCGGTTATAATTCCACCGGCGGCACTAAAAACCCCCTCTGACAAAACGCTAGCGGCAGTGCAAGCCAGGACCTTCAAGGCATAGAGAGATCGTGCATGCCACGTGTCCAGCTTGGATACCCAATAATTATAAGGCACAGAGGAATCATGGAGGACGTTGGTATGGTCGGCAAGGTACTCCCTCACCATCCTCCGAAACTTTGCACTCCTTGTGAGAGTACCCTCCGCTTCAGGGCCTGTGTGATGGGAGGGTCTGAGAAAACTGTCCCAGAACTTTGACAGTGTTCCCCTGCATGTGCTCGATTGCATTTGTGGCTTTCTCGCCTGTACTCCTTGGTTGTCCAATGAACTGTGACCTCTGCCGCCAGCATTTTCAGATGGGTATTTTTTTACTAATTCTGCAACAAGGGCCTTCTCATACTGCACCATTTTATTAGGCCTGTCCTGCAAAGGAATAAGAAACAAAGTTCTCCCTGTATCGTGGGTCTAGAAGCATCACCAACCAGTAATGACTGTCACCCAAAATTTGGACAACGCAAGAGTCACGGGAAAGTCAGTGTAAAACTCAGCCATGTGTGCCAGACTGCAAAGAGGCAAGATTTCAGTGTTCTCACCAAGAGGACAACTGACCAAGCTATCCTCATCCTCCTCCAATTCCTCCTCCTCCCTGTCCTCAGGCCATCCACGCTGAACAGAGGGTATGGCAGTTGTGCAGGTAGTACCGTCTATAGCGCAGGAAACTAGCTCCTGTTCTTTCTCCTCCTCCTCTTCCTCATTGTCACCCAATCCATGTTGGGAGGAGATGAGGCTGGGCTGTGTGTAATCACCCTGTAAGGTTCCTTGCACCATCTCATCGTGCTCCGCATGCAATGCATCCTCTTTAATTGAGAGCAGAGGCTGGATGGTGATGCTAATTATGGCGTCATCGCCGCTCACCATCTTGGTGGAGTCCTCAAAGTTTTGGAGGATGGTACAGATGTCTTACATCCATGTCCACTCCTGAGGTTTTATGAGTGGAGTCTGACCTGAATACCGACGACCTTGTTGATGAAGGTAGTCAGCAACTGCCCTCTTCTGTTCACAAATCCTTCCCAACATCTGCAATGTAAAGTTCCAACACATGGGGACATCACACACCAGCCGGTAGCTGCAAACGCTGCTAAAGCACGGCAAGAGCGGCGGAAGCTGTATTTGACTTTCTTAAATGGGCACATAGGCGGTTTACTTTGACAAGCAGATCCGACAGATCCGGGTAGGCTTTGAGAAACTGCTGAACCACGAGGTTAAGCACATGGGCCAGGCATGGTACATGTGTGAGCTCGCCTCAGCGCTGCCACCAGGTCCCGGCCATTGTCACACACAAACATGCCTGGCTGTAGGTTCAGCGGTGTCCGCCACAGATCTGCCTACTCTTTCAGAGCTGTCCACAACTCTTCAGCGTTGTGTGGTTTGTCACCTAAGCATATTAGCTTCAGCACAGCCTGTTGCCGCTTGGCCAAGGCAGTTTTGCAGTGCTTCCAGCTTGCGACTGATGTGGTCATTTCTGAGATGGATGCTGAAGAAGAGGAGGAGGAGGAGGAGCTGTATAATGTGGGGGCAACCCTGATTGACCCAGGGCCCGCAATCCTCGGTGTCGGGAGGACGTGTTCCGTCTCAAAGTCCGACTGGGTCCCACCTTCCACTATGTTAACCCAGTATGCCATCAGCGGGATGTACCGTCCCTGCACACAAGCACTTAGGTGGACATTCTATGTAACTGTATTTATGAGGGCCCGGCTAATGTTGTGGGACACGTGCTTGTGTAATGCGGGGACGGCACAACTTGCGGAATACTTTCGTCTCCATGAGCCTAACAGGCAACATTTCAAGCATGAGTTTTCCTGAAATGTGTGAATTTAGTAGAGTGGCCTGTGGGAGGGTTATCTGCATATTTGCACTTGCGTTCAAAGGACTGGGGTAGGGACAATTGAATGCTGCGCTGGGACAAGGACGTGGACGTGCTTGCTGATGGTGTGAGTTGAGTGTGTTCAACGACAGGTGCAGGGCGGGAGGCATCTTGGCATGCGTCATGGACAGGGTATGCACACACGACAGCAGAACAAGCAGTGGTGTCACCCGCAGACTGTTACTCTCACGCCCGGACTGACTGGCGTGAGCGTGATTAGTGATCCCACTGTACCATGAACCGAGGAGTGCCTGGAGGGGCGTAACTAAGTATCAACCCGATCCGACCAAGGTCGCACGGCGGCTCAGTCGACTCCGTGAACTAAGGAGGCACCGAGCAGAGGGACCAGGTGCTACTCCAGGTCAGACCCCGGTCACAGCTGTTGACCCACACTGGGGAATGCAGGAACAGGCAGGTTAGACTAGCATACAGACAGGTGGGTATTGGCAGGCACGGCTGCTATGCAGACAGGTGGGTGCTGGTAAGCACGGCTGGTAAGCAGACAGATGGGCACTGGCAAGCACGGCTGGAATGCAGACAGGGAGGTACTGGCAAGCACGGCTGGAGTGCAGACAGGGAGATACTGGCAAGCACGGCTGGAGTGCAGACAGGGAGGTACTAGCAGGGTGGAGCGCAGGCTGGATATAGTCCAGTACAGACTGGGAGACAGGAACAGATCCGCAGATGCGGTAGGCAAGCAGAGTAAAGCGAAACCGCCGGAGTGGAGGACAAGGCAGAGCAGAGCGGAACCACCGGAGCGGTGGACAAGGCAGAGCAGAGCGAAACCGCCGGTGCGGTGAGCAAGCAGAGCAGAGCGAAACTGCAGGTGTGGTGGACAAGGCAGAGCAAAGAGGAACCGCCGGAGCAGAGGACAAGGCAGAGCAGAGAGGAACCGCTGGTGCGGTGAGCAAGCAGAGCGGAGCAAAACCGCAGGTGAGGTGAACAAGGCAGAGCAGAGCTAAACCGCCGGAGTGATGGACAAGGCAGAGCAGAGAGAAACCGCCGGAGCGGTGTACAAGGCAGAGCAGAGCAAAACAGCAGGTGCTGTGATCAAGCAGAGCAGAGCAAAACCGCTGGTGCGGTGGACAAGGCAGAGCAGAGCGAAACTGCCGGATCGGTGAACAAGGCAGAGCAGAGAGGAACCGCCGGAGCGGTGGACAAGGCAGAGCAGAGCGAAACCGCAGGTGCAGTGAACAAGGCAGAGCAGAGCTAAACCACCGGAGCAGTGGACAAGGCAGAGCAGAGAGAAACCGCAGGTGCGGTGGACAAGGCAGAGCAGAGCAAAACCGCAGGTGCGGTGGACAAGGCAGAGCAGAGCAAAACCGCAGGTGCGGTGAGCAAGCAGAGCAGAGCGAAACCGCAGGTGCGGTGGACAAGGCAGAGCAGAGCAAAACCGCCGGAGTGATGGACAAGGCAGAGCTGAGAGGAACCGCCGGAGCGATGGACAAGGCAGAGCTGAGAGGAACCGCAGGTGCAGTGAACAAGGCAGAGCAGAGCGAAACCACCAGTGCGGTGAACAAGGCAGAGCAGAGCGAAACCACCAGTGCGGTGAACAAGGCAGAGCAGAGCGAAACCACGAGAGCGGTGGACAAGGCAGAGCAAAGAGGAACCGCCGGAGTGGTGGACAAGGCAGAGCAGAACAGGGCTGAAGGTGCAGGCAGAGAGGACAGGGCTCTGCTCACATGGAACAGACTGAAAGATACAGGAAAATGGCTAGAACACAGGAGGTAGATACGGAGGAAGGGAAAAGGGACAAGCAGAACCAGATACACACAATGTACTTACAATAAAGTAGCGAGTGGACACAAAACTCACAAACAGAAGTACAGAGACAATGAGTTGGAGTTAGGTGCAGGTTCAGACACTGCAGGAAAAGGGAAGGTACGGACATAGAGACAAACAGGTAACAGGCTAGGAGACAGTTCAGACAGGAACTGACACTGCAACGAGATACAGGAAGGAGCCTGGGTATACAGTCCCCAGGGTGGCGGAAATGGACTAAAAGTCACAGATAACAGGCCTGGGTATACAGCCCCCAGGGTGGCGGAAACAGACTAGGAGTCAGAGATAACAGGCCTGGGTATGCAGCCCCCAGGGTGGCAGAAACAGACAAGTCGTCAGAGATAACAGGCCTGGGTATGCAGCCCCCTAGGGTGGCAGAAACAGACAAGATACAGGACAAGACCTGGCAACTCAGATGCAAGGAGCACACTAATTGAAAGTGTTGCTCAGGCACCTCCTTCTGGGTGGAGGGGGTTTAAATTTCCAGTGACTCACAGCAATAGGCTGGAGACGCATTAGGAGTGCGCCCACAGCAGCTATAAGAATCAGGAAGTAACCGGGCCGCCGCCCTAAGCAGTCAGACCAGAGACATGCACACAGCATGAACTGGAGCAAGGTTTGCAGGCTGGACTGATAGGTAAGATTGCGGTCTTGCATGGTGGGAGGTGGTGCACTATACACGCCGCCAGGGATGTTACACAGCCACTGTTGCTGGACCCAAGGGCTCGGCACACTTAGTCGGTTGCTTTGCTGCCATGTGCCTGATCAGGCTGGTGGTGGTCAGGCTGCAAGTTTTGCTATCCCTGCTGATGCTGGCCTGGCAGGTCGTGCAAATGGCCTTTTTGGGGTGATCAGAAGAGTCTTTAAAAACAACCAGACTCGGGAAGACCTAACAGTTGTACTTGCAACTACCGTTTTGTTGATGTTACGGGGAATGGTTGCCCGCCTTGTTTCTGCGGCCACCACACTGCTTGTTCTTACCTCTTGTGGTGCTGCTACTCCTCCCTCACCCTGTGTGCTGCTGTCCTCGCTCTGCATGTCACCTTGCCAGATTGGTTTCAGTGACTTCATAGTCCATCACCTCATCTTCCACTTCTACACCCTGGTCCTCCTCTTGACTTTCTGGAAATTGTGTCTCATCATCCACCTCTTCTGTCAGTTTGCCACCGTCGCCTTAGTGTGACTATGGCTGCTCAAATATTTGGGCATCGCTACATGCGATCTCCTCTTGCCCTGTCTCAAGTGGACCAGGCGAGAGGTCAGAATCTATAAATGGAAAAGTGAACAGCTCTTCGGAGTGTCCAAGTTTGGGATCAGTGGTCTCCAGGCAGTCGGCATGGCGGGAGGAAGGAGGATCAGGGTGAGGAATATGCAGTCCTTTTTCACGGCTACTTGACCATGTGGAAGACAGGGTGGTGGTGGTGGCTAAGTGACTGGAAGCATTATCTGCTATCCAACCAATAACCTTTTCACACTGCTCTGTGTTCAAGATTGGTGTTCTGCGGTCCCCTATTAATTGGGACAGGAAGGTCAAGCGACAACATGTGGATGTTTGTGGTGGCACAATTTCAGCTTGGCCACGGCCTCGGGATCTGCATGCACTATTATCACCATCACGTCCACTTACCAATCTCTTGCCACGTACCTTGCCCATTTTAAATGGAGGACAATATTTTCCACGTTCACTACAAATACCTGAATTTGGAGCGAACTTATTTATAATACGTGTGACGGAAAACCACAGTTTTAAATAGCTGGCCTGTAGGTTACTATTTTTTACAGCGACCTGGTGTCAATAACTTTATTAACACACTGCAACAAAATTTACATGGAGGCCAGAAATGGCTGAATTTGGAGCGAACTTATATTTGAAACATGTGACGGAAAACCACAGTTTAAATAGCTGGCCTGTAGGTTACTATTTTTCACAGCGACCTGGTGTCAATAACTTCACTGACACAATGCAATAAATTAAATAGCGGCCAATATTTTCCATGTTCACTACAAATTTCTGGATTTTTATCGCTATAATATGGAAAGAAGCTGGCTGTATAATGCTGTGTCAAATGGAGCAGAAAAACTGTGTTTTCTGGAAAGCTTTTTAACCAAATAATCAGGATTAAGATCAAAAAAATAATTATCCTTGGCCCCTGATACCTGGGGCTATTTGTAGAAATATCTGTAACAGCAGCAGCAGACAGAACTTTAATGGAGCCTCTTGTGCTGTATTATACACTGCTGTCTGCCACATACACTGCCTGTCTGCCTAGCTCTGATATATATATATATATATGTCGTGGAATAACTAGACTAACAGGACGTTCAATGGACCCTCTTGCACTATATGCACTGCAGTCTACCACATACACTGCCTGCCTAATTCCTGCTCTCACCACTGATTATATGCAGCTGGATTAGTCCTCAGAAGGACCGTTCGTTCAGTTGGATATTATAGATATATGTTGTGGAATATCTACAGTGGGTACGGAAAGTATTCAGACCCCTTTAAATTTTTCACTCTTTGTTTCATTGCAGCCATTTGGTAAATTCTAAAAAGTTCATTTTTTTTCATTGAAGTACACTCTGCACCCCATCTTGACTGAAAAAAACAAATGTAGAAATTTTTGCAAATGTATTAAAAAAGAAAAACTGAAATATCACATCACCTTAAAAAGGTGGTTCATGCTTGGAAATCCTCCAATGTAGCTTAATTACAACAATTTTGCAAAGATGAGTGGGCCAAACTTCTTCCAGAGGTTTGTAAAAGACTCATTGCCAGTTATCGTAAACGCTTGATTGCAGTTGTTGCTGGTAAGGGTGGCCCAACCAGTTATTAGGTTTAGGGGGCAATCACTTTTTCACATAGGGCACTGTAGGTTTGGATTTATTTTTCCCATATTAATAAAGACCATTTAAAAACTGCATTTTGTTTTACTTGTGTTATCGGTCTAATATTTAAATTTATTTTGTGTTCTGAAACTTTTAAGAGTGACAAACATGCAAAAGAATAAGAAATCAGGAAGGGGGCAAACACTTTTTCACACCACTGTAAATTGTCCTCCACTGGGAACTGATCTGCGATTGCCCAGTTACTGACCACCACTGTACATGGTATGATAATTTGCTAAATGTAATAGCTGTAGGGCATTATAGGGAAGCCCGTCTGGCCACACAAAATGGTGTTAGCCTGTCCCATGATGCTTCAGCAGTGTGGGTATGATGATGAGGAAGTTTTTTTACTTGATAATACAGTATAAAATCCAAAGTACAAAATAATGCAGAACAGATACTACTTATGTTTTGAGCTATACTCTGCTTTTCATAACAAGTGACTAAATGGAAGTGTAGATTAAAAAAAACAGATGGTGTCTAATTGCAATTACATCACAGGTTCCACTAATAAGCTGCATATTATAATGAAGAAACATAAATGTCAATAAAACTCAGTAATTAGAGATGAGCAGATCAATCTGCAGTGGATAAAGTTCAGACAAATTTCCTGAAATTTACACTTTTGCGCTAATTAAAACATTTTGAGATTTGAATTGCAGTTTGCAAAAAAGATAAATTTCTGCCACCATTTACCACACTGCTGAAGAATCAGTACCTGGACTATATATCATCGGTTCCCAGCAGAGCACAGTTTGTATGGCAGATTTATTTTCCATCTCCAGGGTCACTTTTGTAGAGTGTACGCTCTTATGGTCAATGGGGTTCTTCCACTTCCTTGCAGAGTGTATGGTTTTATGGTCAGCAGGGTTCTCTCTCTTACTTACCTCTTCCTCACATGTATTTTCCGAGCAATTAGAAGTTTTCCAGTATTGAAATTTGTGCAAATTTATTAGCCACAAATAGAATTTTGAGGAAAAATTATGTGAATTTGAATTTCAAACGTTCTGCTCATTTCTATCAGTGATGGTACATGATATCTCTTTAAATTAAAGCTTTTGGCAACAAAGGCTTGTCAACTTGTTTTTTTATTTTTTCCTGACAGCTTATAAAAAAATCACAGACAGCCAACAATTTTTACAGACACATTTGAAAATCAAAATAAATCATCATGATTATAAGTGAGATATGTCTCTGACCCACAATTCAGATATGAAGACATCAGCTTCACTGTGAATTGTAAAATGATGATAATTATAAGTCTGAATAAGCTTCTCTAGTTTCCCAAAAACATCACAGACACCTCCATTTCCTTTTTTTTACGAACAGAGGTAAGAAGTGCCCCATCTTTATGGACTGTGCAGGAATTTCTGAATGGTTGACAACCCTGCCGGAACAATGATATTAAGATGAAATATCTAAAATCCCTCAAGATTTGTTCTTATACACCTCTGTGAATGTTTTTTTAACTAGTTCGATACCTTATACGGAGAAGTCATTGGCATGTACAACTATAAAATGCTTAGCAGCAAAAGATACATTATTGACATTTGCCACTATTCGTAATATCATCGAAATGCTCAAGAATTTTGACTTTAAAAGGTTCTACCAGTACGTCCAATGTACAGGTATTTACCAATGTGTGAATTTAATAAATAATATAAAACTAGTAATGTTACAATTAATACAATTCCAAATTGGCTACGCATGATTAATCATTTAATTGGAAAAGTCTTAGAAAATATAATAATTTATATGTGATTTGTTTTGTGTAATGAATAGTGTTGAGCGAGTATGTTCTGTCCGAGTATGCTCGGGCCGAGCTCAGAGTATTTACAGTTGCTCGGTGATATGGTTGAATCGCTCCCGTGTGCATGATTTGCAACTGTTTGGCAGCTTTATTACACGTGAGGAATGTGTAAGAAATAGACATTGCTCCCATGTAATAAAACTGTCAGTCGCAAATCATGCACACGGGAGCGATTCAACCATATCACCGAGCAGCTATAAATACTCGGAGCTCGGCCCGAGCATACTCGGCGAAAGGGTTAATGGAACATACTCGCTCAACACTAGTAATGAACAATATATTTTTGAAAGGTTAGTTTAACAGACACATTTTGCATGCATACATTAAATAGATGTTTAAAATATTCTTACATTATTGTCAAGATAATTGTTATTATGGTAGAATTATTTTCCTTTAAAGGGAACCTGTCACGTGAAAAAACAATATTAACCTGCCGATGATGGGTTCATCAGCAGGTTAATAGTGTTCTGAACGCTATGGACACCCACTGCCAGGAGGAAATTTACTTTTCAATCAAGAGGGTGGTGCTGCTGTGGGTTCAGTCACTACCATACATAGAGTGGTGGCTGTAACTGCTTCCTTAGCACTGACTGACAGCCAGCTCAGCATTAGGGCCCGACTTTCAGTCAGTGCCAGGTGCATGGTTAAAGCCGTCGCTCTCTATACACAAAGTGATGACTGAACCCACGGTGGCGCCCCGCTGAATGAAACCCTAAAGCTGCCTGGGGAATAAAGTTAATTTCCCCCCCGGCAGAGGTGGTCTAAGTGCAGGCACCGAGCAGGGTCAGAACGCTATTACCCTGCAAATTTACCACATATCTGCAGGTTAATAGCATTTTTTCACTTGACAGGTTCCCTTTAACTCACCTTCACTTATTTTTGGTTCATTTTCATTTGCTATTTAATTATCTACTGTATATACTATAAGAGACCTCTAAAATGTATTATACCTTCTTCTTTTCCATTAATTTAGAAGAGCTGTTTCCAAGATAAAATAAAGAGCCCATAGCTTATTTACATGGTCTGTCCAACATGGTTTGACATTAAAAGCTTTAACAACATTTTTAGATAATGTGAACACAGAAATGACTTGTCTCTATTAGTGTTGAGCAAGCATGCTCGACACTGCACGGTACTCACCCGAGCATCTCACTACTCGGAATGTTCAGTGAGCACCGAGCATTTTTGGGTTACTCGGGTGGGAGCTCGGGTCTTCGCCCTGCATGTTTGGCGCTCTTTACAGAGCCAATGAACATGCAGGGATTGCCAGCCAGTCACTGTAATGCTGCAGCCATGTTGTTTGTGGGCATTACAGTGACTGGCTGGCCGCACAGCATCGCCTAGAGTATTTAAAACCGGGCGCCGCCATCTTGGACACAGTCACTCCGGATCAGACAGTGTAGGGAGAGTGCTGCTGAGCTAGGGAGAGATTTATACTGCGAAATAGGTAGTGTAGGGTCTCTAAAGTCTGCAAAATCAAACAAACAGTCCTTCTGAGGACTAATATCCATCCCAGATATCAGGCAGGCAGGCTGTATAGGAGATGCAGTGGTTATACCAACAAACACTGCATTACAGTCCTGTGTGCTGCTGCTGCTCAAATTGCTAGACTTATCCC
The DNA here is from genome assembly GCF_046119375.1 of Phyllobates terribilis. Taxonomy (NCBI): domain Eukaryota; kingdom Metazoa; phylum Chordata; class Amphibia; order Anura; family Dendrobatidae; genus Phyllobates; species Phyllobates terribilis. The sequence continues at coordinate 275,998,591 of NW_027362765.1, forward strand.
CAGGTCTCAGGGGCCAGGAAAAATCCCTTTTTTTCCCATCTAAATCCTCTTTTTTTTTTCCCTCAGTCAGACTGTACAAATACTAGTCTTGCACAGCACATGGCCAGATAAGGTTGTAAAATGTTAAAATGACATTTCCCGGTGAATGCATTTGTCACGGTTGAAAGCTATATAAAAGTGCAAAAACGCATAAAAAGCGCTACTTGTAAACATAGCCCAAGGTGTGGAGGAGCATTTTTTGTTTTTGGCTATTTATTTTACCTTATACACAAGTCTTTACCCTGGAAAGGATGTTCCTTAACATATTTCACAGGAAAACAGTTTCAGTTTTGAACGTTTTATTGTGAGCCCGTAAAAGTGGCTTAATACCGCTGACCACGTTGTTGACAGCAGTGACCTGGGGGTCAGAAATGCTTCCTGGGGCGATCCCCATGCTGTCCCCATGTCATTTGAACACTGCCACTATTGTTTTGGGCACTTTTAAGACTTTCTACAGACTGCCGGGGGTGCCGCCGCAAAAATGCTCGGGTCTCCCATAGACTAACATTGGGCTCGTTGCTTGGGTCGAGCACCCGAGTATCACAGTAAGCTCGGCCCAAGCTTCGAGCACCCGAGCATTTTAGTGCTCGCTCAACACTAGTCTCTATATCACAGGAACCTCTATTATGATCATAATAGAAAGAGTTTGTGTTCTCTTTTATTATTTTTGAACAAATAATATTATTATTGATAAATATTGCTACTCTGCAAGAAATTGATGTATTAACAAAAATATCTGTGTTTTCATTAGTAATTGGTGTTTTTGAAATTGTGAGCCTTGCAGCAAGTCTTCATTTCTTTTGCAGTCATTATAGGGAGTAATGAAGCATCACATTGTGGCAATTGAGATTAATTGGCTGCCTATTTAATTCTTGTGTAGTTTTGGTCCTATAATAGACAAAATATGAAGTTTTTTTGTTGTTTTTTTTCCAGCTCGCCCTTATGAAAAACTCTGGTTGTAGTCCGATGCTGGGCCTTTCCTGCTGAATGTGGAATGAACTTGTATGAAGAATAGAGTGGATCCAGCTCCAGTTTAAAATATACAAAAAAATCTTTATTTCTTTATATGTTGATACATCCAATAGAGGTTTAGTAGACAGGAGGAAAACCATAGGATAGAAAAAGCAAACGCTTTTCGAACACTGTGTTGTTAAATTCGGTCTTATAAGACGCGTTTGGTTTTTCTATCCTATGCTTTTCCTCCTGTCCAACAAACCTCTATTGGATATATCAACACGTTATACATATTTTTAAATGACTAAATAATGATTTTTTTCCTACATTTTAAACTGGATCCACTGTTTTCTTCTTATAGGTTCGGTCCTCAAGAGTAGGATGTGCTCTTTGCAGCAGGTCTTCCCTCTAAGTAATTGAAGGGGTCCTACATTGTGTATCCCATTCTATTAATATAAAATGTGCTAAAGGATTTTTTGGGCAAACATTTTTATGGCTTTTATCAGAGAAAAAAACACTACATTTCAATAGTATTTTCCCATCGCATTAGTAACAACTTTTTGTTGCATTTTTTTGAGGCCAGATGTTACTGTAAAGTCTGTATTAAAATTAAAAACATACTGCATACAGTCAGGGTGATTTATTAAAATCGGCAAAGGTACCAATGTCTTAATACAAAGCATTCAGTATATGCCTGATTTATTAGGAGGTGCATGCATCTTATAGATCAGACACATTGTATAATGTGCATGTGCTAGAAACACAAATCTACTTCAGCTATTGGCTGGCTTAACTTTTCTTTTTCATTTTCAATACTTTCTGGTATAAATTATATTATGATTATTATTATTTCATATAAATGTGTAGAGTCATATGTGTTCCTCTCATTTCTGCTAAGCTCAATATTCACTATAATTGTCACACTTGAGGATAGTGGACCCACTGTGCCAGGGGCCTGGGCCTACCCAGGAGGGGCATGGCTAAGCGGCTACCTGGTTTTCGCCATAGCTCCTGATGGTGGAGTAAGGCTTGCACTGCAGGTAGCCACCAAGTACCACTCCTCAGCAGTCCCCGGTACTGCAGCAGCTGACCCCAATCATCAGGATTGCAGTCATGGACAAGGACTTGGAGTCACTGGCAGGACAGGATTCAAATACTGGTTCTGGTTCTAACAGTGTGGAACTGGTTCTGGTACTAACAGGCTCAGGCACCGCGAGAGCGATTTCAGGCTCAGGCTCCGCGAGAGCGGTTTCAGGCTCAGGCAACACAGATAACTGAAACAGGTTCAAGTACAGACAACAGATTTCAGGGACAGGTTAAGGTTCAGATAATACGGGACTCAATACATGGAGCATGTGCGCGCACTAGCGTGTGCAGGCCCAGAGGGCCCACAGCAGTTAACGGGGCTATCGGGGCAGTGAGTAAGTCGGCGTCCCTGCTGGGAGGAGGTAGATGGACATACAGGGACATCGGCATTGGCGTTACAATAATAAAGGTCTTCCATTGTCTTTTGGTTTGTGAAGTTTTGAATGCATTTTTTTCGCTGTGCCTTTCTTTTCCAAAATATAATATGCTCTGGGTATGGCATTTTTCCTAGAATGTTTCTTAGACTTTTCTATAAGATGATATGATTCAAAAATAGCAGTGATCACATAATTATGTCAATGACACCTTTGACACAAAGTGGAATGAAAAATGAAAAATTACATTTAACCTCAAATATTTTCTTTCGACAAAGGGTAATGAAAACAGACCACCTAGTTTGTTATGAAATTTCTCCAAAATGGAGCAACATCACCATATGTTTTTGTAACTACTGTTTAGGCAGCCGACAGGGCACAGAAGAGAAGGAGCGCTATTTGTCTTTTAGAAAGCAATTTTGGCTGCAGATTGCAGATGCCATGTGCAGAACCTCTGAGGCACTAAAATAACAGAAATCACCAAAAAGTGAGCACATTTTGGATACTACACTCTGTAAGTAATTTATATAGGGGTGTATTGAACATTTTGACCCAACAGGTAGTTCACAGACTGTAATAACATTTGGAAATGAAAATAAAGTTTTTTTTCAACTAAAATGTTGCATATTCTTATTTTTTTTTATCTCAAAAAGCATAATGAAAGAATATAAGCCCCAGAATTTGATAGGTAATTTTTCTTAAATGTGGCAATAGCCTATATGTGGCTTGAAACTCCTGTTTAGGCATGCAGCAGGTTCATGAGTGAAAGAGTCCTATTTTACATTATGGAGTGCAATTTTGGCTGGAATAGATTGTAGATGCCATGTCACATTTACAGATCCCATGAGGTACCAAAAAAACAGAAAACCCCAAACAATTGACAAAGTTTTTTGAAATTATACCCCTTAAACACTCATCTAGGGGTGAAGTGAGCATTTTGATCTTATAGGTGCTTCACTGAGTTTTGTAACATTGGGCTGTGAAAATGAAAATGTGGTGTTTTTTTTCACTAAAATGTGTATTTTGTCTCAAATTTTTAATTTTCACAAGGTGAAACAGGATAAAAAGAACTGCATACTTTGTTATGCCTCATTCAGTGGGTATGGAAAGTATTCGGACCTCTTTAAATTTTCATTGCAGCCATCTAGTAAATTCTAAAAAGTTCATTTTCTTCTCATTAAAGCACACGCTGCACCCCATCTTGACTGAAAAAAAACAGAAATGTAGAAATTTTTGCAAATTTATTAAAAAAGAAAAACTGAAATATAACATGGTCATAAGTATTCAGACCCTTTGCTTAGACACTCATATTTAAGTCACAAGCTGTCCATTTCCTTGTGATCCTCCTTGAGATGGTTCTACTCCTTCATTGAAGTCCAGCTGTGTTTAATTAAACTGTTAGGACTTGATTTGGAAAGGCACACAGCTGTTTATATAAGAACTTACAGTGCATGTCAGACCAAATGAGAATCATGAGCTCAAAGGAACTGCCCAAGGAGCTCAGAGACAGTTGTGGCAAGGCACAGATCTGGCCAGGGTTACAAAAGAATTTCTGCAGTACTCATGGTTTTTAAGAGCATAATGGTCTCCATAATCCTTAAATGGAAGAAGTTTGGGACCACCAGAAGTCTTCATAGACCTGGCAGTCCAGCCAAATTGAGCAATCATGGGAGAAGAGCCTTAGTGAGAGAGGTAAAGAAGAACCCCAAGATCACTGTGGCTGAGCTCCAAAGATGCAGTAGGGAGATGGGAGAAAGTTCCACAAAGTCAAATATCACTGCAGCCCTCCACCAGTCGGGCCTTTATGACAGAGTGGCCCAACGGAAGCCTCTCCTCAGTGCAAGACATATGAAAGCCCGCATAGAGTTTGCTTAAAAACACATGAAGGACTCCCAGAGTATGAGAAATATGATTCTCTGGTCTAATGAGATGAAGATGGAACTTTTTGGTGATAATTCTAAGCGGTATGTGTGAAGAAAAACAGGCACTGCTCATCACCTGCCCGATACAATCCCAACAGTGAAACATAGTTGTGACAGCATCATGCTATGGGTGTGTTTTTCAGCTGCAGGGACAGGATGATTGGTTGCAATTGATGGAAACATGAATGTGGCCAAGTACAGTGATATCCTGGATGAAAACCTCTTCCAGAGTGCTCTGGACCTCAGACTTGGCTGAAGGCTCACCTTCCAACAAGACAATGACCCTAAGCACACAGTTAAAATAACAAAGGTGTGGCTTCAGAACAAATCTGTGACCATTCTTAACTGGCCCAGCCAGAGCTCTGACCTTAACCGAATTGAGCATCTCTGGAGAGAACTAAAAATGGCTGTCCACCATCCAACCTGACGGAACTAGAGAGGACCTGCAAGGAAGAATGGCAGAGGATCCCCAAATCTAGGTGTGAAAAACTTGTTGCATCATTCCCAAGACAACTCATGGCTGTACTAGCTCAAAAGGGTGCTTCTACTCAATACTGAGCAAAGGGTCTGAATACGTATGACCATGTGAGATTTCAGTTTTTTTTTCTTTTTCCTTAAATTTGCAAAAATTTATACATTTGTTTTTTTCAGTCAAAATGGGGTGCAGAGTGTACATTAATGAGAAAAAAAGCCAGATTTTTGTAAGAACTTACCTGTAAAATCCTTTTCAGCGAAGGAAGGAAGGGAGACACAGATTCTCTACTTCGTGGGTAGGCGGAGCCCCATAGGATAGTCACCTCAGATTGGAAAAAGACGACCGGCCCCTTCAGTATATAGGCTCCTCCTACTCCCATGTTCATCAGTCCGTACACAAGCTAAGGAAGAGCAGACCAACCAGCAGAACAACATATCCCCTTCTGAAATTTCAGAAATGAGAGAAAACAGGTTATGTAATAGAAACACACAGTCTTAGGCATACCCCTTTGGACCTGACAACTGTGTAGAGCTGGCGAAACTGGAAGGAGAGCCGTAGAGTGCTAAACCCAGTCCAGAAGATCGACATCAGGAAGGAGACGCGCTGCATCTAGAAACACAAAAAAACACTTCTGCCATGGGAGGGTGCTGTGTCTCCCTTCCTTCCTTCGCTGAAAAGGATTTTACAGGTAAGTTCTTACCAAAATCCGGCTTTCAGCAGCAGAAGGGAAGGAAGGAGACACAGATTCTCTACTTCGTGGGACGCCCTAAAGCAGTACCTACTTAAGGGTGGGAAATAGAGGCAGAAGCTTCCATACCCCAAAACTTAGGCAAGAGCGCAAACCGCGCTAAATAACGGAAAACTAAGTAAAGGGATAACTTAAATTACCGCCACCTGCAGGACCCTGCGTCCCAGGGCCGCATCGGCTGAAGCACTTACGTCCACCTTATAAAACTTAGTAAAGGTGTGAACGGAGAACCAGGTGGCCGCCCGGCAGAGCTGCGCTGCCGAGGCCCCCTGACGAAAAGCCCACGATGAGCCAATGGCTCTCGTGGAATGAGCTTTAACTTTAACCGGACAAGGATCGCCCTTGAGCCGGTACGCTTCCAGAATAGCTGAACGGATCCACCGAGCTATCGTGTCTTTGGAAGCACGTTGACCACGCCGACGACCTGCCGAAATTATAAAAAGAGAGTCCGACTTCCGAAAACCTTGGGTGATCGTAAGATAGAACTTCAATGCCCGCACTAAGTCCAACTAGTGCAAGGCCCGCTCCCTTGGATTCTTAGGTCCTGGACAAAGAGAAGGCAACACAATGTCCTGATTAATGTGGAATTGTGACACTACCTTAGGCAAAAAATCTTCACGAGTATGAAGCACCACGCGATCCGGAAAAAATTCCAGAAAAGGAGGTGAGCAAGAAAGTGCTGCCAATTCTGATACCCTTCTCAAAGAGGTGACTGCCACCAAGAAGGCCACCTTCCAAGAAAGTAGTGAAAGTTTAGCAGAATCCATAGGCTCAAAAGGCCTATGCTGAAGGGCTTCCAGTATTAGATTAAGCCGCCATGGAGCCACAACTGCCCTCCGTGGCGGAAACTGACGTGCGACTCCGTGAAAAAAAGAGCGCACATCCCTGCGAGAGGCAATAGCCTTCCTAAAAAGTGCGGAAAGAGCAGATACCTGTCCCCGCACCGTACTAACTGCCAAACCCCTGGCCAGACTAGATTGCAGAAAGGCCAAGAAGTTGGGGATGGAAAAAACCCTCGGATTTCTTGAGGATCCAGAACACCATGAATAGAAAGACTCCCAAGTTCTGTGATAAATCCTGGATGTAGCTGGACTCCAGGCCGCCCGCAAGGTAGCAATGACCTCGGGCAAAAAACCGCGATGGGTCAAGATCTCGGTCTCAAGAGCCACGCCGTCTAACGAAGGGACCTCAGGTCCGGATGACGAATGGGCTCCTGAGTGAGCAAGTCCGGGCGAAGGGGCAGCGGAAACGGAGGTGCCGCCTGAACAGACACCAGCGTCTAATACCATGTCCTTCGCGGCCAGTCTGGTGCTATCAGAATTATTGATACCCTTTCGAGTTTGATCCGTCGGATCACCAGAGGTAGTAAGGATATCGGCGGAAACGCATAGATCAGCTTGAACTGACCCCACGGGGCCACTAGAGCATCCACCGCCACCGCCTCCGAGTCCCTGTACCTGGACATGAACGTCGGAACCCTGGCGTTCAGCCTGGATGCCATCAAGTCCACCTGAGGAGTCCCTCAATGGGAAGACAGCAGAGAAAACACTTCTGGATGGAGACTCCATTCCCCAGGGTCCACTTGCTCGCGACTGAGGAAGTCCGCCGAGATATTCAACACCCCTGGAATGTGAACTGCAGAGATCGCTGGAACTTTGGACTCCGCCCAGACCAGGATCCGAGAGACCTCCGACATGAGACTGGAACTCCTCGTCCCGCCTTGGTGGTTGATGTACGCGACAGCCGTAGCGTTGTCCGACTGGATCCGGACCGGTAGACCGCTCAATGAGACCGTCCAATGTTGGAGGCAGAGAAATATTGCTCTCAACTCCAAAATGTTGATCGGGAGAGACGACTCCTTTGGCGACCAGACTCCCTGAATCCAGAGGTTGTTCCAAACTCCCCCCCAGCCTGTCCGGCTGGCATCGGTTGTCACCACTGACCATCTCGGAGGAAGGAAGGATTTCCCCGCGGATAGAGTCTCCGGACGTAACCACCATCCAAGAGATTCTCGCACCCTGCGGGAGATGATGACCGAGCGATCCAGAGAATTTAGCGATCGATCCCAATGGGTCAGAATAAGGCTCTGGAGATCCCGGGAATGAAATTGTGCAAATGGTACTGCTTCCATAGTTGCCACCATTTGACCCAGAAGGCGCATGCATTCCCGAAGGGACATTGACAGCGCCGACCTCATAGCCTGGACCAGAAGACGAAGGTTCGTCTGTTTGACAGGAGGCAGGGACACAACTGCCCGAGCAGTATTGAACTGCATCCCCAGGAAAAGAATGGACTGTGTTGGCTCCAATGACGATTTCTTCCAATTGATCAGCCACCCGAAGTCCATCAGGTACTGAAGGGAGAGATCGCGAGCCGCTATTGCCTCCTCCGCTGTGGGTGACACTATGAACAGGTCGTCCAGGTAGGGGAGGATCGTAACCCCCTGTCTTCGAAGAAGCGCCATGAGAGGAGCCAGAATTTTTGTAAAAACCCTGGGAGCTGAGGCCAACCCAAAAGGCAGGGCCACAAACTGGTAATGGGTTTGACCTATAGCGAAATGCAAGAAACGCTGGTGAGCCCTACCGATAGGGATATGCAAATAGGCGTCGCGGATGTCTATGGACACCAAGAAATCGTACTGCGACAGGGTCGCTATCACCGATCGGAGAGACTCCATGCGGAACCTCCGTGTCCGGACGTAAATATTCAAATCCCTGAGATCCAGCACCGGACGAAACTTGTCCTCCTTTTTGGGGACCACAAAAAGGTAGGAATAAAAACCCTTTCCCTGGTCTTCCGGAGGAACCTGAACCACCACACCCTGCTGTAGGAGAGAGTTGACCTCCTGAAACACTGCGGCAGCCAGTCTTGGCACGGACGGAATGCCCGTCAGACGAAACCTGTCTGGAGGCAGCGAATGAAACTCTATGAAATAGCCTGCCGACATAACCCGTGTCACCCAGGCGTCTGCTATGTGGGATGCCCAGATAGACCCGAATTGTAGCAGACGACCTCCCACCCGAGAGCCCTCGGGGGGATCCCTGGCATCAGTCAGCCTTAGCGGACTTTTTATCAACCTCCCATCTGTCCTGACGGGACCGTTGCTTCCAAGGAGTACAAGATTTCTGGGCGGATCTGCCGGAGGATGAGGGACGACCCAATCTCCAAGAAGGCTGACTGAATCGTCCCCTGGCCCAAAAGGACCGAAGACCTCTGCCGGGCCCTGTCCTGCTGGCTGTGGATGCCACTGCCTTTTTCCCAGGCAGAGTAACACCCTTAGCTTTAGCTTTGGCAATTAGTTCCGAAAGATCTGAACCAAAGAGCTGACCGCCCTTATATGCCAGACTAAGCAATCCCTGTTTGGATACTGCATCCCCGGTCCATTGTTTAAGCCACAGAGCTCTTCTAATCGTGACTGCCGAAGCATGAGTCCTGGACAGAATTGAAGCAGTGTCCAGTACTGCATCTCTGCCATAACACATAGCTTCTTCCAATCGCTGTAAAAGCTTTTCCCCTTCTGAACGCGAAGTCCCATCCTGCCATGCCGCACGCAGCTGATCCAACCACCGCAGAGAAGCCTCACCGGCCCACATGGCCACCAAGGCCGCTCGGAAACCATGACCCGCGGCTTCATAGATGGATTTCGCCGCTGACTCCGATCTTCTGTCCAAAGGATCCTGAAGATTGGCTCTCCCTTTAACAGGAAGCAGGGAAGACTTGGTCAGCTGAGACAGAGATATAGCCACCTCAGGAGAGGGAACCCAATTAGTAACCATCTCCTTGGCACAGGGATATAGGGCATCAAAAAAACGCGTTCCTTGGAAGCGTTTATCCGGACACTGACGCTCCTTCTCCACCATTTCGTTAAGTTCCTCATGCGCAGGTAATATAGAACGAACACGGCGCGTCTTCTGATACAGACGGCCCGACCTAGACGGTCTTGTCGGCTCTTCAGACAGCTCTAATACTTCCCGCATGTCCTTAATAAGCCCATCTACGCGACCAGAAAGAGAAAGAGCGATTCTGTTGATCCTCCTCTTCGGACTCAGAAATTTCATCAACCGAATCTGTTGGTGAATCCGAAGCCTCTGATGCGCTCTGCGAGGGAGACAACGCCACCATAGTCTTGCGGCGCTTTTTACCTCATGGCATTGGGTGTGATCTAGCTGACACCCACTGTCCCAGGAGACTAGAGAGACTATCAATGGAGCGAGTGAGCGCCCCCACCTTAACATCACTGAGCGTTGAACTTGATGTAGTAGAAGGCCTGAGTGTATCAGAGGCGTGCGACTGAACCTGAAATGGATCAGGAGACCGATCCGCACTCCCAGGCCCCTGATCCGACATGCCACCCACACCAGATGCCAGGATGTACAACAAGGATGGCAAAAAAGTGTGAAAGCTGCACAGCCTGTTTTCAAAACTCACTTTTTTTTTTTTTTTTAATTATATATGCGACAGGCTCTGAAGGGTTAAAGCTCACCCTTAGAAAAGAGCTACCCCAGAAATGCCAAGCAAAAAAATCAATAGGGGGAAACTCCCTTAAACACCATGTGTTTCCCCTAAAGTTCCACTTTTTCAGAAGGGGTTTACATCACAGCAATTATAATACTACACAGCCTAAAAGGTCAGTGAAGTAAATAGCTTTAGGAGAGAAAGTGGCAGTGCTCACGAGGACTCCTAATAGGTAAGCCTGGAGAGACAGCACTGACAAAGAACCCCTGCCAGAGGCAGAGGGGACTCACCGGTACTGCGGCGACCGCTCCTCCTAAGTGTGTGGACGGACGGGGAGCAGAGAGCAGTAGGCGCCGATGGACGCCGGAGGGAGAAGCAGGGACCGCCAGCGCACGCTCAACCAAGCGCTTCCTGCCTAAGTAATGACAGCAGGAAGCCAGGAGACGCCAAGCCACGCCCCCGATAGGCCACGCCCCCCGCCTTATTCAAACAACAAAAATGAGGGCAGAAAACTTCCTACCTCTATGAAGGCAGGAAGCAAGTCAATAAAAGCAAGAAAACGCGTGCCAATACAGGGAGCTTCCTGCCTCAATGAAGGCAGGAAGCAAAAACGAAAAAGCATGCGCAAATAAAAAATAAAAATAAAAATTACTGGCCTCCGTCTCTGCTCCCCAGTCAAGGCAGCGTCTGAAATAGACAAGAAACATACAGGCAGTACACTTGCCGTAGCCGTCAAAGATACTCTTTAGACCAAAGAGCACTTAACCGGCTGAACGCCACAGGGATCCTCAGGGATGTGAGGCGCCATGGCCCTTTGCTCCCCCCTATGGCGGAGCACGCAGGGACCTTCTCAGATGTGTGGTGTGCGCCTCCGCCAGGGAGCGCCCTGTATCCCCCGGGGCCGGCAGGCATAAGTGGGAACCTTCTCAAGGGGTACACAGAGCTGTGGCAGACTAATTTTCATCTCTCACATATCTGCAAGACTTAGCACACTTGAATATTATACGGACAATTTATTGATTTCAACCATATGTAGTGTAATGTTTAATTTCCCTTATGATAGCAGGAAAAATAACATTTTCAAGGTTAATCTAATGTTTGCAGCCTGGAGTCAAAGGACATCTTGGGATCATTTTGTTTATTAGGTGCCCTTCTAACAAAAGACATCAACAATGGTCTACAATTGGAAACTGTTCAAAGACCAACCTGTAACCAGGGCAAATTTGGCCAGGTTTTCCTTTTATTTTTATCCCTGCTACTCTTACAATTCTGTCTTTTGTTGCTTTTTTAAAAATTATGTCATATGTTCCAGAGATATGGTCTTTTTTTTATTTAATGCTAGTAATTATGTTTTTTACCAGAGGGGTATTACTTACAGGATAATTATGCAGAGCATACTAGAAGACATTCCACCAAAGAATCTTGTGAGCCATGCTCCCTTATTAACATAAAAAAATTGCAATATATTTAAAAAACAACATATCTTTGAAACCTTATGTCGTATTCACAAAAGTTAAAAAGCAAATAAAATACTGATTGGAGGAGTAAGAATAAAATACCACTACCACTTTTGACCTGTTGACGGGTCCTCTTTAAGCCAATAGACTATTAACTTCTGGGCAGTCCACACTTTGCATTGCAGTGACACTCTAAAAAGTCACTGCATAGTAAGCATACTGTGAGATTGGAAGCCCACTGTCAGACACAGGTAGACTCCATACAAAGAAGGCAGAAATGATTTATTATCATTTGCCCTCCTAATTGCTGTGCACCCAACACTGAGCAAGCATTGTGTACATAGATTAAAAAGCATTGATAGTGCTTCCTACATTGGACCCAGTGATCATGTGATCCCTGTATGTAGGAAGGAAACAGGAGATGCTGGGTTCTAGAAGACACAGTCTGCTCTACTATGCAGCCTGGAGGCTAGATTTCTCCTGTAACTATTGCTAATTTAACAGCCCGGGTTACAGGAGAAATCAACAATGAAAATAATATATATTAGTATGACAAAATGCCCCCGAAACATCTTTTAACACCTTGTGGTAGGTGTATTCTGTAAAATAAATGAATAAATACAAAAGCAAACCTAAAAAAAATAACTTTCACCAATTCGAATTACTGTTTCTAGCTCCACTGCTATAAAAAAAAAAGTATGTCCAAGTTAATAAAATTATTTCTATTGAAAAGGTAACACATTTTAAAATGTTTACTAGCAGTTCTTTGTGATCATGTGAAAAAAGACACATTCAATTTTTCTTTACATTTTCCTCCAATATCAGAAAAAAGGCAAAAAGAAATGTCATAAATTTTAAGCCCCGTGTATCTAAAAAAGAGGCAAAAATTATTTGAATATCCAAACTAGAACATTTTTTTTAGAGCAGTTACAAGCGCATGTAGGATGAAACCCTAAAATGATTAAAAAGGATAGGTAAGGCATAGGGGATAAAGACCTATTCAGGAACTGGTTAAATAAAACTATCTATTAAAAAGATTTGTTTCAAATATTGAAGATGTGCACAATGTGTACTGTGAGTCTTCGTGTGTCTGGGCAGACAATAGTGTGATTTAGTGTTATACTTTTCTTTGTAATAAAAGCAGTACTAACGGGAACATCTTTAGCGCCTGAATAATATAAAAAGATTAATACCGTTAACAGAAACAGAAAATGACAGTTCTCATGTTATTATTGTCTAGTAAAACATAGAAAGAGGTATTTAGCCGATGACAAATCACTCATGTCTTTTATGGTAAGGAAAGCACAGAGCTTCTTCCCTGTAGCCTGTCACTGTGAAATACAATAACTAATCATCTTATCTAATCTTCCCACTAATAATGTCCCAGAGACATTTGTAAGAAGCTGAAAGAAATGGATGACAAGGTACAACTCATGTTTTTGGAGAATATTCACTTGGATGAACTAGCAAAAATAAACACAAGAAGATCATCATTTTCTTCATGAAAAGCTAGGCTAATAGATTATCAGATATTATTAATCATATTGAGGCCGTGAAAATCCTTTCCTCAGTGCTTAAATAGATTTCCAGGAATGGACAGCAATGTGAATTATATATTAATATAATATAGGGCTGATGAGCACATCATTTTCCATGGAGCAGCCATGGAACACATAGTACAACTGACCAAGTACATGACCAAACATTTATATCCTGGTGCATAAAGGTTTAAGGGTAAAGTGACATTTTATAAATTCTGCAATTATATTAATTGTGGCAAAAAGAAATTCCTCACTCTGTCAGCGGTAATGTTGGTAAGGTTACCACAGTTCATCAGCTATGAACTGCGATAACCTTACTGACGTCCGAGCTCGTCGGAGCAGCCGGATTCACACGCTACTGTCAGTGTGTTCCGGCTGCCAAGGTGAGCGGTCACATTACTGATGTCACTGCCCACTACAGCATCCGGATGTAGCAGAGTCAGGGATCGTCGTGGGACATTCTGATTATTGATCTACAGCAAACCCCTTTGGATTATTATTTTTTTTTTTTTAAGGCAATAAGTTGGTAAAAGAGGGTCAGGGAGTGCATTTTACAGTTAAAGGACTTTTCTGTGTGTGTTTATTTTTTTTTGACTACGGGGTTAGTAATGGGGGGTGTCTTACCTCTCTATTACTAACCCCTGGGCTTTGATATCAGAGGAAATTACACAGCTGACATCAACCCCAAAACTATTACCCCAATTGCCAGTGCACCAGGGCAATCAGGAAAAGCTGAGGCTAATTACCAGAATTGGTGCATCTAATGGATGCGCCATTTCCAGGGCTGCTGAGGGCTGATGTTATTAGTCTGGGAAAGGGACAATATCCATGGCTATGTCCCAGCCTATTAACATCAAGCCGGATCTGTCTGCTTAGCCTTTGCTGGTTATTAAAAATAGAGGGGACACCACGTCATTTTTTTTGGAGTCCCATTTTTAATAATCAGTAAAACTATGCAGACAGCTGTGAGCTGATTTTAATAGCCTGGGAAGCTTCATAGATATTGGTCTCTTCCCACAATAACATTAGCCCCCTGCTGTCTGCTTTCCCTCAGTTGGGTATTGAAAATAAGAGGGAGCCACAAGTCATTTTTTTATTTTATTTCTTTATTAGCTAAATACTGTATTTTCGGACTATAAGATGTACTGTACGATAAGACGCACCGCAAATTTTGGGATGGAATATAAGAAAAAATATTTTTTATAAGATGGGGGTCTGTCATATCTGAATAGGTATCTTACCAGGGGAATTGTGGAGCGAGGGTGACAGGAGGCAGGGTCCTTAAGGAAGCCGGTGCTCAAGCAGTGGGGAGTTGCGGTGGTGGTGGAGCAGGATCGCAGGGCCCTCCGTTCCCTCACTCAGGAACCTGGCGGCTGCAGCAGAAGAGGTGGTCTGGCTGGGGGCCGCAGCCGGTGTCTGGCTGGGGGCCGCAGCCGGTGTCTGGCTGGGGGCCGCAGCCGGTGTCTGGCTGGGGGCCGCAGCCGGTGTCTGGCTGGGGGCCGCAGCCGGTGTCTGGCTGGGGGCCAGTGAGCGGCGTGGCAGAGCAGCCTGTGCAGCTTTCTGGTATGCGTGGCCATCTTCCTGAAGCTGTGATCTACAGGAAAATAGCCGTCCAAGCTACCAGTCTGCGCATGCACCGGCTCGAGAAGCCGTTTTCCTGTAGATCACACCTTCAGGAAGATGGCCACGCACACCGGAAAGCCGCACACTCCACTCTGCCACGCCGCTCACCGGCCCCCAGTCAGACACTGGCCCGCAGCATCTCACCTCTTCTGCTGCCGCCATCGCAGCGTCCTGAAAGAGGGAGGGGATGAAGGGCCCTGCGATCCCGCTCCGCCACCACCATATGTAGGTAAGCTCTACGTTCGGACCATAAGATTCACCCCTTATTTTCCTCCCAAATTTTGGGGGAAAAAAGTGTGTTTTATTTTCCAAAAAATACGGTACATGTACAGTATACTACACATGCTCTGCACTAATTATAAATTCCACCGACATCTTTCTATCTATCAAGTCAAACTGTGAATTTATTGTACTTAGCTGATGAAATGTCGGGTTTCCCTTGATATTGGTGCATAAAAAAAAAATCGGACGGCACGTGCATGGTCCAATGTGCCGGACAATTTTTTTCTCACCCCCGTTGACTTGCATTGGTGAGTCTTGGCGGTCTTACGCTACCATACGCAACATGCTGCAATTTTTTTTCCTCACCCCAATTCCAGGTGAGAAAAAACTTGCAGATGAACAAGGTATCAGTAAATAACATTGTTGCGAGTACAATGTGATTTTTTTCTGACATTGCACTCGCCGAGTTTATACGCAGATGTGAGCGAACCTTTAGAAAGGTGCTTGACAGCATTACTGAAAGTGCAGCTCATGGGAAAAATTGGACTTTATTCATCCCAGAAATCATTGGCTCGGTGCATTATTGCAGCTGGTTCTGCAATCAAGCACTGCACCTTGAGCTATCAGTGAAAGTGCCAGGGCGTGCTAACAGCAGCCAATCACAGTGCTGTGAGCGACAACTGTACATGCTTCATACACACCTGTATGACTGAAAGCCGGCAGCTCCTGGGATAAAGTTAATTTTTTTTCACTTTCCATAATTTTTGCCAGGGGTTTTATTATGAATCACCGGGCTCGGAGGATGTACATTCAGTTGTTTAATGTTGTTGAAAAAAAGCAGATCACAGACATGGTACAAAACTAAAGTCATTTCAAATGGCAACTTTAATGCTTTAAGAAACACTAAAAGAAATCAAGATTAAAAATGTAGTACTCAGTTATGGTAATTTTTTTCAGACCAAGCAGAGGGAAAAAAATATGGAATCACCCTGTAAATTTTCATTTACAAAACTAACACGTGCATCAAATTAGATCTGCTCATTAGTCTGCATCTAAAAAGGAGTGATCACACCTTGGAGAGCTGTTGCACCAAGTGGACTGACATGAATCATGGCTCCAGCACAAGAGATGTCAATTGAAACAAAGGAGAGGATCATCAAACTCTTAAAAGAAGGTGAATCATCACGCAATGTTGCAAAAGATGTTGGTTGCTCACAGTCAGCTGTGTCTAAAATCTGGACTAAATACAAACATGGGAAGGTTGTTAAAGGCAAACATACTGGTAGACCAAGGAAGACATCAAAGCATCAAAACAGGAAATGCACAACAAAACAAATGAGGAATGAATGGGAGGAAACTGGACTCAATGTCTGTGACCGAATTCTAAGGAAACTCCTAAAGGAAATGGGATTTACATACAGAAAAGTCAGATTTTGGTAAGAACTTACCTGTAAAATCCTTTTCAGCGAAGGAAGGAAGGGAGACACAAATCCATTACTTAGTGGGGTAGGCGGAGCCCCATAGGATAGTTCACCTCAGATTAGAAAACGTGACGACCGGCCCCTCCAGTATAAAGGCTCCGCCTACTCCCATATTCTCCAGTCCGTACACAAGCTAAGGAAGAGCAGACAACACCAGCAGAACAACACATCCCCTTCTGAAAGTTCAGAAATGAGACAAAACAGGTTATGTAATAGAAACACACAGTCCTAGGCATACCTCACTGGCCCTGACAACTGTGTAGAGCTGACTATACTGGAAGGAGAGCCGTAGAGAGCTAAACCCAGTCCAGATGATCATCATCAGGAAGGAGACGCGCTGCATCTTAAAACACAACAAAACCAATTCTGCCATGGGAGGGTGCTGTGTCTCCCTTCCTTCCTTCGCTGAAAAGGATTTTACAGGTAAGTTCTTACCAAAATCCGACTTTCAGCAGCAGAAGGGAAGGAAGGGAGACACAAATCCATTACTTAGTGGGACGTCCTAAAGCAGTACCTCACTTAAGGGTGGGAAATAGTGGCAGAATCTCCAACACCCCAACAACTTAGGCAAGAGCGCAAACCGCGCTGAATAAAGAAAAAATAAACAATAAAGAGATAACTTAAACTACCGCCTCCTGCAGGACCCTGAGTCCCAAGGCCGCATCAGCGTATGCACTCACGTCCACTTTATAAAACTTAGTAAAGGTGTGAACAGAGCGCCAGGTGGCCGCCCGACAGAGCTGCGCTGCCGAGGCCCCCTGACGAAAAGCCCACGATGAGCCAATGGCTCTCGTGGAATGAGCTTGAACTTTAACCCGACAAGGCTCGCCCTTGAGCCGGTACGCTTCCAGGATAGCCGAACGGATCCACCGAGCTATCGTGTCCTTGGAAGCACGTTGACCACGCCGACGACCAGCCGGAATCACAAAAAGAGAGTCCGACTTCCGAAAACCTTGTGTGATTGTAAGATAGAACTTCAATACCTGCACTAAGTCCAATGAGTGCAAGGCCCGCTCCCTTGGATTCTTAGGTTTTGGACAAAGAGAAGGCAACACAATGTCCTGATTAATGTGGAATTGTGACACTACCTTAGGTAAAAAAATCTTCACGGGTACGAAGCACCACGCGATCCGGAAGGAATTCCAGAAAAGGAGGCGAGCAAGATAGTGCCGCCAACTCCGACACCCTTCTCATTGATGTGACTGCAACCAAGAAGGCCACGTTCCAAGAAAGTAACGAAAGTTTAGCAGAATCCATAGGCTCAAAAGGCCTATGCTGAAGGGCTTCCAGGACTAGATTAAGCCGCCACGGAGCCACAGCTGCCCTCCGCGGCGGAAACTGACGTGCGACTCCGCGAAAAAAAGAACGCACATCCCTGCGTGAGGCAATAGCCCTTCTAAAAAGTGCGGAAAGTGCAGATACCTGACCCCGCACAGCACTAACCGCTAGACCCCTGGCCAAACTCTATTGCAAAAAAGCCAAGAAGTTGGGGATGGAAAAAACCCTTGGGTTTCTTGAAGATCCAGAACACCATGAATAGAAAGATTCCCAAGTTCTGTGATAAATCCTAGTCGTAGCTGGACCCCTGGCTGCCCGCAAGGTAGCAAGGACCTCGGGCGAAAACCCGCGATGGGTCTGGATCTCGGTCTCAAGAGCCACGCTGTCAAAGTGACCTCATGTCCGGATGACGAATGGGCCCCTGGCTTAACAAGCCCGAGCGAAGGGGTAGTGGAAACGGAAGCGCCGCTCGAAGAGATACCAGCGTCGAATACCACGCTCTTCGTGGCCTATCCGGTGCTACCAAGATTACTGATACTCGTTCGAGTTTGATCCGTCGGATTACCAGAGGAAGTAAGGATATCGGCGGAAATACATAGACCAGCTCGAACTGGTCCCACGGGGCAACTAGAGCATCTACCGCCACAGCCTCCGGATCCCTGTACCTGGACATGAACGTTGGAACCCTGGCATTCAGCCTGGACGCCATCAAGTAGACCTGAGGAGTCCTCCAATGGGAACACAGCAGAGAAAACACTTCTGGATGGAGACTCCATTCCCCAGGATCCACCTGCTCGCGACTGAGGAAGTCCGCCGAGATATTCAGCACACCTGGATGTGGATCGCAGAGATTGCTGGAATCCTGGACTCGGCCCAAACCAAGATCCGAGAGACCTCCCTCATGAGTCTGGAACTTCTCGTCCCACCCTGATGGTTGATATATGCGCATTGTCCGACTGAATCCGGACCGGTAGACCGTTCAAAAGGACCGTCCAATGTTGGAGGCAGAGAAATATTGCTCTCAACTCCAAAATGTTGATCGGGAGAGACGACTCCTCTGATGACCAGACCCCCTGAACCCAGAGGTCGTTCCAAACTCCCCCCCAACCCGTCAGGCTGGCGTCGGTGGTAAACACCGACCACCTCGGGAGAAGGAAGGATTTCCCCAGGGATAGAGTCTCTTGACGTAACCACCATCCAAGAGACTCTCGCACCCTGCGGGAGATAACGATCGAGCGATCCAAAGAAGTCAGAGATCGATCCCAATGTGTCAGAATAAGATTTTGGAGATCCCGGGAATGAAATTGTGCAAACGGTACGGCTTCCATAGCTGCCACCATTTGACCCAGAAGGCGCATGCATTCCCGAAGGGACATTGACAACGCCGACCTCATAGCCTGGACCAGAAGCCGAAGGTTCGCCTGTTTGACAGGAGGCAGAGACACAACTGCCTGAACTGTATCGAAATGCATCCCCAGGAACAGAATGGACTGCGCTGGTTCCAATGACGACTTCTTCCAATTGATCAGCCACCCGAAGTCCATCAGGTACTGAAGGGAGAGGTCGCGAGCTGTTATCGCCTCCTCCGCTGTGGGCGACACTATGAACAGGTCGTCCAGGTAGGGGAGGATCGTAACCCCCTGTCTTCGAAGAAGCGCCATGAGAGGAGCCAGAACCTTAGTAAAAACCCTGGGTGCCGAGGCCAACCCGAATGGTAGGGCCACAAACTGGTAATGGGTTTGACCTATGGCGAAACGCAAAAAACGCTGGTGAGCCCTGCCGATAGGGATATGCAAATAGGCATCGCGGATGTCGATAGACACCAAGAAATCATACTGCGACAGGGTCGCTATCACTGAACGGAGAGACTCCATGCGGAACTTCTGTGTTCGGACGTAAATATTCAAATCTCTGAGATCCAGTATCGGGCGAAACTTGTCCTCCTTTTTGGGGACCACAAAAAGGTTGGAGTAAAAACCCCTTCCCTGGTCTTCCGGAGGAACCTGAACCACCACACCCTGCTGCAGGAGAGAGTCGACCTCCTGTAACAGTGCAGCAGCCAGCCTTGGCACGGATGGAATGCATGTCTGACAAAACCTGTCTGGAGGTGGAGAATGAAACTCTATAAAATAGCCTGCCGACATAACCCGCGTCACCCAGGCGTCCGATATGTGGGATGCCCAAATTGACCCTAATTGTAGCAGGCGACCTCCCACCCGAGAACCCTCGGGGGGATCCCTGGCGTCAATTAGCCTTAGCGGATCTTTTGTCAACCTCCCGTCTGTCCTGACGGGACTGTTGCTTCCAAGGAGTACGAGATTTCTGGGAGGATCTGCCGGAGGACGAAGGACGACCTGATCTCCAAGAAGGCTGACCGAATCGCCCCCTGGTCCGAAAGGACCGATGACCTCTACCGGACCCTGACCTGCCAGATGTGGATGCTGCTGCCTTCTTTAGAGGCAGGGAAACATCCTTGTCCTTGGCCTTGGCAATCAGCTCCGAAAGGTCCGAACCAAAAAGCTGACCGCCCCTATATGCAAGACTAAGCAAACCTTGCTTGGATACCGTATCTCCGGTCCATTGCTTAAGCCACAGTGCTCTTCTAACTGTGACGGCCGAAGCTTGAGCTTTGGACAATATTGAAGTAGTGTCCAGTACTGCATCCCTGCCATAACACATGGCTTCTTCCATCAACTGAAAAAGCCTTTCCACTTCTGAACGCGGAGTCCCATCTTGCCATGCCGTTCGCAGCTGATCCAACCACCGCAGGGAAGCCTCACCGGCCCACATGGCCCCTAAGGCCACTCGGAAACCATGACCTGCGGCTTCATAGATGGATTTCGCCGCTAACTCCGATCTCCTGTCCAGAGGATCCTGAAGATTGGCTTTCCCTTTAACAGGAAGCAAGGACGACTTGCTCAACTGAGACAGGGATATATCCACTTCGGGAGAAGGAACCCAATCAGTGACCATCTCCTTAGCGCAGGGATACAGAGCATCCAAAAACCGCATCCCCTGGAAGCATTTATCCAGACACCGGCGCTCCTTCTCCACTGCCTCGTTAAGTTCCTCATGCGCAGGCAACGTTGGACGAGCACAGCGCGTTTCCTGATATAGCCGGGCAGACTTAGACGTTCTTGCCGGCTCATCAGACAGCTGTAACACTTCCCGCATGTCCTTAATAAGCACATCTACATGGCCTGAAAGTGAAATAGAGCGACCTCGTCGATCCTCTTCCTCGGAATCAAAGATTTCCTCAACCGAACTCGTTGGTGAAACCGAAACCTCTCATGCGCTGTGCGAGGGAGATAGTGCCACAGTCCTGCGGCGCTTTTTTCCTCGTGGCGACGGATGCGATCTGGCTGACACTCACTGACCCAGAAGGCTAGAAAGACTATCAATGGAGCGAGTGAGCGCTTCCACCTTAACATCACTAAGGGTCGAACTTGACGTCGTGGAAGGCCTGGGTGTATCAGAAGGGTGCGACCGAACTTGGAACGGATCAGGAGAGAGGTCAGCACTCCCAGGCCCCTGATCCGACATGCCACCCACACCAGATGCCAGGATGTTACAATAAGGATGGCAAATAAAAGTGTGAAAATTGCACAGCCTGTTTTCCAAACTTTTTTTTTGTATGCCTCAAGCTCTGAAGGGTTAAAGCTCACCCTTAGAGAGAGCTACCCCAGAGCTGCAGAGCAAATAATTTAACTTAATCAACTGGGAGAAGCGCCCTCAAACACAAGGTGTTTCCCCAGGAAAAGAAAAAACAACCCCAAAGAACCATTCTGTTCAGAAGGGGTTAATATCACTGCAACTAAAATACTACACTGCCTACTAAGGTCAGTGAAGTAAATAGTTTCAAAAGAGAAGCGGTAGCACTCACTATGTCTCCCTAGCAGGTTAGCCAAAGTGAAAAACGCTGTCAGGGAACCTCTGCCAAAGGCAGAGGGAACTCACCGATACCGCGGCGACCGCTCCTCCTGAGTGTGTAGCGGTGGACGGGGAGCAGAGAGCAGGAGGTCCCCGATGGAACACGGAAGCCAGAGGAGAAGCAGGGACTGACACAGCACGCGCCCAAACCAAGAGCTTCCTGCCTGAGATATGACAGCAGGAAGCCAGGAGACGCTAAGCCACGCCCCCCGACAGAGCCCGCGCTATTCAAGCAAAAAGAACGCTAGACAGAGAACTTCCTGCCTCTATGAAGGCAGGAAGCAAGAAAAGAAAAAGCGTGCGCTAATAAAGTGAGCTTCCTGCCCCAATGATGGCAGGAAGCCAAAAACTTAAAGAAAAAATGTGCGCTTATACAAAAAGCAATGTGGAGCCACATATAAACATTACTGGCCTCCGTCTCTGCTCCCCCCAGTAAAGGCAGCGTTTGCTATAGACAAAAACACACAGGCAGTCACACTTATAAAACGGCGGCTGCTGCCGCAGCCGTTAAGGCACTCTTATACAATAGAGAGCACTTACCCGGCTGAACGCCACAGAGATCCTCAGGAATGTGTGGCGCCATGGCCCTTTGCTCCCCCCAATGGCGGAACACGCAGGGACCCCCAGATGTGGTGTGCGCCTCCGCCAGAGAGCGCCCTGTATCCCCCGGGGACGGCAGGCTTCTGTGGGGACCTCCTCAAGGGGTACACAGAGCCGCCAGGGGAGGGTCAAGGGTCTCAGTAGTGCCGAGACCCCCTGAGACCTCTAGACCACCGGGGGTCCAGGTCTCGCTGGATATAAAACAAACAAAAAAAAAAAAACTCTTCTGAGGAGCTGCCGAGGCAGCGACTATCCTCTGAGACCTCAGATAAAAGACTGGAGAACATGGGAGTAGGAGGAGCCTTTATACTGGAGGGGCCGGTCGTCACGTTTTCTAATCCGAGGTGAACTATCCTAAGGGGCTCAGCCTACCCCACTAAGTAATGGATTTGTGTCTCCCTTCCTTCCCTTCTGCTGCTGAAAGATAAACATAAGCCATCATTAGTGTTGAGCATTCCGATACTGAAATATCGGGTATCGGCCGATATTCACTGTATCGGAATTCCGATACTTAATTCCGATACTTTTATAATATCGAATACCGGAATCGGAAGTTCCCATAATGCCTGCGCTCTGCAGTGTCTGTGAAGGATGACAAGCTGGATGGCAGCGCTCAGCTGCGATCCAGCTTGTCATCAGAATGCCATCCCAGCATGGGAGAATTCTCCTGATTGTTTAAAAGCCGGCGCGCGGTAAAAAGCCGCCGGCTTTTAAACAATCACGCAGCCCCATACTGCTTCCCCGCAGCCTCCCACCCCGATCCTCCGCTCCCCTCGCCACCTCCAATCCCAATCGTAAATTAGGACCGGGCGGGGAGCGCAGCACCAAGGAGCGAAGGACCCGGGCGGGGAAGCCGGCAGTGAAAAGACTTCACCGCCGGCTTTCCCGTTCTGTGCTGCGCTTTCCCGCCGGTTATTTCAAATGAACAGCTGAGTTATCAGGTGATGCCAATCAGCTGTTCATTTGAAGTCGCCGCGCTGCCCTCAGAGGGTTCATGTGAGTTCATGCTTGACTGCATGAACTCACATCAACTTTCCCACGGCCGCACAGGTCAGCCACTCCTCCCAGACCCGTCATGATTAGTGTGTGCGGGGTGTGTGTGTGCGGGTGTGTGTGCGGGTGTGTGTGCGGGTGTGTGTGCGGGGTGTCTGTGCGTGCAGGCAGACATAGGCCGATGTGACACTACTACTCCCATCGGCCTATGTCTGTCCCCTGTCCACTCCTGCCAGCAGGATCAGCTCGATGGGAGCAGTAGTTCCCATCAGCCTGATCCTGCTATTTAAATTGCCCTACTGTGTCCCCAATAAATTTTAAATACATGTCATTGGTGGCCAGTGGTTACCTAAAAGAAATTAGTTCATACATTACCTGTCCCCGCCGATCGCCACCTAAAATAAAGTAAAAAATAAAAAACTACACCTATACTCACCAAGACACCTAATTCCCCGAAGCCATCGATCTCCTGTAATAAAATATAAAATAATAAACCACAACCTTATCCTTACCCCTCCGTAGCAGTCCACGAGTGTCCCACGAAGATCTCCAGTTCAGAGCAGCCACATAGAATTTGACCGCTCTGAACCGCTGCCGCCGCTAGAATGACGGGGCCGTAAGGGTTCACCGGAGTTCAGGCAGCGCTGCTCCGGTTAGCTCCTTTACAGCACTGCTGTATCGTGAGAAATTCCCACGGTACAGCACTGCCGTAAAGGAGGTCTCCGGAGCTGCGCTGCCTGAATGCACTCCGGTGACCTCAGTCAGTGGCTCCCGCTGCCGGGAGCGGACGTGTTCCCGGCAGCGTGAGCTTACAGCAGCCATGCACAGCTGTCACCATCTCCAGATGTGACAGCTGTGCATGGGAGATCAGCGCAGGAACGTGGACAGGTAACTATTTTTTTTTTAGTAAACTAAGAATTAAATAAAATGGTGTTTTATTTCAAATAAATTATTTTTTTCTGGGTGTAGTGTGTTTTTTCTTTTTAACACTTTGTAGGTTAGTAATGGGGGTGTCATATAGACGGCCATCATTACTAACCTGGGCTTCATGGCAGCTGGCGCTGACATGAACCCCACCACTATTACCCCCTGCCACCGCACCAGGGCAGCGTGGAAGAGCGAGGCTAAGTGCCAGAATTGGCGCATCCTATGGATGCGCCATTTCTGGGGCGGCTGACGGCTGGTGTTTCTAGCCTGGGAGGGGGCCAATATTCATGGCACCCTTCCTGAGCTATTAATATCAGCCCCCAGCTGTCTGCCTAGCCTTTGCTAGCTATTAAAATAGGGGGGACCCCACGTCATTTTTTTTGGGGGGGTCCCCCATTTTAATAGCTAGTAAAGGCTAGGTATTCAGCTGGGGGCTGATATTAGTAGCCTGGGAAGCTCCGTGGGTTTTACCCCCTTCCCAGGCTTCAAACATCTGCCCCAGCCGTCTGCTTAACCTCCGCTAGAGACTAAAATTAGGGGGGCCCCCACGTCATTTTTTTGGGGGGGGTCCTCCATTTTAATAGCTAGTAAAGGCTAGGTATTCAGCTGGGGGCTGATATTAGTAGCCTGGGAAGCTCCGTGGGTATTACCCCCTTCCCAGGCTTCAAACATCTGCACCAGCTATCTGCTTAACCTCCGCTAGAGAATAAAATTATGGGGGATCCCACGCCATTTTTTTTTAAAATAAATCCTTTATTTTAACACTAAATGACATTTGAGGACTTAATAAAGATGCAGTCCCTAAATTATTATTTATTTTTAATAAATTTTTCCCAAAACTTTTGACGTGGGCTTCGCCATATTTTTGTATGCCAGCCAGGTACAGCATCCAGCTTCTATGAACGCGCCATTTTCCGGGGCGGCCGCGGACTGCAATTTTCAGTGGGGGAGGGGGGGCAGAAAGCTTGGGCCTCCCTGCGCTGCAGATTCCATCCCCCAGCTGCCTAGTTGTACCTGGCTGGACACAAAAATAGGGAGAAGCTCCACGTTTTTTTTTTTATAATTATTTCATGAAATTCATGGAATAATTAAGAAAAAAAGGGCTTCCCTATATTGTTGTGTCCGGCTAGGTACAAATAGGCAGCTGGTGGTTGGGGGCAGCCCGTTCCTGCCTGCTGTACCTGGCTGGACACAAATATAGTGTGAAGCCCCACGTCAATTTTTTTTTAATTATTTCAGGAAATTCATGAAATAATTAAAAAAAAATTATGTGGGGCTTCGCCCTATATTTGTGTCCAGCCAGGTACAGCAGGCAGGAACGGGCTGCCCCCAACCACCAGCTGCCTATTTGTACCTAGCCGGACACAACAATATAGGGAAGCCCTTTTTTCTTAATTATTCCATGAATTTCATGAAATAATTAAAAAAAAAAATGTGTGGCGCTTCGCCCTATTTTTGTGTCCAGCCAGGTACAACTAGGCAGCTGGGGGCTGGAATCTGCAGCGCAGGGAGGCCCAAGCTTTCCGGGCCCCACCCGCTGCAAATTGCAGTCCGCAGCCGCCCCGGAAAATGGCGCGTTCATAGAAGCGCCATCTTCTGGCGCTGTACCCAACTCATCCAGGGCCCTGGTGCGGTGGCTCACTGGGTAATAAAGGGGTTAAGGCCAGCTTGGCATTATCAGCTGGCCCTAAGCCCGAAATTCATGGGGTCACGCCAATATTAGACATGACCGCCATGAATTTCTAGTAAAGTATTTAAAAAAAACACAAACACCCAGAAAAAAGTCCTTTAATTGAAATAAAGACACAATTCTTTATTGTTCTAAATTAAACCATACTTACCGCCACGCCCATTCAAGCTGAAGCCAACGATCTCCTACAATAAAAGTAAAATAATAAAGCAACCTCATCCTTACCTTTCCATGGTTCCCAGGACAGCTTCAGCTGAAGCGCTGAGTGCAGGAGAATTTTCCCACGCTGTCAGTGACGTGCATGAGGTGAGCTGAGTTCATTGGACATGAACTCGGCTCATCTGGATGATGTCACAGAGAGACACTGAGGAGCGCAAGCATGCCTGCGCTTCTCAGTGTCTGCAGGATGACAGGCTGGATGGCAGCTTTCTGCTGCGGTCCAGCCTGTCATCTCGATGTAGCAGAGCTGGAGCTGTCCTGGGAACCATCGAAAGGTAAGGATGAGGTTGCTTTATTATTTTTCTTTTATTGCAGGAGATCGTTGGCTTCAGCTGGAATGGGCGTGTGTTAAAATAAAATAAAGGATTTATTTAAAAAAAAATTGGCGTGGGGTTCCCCTTAATTTTAATCTCTAGCGGAGGTTAAGCAGACAGCTGGGGCAAATTCCAATGAGATTTATAAAGATGACTGCATGAAGAGAACATGCAAATTTCCACAGTCATTGATGATATGGGGCTTCATGTCAGGTAAAGGCACTGGGGAGATGGCTGTCATTACATCTTCAATAAAAGCCCAAGTTTACATTGATATTTTGGACAGTTTTCTTATCCCATCAATTGAAAGGATGTTTGGGGATGATAACATCATTTTTCAAGATGATAATGCATCCTGCCATAGAGCAAAAACTGTGAAAACATTCCTTGAAAGAAGGTCAATGTCATGGCCTGCAAATAGTCCAGATCTCAATAAAATTGAAAATCATTGATGGAAGTTGAAGAAAATGGTCCATGGCGAGGCTCCAACCTGCAAAGCTGATCTGGCAACAGCAATCAGAGAAAGTTGGAGCCAGATTGATGAAGAGTACTGTTTGTCGCTCATTAAGTCCATGCCTCAGAGACTGCAAGCTGTTATTAAAGCCAGAGGTGGTGCAACAAAATACTAGTGATGTATTGGAGTGTTATTTTGTGTGTTTGTTTTTCATGATTGCATATTTTTTTCCCCAGAATTGAGTGATTCCATATTTTTTCCCTCTACTTGGTCTGAAAAAATTACCCTTACTGAGTACCACACTTTTTATCTTGATTTCTTTTAGTGTTTCTTAAAGCCCTAAAGTTGCCATTTGAAATGACTTAAGTTTCATGCCATGTCTGTGATCTGCTTTTTTTCAACAACGTTAAATAACTAAATGAACATCCTCCGAGTCCGGTGATTCCATAATTTTTGCCAGGGGTTGTAGCTATGGGAACAATGTAACACATTGCTTTTATCCCTCATATAAATGAGTAAAATAAATAAATAAATCCCTTTTATTTGCACACGTAACCAATTTATAACGATTATTGTATTACTTTGCAGAGGTTCGCAGTGCCATTATGCACAGTGAATTATGGTGTTTTTTTCTACAGGAACTTCTGTCCATTGTCACCACTCCATTAAAAAAAAATCTCTAAAGGCTTGTTTCTGTCAAGAAAAGGCAAAGGTTAGTTTTCTATGTATTTCACTCTCTCCTAATGCTCATCCTGTCCTTGTGTCTCTCTCACTGTTTCTGTCTCACTCTCTCTCTCAATTTGTTTTATCTCTTTATTTTATTCTGTCTCTCAACCACATGACACTTCACATGGGGGAGCACACAATTTGAAGAGCCCGGGGCCCTGGCTACCTTTAATCTGCCCCTACACAAAAGTATATTGCTACATCCAAAACATTTGTATTTATTCCTGTTCTCTCACTCATCCCAATGTTTCAGGTAGCTTCCTCTCTATTGCCAAAATGACCTTTCTCCTCACTACTATTATGTGTCACCCAACATCAAATAAAGAAATGTGCAGTTATCCTAATTATTGAAACAAATCTCATCTGAGATTACTGGATTTCCTTATTTATAACAAAATTAAATATATAGATTTTTTTAAGTGTACAATTATTGACTTTTACAGAATAAGGGATTAGAAAAGATAGCAGTTATACTTAAAGGGAATCTGTCACCCCCTGTGAGATATCAGACCTCTACTATGGGTATACAGGGTATAGAAAAGTAAATCTATACATACCTGTATGGCCCATAGTAGAGGTCTGATTGCAGAGCAAAGTGTTTTGATAAACGTTGTGTTGCACAGGCTTGGCGTCTGGGGGACGCCAAGAAATCCCTGCCTGTTTATTATTCCCCGAAATCCCCACCTATATGCTTAGATACCATATTCCCCCCCCTTTCCCTGCATGTCACAGAGACGGGAAGTCAGGGAGCACAGTGCACGTCACAGGAATAATAAACAGATATGCGGGGATTTCTTGGCGTCCCCAGGACGCCAAGCCTGTGCAAAACGAAGTTTATCAAAACACTTTTCTCTGAAATCAGACCTCTACTATGGGCCATACAGGTATGTATAGATTTACTTTTCTAGAACATGTATGCCCATAGTAGAGGTCTGATATCTCCCAGGGGGTGACAGATTCCCTTTAAGTATACATAGTTATTAGTGAGGAGTGAACGTGCTCACCACGGCTCTGTACTTGATCGAGCATCTCACTGCTCGAGATTAGTGTTGAGCGAGCATGCTCGACACTGCTCGGTACTCGCCCGAGCATCCCACTACTCGAGATGTTCGGCGAGCACCGAGCATTTCCGGGTTACTCGGGCAGGAGCTCGGGTCTCCGCCCTGCATGTTTGGCGCTCTTTACAGAGCCAATGAACATGCAGGGATTGCCAGGCAGTCACTGTAATGCCGCAGCCATGTTGTTTATGGGCATTACAGTGATTGGCTGGCCGCACAGCATCACCTCGAGTATTTAAAACCGGGCGCCGCCATTTTGGACACGGTCGCTCCGGATCAGACAGTGTAGGGACAGCGCTGCTGATTTAGGGAGAGATATATCCTGCAAAATAGATAGTGTAGGGTCTGTAAAGGCTGCCAGATCTAACAAACAGTCCTTCTCAGGACTAATATCCATCACAGATATCAAGCAGGCAGGCAGGCTGTATAGGAGACGCAGTGGTTATACCAGCAAACGCTGCATTACAGTCCTGTGTGCTCCTGTTGCTGAAATTGCTGGACTAAGCTCCAGGCATCGGGGGCCAGGAAAAATCCTTTTCTTTTTCATCTAAATCCTCTTTTTTTTTCCTCCTTCACACTGTACAAATACCCGTCTTATTAACCTTTTGGTGTCCCCCCCCCCCCCCAAAAAAAGTGTGTTTCTGATTTTTCAGACACAAATATATCTGTTGAAAATAGTCTGGTGTAGGCCAGAGAGACAGAAGTGTGCTTTTGCTGTTCCACTGTGAAAAATTTCTATTATCTTGCTCTTGGCATTTTTTGCCGTAAAAAAAAAAATAATAGTGTCTCCCTGATTGTTCAGACACAAATATATCTGTTGAAAATAGAAGTGTGGTTTTGCAGTTCCATGGGCCATTTGTATCTAAAAAAAACAGTTTGAGTGTGTCACTCACTGTTCAGCCACAAATATATATTTAAAAAAGTCTGGTATACACTAGTAAATTATAACACTGGTTTTGCTGTTCCACGGTAAAAAATCTCTATTATCCTACTTTTGGCATTTTTTGCCGTAAAGAAAAACAGTAACATTTTCTCCCTGATTGTTTAAAAGAGTCGGGTGTAGGCCAGAGAAATAGAACTGTTTTCCTCTTCCACGGTTCTATTTTACTTTTTATTAAACTTTTTCCATTGATAGTGCGAGTGTAAGCTATTTTACTTCCTTTACAATGAGCAAGGCAAGTGGCAAGGGACGTGGAACTGGACGTTCTGGTGATGGTGCGTGCAGAGGACGGGGCCGTGGCCAAGGTGAAAATGTGCCACAACCAACAGCCACATCTTCTTGCTCCCACTTCTTGACCGAATTTACTAGGGAAGCACAGAACACCACCAGTATTGCGAACTGATCAGTGTGAACAGGTTATTAATTGGATAGCAGATAATACTTCCAGTTACCTGGGCACCACCACCTCCGGTCTGTCTTCCACACGGTCAACTCTTCGTAGCCGTGAGTCTCGACCGCATACTCCTCCTCACTCTGATGCTTCTTCCTCCCACCATGCCGAGTGTTGTCAGACAGCAACTGATCCCACACTTGGATACTCTGAAGAGCTATTCACTGGTCCATTTCCATATTTGGGCCCCTCGCCTGCTCCGCTTGAAGTGGTGGAAAAGGAGATCCCATGTAGCGATGCCCAAATATTTGAACAGCCACGGCCACAGGAAGTAGACGCTGGCAATTTGTCACAAGAGGTGGACGATGACGAGACAATTGCCAGGAAGTGAGGAGGAGGATCGTGGTGCGCAAGTGGAAGAGGAGGAGGTGGTGGATAATCTAGTAACTGACCCAACGTGGCAGGAGGACATGCAGAGTGAGGCCAGCAGCCCACAGGGGGAGGGAGGCAGAGTACCCCAACAGGCAGGAAGAAGCAGTGTGGTGGCCGCAGACAGAAGGCGGGCAACCGTTCCCCGTAACACCAACACGAGGGACATTGGCAGTACAACCGGTAGGTCTTCCAGAGTCTGGAATTTTTTAAAGACTCTGCTGATAACCCCAAAAAGGCCATATGTACCACCTGCCATGCCAGCATCAGCAGGGGTGACAAAACTACCAGCCTTACCACCACCAGCATGATCAGGCACATGGCAGCAAAGCACCCGACTTTCTGGGCCGAACCCCAGGGTCCACGACCAGTGTCAGCGGGTGTCACCACTGCTTCTTCCACTATTGTGCGTGCAATAGAACCCCCTGTTGTGTGTGCAAGGCAATCCCCTGTCCATACTGCATGCAAAGATGCCCCTTCCTCTCAGTCTTCACTTGTTATGGCAGTTACTCAAGAAACAGCATCAACGTCCACGTCCCACCGCAGCGTTCAATTGTCAATAAACCAGACCTTTGAACGAAAGCGGAAATTTGCAGCTAACGCCCCACAGGCCATAGTCCTAAATTCGCACATTTCACGACTGCTTGCGTTGGAAATGCTGCCTTTTAGGCTGGTGGAGACTGAATCCTTCCGCAACCTTATGGCGGTGGCCGTCCCTCGGTACTCGGGACCCAGCCGACACTATTTTGCCCGGTGTGCCATCCCCGCACTACACAAGCACGTGTCCCAAAACATCTGCCGTGCCCTCAACAACGCAGTTACAGGGAGAGTCCACCTGACACGTGGACAAGTGCTTGTGGCCAGGGATGGCACATCTCCCTGACGGCACACTGGGTAAACATAGTGGAAGCCGGGACCCAGTCAGACCTTGGGATGGAACACATCCTCCCCACACCGAGGATTGCGGGCCCCATGTCAGAGTTGCCCCCACAGTGTACAGCTCCTGCGCATCATCCTCCTCCTCATGTTCAGCTTCCATCTCAGATATCACCACATCAGTTACAAGCAGGAAGCACTGCAGTACAGCCTCCGCCAAGCGGCAACAGGCTCTGCTAAAACTCCAAAGCTTAGGTGAGAAACCTCACACTGCTTGTTAGTTGTGGACAGCTGTGAAAGAGCAGGCAGATCTGTGGCTGAGACCGCTGAACCTACATCCAGGCATGGTGGTGTGTGACTGACAATGGCTGTAACCTGGTGGCGGCTCTGAGGCGAGGCGAGATCACACATGCACCATGCCTGGCTCATGTACTTAACTTCGTGGTTCAGCGGTTTCTTAAATCGTACCCAGACTTGCCAGATCTGCTCGTCAAAGTACGCCGCCTGTCAGCTCATTTTCACAAGGTCGGCTACCGCTTCCGCCGCCCTTACTGTGTTGCAGCAGCGTTTGCAGCTTCCGTCACACCGACTGGTGTGTGATGTCCCCACACGTTGGAACTCTACCCTCCACATGTTGCAAAGGATTTGTGAGCAGAAGAGAGCAGTTGTGGAGTACCAGCTGCAACAAGGCCGTCGATATTCAGGTCAGACTCCACACATAAGACCTCAGGAGTGGACCTGGATGTCTGACATCTGTACCATCTTGACAAACTTTGACGAGTCCACCCAGATGGTGAGTGGCGATGACGCCATCATTAGTGTCAGCATCCCACTTGTCTGTCTTTTGCAACGCTCTCTGCAGAGAATTAAAGAGGAGGCATTGCAGCCAGAGTATGATGAGATGAATCAAGAAGCCGTAGCGGTCGATTACACACAGCCCAGCCTCATCTCATCCCAACGTGCATTGGGGGACAATGAGGGAGAGGAGGAGGAGGAAGAATAACAGGAGCTTGTATCATACGCTGTAGATGGTAGCACCTGTACAACTGTCATACCGTCGGTTCAGCGTGGGTGGCCTGAGGACAGGGGGGAGGAGGCGGAGGAGGAGTAGGAGAGCATGGTCAGTTGTCATCTTGGTGAGGACACAGAAATCTTGCCCGTTACCAGTCTGGCACGCATGGCTGACTTTATGTTACGCTGCCTTAACCGTGACCCTCGCGTTGTCAAAATGTTGGGTGACAGTCATTACTGGTTGGTGACACTTTTAGACCCCAGCTACAACGAGAACTTTCACTCTCTTATTCCTGAGGTGTAGAGATCTACAAAAATGGGGTAGTACCAGAAGGCCCTTGCTGCAGAACTGTTAAAGTTCCCATCTGAACACGCTAGCGGCAGAGGTCACAGTTTGTTGGTCAACCAAGGCGTACAAGCGAGAGAGAGGCAACTCCAATCCAGCAGAGGCAGGGGAATACTGTCAACATTCTGGGACAGTTTTCTGAGACCCACCCAGCTTAAAGGCCCTGAGGCGCGGGGTACTCTCCCAAGGAGTGGAAAGTTTCAAAAGATGGTGAGGGAGTACCTTGCTGACCGTAGCAGCATCCTCTGCGATTCCTCTGTGCCTTTTAATTATTGGGTATCCAAGCTGGACACTTGGAATGAACTCGCTCTGTACGCCTTGGAGGTCCTGGCCTGCCCTGCCGCTAGCGTGTTATCGGAGCGTGTTTTTAGTGCTGCTGGGGGAATTATAACTGATAAGCGCACTCGCCTGTCAACTGACAATGCTGACCCTTATCAAAATGAACAAGGGCTGGATTGGGCCAGACTTCTCATCACCACCAAATGACAGCAGAGTAACATAAAGTCAAATCCACTGTGTTATTTCTGGAGGTGTATTTCACATACACCGCTTCATACCCACACATGGGTATACGCTTCCTCATTTTGGCTGTTTTATGTTCTTCTCCTTATCCTTATCCTTAACCTCCACCACCACTATACCACCAGGGTGACCGGGGTCTGTGTTGCCATTATTGAAAGTACCTCCGTCCTAATTTTTGGCAGCTTTTGCTTGGAAGGAATAAGCAAAGATATGGGAGACCCACTCCCCAATCATGGGAATAATGTTTGTAATATGCTGTACTGCATGGCTCTTGTAAGGGGCATTGCAAGTTCCTCCATCCTAATTTTTGGCAACTTTTGCTTGGAAGGCATAAGCAAATACTATGGGAGACCCACTCCCCAATCATGGGAATAATGTTTGTAATATGCGGTACTGCATGGTTCTTGTAAGGGGCATTGCAAGTTCCTCCGTCCTAATTTTTGGCAGCCTTTGCTTGGAAGGCATAAGCAAATACTATGGGAGACCCACTCCCCAATCATGGGAATAATGTTTGCAATATGCTGTACTGCATGGCTCTTGCAAGGGGCATTGCAAGTTCCTCCGTCCTAATTTTTGGCAGCTTTTGCTTGGAAGGTATAAGCAAATACTATGAGAGACACACTCCCCAATAATGGGAATAATGTTTTTAAGATGCTGTACTGTATGGCTCTTATAAGGGGCATTAAAAGCGTCTTGTTAAGCTACTGGGACCTCCACGTCTCTTCTGAGGGGCATTAAAAGCGTCTTGTTAAGCTACTGGGACCTCCACGTCTCTTCTGAGGGGCATTAAAAGCGTCTTGTTAAGCTACTGGGACCTCCACCACTTTTCCAAGGGGCATTAAAAGCGTCTTGTTAAGCTACTGTGACCTCCACGTCTCTTCAAAGGGGCATTAAAAGCATCTTCTTAAGCCACTCTGAACTCCACAGCTCTTTCAAGGGGCATTGAAATGTTGTTTTTAACTACCTCTAACCTCCACGACTCTTCCAAAGGGCATTGCATTTCCTCCTAATTTTAGTCAGCTTTTGCTTTTCAATGAAAAGGCGATAACCAAGGGAGACCCACTCCCCAATAATGGGTAGAAGGTTTTTAGTATGCTGTAATCCATGTCTGTTTCAAGGGGCATTGCCGTTCCTCAATTTTTGGAAAGCCTTCCATTCACTGCTTAGGCCAACAGTGTACAGGAGACCCAGTTGCTATAAATGGAAAAAACGGTTTAGTTAAAGCCCTCTGACCTCCATGGCATTTCCAAGGGGCATTGGAGTGCCTCAAAATTTTTGGTAGGCATTGCACTCACTGTGTGCCCTATAACTGTGTAGCCGAACCGCTCATTTTGTTACAGAAACATATCCTACAAGACATATGTGGTTGACTGGCCTGATATTTATGTGAATGGTCCCTGTTCCTCCTGCTCTTTCTCCTTTGCCACTATCTCATCCATCATTTATCACCTGAAGCTTTGTTTAACGGGGGTCATAGAACAGGGATAGTAGCAGGAAAACATCCAGCAATCCTCGGAGGAGGTAGGATATGCACCAAAACGCTGACCACCTTAGGCCAAGCCGCTACTACATACATGCGCTTGCATTCCAAGAAAACAAAGCAGATGCTAACTTGTATCATCATCATTATTCTCCTCACCTTGGCACTCTCAACTCCCCTGATGAAGAAGCCAGGGCCCACCAGAGGAGTCTGGCCGGGCTAAGAAAAGTGTGTGGTGGATGTTCCAAGGAGAAATAGGGACGGCTGGGGACCGTTTATGGACACCCGGCTGCCCCCAGGCGGCTGGGGACCGTGTGTGGACACCCGACCGCGGGGCAGCTGGGGACCGAGCACGGACACCCAACCGCCCCCTAGAGGCTGGGGACTGAGTGGGAACACCCGGCCGCTGGGCGGCAGGGGACTGAGTATGGATACCAGGCCTCCAACGCAGCCATGACGTGGTGGCCAGATTCCACCTCCACATGACTAAAAGGCCCAATATCAAGTGCAAGCAAGCAGTATGGTATTGCAGCCTGGGGGTGGGTGGGTGGTTGGTTGCATATTTGCGCTTGCATTGCAAGGAATGGGGGAGGTACAATTGAACACTGCCCTGGGACAATAACTTGCAAGGGGATAGTTGCAAGTCTGCATCTTCTGATGCGGCAAGGATGACTTCTGATGGGCACACTTTTAGGCAGTGACCTGGGTGTCAGATGCTTCCAGGGGTCTTCCCCATGCTGTTCCCATGTCTTTTCAGCACTGTATGCAGGTGTCACACAGCACATGGCCAGATAAGGTTGTAAAATGTTAAAATGACATTTCCCGGTGAATGCATTTGTCACGGTTGAAAGCAATACAAAAGTGCAAAAACGCATAAAAAATGCTACTTGTGAATATAGCCCAAGGTGTGGAGGAGTATTTTTTTGGGGGTTATTTATTTTACCTTATACACAAGTCTTTACCCTGGAAAGTTAGTTCCTTAACATATTTCACAGGAAAGCAGTTTCAGTTTAGTTTTTGAACGTTTTATTGTGAGCCCTTAAAAGTGGCTTAATACTTCTGACTACGTTGTTGAAAGCAGTGACCTGGGGGTCAGAAATGCTTCCTGGGGCAATCCCCATGCAGTCCCCATGTCATTTGAGCACTGTCACTATCATTTTGGGCACTTGTTAGTCTTTTAAAAGACTGCCGGGGGTGCCGCCGCAAAAATGCTCGGGTCTCCCATAGACTAACATTGGGCTCATTGCTTGGGTCGAGCACCCGAGTATCACGGCCCGAGCTTCGAGCACCCGAGCATTTTTGTGCTCGCTAAACACTACTCGAGATGCTTGGCGCTTGTTGAGTATTTCCGGTTGCTCGGGCGGGAGCTCGGGTCTCCCCCTTGCATGTTTGGTGCTCTTTAGAGAGCCAATAAAGATGCAGGGATTGCCTGCCACACAATGTAATGAAGAGTGATTGGCTTGCCACACAGCATCATCAGGTATATTTAAGAACAGGTGCCGCCATGCTCGTCATAGTCTACTCCGGAATCAGGGAGAGTAGGGAAAGGTGCTGCTGCATCAGGAAGAGATTTACTTGTTTAGAGTTAGTATAGGTATTCCACAACATATATCTATAATATCCATCTGAACTAACAGTCCTTCTGAGGACTAATCCAGAGCATATAATTCATGCTAGGCAGGCAGGCAGGCAGTGTTGCAGACTGCAGTGCATGATACAGCACAAGAAGGTCCATTGAACGTCCTGTTAGTTTTAGGTATTCCACAACATATATATATATATATCCATCTGAACTAACAGTCCTTCTGAGGACTAATCCAGCTGCATATAATCAGTGCTAGGCAGGCAGGCAGTGTATGTGGCAGACTGCAGTGCATATAGAGCAAGAGGGCCCATTGAATGTTCCTGCTGCTGCTGTTCTTACAGATATTTGTAGACATAGCCCCAGATATCAGGAGCCAGGGAAATATTTTTTGATCTTAGTCCTGGTTATTTGCTTAAAAAGTATTCCAGAGTACACCATTTTTCTGCTCC
Source organism: Phyllobates terribilis (assembly GCF_046119375.1). Taxonomy (NCBI): domain Eukaryota; kingdom Metazoa; phylum Chordata; class Amphibia; order Anura; family Dendrobatidae; genus Phyllobates; species Phyllobates terribilis. The sequence goes on from NW_027362765.1 coordinate 276,035,186, forward strand.
ATTTGCTTGTTGGCACTGAAGAATACAGCCAGATCCTTTCAATATTACAGCGATAAAAATCCCGAAATTTGTAGTGAACGTGGAAAATATTGGCCTCCATTTAAATTTTGTTGCCGTGTGTTAGTGAAGTTATTGACACCAGGTCGCTGTGAAAAATAGTAACCTACAGGCCAGCTATTTAAAACTGTGGTTTTCGATCACACGTATCACATACCACTGCGGTTCATATCCAGCCATTTGTAGTGAATGTGGAAAATATTGTCCTCCATTTAAAATGGGCAATCACTTGGCAAGGAACGGGGAAGTGGACGTTATGGTAATTGTGCATGCAGAGGGCGAGGCCGAGGCCGTGGGCAAACTGAAATTGTGCCACAACAAACACCCACATCTTGTCGCCCAACCTTCGTGCCCCAATTAATAGGGGACTGCAGAACACCACTATTAAACACAGAGCAGTGTCAACAGGTTACTGGTTGTATAGCAGATAATGCTTCCAGTCACTTAGCCACCACCACCCTCCTGTCTTCCACACGGTCAAGTCTCAGTAGCTGTGAGTCTGGACTGCATATTCCTCACCCTGATCCTCCTTCCTCCCACCATGCTGAGTGGCCGGAACAACTGATCCCACACTTGGACACTCTGAAGAGTTCTTCACTTTTCCATTTGTAGATTCGGGCCTCTCGCCCAGTCCACTTGAAGCAGGGCAAGAGGAGATTGCATGTAATGATGTCCATATATTTGAGCAGCTATGGTCACACAAAGGCAACGGTGGGAAACTGTCACAAGAGGTGGATGATGCTGAGACAATTGCCAGAAAGTCAGGAGTAGGACCAGGACGCGGAAGATGAGGTGGTGAACGATGAAGTCACTGACTCAATCTGGCAAGGTGACATGCAGAGCGAGGACAGTAGCACCCAGGGGGAGGGAAGCGTAGCACCACAACAGGCAAGAACAAGCAGTGTGGTGGCCGCAGACAGAAGGCGGGCAACCATTCCCCGTACCAAACACGAAGGAAGTTGCCAGTACAACTGTTAGGTTTTCCTGAGTCTGGTTGTTTTTTAAAGACTGTGCCGATAACCCCCCAAAAGGCCATTTGCAACACCTGCCAGGCCAGCATCAGCAGGGGTAGCAAAAATAGCAGCCTGACCACCACCAGCATGATCAGGCACATGGCAGGAAAGCACCTGACTAAGTGGGCCGAACCCCAGGGTCCAGCAACAGTGTCTGTGGGTGACACCACTGCTTGTTCCGCTGTTGTGTGTGCATGCCAATACCCTGTCCATGGCGCATGCCAAGATGCCTCCCGCCCTGCACCTATCATTGCACACTCAACTAGCACCATCAGCAAGCACATCCACATCTTTTTCCCAGTGCAATGTTCAGTTGTCCCTACCTTAGCCCTTGGAACGCAAGCGCAAATACACAGCTAATGCCCCACAGACCACACTACTAAATTCACACATTTCCTGAATGCTTGTGGTCGAAATGTTGCCTTTTAGGCTCGTGGAGATGGAAGCTTTCCGCAACCTGATGGCGGCGGCCGTCCCTCAGCTCTCGGTCCCCAGCCGCCACTATTTCTCCCGGTGTGCCGTTCCTGCATTACAAAGCACACGTCCCACAACAATAGCTGTGCCCTCAACAATGCAGTTACTGGAAAAGTCCACCTAACCAAGGACAAATGGACAAGTGCTTGTGGGCAGGGACGGTACATCTCGCTGACGGCACACTGGGTTAATATAGTGGAAGCCGAGACCCAGTCGGACCTTGGGACAGAACACTTCCTCTCGACACCGAGAATTGCGGGCCCTAGGTCAATCAGGCTTGCCCCCACATTCTGCATCTCCTGCACCTCATCCTCCACCTCTTCAGACTCCATCTCTGAAATGAACACATCAGTCACTGCCTCAGACAAGCGGCAATAGTCTATGCTGAAGTTAATATGCTAAGGTGACAAACCGCACAATGCTGAATTGTTGTGGACAGCTCTGAAAGAGCAGGCAGATCTGTGGCTGACACCGCTGAACCTACAGCCAGGCATGGTCGCGTGTGACAATGGCCGGAACCTGGTGGTGTCTTTGACGTGAGGCGAGCTCACACACGTACCATGCCTGGCCCATGTGCTTAACGGGTTCTCAAAACCTACCCAGATCTGTTTGTCCAAGTACGCCGCATGTGTGCCCATTTCCGAAAGTCAGCTACAGATTCTGCCGCCCTTGCCGTGCTTCAGCAGCATTTGCTGGTTCTGGCTCACCGACTGGTGTGTGATGTCCCCACGCGTTGGAACTCTACACTGCAGATGTTGGGAAGGATTTGTGAGCAGAAGAGGGCAATTGTTGACTAACAGCATCAACAAGGCAGTCGGTATTCAGGTCAGACTTCACACAAAACCTCAGGAGTAGAAATGTTTATCAGACATCTGTACCATCCTCCAAAACTTTGAGGAATCCACCTAGATGGTGAGCGGCGATGAAGCCATAATTAGCATCACTATCCGACTTCTCTGTCTTGTGAAACGCTCTCTGCTCTCAATTAAAGAGGATGCATTGCAGGCGGAGCATGATGAGATGGAGCAATGAACCATAGAGGGTGATTATACACAGCCCAGCCTCATTTCATCCCAATGCGGATTGGGTGTCAATGAGGAAGAGGAGGAGGAGAAAGAACCGGAGCTAGTTTCCTGTGCTATAGACGGTACTACATGCACAGCTGGCATACCGTCTGTTCAGCGTGGATGGCCTGGGGACAGGGAGGCAGAGGAAGAGGAGGAGGAAGAGTAGGAGGAAGAGGAGGAGGAGGAGGAGGAGGATGAGGAGGAGGATGAGGAGGAGGATGGAGGAGGAGGAGGATGAGGAGGAAGATGAGGAGGAGAGCATGGTCAGTCGTCTTCTTGTTGAGGACATGGAAGTCTTGCCTCTTTGCAGTCTGGCTCACATGGCTGAGTTTATGTTATGCTGCCTTTCCCGTGATCCTCGCGTTGTCCAAATTTTGGGTGACATTCATTACTGGTTGGTGACGCTTCAAGACCCACGCTACAGGGAGAACTTTATTTCTCTTATTCCTTTGCAGGACAGGCCTAATAAAATGGTGCAGTACGAGAAAGCCCTTGTTGAATTATTAAAAAAATTCCCATCTGAAAATGCTGGCGGCAGAGGTCACAGTTTGTTGGACAACCAAGGAGCACAGGCGAGAGAGACACAAATGTAATCCAGCAGGGACAGGGGAACACTGTCAATGTTTTGGACAGTTTTCTCAGTCCCTCCCTTAGCACAGTCCCTGAGGCGGGGGTTACACTCACAAGGAGTGCAAAGTTTCGGAAGATGGTGAGGGAGTACCTTGCCGACCGTACCAGCATCCTCCGTGATTCCTCTGTACCTTAAAATTATTGGGTATCAAAGCTGGACACATGGCATGAACTGGCTCTCTATGCCTTGGAGGTCCTTGGCCTGCCCTGCCGCTAGTGTTTTGTCAGAGCGGGTTTTTAGTGCCGCCGGTGCAATTATAACCGATAGGCGCATTCGCCTATCAACTGAAAATGCGGACAGGCTGACTCTTATAAAAATGAACAAGAGCTGGATTGGGCCAGACTTCTCAACACCAAAGAATGATAGCAGCATAAACTCAAATACAGTGTCTTTTTTTGGGAGGCCTAACTCTATTCCCATGCACCTCTGTCTTCACACCCAGACATGGGTATACACTTCCTGATATTGTCAATTTGCTATTGTCCTCCTCCTTCTCTGCATCCTCATCCTTCACCACTATATCACCACCATATGTACCATATCAACATATCTACGTCTCTTGCAAGGGGCATTGGAGTTCCTCCAAATTTTTGGCAGCCGTTGCTTCACTGCATAGATAAACAGTATGGGAAACCCACTTCCTAATAATGGGAGCATTTTTACCAGTAGGCCCTCCGACCTCTACATCTCTTGCATAGGGCATTGGAGTGCCTCCAAATTTTTGACATCCATTGCAGTCACTGCATAGGCAAACAGTATGGTAGACCAGCTCCTATCTCATGGGAATATGTTGTTACTGTGGCCCTGCACTATGTGTCTTTAAATTGTTAGTGGGGTTTTTCCTAAATTTTGGCAGCCATTGGATTCACTGCATACCCTATAACTGTATAGCAGACCCTCTCCTTTCTAATGGGAACGTGTCATTACTATGGCCCAGCTCTATGTATCTTTCAATTGATTAAACTCATTAATAATGGGAAAAACAAAGCATAGCTGGCTGATGGCTCTTTAACAATAGCGAGGGCCGACTGCTGGCCCTTTAAAAATAGTAAGGGCTGCCTGATGACCCTATAAAAATAGGCTTTGTGACTTTCAGGGTCCCTCCATCATAAATGAAACAGGATGTGTCTGATGTGTCACACACCACTTGGCCAGATAAGGTTGTAAAATGTTAAAATGACATTTCCGGTTGAATGCATTTGTCTTAAAAAAGAACGTAAAAAAAAAATTAAAATAAAAACACAGTAGGATCTTTGTTTATTATAAAAACCAGACTCGCCAATGTAACCTCAATGTAATCACATGGTGCAGGATCTGAGCAACCTCCTCCAGTTCGGCCTCCATCTCCGAAATGACCACATCAGTCACAAGCTGAAAGCACTGCAGCACCGCATTTGCAAGCGGCAGCAGGCTGTGCTTAAGATAACATGCTTAAAGGGAATCTGTCACCACTTTGGAGATATCAGACCTCTACTATGGCTATACAGGGCATAGAAAAGTAAATCTATACATACCTCTATGGCCCATAGTATAGGTTTGATTGCAGAGAAAAGCACTTTAATTAATTCTAATCAACTCTATGTGAGCGGCGCTTTGCTCATGCCCGGGAAGTCAGGGAGCACAGTGCATGTCATAGGGTCCTGTGACTTGCAGGGGAGGGAGGAATATGATAACTAAGCATTTAAATAAAAAAGGATTTTGGGGGTATGTCAAAAGTAAAAGAAAAGTCAAAGATGCTATAGGATTTTTACAGGATGAAAATGGAGAAATGGTAAGAGAGGATGTTGAGAAGGCCGAACTTTTTAATTCCTATTTTGCATCTGTTTTCTCTCAGAAAGAAAATGTAACATCAACTGATCTTCACTGTCCTTTTAAAGGAATAGAGGAATCCAATTTATCTGTAAACAGAAAGATTGTGAGGGAATATTTAGCTAACATAAATGAGTTCAAGTCTCCAGGTCCAGATGAATTACACCCCAGAGTACTGAAGGAGATCGTAGAAGAAATTTTAGAACCACTCTCCATAATCTTTGAAAATTCTTGGAGAACAGGAGAAGTCCCAGAAGACTGGAGAAGAGCAAATGTTGTTCCTATCTTCAAAAAGGGGAAGAAGGTGGACCCAGGGAACTATAGGCCGGTGAGTCTGACTTCTATACCAGGAAAGATCTTTGAACAAATTATTAAACAACATGTATGTAAGTACATGGATAAGAATGAAGTGATTAACCAGAGTCAGCATGGGTTTGTAACTAACAAGTCATGTCAGACTAACTTAATTTCCTTCTATGACAGAATCACTGACTGGGTGGATCAGGGAAATGCTGTAGATATAGTATATCTTGACTTCAGCAAAGCATTTGACAAAGTATCTCACACCATCCTTATTGAAAAAATGACCAAGTATGCAATGGACCAGGCAACTGTTAGGTGGATTCATAACTGGCTTAGTGATCGGACTCAAAGGGTGGTTGTAAATGGCTTCACATCCAGCTGGATGAATGTCTCAAGTGGGGTACCACAGGGCTCCGTCCTGGGACCTGTATTGTTCAACATCTTTATCAATGATTTAGATGAAGGAATTGAGGGTAAACTGATTAAATTTGCTGATGACACAAAGCTAGGAGGGATAGCTAATACTAGAGAAGAGAGAGAGAGGATTCAAAAAGACCTAAATAAACTGGAGCAGTGGGCAGCAACCAACAGAATGGTTTTTAACAGGGAAAAATGCAAAGTACTACATCTGGGCAATAAAAATGAAAAAAGCATATACAGAATGGGAGGAATAGAGCTAAGCAACAGTACATGTGAAAAAGACTTAGGTATACTAATAGATCATAGACTGAACATGAGTCAACAGTGTGATGCAGCAGCAAAAAAGGCAAATACAATTCTGGGATGTATTAACAGAAGCATACAGTCTAGATCACGTGAAGTCATTATCGGTCTTTACTCCTCTTTGGTCAGACCTCATCTGGAATACTGTGTACAGTTTTGGGCACCACATTTTAAAAAAGACATAGACAAACTAGAGCAAGTTCAGAGAAGAGCGACCAGAATGGTGACTGGTCTGCAAACCATGTCCTATGAGGAACGGTTGCAGGATTTGGGAATGTTTAGCTTGCAAAAAAGAAGACTGAGAGGAGACTTAATAGCTGTCTACAAATATGTCAAGGGCTGTCACATTGTAGAAGGATCATTTTTATTCTCATTTGCACAAGGAAAGACTAGAAGCAATGGGATGAAACTAAATGGGAGGAGACACAGATTAGATATTAGAAAAAACTTTTTGACAGTTAGGGTGATTAATGATTGGAACAGGCTGCCACGAGAGGTGGTGAGTTCCCCTTCAATGGACGTCTTCAAACAGAGGCTGGACAGACATCTGTCTGAGATGATCTAGTGAATCCTGCTTTGAGCAGGGGGTTGGACCAGATGACCCAGGAGGTCCCTTTCAACTCTACCATTCTATGATTCTATGATTCTATGATTCTATATAGACGTGGATTTGGTGGAATAATAAGCACACAGGCGGGGATTGCTTGGCGTCAAGCCTGTACAAAATAGAACTGATTAAAGCGCTTTTCTCTGCAATCAAACCTCTACTATGGGCAATACAGGTATGTATAGATTTACTTTCCTATACCCTATATGGCCAGAGTAGAGGTCTGATAACTCCAAAGTGGTGACAGATTCCCTTTAATGCTTAGGTGACAAACCGCCCACCGCTGCGGAGCTGTTGAAAGCTGTAACAGCAGCCTGATCTGTTGCTCTCATCGCTGAACATACAGCCAGGCATGGTCATGTGTGACAATGGACAGAACCTGGCGACGGAGAAATGACAGCCGGAGTAGATACGGTTTCCCTCTATGCCAGTCCTTTCACCAAGCTAAAGAATATGGCTGTGGTGAAATACAACTCCCACTGAGAAGCAGTTCCAAACTGAAAAACATTGGGCAGACGAGAGGATTTGATTCTGAGGGCTCACTTTTTTCCCACGCTGAAGAGCCCCATAGCTGCTGAAAAGTTTACGCTATCATGAACTCTCCTGATGGAGAAGCCAGGGCCCACCCGAGGATTCTCTGGTGGGACCGTCCAACCCGGTCGAGAAGCAGTCCTGGCTAAGAAAAGTGTGTGGGAAGGTTCCTGGACACTGTATGGCTGCCTTTTTTTAATGTGGATCGGACGTGCTTAATTGCAAGTTATTTCTGAAACTGCATTGCAGATCAGGCCATTGCCCAACTCTGTAGTCATGAAATTAAAGGGCAAAGAAAGAGGTTTGTGTGTGGAAGCACCACCGACAAGTGCGAGCTGATGTTGGATGGGCTGCCATTGCTTATGGGCCAAGCTGCATTAGAGGACTTCCTGGGAGAAATGACAGCTGAAGTACATACAGTTTCCCAAGTCAGTCCTTTCACTGAGCTAAAAAATATGGCTATGGTGAATTACAACTAATAAAAATCCTTTTAATTTTTTGGGCTGGACTTACTGTTATGATCTGCAACATGAACTAAGGAAAGGTAGGGGAAGGCTGTTCCTACAGTAAGACTTAGCTGAATCCCTACGATGTAGCAGACTGCCTGTTCCTAGCGAACAGACCCGCCTTCGTTCAGACTAGCCAAGGATTAAGACCTATAGCATAAGGGAGGGGTCCCTAAAAGAACTAAGGACTGGGACAAAAATTGGACACCTCCTAAAGAGAGAAGTAGTTGCAGAACACAAAAAGACAAACTGACAAAAGGGTACTAGAGGTCCCAAAAGGACCAAGCAAACTGACAGACAAAGGCACAGAAGCACCTGGCTAGAGAAACAGTCAAACACTGAAGTCCAGCACAGGCTAAAGGGCGGAGCTGGAATATAAAGGCAGATGGTCATGTGACCGCAAAACACAAGATGGAAAAAAAACAAACAGGAGGGTTCTAACAGTACCCCCTCTTATGAGGATCCTCTGGATCCTCCAGGCCTATCCGGAAACCTCTTGTAGAAAGCTTTAACAAGCCTAGGAGCAGACACATCATCCGTCCTTAAACAGGAGTTGTCTTCCGGACCAAAACCCTTCCAGGAGACGAGATACTGTAATCTCCCTCTATGCCATTTAGAATTCAAGATACGAGAAATTTCATATTCGCCGTCTTCCACCACAGGAGGAACTGTGACAGTGGCGTCCCTATCAGATTCATGTTTCCTTGTTGAAAAAGGCTGATGTAACACAGGATTAATCTTCCAGGAAATAGGGACATCCAACCTAACAGCAGATGGGTTAACAACCTGAAGCACTTTAAATGGACCCACAAACTTAGGACCCAGTTTTTTTTTTAGAGGGAATCCTCAACCACGGGTTCTTCAAGGACAACCAAACCATGTCACCCACAGTAAACAAAATCGCCTTACGTTTCCTGTCAAAATACTTCATGGACTTCTTGTTAGCCTCTTGAAGGTTGCAACCTACATTAGTCCAAACTCTCTCCAAATCACCGGAAAAATTCTCCTCCTCCGGCATCGCCGACCCCAATTTGGAGAACAAACCAAAAGACGGATGTCTCCCAGTACAACAAAAAAATAAGAACACCCAGCAGAGGAGGATGTATGATTGTTAAGAGCAAATTCTGCGAGAGGCAGAAACTCAGACCACACCTCTTGATTGTAAGCCACAAAACAGCGCAAAAACTGTTCAACATCCTGGTTCTTTCAGTCTGTCCATTAGACTCAGGATGATCACCAGATGAAAATGACAAATGGACTCCCAACCTGTCACAAAAAGCACGCCAAAAGCGAGCCACAAACTGAGGTCCTCTTTCAGAAACAATATCCGTGGGAACGCCATGGAGCTTGACAATTTCCTTAACAAATGCTTTAGCGAGTGTCTTTGTGCAGGGCAACTTAATAAATGGAACCAAATGACACATCTTACTAAAACTGTCCACGACCACCCAGATAACAGTAAAACCCTCGGACACAGGAAGATCAGTAATAAAATCCATTGCGAGATGCATCCAAGGCACACTAGGTATCTCCAGAGGGCAAAACAACCCCGCAGCAGGAGAATGTGAAGCCTTTGACCTAGCACACACAGTACATTAACGCTCCCACTTGATGACTTCCTTCTGCCATCCAGGCCACCAAAAACTGCGACTGATAAGTCTCTTAGTCGCCGAAATTCCTGGATGACCTGCCAACCGAGACTCATGACACTCCACAAAAAAATCTCTCCTAAAGGCTCTAGGCATGAACAACCTCCCATGGGGAGTGTTAGATGGAGCATCATCTTGAGCTTTCAGAATCCCATTCTCCAAAACGGAGTCCAATGCCGCCACCACAACTCCTTTCTGTAAAATGCTCTCCTCCTCCTCGGCACCGACCGTAGGAGTGAAGCTGCGAGATAAAGCATCGGCTTTAACATTCTTAGTACCAGGGATATAGGTAACAGAAAAATGAAACTGAGAAAAAAAAAGTGCCCACCTACTGTGGCTTGTTAGCATCCAGATCAAATTCTTATGATCTGTGAAAACCTGAATAGGAAATCTAGCGCCTTCCAAAAAATGACGCCAATGTTCAAACGCAAGTTTAATAGCCAGCAACTCCTGATTTCCAACATCATAATTCAGTTCGGTTTCCGAAAATTTGTTCGAAAAGAAGGCACAAGGATGTACTCCACCCTTGTTCTCATGAGACAAAACTGCTCCGACCCTCACCGATGAAGCATTGACCTCGAACAAAAAAGGCTTGGTCTCATCAGGCTGCAAAAGGATAGGGGCAGAACTGAACCTCTCTTTGAGATACTCAAATGCTTCAATGGCCTCAGTTGTCCACTGGGCCGTATTCGCACCTTTCCTGGTGCGATCGGTTAGAGGTTTAACAATTACAGAAAAATTCTTAATGAATTTCCTGTAATAATTGGCAAAACCCAAAAATCTCTGTATAGATTTCAAACCAATACACAGCCTGAACCTTCACAAGGTCAATCTCAAAGCCCTCGCTGGAGACAATGTAGCCCAAAAAACTAATTTTCTGCACAGCGAACTCACATTTCTCCAGCTTAGAAAAGAGTGAATTATCACTCAATAACTGCAAAACTTCACTTACACTCTGCCAATGGGACTCTAGTTCTGGTGAATAAATCAAAATGTCATCCAAATGCACAACCACATTCTTACCAATCAAAGGTCTCAGGATGTCATTAATAAGATTCTGAAAAAATGCATTTTCATTGGTAAGACCAAAAGGCATCACCAGATTCTCAAAATGCAGCTTTCCATTCATCACCCTCCTTCACTCGTTACAAATTGTATGCCCCCCGGAGATCAATTTTAGAGAACCACTTGGCCCCCACTAACTGGTTAAACAAGTCAGGAATTAACGGCAATGGGTAGGAATTGCGTACGATAAATCTTATTAATTTCACGAAAATCCAGACATGGACGTAAACCCCCGTCCTTTTTTTTAATCAAAGAAAAATCCAACTGCCACAGGCGACTTAGAAGGTCTAATGTGATCTGCAGCCAGGCTAGTCTGTATGTATTCCTCCAAGGCCTTTCTTTCAGAGATAGTCAGATTAAACTAGGGACTCTTGGGAAGAGTAGCTCCCAGAACAAACTCAATGGTGCAATTATAATCCCTATGAGGAGGTAAAACTTGCGACTCCTCCGAGAAAAACCTCCAAAAATCTTGAATAGGTACAGGTAATTCCCCTTTTTCCACCGCAGCAATGCGACCATTACAATATTTATCAAAGCACTTCGGACTCCAAGACTTAATCACATTAGTAGATCAGTCCAGTAAAGGATTGTGCAGTTTAACCAAGGCAATCCTAGAACAACAGGAGAGGGTAAATTATCTAAAACAACCAAGTCCAAAATTTCTTGGTCAACTCCATTGATAGTGAGGGGAAATGCAGCTACCTTGTGAGTAATACATGTCAAGGGAGTGTTCTCAATTGCAATCACAGAAATAGGTTATGACAAAGGTTTGGATTTCAATTTAAGGTTTTCCAAAAACCCTTTATCAATCACATTAATTGTTGAACCACAATCCACAAATACCTGAAATTCAATCAAATCTCCTTGCAGAGTAGTACTCCCAGAAAGAAATACTCCTGAAGAGCGCAAACGAACTATAAGGGCGTAACTGACCTTTTTTTTTCTTTACTTAAATGAAGCTCACAATACTTAATCAAATGGTCAGCATTACCACAATAAAGACACAATCCCTCAGTGAACCTCCGGTCTCTTTCCTGAGAGCGGAGTGACATCGCCCCAACCTCCATAGGTTCTCCGCCATCTTAGCAGATTTTCTGGTTACTAGGAACTGACATTACATGAGTATTGACCTCATTCAGCCTGAATCTCAGCCTCCTGTCCACATTTACAGCTAATTGCATGGCATCCTGTAAATGCTCAGGTGCAGGGAACGCAATTAGCAGATCCTTAACCCCTTCACTCAGACCAGCAAGAAATAAACATTTCAGCGCAGGATCATTCCATTTAACTTCTGAGGCCCATCTCCTGAAGTGTGTGCAATAATTTTCAACATCACCTGACCCCTGATTCAAACGCCTGAGTACTGCCTCAGCAGATGATTTGATCAGGATCGTCATATAATAGCCCCATAGCAGAAAAAATTCTTCAACAGACCTTAAACACGGATCATTAGGTTGGAGAGAAAAGGCCCACCCCTGTGGTTCATTGCGCAAAAGTGACATAATAAAACCAATGCGCTGTGATTCATTCCCAAAGGACCTTGGTCTCAAACGAAAATATAACAAACAAGCATTTTTAAAGGAAAAAAATCTTGCTGTTTACCATAAAAATTATCAGGCAGTCCTACCTTGGGCTCGACAAAATGCGCTCCAGGACAGCTCCTCACGTGTTGCTGAAGCTCGGCCACCTCCAGAGACCATCCCTGCAGGCGCTGAGCCAAATCCTGGACGAAAACCATACTGATCCCCGAATTTCTTTCCTTTTAGTTTTTTGGGCTGGACTTACTGTTATGATCTGCAACATGAACTAAGGAAAGATAGGGGAAGGCTGTCACTACAGTAAGAGTAAACTGAATCCCTACGATGTAGCGGGCAGCCTGTTCCTAGATAACAGACCCGCCTTAGTCCTCGGCTAGTCTGAACGAAGACCTATAGCATAAGGGAGGGGTCCCTAAAAGAACTAAGGACCGGGACAAAAATGGGACTCCTCCTAAACAGAGAAGTAGTTGCAGAACACAAAAAGACAAACTGACTAAAAGGTACTATAGGTCCCAGAAGGACCAAGCGAACTGACAGAGAAAGGCACCGAAGCACCTGGCTAGAGAAACAGTCAAACACTGAAGTCCAGCACAGGAAAAAGGGCGGAGCTGGAATATAAAGGCAGATGGTCACGTGACCGCAAAACACAAGATGGAAAAAACAATCAGGAGGGTTCTAACAGCGGAGACGACACTGGGAAATATAGTGGCAGCTGGTAACTGAGTATGGACACCCGGACGCCACCGCCACAAGGTTGTGGAAAGCTTCCACCTCCAAGAACCTAAAAGGCCACATTTCAAGTGCAAGCAGCTGTCAAAAATTTGGCTTTGGCAGTATAGTATTGCAGCCTGTGGATGGGTGGCTGACTGTATACTTGCATTCCAAGGAATGGGGTAGGGACAACTGAACGCTGCGCTGGGACAAGGACGTGGACGGTAATTGTTGCAAGACTGCAATGACAGGTGCATGTCTGGAGGCATCTTCGCAGGCGCCAAGGATCACTTATGATGAGCACACTTTTAGGCAGTGACCTTTGAGTCAGAGATGCTTCCAGTGGTCTTCCCCATGATGTTCCCATGTCTTTTCAGCACTGTATGCATGTGTCTTGTGTTTCACACACCACATGACCAGATAAAGTTGCAAAATGTTAAAATGACATTTCCCAGTGAATGCATTTGCCTTGGTTGAAAGCAATGCAAAAGTGCAAAAATGCATCAAAAACGCTGTGTGTCAACATAGCCCAAGGTGTGGAGGAGCATTTTTGTTTTTGGTTATTTATTTTGCCTTATATACAAGTCATTACCCTGGAAAAAATGTTCCTTAACCCTAGAAGGCATGACCATAAAAACCTACACTTTCACATACCTGGGGCCTTTTAGGCCAGTGTGCAAATAACATGGAATAACTCAAACAAAAATGACAAACAACTATATACCTGCGGAATACCTAGAGTTTCAAAATTCTAACAAAAGTAATCTTGCAGAAAATAGAAAACAATTAACAGGGCAGGCCTGCGAGGCCCCAGGTATGCGTTCTAGGGTTAACATATTACCCAGGAAAATACATTTTGGTTTTGTTTTTAAATGTTTTCTTGTGAGTCCGTAAAAGTGGCTTAACACCTCTGACAATGTTGTTGACAGCAGTGACCTGGGCGTCCGAAATGCTTCCAGGGGTCTTCCCCATGCTGTTCCCATGTCATTTGAGCACTGTTCCTATCGATTTGGGCTCCCCCCGGCGGCTCCCCCCTCTGCAGACCACCAGGGGGAGCCGCCGGAAAAATGCTAGAGTTTCCCATAGACTTACATTGGGCTTGTAACTCGGATCGAGCACTCGAGCAATTCCAATTTGCTCGACTTGAACAACGAGTACCCAAACATTTTAGTGCTCGCTCATCGCTAATAATTATATACACTTATATGCAGATCGGAGATAATTTCGTTATTCTGAATTATACTTAATGTACAATAGTTTCTAATTTTGTCCGCTGGAAAAAAAATACTCTAAAGACTATTTAAATAGTTTATGGTCTTAAGATCCCAATGTAGCACATTGCTAGAACATGTAAACTGAAAACTATACAAATTATACATATTATATAATTTCCTTAATTTAGTAAAATGATTTTTATGAGGGTAAGATAGATAAAATGCTTAAATAATAGTTTGGATATGTGATGTGTGGATCCGTAATATGAAATCTATGATAGAAATGAGCAGATCGATTTGCAGAGTTTGAGTCAAATTCACTGAAAGTTGCAGCTTAACACAAATACGAACATTTTGAGATTCGATTTGCAGTTTGCCAAAAAAAAAATCTTGTCTGGCAGTATTTCCCATACTGCTGAAAAATCAGAGTGGGATAATGTCACTTTTCATTGCTGTGCGGGCTTTCCCATACTGCCCTGCAGAGATTACAGCTTGCAGATTATCATACTTTGTACACTAATGGACTTAGGCCATCACAGATCCCCAGGGGTGCAAAATTTGAGTCATTTGGTAAGTCCCTCTCTTCTATAGTGTATGAGCTCTTTAGGTCCTCTCTCTCTCTTATTTCATCTCTTTGGGAATGTTTAGCTTGCAAAAAAGAAGACTGAGAGGAGACTTAATAGCTGTCTACAAATATGTCAAGGGCTGTCACATTGTAGAAGGATCATCTTTATTCTCATTTGCACAAGGAAAGACTAGAAGCAATGGGATGAAACTAAATGGGAGGAGACACAGATTAGATATTAGAAAAAACTTTTTGACAGTTAGGGTGATTAATGAGTGGAACAGGCTGCCACGAGAGGTGGTGAGTTCCCCTTCAATGGACGTCTTCAAACAGAGGCTGGACAGACATCTGTCTGAGATGATCTAGTGAATCCTGCTTTGAGCAGGGGGTTGGACCAGATGACCCAGGAGGTCCCTTCCAACTCTACCATTCTATGATTCTATGATTCTCTCTTTTCTTTAGTTTGCAACTCTAAGGGTATGTGCACACAATCAGGAATAGCTGTCGATTGGACGCAGCGCTGTGTGCAATCTGCAGTGGCTAGTTCTTAGAGCATAGTTGATGGGATTTCAAGAAATCCAATGCCCACTATGCGTTTTGGTGCTCCTGCGGCTCACCCGCGGAGACGTACATGCGGCGCATCTTCACAGACCGCAACATGTCAATTTCTCTTGCGAAGACGCTAGTTTCCGCAAGAGAATTTCTATCAGTGCAATGCACAGGATGCGGTGAATCCACATGGTTCAATGAACACGTGCGGATTCACCTGCGTGCAGCACTTTTGGACACAGCATAGAGTATGCTGCGTTCTAAGCACTGCCAGAAAGGATCACATGCATTTATGGTCAGCAAGATCCCCCCCTCTCTCTTTCTCGCCTGTAAAGTGTAAGCTCTTATGATCTTACTTCTTGCTCTCTCTTCTGTAATATGTCATTGAGGTCCTCTGTCTCTCTTGTGTAGTGTTGAAGCTTTTTTTGTCAGTGGGTTTCTCTCTCTCTTATTTCATCTCTTGTCTATAGATATCTGTGAGCCTATCCAAAGTCCAGAAAAACAAGGAAGCGTTTTAGTTGCTATAGTAAAGGGAAGTCACTGACTACAATATTTCCAAGTGGCAAAGAATAATTACAATTAAATAACCCTTTCATATCTGGTTAATAACATCAGCGTCTAGTGTACTAGCAACATTTTAATTGATTGGGTTAAGCAGTCATTAATAACATCCCCATAACATGACCTTGCTGACAAAAAAATATTTACTACATCTATTCTGTTTGGCTGTAAGAAATACTTTTGATCAGTCCCATGAAATGTAATCAGTACTAGGGGCACACACTAACATTGGAGGATCCCTGGGCAAGATGTGTGCTTGGGACCCCCTCCTTTCCATACCAAACATACTAAAAACATATACATATTTACAGATGGATCAACTGTTGACTTGATTAATTCTAAGACATGCACTTTAATATACTGTGGATCTATATTCTAAGTGACCTTATTCAATGAGGATACACTGCATGAGGCATGTGTGTTATTTCCTGCACAGAATCCAATATTTAACTTATCATTAGGGCAGAGCATATAAAGGGGTTGCCTGGTACTTTAATATTGATGGCCTATCCTTATGATAGGTCATCAGTACCAGATCAGTGCATGTGCGAACCATGCCGATCAGCAACCACTGATCAATTGTTACCGGGGCCAGCGGCAGCCGGCGGTGCTCAGTTGCAGAAAGCAACAGTACAGCTCCGTCGACTGTATAGTGGCTGTGGTCAGGAACTGTACATCTTCATATATTCAAATCAAAAGGGGTGGCTCTGCAGCACCTAGCCATGGCCACTATAAAGTTGATGGAGGTGTGCTATTCTGCTCTGCAACTGAGCACATGCTGCCGCCTCTGGTCTTCCGCAATTTTTGATCGCTCCAGTGTTTACTGGACAGCAAGAGATCGCCTCTCAATGTAAGATTATGAGAGCCATAACGAGGTGTTCAAAGACTTATAATGAGCGCTTAAGACTGTTACCTCTGACTCCCAGTCAGTCAAAAGTTGCAGTCAAAAGATGGCAGATTGGGAACAGAGTGGTGCCGGGAAAAGCAGAAAACAGAGGCTGGTAAGAACTGACCGGCAACCATAGAATAGATTAGACTAATCTGTGGCTACACCTGGCCGGTTTATCCCAGCATCAATCCAGTTGATTGATAGGTGCCTCCCGATGTATACACTTTTACAGGATACTGTGGTGTGATGTAAAGTCGTCTACTGCACTATTCTAAACCTTTCTTGTGGATTATTCCTATTGGCCAGACGGAGGACAAAAGGGCATTATTCTGGCTTCTCTCTGGCAACACAAGGCTATTGACATAATTAGCATGTACATTGGGTACTTTCCAAACATATATGCTAAACATGGATATAAAACATGTAAACAGGACCAAATATTGATCGAAGTCTGGCTGCCAAATACAAAAAATTACAACATAAAATCCTTCTGTAAAACCAGACATCATACATACACAAGAAAGCTGATATATATTACATACACTCACTTACACAAAGAAAAACACATTACAAATGTACACAGCTTATACACATACAATATTAGACTGTAGACTTAGTTGAGAGTCCTTCTCCAGGAGTCATGTATGCCCACAAAATGATGCACAATAGAGAACACGTTGACTCTGAGCATCAATATAGTCAATGGAACATGGGCACATACGCCAAAATCCTGTTTTGTGCAGGGGGGGTTTGGTCGTAAGCCCAGATGGGACCACTGGAGATGGAATCCAACTCTGTTGTACATAACATCGGTCCTGTGCCAGACTGTACTCTACTGTAAACCTGTGATCTCCGATGACCCAGTGGTGTATTTATTACCACTGTACAAGGTAAGAAATTCCATTTAATTAACCTGGATCTGATATTATTGCTGCAGGCCATTATGGGAAAGCCCACATGGCCATGCAAAACAAAATTTACCCACTCTTCTACGCTTCACCAGTGCGGGAACTGGTGCCAGGCAGCTTTTTTTGCAAATTGCAAATCAAATCTCAAAGTACTCGAATTTGCATGGAAACGTGAATTTCAAGAAATTTTACTCAAACTCAGTCCTCTGTGGATCAATCTGTTCATCACCAATATCATTTCTTACTACTCCACTTCTATTAAGGGGAATCTGTCATTATGGTATAATTCCTGAAACTAATGACATACATTTAATGGTGCTTTTATGCTGATAAAATCCATTCCTTGATTGTATAAATCTGTTTTGCCATTTTGTGATTGGTTAAGCATTGAAATCATGTACAAATAAGCTCCAAGTGCTTCAGGGTGGGACAATGCACTTGCAGTTCTCCTGCCCTCTCTCCCATTTCTCCGCGCACAGCCTTCTTCCTATGTCTAACTGACAGGTCATTCTTGTTTAAGTGTCCTCCCTTACCTTACATGTCAGTCAGACACAGGAGACAGGTGGCAGATAGTGAACAGAAAGAAAGGGCAGGAGAGCTGCAAGTGCAGTTTTCTACCTTAAAGCACTAGCAGCTTATTTACATATGATTTCATTGCTGGTGGACTCTGAAACTGCAAAATGGATTTCTACAATCAAGGTATGGATTTAATCAGCATGAAAGCTCTTGTACATATAGTATCTGCGATTAGTTATAGGTATAAAATCCCCATGACAAGATCTCTTTAAATTCTAGCTTGTATCATGCCCAGTTCTAAATTAACATAGAGCTTTAGGATACTTATAATGATCTGAAATATTATTTTCATCTATGTTATAGGCAAATTGAACAACAGTTGTTACATTCTTCTACTTTTTCGTTTTTTGACATTCAGATGAAAACTAACTTTTCCCAATCTATCAACCATTGAGTGGTTTTCCAGGCTTGCTGGTATCACTGATCAAAACATGATTGATTCTTAATCAATTGCCTGCAATATATTCCTTGGGACTTGTATCTCGTTTGATCTTAGGGCCAATCTGAATTTGCCTTTAAGCACTGTTATTATCTACAGGGTCTTGGCTATTGATGTGATTTCATTTTTTATATCATCTTTCTTTTATCAGGTATGATATTTCTATTTTCCTGCAAGCATTCTTTAGGCTTAATATTTTTTATCCTCGTTTTCCTTTGAATAACTGGAATTTCAATATCTTTCATGCCAGCTCCTTGGAATTCACAATCAAGTTTACAATATTTTTTATGATTCTATATGAAAATAAGTCAGAGCATAAAATTAAACGTATAAGGTCCCAATGCAAAATTTGTAACATGGCACTCCAACTCATATGTGAAAGGTGAGTCATGGGGCCTTTCAGATACCAAAGGCCCATATGAGAGAGATCCTTCTGCACTCCCTAAAGCTTTTTTCCCCCTAACAAGTAGTATTTGTGCTCTTCTCAAAATAAAGACGGTCTTGATTTGTTCCAGGCTATATTTGGCTTTTATTAAGTCTTCGTTCAAATAATTTTGTGTTTACTGCACTTGAAAAGGTCATTGTATTCAGGGCTGTTGAGTCAGAGTCTGAGGCAGTTGATGAGTGCAAATGTACTGACTGCAAATTTGGCTTTGAAAACAAATATGAAATATCATAGATATGGTATTTATTATCTTGTTAAAGAGGACTTGTCGCCAGATCAAAAGTGGCCAGTTTTTTCTCTTATTTTGTTCCCACTGTTCTCCTTTGTATTTTACAATGGGGCCGTTGCTCACAGGCTGATTCTGCAGAGCAGCCAAAAGACATGCCCCCAGAGAATACTGTGAGCGCTGCCCCCTTGATGAAGACCATCAAAATTAGTATCAAATTTGTGCAACTGAATGAAGTATTTAGAAAAAGAAAAAAAAAACAAATATTCAGGGGAGCAATGGAAATAAATTAAGAGCAAAAGCTGGCACTTTTAACCACGTCTATTTAAAGCCATGCACTATTACATATTTAGTTTTCTAGGAATTTTGGAAAGTTTGAAAATTATAATGACATAAATATTTGCCATGTTCTATCAGTCAACTAGCATCGGTAAATTTGTTATTACTAATTATTATTCACAAGACGTCCTGACTCCACATCCTTTACTGTTTTAGCATAAGCTGGTCTTCTTCAAAAGTTATGTACTAACCATTTGAAGAGAATTTACCAGGAACTTTAGGGCCACAAGAACAATTATGTAACTTGGAAGGGTAGTAATATACAAGTGGAAACATATCTCTAGCTACAATCAATGAGAAAATAAACTGTAATGTTTTATGCTAATGTAATAAAGGTGATTGAAACTAAACAAGTGCATACAATCTCCAAATTGCTCCATACTTGATGCCACCCTATGGGCTTGATGTCTGTTCAGCCCTTTCTATTAGAAATCATAAGGGTTGTCTCACACAGGAAGTAATGCTTGAAACAGACCGCCATTGTATAATGTACAACTTTAAAGTTTGTTTTCTTAGACACGCAAAATCTACTTGTGGACAGGAAGATACGTATGTTTGAAATTGTCTATTATAACACTCGACCCGAATGGATTTTGTGACCATGTCTGGGCTTTCCAGCCCTTGCATGTCAATTATGTTGTTTTTGGACTAGTTATTTTGTAGCTTTTATTTTGATCTTTTATCTCTTGGTTTCATCTCTATCAGTTCCTGCCACATGCTATAAGTCTCAATGATTAGAATGTGTAATGGTTGTGAATAAAATCAAATCAACAAGTTTTGATCACAGGAAGATATTACTGGTTTATATAATGATAGTCTTCCTGGCTTCTCTGTTAAGACCTCTGTAACCCTGACAGGTGTGAAAGTAGCTGAAGACATGTAGTACCATACTTCATTAGATATACAGCTGTTGTCACTGATTTTTCGGAAATGACAGCAACTGTTTACACCTACACATCTAAAGATATGTAATACATTATTTAAAAATGAAGTAAATTCACTGGTTGCTTGAAAGATGATAGAGACATACTGCAGTGCTTCAGTTAAATTCCACATAATTGTTTATTCTAAATCCTTAAAAGACAATAATTTATAAACAGGTAGACACATTAGCGGTAATGTGGCATAACCTACACAATTATAAACATTCAGTGCTTAGTCACAACTATAATTGGCACACACTATACAACCATACTTAAAATCAATTACAAAAAGAACCTTCTCATATGCTTAAAGTTTTATTATCCTTCCCTTTAATCCTTAAAAGGAACTTTGTCTCCCTCAAAATCTAATTAGACCACTTAAACAGAAATGAGAGGGACGTCGCTCTATACAAAACATAACTGTAGTACAGATTTTAGTGGTTTAGTTGCCAGAAAAAAATAGTGCAAATGATGGGGCTTCAGTGCACTCTTGGAGTGGCCAAGGACACAATACATCATTACATTCCTAAATTTGCATACTCAGCACTTTGTCAGTATCAAGTGGTGGGCCCAGATAGGAGTCAGCAATGAGAGTGCACACTGACATTGTGTGAGTGGTGTGCAGCTAGGCTACTGCTGTGTCTATGTGCCTTCTCATCAATGGTTCCTCTCTGTGGCCAAGTTATAAAGAAAGCATTGTGCATATAACAAATATATACAGTGCATTGTGAAAGTATTTGGCCCCCTTGAACTTTTCTAACTTTTGCCACATTTCTGGCTTCAAACATGAAGATATAAAATTCAATTTTTGGGGGGAAGAATCAACAAGTGGGACACAATCGTGAAGTGGAAGGAAATTTACTGGATATTTGAATATTTTTAACAATTTAAAAACTGATAAGTGGGGCGTGCAATATTATTTGGCCCCTTTACTTTCAGTGCAGCAAACTCTCTCCAGAAGTTCAGGGAGGATCTCTGAATGATCCAATGTTGTCCTAAATGACTGGTAATGATAAATAGAATCCACCTGTGTAATCAAGTCTCCGTATAAATTCACCTGCTCTGTGATAGTCTGAGGCTATGTGCCCACGTTGCGGAACTGACGCATATTTTTTACGCTTCTCCCTGGCGGGAAAATCGCATGCGGATTTTACATGCGGTTTTCCCGCCAGGTAGAAGCGTTTGTGAGGCGTCTTTGCATGCATTTCTGCATGCGGGTTATCAAGCACTTCACCAAGTGATTTAAGCATCACTTGGAAAAGTGCTTGACAACTTGTTCACACTATATAAATCCATGCAACCGGCATGGATTTATATAGTGTGACCAAGTAATAGTTAAAAAAAAAAATTATCAGAATGGTAAAAAATAAAAAAATAAAGTTTATACTCACCTACAGATGCATTCTCTGCTCCGTCCGGAGTCTTGAGCTGCTCACGCTGTTGTGTGCAGGACCTGCAGTGACGTCATTGAGTCATGTGATGGGTCACATGACTCAATGACGTGGCAGGTCCTTCACACAACAGCGCGACGGAGGGAAAACATCAGAAGATAAGTATAAACTTTATTTTATGCTTTTTTTTACAGGTTCTTTGGTACCCAGGTCTGGATGAGAGTCTCCTCTCCTCCAGACTTGGGTACCATCCGCACATTGATTCCGAATGCGGAAACGCAAAATTAATGATCATGCTGCGGATTTTTGACCGCGCAGCATATACGCTGCGGAAAAATCCGCAGCATGGGCATTGACATTGCGGAATGCCATTGGGGACCATGGGGTGCGGATATACATGCGTTTTACAAGCGTTTACGCTGCGGAAATTCCACAGCATATACGCTTGTAATACGGAACATGGGCACGCAGCCTCAGGGTTCAGAGCAAAATCTACAATGGAATGGTTCAAAAATAAACGTATCCAGAAATTAGAATGGCCAAGTCAAAGCCCAGACCTGAATCCAATCGAGAATCTGTGTAAAGAGCTGAAATCTGCTGTTCTCAAACGCCCTCCATCCAACCTCAATGAGCTCGAGCTGTTTTGCAAGGAAGAATGGGCAAGAATTTCAGCCTCTCGATGTGCAAAACTGATAGAGACATACCCCAAGTGACTTGCAGCTGTAATCGCAGCAAAAGGTGGCGCTACAAAGTATTAACTCAAGGGTGCCGAATAATATTGCACGCCCCGCTTTTCAGTTTTTAATTTGTTTAAAAAGTTTAAAATATCCAATAAATTTCGTTCTACTTCACGATTGTGTCCCACTTGTTGATTCTTCCCCAAAAAACTAGAATTTTATATCTTTATGTTTGAAGCCAGAAATGTGGCGAAAGTAGAAGAGTTCAAGGGGGCACTGTATTATATATATATATATATGACGCGCCCCTGGGCCTGAGTCGCGCAGCGTTGCGCACGTGGGAGCCTACCCGGAGCCGGATCTGATAGGGGTAGTAGTCTCATGGCGGTGACCCGGTCCGTGCCCAGGGAGTCAAGCTGAGTGGCAGAGTTTAGCAGAAGATGGTACGGTGTTAGACTACGCCACCCGTTGAATGCGGTTATGAAACCGCCGCTGCAGGGCAGACCGCTGAGGCCGGTGGTACGGTTGTGCAGCGTGGATTGTATAACCCCTAACGGGAGGGGTATGGCCTCAGGGCAGCCGACGTGAATGATGGGGTTAGCAGAGTTGCACGCAGGCACCAGGAACCACTCAGAGACGGTGCGGTGTAGTTCAGGGTCTTTACTGGTGGCAAAGGTAGACCCTCCCGGAGTACTGGCTAGCGATCGGGGCCTGGTCAGTCTGTGAGAAGATAGGATCTCCCCTGGCCAGGCGGAGTCGTAGGCCTCCCCAACTAATTGTACTCTTCTGGCTACCTTGCTAGAGGCGGGTAAAAGTAGCCCACGTCCCTGAGTGTACCGTGTGGTGCTCACCCGTATGGCCGGTGACTCGGGGCCTTCTGGTAGCTTCCGTTCCACGACGGCGGTGCTGGTCCCTTGCGTGTGACCGTGCCTTCGGGTTTCTGGGCCAGAGGACCTGAAATCCCCTGCCGGTCGGTTTCTGCTGCTGGGTAAGGATTAGTCCCCACAGCCTCGGACTCCGGGTCCGGTGAGAACTCTTCAATCAGGGCGAGCTCTACAGCTTCCAGCCCCTGACTCCTTTTAGCACTGCTCCCACTGAGCTCCTGATCTTTCTTTCCTTGCTTTTGCTACACTCCAGACCAGACTGTGTCTCTGTCTGGGACTCCTCTTCTTCTCTTCTCCTCTCTAACCCTGCCTCAGCCCCAGTTTTATATAGGGGAAGTTCTTCCCCTCCCAGGACTGGGCAGGAGGTGTGGCATGCATAGGATTCCTGACCAGGAGACCTCCCACCTGCTCTCAGACGTAATATTGCTATTACTGTGGAAACCAGACCCCTGGGGTGCCACATTCCCCCCTAGTGAAATTTAGTACTCCGGGACTAAACATACTTTTGTAAACAAAACAAGTTATAAACAGAAACATCATAACAAAGAAAAACACATGATGATGTTCACGGCGTGTCCGCAACCGGGTGTGGTTTTTTGAAGAAAACAAGGGTGTCCATTTCACCAAAGAACAGGGAGCCGTAACCAGGTAGGGGTCTGTCCTACCCCGAGTCTTTAACAGTCTTAGTCCTTTCCTGGGTTACGCTCCAAACATATGTACAAAGGATTCCGGATAATCCATAAACGACACCTATAAAATAACTAGAAATACACAATTATTCACAAGCAACAATAAACAGGTAAATACAAATAAAACAGTTTGAGCACTTTAAATCCTCCAACGTACGGGCAACTGGCCTCTAGTGGCTCTAGTGGACCTACGGATCTGACTGACTGGTTCTGAGCTACGGGGTGTAGGAGCTGTCAAAGATAAACTGGGCAGCTGTCTACGGGCTCTTTGGCTCACTAGGGGTACGGCAGGCTCACTATAAGCAGAGCTTTGATCCTCCTGGTCTGCTTGTGTGGGGTCTTCTGCCTCCTGGACCGGCTGCTCTTCCAGCTCTACCTGTTTCTCCGTAGGTACTTGAGATGCTGGTTGGAGGAAGGTGAGGACGGGTACCACAACAGCGCCATTGACTTGAGTCCAAGACCGAGGGAAGTCTCCGAGTACAGTACTAACCATCTCCTCCCTTTCCTCTACGGGTTGAGGGTTTTCTTGATCTTCTTCAGGGTTCCGTAGCTGTTCGGGACACTTCTTCAGGTGATCTCGGGATACAATGGCTGTGGTTTCTCCTCCATCCTTACTGATTGTGCAGACTTTCGGGTTCTCATGGCTTGAGGGCAGTACGGTGTACGGGTCCTTCTCCCACTGGTCGTCCAACTTGTGGAGCCATCTCTTCCTCTTCAAGACCTGCTCTCCAGGTACCAGGGGAACAGCGGGAGCATACTGGTTGTAAGTCTTCTCCTGTCTTTCTCTAGCTTGACAGAGACTTCGCTCAACGCTCTCCTGTACTTTCCGGTACTGCTGCTGCCTCTCTGTGTCCCAGTCTGCTTCTGGTGAAGTGTCCTCGGGTGTCAGGACTCCCATATCCAGATCAACAGGCAGCTTACCAGGTCTTGCGCTCATTAGGTAAGCCGGGGTACAGTTGGTAGAACCTACCGGGATGTGGTTGTATAGGTCCACCAGATCAGGCAGTTTCTCAGGCCACAGACTGCGTTCTTCCAGGGGCAATGTTTTCAGGAGGTCTATCACTACCTGGTTCATTTTCTCGCAGAGTCCATTGGTTTGTGGATGATAGGGTGTTGTTCTTATCTTCCGGCAGCCATACAGAGTGCAGAACTCCTGGAAGACCTCCGCTTCAAAGGCAGGTCCCTGGTCCGTCAGCACCTGCTCTGGGTATCCGTGTGGATGGCAGAAGTGCTGCTGGAAGGCTCTAGCTGCTGTTTGAGCCGTTAAGTCCTTGACGGGGACGACAACCAAGAACCGGGAGTAGTGATCCACGCTGGTTAACGCATAGACGTAGCCACTTCTGCTGGGGGTCAGTTTTACATGATCCAAGGCTACCAGTTCCAACGGCTGCTTGGTGACGATGGACTGCAGGGGAGTCTTCTGGCTAGCACGGTCCTTCCTTCTTAGGTTGCATGGGCCACAGTCTCTGCACCACCTCTCGATGGTTCCTCTCATGCCTACCCAATGGAACCGCCCGCGCAGCAGGAACTCCAGCTTCTTCCATCCGAAGTGCCCAGCTCCGTTGTGGTATGCCTCCAGTACCATAGCCGCGTCTCTTCTTGGCACCACTACTTGCCAGATCAGTTCATGCGTCCGGGAGTTAACCATTCTGCGGCACAACTTCCCCTTGTAAAGGAACAGTCGACTCTTCTCAACCCACAGTTGCTTGGCCTCCTCCGGAGCGTCTGGGTCAAGGCGGGCATCTGGCTGAGTCAGCATCTCCTTCACCAGTCAGACGGCGGGGTCACTGTCTTGCGTTTCCGCCCAGTTGTAATGAGGTAAGGGATTGAACGTAGCGGATTGCTTACTCCTTACACGGTGGGAATACTGGATAGTCCCATGACGGTGGAACGCGGGGAGTTCAACTTCTTCCAGTTCCTCTGGATCTTCCCCTACGTCCGGTAGGTTTGGCATTCTGGACAAGGCATCCGCGTTGGTATTGGAGCGTCCTGCCCGGTATTTGATCGTGAACTCATAGTTGGACAGGCGGGCCATCCATCTCTGCTCCAGGGCACCGAGTCTTGCCGTATCCAGGTGTGTCAACGGGTTGTTATCCGTGTACACGGTGAACCGGGAAGAGGCGAGGTAGTGCCTAAAGCGTTCGGTGACTGCCCACACCACTGCCAGGAACTCTAGCTTGAATGAGCTGTAATTCTCAGGGTTTCTTTCGGTGGGTCGCAGTTTTCGGCTGGCGTAAGCAATTACCCGTTCTTTCCCCTGCTGGATCTGGGACAGTACGGCTCCTAGCCCGATGTTACTGGCGTCGGTGTAGAGGATAAAGGGCTGGCTGTAATCAGGGTACGCCAGGATTTCATCCCCCGTGAGGGCCATCTTCAGCTGGCAGAAGGACTCTTCTTCCAACTTCTCCCATCTGAAGGGCGGCTTCTGGTTCTTGGCCTTCCTGGACTGGCTTATCAGGAGGTCCTGCATAGGAGCTGCCTTTTTGGTGAAACCGGGAATGAATCTTCGGTAGTAGCCTACCAACCCGAGGAACTGCCGCACTTCCTTTACGCTGGAGGGGCTTGGCCATTCCTTAATTGCGGTGATCTTATCAGGGTCGGGAGCCACTCCGTCAGCACTCACCACGTGTCCCAGGTACTGCACCTTTGGTTTCAGGAGGTGACACTTGGAGGGTTTCACCTTTAGGCCATAGTTTGCCAGGGCTTCGAACACTTCTGCCAGGTGTTTCAGGTGGTCCTCGTAGGTCTTGGAGTAGACGATGACATCGTCCAGGTATAACAGGACCGTCTCGAAGTTTCGGTGTCCCAGACAGCATTCCATCAACCGTTGGAAGGTTCCTGGTGCGTTGCAGAGTCCGAACGGCATGCAGGTAAACTCGCTAAGTCCCATCGGGGTGGTGAATGCGGTCTTCTCCCGGTCCGCCTCTGCTACAGGAACCTGCCAGTACCCGCTAGTGAGATCCAAAGTGGAGAAGAAGTTAGCAGATTTTAAAGCAGCCAAAGACTCCTCTATCCTTGGTAAGGGGTACGCATCTTTGTGTGTGATACGGTTGATTTTCCGGTAATCTACACACATTCTCATGGTGTTGTCCTTCTTTTTAACCAAGACTAGTGGAGCTGCCCAGGGGCTACAGCTATCCCTGATTACTCCAGCCTCCTTCATGTCTCTAAGCATCCCCTTGGCGTGTTGGTAGTGTGCAGGGGTTACGGGTCGGTATCTCTCCTTTATGGGAGGATGGTCTCCCGTGGGGATATGATGTTCTACCCCCTTTACTCGCCCGAAGTCTAACGGGTGTTTACTAAACACTCTCTCGTACTCTTGAACCACCCGATAGACTCCCTGCTTCTGGTGTGAAGGAGTGGAGTCAGTACCCAAATGTAGTTGCTGACACCAGTCCTCTATTGTTTTCTTAGAGCCGTTACCTTCCTCTGGATGAGATGGAGGCAAGGGTTCCACGGACTGTACAGAATTTTGATTGATGGTATACAATTTGGCTAGCGTAGCATACCGGGGCAGGTACACTTCCCTTTTCCCGATGTTTATTATGCGAACGGGCACCCTCCCATGGCGTACATCAACCACCCCCCGTGCTGTCAAAATGGTGGGCCTACTGTCTGAGTAGACGGGTTCTACCATTGCTTGGTAGTCTCTACCTCTTAGACCAATAGCTGCCCGGCACCAAATCATCATTTCACTTTTTGGGGGCATGGCAATAGGGAAAGGGTCACACATTCTCACGCTTCCTATCTCACCACCGGAGAGTTCCACCTGTTGCCGCCGCATCAGTGCCCGGATCTCTTTTTGGAGCACTCGCTGCTGGCCGGAGCTGGCGTTCTTGGCAACCTGCTGTAAAATGAAAATCACCTCTGCAAGACAATTTTCAATCACATTAGTTCCTAGAGTTATCTTTGGGTGACTCTCGCGCTTGTCAATGTCTACAATGATCAGTCCCTGTGCTGCCAGTTCGACTCTACCGACTTTAATGGTCACCTCTTTGAATCCGATCTGTGGCACGGGTTGACCATTGCTGGCTATGATACTCAAGTCGTCGTCAGGGTAGCGGGTTATATCCGAGTCATTCCAGTACTGCTTAAAGAGCACGTACGGGATGGTGGTGACCTGTGACTCGGTGTACAGTAGGGCACTCATAGGAATGCCATCCAGTACCACAGGCAAGACTGGACGTCCTCCCATGTATTTGTCACGCCAGTTCGATGGGCCTGGTGATCTTATTCCTGGGGGTTGGCCCTCTACCCCAGGTTGTGCCAGTTTAAAGGACAGTACCTTGCCATATGTCCAGGTTGATTGCAGCGGCGGCAGATGGGTTGTCCGTCCTCTTTGTATCGGTCGCTGGCTCTTCCTCTGGCCGGTGGGGTCCTCCTTGGTCGACGCCACGGGATGTCCTCCGGTCCGGATGCCAGCTGGATCTTCCCTGGAGCAGCAACCTGTAAAGACTGCACAGTTCGGGTTAGCGCAGCTGCGCTTTTAGCTAGCTCTTGGACCTGATGGTGCAGGTCTGGAGCCGGGTCATTGTTCAAAGCCTGCGCATCAGCTCCCACAGGCCCTGCCGACAAGGGCGCCGCCTCCTGGTGGTAAGCGGTAGTAGGGCGCCTGTGGGCCACAACGCCACCCGGTGCCGGTTCTCGGAGCACCCGAATGGCTCTGTCCTTGAACTGTGCAAAGTCCAGATGAGGATCCTGTAAGGCCATTGCCCGCAACTGGGTTCGGTGGGCATTGCAATATAGTCCCTCTATAAATTGTTCGGTCAACAGCCTGTCCTCGTTTCCCACGCCGTCAGGGTCGGTCTGCTTAATGGCTCTCAGGGCCTCTTGTAGGTTTAGTGCATAGTCCCTTATATTCTCATGTGCTCGCTGTTTGCACCCGTAGGATCTAAGCTTAATCTCAGCTGAGGTGCGGGTATCAAAGGTGTCCTTCAGCCGAGTTAATATCCCTGCTACAGTCCACCTCCCAGGTGGCCAGGACTTTACCTCCCTTTGGGCTGCCCCGGTTAGTTGGGCCACCAGGATGCTCACTTTTTGCTCTTCTGTGAGGGGGTACACCTGGAAGAGGCTATCCAGCTTTTCTCTAAAGTCATTCAGGGTATGTGACTCCCCTGAGTACTGGGGTAGCCAGGCTGCCCCCGGGATATAGGGCATCGTGAAAGGCATGACCGCTGCAGCGGTGGCGCTGGCGGTGGCTGTGGCAGTGAAGCTCTCCTCCGTATCCAACATCCTCCTCCCCCCTAGTGGACCGTGGCCTACCTTGCGATGATCCTCTTCCGTAGGCCGCGGCTCCGCAGTGGATCGTCAGGGTTGAGGACCTTCCGTCGCGCTCCTGTGACGTCGGCGTCTGCTGGGCTCCTTCCAGGACCTTACGCAACGTCCGGACGTGAGGCGGGGCTTCAGTTCTCGCGCGCTTTCGGAGTCCAAGCCCCTCTTCTTCCCGCGCGGCGTCTTCAAGATGGCGTCCAACGGCGGGAAAACTCCACGGATGGCGGGAAGAAGGCAGAAGATGGCGTCCAACGGCGGGAAAACTCCACGGATGGCGGGAAGAAGGTAGAAGATGGCGTCGGATGGCGGGAATCTTCACCACAGGTAAGTTTAAAAGTCTCTTTTTCAGGCACGCAGTACCCGGTGGTTGCGGGCACGTAATCCTGCCGACTACGCCAAAAGTTGACGCGCCCCTGGGCCTGAGTCGCGCAGCGTTGCGCACGCGGGAGCCTACCCGGAGCCGGATCTGATAGGGGTAGTAGTCTCGTGGCGGTGACCCGGTCCGTGCCCAGGGAGTCAAGCTGAGTGGCAGAATTTAGCAGAAGATGGTACGGTGTTAGACTACGCCACCCGTTGAATGCGGTTATGAAACCGCCGCTGCAGGGCAGACCGCTGAGGCCGGTGGTACGGTTGTGCAGCGTGGATGGTATAACCCCCAACGGGAGGGGTATGGCCTCAGGGCAGCCGACGTGAATGATGGGGTTAGCAGAGTTGCACGCAGGCACCAGGAACCACTCAGAGACGGTGCGGTGTAGTTCAGGGTCTTTACTGGTGGCAAAGGTAGACCCTCCCGGAGTACTGGCTAGCGATCGGGGCCTGGTCAGTCTGTGAGCAGATAGGATCTCCCCTGGCCAGGCGGAGTTGTAGGCCTCCCCAACTAATTGTACTCTTCTGGCTACCTTGCTAGAGGCGGGTAAAAGTAGCCCACGTCCCTGAGTGTACCGTGTGGTGCCCACCCGTATGGCCGGTGACTCGGGGCCTTCTGGTAGCTTCCGCTCCACGACGGCGGTGCTGGTCCCTTGCGTGTGACCGTGCCTTCGGGTTTCTGGGCCAGAGGACCTGAAATCCCCTGCCGGTCGGTTTCTGCTGCTGGGTAAGGATTAGTCCCCACAGCCTCGGACTCCGGGTCCGGTGAGAACTCTTCAATCAGGGCGAGCTCTACAGCTTCCAGCCCCTGACTCCTTTTAGCACTGCTCCCACTGAGCTCCTGATCTTTCTTTCCTTGCTTTTGCTACACTCCAGACCAGACTGTGTCTCTGTCTGGGACTCCTCTTCTTCTCTTCTCCTCTCTAACCCTGCCTCAGCCCCAGTTTTATATAGGGGAAGTTCTTCCCCTCCCAGGACTGGGCAGGAGGTGTGGCATGCATAGGATTCCTGACCAGGAGACCTCCCACCTGCTCTCAGACGTAATATTGCTATTACTGTGGAAACCAGACCCCTGGGGTGCCACATTTATATTATATATATATATATATATATATATATATATATATTATATATATATATACACACACACATACATTTATTTTTATCTACTTTACTCACTTATATAGCGCCATTAATTCCACAGCACTTTACAGATATCTACACATATATATCAATATACATTCTAAATATAAATACAGTGGCGTAACTATAGTCCAATGGGCCCAATGGCAAGATTTGGACTGGGGCTCCGCGCATCCTGAATAAATATATGTATAAATACACTGCTCAAAAAAATAAAGGGAACACTTAAACAGCAAAATATAACTCCAAATAAATCAAACTTATGTGAAATCAAACTGTCCACATAGGAAGCAACACTGATTGACAATCAATTTCACATGCTGTTGTGCAAATGGAATAGACAAAAGATGGAAATTATTGGCAATTATCAAGACACTTAATAAAGGAGTGGTTCTGCAGGTGGGGACCACAGACCACATCTCAGTACCAATGATTTCTGGCTGATGTTTTGGTCACTTTTGAATGTTGGTTGTGCTTTCACACTCGTGGTAGCATGAGACGTACTCTATCACCCACAGAAGTTGATCAGGTAGTGCATTTCATCCAGGATGGCACATCAATGCGAGCTGTGGCAAGAAGGTTTGCTGTGTCTATCAGCGTAGTGTCCAGAGGCTGGAGGCGCTACTAGGAGACAGGCCAGTACACCTGGAGACATAGAGGGGGCCCTAGGAGGGCAACAACCCAGCAGCAGGACCGCTACCTCCGCCTTTGTGCAAGGAGGAACAGGAGGAGCACTGCCAGAGCCCTGCAAAATGTCCTCCAGCAGGCCACAAATGTGCATGCATCTGCACAAACTGTTAGAAACTGACTCCATGAAGGTGGTATGAGAGACCGACATCCACAGATGGGGGTTGTGCTCACAGCCCAAAACCATGCAGGACGCTTTGCATTTGCCACAGAACACCAGAATTGGCAAAGTCGCCACTGGCGCCCTGTGCTCTTCTCAGATGAAGCAGGTTCACACTGAACACATGTAACAGACATGAGAGAGTCTGGAGACGCTGCCTGCAACATCCTTCAGCATAACCGATTTGGTAGTGGGTCAGTAATGGTGTGGGGTGGCATTTCTTTGGAGGGCCGCACAGCCCTCCATGTGCTCACCAGAGGTAGCCTGACTGCGATTAGGTACAGAGATGAGATCCTCAGACCCCTTGTGAGACCATATGCTGGTTCGGTTGGCCCTGGGTTCCTCCTATTGCAGGACAATGCCAGACCTCATGTGGCTGGAGTGTCAGCAGTTCCTGCAAGATGAAGGCATTTAAGCTATGGACTGGCCCACCCGTTCCCCAGACCTGAATACGATTGAGCACATCTGGGACATCATGTGTCGCTCCATTCAACAACGTCACGTTGCACCACAGACTGTCCAGGAGTTGGTGGATGCTTTAGTCCAGGTCTGGGAGGAGATCCCACAGGAGATCATCCACAACCTCATCAGGAGCATGTCCAGGCGTTGTAGGGAGGTCATACAGGCACGTGGAGGCCACACACAATACTGAGCCTCATTTCGACTTGTTTTAAGGACATTACATCAAAGTTGGATCAGCCTGTAGTGTGTTTTTCCACTTTAATTTTGGGGGGTGGGGGACTCCAAATCCAGGCCTCCATTGGTTAATAAATTTGATTTCCATTGATGATTTTTGTGTGATTTTGTTGTCAGCACATTCAACTTTGTACAGAACAAAGTATTCAATGAGAATATTTCATTCTTTGAGATCTAGGATGTGTTATTTGAGTGTTCCCTTTCATTTTTTGAGCAGTGTATATATGCGTCCTCCATCCTGGTTTATTCTACCTCATTCTGGCCCCATCCTGGTATATATATCACCCATCCTGGTTTTTGTCCCCTGTTGTGCTGCTGTTCTATAACATATAGAAGAAAATAAACCATTATACCCATCAGGAGTCATAAGGCTCCCTAGAATAAATATAATGCACCCCCCATAGTCCTCCATATAGTATAATGCATCCCATAATCGTAATTTTAGCAAAAAAAAAATAGAATTTGTTTAAAAAAACTTGCAGTCACCTAAGTACAAGAATTTGAGGTTTGAAAAAATGTTTGCTTTTAGTACCCAGTCCTGCACAGGAGCTCAATCCTTTGTCCAATCCTAGCATGTCAATTTCACCTCAGTTGTTGTTAAAAAGCCTACATTATATCATTGATCAATCACACTGTCATTGAGTCTGTCACTGCTTCAAGCACCTCTCCTATCTCTTTCTCTTTTACCCCCTCTCTCAAACCCTATCAACTGAATCTGTATTTGCAGACTACTAGCGATGAGCGAGCACTAAAATGCTCTAGTACTCGTTGCTCGGGTCAAGCAAATTGGACTACTCGGGTGCTCAACCCGAGCAACGAGCCCAATGTAAGTCTATGGGAAACTCGAGCATTTTTCAGGCGGCTCCCCCCGGCGGTCTGCAGAGGGCCTAAAAATTGCCCAAATCGATGGAAACAGTGCTCAATTGACAGCATGGGGAAGACCCCTGGAAGCATTTCTGACTACCAGGTCACTTCTGTCAACAATGTTGTCAGAGGTATTACGCCACTTTTACGGACTCACAATAAAACATACAAAAACAAAACAAAAATGGATTTTCCTGGGAAATGTGTTAAGGAACATCCTTTCCATGACATGTACAATGTACAGTTTGGACACACCTTCTCATTTAAAGATTTTTATGTATTTTCATGACTTTGAAAATTGTACATTCACACTGAAGGCATCAAAACTATGAATTTACACATGTGGAATTATATATTTAACAAAAAAGTGTGAAACAACTGAAAATATGTCTTATATTCTAGGTTCTTCAAAGTAGCCACCTTTTGCTTTGATGACTGCTTTGCACACTCTTGGCATTCTCTTGATGAGCTTCAAGAGGTAGTCACCGGAAATGGTCTTCCAACAATCTAGAAGGAGTTCCCAGAGATGCTTAGCACTTCTTGGCCCTTTTGCCTTCACTCTGCGGTCCAGCTCACCCCAAACCATCTCGATTGGGTTCAGGACTGGTGACTGTGGAGGCCAGGTCATCTGGCGTAGCACCCCATCACTCTCCTCCTTGGTCAAATAGCCCTTACAAAGCCTGGAGGTGTGTTTGGGGTCATTGTCTTGTTGAAAAATAAATGATGGTCCAACTAAACTCAAACCGAATGGAATAGCATGCTGCTGCAACATGCTGTGGTAGCCATGCTGCTTCAGTATGCCTTCAATTTTGAATAAATCCCCAACAGTGTCACCAGCAAAGCACCCCCACACGATCACACCTCCTCCTCCATGCTTCACGGTGGGAACCAGGCATGTAGAGTCCATCCGTTCACCTTTTCTGCATCGCACAAAGACACGGTGGTTGGAACCAAATATCTCAAATTTGGACTCATCAGACCAAAGCACAGATTTCCACTGGTCTAATGTCCATTCCTTGTGTTCTTTAGCCCAAACAAGTCTCTTCTGCTTGTTGCCTGTCCTTAGCAGTGGTTTCCTAGCAGCTATTTTACCATGAAGGCCCGCTGCACAAAGTCTCCTCTTAACAGTTGTTTTAGAGATGTGTCTGCTGCTAGAACTCTGTGTGGCATTGACCTGGTCTCTAATCTGAGCTGCTGTTAACCTGAGATTCCTGTGGCTGGTGACTCGGATAAACTTATCCCCAGGAGCAGAGGTGACTCTTGGTTTTCCTTTTCTGGGGCGGTCCTCATGTGAGCCAGTTTCTTTGTAGCGCTTGATGGTTTTTGCAACTGCACTTGGGGACATTCAAAGTTTTCCCAATTTTTCATACTGACTGACCTTCATTTCTTAAAGTAATGATGGCCACTCGTTTTTCTTTCTTGCCATAATACAAATTCTAACAGTCTATTCAGTAGGACTATCAGCTGTGTATCCACCTGACTTCTGCACAACACAACTGATGGTCCCAACCCCATTTATAAGGCCAAAAATCCCACTTATTAAACCTGACAGGGCACACCTGTGAAGTGAAAACCATTTCCGGTGACTACCTCTTGAAGCTCATCAAGAGAATGCCAAGAGTGTGCAAAGCAGTCATCAAAGCAAAAGGAACCTAGAATAAATGACATTTTCAGTTGTGCCACACTTTTTTATTTATTATATAATTCCACATGTGTAAATTTATAGTTTTGATGCCTTTGGTGTGAAAGCACAATTTTCATAGTCATGAAAATACAGAAAAATCTTTAAATGAGAAGGTGTGTCCAAACTTTTGGTCTGTACTGTATATAAAGCAAAACAAATAACCAAAAACAAAAATAGTCTTCCACACCTTGGGCTATGTTCACACGTAGCGTTTTTGATGCGCTTCTGCACTTTTGCATTGCTTTCAACCAAGACAAATGCATTAACCAGGAAATGTCATTTTAACATTTTACAACCTTATCTGGCCATGTGGTGTGTGACACCTCAGACACATGCATACAGTGCTGAAAAGTCATGGGAACAGCATGGGGGAAGACCTCGGGAAGCATCTCTGACTCCCAGGTCACAGCCTAAAAGTGTGCCCATCATAAGTGATCCTTGGCGTATGCAAAGATGCCTTCCGCCATGAACTTGTCATTGCAGACTTGCAGCAATCACCGTCCACGTCCTTGTCCCACTGCAGCGTTCAGTTGTCCCTACCCCTTTCCTTGGAATGCAAGCGCAAGTATGCAGGCAGCCAGCCACCCACCCACAGGCTTGAATACGATATTGACAAATTTTTGACAGCTGCTTTCACTTGAAATGTAGCCTTTTAGGCTCATGGAGGCAGAAGCTTTTCACAACCTCATGCCGGCGGCAGCCGGGCGTCCATACTCGGTCCCCAGCCACCACTATATTTCCTGGTGTCACCTCCGCCTTCCACAAGCACGGGTCCCACAACATTAGCCGTGCCCTCCCCAGTGCACTTACTGGGAAGGACCGCCTAGCCACAAACACGTGGACAGGTGAATGTGGCCAGGACGGTAAGTAGCCAGTCCACAACTTTTTTGCTGACAGTTGTATTTAGCGCTGTGAAAGGACTGGCATAGAGGGAAACCCTATCTACCCTGCTTGTCATTTCTCAAAGGAAGTCCTGTAAAGCTGATTTCACTTGAAATGTGGCCTTTTAGGCTAATGGAGGTGGAAGCTTTTCACAACCACATGCCTCGTGTCCATACTCGGTCACCAGCCGTCTCTATTTCTCCTGGTGTGGTCTCCAACTTCTACCAGCGTGGGTCCCTGAACATTACTGCTGGTGCTTTTCTGTCGGAATTTGCTTGCCTTCTACTTGTCTGGAATATTTCCAGCAAACTATGGTATGACCCCATTGGTATTAGCACTGCCCCCAGTACCAGTAGCGAAGCCATTGCCAATTTCCTTCTCAGGAATTTTATTTGGTAGACTGAGTGGCTGCCCAAATACATTCTCTCACAAAGGAGCTAAAGATAGAGTGGCAGTAGGTGCTGTAACGGGTCTGGGAGCTGGAACCTCTGAGCAACTATACAAAGAGGCAGTCCTTGTAAGGAAGCGGGTGGCTCCCAGGGAAGGCGGGCAGGTAGTCACGGCAAGTGACAGGGACAGTCTGGGTAGAAGGGCAGGAAGTCACGGCAAGTGACGGGGACAGTCTCTTGACAGGCGGATGGTCACGGCAAGTGACAGCAGGGTAAGAGTCTCTAGACGGGCATGTGGTCACGGCAAGTGACAGCAGGGAAAGAGTCTCTAGACGGGCAGGTGGTCACGGCAAGTGACAGCAGGGAAGAGTCTCTAGATAGGCTAGCAGGCAGGTAGCAGGTGAGCGCTCCCAGGTGAGCAGGTAAGAGTCTCTGGACAGGCAGGTGGTCACGGCAAGTGACGGCAGGGCCTCCAGGTAGGCTAGCAGGCAGGTAGCAGGTAAGCGCTCCCAGGTGAGCGGGCAAGAGTCTCTGGACAGGCAGGTGGTCTCGGCAAGTGACAGCAGAGCCTCCAGGTAGGCTAGCAGGCAGGTAGCAGGTGAGCGCTCCCAGGTGAGCGGGTAAGAGTCTCTGGACAGGCAGGTGGTCACAGCAAGTGACGGCTAAGCCTCCAGGTAGGCTAGCAGGCAGGTAGCAGGTGAGCGCTCCCAGGTGAGTAAGCGTCTCTGGAC
This sequence comes from Phyllobates terribilis, assembly GCF_046119375.1. Classification (NCBI taxonomy): domain Eukaryota; kingdom Metazoa; phylum Chordata; class Amphibia; order Anura; family Dendrobatidae; genus Phyllobates; species Phyllobates terribilis. Next base: position 276,072,018 of record NW_027362765.1, read on the forward strand.
AGGCAGGCAGGTATCAGGCAGGTATCTGGCAGGTACTTCCTGGTCCGCAGGCGGACTGATCCATAGACAGACTGGCAGGTGCTGGTAGGCAGACTGTCGGACCACAGGATAGCAAGCAGGTAAGCAGATATCAGGCAGGTATCAGGCAGGTATCAAGCAGGAATCTGGCAGGTGACTGGTAACAGGACCTGAGGGCTGAAGCAGAGTTGAAAGGCTTTGCAACAACATTGCTCGGACACCTCCATTTTGGAGGAGGTGCCTTATATATGGTGAAGTCCTCCGGCCATTGGCCGGGGACTCCTTAGGGTGGCGCGCGCGGTCCCTTTAAGAGAGGGGGAGCGCGCGCGGTCCCTTTAAGAGAGGGGGAGCGCGCGCGCGCCCTAAGCACAGAGGCCGGGAAGCAACGCGCGATGCCAGCCGAGCGGGAGGAAGACGCCGGGTACAGAGCGGAGAGGTGAGGGGAACGGCGTCCCTGCCTAGCAGGAGGCAGGGACGCCGATGCTACAGGTGCAAGTTTCTCCAGCCTGTTAGATATTAGAGGGTGAATGGCAGCTCATTGGATCAATGATTAACACTGAAGACTTGCAGGGCTGGGATTCCCCGTGTTTGCGTTTGTTTCCTCCTCAGTAAAAAAGCAGCCATAGAGTATCCGGGAACCATTCCACACACTTTTCTTAGCCAGGACTGCTTCTTGGCAGGGTTGGACGGTCCCACCAGAGAATCCTCTGGTGTGCCTTGGCTTCTACCTCAAGAGAGTTCATGATAACGCTAACTTTGCAGCTCTTGAGTGGGGGAGAAAGGTTAGCCCTCAGAATCAAATCCTCTGGTGAGCACAATGTTTTTCAATCTGAAATAGCTTCTCAGTGGGAGTTGTATTTCACCACAGCCATATTCTTTAGCTCGGTGAAAGGACTGGCATAGAGGGAAACCGTATCTACCCCAGCTGTCATTTCTCCGTCACCAGATTCCGCCCATTGTCACACACGACCATGCATGGCTGTATGTTCAGCGGTGAGAGCCACAGATCAGGCTGCTGTGTTACAGCTTTCAACAACTCTGCAGTGCTGGGCGGTATGTCAATTAAGCATTTTATCTTGAGTACAGCCTGTTGCCTCTTGGCCAAGGCAGTGCTGCAGTGCTGTCAGCTTGTGACTGATGTGGTCATTTCGGAGATGGAGGAGGAGGTGCATGAGCTGAACAATGTGATTACATTGTTGTTAAATTGGTGACTCTGTTTTTTATACTAAAGAAACGTCCTATTGCTTTGGTTTTTTTACGTTTTTTTTTGCTTTGTTTTAAGATAAATGCATTCACTGGGAAATGTCACTAACATTTTACAACCTTATCTGGCAATGTGGTGTGTGACACATCATCAGACACATCCTGTTTTATTTATGATGGAGGGACTCTAGAGGTCATAAAGCCTATTTTTATAGGGACATCAGATGGCCCTTACTATTCTTAAAATGCCAGCAGTTGGCCCTAGCTATTGTTAGAGAGCCACCAGCTGGCTATGCTTTGTTGCTCCCATTATTAACAAGGGGGTCTCCTATACTGTTATTGCATATCCAGTGACTGCAAGGGCTGCCAAAAATTTGGACGCAACCCAATACCCCTTTGAAAAGACAGAGGAGGGTCTCAGTAAAAAAAATGTTCCCATTATAAAGGAGTGGGTCTCCTATAGTTGTAATGCCCATGCTGTGACTGCAAGGGCTGCCAAAATTTGGGAAAAACCTCACTAAGAATTTAAAGACACATAGAGCAGGGCCACAGTAACAAGGTACGACATGTTCCCATTAGAAAGGAGAGAGTCTGCTATACAGTTATAGGGTATGCAGTGAGTCCAACAGCTGAAAAATTTTAGGAAAAACCCCACTAAGAATTTAAAGTCCCATAGAGCAGGGCCACAGTAACAACAAATTCCCATTAGAAAGGAGCGGACCTCCTATACTTGTAATTCCCATGCACTAAGTGTATGGACTGACAAACATTTACCCCTGGGAGGTATACATGAACATACTGTATAAAAATTTTTTTTTACGGGCGTCATAAACACCATTTACAACAATTAGGTGGGTGTTGCAGCACGGACCACGGTCACCCTTGTGATATGGTGGTGGAGGATGAGGAGAAGGAGGAGGACAAGATCAAATAGCCAAAATCATGAATTTTATACCCAGATGTGGGTGTGAAAAAGTGCATGGGAATACACCTCCCAAGAAAAGACACTGGATTGGAGTTTATGTTACACTGCTATCATTCGGTGGTGTTGAGAAGTGTGGCCCAATCCAGCCCTTGTTCATTTTTAAAAGAGTCAGCCTGTCAGCATTTTCAGTTGACAGGCGGATGCACTTATAAGTTATAATTCCACCAGCGGCAGTAAAAACCTGCTCTGATTAAACGCTAGTGGCAGGGCAGGCCAGGACCTCCAAAGCATAGAGAGCCATTTCATTCCACGTATCCAGCTTGGATACCCAATAATTATAAGGCACAGCGGAATCACAGAGGATGTTGGTACGGTCGGCAAGGAACTCCCTCAGCATCTTCCCAAACTTTGCACTCCTTGTGAGATTACCCCGCACCTCAGGGCCTGTCCGATGGGAGGGTCTGAGAAAACTCTCCCAGAACTTTGACCGTGTTCCCCTGCCTCTGCTGGATTGAAGTTGTGTCTCTCGCCTGTGCTCCTTGGTTGTCCAACGAAGTGTGCCCTCTGCCACCAGCGTTTTCAGATGGGAATTTTTTTAATAGTTCAGCAGCAAGGGCCTTCTGGTACAGCCCCATTTTTGTAGACCTGTCCGCCTTAGGAATAAGAGATATAAAGTTCTCCTTGTAGCATGGGTCTAGAAGTGTCACCATCCAGTAATGACTGTCACCCAAAATTTTGAGAACGCGAGGGTCATGGGAAAGGCAGCGTAACATAAACTCAGCCATGCGTGCCAGACTACTAACAGGCAAGACTTCGGTGTCCTTACCAAGAGGATAACTGACCAGGCTCTGCTCCTCCTCTCTGTCCTCTGACCATCCACGCTGAACAGACGGTATGACAGCTGTGCAGGTAGTACCATCTATAGTGCATGAAACTAGCTCCTGTCCTTCCTCTTCCTCATTGTCACCCAATCCACGTTGGGATGAGATGAGGCTTGGCTATGTGTAATCATCCTGTATGGTTCCTTGCTCCATCTCATCGTGCTCCGCCTGCAATGCATCCTCTTTGATTATGAGCAGAGAGTGTTTCAGAAGACAGAGAAACGGGATGGTGACGCTAATTATGGCGTCATCGCCGCTCACCATCTTGGTGGAGTCCTCAAAGTTTTGGAGGATGGTACATATGTCTGACATCCATGTCCACTCCTGAGGTCTTATGTGTGGAGTCTGAACAGAAAACCGACTGCCTTGTTGATGCTGGTACTCAACAACTGCCCTCTTCTGCTCACAAATAATTCCCGACGTCTGCAGTGTAGAGTTCCAACGCATGGGGACATCACACACAAGTCTGAGTCGGAAGCTGGAAACGTTGCTGAAACACTGCAAGGGCGGCGGAAGATGTAGTTGACTTTCTAAAATGGGCACACAGGCAGCGTACTATAACAAGCAGATCCGGTAGCACCAGGTAAGATTTGAGAAACCGCTGAACCACAAGGTTAAGCACATGGGCCAGCCATGGTACGTGTGTGAGCTCGCCTCGCCTCAGAGCCGCTACCAGGTTCTGGCCATTGTCACACACGATCATACCTGGCTGTAGGTTCAGCAATGTGAGCCACAGATCTGCTTGCTCTTTCAGAGCTGTCCACAACTCTTCAGCATTGTGTGGTTTTGTGTGGTGTTGCCGATTGGCCAAGGCAGTGCAGCAGTGCTTCCAGCTTGTGACAGATGTGGTCATTTCGGAGATGGAGGCTGAAGAGGAGGAGGAGGCTGAGGAGGATGAGGTGCAGGAGCTGTAGACAGTGGGGGCAACCCTGATTGACCTAGGGCCCACAATCCTTGGCGTCGGGAGGACGTGTTCTGTCCCAAGGTCCGACCGGGTCCCGGCTTCCACTATGTTAACCTAGTGTGATGTCAGCGAGATGTACCGTCCCTGCCCACAAGCACTTGTCCACGTGTCCGTGGTTAGGTGGACTTTACCGTAACTGCGTTGTTGAGAGCACGGCTAATGTTTTGGGACACGTGCTTGTGTAATGTGGGGACCGCACACCGGGATAAATAGTGGTGGCTGGGTACCTAGTACCGAGGGACGGCCGCCGCCATCAGGTTGCGGAATGCTTCTGTCTCCACGAGCCTAAAAGGCAACTTTTCGAGAGCAAGCAGTCGTGAAATGTGAGAATTAGAGATGAGCGGTGTTCGACTCGAACTGTTCGGTAATCTCAAATTCGAGCTGTTTTGAGCGGTGTTCGAGCCGTTCGGCGAACACGAACGATTTGAAAAAAATTTGGCTGTTCGAGGTTATGTTCGATAGCTGTTCGTGCACCAAAATCATAACTGGATTTTTTCACAGAAATGCTGATAATCAATGTTAATACGCAGTTTGAGTGTACAGCGGGGTGGGGGGAGGGGCAGGGGATGGATCTCTGCAGGAATAATGAAGATCTCCATTTTTTTTTCTCTTTCCCGCATTTACAGTGGGGAGGTGCAATCTGTCAGCCTATCAACAGCGCACACACGGAGCGAAGTGCTTTTTTTCACACAAGCAAGGGCATGCGTCATTGGCTGTATATGTCAAATGTCCTTGCCCTATAAGACCCAGCCATTTTCCCCGTCGCCAACATTTTCTCACTGCTGCAGCTGCGTGCTAGACGGCAACGCTGTTGCTGTGTGCGCTATACTTTCAGTGTTAATTTCAAGCCAATTTTCTCTGAAATATACAGATAGCTTGGGAGTAGGGAATAGTTGTAATTGCAGTCCTTTTGAGGACTATTTTACAGCATTTCCTAGGACTTTTTGCCAGGCAGGTCAGTGCCAGTGCTGTGCAAGTGTTTTTCACAGCATTTGGCTAAATCTAGCTAAGCAAATCCTTTTTGGCCTCTTGCAGTGTGTGTTAGTCAGTGGAGTAGCGCATCTGTGTTGCAAGCTACACCACCTGTGTATAGAATGCAATTTTTTTGCTGCACGTACGACCTTAAACCTTTTGGGCATAACATCATTCTATTAGGCCATCTATACTAAGCTCCTCCAGCTTGCAAATTAGTAATAATTTTTATCTGCATCTAGCTCAGAAAATAATTTTGGGCTTGTAGCAGTGTGTGGGGCTTATTCTTAGTCCGTCTATACTAAGCTCCTCCAGCTTGCAATTTACAAATAATTTTTATCTGCATCTAGCTCAGAAAATAATTTTGGGCTTGTAGCAGTTTGTGGGACTTATTCTTAGTCCATCTATACTAAGCTCCTCCAGCTTGCAAATTACAAATAATTTTTATCTGCATCTAGCTCGGAAAATCATTTTGGGCTTGTAGCAGTGTGTGGGGCTTATTCTTAGTCCATCTATACTAAGCTCCACCACGTGTGTATGAAATAAAATTGTTTTACTGCATCTAACCCAGCCAATCCTTTTGGTCTAATACCACAGTTTGGCCACTCAGCTCTGCTCGGTTCCCATCCATAGATTTTTGTGCAAACAACTCCAGAGTTGTCAATTAGTTAACCACCAAAATGAGTTGAAAAAGGCCTGCTGCTGGTGGAAAGGGGAATAGGCGTGTTGGGAAGGGAAAAAAAAGTTTTTGTACGTGGGGTAGGTGTTAAAGCAACAGTAACATCTGCAGAAGAAAGACCATCTTCCAGCCAAACTAAAATGTCTACTTCTTTTAGCTGACAATGTGATACGATCCCTTTCTTACGGCCACGCCAATCGTTACAAATTCCAGATGAGGCACAAAAACAGCAGGTGCTTCAACGGATATCAAGTGCTCCTTTAAGTGGGCTCTCCTCCACATCAACTTCAACATCACAAATACTCCAGTCCTCAGAGGTGTCACCCCAATCGCACTTGCTTACTCACAGCTCCCAAGTCTCCAGCTGCCCGTCTGAGTATGAGGTAGAACAGATGGTTGAGTCTGCAGAGCTGTTTACTCATACTATAGCCTGGGAATCAGAGGTCGGCTCCAGAGCTTCTGTGAATCCAGACGAGGAAATGATCTGCACTGATGCCCAGAATCTTTATGAGTCGGATCCATGACCAGACGCAGAAGGTTCTGACCATAATGTAGACCCTCGTTCCCAAACTAACTCCTGTTGGTGGAGACAATGAGGAAGACGATGATGAGACTCATACCTGATTGGTGCGACAACTTTAGTTTTTTGTCAGGGCAGGAACAGGTTGGCTCTGAGGACGACGGGTGTGAGAACACACAGGGTGATGATGACGAGGTTGGAGATCCCACTTACTGTCAACCCACAGTCAGCCAGTCGATGAGGTCAGCAGAGGAGGTGGAGGAGGATGCTAGTGACGACGAGGTCAGGTTGCGCCTTCCAGGACAGAGACTTAGTACTGGAAGCATGTCAACAACTGCATCCTCAAACACAACTCAGCCTCTGACCACAAGTCGTTGTGGCTATTCAGGTCACATGGGTGCTAAGCCTTGCATAGCCTGGGCATTTTTTCAGATCGATAAGGATGATCCAACTCGTGTTATCTGTAACATTTGTCACCAAAAGCTAAGTAGAGGCCAAAAAATCCATAGTTTGAGTACTTCATGCATGAACCGTCACATGGATATGAAGCATAAGTTGCAGTGGGAAGCTCACTGTGCTACAATGTGGCTTAGCGGGCCGGGCCAACCACTGTCTGCCCCATCTTGTGCATCCGCGGCCTCTTCATCCTCTGTAACTGGGGGGACAGCAGTCACACCTGTTTTGGGACGCAGACCTGCCACCTCTTTACCCGCAACAGCCAGCGTGATTGGCAGGTCATCATTTAATTTGGAGGTGGAAACACCAGCTGGTGTTTAGCGCTCTCTAACATCGAGAGCACCACCTTTGGATCAAGGCAACCTAACTTTTCCGCCTGCATCTTCCTCACAGACCGGCAGTTTTCCGGGGACACCCTACTCAACCCCGTCTAAGCACAACTGCCAGCCCTCGGTCCCTCAGATGTGGACAAGTAAAAGACCATTTCCTCCTAGCCATGAGAAAGCTAAGAGGTTGAATTTCACCATCTGCAAGCTCTTGGCTACAGAAATGCTGCCTTTCCGCCAGGTGGACACAGAAGATTTTCGAGACCTTATGTCTGTCGCACTGCCCCAGAACCAGATGCTCAGTCGGCACTACTTCTTAAAGAAATGTGTGCCTGCGCTCCACCAGCATGTCGCACACAACATCACCGCTTCTTTGAGAAACTCTGTGTGACAGGGTGCATTTCACCACAGACGCTTGGACGAGTAGGCATGGACAGGGGCGTTACATGTCGCTGACTGGGCACTGGGTAACTATGGTGACAGCAGGACAAGGGGCTGCTGTCCAAGTCTTACCGTCCCCACGAGTTGTGCGTCAATCCTCTTTATCTCGAAGATCCTCCACTGATCTGCCTCCTCAACCTCCTCTCGGTCCTCCACCTGCACCCAAAGCCTGTCTGGTCATGCCACACGCTTTCTAACTGCGCAGAAGGGATCCTGCACACCTCCTTACTATGCTGGCAGCAGGGCTCAACGTCAACAGGCAGTTTTTACTTTGAAATGTCTGGGAAATGTGAGTCACACAGCTGAGGAGTTGTGGTCAGCTCTGGAGAACCAGTTTCATGAATGGTTGCCTCCACTGGACCTGAATCCAGGGAAGGCCGTGTGCGACAATGCTGCAAACCTTGGTGCGGCCCTTCGCTGGGGCAATGTCACACAAATGCCTTGTATGGCTCACGTGTTGAACCTGGTTGTCCAGCAATTTTTAGCCCACTAACCCATAATAGATGGCCTTCTGCAGAGGGCACGGTCGCTGTGTGCTCACTTCCGCCGTTCGCATCCCGGAGCTCAGCGACTTATATCTCTACAGAAGTCGTTGGGCCTGCCACTTCACCGGCTAAAATGAGATGTGCCTACCCGGTGGAATTCAACTCTGCACATGTTGCTACGACTGTGGCAGCACCGACAAGCCCTGGTGCAATACTTTCTGACGTATAGCCAGGGCCAACGGGATCCAGAAGTGGGGAAAATCACACTGCAGGAGTGGTCTCAGATCAGGGACCTATGCACCCTTCTGCACAGTTTTGAAATGGCGACGAAGCTGTTTAGTTCTGACGATGCCATCATCAGCATGACTATACCGGTGATTTACATGCTGAAGCACATGTTAAACAGAATTCGGAGTCAGGTGGTGCAACAAGAGGAGGTGGAGGAAGTAGAGGAGGAGGAGTTGTATGCAGAAGGGCTAACATCTGCAAGGTCCAGACGATCGGCAGCACCAAGGCGGCAGGCATGTGAGGGTGGGGAGATGTATTTAAAAGGGCACATGGTAGCAGCCAAACTAGTGAGGAAGGTGCAGGAGCCCAGGAAGAAGTGGAGGACGAACTGATGGAAGACTCATCAGATGAGGGAGACCTTGATCACATTTCTGTTGTGCGAGGTTGGGGGGAGAGGGCAGAGGAAGGAAGCATGATTGTTACCTCACCACCAACACAACAGGGACTTGGTGCTCCTGGATGCGCAAGACACATGAGTGCCTTCTTGCTGCACTACCTGCAACATGACCATCGCATTGTCAGAATTCGAAATAATCCTCACTACTGGGTTGCCACACTCTTAGATCCCCGGTACAAAAGTAAATTTGCCGAAATAATTCCTGCCATAGAAATGGATTCACGCATGCAGGAGTTTCAGCAGAGACTGTTGCAGAATCTTACATGTGCTTTTCCACAAAACACCAGTGGTGCATGTAGTGAATCTCACTGTTCTAACTTGCCAACCGTGGGACCGTCAAGTGTTCAGCACTCAAACCGTAACAGAACCACAGTATCTACTGGTAACATCAATTTTGCGGAATCATTTCACCACTTTTTTAGCCCATCCTTTGCAAGGCCACAGGAGACAAGAAGTCTGACACATAGTCAACGCCTAGAGACGATGGTACAGGAGTATCTCCAAGTAAACATTGAAGCCACGACTGTGTCACTGGACCCTTGCTCTTTTTGGGCTTCCAATCTGGATAAATGGCCGGAGCTAGCCACTTACGCCTTGGAGATCTTGTCATGCCCCGCAGCCAGCGTTCTGTCTGAACGTGTGTTCAGCGCTGCTGGTGGTGTGCTGACAGATAAGCGCACGCGGCTGTCCACTGAGAATGTAGACAGACTCTCGTTCATAAAGATGAACAAATCATGGATCCGCAAGGACTTTTCTACCCCTGTGTCATCCTGGGGAGAGTAAAAGCTTGAGGATTTCGTAAAATCACCTCACCAACCGTTTTAAGCTTTCAAATTACTAATAATTTTTAGCTGCATCTTGTCTGGAAAATTATTTTGGGCCTGTAGCAGTGTGCAGTACTCATTCTATTATGCCATCTATACTAAGCTCCACCAGCTTGCAAATTACTAATAATTTTCAGCTGCATCTTGTCTGGAAAATAATTTTGGGCATAGTAGCAGTGTGTGGTACTCATTCTAACCAACCGTTTTAAGCAACTCTGGGGCAATTGATGCCACTTAAGTGTTGTCTGTGCCACAAATTTTTGGAAAAAATGGAGACTCTTTTTGGAGTCCCCTTACTTTGTTTTACGTGACGTTGCCATAGTCAATTAGAGGTGGGTTGGGTCCCCCCCCCCACCTTTTAACCATAAGAAAATACATACACTATGGTTTGGGGTAACACAGATGGTTGAGTCTGAAGAGCTGTTTACTCAGAGGTGTGCTCCAAAGCTTCAGTGTCTGCTAGTTAGCGAAGTAACCCAGCTGCAAAGCAAGCTTCACCGCCTGTGTATCCAATAATGATTTTTAAATGCATCTAGCCTAGGCAGACTGTGGGACCCCTAACCAAACCCAGACGCTCAGCCCACTAACACCCCCCTTTCATTGACAATATAATCATGTAACTCTTACAACTGGATGGGTGAGGATCGGTCACAGCTTTATTAACTGATTACACTCATTTCATTAGAAATGCATTTTATTTCTAAAATAATTCAGCTTGTTGCAGCATGCCCTGTGTCTCCAGTCTCCACAACGGCAAGTTGGCCAGCAAGTGTAACTCTCCAACATGTCCTTTCTATTTTCAGGCCACGGAGGATCCTGCGTACTCGTATGCAGGACTCTGACCCCCACCCATCACTCTTAACGCTTGTTCCACTCCATCCTGGAGTCCTGATCCCGGCCTGTATAACTAAGATGACCGGACCTCTTGCCTCTCTCCCTAACTTGATTACCTCCATTAGTACCTGTGGCCATTGCAGGCCTCTAATACCTCTCCAGTTCAAATATGTGTTATGAAACTCCAATTTCCTCCCGCCTGGGTGGACTTTCACCCTTCTTTCTGCACAATATACAGTATATACGAGTTCCTAATCATTGCATAGCAAAAAAACAGCAAGGAAGTGGTATTTACATGTCATATCCTGCTATGCACCTGTTCAAGGGTGAGTTAATCAGAAATTTAAACACACATACCATGTTAAAATTGTATAGCATAGAAACAATGCATATAAATGTAAATAATCAAAAAGAAAAAGAAAAGACGAAAAAAGGAACATATATATAATAATAATCTATAAATGATCACTCATAATGATACATCAAATCATGTCTGATGTTTAAATACATGTGTACCAGCGGGTTTAAAGTATAAATCCACCAACTTTCTCTATTAAGGAGCTTTCTCCTATAATCATCTACCAAATCTCCACGGCCCACGGAGGGGCTACCACAGTCAGTGAAACCTTCCTTATTTAGTATAGAGTCTACCAATACTTTGGGCGTATTAGCCCAGCTGCGAAGCAAGCTGCACCGCCTGTGTATCTAATGAGAATTTTTAACTGCATCTAGCCTAGGCAGACTGTGGGGACCCCCAACCAAACCCAGACGCTATGCATCTAACCCAGCCAATCATTTGATAGTATTGCTAGTAGCAGAGTCGCATGGGCTCTAAACCTTGCATAGCCTGTGCATTTTTTCAGATCGCTAAGGATGACCCAACTCGTGTTATCTGTAACATTTGTCACCAAAAGCTAAGTAGAGGCCAAAAAATCCATAGTTTGAGCACTTCATGCATGAACCGTCACATGGATATGAAGCAAAAGTTGCAGTGCGAAGCTCACTGTGCTACAATGCGGTCTAGCGGGCCGGGATAACCACCATCTGCCCCACCTGTGTCATCCTGGGGAGACTAAAAGCTACTGCGTAGTCTTTTCCAAAAATTTGAGGGAATTACCACGGGAATGGTTTGGAAGAGGTATAAGTTTAGGTAGGACGTTCATTTTTAGTATACTTATTCTGCCGAGCCAGGATAAATCCTTCACCGTCCAAGTAGAAAGATCTTTATGGAGTTCATTAAAGGGCCCAAAATTAAGATAAAATAGATGGGAGAGGTCTCTATGAATATGAATTCCTAAGTATTTGATACCTTGCGAGGGCCAGGCAAAGGGAAAGTTGGACTGGATGGAATCCTGTATGGATTTGGGGAGGGGGACATCGAGGGCCTCAGACTTCGCTGCATTGATTTTAAAATTTGACCATGAAACAAAGTGATCTATTTCAGCCATAACAGCAGGGATGGATATATGTGATTGAGTGATATATACTAGGACATCATCAGCAAATGCAGAGCACTTGTACTCGGTGCCTCCCACCTCAATCCACCTAATATTGGGGTTATGGCGAATTGATGAGAGCAGGTGCTCCGTCACTAGGATGTGTAAGAGGGGACAGAGGACATCCCTGCCTTATCCCATTGGTGATTATGAAAGGTGATGAAAGTGTTCCATTTATCTTCAGCCTAGCTGACGGATTGTGTGGCACCCCAGGGGTCTGGTTTCCACAGTAACAGCAATGTTATGTCTGAGAGCAGGTGGGAGGTCTCTTGGTCAGGAATCCTATGCATGCCACACCTCCTGCCCAGTCCTGGGAGGGGAAGAACTTCCCCTATATAAACCTGGGGCTGAGGCAGGGTTAGAGAGTTCAGAGGGAGAGTTCAGCCAGGAGGGCTGACAGGGACCTGTGGCTCCGGCTGGGCCCAGCTCCTGGGCCATGCCAGAAGTAGAGACAGAGAAGAGAAGCAGCTATGGGAAGAAACAACAGGAGCTCTGTGGGAGCAGTGTTACAAGGAGTCAGGGGCTGGCAGCTGCAGAGCTCGCCCTGACTGAGAAGATTTCTTACCGGACCCGGAGTCCGAGGCTGTGGGGACTAACTCCTACCCAGCAGCAGAATCCGTCAGGCAGGGGATTTCAGGTCCTCTGGCCAAGAAACCCGAAGGCACGGTCACACGCATGGGACCAGCACCGCCGTCGTGGAGCGGAAGCTACTAGAAGGCCCCGAGTCACCGGCCATACGGGTGAGCACCACACGGTACACTCAGGGACGTGGGCTACTTATACTCGCTTCTAGCAAGGTAGCCAGAAGAGTATCATTAGTTTGGGAGGCCTACAACTCCGCCTGGCCAGGGGAGATCCCATCTGCTCAAGGACTGACCAGGCCCCAACCGCTAGCCAGTACTCCGGGAGGGTCTATCTTTGTCACCAGTAAAGACCCTGAACTACACCGCATCGTCTCTGAGTGGTTCCTGCTACCCCCATCATCCACGTCGGCTGCCCTGAGGCCATACCCCTCCCGTTTGGGGTTATACCATCCACGCTGCACCATCCTTCCACCGGCCTCAGCGGTCTGCCCTGCAGCGGCAGCTCCATAGCTGCATTCAACGGGTGGCGTAGTCGTCCATCATCTACCGCTGATACAGCGCCACTTAGTCTGACTCCCTGGGCACAGACCGGATCACCGCCACGAGACTACAACCCTCAAGAGATCCGGCTCCGGGTAAGCTCCCGCGTGCGCAACGCAGCGCGACACAGGCCCAGGGGCGCGTCAACTTTTGGCGTAGTCGGCAGGATCTCGTGCCCGTAACCACCGGGTACTGCGTGCGTGAAAAAGAGACTGTTCAAACTTACCTGTGGTGAAGATTCCCGCCATCCGGCGCCATCTTCCGCTTCCTTCCCGCCATCGGTGGAGTTTTCCCGCCATCCGGCGCCATCTTCGGCCTTCTTCCTGCCATACGTGGAGTTTTCCCGCCATTGGACGCCATCTTGAGGACGCCGCGCGGGAAGAAGAGGGGCGTGGACTCCGAAAGCGCGCGAGAACTGAAGCCCCGCCTCACGTCCGGACGTTGCGTAAGGTCCTGGAAGGAGCCCAGCAGACGCCGACGTCACAGGAGCGCGACGGAAGGTCCTCAACCCTGACGATCCACTGCGGAGCCGCGGCCTACGGAAGAGGATCATCGCAAGGTAGGCCACGGTCCACTAGGGGGAAGAAGGATGCCGGATATGGAGGAGAGCTTCACCGCTTCAGCCCCCGCCAGCGCCACCGCTGTTGCGGTCATGCCTTTCACCATGCCCTATATCCCGGGGGCAGCCTGGCTACCCCAGTACTCAGGGTAGTCTCATACCCTGCATGACTTTAGAGAAAAGCTGGATAGCCTCTTCCAGGTGTACCCCCTCACAGAGGAGCAAAAAGTGAGCATCCTGGTGGCCCAATTAACCGGGGCAGCCCAAAGGGAGGTAAAGTCCTGGCCACCTGGGAGGAGGACTGTCGCAGAGATACTAACCCAGCTAACCGAGGAGGAGCTGCAGTACTACCAATACGAGGAAAGCCAAGAGGACCCGGACGGGTCTGAGGACTACCCTCAGGAGGGAGCACAAAGAGGACATAGCTACTGAAGGGAAGTAGCATGAATAAAGAGCTGTAAATAGTTACCCGTAAGGGTACAAGGACTGCTGCTAATTAAAATATGGTCCCCGTTGGGATTAGTGAATTGTTCCCCATGTGCCCCTATCTTAAACCAGGCTGAGGACTGTGAGCAGCCATTCCTTATCCCCACTGGCCGAGGACTGAGAGCGGCCATATCCTGTACATAATTATGTGTTTCTAGTAATTTATGGGAGTCTTTGGTGGATTTGCCGGGAATCCTTTGTACATAGTTGGAGCATAACCCAGGACGGACTAAAGACTGTTAAGGACTCGGGGCAGGACAGACCCCTACCTGGTTACGTCTCCCTGTTTTGGTGAAATGGACACCTTGCTTTTCTTCAAAAACTGCACCCGGTTGCAGACACGCCGTGACCATCTTTATGTGTTTTTCTTATTGTATTATTATTGTTTATACCTTGTTATGTTTTTCTAAAAATATGTTTAGTCCCGGAGTACTAAATTTCACTAGGGGGGAATGTGGCACCCCAGGGGTCTGGTTTCCACAGTAACAGCAATGTTATGTCTGAGAGCAGGTGGGAGGTCTCTTGGTCAGGAATCCTATGCATGCCACACCTCCTGCCCAGTCCTGGGAGGGGGAAGAACTTCCCCTATATAAACCTGGGGCTGAGGCAGGGTTAGAGAGTTCAGAGGGAGAGTTCAGCCAGGAGGGCTGACAGGGAGCTGTGGCTCCGGCTGGGCCCAGCTCCTGGGCCATGCCAGAAGTAGAGACAGAGAAGAGAAGCAGCTATGGGAAGAAACAACAGGAGCTCTGTGGGAGCAGTGTTACAAGGAGTCAGGGGCTGGCAGCTGCAGAGCTCGCCCTGACTGAGAAGATTTCTTACCGGACCCGGAGTCCGAGGCTGTGGGGACTAACTCCTACCCAGCAGCAGAATCCGTCAGGCAGGGGATTTCAGGTCCTCTGGCCAAGAAACCCGAAGGCACGGTCACACGCATGGGACCAGCACCGCCGTCGTGGAGCGGAAGCTACTAGAAGGCCCCGAGTCACCGGCCATACGGGTGAGCACCACACGGTAAACTCAGGGACATGGGCTACTTATTCTCGCTTCTAGCAAGGTAGCCAGAAGAGTATCGTTAGTTTGGGAGGCCTACAACTCCGCCTGGCCAGGGGAGATCCCATCTGCTCAAGGACTGACCAGGCCCCAACCGCTAGCCAGTACTCCGGGAGGGTTTATCTTTGTCACCAGTAAAGACCCTGAACTACACCGCATCGTCTGAGTGGTTCCTGCTACCCCCATCATCCACGTCGGCTGCCCTGAGGCCATACCCCTCCCGTTGGGGGTTATACCATCCACGCTGCACCATCCTTCCACCGGCCTCAGCGGTCTGCCCTGCAGCGGCAGCTCCATAGCTGCATTCAACGGGTGGCGTAGTCGTCCATCATCTACCGCTGATACAGCGCCACTTAGTCTGACTCCCTGGGCACGGACCGGATCACCGCCACGAGACTACAACCCTCAAGAGATCCGGCTCTGGGTAAGCTCCCGCGTGCGCAACGCAGCGCGACACAGGCCCAGGGGCGCGTCAATTGCGATACAGGGCCATGATTTTGGCTATAAAAGGGTCCCCTAGACCCCAACCCCAAGCTTTTTAAGAGAATAATATATGGCGTGCCAGGAGACTATGGAATGCTTTTTCAGCATCCGAGAGTATCTAATTACAAATTTTTAACTGCATCTAGCCCAGGAAATACTTTGGACCTAGTAGCAGTGTCTGCTAGTCAGCGGATTATCCCACCTGTTAAGCAAGCTACGCCACCTGTAGTTTGGACACTTAATTTTTTCAAAGGAAACGCTTCGGGCCCCCGGGACATTCAGTGAAGAGCATCGGGGAGGCATCCAAAGGCACAGGGGCTGGGACTGGCGGTAGGACGCCTTGCGGTGGACCGCCAAACTCGATACTTATAAAAGCTTTTTAACTACAGCAGCTTTAGTGGACGCTACTGGAGCTGGAATTCCCGTGGCTGCTGGCATCAGACTTGCCCTCCAATAAATCCTTGTAAAAGGATTTAAAGTGTACTCATTCAAATTAGAGAGACAATTTAAATTAAAAAGCTTAGACCTGCCTCCACCGCAGGGGGGCTCGCTCCACCCACCAGCGGACAGGCACCAGTATTGAGAGAGGGGGGCTGGCCGTCAGGGTCCACCGCAGCTCTGGTACAAACCCGGTGACACGGAGGTCGCACGGGCAGTAACGGACTGGCCGTGTCAGCTTCGCACTTTTTTGGTTTTAGAAGGGCATGACAAGCCTATATCTGTGTCTCCCCCTCCTTTTACTCCTCCACCTCTTTTCTTTTCGCTTGACTATATGTACTTGTCACTTTTCCATGTGTTAGTTGTGTCTTCTGAGCAGTTTGTCAGCTTGTGGACACCTTTGAAGGTGTTTTCTATGTGTTTCTGTGTGAATTTGTTTGCCTGCCATTGGTTTTAACGGTTTTCAACGGTGTTCGACGAACAGTTCGATGAACATACGGGTGTTCGACGAACCGAACTCGAACACTACGGGGGTGGCTCAACTCAAGTGAGAATTTAGTAGTGTGGCCTGTGGGGTGTTGGCTGCATATTTGTGCTTGCGTTCTAAGGACTGGGGTATGGACAACTGAACGCTGCGCTGGGAGAAGGACATGGACTTGCTTCCTGATGCTGCTACTTGAGAGTGTGCAACGACAGGTGCAGGGCAGGAGGCATCTTCGCATGCACCATGGACAGGGGATTGGCTTGCATGCACAACAGCGGAAGAAGCAATGGTGCCACCCGCAGACACTGTTCCTGGACCTTGGGGTTCGGGCCACAAAGTCAGGTGCTTTGCTGCCATGTGCCTGGTCAGGCTGGTTGTTTTTCCACCCCTGCTGATGCTGGCCTGGCAGGTGTTGCAAATGGCCTTTTTGGGGTTATCGGCAGAGTCTTTAAAAACAGCCAGACTCGGGTAGACCTAACAGTTGTACTGGCAACTTCCTTCGTTTTGGTGTTACGGGTAATGGTTGCCTGCCTTCTGTCTGCAGCCACCACACTGCTTCTTCCTGCCTGGGCTCTGTCTCCCTCCCCCTGTGTGCTGCTGTCCTCGCTCTGCAGGTCCTCCTGCCAGGTTGGGTCAGTTACTATATCATCCACCACCTCGTCTTCCACTTCCGCACTCTTGTCCTCCTCCTGACTTTCTGGCAATTATGTCTCATCATCGTCCGCCTCTTGTGACACTTTCCCACCGTCGACTTTGTGTGACCGTGGCTGCTCAAATATTTGGGCATCGCTACACGCAATCTCCTCTTGCCCCGCTTCAAATGGACCGGGCGAGAGGCCCGAATCTATAAATGGAAAAGTGAACAGCTCTTCAGAGTGTCCAAGTGTTGGATCAGTTGTCTCTGGGTACTCGGCATGGTGGGAGGAAGGAGAATCATTGTGAGGAATATGCGGTCCAGACTCACGGCTACTGAGATTTGACCGTGTGGAAGACAGGGTGGTGGTGGTGGTTGCTAAGTGACTGGAAGCATTATCCGCTATCCAACCAACAACCTTTTGACACTGCTCTGGGTTCAAAAGTGGTGTGCTGCGGTCCTCTAGAAATTGGGACAGGAAAGTCAGGTAAGAAGATGTGGGTGTTTGTTTTGGCACAATTTCGGCTTGCCCACGGCCTTGTCCTCAGCCTCTGCATTCACCATTAACATCACGTCCAGTTCCCCGTCCCTTACCATGTGCCTTGCCCATTTTAAATGGAGGACAGTATCTTCCACACTCATTACAAATGACTGAGTTTGGAGCAAATTTATATGTGATCCGTGTGACAGAGAAAACAGAGTTTTAAATACCTGGCCTGTAGGTAAGTAGTTTGACCAGGACACTGCTGTGAATTGCTTACTGACACACTGAAAGAAATTTTTAAAGGAGGCCAGAAATGGCAGTATTTTCTGACAACGCATATTTGAGCCGTGTGACGGAGAAAACAGATTAAAATACCTGGCCTGTAGGCAACTATTTTGAACAGCAATCTGGTGTCAATTGCTTCACTGACACACTGAAATTTTTTTTTAATGGAGGCCAGAAACGGCAGTATTTTCTGAAAACGTATATGTAATCCGTGTGGTGGAGAAAACGCTGTTTTAAATAGATGGATTTTTAGCGGTATAATATGGAAAGGACCTGGCTGTATTCTGCAGTGACAACAAGCAAATGTCGCAGAAAAACTGTGTTCTCTGGATTGCTTTTTAAGCAAATAATGAGGATTAAGATGCAAAAAAATTATTCCTGGCCCCTGAGACATGGGCCTATTTCCAGAAATATCTAACAGCAGCAGCCGACAGAACTAAGGTGCAGGTCGGGGGGCACCTGGGAAATAGTGACCACAACATTATACAATGCCACATGTGCTTCAGTAGGGTGCCCAGCAAGGGAATCACAAAAACACTGAACTTCAGGAGGGCAAAGTTTGATCAGCTAAGAGATGCCCTTCACCTTATAGACTGGGATAGTATCTTTAGTAATAGGAGCACGGATAGAAAATGGGAAATTTTCAAAACAGTCCTACATAGTCACTGTAGAAGGTACATACCTTATGGGAATAAAAGGGCTAGGAATAGGAGGAAGCCAATGTGGCTAAATAAGGAAGTCAAGAGGGCAATGAAAAACAAAAAAAGGGCTTTCGGTAAACTTAAACAATAAGGCAGCGAGGAAGCGCTAATATCTTATAGGGAAAAAAACAAAATCTGTAAGAAACAAATAAGAATAGCAAAAGAGGAGACAGAGACTAATTGCCAAGGAAAGTAAAACGAATCCCAAACTGTTCTTTAACTATATAAACAGTAAAAGGATTAAAACTGACCTATTGAAAAATAACCTGGGTAAAATCATAGAGGGCGATGAGGGTAAAGCAAACCTACTCAATATCTTCTTCTCCACTGTTTTCACAAAAGAAAACAATTTATTGGAGAAAATGCAGAGTGATAAAGTAAACCCTCCGCTAAATATCACCCACCTAACCCAGGAGGAAGTTCAGAAACGCCTAAATAATATCAAAATAGACAAGTCACCAGGCCCAGATGGCATACACCCCCGGGTACTAAAAGAATTAAGCAATGTGATAGACAGGCTGCTGTATCTTATATTCAAGCACTCTTTATGGACAGGGACTGTCCCACTAGACTGGCGCCAAGCAAATGTGGTACCAATATTCAAAAAGGGGTCTAAAAGTGACCCTGGGAACTATAGACCAGTCAGCTTAACGTCTGTTGTGGGTAAATTGTTTGAAGGATTTCTTAGAGATGCTATTGTAGAATATCTTAATGATAATAACTGTCTAACTCCATATCAACATGGATTCATGAGGGATCGCTCCTGCCAAACAAACCCGATCGCCTTCTACGAGGAGGTGAGCTCACAGCTGGACCGGGGAGAGTCAGTGGATGTTGTATACTTTGACTTCTCCAAAGCGTTTGATACCGTGCCACACAAAAGGTTGGTATATAAAATGAGAATGCTTGGTCTGGGGGATAATGTGTGCAAGTGGGTAAATAGCTGGCTGAGTGATAGGAAGCAGAGGGTGGTTATCAATGGATTAAGCTCAGGGTGTGTCAGGGTTACTAGCGGGGTGCCTCAAGGGTCTGTCTTGGGCCCTATATTATTTAATATATTTATTAATGATCTAGTGGAAGAGTTGCATAGTAAAATAGCAATATTTGCAGATGATACTAAACTTTGTAAAGTAGTTAATACAGATGAGGATAGGGCACAGATACAGGAGGATTTAGGTAAATTGGGGAGTTGGACCAAAAAATGGCAAATGGGGTTCAATGCCGATAAATGTAAGGTCATGCACATGGGAAAGAAAAACAGCAGTCACCCATACATATTAAATGGGAAACCGTTGGGGAAATCTGACATGGAGAAGGACCTGGGCGTCTTGGTTAATAGCAAATTAAATTGGAGTGCCCAGTGTCAGGCAGCAGCTGCGAAGGCAAATAGAGTCATGGCATGCATCAGAAGAGGAATAGGGGCATATGATGAGAACATTGTTCTTCCTCTGTATAAAGCGCTGGTAAGGCCGCACTTAGGATATTGTGCACAGTTCTGGGCTCCGGTGCTCAGGAAAAACATATTGGAGCTAGAGAGGGTACAAAGGAGGGCGACTAAGGGAATAAAGGGAATGGAGGGACTAGAATACCCAGAGAGGTTGTCAAAATTAGGCCTATTTACATTGGAAAAGAGAAGGCTTAGGGGAGACCTTATAAACATGTATAAATACATCAGGGGGCAGTACAGAGATCTCTCCCATGACCTGTTTATACCAAGGATGGTGACAAAGACGAGGGGGCACACTATGCGTCTGGAGGAAAAGAGGTTCCTGCACCAGCATAGAAGGGGATTCTTTACGGTCAGAGCCGTGAGACTCTGGAACTCTCTGGGAGAGGAAGTGGTGATGTCCAACTCACTTAATGAGTTCAAGAGAGGCCTGGACGCCTTTCTTGAGAACAATAAAATTACATCTTATGCTTAGTGATAGTTAATTAATCCAGGGATTTAATCTGACTGCCAGATTGGTGTCGGGAAGTGAATTTTTCCTCAATGATGTAAATTGGCCTATACCGCATGGGTTTTTGTTGCCTTCCCTTGGATCAACGCTGCGGAATAGCTGCAGTGCACAAGAAATAGGCTGAACTGGATGGACGCTTGTCTTTTTTCGGCCTTATAAACTATGTAACTATGTAACTGGACTGGAGTGCTTTGTACATTGCAGTCTGCTATATACCCTGCCTGCCTGATATCTCTGCAGATGGATTAGTTAGTCCTCAAAAGGACTGTTAAGATGGCTATGTGTAATGTACGGTTTTTCTCCCTACACAACCTAATACACAAGCAAATCTCTCCCTGACACAGCAGCAGCTCTCCCTACACTGTCTGATCCGGAGTGACTGACAAGCATGGAGGTGCCAGGTCTGATATACACCTGATGCTGTGCGGCCAGCCAATCACTGTAATGCCCACAACCAACATGGCTACGGCATTACAGTGCACGGCAGGCAATCCCTGCATGTTAATTGGCTCTCTAAAGAGCGCCAAACATGCAGGGAGGGGCAGGGGCGGACACAGACTGTAGTGGGCCCCTGTGCAAGAAATTTTTTGGGGCCCCCCCCCTGCGCTTCATAAGGCAACAAAGTTATGTAAACATAACCCCCCCATGTGCAGCTCTCATCCCCCCCATGTGCAGCTCACCCCCCCGATGCATCTCTCATCCCCCCCGTGCATCTCTCATCCCCCCCCCGTGCATCTCTCACCCCCCCATGTGCATCTCTCACCCCCCATGTGCATCTCTCACCCCCCCATATGTGCATCACTCATCCCCCCCATGTGCATCTCTCATCCCCCCCATGTGCATCTCTCATCCCCCCCATGTGCATCTCTCATCCCCCATGTGCATCTCTCATCCCCCCCATGTGCATCTCTCACCCCCCCATGTGCATCTCTCATCCCCCCATGTGCATCTCTCATCCCCCCTCCCATGTGCATCTCTCATCCCCCCCCATGTGCATCTCTCACCCCCCCATGTGCATCTCTCATCCCCCCATGTGCATCTCTCATCCCCCCCATGTGCATCTCTCATCCCCCCCATGTGCATCTCTCATCCCCCCCACTCCTAGTTAATTAATTGTATTTAAGAAAAATAAAACTTGTTATACTTACCCCCATGCGATCCCTGCAGAATCCTGGCGCTCGTCCACGTCGCTGCCACCAGGCTCTCCTGACGTTCGGCCATGTGTCGGTGCCACATACATAGCCAACAGCTTTTGTTTTGGCCAAAAGATTTTTAAAGCCGCCACCACGATAAGGTAGACTCTTCTGGCCGGGCCCTACTCTAACCTATTAAAATTTTCTTAAAATATCCAATACTCTTTTTAGATATATTTGTATTTAGTTTTCTTTAAGGGAATGTGTCATATACATTTTTTTTTTAAAATGACCAATAATACCACATACAGGGAATACCGCCACACCATCACCAGACCACATATTACCACAACATAGTGACCGAATAATACCACACAGAAGGGAGAAAAACTGCCACACCATGACCAGACCACATATTACCACCACATTACTAATATTACCACCACATTACTAATATTACCACCACATTACTAATATTACCATAAGTGTCATTATACACAGGAGCTCTATACATGGTATGTATAATGTAAGTGTCCAGGTAATCTAGTGATCACCAGTGACATTATACACAGGAGCTCTGTATATAGTGTCAGTGTACAGGTAATACAGTGATCACCAGTGACATTATACACAGGAGCTCTGTATATAGTGTACAGGTAATACAGGGATCACCAGTGACATTATACACAGGAGCTCTGTATATAGTGTACAGGTAATACAGGGATCACCAGTGACATTATACACAGGAGCTCTGTATATATTGTCAGTGTACAGGTAATACAGTGATCACCAGTGACATTATACACAGGAGCTCTGTATATAGTGTCAGTGTACAGGTAATACAGTGATCACCAGTGACATTATACACAGGAGCTCTGTATATAGTGTACAGGTAATACAGTGATCACCAGTGACATTATACACAGGAGCCCGGTACATAGTATATAGTGTAAGTGTACATGTAATACACTGACTCACTGGTGACATCTCTAGGTGAAGTCCTTCAGCTACGCTTTTCTCCTTCATCCAGCACAGACCGCCATCACGTCTTCCAGCCAGGACTCGTCTCTGCATAAAATAACACAGTTATCTAGAGCACATTCCCCAACTTCTACATTACGCAGCTGAATACAGACGTGCATCCACCATCAATATATGGTTAGTTATTATGCAACCTACCATTCCAAATATAAATTGTAATCCACCACGGTGCCCCCATTAACTGTAAATAGGCACTTAATATATAATTTAATTAGAACCTCTACTCTATACTTCCTGCTCCCCGCATTCATTATTTACATGCACCCCCTGCCCCAATTCATTATATCATGTCCGTGCTCTCCCCACCCCATCGTCATTTATCATTTACTCTCCCCCACCCCACATTCATTATGTGCAGCTCATTATCCCCCTACTCCTAATTCCCCCATGTGCAGCTCATTTTCTCCCAATTCCCCCATGTGCAGCTCTCACTCCCCCATGAGCAGCTCTCACCACCCCCCCATGTGCACATCTCTCATCCCCCTCCCCCACATGTGACCCCTCTCTCATCCCCCTCCCCCACATGTGCAGCTCTCACCACCCCCCCATGTGCCCCTCTCTCATCCCCCTCCCCCACATGTGCCCCTCTCTCATCCCCCTCCCCCACATGTGCCCCTCTCTCATCCCCCCATGTGCATCTCTCATCCCCCCCATGTGCATCTCTCATCCCCCCATGTGCATCTCTCATCCCCCTCCCCCACATGTGCACCTCTCTCATCCCCCCCATGTGCATCTCTTATCTCCCCCCCATGTGCATCTCTTATCCCCCTCCCCCATGTGCATCTCTTATCCCCCTCCCCATGTGCATCTCTTATCCCCCTCCCCCATGTGCATCTATTATCCCCCTCCCCCATGTGCATCTTTTATCTCCCCCCCATGTGCATCTCTTATCCCCCCCATGTGCATCTCTTATCTCCCCTCCCCCCATGTGCATCTCTTATCCCCCCCACATGTGCACCTCTCTCATCCCCCCCACCTCATGTGCATCTTTTATCATCTCCCCCCCCCGTGCACCTCTCTCATCCCCCTCCCCCCACGTGCACCTCTCTCATCCCCCTCCCCCCACATGTGCACCTCTCTCATCCCCCCCACCCCATGTGCATCTTTTATCATCTCCCCCCCATGTGCATCTCTTATAACACTAACACACACACACACACACACACACACACACACACACACACACACACACACACACACCTCCCATTCCCCCACTCCTAGTAAATTGTATTTTGAAAAAAACAAAACTTGTTATACTTACCCCCATGCGATCCCTGCAGAATCCTGGCGCTCGTGCAAATCGCTAACACCAGGTTCTCCTGACTTCCGGCCATGTGACGGCGCCGTCACATGACCGGAAATCAGGGGAATCATGAAGGTGCTGCCGCAGGAGCGCAGCGCTGAGATGTCCCGGACCCGTGAGGAGAGAGAATCACAAGAGGGGGCCCCCAACGGGGCTCCAAGGGGGCCCCTACCGGCTGGGCCCCACACTGGAGTCAGGGCAGACATGCCCTGATGGCGGCCCTGCTGGAGGCTGGAGGGGCCCCCTCTCCCTCGGGGCCCCCGTTCAATGAACCGGCTGCACGGGCGGTAGTTCCGCCCCTGGGGAGGGGACCCGAGTTCCCGCCCGAGCAACCCGAAAATACTCGCCGAGCTGGTCGAGCACCATGATGATCGGGCGAGTACAGAGTAGTGGCGAGCACATTCGCTCATCACTACAGACTACTACAGTCATTTTCTTCAGTGCTGCAATTCTGCAACACATTACTGTCTGGTGCATACATACAATATAGTAAACTTTTGCTCCCTCTCTCTATTGGTGAGCTGTTAGCTATAATTGCAACACTACTTTATTATTATTATTATTATTATAGCGCCATTTATTCTATGGCGCTTTACATGTGATAGGGATACACAGTACAGACCAAAAGTTTGGACACACCTTCTCATTTAAAGATTTTTCTTTATTTTCATGATTTTGAAAATTGTACATTCACACTGAAGGCATCAAAACTATGAATTAACAAATGTGGAATTATATATTTAAAAAAGTGTGAAACAACTGAAAATATGTCTTATATTCTAGGTTCTTCAAAGTAGCCACCTTTTGCTTTGATGACTGCTTTGCACACTCTTGGCATTCTCTTGATGAGCTTCAAGAGGTAGTCACCGGAAATGGTCTTCCAACAATCTTGAAGGAGATCCCAGAGATGCTTAGCACTTGTTGACCCTTTTGCCTTCACTCTGCGGTCCAGCTCACCCCAAATCATCTCGATTGGGTTTAGGTCTGGTGACTGTGGAGGCCAGGTCATCTGGCGTAGCACCCCATCACTCTCCTTCTTGGTCAAATAGCCCTTACACAGCCTGGAGGTGTGTTTGGGGTCATTGTCCTGTTGAAAAATAAATGATGGTCCAACTAAACGCAAACCGGATGGAATAGCATGCCGCTGTAACATGCTGTGGTAGCCATGCTGCTTCAGTATGCCTTCAATTTTGAATAAATCCCCAACAGTGTCACCAGCAAAGCACCCCCACACCGTTACACCTCCTCCTCCATGCTTCACGGTGGGAACCAGGCATGTAGAGTCCATCCGTTCACCTTTTCTGCGTTGCACAAAGACACAGTGGTTGGAAACAAAGATCTCAAATTTGGACTCATCAGACTAAAGCACAGATTTCCACTGGTCGAATGACCATTCCTTGTGTTCTTTAGCCCAAACAAGTCTCTTCTGCTTGTTGCCTGTCCATAGCAGTGGTTTCATAGCAGCTATTTTATCATGAAGGCCTGCTGCACAAAGTCTCCTCTTAACAGTTGTTGTAGAGATGTGTCTGCTGCTAGAACTCTGTGTGGCATTGACCTGGTCTCTAATCTGAGCTGCTGTTAACCTGCGATTTCTGAGGCTGGTGACTCGGATAAACTTATCCTCAGAAGCAGAGGAGACTCTTGATCTTCCTTTCCTGGGGCGGTCCTCATGTGAGCCAGTTTCTTTGTAGCGCTTGATGGTTTTTGCAACTGCACTTGGGGACACTTTCAAAGTTTTCCCAATATTTCAAACTGACTGACTTTCATTTCTTAAAGTAATGATGGTCACTCATTTTTCTTTACAAAGCTGTTTTTTTCTTGCCATAATACAAATTCTAGCAGTCTATTCAGTAGGACTATCAGCTGTGTATCCACCAGACTTCTGCACAACACAACTGATGGTTCCAACCCCATTTATAAGGCAAGAAATCCCACTTATTAAACCTGACAGGGCACACCTGTGAAGTGAAAACCATTTCCTGTGACTACCTCTTGAAGCTCATCAAGAGAATGCCAAGAGTGTGCAAAGCAGTCATCAAAGCAAAAGGTGGCTGCTTTGAAGAATCTAGAATATAAGACATTTTCAGTTGTTTCACACTTTTTTGTTAAGTATATAATTCCACGTGTGTTAATTCATAGTTTTGATACGATGTGTGAATGTACAATTTTCAAAGTCATGAAAATACAGAAAAATCTTTAAATGAGAAGGTGTGTCCAAACTTTTGGTCTGTACTGTACATAGCAAAAACATTTACATAATCTTAATAAAACAAGTCAGCGACTGGTACAGGAGGAGCGTGGACCCTGCCCGCGAGGGCTCACAGTCTACAAGGGAGGAGTGAGGATACAGTAGGTGAGGGAAGAGGAGGTCATACAGTAATGTGGTGGAGTGGTGGTTACTGCAGGTTGTAGGCTTGTCAGAAGAGGTAGGTCTTCAGGTTTCTTTTGAACGCTTCCATGGTAGGCGAGAGTCTGATGTGTTGGGGTACAGAGTTCCAGAGTAGGGGCGATGCACGGGAGAAATCTTGTATGCGATTGTGGGAAGAGGAGATAAGAGGGGAGTAGAGAAGGAGATCTTGTGAGGATCGGAGGTTGCGTGCAGTTAAGTACCGGGAGACTAGGTCACAGATGTATGGAGGATGGCTTTGTATGCCGTGGTTAGGGTTTTGAACTGGATTCTCTGGGCAATGGGGAGCCAGTGAAGGGATTGACAGAGGGGGGAGGCTGAGGCATAGTGGGGGGACAGGTGGATTAGTCAAGCAGCAGAGTTTAGGATAGATTGGAGGGGCGAAAGAGTGTTGGAAGGGAGGCCACAGAGCAGGAGGTTGCAGTAATCGAGGCGGGAGATCTTGAGGGCATGCACTAGTGGTTTTGCAGAGTCTTTGCTGAGGAATGCACGGATCCGGGAGATATTTTTGAGTTGGAGTCAGCAGGAAGTGGAAAGGGCTTGGATATGTTGTTTGAAGTAGAGATCAGAGTCCAGGGTTAACCCAAGGCAGCGAGCTTGTGGGACTGGGGAGAGTGGACAGCCATTGACGTTGATGGATAGGTCAGATGGGGGATATGAATGAGAGGGTGGAAAAATTATGAACTCTGTTTTATCCATGTTGAGTTTTAGAAATCTGACAGAGAAGAAGGATGAGATGGCGGACAAACATTGTAGGATTTTGGTTAGTAGGGAGGAGATATCGGGTCCAGAGAGGTAGATCTGTGTGTCATCAGCATAGAGGTGTTACTGAAAGCCGTGATACTCTATTAGCTAGCCCAGGCCAAAGGTGTAGATGGAAAAGAGCAGAGGTCCTAGAACTGAACCTTGGGGGACACCGACAGATGGGGGGCGAGATGAGGAGGTGGTGCGTGAGTGGGAGACGCTGAATGTCCTGTCTGTTAAGTATGAGGAGATCCAAGATAGGGCCAAGTCCGTGATACCAAGAGATGAGAGAATCTGTAGTAAGAGGTAATAGTCCACTGTGTTGAAGGCAGATGACAGGTCCAGAAGGAAGAGGATGGAGTAGTGTCGCTTGGATTTGGCAGTTAGTAGGTCGTTGGTGACTTTGGTCAGGGCAGTTTCAGTCGAGTGATGCGGTCGGAAACCAGATTGTAGGCGGTCGAAGAGGGAACAGGAGGAGAGGTGGGAGAGCAGTTCAAGGTGGACATGTTGTTCTAGTAGTTTTGAGGCAAAGGGGAGAAGTGATATGGGGCGGTAGCTAGTCAGAGAGGATGGGTCAAGGGAGGGCTTTTTGAGGATGGGTGTGATTGCGGCCTGTTTGAAACATGAGGGGAAGACACCGGTTGTTAGTGACAGGTTGAAGAGGTGTGTTAGGGTTGGGATGAAGACTGTGGTAAGGTTAGAGATTAGGTGGGATGGGATTGGGTCAAGTTCGCAGGTGGTGAGGTGTGATTTGGAGAGTAAAGAGGAGACTTGACCTTCTGTAATGGTGGAGAAGTAGGGTTTGGAGGAGGAAGGTTGAGCAGATATGAGGAGGGGTTGTGCGGGCTTTAGGCAAAAGCTTTGTCTGATGGTGTCAATCTTCTGCTTGAAGAATGAGGCAAAGTCTTCGGCTGAGATGAGAGAAGAGGGAGGAGGTGCTCGGGGACGAAGGAGAGAATTGAAAGTGTTAAATAGCTGTTTACGGTTGTGAGACAGGGAGGATATGAGAGATGAGAAGTAGGTTTGTTTTGCTGTAGTGAGCGCGTACTTGAAGATAGTGAGGGATTGTTTGAATGCGATGAAGTGCTCGATGGAGTGAGACCTTTTCAATCTCCTCTCCGCAACCCTGGAGGCCCGTCGCAGTTCTTTTGTAAGTTTGGTGTGCCAGGGTTGCCTGTTGATTGTGTGAGATTTGGTATGTGTGAGAGGGGCGATAGAGTCGAGAACTGCAGCTATTGTGGTGTTATATGAAGCGGCAGCAACATCTGCATTGTGTAAGGAATTTATGTAAGAGGGAGAAGGGATTCAGAGAGTGAGTGTAGGTCAAGGTGTTTGAGGTTTCTGCCAGCGTGTGTAAGTTTGTGGAGTGGGGATTGGGCACTTGGAGAGTAGAGGGTAGAGAATATGAGGAGGTTATGGTCAGAGAGAGGGAGGGGTGAGTTAGAGAGGTTAGATAGGGAACAGAGGCAGGTGAAGATGAGGTCCAGTGTGTGGCCATCTTTATGAGTAGCTGCCGAAGACCATTGAGCAAGGCCGAAGGAGGAAGTGAGGGATGGGAGCTTAGAGACAGAAGAGTGGGAAGTGTCAATGGGGATGTTGAAGTCACCCATTATGATAGTGGGGATGTCAGTGGAAAGGAAGTGAAGCAGCCAGGTGGTGAAGTGGTCTAAGAAAGTGGTGGCTAGCCCTGGGGGTCGGTAAATGACAGCCAGTTGGAGGTCAGAGGGGGAAAAGATGCACACACAGTGCACCTCAAAAGGGGGGAGTGTAACAGAGGGTGGCAGTGATATTTGGGTGAAAGCTCAGGTATCTGACAGGAGAAAACCTACGCCTCCTCCATGTTTGCCGTTGGGGCGGGGGGTGTGGGAAAGGTGGAATCCGCCATATGTAAGTGCAGCTGGGGAGGCTGTGTCAGAGGGGGTGAGAGCCAGGTTTCGGTAATGGCAAGGAAGGAAAGTTTGTTAGTAATGAAAAGGTCTTGGATGTAGGAAAGTTTGTTGCAGACGGAGCAAGCGTTCCATAGAGCTCCTGTTAGAGCAACTAAGGAAGTGGGGATTAGGTGGATGGGTATTAGGTTAGAAGGGTTGCGACAGTTTGTGGAAGATCGTGGATAGGAGGTAGAAGTAACTGTGGGCATATGGCGAGGAGGACCAGGATTTGGAGAGATATCTCCAGCAGTGAGGAGGAGTAGAGAAAGTGTTAGCAGGTGGGAGCAAGAGAGAGCATGAGGTGGCTGTCTGTGTTTGGAGATCCAGGATTGAATGTTGAGGAATAATTCGGAGGAGGAGGTGAGATGAATGGGGAGGATGGAGGGAGAGATGAAGAGTTTCTTACTAGGTGTATGGATTTGAGGAGTTATTAGAAAGTTGAGGACTATAGAGGAAAAAGTGAGAGCTAACAGAAACATAGTTAAAAGAGAGTAAGTGGTCAAAGTGTTGGTTACCTGACTCCTGCCCTGACTAACTGCCCCTGAAATAACTGCCACTTATCTGCAAAGCCACTTTGCACAATTAGACGCATGCACGACCCAGCATGCATGCACCCCTGAAAGAGCTTCTAAATATATAGGGAACACTAAACCATCAGGTGAGGGGCATTGTGGGAGCTGCTTGTGGCTAAATTAGCAGCTGGTCATCTCACCAGGAGATGGCTGGGTGATCAAAGACAGGGCTAGGACTCTGCAGTTTAGCACCTCTAAACATCAGATAAAGTCTACAGTGGGGAAAGGACAGACATATGTGAGTATTGAGTGGAAAGAGACAGATAAAGCAGAAATATCAAGCAGAGAAATGTACCAGTGAGTTGAATCAGGAGAGCATAGCATTAGATGGTGACATATACAGCAAGCAGAGGAATTATGCAGGAGAAGAGCATGTACCAGTGAGTTGAATCAGGAGAGCAGAGCATTTGATGGCAAAATATACAGCAAGCAGAGGAATTATGCAGGAGAAGAGCATGTACCAGTGAGTTGAATCAGGAGAGCATAGCATTAGATGGTGAAATATATAGCAAGCAGGGGAATTATGCAGGAGAAGAGCATGTACCAGTGAGTTGAATCAGGAGAGCAGAGCATTTGATGGCAAAATATACAGCAAGCAGAGGAATTATGCAGGAGAAGAGCATGTACCAGTGAGTTGAATCAGGAGAGCATAGCATTAGATGGTGAAATATACAGCAAGCAGAAGAATTATGCAGGAGAAGAGCATGTGCCAGTGAGTTGAATCAGGAGAGCATAGCATTTGATGGCAAAATATACAGCAAGCAAAGGAATTATGCAGGAGAAGAGCATGTACCTGTGTGAAAAGAGAAGAAGAAGACGGATGTTAGTCCATGGCCTCTGAAATAACTGCCACTTATCTCCGAAGCCACTTTGCACAAGAATACGCGTGCACAACCCAGCATACTTTTCTCATTTCTATCAATTGGTGTTGTTTTGGCAACAAGACCGTGTAGTTTCAATCGCCATCTACACTCTTACCTACTATTATATTTGTGTATGTGTTAACTATAATTTGAGTGGAACTGAATTCTACAAAAATTCATTTCTCCAGAATGTTTTTTTTCTCTGTGCTTATTCAGGAAAATGGCAGACAGCTGCCACTTTGCCAAACTGTAGATGGGCAGCAAAAGGTTAAAAAGCTAAAATATTTGAATACTCACTTAATCATTTACCTGTCTTCACATCCCTGCTAGCTGTCCTCTACCCAGTCCTCAGGGACCAAAGCCTCTTTCCACATTCAAGATCCACTGTTTCTACATCATGATGACACTCCATGAGCTTGGAGATCTGGTCACGGCCAGAAGTCCCATTCTAGAGTGAAGACTGCTGAAAGAAGAAGCAGCCCTGGAGATTGGATGGTAGGCAGTGGCAAACAGGGGCTGCAGTTATTTCAGGATAGGTGAGTGGTGAGATTAGTATTAATTTTTCATTATCTTTTAGATGTTACGTTTTTGATGGTCTGGGATCTGGTGAGACCCAAGAGCAAAATAGGGAATATTCAATTAGTGGAGATTAACTTCACTGCTAATCGGATTTCAAGGCAAAATCCATTTAATTTGCAAATTAAATTTTGTCAGATCTGTGTTTATCTCTATTTTGTACATTATATACCTTACATTGCATCTGACAAAAATAAGAGCACGAAAGTCTCAGCAGTGTCGCCTCATACTTTGGCTCCAAACAAGGAAGTGAGATTTAGAAAAACAATTTTTACAACTATCTCATTTCATTGCTAATACTATTCAGCTCATTTAAACTAAATAAATCTATTTGACATTAAACTATATTATAGACAGTGTCAATTAATTTGCAAAAGCTACTGTTTCAGTCACCTAATTGTTTCTCATGCTCCCTTATATATTATAATTAGGCCTATCTTTGACATTTGGGTACTTTTCTTATTACTCTAACAAAGAAAAACAGTAATCAAACTTTACAGAATTTAAAAAAAGAACAACCTTCACCCATATCCTTCAAGAAGTAAAAATATGTCATAGCATTAAAGCAACAGCAACTATAGAATAACAAAATGGCTATGGAATTACATTAGATTGGCCACTCACACTGTGTTCATTGTGTTTTGTCTAATCATTGAACTCTGGGGTAAATACATTTAAACAGTTTCAATGTATTTAATTTCTAAACTTTTACAATGTTTATGATGCTTGAGGGCCAGTTAATTAAATGGGGTTGACCTAACTGACCAAGCCATGTCCTTCTCCTTGTACTTCATTAGCATAAGTTTTTACAAATTGCTGATTTGGCAAAAAATATTACTCTGTTCACTTACTATGTTAAAATATAATAAAATAATCTTTTAGATATATAAACCTAGATTTAATTAGTGAGATACAATTCTAATATATCTGTATTCCCTAAATTGATTTCTAAATATGAATGTTTTGAACTATAGATAGATTTATGATAAACCATCTTGATAACTTGTCATAGAAGATTATCTCTCTTATTAAGTAATCTAAAAGATAAATTGGTGGATCACCTGGCACAATTTAAAGAGCAACCATCATTTTAATATATTGTTGTTTTTTTCATAAATCAATAGAGCACATAAAACCAAGAAACTTTGTAATACATTTTATTTGAGAAATCTGCTTCTTTATTTTCCTGGACTGATTTTTCATTCTCAATATTCTCAATTCACAGGCAAAATTAGTCTTCAGTGAATACAGACTTTCTCATTACTGAAATAGAAGATGACATTTGGTGTTCATAAAGTTCTATTGTGGAGGGAGGAGGAGAGAGAATCTGGAGGCAGATAGACATTCTGCAGACATTTTTCCTGAAATGACAGTTATACTTTAAAAGAAAACAAAACCAAATTTCATAAAGAAAAGAGTGGAACGAAAGAATCTTATTCATGTACCAAATGCTTGATGTTCCACTAGTCTTCAACCAAAAATAAATTCCTTAGTCCTATTGATGTATAAAAAAAAGGAAGATAGATAAATGTTGGTTGCATATCTACTGAAAAATCTAAATCTAATGTGGGCAAAGCTACTCAGGACACTCAAAATCAGAATTTCAAAACATCCAAGTTCAACATTAAAGAGAACAAACACTTTGCTCAACATGGGACAGCAATGCATGATCGCAATTCCACAGTATTAAAGTTCTCTGGTAAAAAATGAATGAAATAAAGCCCACGAACAGTGAATTTAGGCAGACTGCCACATCAAAAGAAGGTGAAACATAAGTGTAAAAACTAGACATTTAAAACATACTGTAACTGTCAAAACTACAGATGGCAAATTTGTTTAAGTGGAATTGAATGCTACTTGACTTTTACAAAAATGTGCATTCTGGAGAATACGGATATTTTGTAATTTGCCTTGGACAAATTAAGCAAAATGGTGGCGAAAGTTTAAAAAGACATTAAAAAAACACACTCACCTCACTACTAACCTCTTCAGCCACTCTCGCTGCTCTCTATATAATCTCTGCAGGATGACTGGATCTTCTCCTGATGAACCACTTACCAACGGGGAAACGAGTCGAGGAGTTCTGGGGGCAACCTAACTTTGCAAGATAAGTCCTACTTTAACTCTTTATATCATATTATTAAGATGAAATGTTTGATGGAATATTGACCTAACGATCCAAAATAGGAACGGTTAATGAAATAACATTAAGAGTCCTAGGGACATTATATCAGGAATTGGACACATTGTTATGAAGTAGGACTCCTCTTGCAATTTGTACTCCCCCTTTTTGGTGCATGTTTTGGTACATGTGATATATTGATGTAGTTTGGGGAGCATGAGACTTGAATATATAGGCTCCACCTACATCTTCCAGCTGTTTAATTTTTCCTTTAATAGGTGACTTATTGCATAAAAGGTTTTTCTTGTTTAAAACTCACACCTATATATATCTTACATATAGTGATTAAGGGGCATTTTCACCGCCTCTGATGAGGACAGGTGTGGAGGTAATGATCAGAATGGATCAATATTGGCTTATCTACCTGCACTAAGTCACTTTTTTACTGAGCACTTTATTCATGTTGTGTGTGTCATATTGAAACTATTAAAGATTATCTTTTAAAGAAAAGAAAAGGTTTTTTTTGTGTTAGATCCTTGAAACTTCCCCCACACTTTTCTTAGCCTTGCCTGTTTTAGGGAAGCATTTGACGAGCCCACCAGAGAACCAGACTCCTCCGGTGGACCCTGGCTTCTCCATCAGGGGAGTTGAGAGTGCCAAGATGAGGAGCATGATAATCATGGTGATACAAGTTAGCGGCTGCTTTGTTTTCTTGGAATGCAAGTGCATGTATGTAGTAGCGGCTAGGCCTGAGGTGGTCAGCGTTTTGTCCGCATATCCTAGCTCCTGCGAGGATTGCTGGATGTTTTCCTGCTACTATCCCAGTTCTATGACTCCCGTTAAAACAAAGCTTCAGGTGATGAATAATGGATGAGGTGGTGGCAAAGGAGAAAGCAGGAGGAACAGGGACCATTCACATCAATATCAGGCCAGTCAACCACACATGTCTTGTAGGATATGTTTCTGTACCAAAAGGATCGGTTCGGCTACACAGTTACAGGGCATGCAGTGAGTGCAATGCCTAAGAAAAATTGAGGCACTCCAATGCCCCTTGGAAGTGACATGGAGGTCAGAGGGCCTTAACTAAACCGTTTTTTCCATTTATAGCAACTGGGTCTCCTGTGCACATTTGAACTAAGCAGTGAGTGGAAGGCTTTCCAAAAATTATGAGGAACTGCAATGCCCCTTGAAACAGACGTGGATTACAGCGTACAAAAACCATCTACCCATTATTGGGGAGTGGGTCTCCCTTAGTGTTCGCCTATGCATTGAATAGCAAAAGCTGACTTAAATTAGGAGGAAATGCAATGCCCATGGGAAGAATGGTGGAGGTCGCAGTGGAATAATAAAAAGACAATATCAATGCCCCTTGAAAAAGTGGTGGAGGTCGCAGTAGCTTAAGAAGACGGTTTTAATGCCCCTTGGAAGAGACGTGGAGGTCGCAGTAGCTTAACAAGACAGTTTAAATGCCCCTTGATAGAGCCATGCAGTACAGCATCTTAAAAACATTATTCCCATTATTGGGGAGTGCGTCTCCCATAGTCTTTGCCTATGCCTGCCAAGCAAAAGCTGCCAAAAATTAGGACAGAGGAACTTGCAATGCTGGCAACACGGACCAAAGTCACCCTGGTGGTATAGTGGTGGTGGAGGCTGAGGATAAGGAGTAGAGCAAAATACAGCCGAAATGAGGAAGCGTATACCCATGTGTGGGTGTGAAGCGGTGCAAGGGAATACACCTCCCGAAATAACACAGTGGATTTGACTATGTTACTCTGCTGTCAATTGGTGGTGATGAGCAGTCAGGCCCAATCCAGCCCTTGTTCATTTTGATAAGGGTCAGCTTGTCAGCATTGTCAGTTGACAGGCGAGTGTGCTTATCTGTTATAATTCCCCAAGCGGCAATAAAAACACGCTTCGATAACACACTAGCGGCAGGGCAGTCGAGGAGCTCCAAGGCGTACAGAGCGAGTTTATTCCAAGCGTCCAGCTTGGATACTCAATAATTAAAAGGCACAGAGGAATCACGGAGGATGCTGGTACGGTCAGCAAGGTACTCCTTCACCATCTTTTTAAACTTTCCACTCCTTGTGAGAGTACCCCGCGCCTCAGGGCCTGTAAGCTGGGCGGGTCTCAGAAAACTGTCCCAGAACGTTGACCATGTTCCCCCGCCTCTGCTGGATTGGAGTTGCGTCTCTATCGCCAGTACTCCTTGGTTGGGCAATGAACTGTGACCTCTGCCGCTAGCGTGTTCAGATGGGAATTTTTTTTTTTTTTTTTTAACAGTTCTGCAGCAAAGGCCTTCTAGTACTGCCCCATTTTTGTAGACCTCTCCACCTCAGGAATAAGAGAGTGAAAGTTCTCCATGTAGCGCGGGTCTAAAAGTGTCACCAACCAGTAATGACTGTCATCCAACATTTTGACAATGCGAGGGTCACGGTTAAGGCAGCGTAACAAAGTCAGCCATGCGTGCCAGACTGGTAACGGGCAAGACTTCCGTGTCCTCACCAAGATGACGACTGACCATGCTCTCCTCCTCCTCTTCCTCCTCCCCCTGTCCTCAGGCCACCCACGCTGAACCAACGGTATGACAGTTGTACAGGTACTACCGTCTACAGCGCATGATACCAGCTCCTGTACTTCCTCCTCCTCTCCCTCATTGTCCCCCAATGCACGTTGGGATGAGATGAGGCTGAGCTGTGTGTAATCGCCCGCTACGGCTTCTTGATCCATCTCATCATACTCTGGCTGCGATGCCTCCTCTTTAATTCTCTGCAGAGAGCAGCGCAAAAGACAGTCAAGTGGGATGCTGACGCTAATGATGCCGTCATCGCCACTCACCATCTTGGTGGACTCCTCAAAGTTTGTCAGGATAGTACATATGTCCGACATCCAGGTCCACTACTGAGGTCTTGTGTGGAGTCTGACCTGAATATCGACGGCCTTGTTGCAGCTGGTACTCCACAACTGTTCTCTTCTGCTCACAAATCCTTTGCAACATGTGGAGGGTAGAGTTCCAACGTGTGGGGACATCACACACCAGTCGGTGGGCCAGAAGCTGCAAACGCTGCTGCAACACAGCAAGGGAGGCGGAAGCTGTAGGCGACTTCCGAAAATGAGCTGACAGGCGGCGTACTTTGACGAGCAGATCTGGCATCTCGGGGTACAATTTAAGAAACCGCTGAACCACGAGGTTAAGCACATGAGCCAGGCATGGTACGTGTGTGATCTTGCCTCGCCTCAGAGCCGCCACCAGGTTACGGCCATTGTCACACACGACCATGCCTGGATGTAGGTTCAGCGGTCTCAGCCACAGATCTGCCTGCTCTTTCACTGCTATCCACAACACACAAGCAGTGTGAGGTTTATCACCTAAGCTTACGAGTTTCAGCACAGCCTGTTGCCGCTTGGCTGAGGCAGTACTGCAGTGCTTCCAGCTTGTAACTGATGTGGTGATATCGGAGATGGAGGCTGCACATGAGGAGGAGGATGATGCGCAGGAGCTGTACACTGTGGGGCAACTCTGACTGACATAGGGCCCGCAATCCTCGGTGTGGGGAGGATGTGTTCCGTCCCAAGGTCCGACTGGGTCCCGGTTTCCACTATGTTTACTCAGTGTGCCATCAGGGAGATGTCCACGTGTCCGTTGCTAGGTGGACTCTCCTAGTAACTGCATTATTGAGGGCACGGCAGATATTTTGGGACACGTGCTTATTTAGTGCGGGGATGGCACACCGGGCAAAATAGTGTCGGCTGGGGACAGTAACGAGGGACGGCCACCGCCATAAGGTTGCGGAAGGATTCCGTCTCCACCAGCCTAAAAGGCAGCATTTCCAAAGCAAGCAGTCGTGAAATGTGGGAATTTAGGACTGTGGCCTGTGGGGCATTGGCTGTGAATTTGCGCTTTCATTCAAAGCTCTGGGATATGGACAATTGAACGCTGCGGTGGGACGTGGACGTGAACGTTGATGCTGTTTCTTGAGAAACTGCCATAACAAGTGAAGACAGAGGAGGGGGCATCTTTGCATGCAGTATGGACAGGGGATTGCCTTGCACGCACAACAGAGGGTTCTATCACATGCACAACAGCGGAAGAAGCAGTGGTGACACCCGCTGACACTGGTCGTGGACCCTGGGGTTCGCCCCATAAAGTTGGGTGCTTTGCTGCCATGTGCCTGATCATGCTGGTGGTGGTCAGGCTGGTAGTTTTGTCACACCTGCTGATGCTGGCATGGCAGGTGGTACAAATGGCCTTTTTGGGGTTATCAGTTGAGTCTTTAAAAAAATTCCAGACTCCGGAAGACCTACTGGTTGTACTGGCAACGTTCCTCATGTTGGTGTTACGGGGAACTGTTGCCCACCTTCTGTGTGCGGCCAGCACACTGCTTCTTCCTGCCTGTTGGGGTACTTTGCCTCCCT
The DNA here is from genome assembly GCF_046119375.1 of Phyllobates terribilis. Lineage (NCBI taxonomy): Eukaryota > Metazoa > Chordata > Amphibia > Anura > Dendrobatidae > Phyllobates > Phyllobates terribilis. The sequence continues at coordinate 276,109,515 of NW_027362765.1, forward strand.
CCCCCTGTGTGCTGCTGGCCTTGCTCTGCGTGTCCTCCTGCCATGTTGGGTCAGTTACTAGATCATCCACCACCTCCTCCTCCTCTTCCACTTGCGCACCACGATCCTCCTCCTCACTTCGTGGCAATTGTATCTCGTCATCGTCCACCTATTGTGACAAATTGCCAGCGTTGACGTCCTCTGGCCGTGGATGTTGAAATATTTGGGCATCGCTACATGGGATCTCCTCTTCCACCACTTCAAGCAGAGCAGGCGAGGGGCACAAATATGGAAATGGACCAGTGAACAGCTCTTCAGAGTGTCCAACTGTGGGATCAGTTGCTGTCTGATGACACTCGGCATGGTGGGAGGAAGGAGCATCAGGGTGAGGAGGAGTATGCGGTCGAGACTCACGGCTACTAAAACTTGACCATGTGGAAGACAGACTGGAGGTGGTGGTGCCCAGGTAACTGGTAGCATTTTCTGCTATCCAATTAATAACCTGTTCACACTGATCAGTTCGCAATACTGGTGTTGTAGTGTACTTCCCTAGTAATTCGGTCAAGAAGTGGGAGCGAGAAGATGTGGCTGTTGGTTGTGGCACATTTTCACCTTGGCCACGGTGTGTGTAGAGGACGGGGCCATCACCAGAGTGTCCAGTTCCACGTCCCTTGCCACGCGCCTTGCCCATTGTAAATTAAGTAAAATAGCTTACACTTGCACTATCAATGGAAAAAGGGTAACAAAAAGGAGATTAGAACAGTGGAAGAGGAAAACCACATTTCTATTTGTCTGGCCTACACCACAATCTTTTAAACAGATATATTGGTGTCTGACCAGTCAGGGAGGCACTATTACAGGTTTTTTTACGGCAAAAAATGCCAAAAACAGGATAATACAGAGATTTGACCCGTGGAACTGCAAAACCACAGTTCTAGTTATCTGGCCTACACCAGACTCTTTTAAACAGATATATTGGTGTCTGAACAGTCACAGACACGCTCAATTTTTTTGGGGGGGGAGTGGGGGGTATACCAAAAGGTTAATTAGATGCGTATTTGGACAGTCTTACTGAGGAAAAAAAAAATACAGGATTTAGATGAAAAATAAAAAATTTTCCTGGCCCCTGAGACCGGGGTGATAAGTCTAGCAATTTGACCAACAGGAGCACACATGACTGTAATGCAGCGTTTGCTGGTATAACCACTGCGTTTCCAATACAGCCTGCCTGCCTGATATCTAGGATGGATATTAGTCTTGAGAAGGACTGTTTGTTTGATTTGGCAGGCTTTAGAGACCCTACACTACCTATTTCGCACTATATATCTCTCCCTAACTCAGCAGCACTGACCCTACACTGGCTACAAGATGGCGGCGCCCGGTTTTAAATACTCGAGGTGACGCTGTGCGGCCAGCCAATCACTGTAATGCCCACAAGCAACATGGCTGCGGCATTACAGTGACTGGCTGGCAATCCCTGCATGTTCATTGGCTCTGTAAAGAGCGCCAAACGTGCAGGGCGTAGACCCGAGCTCCCGCCCGAGTAACCCGGAAATGCTCGGTGCTCGCCGAACATCCCGAGTAGCGTGATTCTCAGGCGAGTAACGATCAGTGTAGAGCATGCTCGCTCAACACTAGTAATTATGCCTATTTAGCACACAAACTACAGGGGTGTTTTACTTTTAATATCTGACACACTGTCATCCTGATGTGTTAAGAATTTCAGACACGCTGTCTATTTGCATGGTAAATTTCATAGCTAAAGTAAATTGGTGGGCACTACTTTACTGCATATCTATTTCCAAGTGACTTTTTATTCGCATAATTTCTTAAAGGGGTCTAATGATAAAATGTCTTTTTTGTAAATTTTTATTTCCATCTACCCAAGTACTGGCTGCAAACTCCCAACTTACTTTGGCTATGTAATTTACCATGCAAATAGACTGTCTGAAACTCTTAACACATCAGGATGACAGTGTGTCAGATATTAAAAGTAAAACACCCCTGTAGTTTGTGTGCTAAATAGGCATAATTAATAAAAAATTCTTATTCCTATCAGGATATGAAGTCTAACACTGTAGTTTCAGAGCCTGATGCCTTACCATTGAGCTATCCAGTCAATTGATAGTAGCTGGCAGCTTTTCTTGTCTTATGACATTAACCATGAAAATACTCAGGGTGACTAAAAGTCATTGTGATTCTGATGTTTGAAGAAAGTCACACATCAGAATCAAACATCATTTGAGTTTGGCTTGCTTGCAGTCTGTGCATACGTCCCAATGAGTTATTAGCAAGTTTGCACTGAAAATCATATAACCAAATAGAACTCCTAGGTTTCTACTGCTGAGTTTATCGCTCAGTGGTTAGTGTACTGGCTTTGGGACACAGAATTTTTAGTTCAAGTCCCATCAGCGAACAGTTACTTTTTTTTATTATAGTTGTAAAGTCACTCATTAGAATCACTCGTCAGACAGGGTATTTAGCCTTAAACTGACATCATTCTGATGTTTGATTTTGATATCTGATCATGTCCTAAAATGGACACTGTACGCATGTTGCCTACTGAAGCCCTTTGAAGAGGTGATAAAATGTATCCGTCATTGCTAATATTTATTCAGAAAAAAAACAAACACTTACCAGCAGGTGACACGCCCCCTGGGCCGTGGGGATACCCGGAGCCGGGCCTGTAGATGCTGGGGGTTGTAGTCACCGTGGCGGTGACCCAGTCCGTGACCCAGGGTGGTCAAACCAGGGTAGTCTATGTGTATAGGTTATATATAGTCCGACTACGCCACCTGTGGAAAGCGGTTATTAGGAATCGCCGCTGCGGAGCAGTCCGCTGAAGCTGGTGGTATGTGCAGCAAGGTAGTGTGACTCCCCACAGGAAGAGTATAGCTTCAGGGCAGCGTGTATAGATGATGGTGGTTATGGTGCAAGGTGTCACGGTGCAAGATTAATCTCAGAGTCCACACGATGCAGTCCCAGATCCTTTACTCACGGTTTAAGTAGTTCCAGTTGCAGGGCCAGTGTAAGAGCCCACGGCGTCCTGTGCTCACGCAGTAAGGGGCTTGGTCGACCCTCAGGTATCTATGGAGCATTTAGCATGACCCCCTTCAGTGTGTCCTCTCTGGCCTCTCTCCTTGTACCTCACACCTAGCGGCACCTCTGTCCAGTGTCCTCGGGCCTTGGGGGGCGATGTGTGTTCAGTCCCCTGGCCCTATGTGGCTACTTTCCTAATGGCTGGTGTGGACGGCCTGCTGTACTTGAAGTGCTGCAGCCTCCGGTTCCCAGTTTAGCCCTGTAGTCTCTGCTGGTTGAGGGACCCGGTTCCCTTCTTCTGGCCTGACCCCCCTACCTCCTGGCAGCGGCGGGCGTATGGGTGGCGGCTGCACGGCCCATACCCCTAGGGTCCCTTTGGTTCCTGTACTGGAGCCTTCCTGCTCCCCTTGCCTCTCTTCTCCTTTCATGCTCAGGCCTCTTAACTAGGCCTGCCTGTGGAACAGAGCTCGTACAGAGCCCCTGCTCCTGTCACCTTCCTCCTCTGACTGTCCTCCACCACTGACCACCTGAACCAAGATGGTTCCCTGTTTTTATACCTCCTACTTCAGTGCTCCCAGGATCTACGTCCTCCACCCATCCACTACCTAGTTCCCCATCTCCAGGTGGCTCCCCCCACTCCAGCCAGGGATCAGGGACTGTGCTCTCCCGTAGGAGCAATCTCGCCCTGTCAATCGGAAATGTGGTGTAGTGGATGTTGTGTTAGGGTCCTGAGCCACACTCCCTCCTTACCTGAGAGTGAGATACCACACCTCTGGATGAGATGCAATACCTCTGTGGGAACCGAACCCTCAGGGGCGCCACACAGGCATGAGGGAATGGAGGAAGAACACCAATTTACACCTGTTCAGTGCTGACTTGTGTTTTTCCAATGCCTACAATATCCATGTCACATGCGTAAGAATTTGGAGGAAAAGCAGGTGGAAGCGGAGGTAGACATAGACTTGCCAAATGCAAGGGATGAGGCAGACCGTCAAAGCGACAACTATGATAACTATTATGCTGGCCATGACAACCAATTGTGGCAGAGGGGTTACAACAATGAAACAACGGGGCCCTTGGGCATGCTTGTGGTCATAGCAAGATGAGTGCTTCAATGCTTGTGGGAGGAAAAGCATATAGTTAACATGAAGCACAGTGGTGACTATTAGATAACCATGCTTTAAGCATATCGCTGTGAAACCAAAATGAGGTAATTTTTTCCAGCTTCTGAAAGAGTGCAAATGATCTTTCTTTCAGGTCAAGCTCTTATCTGCTATGTGAAGCTTTCACCGAGCAAACACCTGCCATCCACATGACTGACCAGCAGATCCCATTATGATCCATGCAGACATACCATTACCTCACCTGTGCCAGTGTTGGGGCTACAACAAGTAGCTAAGGTAGCAGCAAAACCTACAGTATATTTGACATTATAAACCAGATGTTTTTTTCTGGCATTGTGACAACCTGGCTCACTTCAACAAACACAGACGCATCATCTGAAGAGCCAGCTTCAGTCAAACCTAGACCATATGCTTTCCCAGGCAGATACCCTGAGCAGCGATCCCATGGCTTTCTTGGTCAACACATTGGACTAGCAGCAAAAACTGGCCTAGTTTGCTTTGGGAGTACAGTCATGTCCAGTCTCCAGTATAGTGTCAGAGAAGGTATTCAATGTGCCAGTGGATTTGTCCCAACAAAGCAGACCAAGTTTTTTGCCACAAGCGTGGAAAACCTTACATTTTTTTAAACTTAATCAGGCATGGATCTGTACAGACAATCATTCATCAATGGCTGATACCAAAGATTAAATTAGCCATACCATCTTTCTGCCTTCCTTACTGTCTGTTGACCATCATCTACAAAGTTCTGCTTCTGCCACTGCAGATGGACCATAATTTGCTGGATATTTAGTCCCTGTCTATCATGTCATCTATACTGTAGTACTGCTGCTAATAGGGCTGCCTTGCTGGACTTAAACTACCAAGCATGTCCTTTACCACCCCATCCTAACTCCTTAGCATGCTGCTCCTATCATCCACTGTACATCCCCTTCAACCACACACCTCCTGGCTGCTCAAGGATTTTTGTAGTGCTAGTCAGTACAACTGATTCTGGGAATCATACCTTTATATTTTTGAACTCTCAAGAAACAGCTTTCAAAACAAAGCTAATTTTTTAAAAGGCTTGGTAACAACAAAACATAACTTCTCCACTTTCAAAACAGAGCATATGTGTAAAACTCTGGCCTGTGGGCCAAATCTGGCCTGCAGGCCAAATCTGGCCTGCAGGGTGATTATATTTGGCCCGGGACACCAGAACCACCACCCCTATGTGGGACCATTATTCTGCATGGAGGACTTTGTGGGGCCCATTATTAATGTTGAGCGAATTTGTTCGGCATTTCAAATTTGTTTTTGCGTTCGGGGTTCCGAATTGTTCTCGCCAAAAAATCGGCTCCGCCCATGGATATCCCTGATTTGCCACGCTGTCATGCAGATATTATCTGCGTGACAAATCAGGGATATTCATGGGCGGAGCTGATTTTTTGGCGAGAACGAGTTGGAACCTCGAACACGAATTTGAAATGCCGAACAAATTTGCTCTACACTACCCATTATACTGTATGGAGGACTGTATGGGGTCTATAATTCTGTATGAAGATCTATATGGGGCCATTATACTGTTTGGAGGACTATGTGGGGGCCCATTATTCTGTATGGAGGACTATGTGGGCCCATTATTCAGTATGGAGGACTATGTGAGGCCAATTTTTCTGTGTGGAGGACTGTGTCGGTCCATTATTCAGTATGGAGGACTATGTGATGCCAATTTTTCTGTGTGGAGGACTGTGTGGGGCCCATTATACTGTATATTGGTTGGACCGTGACTTTGTCCAAGTTTTTCATTTTGGTCCTTTGTGTTTTAGTTTGACATCCCTGGTCTACAGCAAAAAGGAGATAATTTTTGCACAACTTAATGAAAAGCTTTGGAATTGCCTAATCATTTTTTAATTAGCGAATCAGTTGTGAACCCCAAAAAAGGATACCTTTTTTACTACTATTTTAGAGGGTATTTCTTTTTCACATTCAGAAAAAGTACAGTATACCTAGTTTGTCTTCCTATGTAAAGGGATATTTTTTTTGACTGCTTATGAAAAAGCTATTTCTCCTTTATTTAGCAAAGTGCAGACATTTTTATAATGCCCAAAAAGATTGTTGCACCCAACCGTGTGAAAATGCCATGGCTTCTTCAGTTTGCACTACTTATCTGTAAACAAAACCAATGTACGCATATGCCCTCCACCCACCAAAAGGGGGATTTTTATATAATTGATTCAATGTGGGTAACCTAAAAACGCTGATGCTGCAGAATATTGTTAAATATATTGTGTTTACCTATGATTACCATCCGCCTACCCTAGCTGATAGGTTGAAGTAATTTTTGAAAAGGCTGCATCTGCATTACAGAGCTCAGGTTCAATTGACTCCAAGGGGACTTCACAGTGTTTTTTGAATATTTTTCAGGCAATTAGAGTTTTTTTTTAATCATGTGATTTGTGCAAATTTATTCAAAGTGAAAGCCGATGATTTCGGCAAAATCGTATTTCAAGACATCTGCTCATCTCTATTCTGAAATCCCTGAGCATATAAAGGAAAAATATTTTTGCAAAGAATTACTTCATTGCAAATCAAATTTCCTGGTAAAATCTGCTCAAACAAGCAAATTTGAATTTTGTCGGGTCAGCTCATCTTAGTCAAATCCCATAGATCTTACACAATGTTACTAAGTGATTTCAGACTAATTTTAAAACTTATTATGACCAACTTATACAAACACTTTTATGATCATATGTTACCAGTCTGAGCACTTTGATGTACTGGAATGTAGCCATCCATGACATTTATACCATTGTATATACAAAATCACTATATTTGAGAAACTGGGTATCAAATATTCAACTACATCTGACCTTAAATCCATGTACAGTACAAAGAAAAGACCAGCATACAAAATGGAAATATAATGGTGTTACTGAGGTGTCTATAATCCAGAGTTATAGAAAATCATAATCAATTTATTTTCTATTTTACTGCTAGGTATTTTCAATATGAATCACTAATTTTCTTTTTATTCTAGATAAATAATATAAATATTAACCTACAGTGGATATAAAAGTCTGCATATCTCGTTTAAAATACCAGGTTTTTATCATGTAAAAGATCACACCAAGAAGAATCAGTTCAGAACATGTTTCTCCTTTAATGTCAACCATAATCTGTACAAATCTATTGAGAAAAGCTGAAATAATTTGAGGGGAAAATAGAAATAAAAAAGCCTAATAGAATATGGTTGCATAAGTGTAAACACCCTCATAGTTGAGGACGTGGTTGTGTTCAAAATTAGCTAATCACATTTAAACTCATGTTAAATAATAGTCAGTACACAGCTGCAATCTTTTAAAGTTTAGCTTTTCTAATAATTTTTCTGACATTTTCTTAGATGCATTTTACAGAAAAAGCCATAGTCTGTAAACAGCTTAGAACACAGCAAATGGATCCCATTATTGAAAGTTATCAGACAGGAGAAGAGTTCAAACCATGTTTCCATGTCTTTAGATGCACCATGGAATGCTGTGAAGATGGTATTACCCAGCACTGGACATCACTTAAACATTGTTGAAAAAAAACAGGAGAAAATAGGCATTTTACTGCCAAGAGGCCTACAGCGGCAAGGTTAAAGGAGCTGCTGGAATATTTGGATGGGTAGTGCATGTGACAACAATGTCCCGTATTCTTCATATGCCTGGGCTTTTGGATAAAGTGGCAAGATGGAAGCCTTTTCTTACAAATAAAGCCACCCAAGCTCGGCTATGTTTTGCCAAAACCTCAGCCAATATAATTTATTAAGAATTATGCCAGTGTCCCATCCCTTGATGATGCTTCATATGCAGTGAAACATGTTGGGGGGACTTGTGCTACAAGTACAAATTGTCCTATTGTGCTATGCAAATGATGGCACCAGGGGGTGTCATCTAATGAATATATACAAGTGTGTATCGTTAAAAAGACGCAAGACAGATTAGGGACAATTTTTTTACCCCTCTGCACTTTTAATAAATAGAATAATAAAAGCTAAGTTTTATGGCTTGATATAGAGGCATATGGGGTTCTCCCCACTTTCTAAATAAAAATATATAATATATTCCTCCCAGACCATTATTTATCCTCCTTTGATTAGATTCAAACTATAAAGGATATTAAAAACTGTCCCTGACAGTACAATATTGCAAAAAGATTTGGATAAGATGACTTAATGGACAAACACTTGGCAGATGAGCTTTAATGTACAGTAGATAAATGTAGATGAATGCACCTAGGACGAAGTGATCCTATTCCCGCATACACATTAAATGGGAGCATACTCAGGACTACAGAACAGGAGAAGAACTTGGGTATTCTGGTTACAAGTAAGCTGAGCAGCAGTACTCCATATCAATCAGCAGCCTTAAAGGCAAACAATATTTTAATGGGTATAAAAATAAAATGTATGGCTACACCTATATAAATCCCTTTTAAAGCTAAACTGTCAGCAGAATTTAGCCCTATAAACTAAAGGCATAGCTATAATGGCGCTATGATGCTGACACCTGATGTGAAGGGATCCACTCAGTGGCTGCTGAAAGGGATCCCACAGCTGTCCACAGTGGATCTTGCTGTAAAATGAACACTTTCTGCATTATATAGAGAGCAGCTTTAACCATTGATAACAATTGTAATCATGTTACTAGACATAAGTGAATAAATTAGAATGGAATTAAATTCTCACATTTTACAAAAATCTGCATTTTACAAAATGCAGATTTTTTTGTAATTTGTTTTCTTACAGAATCAATAAAATGGCAGCCTCTGGCCATTGACACCATCTTTCTATACCATAAAGGACCATGAAATAACAATTTTTTTTTTAAAAAAAGTCCTTATACTTGCTTCACAACTTGCATCTCCAGCCCGCCCTCTCCTCATCACACATCCTGGTTGCGTCTTCCGATCCCTGCCACTCACGCTGAAACCCCTGGATGCTTCTGCGCATAAGCATCCAAGTTCATGGTGCATGTGGTGACATCATGACATTGTGACATTGCGTGCTCTTGTCCAGAACTCTCCAGGGTCTCAACAGTGCCAGAAGTCACGGCACAACGAGGCTGAAGCATGTAATAGGGAAAAGCGGAGGGGCTTGAGAGTTGAGCGGTGAGGTGAATATGAGGATTTTTTTTTTTCATCTTTTCCATCCTATATTTATCATGCTCTGGGGTATGGAGATACCCCAGTGTGGCGCCCCTGAGGGTTCGACCGCCACAGCGATGCTGCACTAATCTAATGGAGTGTAGTGTTCCTCCTCTGAGGTAAGAACAGTGTGATAGTCGTGACCCCACCTTTGCATCCAACACCACACTTCTCCACCAGAGGGGGCTAGTATGCACTAGGTGCTGCTCCCCTGGTTACAGGGAGACTGGGGAACCAGTTAGTGGGTGAGGGTGGAGGACCTACAAGTTGGTTACACTTTAAATTTCATATTTAATAAAAAGCCATCTGTGGTTTTGGTCTTTTGTGCTGTCAAATACTGTGTGTTACTGCGATTTCCCACCCTGTGCGTGGATCCTGTGTGGACCTGCAGGGGAGTGAGACACGGCCCTCGTACCCCGGCCTTGGGACGAGGGGCAGGTTGCAGACGGTGAATGACTCAATCCGGCCAATGACAAGGACCAAGAAGGCCCGGAGCTTAAGAATGTGGCTCCACAGCAAATGGATCCCAGGCTGGATGCAGATGGAGTGGTGTATGCCACCTGTCCTCGCCATACTGATATATACAGAGGGAGTCCGGCTGCAAGAGGGGTACTGGCCCCCGACACCCGACCTTGCTACTCCACATCTTGGTCGGGAAAGCCCGGTAGGCCCAGAGGATCCCACCGGGTATCGGACGGAGCGGAGCTGCCACCCATGCCCTTGTTCTGAGAGGAGCTCAGAGGGAGTCCTGGCCTATTTGCACACACACGGACAGGAAAGCATTCGGTCTGTAGTTCAGGAACACTCTGGTGTAGGTTCCTGACTGAATGCTGGACTTACTCGGAGGTTGTCGGACCCCCGTCCCTGGTGACCGCAGGACTCCGCGGGGAGCAGGGAGTCGCCTTCCTTCTGCCATCTCTATAGTGAGTAAAGCCTTGGAAGTTCACCCCTATGGCCTCCGGACTGTTTATTCTGCGCTACACCACATGACGCGGTGCCCGTTCTCTACTACTACCCCCTCCATCCTGTCCCTCTGCCCTGAGGCCTTGCTCCGCCTGTGGGGAGTAGTAATAACTCTGGCCGCCATAACACCATGCCTCAGCGGACTGCAGTGGTGCTGGTGGCCTTCACCAGGTGCCACAGGTGGCGTAGTCGTAAATCAGCCACTCAACCCGGATGAGCCAACACCATCTCTTTTAATGTGACAGCCCTGAGCACGGGTCGGGTCCGGGCCACGGCTGCACCCCTTCTCTCCATCACAGGACCCGACTCCGAGTCCCCCATCTCCCAGGGTAAACTAAAGGGCTTTTTCGAGTAAGAGGCGGCACACCAGAGCATAATAAGGGACATTAAATTTACCAACAATAATTTCTCTGTTAATTAAATTTCCCAGGAAAATCAGTGCATCCAGATAGTAATAGTAGTAATAGCAATAATGATAATTTTATTTATACAGTGCCAGCATATTCTGCCGCAAATTACAATCAAGAGGGGACATGTACAAATAATAAAGACAATAGAAAGTAAATAGGGTAATAAATATATAATGTGTATAACAGGGGTTTTCAAATAGACAGATGAATTAGAATTTTGCCTGATCCACTCATCTCTAGATGCTACCAATCAGTAACTTCTCTGTAAATAATGCAAATATCACTGTTTTAGGCCCTTCTCACAACTCCGCTTAAAAAACATACAGTATGTGCGAGATGCTTAATTTTACAGGGTTACCATATTGTTGGAATTGAGCATAACTCAAAGAGCTGAAAAAAATGTTTTGCAAGGAGACAAAATGCATTGCTCCTGTTCTGTGTTAGTTACTTGTTACACATTGTTAATGCCCCCTTCCATTTAAAATAATTTCTGAAGGCGGAGTTATCTTCCAGACAACATCCTCCCCATAGCCTTCAAGAGGTCATTTACATATAAGAAAAACATGATTTCTCTGGTATAACATATCAGATCGCAAATATCAAGGTGTCATTTTATTCAGCTTCCTATGACCAACATGCACATATGGACGGCTTAGGAGGGTTGAATCTATTGACAGATTCCCTTTAAGAAAGGGTTTAAGAATTAATCTAAATTTACGCGTTCCCTTTAAAATAGATTATATTTTGTACCTCTTTCTTTGCTTTTTTTTCAAAGATAGATCATGACAAGTTATTGTACTTTAATAACTTACCACTTTAAAGCAAGAGTTTTAAAGCAAGAATTGTTTATTAGCCAAATTCTGTATAAAGCATATTTTTCAACTATTCATACTCAAAAAAAGAAATAAGCGTGGACCTTGACCTCCATGGCTTTAATCAATGCATGTATCCATAAGCCAGTATTGTGAGTCCCTCTTTAAACTATTACACAGTATGTGCCTCAGGACAGGAGTGTCCTTTGTCTCATGTCTTTGTCCATTCATTTTCAATTTTATATGAATTATAGTGCTTCCAATTTTAAACTATTATGCATATAAAAAGTGATGCTTTAAAAAACTGGAGAAGTTACATACACAAAAAGTGGTCAGATGCGTATTATTAATGCTGCAAACAAATGTAACAACGGAATTATATATGACATTTATATGGCACTAGATGGTGGCCCGATTCTAACGCATCGGGTATTCTTGAATATGTATGTAGTTTATTTATGAAGATTTAAGAATAATGCAATGAATACACAGGATTTTCCGGGTAAAATATATACATTATCATTAAATTTTATTGCTCATAGAACTTAATACAACTGAACTAAATTATTAAACAGATCATCAAAATATATAAACCATTACATGAATATCTAACTGTATTTAAATAAATCGGACGAAAGACGTACATCGACACTAATATATTTGTTAAAAATATCAACCCAAAATATCTTTGTACATCACATTTCTTGTGAATAAAGGGGTATGAAGAACTTGCACCTTGACATTGGATCTCATTTTAACTCTTGAAAATGCAACGTAGAGTTGTCCATGACCAAAAACGGGCTCCGGTAGATATATGCCAACACAGTGTAGAGTCTTGTGACGTGTTTATTGTCATGGCAAAAGCCGGTTTTACTGGAAACGGTCGACGCCGAAGCCTAAATGGAAGACTGGTGTCCGAAGGACATAAATCAATGCGTGGAATGATCACTTCGTCTCCTTTTGCTGATCCAGTGATCACTCTTGCTTGAATTACGCGGGAATGGAGTCCAATAACAATAAGGCGAATTCCATTACATAGACCATTTTTTGTATTTAGATTCCGCAGCAACATTACGATTGTTCCAACTTTGAGTTGTAGTTGTAGCACCGGCGTCCCTGTCCTCTGCTAGGCAGGGACGCTGTTCCCCTCACCCCTCTGCACCAAGCCCGGCGTCCTCCTCCCGCTCTGCTGGCAGCGCGCGCTCCTTCCCGGCCACTGTGCTTAGGGTGCGCGCGCGCACGCTCCCTCCCTCTTAAAGGGGCCGCGCGCGCCATCCTAAGGAGTCCCCGGCCAATGGCCGGAGGACTTAACCATATATAAGGCACCTCCTCCAAAATGGAGGTGCCCGAGCAATGTTGTTGCACTGTTCACTACTCTGCTTCAGCCCTCAGGTCCCATTGCCAGTTACCTGCCAGATTCCTGCCAGTTTGCTGTCTGATTCCTGCCTGATATTCCGCTTACCTGCCTGCTAGCCTGAGGTCCGACGGTCTGCCTACCGACTCCTGTCAGTCTGTCTAAGGACCAGCTTGCCCGCTCACCTGGGAGCGCTCTTCTGCTACCTGCCTGCTAGCCTACCTGGAGGCTCCGCCGTCAAATGCTGTGACCACCTGCCTTTCCAGAGACTCCTGCCCGCTCACCTGGGAGCGCACACCTGCTACCTGCCTGCTAGCCTACCTGGAGGCTCCGCCGTCACGTGCTGTGACCACCTGCCATTCCAGAGACTCCTGCCCGCTCACCTGGGAGCGCACACTTGTTACCTGCCTGCTAGCCTACCTGGAGGCTTCGCCGTCGCGTGCTGTGACCACCTGCCATTCCAGAGACTCTCGCTTGCTCACCTGGGAGCACACATCTACCATCTGCCTGCTAGCCTACCTGGAGGCTCTGCCATCACAGGTCGTACCTACCCTTCATCCAGAGACTGCCCCGGTCACTTGCCGTGACCTCCAGCCCGTTCACTCAGAGACTGTCCCGGTCACCTGCTGTGACTTCCTGCCCGTCTTCCCTGGTCGCCACCCGCTCCCTTACAAGGACCGCCCCCTTGTATAGTAGCTCAGAGGTTCCGCCTCCCAGACCCTTTACAGTAGTCTGTGGTATGGCCTTCCTGATGGCATAAGACTATTTAAAAATTCAACTGGATAATGTCCTCGTTCAGCTTCATTGTCTACATCCACTGAATCATCACTTTTGTACAACTTATACTCTCCAGGCATTCTATCCATCATACAGGAATTTAGCAGAGCCACATCATCATTCTTGGGACAGAGAATTGCATGGGAAGAGGCCCTCTCAACACTGCTTTGGTAGTTCACATCAATTTCAACGCATTGTCCAAAAACATCACTTACGATGCAGTCAGTGCACAACATATCTTCTGGTATTTCAAAAAGGTCTTCTCCAAGGTTGTATTCGTTGCTAAGTTCACCGTTACCAAGTTTAAAGATGCCACTTGCTGTTGTCTGGGTCAGAAGATCGCATGTTAATTAGTTGGAGTTTATAAAACTGTTTCCAAAGGTCAGCCATTTTTAAGCTGGACTCTATAACATCTGTTCTTGTTCCATTTGGTATGACTGGAAGGCATTGCCTAAAATCTCCGCCAATGACAAAAACTTTACCTAAAAACGGAATTTCATTTTTTTCAGCAACATTTGTAGTCATTACTAGTGTTGAGCCACCCCCGTAGTGTTCGAGTTCGGTTTGGTTCGTCGAACACCCGTGTGTTCGCCGAACTGTTCGTCGAACACCTTCGAACACCGTTAAAACCAATGGCAGGCAAACAAAAACACATAGAAACACATAGAAAACACCTTCAAAGGTGTCCAAAAGCTGACAAACTGCTCAGAAGACATAACTAACACATGGAAAAGTGACAAGTACATATAGTCATGCGAAAATAAAAGAGGTGGAGGAGTAAAAGGAGGGGGAGACACAGATATAGGCATGTCATGCCCTTCTAAAATCCAAAAAGTGAGAAGCCGACACGGCCAGTCCGCTCCTGCCCGTGCCACCTCCGTGTCGCCGGGTTTGTGCCAGAGCCGCGGTGAACCCTGACGGCCATCCCCCCTCTCCCAATACTGGTGCCTGTTCGCTGGTGGGTCGAGCGAGCCCCCCTGTGGTGGAGGCAGCTCTAAGCTTTTTAATTTAAATTGTCTCTCTAATTTGAATGAATACACTTTAAATCCATTTACAAGGATCTATTGGAGGGCAAGTCTCATGCCAGCAGCCGCGGTAATTCCAGCTCCAGTAGCGTCCACTAAAGCTGCTGCAGTAAAAAAGCTTTTATAAGGATCGAGCTCGGCTGTCCACCGCAAGGCATCCTACTGCCAGTCCCAGCCCCTATGCCTTGGGGTGCCTCCTGATGCTCTTCACTAAGTATCCCATGGTCCCGAAGCATTTCCTTTGAAAAAATTAAGTGTCTAAACTACAGGTGGTGTAGCTTGCTTAACAGCCGGGATAATCCGCTGACTAGCAGACACTGCTACTAGGCACAAAGTATTTCCTGGGCTAGATGCAGTTAAAAATTTGTAATTAGATACTCTCGTTGGATGCTGAGAAAGCATTCCATAGAGTCTCCTGGCACGCCATATATGATTCTCTTAAAAAGCTTGGGGTAGGGGTCTAGGGGACCCTTTTATAGCCAAAATCACGGCCCTGTATCGCAATACGTCACCTAGGCTGAAGATAAATGGAACTGTAGCACCCTGAGTGCTCGGTTGCTACAGACGTATTGCACCTCACCCAGAGGTGTGATATCTCACTCTCAGGTAAGGATGGAGTGTGGATCAGGACCCGACACCTGCATGCATTACACCACATTGCCATGGGGCAGGGCGACCAATATGCCCCTGAGATGGGCACGACAGTCCCTGTCCCTGGCTGGAGTGGGGGGAGGGAACACTGAGGAAGGGGAACCCTGTAGTGCAGGAGCAGGGAGGAAGCAGTTCCTGGGTGCATTGAGAAGGGAGTATAAAAGGTGGGCACCATCTTAGTTCAGTGCAGAGAAGTCTGAGCAGAAGTGGCAGGGAGCAGGGGCTCTGCATGAGCTCTGCTCCGGAGGCGGGCCTAGTAACAGAGGCCCAGGCCTGGAAGAGGGAGAAGGAAGGAAGAGGAGCGGAGAAGGCTCCAGGAACGAGGAATGAAGGGATCCCAGGGGTGCGGACGGGCGAGTCACCACCGCACGCCCGAATCCACCTGCGTGGAGGGGTCAGGCCAAAGGGGGAGACCGGTCCCCGAACTAGTGGAGGCAGGAAACGACCCTCAGCTAGAAACCGGAGGCTCTGAAGTGTTGGTAAGAAAGGAAAGACAAAGGACACACAAAGGGGGTCCTGTGAAGTGCTCCAAAGTTATCTGGTAGTTGTCTGAGCCCCTCACCTGGTGAGCACAGTACGACGTGGGCAGCCGTTACCTGCAGACGTGGTCTGGATAATAAGAACTATGAGTAAAGGCCCTGGACTGCATCACTGACTCCGTGTCGTTACTGCTGCTGCCCTGCACCATCACCCCCATCCTCCGCATACACTGCCCTGAGGCTATACTCCTCCCGTGGGGAGTTATGCTACGCTCTGCTGCACCCACAACACCAGCCTCAGCGGTCTGCCCTGTAGCGGCGGTTCACTCTGACCGCAATCCACGGGTGGCGTAGTCGGACATTTAAACATCAAAACCACATAAATAGTTCCGCCACTGGTTTGACCGCCCTGAGCCACGGAACCGGGTCGCCGCCACGAAGACTACAACCACCAGCATCCACCAAAAAGGGTCCGGCTCCGGGTGTCCCAAGGCTCAGGGGGTGCGTCAGAACATTTTCATCACCTTTCACAATCACCAATGGGACAAGGCAGGGATGTCCTCTGTCCCCTCTCTTATACATCCTAGTGACGGAGCACCTGCTCTCATCAATTCGCCATAACCCCAATATTAGGTGGATTGAGGTGGGAGGCACCGAGTACAAGTGCTCTCTATTTGCTGATGATGTCCTAGTATATATCACTCAATCACATATATCCATCCCTGCTGTTATGGCTGAAATAGATCACTTTGTTACATGGTAAAATTTTAAAATCAATGCAGCGAAGTCTGAGGCCCTCGATGTCTCCCTCCCCAAATTCATATAGGATTCCATCCAGTCCAACTTTCCCTTTGCCTGGCCCTCACAGGGTATCAAATACTTAGGAATTCCTATTCATAGAGACCTCTCCCATCTATGTTATCTTAATTTTGGGCCCTTTATTGAACAATTCCATACAGACCACGGTTGGCAAGTTAGAACTGTAAGATTCACTACGTGAACCACTGGTGTTTTGTGGAAAAGCACATGTACACTGCGTTCCAAATTATTATGCAAAAAGTGTTTAGGAGTGATAAGGGAAGAATTTGTTTGTTTGTCAGTTAAACTCATTGATGGTGATGTGTGTCAGGGCTCTTTATATCACTGTAAGCAATTGCAGACACCTGTGCTAATTAGTTTGGCAGGTGTGTCCAATGAAAGGCAAGACTACTTAAGAATCCTCTCTCACATTATTAAGCAGCCTACATTTTCTGCCAAAATGGGAAAGAAAAAGGATGTGTCGGCTGCTGAGAAGCAACAAATTGTGGAGTGTTTAGGTCAAGGCATGACTACAATCACATTGTGCGATGATCAGGATGAAGTGTCTTGGCAATCAAGAAATATGTAGCTGATTCACAGTACACACGTGTGCGTGCTGATAAGGGCAAATTGAGGACTCTTTCCTACAGGCAATTACGTCAGGTTAAAAGAGCAGCAGCAAGAAAGCCTTGTCATAGCAGCAGACAAGTTTTTGAAGCTGCTGGTGCCTCCAACGTCCCCCGAACAACAAGATGCAGGGTCCTTCAGAGGTTTGCAGCTGTGCATACGCCATCCTGTCGACCTCCTCTATCCACTTCACACAAGCAGAAACGGCTCCAGTGGGCCAAACATTACATGAAGACTGATTTCAAAACTGTTTTGTTCATGGATGAGTGCCGTGCAGCGCTCGATGGTCCAGATGGATGGAGTGGAGGATGGCTGGTTGATGGACACCCCACGCAAACACGGCTACAGCGCCAACAAGGAGGAGGTGGAGTAATGTTTTGGGCTGGAATCATGGGGAGAGAGATTGTCGGCCCCTTTAGGATCCCTGATGGCGCTAAAGATGAACTCCATAATGTATGTGGATTTTCTCAAACAGCACTTCCTGCCATGGTTCAAGAAGAAGAACCGTGTATTTCACAGCAAGATCATTTTTCTGCATGATAATGCACCATCTCATGCTGCACATAAAACATCTGCATCTCTGGCTGATATGGGCATAAAAGGGGACAAACTTATGGTGTGACCCCCATGCTCCCCTGACCTCTACCCCATTCAGAACCTTTGGAGCATCATTAAAAGGAGTGTCTATGATGGCGGGAGGCAGTTAACATCTAAGCAACAGCTCTGGGAGGGTATTCTGTCCTCATGCAAAACAATTGAAGCAGAAACCATCCAAAACCTGACAAATTCAATGGACGAGAGAGTTCAGAAGCTCCTTTCGAACAAGGGGTCCTATGTGAAAATGTAACCTCACCTAGAATAAATTTTTGAGTTGAAAACTGTTTGATTTCAGTTTCTAACAACCTGCTAATGCTTATAATTTCAAAAATGACCATTTTTTTGGTCTTTATTAAAATGAAAAGGTTGATCGAAAAGTTTGGGGGATCTAAGAGTGTGGCAACCCAGTAGTCATGATTACTTCGAATTCTGACAATATGAGGGTCATGCTTCAGGTAGTGCAGCAAGAAGGCACTTGTGTCTTGCGCATCTCGGAGCCCCAAAATTATTTTCCGGGCTAGATGCAGCTAAAAATTATTTTTAATTTTAAATCTGGTGGAGCTTATTATAGATGGCCTAATAGGATCAGTGCTGCACACTGCTACAAAGCCCAAATTATTTTCCAGTCAAGATACAGATAAACATGATTAGTAGAGATGAGCGATGTTCGACTAGAACTGTTCGCCAATCTCAAATTCGAGCTGTTTTGGGCGGTGTTCGAGTTGTTCGACGAACCCGAACGATTTGCAAAAAATTCGGCTGTTCGAGGTTATGTTCGATAACTGTTCGTGCACCAAAAGCGTGTCCTGCATGTCTGGCGCTATTTAGAGCACCAATCATGCAGGGATTGTCTGCCACTCACTGTAATGCCACAGCCATGGTGGTTGTGGCATTACAGTGATTGCCCAAATCGATGGGAACAGTGCCAACAGTGAAACATGAAAAGCCGGCAATTCAGCAGCGGCATACACCTGTACCCGACAATTTAGAACCGAAAGAATAGAGCTTCACACATAGATTAGATAGATATAAACATGTCAGTCACATATATACGAAGTACAGTGAAAGTGCTGCTTACTGTACTTGTCATTTAGCGTAAAGGATTTATCAAAAAAAATAAGTGTTTTCATGCACCGTCTCTTTAACCCCTTAATAACATCTGACGTACTAATACGCGTCTGTGCCCTGGGACTTAAGAGCCAGACCCGTAATAGTACGTCATCGCGATCGCGCGCGCACACAGGCTGTGCGGGCGCGATCGCCGCCGGGTGTCAGCTGATTGTCACAGCTGACACCCGGTACTATGTGCAGTGAGCGGTCACGCACCGCTCCCAGCACATTAACCCCCGCGATGCTGCGATCGAAGTCGATCGCGGCATTGCGGGGGCAAGGGGAGGTGATCGGCGATACTCACCTCCTCTTCCGGCTTCCAGCGCAGTCTGCAAAGGCTTCCCGGGTGTTGCCATGACGACCCGATGTCGTCATGACAACATCCGGGTCACCAGAGAGCAGGAAGATTGCTTGGACATGCGCAGTGCATCTCCAAGCAATCTTCACACTGTGCACTTCTGACAGCCTTCATGGCATAGGGATGGTGCTCCATTCCTGTGCCATGCAGGCGATCAGAAAAAAAAAGTGAAAGTCCCAGAGTGGGACAAAGTAATAAAGTGGATAAACTGTGTGAAAGTGGAAAAAAAAAAAAAAAATGTGCAAAAATATTATAAAAAAATAAAAAAAATAATACACCAAAAATAAAAATATAATGTACCCATCAATAAATATTATTATAAAAAAAATAAAAAAAAAACAATAAAAGTACACATATTTGGTATCGCCACGTCCGGAACAACCTGACCTATAAAACTGTCCCACTAGTTAACCCCTTCAGTGAACACGGTAAAAAAAAAAAAAAAAAAAAACAAGCAAAAAACAATGCTTTATCACCATACCGCCAAACAAAAAGTGGAATAACACGCGATCAAAAAGACGCATATAAATAAAAATGATACCGCTGAAAACGTCATCTCGTCCCGCAAAAAACAAGCCACCATATAGCTCCATCAGCCGAAAAATAAAAAAGTTATAGCTCTCAGAATAAAGCGATACTAAAAAATATTTTTTTCTATAAAATAGCTTTTATTGTGTATAAGCGCCAAAACATAGAAAAATGATACAAATGTGGTACCGCTGTAAACATACTGACCCGAAGAGTAAAGCTGCCTCATCAATTTTACCACACGCGGAAAAGAATAAAAAAAAAATAAAAAAAACAATTCCTGAATTGTTGGTTTTTGTTTATTCTGCCTCCCAAAAATCGGAATAGAAAGCGATCAAAAAATGTCACGTGCCTGAAAATGGCACCAATAACAACGTCAAGTCATCCCGCAAAAAACGAGCCGTCACATGACTGTCTGCCAAAATTTGGAAAAATTATAGCTCTCAAAATATGGCGATGCAAAAACTAGATTTTACAAAAAATGCGTCTTTTAGTGTGTGACAGCTGTCAGTCATAAAAACCCCATATGATTCTGGCATTGCTGTAATCACACCGACCCGAAGAATAAAGTCGTCTAATCACTTATACCGCACAAGGAACGGCGTCAAAAATAAACTCTTGGGTTAGGATTGGGCTAGGGATAGGGCTGGGTTTGGGGCTAGGGTTGTGCTGGGGCTAGGGTTGTGCTGGGGCTAGGGTTGTGCTGGGGCTAGGGTTGTGCTAGGGTTAGGGTTGTGCTAGGGTTAGGGCTGGGGTTGGGATTTTTTTCAAAAGTAAGAAAAAAAGATGACGATATGGCGACTAGTGTTGAGAGCAAGTGCTCGCTACTTGAGTTTGCATCGGGTGCTCTGGTATGCATTGAGTATCGTGGGTATTTGAGTGACATGCTTGAGTCTCTGCCCCATATGCTTCGCGGCCAAAAAACTTTACGGGGATTGTCTGCCATGCACGAGCGATCCCCGCATGTTTTTTTTTGGGTGTCTAATAACCGTGAAACATGCGGAGCAGGGACTCGAGCATGTCACTCGAGCACACGCTGTACATGGTGCATACCTGAGTACCCGATGCAAACTCAAGTAGCGAGCACTTGCGCTCAAGAATAATGACAACTTATTCAATATGATGACCTAATGTAAACAAATAATGTGCCGTACCTCTGGGTTCAAAATGTTCACTATACACCTTAATAAAATCCTTGAGGGGTATAGTTTCCAAAATGGGGACACTTGTGGGGGAGCTCCACTGTTTAGGCACATCACGGGCTCTCCAAACGCGACATGGTGTCCGCTAACAAATTGAATGGAAAATCGGCTCAAATTGTTAGCGGACGCCATGTTGCGTTTGGAGAGCCCCTGTGTTCCCAAACATTGGAGCTCCCCCACAAGTGACCCCATTTTGGAAACTAGACCCCCAAAGGCACCTATCTAGATGCATAGTGAGCACTTAGAACCCCCAGGTGCTTCACAAATTGATTCGTAAAAATGAAAAAGTGAAAATAAAACACTTTTTCATTTTTATGAATCAATTTGTGAAGCACCTGGGGTTCCAAGTGCTCACTATGCATCTAGATAGGTGCCTTGGGGGGTCTAGTTTCCAAAATGGGGTCACTTGTGGGGGAGCTCCAATGTTTGGGCACACAGGGACTCTCTAAATGCAACATGGTATCCGCTAACAAATTGAATGGAAAATCGGCTCAAATTGTTAGCGGACACCACATTGCGTTTGGAGAGCCCCTCTGTGCCCAAACTTTGGAGCTCCCCCACAAGTGACCCCATTTTGGAAACTAGACCCCCCAAGGCACCTTTCTAGATGCATAGTGAGCACTTGGAACCCCCAGGTGCTTCACAAATTGATTCGTAAAAATGAAAAAGTGAAAAAAAAAACACTTTTTCATTTTTATGAATCAATTTGTGAAGCACCTGGGGTTCCAAGTGCTCACTATGAATCTAGATAGGTGCCTTGGGGGGTCTAGTTTCCAAAATGGGGTCACTTGTGGGGGAGCTCCAATGTTTGGGCACACAGGGACTCTCTAAATGCAACATGGTATCCGCTAACAAATTGAATGGAAAATCGGCTCAAATTGTTAGCGGACACCACATTGCGTTTGGAGAGCCCCTCTGTGCCCAAACTTTGGAGCTCCCCCACAAGTGACCCCATTTTGGAAACTAGACCCCCCAAGGCACCTTTCTAGATGCATAGTGAGCACTTGGAACCCCCAGGTGCTTCACAAATTGATTCGTAAAACTGAAAAAGTGAAAAAAAAAACACTTTTTCATTTTTATGAATCAATTTGTGAAGCACCTGGGGTTCCAAGTGCTCACTATGAATCTAGATAGGTGCCTTGGGGGGTCTAGTTTCCAAAATGGGGTCACTTGTGGGGGAGCTCCAATGTTTGGGCACACAGGGACTCTCCAAATGCAACATGATATCCGCTAACAAATTGTCGGCTCAAATTGTTAGCGGATATCATGTTGCATTTGGAGAGTCCCTGTGTGCCCAAACTTTGGAGCTCCCCCACAAGTGACCCCATTTTGGAAACTAGACCCCCCAAGGCACCTATCTAGATGCATAGTGAGCACTTTGAACCCCAGGTGCTTCACAAATTGATTCATAAAAATGAAAAAGTGTTTTTTTTTTTCACTTTTTCATTATTACGAATCAATTTGTGAAGCATCTGGGGGTTCCAAGTGCTCACTATGCATCTAGAAAGGTGCCTTGGGGGGTCTAGTTTCCAAAATGGGGTCACTTGTGTGGGAGCTCCAAAGTTTGGGCACAGAGGGGCTCTCCAAACGCAATGTGGTGTCCGCTAAGAATTTGAGCCGATTTTCCATTCAATTTGTTAGCGGATACCATGTTGCATTTAGAGAGTCCCTGTGTGCCCAAACATTGGAGCTCCCCCACAAGTGACCCCATTTTGGAAACTAGACCCCGCAAGGCACCTATCTAGATGCATAGTGAGCAGTTGGAACCCCCAGGTGCTTCACAAATTCATTCATAAAAATTAAAAAGTGTTTTTTTTTTCACTTTTTCATTGTTACGAATCAATTTGTGAAGCACCTGGGGGTTCCAAGTGCTCACTATGCATCTAGATAGGTGCCTTGGGGGGTCTAGTTTCCAAAATGGGGTCAATTGTGGGGGAGCTCCAATGTTGGGCACACAGCAGCTCTCCAAACGCAACATGGTGTCGCTAACAATTTGAGACAATTTTGCGTTAAATTTGTTAGCGGACACCATGTTGCATTTAGAGAGCCGCTGTGTGCCCAAATATTGGAGCTCCCCCACAAGTGACCCCATTTTGGAAACTAGACCACCCAAGGCACCTATCTAGATGCATAGTGAGCACTTGGAACCCTCAGGTGCTTCACAAATTGATTCATACAAATGAAAAAGTGTTTTTTTTTTCACTTTTTCATTGTTACGAATCAATTTGTGAAGCACCTGGGGGTTCCAAGTGCTCACTATGCATCTAGATAGGTGCCTTGGGGGGTCTAGTTTCCAAAATGGGGTCAATTGTTTAGGGAGCTCCAATGTTGGGCACACAGCAGCTCTCCAAACGCAACATGGTGTCGCTAACAATTTGAGACAATTTTGCGTTAAATTTGTTAGCGGACACCATGTTGCATTTAGAGAGCCGCTGTGTGCCCAAATATTGGAGCTCCCCCACAAGTGACCCCATTTTGGAAACTAGACCACCCAAGGCACCTATCTAGATGCATAGTGAGCACTTGGAACCCTCAGGTGCTTCACAAATTGATTCATACAAATGAAAAAGTGTTTTTTTTTTCACTTTTTCATTGTTACGAATCAATTTGTGAAGCACCTGGGGGTTCCAAGTGCTCACTATGCATCTAGATAGGTGCCTTGGGGGGTCTAGTTTCCAAAATGGGGTCAATTGTGGGGGAGCTCCAATGTTGGGCACACAGCAGCTCTCCAAACGCAACATGGTGTCGCTAACAATTTGAGACAATTTTGCGTTAAATTTGTTAGCGGACACCATGTTGCATTTAGAGAGTCCCTGTGTGCCCAAACATTGGAGCTCCCCCACAAGTGACCCCATTTTGGAAACTAGACCACCCAAGGCACCTATCTAGATGCATAGTGAGCACTTGGAACCCTCAGGTGCTTCACAAATTGATTCATACAAATGAAAAAGTGTTTTTTTTTTCACTTTTTCATTGTTACGAATCAATTTGTGAAGCACCTGGGGGTTCTAAGTGCTCACTATGCATCTAGAAAGGTGCCTTGGGGGGTCTAGTTTCCAAAATGGGGTCACTTGTGGGGGAGCTCCAAAGTTTGGGCACACATGGGCTCTCCAAACACAACATGGCGTCCGCTAATTATTCAAGCAAATTTTACAATCAAAAAGTCAAATGGCGCTCCTTCCCTTCCGAGCCCTGCCATGCGCCCAAACAGTATTTTTTCCCCAAATATTGGATATCTGTGTGTCCAGGGGAAATTGCACAACAAATTTTGGGGTCCATTTTTTCTTGTTACCCCTGTGAAAATAAAAAAATTGGGTCTAAAGTAACATTTTTGTGAAAAAAGTTAAATGTTCATTTTTTTCTTCCACATTCAAAAAATTCCTGTGAAGCACCTGAAGGGTTAATAAAGTTCTTGAATGTGGTTTTGAGCACCATGAGGGGTGCAGTTTTTAGAATGATGTCACTTTTGGGTATTTTCTGTCATAAAGACCTCTCAAAGTGACTTCAAATGTGATGTGGTCCCTAAAAAAATGGTTTTGTAAATTTTGTTGGAAAAATGAGAAATCGCTCGTCAACTTTTAACCCTTATAGCTCCCTAACAAAAAAAAATTTTGTTTCCAAAATTGTGCTGATGTAAAGTAGACATGTGGGAAATGTTATTTATTAACTCTTTTGTGTGACATATCGCTCTGATTTCAGGGCTTAAAAATTCAAATTTTGAAAATTGCAAAATTTTCAAAATTTTCGCCAAATTTCCATTTTTTTCACAAATAAACGCAAGTGATATCGAAGAAATTTTTCCACAATCATGAAGTACAATATGTCACGAAAAAACAATCTCAGAATCAGGGGGATTCCTTGAAGCGTTTCAGAGTAATTACCTCATAAAGTGACAGTGGTCAGAATTGTAAAAATTGGCCCGGTCATTAACGTGCAAACCACCCGCGGGGCTTAAGGGGTTAAAAAAGCCGGCCGGCAATTCAGCAGCGGTACCCGACAATTTATAACAGACAGAATAGAGCTTCACACATAGATTAGATAGATATTAACATGTCAGCCACATATATAGGAAGTACAGTGACAGTGTTGCTTACTGTACTTGTCATTTAGCGTAAAGGATTTATCAAAAAAAATAATAGTGTTTTCATGCACCGTCTCTTTAAAATGGCCGGCCGGCAATTCAGCAGCGGTACCCGACAATTTAGAACAGAAAGATAGAGCATCACACATAGATTAGATAGATAGAAACATGTCAGTCACATATAAAAGAAGTAAAGTGATAGTGTTGGTTACTGTACTTGTCATTTAGTATTAAAATAAAGGATTTATTATTAAAAAAATTGGCGTGGGGTTCCCCTTAATTTTAGGCTCTAGCGGAGGTTAAGCAGACGGCTGGGGCAGATGTTTGAAGCCTGGGAAGGGGGTAATACCCACGGAGCTTCCCAGGCTACTAATATCAGCCCCCAGCTGAATACATAGCCTTTACTAGCTATTAAAATGGGGGACCCCCCAAAAAAAATGACGTGGGGTCCCCCCTAATTTAATAGCTAGCAAAGGCTAGGCAGACAGCTGGGGGCTGATATTAATAGCCCAGGAAGGGAGCCATGAATATTGGCCCCCTCCCAGGCTAGAAACACCAGCCGTCAGCCGCCCCAGAAATGGCGCATTCATAGGATGCGCCAATTCTGGCACTTAGCCTCGCTCTTCCACGCTGCCCTGGTGCGGTGGCAGGGGGTAATAGGGTTGGGGTTGATGTCAGCTTATAATGCCAGCTGACATCAAGCCCAGGTTAGTAATGGAGAGGCGTCTATAAGACACCCCCATTACTAACCCCATAGTCAAAGTTAAAAAAAACACAAACACCCAGAATAAAGTCCTTTAATTGAAATAAAGACACAATCCTTTATTGTTCTAAATTAAACCATACTTACCGTCACGCCCATTCCAGCTGAAGCCAACGATCTCCTGCAATGAAAGAAAAATAACAAAGCATCCTCATCCTTACCTTTCCATGGTTCCCACGACAGCTTCAGCTCTGCTACATCGAGATGACAGGCTGGACCGCAGCAGAACGCTGCCATCCAGCCTCTCATCCCGCAGACACTGAGAAGCGCAGGCTTGCTTGCGCTGCTCAGCGTCTCTCTGTGACGACATCCAGATGAGCCGAGTTCATGTCCAATGAACTCGGCTCACCTCATGCACGTCACTGACAGCGTGGGAAAATTCTCACGCTGAAGCGGTGAGTGCAGGAGAATTCTCCCACGCTGTCAGTGACGTGCATAAGGTGAGCTCATGTCCAATGAACTCAGCTCACCTCCTGCACGTCACTGACAGCGTGGGAAAATTCTCCTGCAATCAGCGCTTCAGCGTGAGAATTTTCCCACGCTGTCAGTGACGTGCATGAGGTGAGCCGAGTTCATTGGACATGAACTCGGCTCATCTGGATGTCGTCACAGAGAGACGCTGAGCAGCGCAAGCAAGCCTGCGCTTCTCAGTGTCTGCGGGATGACAGGCTGGATGGCAGCGTTGTGCTACGGTCCAGCCTGTCATCTCGATGTAGCAGAGCTGAAGCTGTCGTGGGAACCATGGAAAGGTAAGGATGAGGTTGCTTTATTATTTTTCTTTTATTGCAGGAGATCGTTGGCTTCAGCTGGAATGGGCGTGATGGTAAGTATGGTTTAATTTAGAACAATAAAGGATTGTGTCTTTATTTCAATTAAAGGACTTTATTCTGGGTGTTTGTGTTTTTTTTAACTTTGACTATGGGGTTAGTAATGGGGGTGTCTTATAGACGCCTCTCCATTACTAACCTGGGCTTGATGTCAGCTGGCATTATAAGCTGACATCAACCCCAACCCTATTACCCCCTGCCACCGCACCAGGGCAGCGTGGAAGAGCGAGGCTAAGTGCCAGAATTGGCGCATCCCATGAATGCGCCATTTCTGGGGCGGCTGACGGCTGGTGTTTCTAGCCTGGGAGGGGGCCAATATTCATGGCTCCCTTCCTGGGCTATTAATATCAGCCCCCAGCTGTCTACCTAGCCTTTGCTAGCTATTAAATTAGGGGGGACCCCACGTCATTTTTTTGGAGGGGTCCCCCATTTTAATAGCTAGTAAAGGCTATGTATTCAGCTGGGGGCTGATATTAGTAGCCTGGGAAGCTCCGTGGGTATTACCCCCTTCCCAGGCTTCAAACATCTGCCCCAGCCGTCTGCTTAACCTCCGCTAGAGCCTAAAATTAAGGGGAACCCCACGCCAATTTTTTTAATAATAAATCCTTTATTTTAATACTAAATGACAAGTACAGTAAGCAACACTCTCACTGTACTTATTATATATGTGACTGACATGTTTCTATCTATCTAATCTATGTGTGAAGCTCTATTCTTTCTGTTCTAAATTGTCGGGTACAGATGCTGAATTGCCGGCCGGCTTTTTTAAAGAGACGGTGCATGAAAACACTAATATTTTTTTTAATAAATCCTTTACACTAAATGACAAGTGCAGTAACCAACACTGTCACTGTGCTTCTTATATGTGTGACTGACATGTTTCTATCTATCTAATCTATGTGTGATGCTCTATTCCTTCTTGTCTAAATTGTCGGGTACCGGTGTATGCCGCTGCTGAATTTGCCGGCCGGCTTTTTAAAGAGAGTGTCTTCTGAGCAGTTTGTCAGCTTTTGGACACCTTTGCAGGTGTTTTCTATGTGTTTCTATGTGTTTTTGTTTGCCTGCCATTTGTTTTAACGGTGTTCGACGGTGTTCTAAGGTGTTCGACGAACAGTTCGACGAACAGTTCCTCGAACATCCCGGTGTTCGACGAACCGAACCGAACCCGAACACTACGGGGGTGGCTCAACACTAATGATTAGTAATTTGAAAGCTTAAAACGGTTGGTAGGGTGATTTTAACCAATCCTCAAGCTTTTACTCTCCCCAGGATGACACAGGGGTAGAAAAGTCGTTTCGGATCCATGATTTGTTCATCTTTATGAACGTGAGTCTGTCTACATTATCAGTGGAGAGCCGCGTGCGCTTATCTGTCAGCACACCACCAGCAGCGCTGAACACACGTTCAGACAGAACGCTGGCTGCGGGGCATGACAAGATCTCCAAGGCGTAAGTGGCTAGCTCCGGCCATTTATCCAGATTCGAAGCCCAAAAAGAGCAAGGGTCCAGTGACACAGTCGTGGCTTCAATGTTTACTTGGAGATACTCCTGTACCATCGTCTCTAGGCGTTGACTATGTGTCAGACTTCTTGTCTCCTGTGGCCTTGCAAAGGATGGGCTAAAAAAGTGGTGAAATGATTCCGCAAAATTGATGTTACCAGCAGATACTGTGGTTCTGTTACGGTTTGAGTGCTGAACACTTGACGGTCCCACGGTTGGCAAGATGGAACTGTGAGATTCACTACGTGCACCACTGGTATTTTGTGGAAAAGCACATGTAAGATTCTGCAACAGTCTCTGCTGATACTCCTGCATGCGTGCATCCCTTTCTATGGCAGGAATAATTTCTGCAAATTTACTTTTGTACCGGGGATCTAACAGTGTGGCAACCCAGTAGTCAGGATTATTTCTAATTCTCACAATTCGAGGGTCATGTTGCAGGTAGTGCAGCAAGAAGGCACTCATGTGTGTTGCGCATCCAGGAGCACTAAGTCCCTGTTGTGTTGGTGGCGAGGTAACAATCATGCTTCCTTCCTCTGTCCTCTCCCTCCAACCTCGCACAACAGAAATGTGATCAAGGTCTCCCTCATCTGATGAGTCTTCCATCAGTTCGTCCTCCACTTCTTCCTGGGCTCCTGCACCTTCCTCACTAGTTTGGCTGCTACCATGCGCCCTGGTAAAACCATCTCCCCCACCCTCACATGCCTGCCGCCTTGGTGCTGCCGACCGTCTGGACCTTGCAGATGTTAGCCCTTCCGCATACAACTCCTCCTCCTCTACTTCCTCCACCTCCTCTTGTGCCACCACCTGACTCCGAATTCTGTTTAACATGTGCTCCAGCATGTAAATCACCGGAATAGTCATGCTGATAATGGCATCGTCAGCACTAAACATCTTCGTCGCCATTTCAAAACTGTGCAGAAGGGTGCATAGGTCCCTGATCTGAGACCACTCCTCCAGCGTGATTTGCCCCACCTCTGAATCTCGTTGGCCCAGGATATACGTCAGAACGTATTGCACCAGGGCTTGTCGGTGCTGCCACAGTCGCTGCAACATGTGCAGAGTTGAATTCCACCGGGTAGGCACATCGCATTTTAGCCGGTGAAGTGGCAGGCCCAACGACTTCTGTAGAGATGTAAGTCGCTGAGCTGCGGGATGCGAACGGCGGAAGTGAGCACACAGCGACCGTGCCCTCTGCAGAAGGCCATCTAGTCTGGTATAGTGGGCTAAAAATTGCTGGACAACCAGGTTCAACACGTGAGCCATACAAGGCACGTGTGTGACATTGCCCCGGCGAAGGGCCGCACCGAGGTTTGCAGCATTGTCGCACACGGCCTTCCCTGGTTTCAGGTCCAGTGGAGACAACCATTCATGAAATTGGTTCTCCAGAGCTGACCACAACTCCTCAGCTGTGTGACTCACATTTCCCAGACATTTCAAAGTAAAAACCGCCTGATGACATTGAGCCCTACTGCCAGCATAGTAAGGAGGTGTGCAGGATCCCTTCTGCGCAGATAGAAAGCTTGTGGCATGACCAGACAGGCTTTGGGTGCAGGTGGAAGACCGAGAGGAGGTTGAGGAGGCAGAAGCAGTGGAGGAACTTTGACATAAAGAGGATTGACGCACAACTCGTGGGGACGGCAAGACTTGGACGGCAGCCCCTTGTCCTGCTGTCACCATAGTTACCCAGTGCCCAGTCAGCGACATGTAACGCCCCTGTCCATGCCTACTCGTCCAAGTGTCTGTGGTGAAATGCACCCTGTCACACACAGAGTTTCTCAAAGAAGCGGTGATGTTGTGTGCGACATGCTGGTGGAGCGCAGGCACACCTTTCTTTGAGAAGTAGTGCCGACTGGGCATCTGGTACTGGGGCACTGCGACGGACATAAGGTCTCGAAAATCCTCTGTGTCCACCAGGCGGAAAGGCAGCATTTCTGAAGCCAAGAGCTTGCAGATGGTGAAATTCAACCTCTTAGCTTTCTCATGGCTAGGAGGAAATGGTCTTTTACTTGTCCACATCTGAGGGACCAAGGGCTGGCTATTGTGCTTAGACGGGGTTGATAAGGGTGTCCCCGGCAAACTGCCGGTCTGTGAGGAAGATGCAGGCTGACATGTTAGGTTGCCTTGATCCAAAGGTGGTGCTATCGATGTCGGACAGCGCTCAACACCAGCTGGTGTTACCACCTCCAAAGAAAATGATGACCTGCCAATCACGCTGGCTGTTGCGGGTAAAGAGGTGGCAGGTCTGCGCCCCAAAACAGGTGTGACTGCTGTCCCCCCAGTCACAGAGGATGAAGAGGCCGCGGATGCACAAGATTTGGCAGACGGTGGTTGGTCCGGCCGGCTAGGCCGCATTGTAGCACGCTGAACTTCCCACTGCAACTTATGCTTCATGTCCATGTGCCGGTTCATGCATGAAGTACTCAAACTATGTATTTTTTGGCCTCTACTTAGCTTTTGCTGACAAATGTTACAGATAACACGAGTTGGGTCATCTTTATCGATCTGAAAAAATGCCCAGGCTATGCAAGGCTTAGCACCCATGCGACCTGAAGAGCCACCACGACTTGTGGTGAGAGGCAGAGTTGTGTTTGAGGATGCAGTTGTTGACGTGCTTCCAGTACTACGTCTCTGTCCAGGAAGACGCAACCTGACCTCGTCGTCACTAGCATCTTCCTCCACCTCCTCTGCTGACCTCATCTCGTGGCTGACTGTGGGTTGACAGTAAGTGGGATCTCCAACCTCATCATCATCACCCTGTGCGTTATCACACCCGTCGTCCTCAGAGCCAACCTGTTCCAGCCCTGACAAAAAACTAAAGTTGTCGCTCCAATCAGGTATTTGAGTCTCATCATCGTCTTCCTCATTGTCTCCACCAACAGGAGTTACAGTTTGGGAATGAGGGTCTACATTATGGTCAGAACCTTCTGCGTCTGGTCCTGGACCCGACTCATAAAGATTCTGGGCATCAGTGCAGATCATTTCCTCGTCTGGATTCACAGAAGAGCTGGAGTCGACCTCTGATTCCCAGGCTATAGTATGAGTAAACAGCTCTGCAGACTCAACCATCTGTTCTACCTCATACTCAGACGGGCAGCTGGAGATTTGGGAGCTGTGAGGAAGCAAGTGCGATTTGGGTGACACCTTTGAGGACTGGAGTATTTGTGATGTTGAAGTTGATGTGGAGGAGAGCCCACTTAAAGGAGCACTTGATATCCGTTGAAGCACCTGCTGTTTTTGTGCCTCATCTGGAATTTGTAGCGATTGGCGTGGCCGTAAGAAAGGGATCTTATCACATTGTCCGCTAAAAGAAGTAGACATTTTAGTTTGGCTGGAAGATGGTCTTTCTTCTGCAGATGTTACTGTTGCTTTAACACCTACCCCACGGACACAACCTTTTTTCCCCTTCCCAACACGCCTATTCCCCTTTCCACCAGCAGCAGGCCTTTTTCCACTCATTTTGGTGGTTAACTAATTCACAACTCTGGAGTTGTTTGCACAAAAAAACAATGGATGGTAACCGAGCAGAGCTGAGTGGCCAAACTGTGGTATTAGGCCAAAACTATTGGCTGGGTTAGATGCAGAAAAAAATTATATTCAATTTGCAACCTGATGGAGGTCAGTATAGATGGACTAATACAACAAGTCCCACACACAGCTAGAAGCCCAATATTTTTTCAGAGGTAGATGCAGAAAAAAATATATTCAGTTTGCAACCTGATGGAGGTCAGTATAGATGGACTAATACAACAAGTCCCACACACAGCTAGAAGCCCAATATTTTTTCAGAGGTAGATGCAGAAAAAAATATATTCACTTTGCAACCTGATGGAGGTCAGTATAGATGGACTAATACAACAAGTCCCACACACAGCTAGAAGCCCAAATATTTTTTCAGAGGTACTGTAGATGCAGATAAAAATTATTTTGAATTTGCAACCTGATGGAGGTCAGTATAGATGGACTAATAGAGAAAGTCCGACACACTACTAGAAGGCCAAATATTTTTTCAGAGCTAGATGCAGAAAAAAATTATATTCAGTTTGCAACCTGATGGAGGTCAGTATAGATGGACTAATACAACAAGTCCCACACACAGCTAGAAGCCCAAATATTTTTTCAGAGGTACTGTAGATGCAGATAAAAATTATTTTGAATTTGCAACCTGATGGAGGTCAGTATAGATGGACTAATAGAGAAAGTCCGACACACTGCTAGAAGGCCAAATATTTTTTCAGAGGTACTGTAGATGCAGATAAAAATTATTTTTAATTTGCAACCTGATGGAGGTCAGTATAGATGGACTAATAGAGAAAGTCCGACACACTACTAGAAGGCCAAATATTTTTTCAGAGCTAGATGCAGAAAAAAATTATATTCAGTTTGCAACCTGATGGAGGTCAGTATAGATGGACTAATACAACAAGTCCCACACACAGCTAGAAGCCCAATATTTTTTCAGAGGTAGATGCAGAAAAAAATATATTCAGTTTGCAACCTGATGGAGGTCAGTATAGATGGACTAATACAACAAGTCCCACACACAGCTAGAAGCCCAATATTTTTTCAGAGGTAGATGCAGAAAAAAATATTTTCAGTTTGCAACCTGATGGAGGTCAGTATAGATGGACTAATACAACAAGTCCCACACACAGCTAGAAGCCCAAATATTTTTTCAGAGGTACTGTAGATGCAGATAAAAATTATTTTGAATTTGCAACCTGATGGAGGTCAGTATAGATGGACTAATAGAGAAAGTCCGACACACTGCTAGAAGGCCAAATATTTTTTCAGAGCTAGATGCAGAAAAAAATTAGATTCAGTTTGCAACCTGATGGAGGTCAGTATAGATGGACTAATAGAATGATGCTATGCCCAAAAGATTTTACTTCACTAGGTGCAGTAAAAAAATTGGTATTCTATACACAGGTGGTATATCTTGCAACACAGATAGGCTACTCCACTGACTAACACACTCTGCAATAGGCCAAAAAGGATTAGCTTTGCTAGATTCAGCCAAATGCTGTGAAAAAAACTTGCACAGCACTGGCACAGACCTGCCTGGCAAAAACTGATAGGAACTCATGTAACCTAGTCCTGAAAAGGACTCCAATTACAATTAGTCTTTACTCCCACAACCTATCTATTTAAGAGCACAGACCTGCCTGATAAAAGTCGTAGGAAATGCTGTAACCTAGTCCTTAAAAGGACTGCAATCACAACTATTCCCTACTCCCAAGCTATCTGTATATTTGTGCGAAAATTGGCTTGAAATTAACAAGGTATAGCGCACACAGCAACAGCGGTGCCGTCTAACACGCAGCTGCAGCAGTGAGAAAATGGTGGTGACGGGGAAAATGGCTTGGTCTTAAAGGGCAAGGACATGTGACATACACTGCCAATGACACATGCCCTTGCTTGTGTGAAAAAAAGCACTTCGCTCCGTGTGTGCGCTGCTGATAGGCTGACAGATTGCACCTCCCCACTGTAAATGCGGGAAAGAGAAAAAAAAATGGAGATCTTCATTGTTCCTGCAGAGATCCATCCCCTGCCCCTCCCCCCGACCCGCTGTACACTCAAACTGCGTATTAACATTAATTTTCATCATTACTGAGAAAAAATCCAGTTATGATTTTGGTGCACGAACAGTTATCGAACATAACCTCGAACAGCCGAATTTTTCTCAAATTGTTCGTGTTCACCGAACGGCTCGAACACCGCCCAAAACAGCTCGAATTTGAGATTGGCGAACAGTTCGAGTAGAACAACGCTCATCTCTAGTCATTACTTCACACAGAAGTCTGTCAATTAAGCTCAAAGCGTATTTGGGTGCCCTGGTGCACTTGTCAAGTATCAAAAGATTTGTGTTGTTTAACTGTCTTCCTTCAAATGCGTCGTTTTATTCTGGAAACTGAGATTTCGTTGACTAGAACTGGTATCCCAAAGACTGAATGGATAGTGCGACCTCCTCGTAAAAGGTTTGCTGCAATACCTGTTGCAGCCGATGGCAATATGACTTTTCCCAAACCTCTAACGTGATGCTTTAAAACTTCATAGACGTATGTTTTACCGCTCCCTCCTGGAACGTCAATAAAGAAACATTTTGGCCTTGCATCTGCTTGGTTTTCTATAGCGCTCACAATAGTGTCATATGCAATCCGTTGTTCATTTAAGGAGTTTCTCTTCTCTGTTGCCAACAATAATTTGTAAGCTTAGTCATACTCTGGAACTTGAATTGCAGGCTGTGGCAAATTAAAGTCTGAAAATCTTTTTCCATGCAGTAGTAAGACATTTTGGACATCTTGCATGGCATAAGATTCGCAATTTTGACAGTTTCCACTTCTGTTGTGAAGACGTAAGCAGTAATCCTCGATTATATGTTCTTTGAAATTTGTCCAAAGTTAAGCCGGATTTGCAGGCGGTCCAAATGCGCAGATGTAGGCAAACAATTCACGAAGTTGCTTAGGCATATGTAGGGTAACTGCGTCTTCTAAAGTAAGTCTCCACACAGTATCATCAAATAGAAGTCCTAAAGCCAAAGCTGCAGCTTTAAATGTATCGTGCAATACTCCGTTAACTGTTTTCAAATCGTCATAACTTGTAGCTCCTTTCACATGCAGTAGTAACAGTCGAAGGCAATATCTTTCTGGATCCTTGACACTAACAGCATACATGCGTCCAATTATTCTGCTAAGTCCTCATCTTGGATTCCAAGTTTTATTCCAAACGTAATGCTCTGGAATCTCTCAATACAAATACTGCCTTGCGTTTTCGTCACGTTCGTTCAGCAAAAACCATTCCATTAATGTTGACGTTGTGCTTAAAGTTTTTGAGACATCTTCGACTTGAGCATTTTCAAAGAAATAAAGCTGCTGTTGATTAGTGTTGAGCCACGCCCGTAGTGTTCGGGTTCGGTTCGGTTCGTCGAACACCGGGATGTTCGAGGAACTGTTCGTCGAACTGTTCGTCGAACACCTTAGAACACCGTCGAACACCGTTAAAACCAATGGCAGGCAAACAAAAACACATAGAAACACATAGAGAACACCTGCAAAGGTGTCCAAAAGCTGACAAACTGCTCAGAAGACACTCTCTTTAAAAAAGCCGGCCGGCAAATTCAGCAGCGGCATACACCGGTACCCGACAATTTAGACAAGAAGGAATAGAGCATCACACATAGATTAGATAGATAGAAACATGTCAGTCACACATATAAGAAGCACAGTGACAGTGTTGGTTACTGCACTTGTCATTTAGTGTAAAGGATTTATTAAAAAAAATATTAGTGTTTTCATGCACCGTCTCTTTAAAAAAGCCGGCCGGCAATTCAGCATCTGTACCCGACAATTTAGAACAGAAAGAATAGAGCTTCACACATAGATTAGATAGATAGAAACATGTCAGTCACATATATAATAAGTACAGTGACAGTATTGGTTACTGTACTTGTCATTTAGTGTTAAAATAAAGGATTTATTAAAATAAAAATTGGCGTGGGATCCCCCATAATTTTAGGCTCTAGCGGAGGTTAAGCAGACGGCTGGGGCAGATGTTTGAAGCTTCGGAAGGGGGTAATACCCACGGAGCTTACCAGGCTACTAATATAAGCCCCCAGCTGAATACTTAGCCTTTACTAGCTATTAAAATGGGGGACCCCCCCAAAAAAATGACGTGGGGTCCCCCCTATTTTAATAGCTAGCAAAGGCTAGGCAGACAGCTGGGGGCTGATATTAATAGCTCAGGAAGGGTGCCATGAATATTGGCCCCCTCCCAGGCTAGAAACACCAGCCGTCAGCCGCCCCAGAAATGGCGCATCCATAGGATGCGCCAATTCTGGCACTTAGCCTCGCTCTTCCACGCTGCCCTGGTGCGGTGGCAGGGGGTAATAGGGCTGGGGTTGATGTCAGCTTATAATGCCAGCTGACATCAAGCCCAGGTTAGTAATGGAGAGGCGTCTATAAGACACCCCCATTACTAACCCCATAGTCAAAGTTAAAAAAAACACAAACACCCAGAATAAAGTCATTTAATTGAAATAAACACACAATTCTTTATTGTTCTAAATTAAACCATACTTACCGTCACGCCCATTCCAGCTGAAGCCAACGCTGTCAGTGAGGTGCATGAGGTGAGCCGAGTTCATTGAACATGAGCTCACCTCATGCACGTCACTGACAGCGTGGGAGAATTCTCCTGCACTCAGCACTTCAGCGTGAGAATTTTCCCACGCTGTCAGTGACGTGCATGAGGTGAGCCGAGTTCATTGGACATGACCTCGGCTCATCTGGATGCCGTCACAGCGAGACAGTGAGGAGCGCAAGCATGCCTGCGCTTCTCAGTGTCCGCGGGATGACAGGCTGGATGGCAGCTTTCTGCTGCGGTCCAGCCAGTCATCTCGATGTAGCAGAGCTGAAGCTGTCGTGGGAACCATGGAAAGGTAAGGATGAGGTTGGTTTATTATTTTTCTTTTATTGCAGGAGATCGTTGGCTTCAGCTGGAATGGGCGTGACGGTAAGTATGGTTTAATTTAGAACAATAAAGGATTGTGTCTTTATTTCAATTAAAGGACTTTATTCTGGGTGTTTGTGTTTTTTTTAACTTTGACTATGGGGTTAGTAATGGGGGTGTCTTATAGACGCCTCTCCATTACTAACCTGGGCTTGATGTCAGCTGGCATTATAAGCTAACATCAACCCCAACCCTATTACCCCCTGCCACCGCACCAGGGCAGCGTGGAAGAGCGAGGCTAAGTGCCAGAATTGGCGCATCCTATGAATGCGCCATTTCTGGGGCGGCTGACGGCTGGTGTTTCTAGCCTGGGAGGGGGCCAATATTCATGGCTCCCTTCCTGGGCTATTAATATCAGCCCCCAGCTGTCTGCCTAGCCTTTGCTAGCTATTAAATTAGGGGGGACCCCACGTCATTTTTTTTGGGGGGTCCCCCATTTTAATAGCTAGTAAAGGCTATGTATTCAGCTGGGGGCTGATATTAGTAGCCTGGGAAGCTCCGTGGGTATTACCCCCTTCCCAGGCTTCAAACTTCTGCCCCAGCAGTCTGCTTAACCTCCGCTAGAGCCTAAAATTAAGGGGAACCCCACGCCAATTTTTTTAATAATAAATCCTTTATTTTAATACTAAATGACAAGTTCAGTAACCAACACTATCACTGTACTTCATATATATGTGACTGACATGTTTCTATCTATCTAATCTATGTGTGAAGCTCTATTCTGTCTGTTATAAATTGTCGGGTACAGATGTTGAATTACCGGCCGGCTTTTTTAAAGAGACGGTGCATGAAAACACTATTATTTTTTTTAATAAATCCTTTACACTAAATGACAAGTACAGTAATCAACACTGTCACTGTACTTCATATATATGTGACTGACATGTTTCTATCTAATCTATGTGTGAAGCTCTATTCTTTCGGTTCTAAATTGTCGGGTACCGGTGTATGCCGCTGCTGAATTGCCGGCTTTTCATGTTTCACTGTTGGCACTGTTCCCATCGATTTGGGCAATCACTCTAATGCCACAACCACCATGGCTGTGGCATTACAGTGAGTGGCAGACAATCCCTGCATGATTGGTGCTCTAAATAGCGCCAGACATGCAGGACACGCTTTTGGTGCACGAACAGTTATCGAACATAACCTCGAACAGCCGAATTTTTTGCAAATCGTTCGGGTTCGTGGAACAACTCGAACACCGCCCAAAACAGCTCGAATTTGAGATTGGCGAACAGTTCTAGTCGAACACCGCTCATCTCTACTGTTGATTTGGTAAATGAATAGCTAAACGTATAATGGCATGGGACTGTGAATGCATTGGAAACGCAAATATCCTCCAAGCATCTTCTGCAGCACTCGCATATCTTGAGTCAACAAAAGTTGATGATTCATAGTGATTGACTGTTTTCTATTGTATTTCAACGTTAGCTTTGTCATGCCACTTGTACATGTGCTAGAAAAGATATTTTACACTTTTTATTGAAGCACAGATTTCTACGTTGATGTGACAGTTGTACCGTTTTGATAAGTACGGGTTGTATGGAACTATCCATGAGTTATTTATAATTTTTTTGTTGCGAACAATGTTATCAATGTGTTGTCGCCGGTAGGATGGGTAGCCATCCAAGTCTTTAACAGTGTGCTGTTTGAACTCCTTTGGAAACCCTTTTGTACACTTTCTGTTTTCCATGCATGGACTTTTTGGATTTGCTACACCACATGGGCCATGAACCATATGAGAGACTACAATATTATACAGTTCAGGATACTTTTCTTGGTTAGGAATTTCAGCCCACACTATGCGGTCGATTTCTTCCTCCATGTGAAACTTGGAATCCGCATCTAAGATGATTAGTATATGTGCATGTGGGAGACCTCGTTTCTGAAACTCTATGATGTGTACCATTGCTACGACTGTTCAAAAAAGCTAATTTTTGAGGTCTTTCAAAAGGCTGCTGAGTTTCAGTGAAAATACGCGTGCAACTAAGTCCGGCCTGTGTTCAACTTATTGCCAGGGTTCTAGATTTTCAGTAATTTCTGGCCATTTAGGATTACAGGTCATTGTCACAAAAATGTCAGGTCTTCCATACTTTGTTACTATTGCCATTGCATCTTGATAACGCTGTTGCATGTTGCGTGGGCTACCTTCAAACGACGATGGGAGAATTACTATTTTTCCAATTGGAATTCCCTTTTGAATTGATTGTTTTTGCAAATGTTCTTGAAGAACGCAGTAGTTTTCAACTTTAAGTTATGTTTGGTTCATTCGTATGAAATTTAGATGATTAGCTTCAGTTTTAACGTATGCGTCGACTAAGTACTGTGGTGTCAGTTTCTCACCTTTTAAAATAGGATTGAAGTAATTTCGGACAGACAGAAGAAAACTGTAGTACTGCAGTTGTGTAATTCTTCTTGAAGTTCCTTGCTGGTGTAGGTTTTCATGCCACCCTTGATCACCTCTCGGAAAGAATAGCGGATACAGAAGAGTAGAGATGAGCGTTGTTCGACTCGAATTGTTCGCCAATCTCAAATTCGAGCTGTTTTGGGCGGTGTTCGAGCCGTTCGGCGAACACTAACGATTTGAGAAAAATTCGGCTGTTCGAGGTTATGTTCGATAACTGTTCGTGCACCAAAATCATAACTGGATTTTTTCTCAGTAATGATGAAAATTAATGTTAATACGCAGTTTGAGTGTACAGCGGGGTGGGGGGAGGGGCAGGGGATGGATCTCTGCAGGAATAATGAAGATCTCCATTTTTTTTTCTCTTTCCCGCATTTACAGTGGGGAGGTGCAATCTGTCAGCCTATCAGCAGCGCACACACGGAGCGAAGTGCTTTTTTTCACACAAGCAAGGGCATGTGCCATTGGCAGTGTATGTCACATGTCCTTGCCCTATAAGACCAAGCCATTCTCCCCGTCGCCACCATTTTCTCACTGCTGCAGCTGCGTGTTAGACGGCACCGCTGTTGCTGTGTGCGCTATACCTTGTTAATTTCAAGCCAATTTTCGCACAAATCTACAGATAGCTTGGGAGTAGGGAACAGTTGTGATTGCAGTCCTTTTCAAGACTAGGTTACATCAGTTCCTATCAGTTTTTGCCAGGCAGGTCTGTGCCAGTGCTGTGCAAGTTTTTTTCACAGCATTTGGCTGAATCTAGCAAAGCTAATCCTTTTTGGCCTATTGCAGAGTGTGTTAGTCAGTGGAGTAGCCTATCTGTGTTGCAAGATATACCACCTGTGTATAGAATACCAATTTTTTTACTGCACCTAGTGAAGTAAAATCTTTTGGGCATAGCATCATTCTATTAGTCCATCTATACTGACCTCCATCAGGTTGCAAATTGAATATAATTTTTTTCTGCATCTAGCTCTGAAAAAATATTTGGCCTTCTAGCAGTGTGTGGGACTTGTTCTATTAGTCCATCTATACTGACCTCCATCACGCTGCAAATTCAAAATAATTTTTTGTCTGCATCTAGCTCTGAAAAAATATTTGGCCTTCTAGCAGTGTGTGGGACTTGTTCTATTAGTCCATCTATACTGACCTCCATCAGGTTGCAAATTAAAAATAATTTTTATCTGCATCTAGCTCTGAAAAAATATTTGGCCTTCTAGCAGTGTGTGGGACTTTCTCTATTAGTCCATCTATACTGACCTCCATCAGGCTGCAAACTGAATACAATTTTTTTCTGCATCTACCTCTGAAAAAATATTTGGGCTTCTAGCTGTGTGTGGGACTTGTTCTATTAGTCCATCTATACTGACCTCCATCAGGTTGCAAATCGAATATAATTTTTTTCTGCATCTAACCCAGCCAATAGTTTTGGCCTAATACCACAGTTTGGCCACTCAGCTCTGCTCGGTTCCCATCCATTGTTTTTTTTGTGCAAACAACTCCAGAGTTGTGAATTAGTTAACCACCAAAATGAGTGGAAAAAGGCCTGCTGCTGGTGGAAAGGGGAATAGGCGTGTTGGGAAGGGGAAAAAAGGTTGTGTCCGTGGGGTAGGTGTTAAAGCAACAGTAACATCTGCAGAAGAAAGACCATCTTCCAGGCAAACTAAAATGTCTACTTCTTTTAGCGGACAATGTGATAAGATCCCTTTTTTACGGCCACGCCAATCGCTACAAATTCCAGATGAGGCACAAAAACAGCAGGTGCTTCAACGGATATCAAGTGCTCCTTTAAGTGGGCTCTCCTCCACATCAACTTCAACATCACAAATACTCCAGTCCTCAAAGGTGTCACCCCAATCGCACTTGCTTCCTCACAGCTCCCAAATCTCCAGCTGCCCGTCTGAGTATGAGGTAGAACAGATGGTTGAGTCTGCAGAGCTGTTTACTTATACTATAGCCTGGGAATCAGAGGTTGACTCCAGCGCTTCTGTGAATCCAGACGAGGAAATGATCTGCACTGATGCCCAGAATCTTTATGAGTCGGATCCAGGACCAGACGCAGAAGGTTCTGACCATAATGTAGACCCTCATTCCCAAACTGTAACTCCTGTTGGTGGAGACAATGAGGAAGACGATGATGAGACTCAAATACCTGATTGGAGCGACAACTTTAGTTTTTTGTCAGGGCAGGAGCAGGTTGGCTCTGAGGACGACGGGTGTGATAACGCACAGGGTGATGATGATGAGGTTGGAGATCCCACTTACTGTCAACCCACAGTCAGCCAAGAGATGAGGTCAGCAGAGGAGGTGGAGGAAGATGCTAGTGACGACGAGGTCAGGTTGCGCCTTCCTGGACAGAGACGTAGTACTGGAAGCACGTAAACAACTGCATCCTCAAACACAACTCTGCCTCTCACCACAAGTCGTGGTGGCTCTTCAGGTCGCATGGGTGCTAAGCCTTGCATAGCCTGGGCATTTTTTCAGATCGATAAAGATGACCCAACTCGTGTTATCTGTAACATTTGTCAGCAAAAGCTAAGTAGAGGCCAAAAAATACATAGTTTGAGTACTTCATGCATGAACCGGCACATGGACATGAAGCATAAGTTGCAGTGGGAAGCTCAGTGTGCTTCAATGCGGCCTAGCCGGCCGGGCCAACCACCGTCTGCCATATCTTGTGCATCTGTGGCCTCTTCATTCTCTGTGACTGGGGGGACAGCAGTCACACCTGTTTTGGGGCGCAGACCTGCCACCTCTTTACCCGCAACAGCCAGCGTGATTGGCAGGTCATCATTTTCTTTGGAGGTGTTGAGCGCTGTCCGACATCGATAGCACCACCTTTGGATCAAGGCAACCTAACATGTCCGCCTGCATCTTCCTCACAGACCGGCAGTTTGCCGGGGACACCCTTATCATCCCCGTCTAAGCACAATAGCCAGCCCTAGGTCCATCAGATGTGGACAAGTAAAAGACCATTTCCTCCTAGCCATGAGAAAGCTAAGAGGTTGAATTTCACCATCTGCAAGATCTTGGCTACAGAAATGCTGCCTTTCTGCCTGGTGGACACAGAGGATTTTCGA
Source organism: Phyllobates terribilis (assembly GCF_046119375.1). NCBI lineage: Eukaryota > Metazoa > Chordata > Amphibia > Anura > Dendrobatidae > Phyllobates > Phyllobates terribilis. The sequence goes on from NW_027362765.1 coordinate 276,151,667, forward strand.
GACCTTATATCCGTTGCAGTGCCCCAGTACCAGATGCCCAGTCGGCACTACTTCTCAAAGAAAGGTGTGCCTGCGCTCCACCAGCATGTCGCACACAACATCACCGCTTCTTTGAGAAACTCTGTGTGTGACAGGGTCCATTTCACCACAGACACTTGGACGAGTAGGCATGGACAGGGGCGTTACATGTCGCTGACTGGGCACTGGGTAACTATGGTGACAGCAGGACAAGGGGCTGCTGTCCAAGTCTTACCGTCCCCACGAGTTGTGCGTCAATCCTCTTTATGTCAAAGTTCCTCCACTGCTTCTGCCTCCTCAACCTCCTCTCGGTCTTCCACCTGCACCCAAAGCCTGTCTGGTCATGCCACAAGCTTTCTAACTGCGCAGAAGGGATCCTGCACACCTCCTTACTATGCTGGCAGTAGGGCTCAACGTCATCAGGCGATTTTTACTTTGAAATGTCTGGGAAATGTGAGTCACACAGCTGAGGAGTTGTGGTCAGCTCTGGAGAACCAATTTCATGAATGGTTGTCTCCACTGGACCTGAAACCAGGGAAGGCCGTGTGCGACAATGCTGCAAACCTGGGTGCGGCCCTTCGCCGGGGCAATGTCACACACGTGCCTTGTATGGCTCACGTGTTGAACCTGGTTGTCCAGCAATTTTTAGCCCACTATCCCAGACTAGATAGCCTTCTGCAGAGGGCACGGTCGCTGTGTGCTCACTTCCGCCGTTCGCATCCCGCAGCTCAGCGACTTACATCTCTACAGAAGTCGTTGGGCCTGCCACTTCACCGGCTAAAATGCGATGTGCCTACCCGGTGGAATTCAACTCTGCACATGTTGCAGCGACTGTGGCAGCACCGACAAGCCCTGGTGCAATACGTTCTGACGTATAGCCTGGGCCAACGAGATCCAGAGGTGGGGAAAATCACGCTGGAGGAGTGGTCTCAGATCAGGGAACTATGCACCCTTCTGCACAGTTTTGAAATGGCGACGAAGATGTTTAGTGCTGAGGATGCCATTATCAGCATGACTATTCCGGTGATTTACATGCTGGAGCACATGTTAAACAGAATTTGGAGTTAGGTGGTGGCACAAGAGGAGGTGGAGGAAGTAGAGGAGGAGGAGTTGTATGCGGAAGGGCTAACATCTGCAAGGTCCAGACGGTCGGCAGCACCAAGGCGGCAGGCATGTGAGGGTGGGGGAGATGGTTTTACCAGGGCGCATGGTAGCAGCCAAACTAGTGAGGAAGGTGCAGGAGCCCAGGAAGAAGTGGAGGACGAACTGATGGAAGACTCATCAGATGAGGGAGACCTTGATCACATTTCTGTTGTGCGAGGTTGGGGGGAGAGGACAGAGGAAGGAAGCATGATTGTTACCTCGCCACCAACACAACAGGGACTTGGTGCTCCTGCATGCGCAACACACATGAGTGCCTTCTTGCTGCACTACCTGCAACATGACCCTCGAATTGGGAGAATTAGAAATAATCCTGACTACTGGGTTGCAACACTGTTAGATCCCCGGTACAAAAGTAAATTTGCAGAAATTATTCCTGCCATAGAAAGGGATGCACGCATGCAGGAGTATCAGCAGAGACTGTTGCAGAATCTTACATGTGCTTTTCCACAAAACACCAGTGGTGCACGTAGTGAATCTCACAGTTCCAACTTGCCAACCGTGGGACCGTCAAGTGTTCAGCACTCAAACCGTTACAGAACCACAGTATCTGCTGGTAACTTCAATTTTGCGGAATCATTTCACCACTTTTTTAGCCCATCCTTTGCAAGGCCACAAGAGACAAGAAGTCTGACACATAGTCAACGCCTAGAGACGATGGTACAGGAGTATCTCCAAGTAAACATTGAAGCCACGACTGTGTCACTGGACCCTTGCTCTTTTTGGGCTTCCAATCTGGATAAATGGCCGGAGCTAGCCACTTACGCCTTGGAGATCTTGTCATGCCCCGCAGCCAGCGTTCTGTCTGAACGTGTGTTCAGCGCTGCTGGTGGTGTGCTGACAGATAAGCGCACGCGGCTCTCCACTGATAATGTAGACAGACTCACGTTCATAAAGATGAACAAATCATGGATCCGAAATGACTTTTCTACCCCTGTGTCATCCTGGGGAGAGTAAAAGCTTGATGATTGGTTAAAATCACCCTACCAACCGTTTTAAGCTTTCAAATTACTAATCATGTTTATCTGTATCTTGGCTGGAAAATAATTTGGGCTTTGTAGCAGTGTGCAGCACTGATTCTATTAGGCCACCTATAATAAGCTCCACCAGATTTAAAATTACTAATCATTTTTATCTGTATCTTGACTGGAAAATAATTTGGGCTTTGTAGCAGTGTGCAGCACTGATCCTATTAGGCCATCTATACTAAGCTCCACCAGATTTAAAATTAATAATAGTTTTTAGCTGCATCTAGCCCGGAAAATAATTTTGGGGCTCCGAGATGCGCAAGACCCATAAGTGCCTTCTTGCTGCACTACCTGCAACATGACCCTCATATTGTCAGAATTCGAAGTAATCATGACTACTGGGTTGCCACACTCTTAGATCCCCCAAACTTTTCGATCAACCTTTTCATTTTAATAAAGACCAAAAAAATGGTCATTTTTGAAATTATAAGCATTAGCAGGTTGTTAGAAACTGAAATCAAACAGTTTTCAACTCAAAACTTTATTCTAGGTGATGTTACATTTTCACATAGGACCCCTTGTTCGAAAGGAGCTTCTGAACTCTCTCGTCCATTGAATTTGTCAGGTTTTGGATGGTTTCTGCTTCAATTGTTTTGCATGAGGACAAAATACCCTCCCAGAGCTGTTGCTTAGATGTGAACTGCCTCCCGCCATCATAGACACTCCTTTTAATGATGCTCCAAAGGTTCTGAATGGGGTAGAGGTCAGGGGAGCATGGGGGTCACACCATAAGTTTGTCCCCTTTTATGCCCATATCAGCCAGAGATGCAGATGTTTTATGTGCAGCATGAGATGGTGCATTATCATGCAGAAAAATGATCTTGCTGTGAAATACACGGTTCTTCTTCTTGAACCATGGCAGGAAGTGCTGTTTGAGAAAATCCACATACATTATGGAGTTCATCTTTAGCGCCTTCAGGGATCCTAAAGGGGCCGACAATCTCTCTCCCCATGATTCCAGCCCAAAACATTACTCCACCTCCTCCTTGTTGGCGCTGTAGCCGTGTTTGCGTGGGGTGTCCATCAACCAGCCATCCTCCACTCCATCCATCTGGACCATCGAGCGCTGCACGGCACTCATCCGTGAACAAAACAGTTTTGAAATCAGTCTTCATGTAATGTTTGGCCCACTGGAGCCATTTCTGCTTGTGTGAAGTGGATAGAGGAGGTCGACAGGATGGCGTATGCACAGCTGCAAACCTCTGAAGGACCCTGCATCTTGTTGTTCGGGGGACGTTGGAGGCACAAGCAGCTTCAAAAACTTGTCTGCTGCTATGACAAGGCTTTTTTGCCGCTGCTCTTTCAACCTGACGTAATTGCCTGTAGGAAAGAGTCCTCAATTTGCCCTTATCAGCACGCACACGTGTGTACTGTGAATCAGCTACATACTTCTTGATTGCCAAGACACTTCATCCTGATCATCGCACAATGTTGATTGTAGTCATGCCTTGACCTAAACACTCCACAATTTGTTGCTTCTCAGCAGCCGACACATCCTTTTTCTTTCCCATTTTGGCAGAAAATGTAGGCTGCTTAATAATGTGAGAGATCCTTCTTAAGTAGTCTTGCCTTTCATTGGACACACCTGCCAAACTAATTAGCACAGGTGTCTGCAATTGCTTACAGTGATATAAAGAGCCCTGACACACATCACCATCAATGAGTTTAACTGACAAACAAACAAATTCTTCCCTTATCACTCCTAAACACTTTTTGCATAATAATTTGGAACGCGGTGTACATGTGCTTTTCCACAAAACACCAGCGGTTCACGTAGTGAATCTTACAGTTCTAACTTGCCAACCGTGGTCTGTATGGAATTGTTCAATAAAGGGCCCAAAATTAAGATAACATAGATGGGAGAGGTCTCTATGAATAGGAATTCCTAAGTATTTGATACCCTGTGAGGGCCAGGCAAAGGGAAAGTTGGACTGGATGGAATCCTATATGGATTTGGGGAGGGAGACATCGAGGGCCTCAGACTTCGCTGCATTGATTTTAAAATTTTACCATGTAACAAAGTGATCTATTTCAGCCATAACAGCATGGATGGATATATGTGATTGAGTGATATATACTAGGACATCATCAGCAAATAGAGAGCACTTGTACTCGGTGCCTCCCACCTCAATCCACCTAATATTGGGGTTATGGCAAATTGATGAGAGCAGGTGCTCCGTCACTAGGATGTATAAGAGAGGGGACAGAGGACATCCCTGCCTTGTCCCATTGGTGATTGTGAAAGGTGATGAAAATGTTCTGACGCACCCCCTGGGCCTTGGGACACCCGGAGCCGGACCCTTTTTGGTGGATGCTGGTGGTTGTAGTCTTCGTGGCGGCGACCCGATTCCGTGGCTCAGGGCGGTCAAACCAGTGGCGGAACTATTTATGTGGTTTTGATGTTTAAATGTCCGACTACGCCACCCGTGGATTGCGGTCAGAGTGAACCGCCGCTACAGGGCAGACCGCTGAGGCTGGTGTTGTGGGTGCAGCAGAGCGTAGCATAACTCCCCACGGGAGGAGTATAGCCTCAGGGCAGTGTATGCGGAGGATGGGGGTGATGGTGCAGGGCAGCAGCAGTAACGACACGGAGTCAGTGATGCAGTTCAGGGCCTTTACTCACAGTTCTTATTATCCAGACCACGTCTGCAGGTAATGGCTGCCCACGTCGTACTGTGCTCACCAGGTGAGGGGCTCAGACAACTCCCAGATAACTTTGGAGCACTTCACAGGACCCCCTTTGTGTGTCCTTTGTCTGGCCTTTCTTACCAACACTTCTGTCCAGCTGCCTCGGGCCTCCTCTTGGTAAACTTGGCGCCAGTTTCCCTGACACTATGTGGTGCCTTCCTAGCGGGTGTAGCGAGGGGCTGCGCCACATAAAATGTCAGAGCCTCCGGTTTCTAGCTGAGGGTCGTTTCCTGCCTCCACTAGTTCGGGGACCGGTCTCCCCCTTTGGCCTGACCCCTCCACGCAGGTGGATTCGGGCGTGCGGTGGCGACTCGCCCGTCCGCACCCCTGGGATCCCTTCATTCCTTGTTCCTGGAGCCTTCTCCGCTCCTCTTCCTTCCTTCTCCCTCTTCCAGGCCTGGGCCTCTGTTACTAGGCCCGCCTCCGGAGCAAAGCTCATGCAGAGCCCCTGCTCCCTGCCACTTCTGCTCAGACTTCTCTGCACTGAACTAAGATGGTGCCCACCTTTTATACTCCCTTCTCAATGCACCCAGGAACTGCTTCCTACCTGCTCCTGCACTACAGGGTTCCCCTTCCTCAGTGTTCCCTCCCCCCACTCCAGCCAGGGACAGGGACTGTCGTGCCCATCTCAGGGGCATATTGGTCGCCCTGCCCCACGGCAATGTGGTGTAATGCATGCAGGTGTCGGGTCCTGATCCACACTCAATCCTTACCTGAGAGTGAGATATCACACCTCTGGGTGAGGTGCAATACGTCTGTAGCAACCGAGCCCTCAGGGTGCTACAGTTCCATTTATCTTCAGCCTAGGTGACGTATTGCGATACAGGGCCGTGATTTTGGCTATAAAAGGGTCCCCTAGACCCCTACCCCAAGCTTTTTAAGAGAATCATATATGGCGTGCCAGGAGACTCTATGGAATGCTTTCTCAGCATCCAACGAGAGTATCTAATTACAAATTTTTAACTGCATCTAGCCCAGGAAATACTTTGTGCCTAGTAGCAGTGTCTGCTAGTCAGCGGATTATCCCGGCTGTTAAGCAAGCTACACCACCTGTAGTTTAGACACTTAATTTTTTCAAAGGAAATGCTTCGGGACCATGGGATACTCAGTGAAGAGCATCAGGAGGCACCCCAAGGCATAGGGGCTGGGACTGGCAGTAGGATGCCTTGCGGTGGACAGCCGAGCTCGATCCTTATAAAAGCTTTTTAACTGCAGCAGCTTTAGTGGACGCTACTGGAGCTGGAATTACGCGGCTGCTGGCATGAGACTTGCCCTCCAATAGATCCTTGTAAATGGATTTAAAGTGTATTCATTCAAATTAGAGAGACAATTTAAATTAAAAAGCTTAGAGCTGCCTCCACCACAGGGGGGCTCGCTCGACCCACCAGCGGACAGGCACCAGTATTGGGAGAGGGGGGCTGGCCATCAGGGTTCACCGCGGCTCTGGCACAAACCCGGCGACACGGAGGTGGCACGGGCAGGAGCGGACTGGCCGTGTCGGCTTCTCACTTTTTGGATTTTAGAAGGGCATGACATGCCTATATCTGTGTCTCCCCCTCCTTTTACTCCTCCACCTCTTTTATTTTCGCATGACTATATGTACTTGTCACTTTTCCATGTGTTAGTTGTGTCTTCTGAGCAGTTTGTCAGCTTTTGGACACCTTTGAAGGTGTTTTCTATGTGTTGCTATGTGTTTTTGTTTGCCTGCCATTGGTTTTAACGGTGTTCGAAGGTGTTCGACGAACAGTTCGACGAACAGTTCGGCGAACACACGGGTGTTCGACGAACCGAACCGAACTCTAACACTACGGGGGTGGCTCAACACTACTCCTAAGCATCAAAAATAAAAAGGCTAGACTGGACTTTGCTAAAAAACATCTAAAAAGCCACCACAGTTCTGGAAGAACATTCTTTGGACAGATGAAACCAAGATCAACCTCTACCAGAATGATGGAAAGAGAAAAGTATGGCCAAGGCATGGTACAGCTCATGATCCAAAGCATACCACATCATCTGTAAAACACAGCAGAGGCAGTGTGATGGCTTGGGCATGCATGGCTGCCAGTGGCACTGGGTCACTAGTGTTTATTGATGATGTGACACAGGACAGAAGCAGCCGAATGAATTCTGATGTATTCAGAGCCATACTGTGTGCTCAGATCCAACCAAATGCAGACAAACTGATTGGTCGTCGTTTCGTTTCATACTACAGATGGACAATGCCCAAAACATAAAGCCAAAGCAATCCAGGAGTTTATTAAAGCAAAGAAGTGGAATATTCTTGAATGGCCAAGTCAGTCACCTCATCTCAACCCAATTGAGCGTGCATTTCACTTGATCAAGGCTAAACTTCAGACAGAAAGGCCCACAAACAAACAGCTACTGAAAACCACCACAGTGAAGGCCTGGCAGAGAATCAAAAAGGAGGAAACACAGCGTCTTGGGATCCCAATGAGTTCACGACTAGAAATGAACATTTTATTTACAATTATTTAATCTGTCCAATTACTTTTGGTCCCTTTAAAAACAGGGTGGCACATGTTAAGGAGCTGAAACTCCTAAACCCAATTTTAATGTGGATACCCTCAAATGAAAGCTAAAAGTCTGAACGTCTACTGCATCTGAATTATTTTGTTTAAAATTCATTGTGGTAATGTCTAGAACCAAAATTAGAAAAATGTTGTCTCTGTCCAAATATATATGGACCTAACTGTATACCAGGATGGGGTAAATACATATCAGGATGCACCCAGGATGGGTGACATATGTCTGCGTTCATGGCCTTAAGCGTCTCATTACTTTAGTGTACAAATATGAATTACACTAGAATTTAATATGATGTAAAAGGACTGTACCTTGTCATATGCCACTATCACACACTAATCAGCATGTCTATTCATCTATTCTTCCTACAGGTACGTCACTCAGCTTTCCATCCTGATTCCCATCCTGCTTTTCCCCTACTTCTGCTCTTCAACACCCATGGTATGTTTTTCATCTAATCCCTGCTCTACACCCACTTTTATTTATGACCTCCTTGTTTACTTTGCCCTTGAATATCCTGCATCTGGCTCAGCATTAATTATCATAATTAAGATGAGCACAGACCACTTCCCTCTGCTTCACACCTGAATACATTTTGAAGTAAATATATCATGAGTTACTTGTCTGCATAGACTTTAGCCTGTGTCCATGGCCTTAAGAGTACAAATATGAATTATACCAGAACTGAACCAGAAGGGAACTGAAGGTAACTGGAAAGTTCCTATAAACAATATTTCTGTTTGTATTTACGCTCACCCCTATAATCCTTCACTTTTTATAAATCTCCCTAATCCCTACACCTAGTAAGGAATTGGTCATTTCTCCCTCCATCCTCCCCATCCATATCACCTCCTCCTCAGAACTATTCCTCAACATCCAATCCTGTGTCTCCAAACACAGACAGCCACCTCATGCTCTCTCTTGCTCCCACCTACTAACACTTTCTCTGCTCCTCCTCACTGCCAGTGATATCTCTCCAAATCCTGGTCCTCCTCACCACATCCCCACAGTTACTTCTAACTCCTATCCACGATTTACCACAACTTTACGCAACCTCTCTAACCTTATATCCATCTGTCGAGCCTCTCTAACAGGAGCTGTATGGAACGCTCGCTCTGTCTGCAACAAACTTTCATGCATTCATGATCTTTTCATTACTAACAAACTTTCCTTCCTTGCCATCACAGAAACCTGGCTCATCCCCTCTGACTCAGCCTCTCCAGATGCACATTTGTACGGTGGATTCCACCTTTCTTACACACCCCACCCATTGGCAAGCATGGTGAAGGAGTTGGTTTTCTCCTTTCAGATAACTGCTCCTTTACCCCAATTCCACTGCCACTCTCCGTTACCCTCCCCTCTTTTGAGGTGCACTTTGTGCGCATCTACTCCCCCTCCAACCTCCAATTGGCTATCATTTACTGCCCCCCAGGGCCAGCCACCACCTTCTTTGACCACTTCGCCCCCTGGCTGCTTCATTTCCTTTCCACTGATATCCACACTATCATCATGGGTGACTAACATCCCCATCGACACTTACCTCTCAGCTGTCTCTAAGCTTCTATCTCTCGCTTCCTCTTTCGGCCTCGCTCAATGGTCCTCTGCAGCCACTCACAAAGATGGCCACACTCTGGACCTTATCTTCACCAACTTCTGTTCCCTATCTAACCTCTCTAACTCACTCCTCACTCTTTCTGACCACAACCTATTTACATTCTCTTCCCTCTCATCTCCAGGTCCACAATTCCCACTTCACAAACCTGCATAACATCGCAGAAATCTTAAACACCTTGATCTACACTCACTTTCTGAGTCCTTTCTCCCTCTTACAAACATAAAAGTTACTTACACAATGAGATGACGCTGCCGCTTTCTATATGACCACAATATCTGCAGCTCTCGAATCGGTCGCCCCTCTCAAACATACCAATGCCTTCAAAATCAACAGGCAAGTCTAGCATACCAGCATGACTAAAGAACTGAGGCAGGCTTCCAGAGTAGCTGAGCAGAGATGGAAAAGATCCCACTCGAAAGAGCACTTCATCACATTCAAACAGTCCTTCACTACGTTCAAGTCCACACTCACTGCAGCAAAGCAAACATACTTCTCATCTCTCATATCTTCCCTGTCTCAAAGCCCTAAACAGCTATTCAACACATTCAATTCTCTCCTACGTCCCCCAGCACCTCCTCCCTCTCCTCTCATCTCAGCTGAAGACATTGCCTCATTCTTCAAGCAGAAGATTGACATCAGAGAAAGCTTTGGCCTACAACCCCCACAGCCCCCCCTCATATCTACTCAGCCCTTCTCCTCCAAAACCAGCTTCTCCACCACTGCGTAAGATCAACTTTCCACTCTACTCTCAAGATCACATCTCACGACCTATGCACTTTACCAGATCCCATCCCACCTCATCCCAAACCTCACCACAGTCTTTACCCCAACCCTAACCCATCTCTTCAATCTATCATTAACAACTAGTGTCTTCTCCTGCTATTCTCAAAAAACCTCCCTTTGACACATCCTCCCTGTCTAGCTATCGCCCCATATCACTTCACCCCTATGCCTCAGAACTACTGAAACACCACATTAATCTTGAACTGTCCTCCCACCTCTACTCCTGCTCTCTCTTTGACCACTTACAACTAGTGTTGAGCCACCCCCCGTAGTGTTCGAGTTCGGTTCGGTTCGAACACCCGTATGTTCGCCGAACCGTTCGTCGAACACCGTTAAAACCAATGGCAGGCAAACGAAAACACATAGAAAACACATAGAAAACACATAGAAAACACAGAAAACACATAGAAAACACATAGAAAACACTTCAAAAAGGTGTCCACAAGCTGACAAACTGCTCAGAAGACACAACTAACACATGGAAAAGTGACAAGTACATATAGTCATGCGAAAAGAAAAGAGGTGGAGGAGTAAAAGGAGGTGGAGACACAGATATAGGCATGTCATGCCCTTCTAAAATCCAAAAAGTGAGAAGCCGACACGTTCAGTCCGCTCCTGCCCGTGCCACCTCCGTGTCGCCGGGTTTGTGCCAGAGCCGCGGTGAACCCTGACGGCCAGCCCCCCTCTCCCAATACTGGTGCCTGCCCGCTGGTGGGTCGAGCGAGCCCCCCTGTGGTGGAGGCAGCTCTAAGCTTTTTAATTTAAATTGTCTCTCTAATTTGAATGAGTACACTTTAAATCCTTTTACAAGGATCTATTGAAAGGCAAGTCTCATGCCAGCAGCCGCGTAATTCCAGCTCCAGTAGCGTCCACTAATGCTGCTGCAGTTAAAAAGCTTTTATAAGGATCGAGCTTGGCGGTCCACCGCAAGGCGTCCTACCGCCAGTCCCAGCCCCTGTGCCTTCAGGTGCCTCCTGATGCTCTTCACCGAGTATCCCGGGGTCCCGAAGCATTTCCTTTGAAAAAATTAAGTGTCCAAACTACAGGTGGTGTTGCTTGCTTAACAGCTGGGATAATCCGCTGACCAGCAGAGACTGCTACTAGGCACAAAGTATTTCCTGGGCTTGATGCAGTTAAAAATTTGTAATTAGATTCTCTCGTTGGATGCTGAGAAAGCATTCCATAGAGTCTCCTGGCACGCCATATATGATTCTCTTAAAAAGCTTGGGGTAGGGGTCTAGGGGACCCTTTTATAGCCAAAATCACGGCCCTGTATCGCAATACGTCACCTAGGCTGAAGATAAATGGAACTGTAGCACCCTGAGTGCTCGGTTGCTACAGACGTATTGCACCTCACCCAGAGGTGTGATATCTCACTCTCAGGTAAGGATGGAGTGTGGATCAGGACCCGACACCTGCATGCATTACACCACATTGCCATGGGGCAGGGCGACCAATATGCCCCTGAGATGGGCACGACAGTCCCTGTCCCTGGCTGGAGTGGGGGGAGGGAACACTGAGGAAGGGGAACCCTGTAGTGCAGGAGCAGGGAGGAAGCAGTTCCTGGGTGCATTGAGAAGGGAGTATAAAAGGTGGGCACCATCTTAGTTCAGTGCAGAGAAGTCTGAGCAGAAGTGGCAGGGAGCAGGGGCTCTGCATGAGCTCTGCTCCGGAGGCGGGCCTAGTAACAGAGGCCCAGGCCTGGAAGAGGGAGAAGGAAGGAAGAGGAGCGGAGAAGGCTCCAGGAACGAGGAATGAAGGGATCCCAGGGGTGCGGACGGGCGAGTCACCACCGCACGCCCGAATCCACCTGCGTGGAGGGGTCAGGCCAAAGGGGGAGACCGGTCCCCGAACTAGTGGAGGCAGGAAACGACCCTCAGCTAGAAACCGGAGGCTCTGAAGTGTTGGTAAGAAAGGAAAGACAAAGGACACACAAAGGGGGTCCTGTGAAGTGCTCCAAAGTTATCTGGTAGTTGTCTGAGCCCCTCACCTGGTGAGCACAGTACGACGTGGGCAGCCGTTACCTGCAGACGTGGTCTGGATAATAAGAACTATGAGTAAAGGCCCTGGACTGCATCACTGACTCCGTGTCGTTACTGCTGCTGCCCTGCACCATCACCCCCATCCTCCGCATACACTGCCCTGAGGCTATACTCCTCCCGTGGGGAGTTATGCTACGCTCTGCTGCACCCACAACACCAGCCTCAGCGGTCTGCCCTGTAGCGGCGGTTCACTCTGACCGCAATCCACGGGTGGCGTAGTCGGACATTTAAACATCAAAACCACATAAATAGTTCCGCCACTGGTTTGACCGCCCTGAGCCACGGAACCGGGTCGCCGCCACGAAGACTACAACCACCAGCATCCACCAAAAAGGGTCCGGCTCCGGGTGTCCCAAGGCTCAGGGGGTGCGTCAGAACATTTTCATCACCTTTCACAATCACCAATGGGACAAGGCAGGGATGTCCTCTGTCCCCTCTCTTATACATCCTAGTGACGGAGCACCTGCTCTCATCAATTCGCCATAACCCCAATATTAGGTGGATTGAGGTGGGAGGCACCGAGTACAAGTGCTCTCTATTTGCTGATGATGTCCTAGTATATATCACTCAATCACATATATCCATCCCTGCTGTTATGGCTGAAATAGATCACTTTGTTACATGGTAAAATTTTAAAATCAATGCAGCGAAGTCTGAGGCCCTCGATGTCTCCCTCCCCAAATTCATATAGGATTCCATCCAGTCCAACTTTCCCTTTGCCTGGCCCTCACAGGGTATCAAATACTTAGGAATTCCTATTCATAGAGACCTCTCCCATCTATGTTATCTTAATTTTGGGCCCTTTATTGAACAATTCCATACAGACCACGGTTGGCAAGTTAGAACTGTAAGATTCACTACGTGAACCACTGGTGTTTTGTGGAAAAGCACATGTACACTGCGTTCCAAATTATTATGCAAAAAGTGTTTAGGAGTGATAAGGGAAGAATTTGTTTGTTTGTCAGTTAAACTCATTGATGGTGATGTGTGTCAGGGCTCTTTATATCACTGTAAGCAATTGCAGACACCTGTGCTAATTAGTTTGGCAGGTGTGTCCAATGAAAGGCAAGACTACTTAAGAATCCTCTCTCACATTATTAAGCAGCCTACATTTTCTGCCAAAATGGGAAAGAAAAAGGATGTGTCGGCTGCTGAGAAGCAACAAATTGTGGAGTGTTTAGGTCAAGGCATGACTACAATCACATTGTGCGATGATCAGGATGAAGTGTCTTGGCAATCAAGAAATATGTAGCTGATTCACAGTACACACGTGTGCGTGCTGATAAGGGCAAATTGAGGACTCTTTCCTACAGGCAATTACGTCAGGTTAAAAGAGCAGCAGCAAGAAAGCCTTGTCATAGCAGCAGACAAGTTTTTGAAGCTGCTGGTGCCTCCAACGTCCCCCGAACAACAAGATGCAGGGTCCTTCAGAGGTTTGCAGCTGTGCATACGCCATCCTGTCGACCTCCTCTATCCACTTCACACAAGCAGAAACGGCTCCAGTGGGCCAAACATTACATGAAGACTGATTTCAAAACTGTTTTGTTCATGGATGAGTGCCGTGCAGCGCTCGATGGTCCAGATGGATGGAGTGGAGGATGGCTGGTTGATGGACACCCCACGCAAACACGGCTACAGCGCCAACAAGGAGGAGGTGGAGTAATGTTTTGGGCTGGAATCATGGGGAGAGAGATTGTCGGCCCCTTTAGGATCCCTGATGGCGCTAAAGATGAACTCCATAATGTATGTGGATTTTCTCAAACAGCACTTCCTGCCATGGTTCAAGAAGAAGAACCGTGTATTTCACAGCAAGATCATTTTTCTGCATGATAATGCACCATCTCATGCTGCACATAAAACATCTGCATCTCTGGCTGATATGGGCATAAAAGGGGACAAACTTATGGTGTGACCCCCATGCTCCCCTGACCTCTACCCCATTCAGAACCTTTGGAGCATCATTAAAAGGAGTGTCTATGATGGCGGGAGGCAGTTAACATCTAAGCAACAGCTCTGGGAGGGTATTCTGTCCTCATGCAAAACAATTGAAGCAGAAACCATCCAAAACCTGACAAATTCAATGGACGAGAGAGTTCAGAAGCTCCTTTCGAACAAGGGGTCCTATGTGAAAATGTAACCTCACCTAGAATAAATTTTTGAGTTGAAAACTGTTTGATTTCAGTTTCTAACAACCTGCTAATGCTTATAATTTCAAAAATGACCATTTTTTTGGTCTTTATTAAAATGAAAAGGTTGATCGAAAAGTTTGGGGGATCTAAGAGTGTGGCAACCCAGTAGTCATGATTACTTCGAATTCTGACAATATGAGGGTCATGCTTCAGGTAGTGCAGCAAGAAGGCACTTGTGTCTTGCGCATCTCGGAGCCCCAAAATTATTTTCCGGGCTAGATGCAGCTAAAAATTATTTTTAATTTTAAATCTGGTGGAGCTTATTATAGATGGCCTAATAGGATCAGTGCTGCACACTGCTACAAAGCCCAAATTATTTTCCAGTCAAGATACAGATAAACATGATTAGTAGAGATGAGCGATGTTCGACTAGAACTGTTCGCCAATCTCAAATTCGAGCTGTTTTGGGCGGTGTTCGAGTTGTTCGACGAACCCGAACGATTTGCAAAAAATTCGGCTGTTCGAGGTTATGTTCGATAACTGTTCGTGCACCAAAAGCGTGTCCTGCATGTCTGGCGCTATTTAGAGCACCAATCATGCAGGGATTGTCTGCCACTCACTGTAATGCCACAGCCATGGTGGTTGTGGCATTACAGTGATTGCCCAAATCGATGGGAACAGTGCCAACAGTGAAGCATGAAAAGCCGGCAATTCAGCAGCGGCATACACCTGTACCCGACAATTTAGAACCGAAAGAATAGAGCTTCACACATAGATTAGATAGATATAAACATGTCAGTCACATATATACGAAGTACAGTGAAAGTGCTGCTTACTGTACTTGTCATTTAGCGTAAAGGATTTATCAAAAAAAATAAGTGTTTTCATGCACCGTCTCTTTAACCCCTTAATAACATCTGACGTACTAATACGCGTCTGTGCCCTGGGACTTAAGAGCCAGACCCGTAATAGTACGTCATCGCGATCGCGCGCGCACACAGGCTGTGCGGGCGCGATCGCCGCCGGGTGTCAGCTGATTGTCACAGCTGACACCCGGTACTATGTGCAGTGAGCGGTCACGCACCGCTCCCAGCACATTAACCCCCGCGATGCTGCGATCGAAGTCGATCGCGGCATTGCGGGGGCAAGGGGAGGTGATCGGCGATACTCACCTCCTCTTCCGGCTTCCAGCGCAGTCTGCAAAGGCTTCCCGGGTGTTGCCATGACGACCCGATGTCGTCATGACAACATCCGGGTCACCAGAGAGCAGGAAGATTGCTTGGACATGCGCAGTGCATCTCCAAGCAATCTTCACACTGTGCACTTCTGACAGCCTTCATGGCATAGGGATGGTGCTCCATTCCTGTGCCATGCAGGCGATCAGAAAAAAAAAGTGAAAGTCCCAGAGTGGGACAAAGTAATAAAGTGGATAAACTGTGTGAAAGTGGAAAAAAAAAAAAAAAATGTGCAAAAATATTATAAAAAAATAAAAAAAATAATACACCAAAAATAAAAATATAATGTACCCATCAATAAATATTATTATAAAAAAAATAAAAAAAAAACAATAAAAGTACACATATTTGGTATCGCCACGTCCGGAACAACCTGACCTATAAAACTGTCCCACTAGTTAACCCCTTCAGTGAACACGGTAAAAAAAAAAAAAAAAAAAAACAAGCAAAAAACAATGCTTTATCACCATACCGCCAAACAAAAAGTGGAATAACACGCGATCAAAAAGACGCATATAAATAAAAATGATACCGCTGAAAACGTCATCTCGTCCCGCAAAAAACAAGCCACCATATAGCTCCATCAGCCGAAAAATAAAAAAGTTATAGCTCTCAGAATAAAGCGATACTAAAAAATATTTTTTTCTATAAAATAGCTTTTATTGTGTATAAGCGCCAAAACATAGAAAAATGATACAAATGTGGTACCGCTGTAAACATACTGACCCGAAGAGTAAAGCTGCCTCATCAATTTTACCACACGCGGAAAAGAATAAAAAAAAAATAAAAAAAACAATTCCTGAATTGTTGGTTTTTGTTTATTCTGCCTCCCAAAAATCGGAATAGAAAGCGATCAAAAAATGTCACGTGCCTGAAAATGGCACCAATAACAACGTCAAGTCATCCCGCAAAAAACGAGCCGTCACATGACTGTCTGCCAAAATTTGGAAAAATTATAGCTCTCAAAATATGGCGATGCAAAAACTAGATTTTACAAAAAATGCGTCTTTTAGTGTGTGACAGCTGTCAGTCATAAAAACCCCATATGATTCTGGCATTGCTGTAATCACACCGACCCGAAGAATAAAGTCGTCTAATCACTTATACCGCACAAGGAACGGCGTCAAAAATAAACTCTTGGGTTAGGATTGGGCTAGGGATAGGGCTGGGTTTGGGGCTAGGGTTGTGCTGGGGCTAGGGTTGTGCTGGGGCTAGGGTTGTGCTGGGGCTAGGGTTGTGCTAGGGTTAGGGTTGTGCTAGGGTTAGGGCTGGGGTTGGGATTTTTTTCAAAAGTAAGAAAAAAAGATGACGATATGGCGACTAGTGTTGAGAGCAAGTGCTCGCTACTTGAGTTTGCATCGGGTGCTCTGGTATGCATTGAGTATCGTGGGTATTTGAGTGACATGCTTGAGTCTCTGCCCCATATGCTTCGCGGCCAAAAAACTTTACGGGGATTGTCTGCCATGCACGAGCGATCCCCGCATGTTTTTTTTTGGGTGTCTAATAACCGTGAAACATGCGGAGCAGGGACTCGAGCATGTCACTCGAGCACACGCTGTACATGGTGCATACCTGAGTACCCGATGCAAACTCAAGTAGCGAGCACTTGCGCTCAAGAATAATGACAACTTATTCAATATGATGACCTAATGTAAACAAATAATGTGCCGTACCTCTGGGTTCAAAATGTTCACTATACACCTTAATAAAATCCTTGAGGGGTATAGTTTCCAAAATGGGGACACTTGTGGGGGAGCTCAACTGTTTAGGCACATCACGGGCTCTCCAAACGCGACATGGTGTCCGCTAACAAATTGAATGGAAAATCGGCTCAAATTGTTAGCGGACGCCATGTTGCGTTTGGAGAGCCCCTGTGTTCCCAAACATTGGAGCTCCCCCACAAGTGACCCCATTTTGGAAACTAGACCCCCAAAGGCACCTATCTAGATGCATAGTGAGCACTTAGAACCCCCAGGTGCTTCACAAATTGATTCGTAAAAATGAAAAAGTGAAAATAAAACACTTTTTCATTTTTATGAATCAATTTGTGAAGCACCTGGGGTTCCAAGTGCTCACTATGCATCTAGATAGGTGCCTTGGGGGGTCTAGTTTCCAAAATGGGGTCACTTGTGGGGGAGCTCCAATGTTTGGGCACACAGGGACTCTCTAAATGCAACATGGTATCCGCTAACAAATTGAATGGAAAATCGGCTCAAATTGTTAGCGGACACCACATTGCGTTTGGAGAGCCCCTCTGTGCCCAAACTTTGGAGCTCCCCCACAAGTGACCCCATTTTGGAAACTAGACCCCCCAAGGCACCTTTCTAGATGCATAGTGAGCACTTGGAACCCCCAGGTGCTTCACAAATTGATTCGTAAAAATGAAAAAGTGAAAAAAAAAACACTTTTTCATTTTTATGAATCAATTTGTGAAGCACCTGGGGTTCCAAGTGCTCACTATGAATCTAGATAGGTGCCTTGGGGGGTCTAGTTTCCAAAATGGGGTCACTTGTGGGGGAGCTCCAATGTTTGGGCACACAGGGACTCTCTAAATGCAACATGGTATCCGCTAACAAATTGAATGGAAAATCGGCTCAAATTGTTAGCGGACACCACATTGCGTTTGGAGAGCCCCTCTGTGCCCAAACTTTGGAGCTCCCCCACAAGTGACCCCATTTTGGAAACTAGACCCCCCAAGGCACCTTTCTAGATGCATAGTGAGCACTTGGAACCCCCAGGTGCTTCACAAATTGATTCGTAAAACTGAAAAAGTGAAAAAAAAAACACTTTTTCATTTTTATGAATCAATTTGTGAAGCACCTGGGGTTCCAAGTGCTCACTATGAATCTAGATAGGTGCCTTGGGGGGTCTAGTTTCCAAAATGGGGTCACTTTTGGGGGAGCTCCAATGTTTGGGCACACAGGGACTCTCCAAATGCAACATGATATCCGCTAACAAATTGTCGGCTCAAATTGTTAGCGGATATCATGTTGCATTTGGAGAGTCCCTGTGTGCCCAAACTTTGGAGCTCCCCCACAAGTGACCCCATTTTGGAAACTAGACCCCCCAAGGCACCTATCTAGATGCATAGTGAGCACTTTGAACCCCAGGTGCTTCACAAATTGATTCATAAAAATGAAAAAGTGTTTTTTTTTTTCACTTTTTCATTATTACGAATCAATTTGTGAAGCATCTGGGGGTTCCAAGTGCTCACTATGCATCTAGAAAGGTGCCTTGCGGGGTCTAGTTTCCAAAATGGGGTCACTTGTGTGGGAGCTCCAAAGTTTGGGCACAGAGGGGCTCTCCAAACGCAATGTGGTGTCCGCTAACAATTTGAGCCGATTTTCCATTCAATTTGTTAGCGGATACCATGTTGCATTTAGAGAGTCCCTGTGTGCCCAAACATTGGAGCTCCCCCACAAGTGACCCCATTTTGGAAACTAGACCCCGCAAGGCACCTATCTAGATGCATAGTGAGCAGTTGGAACCCCCAGGTGCTTCACAAATTCATTCATAAAAATTAAAAAGTGTTTTTTTTTTCACTTTTTCATTGTTACGAATCAATTTGTGAAGCACCTGGGGGTTCCAAGTGCTCACTATGCATCTAGATAGGTGCCTTGGGGGGTCTAGTTTCCAAAATGGGGTCAATTGTGGGGGAGCTCCAATGTTGGGCACACAGCAGCTCTCCAAACGCAACATGGTGTCGCTAACAATTTGAGACAATTTTGCGTTAAATTTGTTAGCGGACACCATGTTGCATTTAGAGAGCCGCTGTGTGCCCAAATATTGGAGCTCCCCCACAAGTGACCCCATTTTGGAAACTAGACCACCCAAGGCACCTATCTAGATGCATAGTGAGCACTTGGAACCCTCAGGTGCTTCACAAATTGATTCATACAAATGAAAAAGTGTTTTTTTTTTCACTTTTTCATTGTTACGAATCAATTTGTGAAGCACCTGGGGGTTCCAAGTGCTCACTATGCATCTAGATAGGTGCCTTGGGGGGTCTAGTTTCCAAAATGGGGTCAATTGTGGGGGAGCTCCAATGTTGGGCACACAGCAGCTCTCCAAACGCAACATGGTGTCGCTAACAATTTGAGACAATTTTGCGTTAAATTTGTTAGCGGACACCATGTTGCATTTAGAGAGCCGCTGTGTGCCCAAATATTGGAGCTCCCCCACAAGTGACCCCATTTTGGAAACTAGACCACCCAAGGCACCTATCTAGATGCATAGTGAGCACTTGGAACCCTCAGGTGCTTCACAAATTGATTCATACAAATGAAAAAGTGTTTTTTTTTTCACTTTTTCATTGTTACGAATCAATTTGTGAAGCACCTGGGGGTTCCAAGTGCTCACTATGCATCTAGATAGGTGCCTTGGGGGGTCTAGTTTCCAAAATGGGGTCACTTGTGGGGGAGCTCCAATGTTTGGGCACACAGGGACTCTCTAAATGCAACATGGTGTCCTCTAACAAATTTAACGGAAAATCGGCTCAAATTGTTAGCGACACCATGTTGCGTTTGGAGAGCCGCTGTGTGCCCAAACATTGGAGCTCCCCTACAAGTGACCCCATTTTGGAAACTAGACCCCCCCAAGGCACCTATCTAGATGCATTGTGAGCACTTGGAACCCTCAGGTGCTTCACAAATTGATTCATAAAAATGAAAAAGTGTTTTTTTTTTTTCACTTTTTCATTGTTACGAATCAATTTGTGAAGCACCTGGGGGTTCTAAGTGCTCACTATGCATCTAGAAAGGTGCCTTGGGGGGTCTAGTTTCCAAAATGGGGTCACTTGTGGGGGAGCTCCAAAGTTTGGGCACACATGGGCTCTCCAAACACAACATGGCGTCCGCTAATTATTCAAGCAAATTTTACAATCAAAAAGTCAAATGGCGCTCCTTCCCTTCCGAGCCCTGCCATGCGCCCAAACAGTATTTTTTCCCCAAATATTGGATATCTGTGTGTCCAGGGGAAATTGCACAACAAATTTTGGGGTCCATTTTTTCTTGTTACCCCTGTGAAAATAAAAAAAATTGGGTCTAAAGTAACATTTTTGTGAAAAAAGTTAAATGTTCATTTTTTTCTTCCACATTCAAAAAATTCCTGTGAAGCACCTGAAGGGTTAATAAAGTTCTTGAATGTGGTTTTGAGCACCATGAGGGGTGCAGTTTTTAGAATGATGTCACTTTTGGGTATTTTCTGTCATAAAGACCTCTCAAAGTGACTTCAAATGTGATGTGGTCCCTAAAAAAATGGTTTTGTAAATTTTGTTGGAAAAATGAGAAATCGCTCGTCAACTTTTAACCCTTATAGCTCCCTAACAAAAAAAAATTTTGGTTCCAAAATTGTGCTGATGTAAAGTAGACATGTGGGAAATGTTATTTATTAACTCTTTTGTGTGACATATCGCTCTGATTTCAGGGCTTAAAAATTCAAATTTTGAAAATTGCAAAATTTTCAAAATTTTCGCCAAATTTCCATTTTTTTCACAAATAAACGCAAGTGATATCGAAGAAATTTTTCCACAATCATGAAGTACAATATGTCACGAAAAAACAATCTCAGAATCAGGGGGATTCCTTGAAGCGTTTCAGAGTAATTACCTCATAAAGTGACAGTGGTCAGAATTGTAAAAATTGGCCCGGTCATTAACGTGCAAACCACCCGCGGGGCTTAAGGGGTTAAAAAAGCCGGCCGGCAATTCAGCAGCGGTACCCGACAATTTATAACAGACAGAATAGAGCTTCACACATAGATTAGATAGATATTAACATGTCAGCCACATATATAGGAAGTACAGTGACAGTGTTGCTTACTGTACTTGTCATTTAGCGTAAAGGATTTATCAAAAAAAATAATAGTGTTTTCATGCACCGTCTCTTTAAAATGGCCGGCCGGCAATTCAGCAGCGGTACCCGACAATTTAGAACAGAAAGATAGAGCATCACACATAGATTAGATAGATAGAAACATGTCAGTCACATATATAAGAAGTAAAGTGATAGTGTTGGTTACTGTACTTGTTATTTAGTATTAAAATAAAGGATTTATTATTAAAAAAATTGGCGTGGGGTTCCCCTTAATTTTAGGCTCTAGCGGAGGTTAAGCAGACGGCTGGGGCAGATGTTTGAAGCCTGGGAAGGGGGTAATACCCACGGAGCTTCCCAGGCTACTAATATCAGCCCCCAGCTGAATACATAGCCTTTACTAGCTATTAAAATGGGGGACCCCCCAAAAAAAATGACGTGGGGTCCCCCCTAATTTAATAGCTAGCAAAGGCTAGGCAGACAGCTGGGGGCTGATATTAATAGCCCAGGAAGGGAGCCATGAATATTGGCCCCTCCCAGGCTAGAAACACCAGCCGTCAGCCGCCCCAGAAATGGCGCATTCATAGGATGCGCCAATTCTGGCACTTAGCCTCGCTCTTCCACGCTGCCCTGGTGCGGTGGCAGGGGGTAATAGGGTTGGGGTTGATGTCAGCTTATAATGCCAGCTGACATCAAGCCCAGGTTAGTAATGGAGAGGCGTCTATAAGACACCCCCATTACTAACCCCATAGTCAAAGTTAAAAAAAACACAAACACCCAGAATAAAGTCCTTTAATTGAAATAAAGACACAATCCTTTATTGTTCTAAATTAAACCATACTTACCGTCACGCCCATTCCAGCTGAAGCCAACGATCTCCTGCAATAAAAGAAAAATAACAAAGCATCCTCATCCTTACCTTTCCATGGTTCCCACGACAGCTTCAGCTCTGCTACATCGAGATGACAGGCTGGACCGCAGCAGAACGCTGCCATCCAGCCTCTCATCCCGCAGACACTGAGAAGCGCAGGCTTGCTTGCGCTGCTCAGCGTCTCTCTGTGACGACATCCAGATGAGCCGAGTTCATGTCCAATGAACTCGGCTCACCTCATGCACGTCACTGACAGCGTGGGAAAATTCTCACGCTGAAGCGGTGAGTGCAGGAGAATTCTCCCACGCTGTCAGTGACGTGCATAAGGTGAGCTCATGTCCAATGAACTCAGCTCACCTCCTGCACGTCACTGACAGCGTGGGAAAATTCTCCTGCAATCAGCGCTTCAGCGTGAGAATTTTCCCACGCTGTCAGTGACGTGCATGAGGTGAGCCGAGTTCATTGGACATGAACTCGGCTCATCTGGATGTCGTCACAGAGAGACGCTGAGCAGCGCAAGCAAGCCTGCGCTTCTCAGTGTCTGCGGGATGACAGGCTGGATGGCAGCGTTGTGCTACGGTCCAGCCTGTCATCTCGATGTAGCAGAGCTGAAGCTGTCGTGGGAACCATGGAAAGGTAAGGATGAGGTTGCTTTATTATTTTTCTTTTATTGCAGGAGATCGTTGGCTTCAGCTGGAATGGGCGTGATGGTAAGTATGGTTTAATTTAGAACAATAAAGGATTGTGTCTTTATTTCAATTAAAGGACTTTATTCTGGGTGTTTGTGTTTTTTTTAACTTTGACTATGGGGTTAGTAATGGGGGTGTCTTATAGACGCCTCTCCATTACTAACCTGGGCTTGATGTCAGCTGGCATTATAAGCTGACATCAACCCCAACCCTATTACCCCCTGCCACCGCACCAGGGCAGCGTGGAAGAGCGAGGCTAAGTGCCAGAATTGGCGCATCCCATGAATGCGCCATTTCTGGGGCGGCTGACGGCTGGTGTTTCTAGCCTGGGAGGGGGCCAATATTCATGGCTCCCTTCCTGGGCTATTAATATCAGCCCCCAGCTGTCTACCTAGCCTTTGCTAGCTATTAAATTAGGGGGGACCCCACGTCATTTTTTTGGAGGGGTCCCCCATTTTAATAGCTAGTAAAGGCTATGTATTCAGCTGGGGGCTGATATTAGTAGCCTGGGAAGCTCCGTGGGTATTACCCCCTTCCCAGGCTTCAAACATCTGCCCCAGCCGTCTGCTTAACCTCCGCTAGAGCCTAAAATTAAGGGGAACCCCACGCCAATTTTTTTAATAATAAATCCTTTATTTTAATACTAAATGACAAGTACAGTAAGCAACACTCTCACTGTACTTATTATATATGTGACTGACATGTTTCTATCTATCTAATCTATGTGTGAAGCTCTATTCTTTCTGTTCTAAATTGTCGGGTACAGATGCTGAATTGCCGGCCGGCTTTTTTAAAGAGACGGTGCATGAAAACACTAATATTTTTTTTAATAAATCCTTTACACTAAATGACAAGTGCAGTAACCAACACTGTCACTGTGCTTCTTATATGTGTGACTGACATGTTTCTATCTATCTAATCTATGTGTGATGCTCTATTCCTTCTTGTCTAAATTGTCGGGTACCGGTGTATGCCGCTGCTGAATTTGCCGGCCGGCTTTTTAAAGAGAGTGTCTTCTGAGCAGTTTGTCAGCTTTTGGACACCTTTGCAGGTGTTTTCTATGTGTTTCTATGTGTTTTTGTTTGCCTGCCATTTGTTTTAACGGTGTTCGACGGTGTTCTAAGGTGTTCGACGAACAGTTCGACGAACAGTTCCTCGAACATCCCGGTGTTCGACGAACCGAACCGAACCCGAACACTACGGGGGTGGCTCAACACTAATGATTAGTAATTTGAAAGCTTAAAACGGTTGGTAGGGTGATTTTAACCAATCCTCAAGCTTTTACTCTCCCCAGGATGACACAGGGGTAGAAAAGTCGTTTCGGATCCATGATTTGTTCATCTTTATGAACGTGAGTCTGTCTACATTATCAGTGGAGAGCCGCGTGCGCTTATCTGTCAGCACACCACCAGCAGCGCTGAACACACGTTCAGACAGAACGCTGGCTGCGGGGCATGACAAGATCTCCAAGGCGTAAGTGGCTAGCTCCGGCCATTTATCCAGATTCGAAGCCCAAAAAGAGCAAGGGTCCAGTGACACAGTCGTGGCTTCAATGTTTACTTGGAGATACTCCTGTACCATCGTCTCTAGGCGTTGACTATGTGTCAGACTTCTTGTCTCCTGTGGCCTTGCAAAGGATGGGCTAAAAAAGTGGTGAAATGATTCCGCAAAATTGATGTTACCAGCAGATACTGTGGTTCTGTTACGGTTTGAGTGCTGAACACTTGACGGTCCCACGGTTGGCAAGTTGGAACTGTGAGATTCACTACGTGCACCACTGGTATTTTGTGGAAAAGCACATGTAAGATTCTGCAACAGTCTCTGCTGATACTCCTGCATGCGTGCATCCCTTTCTATGGCAGGAATAATTTCTGCAAATTTACTTTTGTACCGGGGATCTAACAGTGTGGCAACCCAGTAGTCAGGATTATTTCTAATTCTCACAATTCGAGGGTCATGTTGCAGGTAGTGCAGCAAGAAGGCACTCATGTGTGTTGCGCATCCAGGAGCACTAAGTCCCTGTTGTGTTGGTGGCGAGGTAACAATCATGCTTCCTTCCTCTGTCCTCTCCCCCCAACCTCGCACAACAGAAATGTGATCAAGGTCTCCCTCATCTGATGAGTCTTCCATCAGTTCGTCCTCCACTTCTTCCTGGGCTCCTGCACCTTCCTCACTAGTTTGGCTGCTACCATGCGCCCTGGTAAAACCATCTCCCCCACCCTCACATGCCTGCCGCCTTGGTGCTGCCGACCGTCTGGACCTTGCAGATGTTAGCCCTTCCGCATACAACTCCTCCTCCTCTACTTCCTCCACCTCCTCTTGTGCCACCACCTGACTCCGAATTCTGTTTAACATGTGCTCCAGCATGTAAATCACCGGAATAGTCATGCTGATAATGGCATCGTCAGCACTAAACATCTTCGTCGCCATTTCAAAACTGTGCAGAAGGGTGCATAGGTCCCTGATCTGAGACCACTCCTCCAGCGTGATTTGCCCCACCTCTGAATCTCGTTGGCCCAGGATATACGTCAGAACGTATTGCACCAGGGCTTGTCGGTGCTGCCACAGTCGCTGCAACATGTGCAGAGTTGAATTCCACCGGGTAGGCACATCGCATTTTAGCCGGTGAAGTGGCAGGCCCAACGACTTCTGTAGAGATGTAAGTCGCTGAGCTGCGGGATGCGAACGGCGGAAGTGAGCACACAGCGACCGTGCCCTCTGCAGAAGTCCATCTAGTCTGGTATAGTGGGCTAAAAATTGCTGGACAACCAGGTTCAACACGTGAGCCATACAAGGCACGTGTGTGACATTGCCCCGGCGAAGGGCCGCACCGAGGTTTGCAGCATTGTCGCACACGGCCTTCCCTGGTTTCAGGTCCAGTGGAGACAACCATTCATGAAATTGGTTCTCCAGAGCTGACCACAACTCCTCAGCTGTGTGACTCACATTTCCCAGACATTTCAAAGTAAAAACCGCCTGATGACATTGAGCCCTACTGCCAGCATAGTAAGGAGGTGTGCAGGATCCCTTCTGCGCAGATAGAAAGCTTGTGGCATGACCAGACAGGCTTTGGGTGCAGGTGGAAGACCGAGAGGAGGTTGAGGAGGCAGAAGCAGTGGAGGAACTTTGACATAAAGAGGATTGACGCACAACTCGTGGGGACGGCAAGACTTGGACGGCAGCCCCTTGTCCTGCTG
Organism: Phyllobates terribilis; assembly: GCF_046119375.1. Taxonomy (NCBI): domain Eukaryota; kingdom Metazoa; phylum Chordata; class Amphibia; order Anura; family Dendrobatidae; genus Phyllobates; species Phyllobates terribilis. The sequence goes on from NW_027362765.1 coordinate 276,177,477, forward strand.
TCACCATAGTTACCCAGTGCCCAGTCAGCGACATGTAACGCCCCTGTCCATGCCTACTCGTCCAAGTGTCTGTGGTGAAATGCACCCTGTCACACACAGAGTTTCTCAAAGAAGCGGTGATGTTGTGTGCGACATGCTGGTGGAGCGCAGGCACACCTTTCTTTGAGAAGTAGTGCCGACTGGGCATCTGGTACTGGGGCACTGCGACGGACATAAGGTCTCGAAAATCCTCTGTGTCCACCAGGCGGAAAGGCAGCATTTCTGAAGCCAAGAGCTTGCAGATGGTGAAATTCAACCTCTTAGCTTTCTCATGGCTAGGAGGAAATGGTCTTTTACTTGTCCACATCTGAGGGACCAAGGGCTGGCTATTGTGCTTAGACGGGGTTGATAAGGGTGTCCCCGGCAAACTGCCGGTCTGTGAGGAAGATGCAGGCTGACATGTTAGGTTGCCTTGATCCAAAGGTGGTGCTATCGATGTCGGACAGCGCTCAACACCAGCTGGTGTTACCACCTCCAAAGAAAATGATGACCTGCCAATCACGCTGGCTGTTGCGGGTAAAGAGGTGGCAGGTCTGCGCCCCAAAACAGGTGTGACTGCTGTCCCCCCAGTCACAGAGGATGAAGAGGCCGCGGATGCACAAGATTTGGCAGACGGTGGTTGGTCCGGCCGGCTAGGCCGCATTGTAGCACGCTGAACTTCCCACTGCAACTTATGCTTCATGTCCATGTGCCGGTTCATGCATGAAGTACTCAAACTATGTATTTTTTGGCCTCTACTTAGCTTTTGCTGACAAATGTTACAGATAACACGAGTTGGGTCATCTTTATCGATCTGAAAAAATGCCCAGGCTATGCAAGGCTTAGCACCCATGCGACCTGAAGAGCCACCACGACTTGTGGTGAGAGGCAGAGTTGTGTTTGAGGATGCAGTTGTTGACGTGCTTCCAGTACTACGTCTCTGTCCAGGAAGACGCAACCTGACCTCGTCGTCACTAGCATCTTCCTCCACCTCCTCTGCTGACCTCATCTCTTGGCTGACTGTGGGTTGACAGTAAGTGGGATCTCCAACCTCATCATCATCACCCTGTGCGTTATCACACCCGTCGTCCTCAGAGCCAACCTGTTCCAGCCCTGACAAAAAACTAAAGTTGTCGCTCCAATCAGGTATTTGAGTCTCATCATCGTCTTCCTCATTGTCTCCACCAACAGGAGTTACAGTTTGGGAATGAGGGTCTACATTATGGTCAGAACCTTCTGCGTCTGGTCCTGGACCCGACTCATAAAGATTCTGGGCATCAGTGCAGATCATTTCCTCGTCTGGATTCACAGAAGAGCTGGAGTCGACCTCTGATTCCCAGGCTATAGTATGAGTAAACAGCTCTGCAGACTCAACCATCTGTTCTACCTCATACTCAGACGGGCAGCTGGAGATTTGGGAGCTGTGAGGAAGCAAGTGCGATTTGGGTGACACCTTTGAGGACTGGAGTATTTGTGATGTTGAAGTTGATGTGGAGGAGAGCCCACTTAAAGGAGCACTTGATATCCGTTGAAGCACCTGCTGTTTTTGTGCCTCATCTGGAATTTGTAGCGATTGGCGTGGCCGTAAGAAAGGGATCTTATCACATTGTCCGCTAAAAGAAGTAGACATTTTAGTTTGGCTGGAAGATGGTCTTTCTTCTGCAGATGTTACTGTTGCTTTAACACCTACCCCACGGACACAACCTTTTTTCCCCTTCCCAACACGCCTATTCCCCTTTCCACCAGCAGCAGGCCTTTTTCCACTCATTTTGGTGGTTAACTAATTCACAACTCTGGAGTTGTTTGCACAAAAAAACAATGGATGGTAACCGAGCAGAGCTGAGTGGCCAAACTGTGGTATTAGGCCAAAACTATTGGCTGGGTTAGATGCAGAAAAAAATTATATTCAATTTGCAACCTGATGGAGGTCAGTATAGATGAACTAATACAACAAGTCCCACACACAGCTAGAAGCCCAATATTTTTTCAGAGGTAGATGCAGAAAAAAATATATTCAGTTTGCAACCTGATGGAGGTCAGTATAGATGGACTAATACAACAAGTCCCACACACAGCTAGAAGCCCAATATTTTTTCAGAGGTAGATGCAGAAAAAAATATATTCACTTTGCAACCTGATGGAGGTCAGTATAGATGGACTAATACAACAAGTCCCACACACAGCTAGAAGCCCAAATATTTTTTCAGAGGTACTGTAGATGCAGATAAAAATTATTTTGAATTTGCAACCTGATGGAGGTCAGTATAGATGGACTAATAGAGAAAGTCCGACACACTACTAGAAGGCCAAATATTTTTTCAGAGCTAGATGCAGAAAAAAATTATATTCAGTTTGCAACCTGATGGAGGTCAGTATAGATGGACTAATACAACAAGTCCCACACACAGCTAGAAGCCCAAATATTTTTTCAGAGGTACTGTAGATGCAGATAAAAATTATTTTGAATTTGCAACCTGATGGAGGTCAGTATAGATGGACTAATAGAGAAAGTCCGACACACTGCTAGAAGGCCAAATATTTTTTCAGAGGTACTGTAGATGCAGATAAAAATTATTTTTAATTTGCAACCTGATGGAGGTCAGTATAGATGGACTAATAGAGAAAGTCCGACACACTACTAGAAGGCCAAATATTTTTTCAGAGCTAGATGCAGAAAAAAATTATATTCAGTTTGCAACCTGATGGAGGTCAGTATAGATGGACTAATACAACAAGTCCCACACACAGCTAGAAGCCCAATATTTTTTCAGAGGTAGATGCAGAAAAAAATATATTCAGTTTGCAACCTGATGGAGGTCAGTATAGATGGACTAATACAACAAGTCCCACACACAGCTAGAAGCCCAATATTTTTTCAGAGGTAGATGCAGAAAAAAATATATTCAGTTTGCAACCTGATGGAGGTCAGTATAGATGGACTAATACAACAAGTCCCACACACAGCTAGAAGCCCAAATATTTTTTCAGAGGTACTGTAGATGCAGATAAAAATTATTTTGAATTTGCAACCTGATGGAGGTCAGTATAGATGGACTAATAGAGAAAGTCCGACACACTGCTAGAAGGCCAAATATTTTTTCAGAGCTAGATGCAGAAAAAAATTAGATTCAGTTTGCAACCTGATGGAGGTCAGTATAGATGGACTAATAGAATGATGCTATGCCCAAAAGATTTTACTTCACTAGGTGCAGTAAAAAAATTGGTATTCTATACACAGGTGGTATATCTTGCAACACAGATAGGCTACTCCACTGACTAACACACTCTGCAATAGGCCAAAAAGGATTAGCTTTGCTAGATTCAGCCAAATGCTGTGAAAAAAACTTGCACAGCACTGGCACAGACCTGCCTGGCAAAAACTGATAGGAACTCATGTAACCTAGTCCTGAAAAGGACTCCAATTACAATTAGTCTTTACTCCCACAACCTATCTATTTAAGAGCACAGACCTGCCTGATAAAAGTCGTAGGAAATGCTGTAACCTAGTCCTTAAAAGGACTGCAATCACAACTATTCCCTACTCCCAAGCTATCTGTATATTTGTGCGAAAATTGGCTTGAAATTAACAAGGTATAGCGCACACAGCAACAGCGGTGCCGTCTAACACGCAGCTGCAGCAGTGAGAAAATGGTGGTGACGGGGAAAATGGCTTGGTCTTAAAGGGCAAGGACATGTGACATACACTGCCAATGACACATGCCCTTGCTTGTGTGAAAAAAAGCACTTCGCTCCGTGTGTGCGCTGCTGATAGGCTGACAGATTGCACCTCCCCACTGTAAATGCGGGAAAGAGAAAAAAAAATGGAGATCTTCATTGTTCCTGCAGAGATCCATCCCCTGCCCCTCCCCCCGCCCCGCTGTACACTCAAACTGCGTATTAACATTAATTTTCATCATTACTGAGAAAAAATCCAGTTATGATTTTGGTGCACGAACAGTTATCGAACATAACCTCGAACAGCCGAATTTTTCTCAAATTGTTCGTGTTCACCGAACGGCTCGAACACCGCCCAAAACAGCTCGAATTTGAGATTGGCGAACAGTTCGAGTAGAACAACGCTCATCTCTAGTCATTACTTCACACAGAAGTCTGTCAATTAAGCTCAAAGCGTATTTGGGTGCCCTGGTGCACTTGTCAAGTATCAAAAGATTTGTGTTGTTTAACTGTCTTCCTTCAAATGCGTCGTTTTATTCTGGAAACTGAGATTTCGTTGACTAGAACTGGTATCCCAAAGACTGAATGGATAGTGCGACCTCCTCGTAAAAGGTTTGCTGCAATACCTGTTGCAGCCGATGGCAATATGACTTTTCCCAAACCTCTAACGTGATGCTTTAAAACTTCATAGACGTATGTTTTACCGCTCCCTCCTGGAACGTCAATAAAGAAACATTTTGGCCTTGCATCTGCTTGGTTTTCTATAGCGCTCACAATAGTGTCATATGCAATCCGTTGTTCATTTAAGGAGTTTCTCTTCTCTGTTGCCAACAATAATTTGTAAGCTTAGTCATACTCTGGAACTTGAATTGCAGGCTGTGGCAAATTAAAGTCTGAAAATCTTTTTCCATGCAGTAGTAAGACATTTTGGACATCTTGCATGGCATAAGATTCGCAATTTTGACAGTTTCCACTTCTGTTGTGAAGACGTAAGCAGTAATCCTCGATTATATGTTCTTTGAAATTTGTCCAAAGTTAAGCCGGATTTGCAGGCGGTCCAAATGCGCAGATGTAGGCAAACAATTCACGAAGTTGCTTAGGCATATGTAGGGTAACTGCGTCTTCTAAAGTAAGTCTCCACACAGTATCATCAAATAGAAGTCCTAAAGCCAAAGCTGCAGCTTTAAATGTATCGTGCAATACTCCGTTAACTGTTTTCAAATCGTCATAACTTGTAGCTCCTTTCACATGCAGTAGTAACAGTCGAAGGCAATATCTTTCTGGATCCTTGACACTAACAGTATACATGCGTCCAATTATTCTGCTAAGTCCTCATCTTGGATTCCAAGTTTTATTCCAAACGTAATGCTCTGGAATCTCTCAATACAAATACTGCCTTGCGTTTTCGTCACGTTCGTTCAGCAAAAACCATTCCATTAATGTTGACGTTGTGCTTAAAGTTTTTGAGACATCTTCGACTTGAGCATTTTCAAAGAAATAAAGCTGCTGTTGATTAGTGTTGAGCCACGCCCGTAGTGTTCGGGTTCGGTTCGGTTCGTCGAACACCGGGATGTTCGAGGAACTGTTCGTCGAACTGTTCGTCGAACACCTTAGAACACCGTCGAACACCGTTAAAACCAATGGCAGGCAAACAAAAACACATAGAAACACATAGAGAACACCTGCAAAGGTGTCCAAAAGCTGACAAACTGCTCAGAAGACACTCTCTTTAAAAAAGCCGGCCGGCAAATTCAGCAGCGGCATACACCGGTACCCGACAATTTAGACAAGAAGGAATAGAGCATCACACATAGATTAGATAGATAGAAACATGTCAGTCACACATATAAGAAGCACAGTGACAGTGTTGGTTACTGCACTTGTCATTTAGTGTAAAGGATTTATTAAAAAAAATATTAGTGTTTTCATGCACCGTCTCTTTAAAAAAGCCGGCCGGCAATTCAGCATCTGTACCCGACAATTTAGAACAGAAAGAATAGAGCTTCACACATAGATTAGATAGATAGAAACATGTCAGTCACATATATAATAAGTACAGTGACAGTATTGGTTACTGTACTTGTCATTTAGTGTTAAAATAAAGGATTTATTAAAATAAAAATTGGCGTGGGATCCCCCATAATTTTAGGCTCTAGCGGAGGTTAAGCAGACGGCTGGGGCAGATGTTTGAAGCTTCGGAAGGGGGTAATACCCACGGAGCTTACCAGGCTACTAATATAAGCCCCCAGCTGAATACTTAGCCTTTACTAGCTATTAAAATGGGGGACCCCCCCAAAAAAATGACGTGGGGTCCCCCCTATTTTAATAGCTAGCAAAGGCTAGGCAGACAGCTGGGGGCTGATATTAATAGCTCAGGAAGGGTGCCATGAATATTGGCCCCCTCCCAGGCTAGAAACACCAGCCGTCAGCCGCCCCAGAAATGGCGCATCCATAGGATGCGCCAATTCTGGCACTTAGCCTCGCTCTTCCACGCTGCCCTGGTGCGGTGGCAGGGGGTAATAGGGCTGGGGTTGATGTCAGCTTATAATGCCAGCTGACATCAAGCCCAGGTTAGTAATGGAGAGGCGTCTATAAGACACCCCCATTACTAACCCCATAGTCAAAGTTAAAAAAAACACAAACACCCAGAATAAAGTCATTTAATTGAAATAAACACACAATTCTTTATTGTTCTAAATTAAACCATACTTACCGTCACGCCCATTCCAGCTGAAGCCAACGCTGTCAGTGAGGTGCATGAGGTGAGCCGAGTTCATTGAACATGAGCTCACCTCATGCACGTCACTGACAGCGTGGGAGAATTCTCCTGCACTCAGCACTTCAGCGTGAGAATTTTCCCACGCTGTCAGTGACGTGCATGAGGTGAGCCGAGTTCATTGGACATGACCTCGGCTCATCTGGATGCCGTCACAGCGAGACAGTGAGGAGCGCAAGCATGCCTGCGCTTCTCAGTGTCCGCGGGATGACAGGCTGGATGGCAGCTTTCTGCTGCGGTCCAGCCAGTCATCTCGATGTAGCAGAGCTGAAGCTGTCGTGGGAACCATGGAAAGGTAAGGATGAGGTTGGTTTATTATTTTTCTTTTATTGCAGGAGATCGTTGGCTTCAGCTGGAATGGGCGTGACGGTAAGTATGGTTTAATTTAGAACAATAAAGGATTGTGTCTTTATTTCAATTAAAGGACTTTATTCTGGGTGTTTGTGTTTTTTTTAACTTTGACTATGGGGTTAGTAATGGGGGTGTCTTATAGACGCCTCTCCATTACTAACCTGGGCTTGATGTCAGCTGGCATTATAAGCTAACATCAACCCCAACCCTATTACCCCCTGCCACCGCACCAGGGCAGCGTGGAAGAGCGAGGCTAAGTGCCAGAATTGGCGCATCCTATGAATGCGCCATTTCTGGGGCGGCTGACGGCTGGTGTTTCTAGCCTGGGAGGGGGCCAATATTCATGGCTCCCTTCCTGGGCTATTAATATCAGCCCCCAGCTGTCTGCCTAGCCTTTGCTAGCTATTAAATTAGGGGGGACCCCACGTCATTTTTTTTGGGGGGTCCCCCATTTTAATAGCTAGTAAAGGCTATGTATTCAGCTGGGGGCTGATATTAGTAGCCTGGGAAGCTCCGTGGGTATTACCCCCTTCCCAGGCTTCAAACTTCTGCCCCAGCAGTCTGCTTAACCTCCGCTAGAGCCTAAAATTAAGGGGAACCCCACGCCAATTTTTTTAATAATAAATCCTTTATTTTAATACTAAATGACAAGTACAGTAACCAACACTATCACTGTACTTCATATATATGTGACTGACATGTTTCTATCTATCTAATCTATGTGTGAAGCTCTATTCTGTCTGTTATAAATTGTCGGGTACAGATGTTGAATTACCGGCCGGCTTTTTTAAAGAGACGGTGCATGAAAACACTATTATTTTTTTTAATAAATCCTTTACACTAAATGACAAGTACAGTAATCAACACTGTCACTGTACTTCATATATATGTGACTGACATGTTTCTATCTAATCTATGTGTGAAGCTCTATTCTTTCGGTTCTAAATTGTCGGGTACCGGTGTATGCCGCTGCTGAATTGCCGGCTTTTCATGTTTCACTGTTGGCACTGTTCCCATCGATTTGGGCAATCACTCTAATGCCACAACCACCATGGCTGTGGCATTACAGTGAGTGGCAGACAATCCCTGCATGATTGGTGCTCTAAATAGCGCCAGACATGCAGGACACGCTTTTGGTGCACGAACAGTTATCGAACATAACCTCGAACAGCCGAATTTTTTGCAAATCGTTCGGGTTCGTGGAACAACTCGAACACCGCCCAAAACAGCTCGAATTTGAGATTGGCGAACAGTTCTAGTCGAACACCGCTCATCTCTACTGTTGATTTGGTAAATGAATAGCTAAACGTATAATGGCATGGGACTGTGAATGCATTGGAAACGCAAATATCCTCCAAGCATCTTCTGCAGCACTCGCATATCTTGAGTCAACAAAAGTTGATGATTCATAGTGATTGACTGTTTTCTATTGTATTTCAACGTTAGCTTTGTCATGCCACTTGTACATGTGCTAGAAAAGATATTTTACACTTTTTATTGAAGCACAGATTTCTACGTTGATGTGACAGTTGTACCGTTTTGATAAGTACGGGTTGTATGGAACTATCCATGAGTTATTTATAATTTTTTTGTTGCGAACAATGTTATCAATGTGTTGTCGCCGGTAGGATGGGTAGCCATCCAAGTCTTTAACAGTGTGCTGTTTGAACTCCTTTGGAAACCCTTTTGTACACTTTCTGTTTTCCATGCATGGACTTTTTGGATTTGCTACACCACATGGGCCATGAACCATATGAGAGACTACAATATTATACAGTTCAGGATACTTTTCTTGGTTAGGAATTTCAGCCCACACTATGCGGTCGATTTCTTCCTCCATGTGAAACTTGGAATCCGCATCTAAGATGATTAGTATATGTGCATGTGGGAGACCTCGTTTCTGAAACTCTATGATGTGTACCATTGCTACGACTGTTCAAAAAAGCTAATTTTTGAGGTCTTTCAAAAGGCTGCTGAGTTTCAGTGAAAATACGCGTGCAACTAAGTCCGGCCTGTGTTCAACTTATTGCCAGGGTTCTAGATTTTCAGTAATTTCTGGCCATTTAGGATTACAGGTCATTGTCACAAAAATGTCAGGTCTTCCATACTTTGTTACTATTGCCATTGCATCTTGATAACGCTGTTGCATGTTGCGTGGGCTACCTTCAAACGACGATGGGAGAATTACTATTTTTCCAATTGGAATTCCCTTTTGAATTGATTGTTTTTGCAAATGTTCTTGAAGAACGCAGTAGTTTTCAACTTTAAGTTATGTTTGGTTCATTCGTATGAAATTTAGATGATTAGCTTCAGTTTTAACGTATGCGTCGACTAAGTACTGTGGTGTCAGTTTCTCACCTTTTAAAATAGGATTGAAGTAATTTCGGACAGACAGAAGAAAACTGTAGTACTGCAGTTGTGTAATTCTTCTTGAAGTTCCTTGCTGGTGTAGGTTTTCATGCCACCCTTGATCACCTCTCGGAAAGAATAGCGGATACAGAAGAGTAGAGATGAGCGTTGTTCGACTCGAATTGTTCGCCAATCTCAAATTCGAGCTGTTTTGGGCGGTGTTCGAGCCGTTCGGCGAACACTAACGATTTGAGAAAAATTCGGCTGTTCGAGGTTATGTTCGATAACTGTTCGTGCACCAAAATCATAACTGGATTTTTTCTCAGTAATGATGAAAATTAATGTTAATACGCAGTTTGAGTGTACAGCGGGGTGGGGGGAGGGGCAGGGGATGGATCTCTGCAGGAATAATGAAGATCTCCATTTTTTTTTCTCTTTCCCGCATTTACAGTGGGGAGGTGCAATCTGTCAGCCTATCAGCAGCGCACACACGGAGCGAAGTGCTTTTTTTCACACAAGCAAGGGCATGTGCCATTGGCAGTGTATGTCACATGTCCTTGCCCTATAAGACCAAGCCATTCTCCCCGTCGCCACCATTTTCTCACTGCTGCAGCTGCGTGTTAGACGGCACCGCTGTTGCTGTGTGCGCTATACCTTGTTAATTTCAAGCCAATTTTCGCACAAATCTACAGATAGCTTGGGAGTAGGGAACAGTTGTGATTGCAGTCCTTTTCAAGACTAGGTTACATCAGTTCCTATCAGTTTTTGCCAGGCAGGTCTGTGCCAGTGCTGTGCAAGTTTTTTTCACAGCATTTGGCTGAATCTAGCAAAGCTAATCCTTTTTGGCCTATTGCAGAGTGTGTTAGTCAGTGGAGTAGCCTATCTGTGTTGCAAGATATACCACCTGTGTATAGAATACCAATTTTTTTACTGCACCTAGTGAAGTAAAATCTTTTGGGCATAGCATCATTCTATTAGTCCATCTATACTGACCTCCATCAGGTTGCAAATTGAATATAATTTTTTTCTGCAACTAGCTCTGAAAAAATATTTGGCCTTCTAGCAGTGTGTGGGACTTGTTCTATTAGTCCATCTATACTGACCTCCATCACGCTGAAAATTCAAAATAATTTTTTGTCTGCATCTAGCTCTGAAAAAATATTTGGCCTTCTAGCAGTGTGTGGGACTTGTTCTATTAGTCCATCTATACTGACCTCCATCAGGTTGCAAATTAAAAATAATTTTTATCTGCATCTAGCTCTGAAAAAATATTTGGCCTTCTAGCAGTGTGTGGGACTTTCTCTATTAGTCCATCTATACTGACCTCCATCAGGCTGCAAACTGAATACAATTTTTTTCTGCATCTACCTCTGAAAAAATATTTGGGCTTCTAGCTGTGTGTGGGACTTGTTCTATTAGTCCATCTATACTGACCTCCATCAGGTTGCAAATCGAATATAATTTTTTTCTGCATCTAACCCAGCCAATAGTTTTGGCCTAATACCACAGTTTGGCCACTCAGCTCTGCTCGGTTCCCATCCATTGTTTTTTTTGTGCAAACAACTCCAGAGTTGTGAATTAGTTAACCACCAAAATGAGTGGAAAAAGGCCTGCTGCTGGTGGAAAGGGGAATAGGCGTGTTGGGAAGGGGAAAAAAGGTTGTGTCCGTGGGGTAGGTGTTAAAGCAACAGTAACATCTGCAGAAGAAAGACCATCTTCCAGGCAAACTAAAATGTCTACTTCTTTTAGCGGACAATGTGATAAGATCCCTTTCTTACGGCCACGCCAATCGCTACAAATTCCAGATGAGGCACAAAAACAGCAGGTGCTTCAACGGATATCAAGTGCTCCTTTAAGTGGGCTCTCCTCCACATCAACTTCAACATCACAAATACTCCAGTCCTCAAAGGTGTCACCCCAATCGCACTTGCTTCCTCACAGCTCCCAAATCTCCAGCTGCCCGTCTGAGTATGAGGTAGAACAGATGGTTGAGTCTGCAGAGCTGTTTACTTATACTATAGCCTGGGAATCAGAGGTTGACTCCAGCGCTTCTGTGAATCCAGACGAGGAAATGATCTGCACTGATGCCCAGAATCTTTATGAGTCGGATCCAGGACCAGACGCAGAAGGTTCTGACCATAATGTAGACCCTCATTCCCAAACTGTAACTCCTGTTGGTGGAGACAATGAGGAAGACGATGATGAGACTCAAATACCTGATTGGAGCGACAACTTTAGTTTTTTGTCAGGGCAGGAGCAGGTTGGCTCTGAGGACGACGGGTGTGATAACGCACAGGGTGATGATGATGAGGTTGGAGATCCCACTTACTGTCAACCCACAGTCAGCCAAGAGATGAGGTCAGCAGAGGAGGTGGAGGAAGATGCTAGTGACGACGAGGTCAGGTTGCGCCTTCCTGGACAGAGACGTAGTACTGGAAGCACGTAAACAACTGCATCCTCAAACACAACTCTGCCTCTCACCACAAGTCGTGGTGGCTCTTCAGGTCGCATGGGTGCTAAGCCTTGCATAGCCTGGGCATTTTTTCAGATCGATAAAGATGACCCAACTCGTGTTATCTGTAACATTTGTCAGCAAAAGCTAAGTAGAGGCCAAAAAATACATAGTTTGAGTACTTCATGCATGAACCGGCACATGGACATGAAGCATAAGTTGCAGTGGGAAGCTCAGTGTGCTTCAATGCGGCCTAGCCGGCCGGGCCAACCACCGTCTGCCATATCTTGTGCATCTGTGGCCTCTTCATTCTCTGTGACTGGGGGGACAGCAGTCACACCTGTTTTGGGGCGCAGACCTGCCACCTCTTTACCCGCAACAGCCAGCGTGATTGGCAGGTCATCATTTTCTTTGGAGGTGTTGAGCGCTGTCCGACATCGATAGCACCACCTTTGGATCAAGGCAACCTAACATGTCCGCCTGCATCTTCCTCACAGACCGGCAGTTTGCCGGGGACACCCTTATCATCCCCGTCTAAGCACAATAGCCAGCCCTAGGTCCATCAGATGTGGACAAGTAAAAGACCATTTCCTCCTAGCCATGAGAAAGCTAAGAGGTTGAATTTCACCATCTGCAAGATCTTGGCTACAGAAATGCTGCCTTTCTGCCTGGTGGACACAGAGGATTTTCGAGACCATATATCCGTTGCAGTGCCCCAGTACCAGATGCCCAGTCGGCACTACTTCTCAAAGAAAGGTGTGCCTGCGCTCCACCAGCATGTCGCACACAACATCACCGCTTCTTTGAGAAACTCTGTGTGTGACAGGGTCCATTTCACCACAGACACTTGGACGAGTAGGCATGGACAGGGGCGTTACATGTCGCTGACTGGGCACTGGGTAACTATGGTGACAGCAGGACAAGGGGCTGCTGTCCAAGTCTTACCGTCCCCACGAGTTGTGCGTCAATCCTCTTTATGTCAAAGTTCCTCCACTGCTTCTGCCTCCTCAACCTCCTCTCGGTCTTCCACCTGCACCCAAAGCCTGTCTGGTCATGCCACAAGCTTTCTAACTGCGCAGAAGGGATCCTGCACACCTCCTTACTATGCTGGCAGTAGGGCTCAACGTCATCAGGCGATTTTTACTTTGAAATGTCTGGGAAATGTGAGTCACACAGCTGAGGAGTTGTGGTCAGCTCTGGAGAACCAATTTCATGAATGGTTGTCTCCACTGGACCTGAAACCAGGGAAGGCCGTGTGCGACAATGCTGCAAACCTGGGTGCGGCCCTTCGCCGGGGCAATGTCACACACGTGCCTTGTATGGCTCACGTGTTGAACCTGGTTGTCCAGCAATTTTTAGCCCACTATCCCAGACTAGATAGCCTTCTGCAGAGGGCACGGTCGCTGTGTGCTCACTTCCGCCGTTCGCATCCCGCAGCTCAGCGACTTACATCTCTACAGAAGTCGTTGGGCCTGCCACTTCACCGGCTAAAATGCGATGTGCCTACCCGGTGGAATTCAACTCTGCACATGTTGCAGCGACTGTGGCAGCACCGACAAGCCCTGGTGCAATACGTTCTGACGTATAGCCTGGGCCAACGAGATCCAGAGGTGGGGAAAATCACGCTGGAGGAGTGGTCTCAGATCAGGGAACTATGCACCCTTCTGCACAGTTTTGAAATGGCGACGAAGATGTTTAGTGCTGAGGATGCCATTATCAGCATGACTATTCCGGTGATTTACATGCTGGAGCACATGTTAAACAGAATTTGGAGTTAGGTGGTGGCACAAGAGGAGGTGGAGGAAGTAGAGGAGGAGGAGTTGTATGCGGAAGGGCTAACATCTGCAAGGTCCAGACGGTCGGCAGCACCAAGGCGGCAGGCATGTGAGGGTGGGGGAGATGGTTTTACCAGGGCGCATGGTAGCAGCCAAACTAGTGAGGAAGGTGCAGGAGCCCAGGAAGAAGTGGAGGACGAACTGATGGAAGACTCATCAGATGAGGGAGACCTTGATCACATTTCTGTTGTGCGAGGTTGGGGGGAGAGGACAGAGGAAGGAAGCATGATTGTTACCTCGCCACCAACACAACAGGGACTTGGTGCTCCTGCATGCGCAACACACATGAGTGCCTTCTTGCTGCACTACCTGCAACATGACCCTCGAATTGGGAGAATTAGAAATAATCCTGACTACTGGGTTGCAACACTGTTAGATCCCCGGTACAAAAGTAAATTTGCAGAAATTATTCCTGCCATAGAAAGGGATGCACGCATGCAGGAGTATCAGCAGAGACTGTTGCAGAATCTTACATGTGCTTTTCCACAAAACACCAGTGGTGCACGTAGTGAATCTCACAGTTCCAACTTGCCAACCGTGGGACCGTCAAGTGTTCAGCACTCAAACCGTTACAGAACCACAGTATCTGCTGGTAACTTCAATTTTGCGGAATCATTTCACCACTTTTTTAGCCCATCCTTTGCAAGGCCACAAGAGACAAGAAGTCTGACACATAGTCAACGCCTAGAGACGATGGTACAGGAGTATCTCCAAGTAAACATTGAAGCCACGACTGTGTCACTGGACCCTTGCTCTTTTTGGGCTTCCAATCTGGATAAATGGCCGGAGCTAGCCACTTACGCCTTGGAGATCTTGTCATGCCCCGCAGCCAGCGTTCTGTCTGAACGTGTGTTCAGCGCTGCTGGTGGTGTGCTGACAGATAAGCGCACGCGGCTCTCCACAGATAATGTAGACAGACTCACGTTCATAAAGATGAACAAATCATGGATCCGAAATGACTTTTCTACCCCTGTGTCATCCTGGGGAGAGTAAAAGCTTGATGATTGGTTAAAATCACCCTACCAACCGTTTTAAGCTTTCAAATTACTAATCATGTTTATCTGTATCTTGGCTGGAAAATAATTTGGGCTTTGTAGCAGTGTGCAGCACTGATTCTATTAGGCCACCTATAATAAGCTCCACCAGATTTAAAATTACTAATCATTTTTATCTGTATCTTGACTGGAAAATAATTTGGGCTTTGTAGCAGTGTGCAGCACTGATCCTATTAGGCCATCTATACTAAGCTCCACCAGATTTAAAATTAATAATAGTTTTTAGCTGCATCTAGCCCGGAAAATAATTTTGGGGCTCCGAGATGCGCAAGACCCATAAGTGCCTTCTTGCTGCACTACCTGCAACATGACCCTCATATTGTCAGAATTCGAAGTAATCATGACTACTGGGTTGCCACACTCTTAGATCCCCCAAACTTTTCGATCAACCTTTTCATTTTAATAAAGACCAAAAAAATGGTCATTTTTGAAATTATAAGCATTAGCAGGTTGTTAGAAACTGAAATCAAACAGTTTTCAACTCAAAACTTTATTCTAGGTGATGTTACATTTTCACATAGGACCCCTTGTTCGAAAGGAGCTTCTGAACTCTCTCGTCCATTGAATTTGTCAGGTTTTGGATGGTTTCTGCTTCAATTGTTTTGCATGAGGACAAAATACCCTCCCAGAGCTGTTGCTTAGATGTGAACTGCCTCCCGCCATCATAGACACTCCTTTTAATGATGCTCCAAAGGTTCTGAATGGGGTAGAGGTCAGGGGAGCATGGGGGTCACACCATAAGTTTGTCCCCTTTTATGCCCATATCAGCCAGAGATGCAGATGTTTTATGTGCAGCATGAGATGGTGCATTATCATGCAGAAAAATGATCTTGCTGTGAAATACACGGTTCTTCTTCTTGAACCATGGCAGGAAGTGCTGTTTGAGAAAATCCACATACATTATGGAGTTCATCTTTAGCGCCTTCAGGGATCCTAAAGGGGCCGACAATCTCTCTCCCCATGATTCCAGCCCAAAACATTACTCCACCTCCTCCTTGTTGGCGCTGTAGCCGTGTTTGCGTGGGGTGTCCATCAACCAGCCATCCTCCACTCCATCCATCTGGACCATCGAGCGCTGCACGGCACTCATCCGTGAACAAAACAGTTTTGAAATCAGTCTTCATGTAATGTTTGGCCCACTGGAGCCATTTCTGCTTGTGTGAAGTGGATAGAGGAGGTCGACAGGATGGCGTATGCACAGCTGCAAACCTCTGAAGGACCCTGCATCTTGTTGTTCGGGGGACGTTGGAGGCACAAGCAGCTTCAAAAACTTGTCTGCTGCTATGACAAGGCTTTTTTGCCGCTGCTCTTTCAACCTGACGTAATTGCCTGTAGGAAAGAGTCCTCAATTTGCCCTTATCAGCACGCACACGTGTGTACTGTGAATCAGCTACATACTTCTTGATTGCCAAGACACTTCATCCTGATCATCGCACAATGTTGATTGTAGTCATGCCTTGACCTAAACACTCCACAATTTGTTGCTTCTCAGCAGCCGACACATCCTTTTTCTTTCCCATTTTGGCAGAAAATGTAGGCTGCTTAATAATGTGAGAGATCCTTCTTAAGTAGTCTTGCCTTTCATTGGACACACCTGCCAAACTAATTAGCACAGGTGTCTGCAATTGCTTACAGTGATATAAAGAGCCCTGACACACATCACCATCAATGAGTTTAACTGACAAACAAACAAATTCTTCCCTTATCACTCCTAAACACTTTTTGCATAATAATTTGGAACGCGGTGTACATGTGCTTTTCCACAAAACACCAGCGGTTCACGTAGTGAATCTTACAGTTCTAACTTGCCAACCGTGGTCTGTATGGAATTGTTCAATAAAGGGCCCAAAATTAAGATAACATAGATGGGAGAGGTCTCTATGAATAGGAATTCCTAAGTATTTGATACCCTGTGAGGGCCAGGCAAAGGGAAAGTTGGACTGGATGGAATCCTATATGGATTTGGGGAGGGAGACATCGAGGGCCTCAGACTTCGCTGCATTGATTTTAAAATTTTACCATGTAACAAAGTGATCTATTTCAGCCATAACAGCATGGATGGATATATGTGATTGAGTGATATATACTAGGACATCATCAGCAAATAGAGAGCACTTGTACTCGGTGCCTCCCACCTCAATCCACCTAATATTGGGGTTATGGCAAATTGATGAGAGCAGGTGCTCCGTCACTAGGATGTATAAGAGAGGGGACAGAGGACATCCCTGCCTTGTCCCATTGGTGATTGTGAAAGGTGATGAAAATGTTCTGACGCACCCCCTGGGCCTTGGGACACCCGGAGCCGGACCCTTTTTGGTGGATGCTGGTGGTTGTAGTCTTCGTGGCGGCGACCCGATTCCGTGGCTCAGGGCGGTCAAACCAGTGGCGGAACTATTTATGTGGTTTTGATGTTTAAATGTCCGACTACGCCACCCGTGGATTGCGGTCAGAGTGAACCGCCGCTACAGGGCAGACCGCTGAGGCTGGTGTTGTGGGTGCAGCAGAGCGTAGCATAACTCCCCACGGGAGGAGTATAGCCTCAGGGCAGTGTATGCGGAGGATGGGGGTGATGGTGCAGGGCAGCAGCAGTAACGACACGGAGTCAGTGATGCAGTTCAGGGCCTTTACTCACAGTTCTTATTATCCAGACCACGTCTGCAGGTAATGGCTGCCCACGTCGTACTGTGCTCACCAGGTGAGGGGCTCAGACAACTCCCAGATAACTTTGGAGCACTTCACAGGACCCCCTTTGTGTGTCCTTTGTCTGGCCTTTCTTACCAACACTTCTGTCCAGCTGCCTCGGGCCTCCTCTTGGTAAACTTGGCGCCAGTTTCCCTGACACTATGTGGTGCCTTCCTAGCGGGTGTAGCGAGGGGCTGCGCCACATAAAATGTCAGAGCCTCCGGTTTCTAGCTGAGGGTCGTTTCCTGCCTCCACTAGTTCGGGGACCGGTCTCCCCCTTTGGCCTGACCCCTCCACGCAGGTGGATTCGGGCGTGCGGTGGCGACTCGCCCGTCCGCACCCCTGGGATCCCTTCATTCCTTGTTCCTGGAGCCTTCTCCGCTCCTCTTCCTTCCTTCTCCCTCTTCCAGGCCTGGGCCTCTGTTACTAGGCCCGCCTCCGGAGCAAAGCTCATGCAGAGCCCCTGCTCCCTGCCACTTCTGCTCAGACTTCTCTGCACTGAACTAAGATGGTGCCCACCTTTTATACTCCCTTCTCAATGCACCCAGGAACTGCTTCCTACCTGCTCCTGCACTACAGGGTTCCCCTTCCTCAGTGTTCCCTCCCCCCACTCCAGCCAGGGACAGGGACTGTCGTGCCCATCTCAGGGGCATATTGGTCGCCCTGCCCCACGGCAATGTGGTGTAATGCATGCAGGTGTCGGGTCCTGATCCACACTCAATCCTTACCTGAGAGTGAGATATCACACCTCTGGGTGAGGTGCAATACGTCTGTAGCAACCGAGCCCTCAGGGTGCTACAGTTCCATTTATCTTCAGCCTAGGTGACGTATTGCGATACAGGGCCGTGATTTTGGCTATAAAAGGGTCCCCTAGACCCCTACCCCAAGCTTTTTAAGAGAATCATATATGGCGTGCCAGGAGACTCTATGGAATGCTTTCTCAGCATCCAACGAGAGTATCTAATTACAAATTTTTAACTGCATCTAGCCCAGGAAATACTTTGTGCCTAGTAGCAGTGTCTGCTAGTCAGCGGATTATCCCGGCTGTTAAGCAAGCTACACCACCTGTAGTTTAGACACTTAATTTTTTCAAAGGAAATGCTTCGGGACCATGGGATACTCAGTGAAGAGCATCAGGAGGCACCCCAAGGCATAGGGGCTGGGACTGGCAGTAGGATGCCTTGCGGTGGACAGCCGAGCTCGATCCTTATAAAAGCTTTTTAACTGCAGCAGCTTTAGTGGACGCTACTGGAGCTGGAATTACGCGGCTGCTGGCATGAGACTTGCCCTCCAATAGATCCTTGTAAATGGATTTAAAGTGTATTCATTCAAATTAGAGAGACAATTTAAATTAAAAAGCTTAGAGCTGCCTCCACCACAGGGGGGCTCGCTCGACCCACCAGCGGACAGGCACCAGTATTGGGAGAGGGGGGCTGGCCATCAGGGTTCACCGCGGCTCTGGCACAAACCCGGCGACACGGAGGTGGCACGGGCAGGAGCGGACTGGCCGTGTCGGCTTCTCACTTTTTGGATTTTAGAAGGGCATGACATGCCTATATCTGTGTCTCCCCCTCCTTTTACTCCTCCACCTCTTTTATTTTCGCATGACTATATGTACTTGTCACTTTTCCATGTGTTAGTTGTGTCTTCTGAGCAGTTTGTCAGCTTTTGGACACCTTTGAAGGTGTTTTCTATGTGTTGCTATGTGTTTTTGTTTGCCTGCCATTGGTTTTAACGGTGTTCGAAGGTGTTCGACGAACAGTTCGACGAACAGTTCGGCGAACACACGGGTGTTCGACGAACCGAACCGAACTCTAACACTACGGGGGTGGCTCAACACTACTCCTAAGCATCAAAAATAAAAAGGCTAGACTGGACTTTGCTAAAAAACATCTAAAAAGCCACCACAGTTCTGGAAGAACATTCTTTGGACAGATGAAACCAAGATCAACCTCTACCAGAATGATGGAAAGAGAAAAGTATGGCCAAGGCATGGTACAGCTCATGATCCAAAGCATACCACATCATCTGTAAAACACAGCAGAGGCAGTGTGATGGCTTGGGCATGCATGGCTGCCAGTGGCACTGGGTCACTAGTGTTTATTGATGATGTGACACAGGACAGAAGCAGCCGAATGAATTCTGATGTATTCAGAGCCATACTGTGTGCTCAGATCCAACCAAATGCAGACAAACTGATTGGTCGTCGTTTCGTTTCATACTACAGATGGACAATGCCCAAAACATAAAGCCAAAGCAATCCAGGAGTTTATTAAAGCAAAGAAGTGGAATATTCTTGAATGGCCAAGTCAGTCACCTCATCTCAACCCAATTGAGCGTGCATTTCACTTGATCAAGGCTAAACTTCAGACAGAAAGGCCCACAAACAAACAGCTACTGAAAACCACCACAGTGAAGGCCTGGCAGAGAATCAAAAAGGAGGAAACACAGCGTCTTGGGATCCCAATGAGTTCACGACTAGAAATGAACATTTTATTTACAATTATTTAATCTGTCCAATTACTTTTGGTCCCTTTAAAAACAGGGTGGCACATGTTAAGGAGCTGAAACTCCTAAACCCAATTTTAATGTGGATACCCTCAAATGAAAGCTAAAAGTCTGAACGTCTACTGCATCTGAATTATTTTGTTTAAAATTCATTGTGGTAATGTCTAGAACCAAAATTAGAAAAATGTTGTCTCTGTCCAAATATATATGGACCTAACTGTATACCAGGATGGGGTAAATACATATCAGGATGCACCCAGGATGGGTGACATATGTCTGCGTTCATGGCCTTAAGCGTCTCATTACTTTAGTGTACAAATATGAATTACACTAGAATTTAATATGATGTAAAAGGACTGTACCTTGTCATATGCCACTATCACACACTAATCAGCATGTCTATTCATCTATTCTTCCTACAGGTACGTCACTCAGCTTTCCATCCTGATTCCCATCCTGCTTTTCCCCTACTTCTGCTCTTCAACACCCATGGTATGTTTTTCATCTAATCCCTGCTCTACACCCACTTTTATTTATGACCTCCTTGTTTACTTTGCCCTTGAATATCCTGCATCTGGCTCAGCATTAATTATCATAATTAAGATGAGCACAGACCACTTCCCTCTGCTTCACACCTGAATACATTTTGAAGTAAATATATCATGAGTTACTTGTCTGCATAGACTTTAGCCTGTGTCCATGGCCTTAAGAGTACAAATATGAATTATACCAGAACTGAACCAGAAGGGAACTGAAGGTAACTGGAAAGTTCCTATAAACAATATTTCTGTTTGTATTTACGCTCACCCCTATAATCCTTCACTTTTTATAAATCTCCCTAATCCCTACACCTAGTAAGGAATTGGTCATTTCTCCCTCCATCCTCCCCATCCATATCACCTCCTCCTCAGAACTATTCCTCAACATCCAATCCTGTGTCTCCAAACACAGACAGCCACCTCATGCTCTCTCTTGCTCCCACCTACTAACACTTTCTCTGCTCCTCCTCACTGCCAGTGATATCTCTCCAAATCCTGGTCCTCCTCACCACATCCCCACAGTTACTTCTAACTCCTATCCACGATTTACCACAACTTTACGCAACCTCTCTAACCTTATATCCATCTGTCGAGCCTCTCTAACAGGAGCTGTATGGAACGCTCGCTCTGTCTGCAACAAACTTTCATGCATTCATGATCTTTTCATTACTAACAAACTTTCCTTCCTTGCCATCACAGAAACCTGGCTCATCCCCTCTGACTCAGCCTCTCCAGATGCACATTTGTACGGTGGATTCCACCTTTCTTACACACCCCACCCATTGGCAAGCATGGTGAAGGAGTTGGTTTTCTCCTTTCAGATAACTGCTCCTTTACCCCAATTCCACTGCCACTCTCCGTTACCCTCCCCTCTTTTGAGGTGCACTTTGTGCGCATCTACTCCCCCTCCAACCTCCAATTGGCTATCATTTACTGCCCCCCAGGGCCAGCCACCACCTTCTTTGACCACTTCGCCCCCTGGCTGCTTCATTTCCTTTCCACTGATATCCACACTATCATCATGGGTGACTAACATCCCCATCGACACTTACCTCTCAGCTGTCTCTAAGCTTCTATCTCTCGCTTCCTCTTTCGGCCTCGCTCAATGGTCCTCTGCAGCCACTCACAAAGATGGCCACACTCTGGACCTTATCTTCACCAACTTCTGTTCCCTATCTAACCTCTCTAACTCACTCCTCACTCTTTCTGACCACAACCTATTTACATTCTCTTCCCTCTCATCTCCAGGTCCACAATTCCCACTTCACAAACCTGCATAACATCGCAGAAATCTTAAACACCTTGATCTACACTCACTTTCTGAGTCCTTTCTCCCTCTTACAAACATAAAAGTTACTTACACAATGAGATGACGCTGCCGCTTTATATATGACCACAATATCTGCAGCTCTCGAATCGGTCGCCCCTCTCAAACATACCAATGCCTTCAAAATCAACAGGCAAGTCTAGCATACCAGCATGACTAAAGAACTGAGGCAGGCTTCCAGAGTAGCTGAGCAGAGATGGAAAAGATCCCACTCGAAAGAGCACTTCATCACATTCAAACAGTCCTTCACTACGTTCAAGTCCACACTCACTGCAGCAAAGCAAACATACTTCTCATCTCTCATATCTTCCCTGTCTCAAAGCCCTAAACAGCTATTCAACACATTCAATTCTCTCCTACGTCCCCCAGCACCTCCTCCCTCTCCTCTCATCTCAGCTGAAGACATTGCCTCATTCTTCAAGCAGAAGATTGACATCAGAGAAAGCTTTGGCCTACAACCCCCACAGCCCCCCCTCATATCTACTCAGCCCTTCTCCTCCAAAACCAGCTTCTCCACCACTGCGTAAGATCAACTTTCCACTCTACTCTCAAGATCACATCTCACCACCTATGCACTTTACCAGATCCCATCCCACCTCATCCCAAACCTCACCACAGTCTTTACCCCAACCCTAACCCATCTCTTCAATCTATCATTAACAACTAGTGTCTTCTCCTGCTATTCTCAAAAAACCTCCCTTTGACACATCCTCCCTGTCTAGCTATCGCCCCATATCACTTCACCCCTATGCCTCAGAACTACTGAAACACCACATTAATCTTGAACTGTCCTCCCACCTCTACTCCTGCTCTCTCTTTGACCACTTACAACTAGTGTTGAGCCACCCCCCGTAGTGTTCGAGTTCGGTTCGGTTCGAACACCCGTATGTTCGCCGAACCGTTCGTCGAACACCGTTAAAACCAATGGCAGGCAAACGAAAACACATAGAAAACACATAGAAAACACATAGAAAACACAGAAAACACATAGAAAACACATAGAAAACACTTCAAAAAGGTGTCCACAAGCTGACAAACTGCTCAGAAGACACAACTAACACATGGAAAAGTGACAAGTACATATAGTCATGCGAAAAGAAAAGAGGTGGAGGAGTAAAAGGAGGTGGAGACACAGATATAGGCATGTCATGCCCTTCTAAAATCCAAAAAGTGAGAAGCCGACACGTTCAGTCCGCTCCTGCCCGTGCCACCTCCGTGTCGCCGGGTTTGTGCCAGAGCCGCGGTGAACCCTGACGGCCAGCCCCCCTCTCCCAATACTGGTGCCTGCCCGCTGGTGGGTCGAGCGAGCCCCCCTGTGGTGGAGGCAGCTCTAAGCTTTTTAATTTAAATTGTCTCTCTAATTTGAATGAGTACACTTTAAATCCTTTTACAAGGATCTATTGAAAGGCAAGTCTCATGCCAGCAGCCGCGTAATTCCAGCTCCAGTAGCGTCCACTAATGCTGCTGCAGTTAAAAAGCTTTTATAAGGATCGAGCTTGGCGGTCCACCGCAAGGCGTCCTACCGCCAGTCCCAGCCCCTGTGCCTTCAGGTGCCTCCTGATGCTCTTCACCGAGTATCCCGGGGTCCCGAAGCATTTCCTTTGAAAAAATTAAGTGTCCAAACTACAGGTGGTGTTGCTTGCTTAACAGCTGGGATAATCCGCTGACCAGCAGAGACTGCTACTAGGCACAAAGTATTTCCTGGGCTTGATGCAGTTAAAAATTTGTAATTAGATTCTCTCGTTGGATGCTGAGAAAGCATTCCATAGAGTCTCCTGGCACGCCATATATTATTCTCTAAAAAAGCTTGGGGTAGGGTCTAGGGAACCCTTTTATAGGCAAAATTACGGCCCTGTATCGCAATACGTCACCTAGGCTGAAGATAAATGGAACATTTTCATCACCTTTCATAATCACCAATGGAACAAGGCAGGGATGTCCTCTGTCCCCTCTCTTATACATCCTAGTGATGGAGCACCTGCTCTCATCAATTCGCCATTAGCCCAATATTAGGTGGATTGAGGTGGGTGGCACTGAGTACAAGTGCTCTGCATTTGCTGATGTCCTAGAATATATCACATATATCCATCCCTGCTGTTATGGCTGAAATAGATCACTTTGTTACATGGTCAAATTTTAAAATCAATGCAGCGAAGTCTGAGGCCCTCGATGTCTCCCTCCCCAAATCCATACAGGATTCCATTCAGTCCAACTTTCCATTTGCCTGGCCCTCACAGGTTATCAAATACTTAGGAATTCCTATTCATAGAGACCTCTCCCGTCTATGTTATCTTAATTTTGGGCCCTTTATTGAACAACTCCATGCAGACCACGGTTGGCAGGTCAGAACTGTAAGATTCACTACGTGAACCACTGGTGTTTTGTGGAAAAGCACATGTACACTGTGTTCCAAATTATTATGCAAAAAGTGTTTAGGAGTGATAAGGGAAGAATTTGTTTGTTTGTCAGTTAAACTCATTGATGGTGATGTGTGTCAGGGCTCTTTATATCACTGTAAGCAATTGCAGACACCTGTGCTAATTAGTTTGGCAGGTGTGTCCAATGAAAGGCAAGACTACTTAAGAAGGCAGTCCCACATTATTAAGCAGCCTACATTTTCTACCAAAATGGGAAAGAAAAAAGATGTGTCGGCTGCTGAGAATTGACAAATTGTGGAGTGTTTAGGTCAAGGCATGACTACAGTCAACATTGCCAAGACACATCATCCTGTTCATCGCACAATCAAGAAGTATGTAGCCGATTCACAGTACACACGTGAGCGTGCTGATAAGGGAAAATTGAGGACTCTTTCCTACAGGCAATTACGTCAGGTTAAAAGAGCAGCGGCAAAAAAGCCTTGTCATAGCAGCAGACAAGTTTTTGAAGCTGTTGGTGCCTCCAACGTCCCCCGAACAACAAGATGCAGAGTCCTTCAGAGGTTTGCAGCTGTGCGTAAGCTATCCTGTCGACCTCCTCTATCCACTGCACACAAGCAGAAACGGCTCCCGTGGGCCAAACAATACATGAAGACTGACTTCAAAACGGTTTCATTCACCGATGAGTGCCGTGCAATGCTCGATGGTCCAAATGGATGGAGTGGAGGATGGCTGGTGGATGGACACCCTATGCAAACACGGCTACGGCGCCAACAAGGAGGAGGTGGAGTAATGTTTTGGGCTGGAATCATGGGGAGAGAGATTGTCGGCCCCTTTAGGATCCCTGAAGGGTTAAAGATGAACTCCATAATGTATGTGGAGTTTCTCAAACAGCACTTCCTGCCATGGTTCAAGAAGAAGAACCGTGTATTCCGCAGCAAGATCATTTTCATGCATGATAATGCACCGTCTCATGCTGCACATAACACATCTGCATCTCTGGCTGATATTGGCATAAAAGGGACAAACTTATGGTGTGACCCCATGCTCCCCTGACATCAACCCCATTGAGAACCTCTGGAGCATCATCAAAAGGAGTGTCTGATGGCAGGAGGCAGTTCACATCTAAGCAACAGCTCTGGGAGGGTATTATGTCCTCATGCAAAACAATTGAACAGAAACCATCCAAAACCTGACAAATTCAATGGACGAGAGAGTTCAGAAGCTCCTTTCGAACAAGGGGTCCTATGTGCAAATGTAACATCACCTAGAATAAAGTTTTGAGTTGAAAACTGTTTGATTTCAGTTTCTAATAACCAGCTAATGCTTATAATTTCAAAAATGACCATTTTTTTGTTCTTTATTAAAATGAAAAGGTTGATCGAAGAGTGTGGGGGATCTAAGAGTGTGGCAACCCAGTAGTCAGGATTACTTAGAATTCTGACACCTGAGGGTCATGTTGCAGGTAGTGCAGCAAGAAGGCACTCATATGTCTTGCACATCTAGGAGCCCCAAAATTATTTTCCGGGCAAGATGCAGCTAAAAATTATTATTAATTTGAAAGCTGGTGGAGCTTAGTATAGATGGCCTAATTGAATCAGTACTGCACACTGCTACAAGGCCCAAATTATTTTCCAGCCAAGATACAGATAAACATGATTAGCAATTTGAAAGCTTAAAACAGTTGGTGAGGTGATTTTAACAAATCATCAAGCTTTTACTCTCCCCAGGATGACACAGGGGTAGAAAAGTCTTTCGGATCCATGATTTGTTCATCTTTATGAACGCGAGTCTGTCTACATTATCAGTGGAGAGCCGCGTGCGCTTATCTGTCAGCACACCATCAGCAGCGCTCAACACACGTTCAGAAAGAAGGCTGGCTGCGGGGCATGACAAGATCTCCAAGGCGTAAGTGGCGAGCTCCAGCCATTTATCCAGATTGGAATCCCAAAAAGAGCAAGGGTCCAGTGACACAGTCATGGCTTCAATGTTTACTTGGAGATGCTCCTGTACCTTCGTCTCTAGGCATTGACTATGTGTCAGACTTCTTGTCTCCTGTGGCCTTGCAAAGGATGGGCTAAAAAAGTGGTGAAATAATTCCGGAAAAGAATTGATGTTACCAGCAGATACTGTGTTTGTTACGTTTTGAGTGCTGAACACTCGACGGTCCCACGATTGGGAAGTTGGAACTGTGAGATTTACTACGTGCACCACTGGTGTTTTGTGGAAAAGCACATGTAAGATTCTGCAACAGACTCTGCTGATACTTCTGCATGCATGCATCCCTTTCTATGGCAGGAATAATTTCTGCAAATTTACTTTTGTACCGGGGATCTAACAGTGTGGCAACCCAGTAGTCAGGATTATTTCTAATTCTCATAATTCGATGGTCATGTTGCAGGTAGTGCAGCAAGAAGGCACTCATGTGTCTTGCGCATCCAGGAGCACCAAGTCCCTGTTGTGTTGGTGGCGAGTAGTGTTGAGCCACCCCCGTAGTGTTCGGGTTCGGTTCGGTTCGTCGAACACCGGGATGTTCGAGGAACTGTTCGTCGAACTGTTCGTCGAACACCTTAGAACACCGTCGAACACCGTTAAAACCAATGGCAGGCAAACAAAAACACATAGAAACACATAGAGAACACCTGCAAAGGTGTCCAAAAGCTGACAAACTGCTCAGAAGACACTCTCTTTAAAAAAGCCGGCCGGCAAATTCAGCAGCGGCATACACCGGTACCCGACAATTTAGACAAGAAGGAATAGAGCATCACACATAGATTAGATAGATAGAAACATGTCAGTCACACATATAAGAAGCACAGTGACAGTGTTGGTTACTGCACTTGTCATTTAGTGTAAAGGATTTATTAAAAAAAATATTAGTGTTTTCATGCACCGTCTCTTTAAAAAAGCCGGTCGGCAATTCAGCATCTGTACCCGACAATTTAGAACAGAAAGAATAGAGCTTCACACATAGATTAGATAGATAGAAACATGTCAGTCACATATATAAGTACAGTGATAGTGTTGCTTACTGTACTTGTCATTTAGTATTAAAATAAAGGATTTATTATTAAAAAAATTGGCGTGGGGTTCCCCTTAATTTTAGGCTCTAGCGGAGGTTAAGCAGACGGCTGGGGCAGATGTTTGAAGCCTGGGAAGGGGGTAATACCCACGGAGCTTCCCAGGCTACTAATATCAGCCCCCAGCTGAATACATAGCCTTTACTAGCTATTAAAATGGGGGACCCCCCCAAAAAAATGACGTGGGGTCCCCCCTAATTTAATAGCTAGCAAAGGCTAGGCAGACAGCTGGGGGCTGATATTAATAACCCAGGAAGGGAGCCATGAATATTGGCCCCCTCCCAGGCTAGAAACACCAGCCGTCAGCCGCCCCAGAAATGGCGCATTCATAGGATGCGCCAATTCTGGCACTTAGCCTCGCTCTTCCACGCTGCCCTGGTGCGGTGGCAGGGGGTAATAGGGTTGGGGTTGATGTCAGCTTATAATGCCAGCTGACATCAAGCCCAGGTTAGTAATGGAGAGGCATCTATAAGACACCCCCATTACTAACCCCATAGTCAAAGTTAAAAAAAACACAAACACCCAGAATAAAGTCCTTTAATTGAAATAAAGACACAATCCTTTATTGTTCTAAATTAAACCATACTTACCATCACGCCCATTCCAGCTGAAGCCAACCATCTCCTGCAATAAAAGAAAAATAATAAAGCAACCTCATCCTTACCTTTCCATGGTTCCCACGACAGCTTCAGCTCTGCTACATCGAGATGACAGGCTGGACCGCAGCACAACGCTGCCATCCAGCCTGTCATCCCGCAGACACTGAGAAGCGCAGGCTTGCTTGCGCTGCTCAGCGTCTTTCTGTGACGACATCCAGATGAGCAGAGTTCATGTCCAATGAACTCGGCTCACCTCATGCACGTCACTGACAGCGTGGGAAAATTCTCACGCTGAAGCGCTGATTGCAGGAGAATTTTCCCACGCTGTCAGTGACGTGCAGGAGGTGAGCTGAGTTCATTGGACATGAGCTCACCTCATGCACATCACTGACAGCGTGGGAGAATTCTCCTGCACTCAGCACTTCAGCGTGAGAATTTTCCCACGCTGTCAGTGACGTGCATGAGGTGAGCCGAGTTCATTGGACATGACCTCGGCTCATCTGGATGCCGTCACAGCGAGACAGTGAGGAGCGCAAGCATGCCTGCGCTTCTCAGTGTCTGCGGGATGACAGACTGGATGGCAGCGTTCTGCTGCGGTCCAGCCAGTCATCTCGATGTAGTAGAGCTGAAGCTGTCGTGGGAACCATGGAAAGGTAAGGATGAGGTTGGTATATTATTTTTCTTTTATTGCAGGAGATCGTTGGCTTTAGCTGGAATGGGTGTGATGGTAAGTATGGTTTAATTTAGAACAATAAAGAATTGTGTCTTTATTTCAATTAAAGGACTTTATTCTGGGTGTTGTGTTTTTTTTAAATACTTTACTAGAAATTCATGGCGGTCATGTCTAATACTGGCGTGACCCCATGAATTTTGGGCTTGGGGCCAGCTGATAATACCAAGCTGGCCCTAACCCCTTTATTACCCAGTGAGCCACCGCACCAGGGCCCTGGATGAGTTGGGTACAGCGCCAGAAGATGGCACTTCTATGAACGCGCCATTTTCCGGGGTGGCTGCGGACTGCAATTTGTAGCGGGGGGGGGGGCCAGAAAGCTTGGGCCTCCCTGCGCTGCAGATTCCAGCCCCCAGCTGCCTAGTTGTACCTGGCTGGACACAAAAATAGGGCGAAGCCCCACGTATTTTTTTTTTTAATTATTTCATGAAATTCATGAAATAATTAAGAAAAAAAGGCCTTCCCTATATTGTTGTGTCCGGCCAGGTACAAATAGGCAGCTAGTGGTTGGGGGCAGCCCGTTCCTGCCTGCTGTACCTGGCTGGACACAAATATAGTGCGAAGCCCCACTTCAATTTTTTTTAATTATTTCATGAAATTCATGAAATAATTAAGAAAAAAAGGCCTTCCCTATATTGTTGTGTCCGGCCAGGTACAAATAGGCAGCTGGTGGTTGGGGGCAGCCCGTTCCTGCCTGCTGTACCTAGCTGGACACAAATATAGTGCGAAGCCCCACTTCAATTTTTTTAAATTATTTCAGGAAATTCATGAAATAATTTAAAAAAAATTGACGTGGGGCTTCGCACTATATTTGTGTCCAGCCAGGTACAGCAGGCAGGAACGGGCTGCCCCCAACCACCAGCTGCCTATTTGTACCTGGCCGGACACAACAATATAGGGAAGCCCTTTTTTTCTTAATTATTTCATGAAATAATTTAAAGAAAATTGACGTGGGGCTTCGCCCTATTTTTGTGTCCAGCCAGGTACAACTAGGCAGCTGGGGGCTGGAATCCGCAGCGCAGGGAGGCCCAAGCTTTCTGGGCCACCCCCGCTGCAAATTGCAGTCCGCAGCCACCCCTGAAAATTGCGCGTTCATAGAAGCGCCATCTTCTGGCGCTGTACCCAACTCATCCAGGGCCCTGATGCGGTGGCTCACTGGGTAATAAAGGGGTTAGGGCCAGCTTGGCATTATCAGCTGGCCCTAAGCCCGAAATTCATGGGGTCACGCCAATATTAGACATGACCACCATGAATTTCTAGTAAAGTATTTAAAAAAAACACAACACCCAGAAAAAAGTCCTTTAATTGAAATAAACACACAATTCTTTATTGTTCTAAATTAAACCATACTTACCATCACGCCCATTCCAGCTGAAGCCAACGATCTCCTGAAATAAAAGAAAAATAATAAAGCAACATCATCCTTACCTTTCCATGGTTCCCATGACAGCTTCAGCTCTGCTACATCGAGATGACAGGCTGGACCGCAGCAGAACGCTGCCATCCAGCCTGTCATCCCGCAGACACTGAGAAGCGCAGGCTTGCTTGCGCTCCACAGTGTCTCTCTGTGATGGCATCCAGATGAGCCGAGTTAATGTCCAATGAACTCGGCTCACCTCATGCACGTCACTGACAGCGTGGGAAAATTCTCCTGCACTCAGCGCTTCAGCGTGGGAGAATTCTCACACTGAAGCGCTGAGTGCAGGAGAATTCTCCCACGCTGTCAGTGACGTGCAGGAGGTGAGCTGAGTTCATTGGACATGAGCTCAACTTATGCACGTCACTGACAGCGTGGGAAATTTTCTCCTGCACTCAGCGCTTCAGCTGGGAGAATTCTCACGCTGAAGCGCTGAGTGCAGGAGAATTCTCCCACGCTGTCAGTGACGTGCAGGAGGTGAGCTGAGTTCATTGGACATGAGCTCACCATATGCACGTCACTAACAGCGTGGGAGAATTCTCCTGCACTCACCGCTTCAGCGTGAGAATTTTCCCACGCTGTCAGTGACGTGCATGAGGTGAGCCGAGTTCATTGGACATGAACTCGGCTCATCTGGATGTCGTCACAGAGAGACGCTGAGCAGCGCAAGCAAGCCTGCGCTTCTCAGTGTCTGCGGGATGACAGGCTGGATGGCAGCGCTCTGCTGCGGTCCAGCCTGTCATCTCGATGTAGCAGAGCTGAAGCTGTCGTGGGAACCATGGAAAGGTAAGGATGAGGTTGCTTTATTATTTTTCTTTTATTGCAGGAGATCGTTGGCTTCAGCTGGAATGGGCGTGACGGTAAGTATGGTTTAATTTAGAACAATAAAGGATTGTGTCTTCATTTCAATTAAAGGACTTTATTCTGGGTGTTTGTGTTTTTTTTAACTTTGACTATGGGGTTAGTAATGGGGGTGTCTTATAGACGCCTCTCCATTACTAACCTGGGCTTGATGTCAGCTGGCATTATAAGCTGACATCAACCCCAACCATATTACCCCCTGCCACCGCACCAGGGCAGCGTGGAAGAGCGAGGCTAAGTGCCAGAATTGGCGCATCCTATGAATGCGCCATTTCTGGGGCGGCTGACGGCTGGTGTTTCTAGCCTGGGAGGGGGCCAATATTCATGGCTCCCTTCCTGGGCTATTAATATCAGCCCCCAGCTGTCTGCCTAGCCTTTGCTAGCTATTAAATTAGGGGGGACCCCACGTCATTTTTTTTGGGGGGTCCTCCATTTTAATAGCTAGTAAAGGCTATGTATTCAGCTGGGGGCTGATATTAGTAGCCTGGGAAGCTCCGTGGGTATTACCCCCTTCCCAGGCTTCAAACATCTGCCCCAGCCATCTGCTTAACCTCCGCTAGAGCCTAAAATTAAAGGGAACCCCACGCCAATTTTTTTAATAATAAATCCTTTATTTTAATACTAAATGACAAGTACAGTAACCAACACTATCACTGTACTTCATATATATGTGACTGACATGTTTCTATCTATCTAATCTATGTGTGAAGCTCTATTCTGTCTGTTATAAATTGTCGGGTACCGCTGCTGAATTGCCGGCCGGCTTTTTTAAAGAGACGGTGCATGAAAACACTATTATTTTTTTTGATAAATCCTTTACGCTAAATGACAAGTACAGTAAGCAGCACTTTCACTGTACTTCGTATATATGTGGCTGACATGTTTATATCTATCTAATCTATGTGTGAAGCTCTATTCTTTCGGTTCTAAATTGTCGGGTACCGGTGTATGCCGCTGCTGAATTGCCGGCTTTTCATGTTTCACTGTTGGCACTGTTCCCATCGATTTGGGCAATCACTGTAATGCCACAACCACCATGGCTGTGGCATTACAGTGAGTGGCAGACAATCCCTGCATGATTGGTGCTCTAAATAGCGCCAGACATGCAGGACACGCTTTTGGTGCACGAACAGTTATCGAACATAACCTCGAACAGCCGAATTTTTTGCAAATCGTTCGGGTTCGTCGAACAACTCGAACACCGCCCAAAACAGCTCGAATTTGAGATTGGCGAACAGTTCTAGTCGAACACCGCTCATCTCTAGTGGCGAGGTAAGAATCATGCTTCCTTCCTCTGCCCTCTCCCCCCAACCTCGCACAACAGAAATGTGATCAAGGTCTCCCTCATCTGATGAGTCTTCCAACAGTTTGTCCTCCACTTCTTCCTGGGCTCCTGCACCTTCCTCACTGGTTTGGCTGCTACCATGCGCCCTGGTACAACCATCTCCCCCACCCTCACATGCCTGCCGCCTTGGTGCTGCCGACCGTCTGGACCTTGCAGATGTTAGCCCTTCCGCATACAACTCCTCCTCCTCTACTTCCTCCACCTCCTCTTGTGCCACCACCTGACTCCGAATTCAGTTTAACATGTGCTCCAGCATGTAAATCACCGGAATAGTCATGCTGATAATGGCATAGTCAGCATTAAACATCTTTGTCGCCATTTCAAAACTGTGCAGAAGGGTGCATAGGTCCCTGATCTGAGACCACTCCTCCAGCGTGATTTGCCCCACCTATGGATCTCGTTGGCCCAGGTTATACGTCAGAACATATTGCACCAGGGCTTGTCGGGATGCGAACGGCAGAAGTGAGAACACAGCGACCGTGCCCTCTGCAGAAGGCCATCTAGTCCGGGATAGTTGGCTAAAAATTGCTGGACAACCAGGTTCAACACGTGAGCCATACAAGGCACGTGTGTGACATTGCCCTGGTGAAGGACCGCACCGAGGTTTGCAGCATTGTCGCACACGGCCTTCCCTGGTTTCAGGTCCAGTGGAGACAACCATTTATGAAACTGGTTCTCCAGAGCTGACCTCAACTCCTCAGCTGTGTGACTCACATTTCCCAGACATTTCAAAGTAAAAACCGCCGGATGACGTTGAGCCCTGCTGCCAGCATAGTAAGGAGGTTTGCAGGATGACTTCTGCACAGTTAGAAAGCTTGTGGCATGACCAGACACGTTTTGGGTGCAGGTGGAGGACCGATAGAGGTTGAGGAGGCAGAAGCAATGGAGGAACTACGAGATAAAAAGGATTGACGCACAATTCGTGGGGACGGCAAGACTTGGACAGCAGCCCCTTGTCCTGCTGTCACCATAGTTACCCAGTGCCCAGTCAGCGACATGTAACGCCCCTGTCCATGCCTACTCGTCCAAGTGTCTGTGGTGAAATGCACCCTGTCACACACGAGTTTCTCAAAGAAGCGGTGATGATGTGTGCGACATGCTGGTGGAGCGCAGGCACACCTTTCTTTGAGAAGTTGTGCCGACTGGGCATCTGGTACTGGGGCACTGTGACGGACATAAGGTCTCGAAAATCCTCTGTGTCCACCAGGTGGAAAGGCAGCATTTCTGTAGCCAAGAGCTTGCAGATGGTGAAATTCAACCTCTTAGCTTTCTCATGGCTAGCAGGAAATGGTCTTTTACTCGTCCACATCTGAGGGACCGAGGGCTGGCTGTTGTGCTTAGACGGGGTTGAGAAGGGTGTCCCCGGCAAACTGCCGGTCTGTGAGGAAGATGCAGGCGGACATGTTAGGTTGCCTTGATCCAAAGGTGGTGCTATCGATGTCGGACAGCGCTCAACACCAGCTGGTGTTTCCACCTCCAAAGAAAATGATGACCTGCCAAACACGCTGGCTGGTGCGGGTAAAGAGGTGGCAGGTCTGCGTCCCAAAACAGGTGTGACTGATGTCCCCCCAGTCACAGAGAATGAAGAGGCCGCGGATGCACAAGATGTGGCAGACGGTGGTTGGCCCGGCCGGCTAGGCCGCATTGTAGCACAGTGAGCTTCCCACTGCAACTTATGCTTCATATCCATGTGACGGTACATGCATGAAGTACTCAAACTATTGATTTTTTGGCCTCTACTTAGCTTTTGGTGACAAATATTACAGATAACACGAGTTGGGTCATCCTTATCGATCTGAAAAAATGCCCAGGCTATGCAAGGCTTATCACCCATGCGACCTGAAGAGCAACCACGACTTGTGGTCAGAGGCAGAGTTGTGTTTGAGGATGCAGTTGTTGACGTGCTTCCAGTACTACGTCTCAGTCCAGGAAGGCGCAACCTGACCTCGTTGTCACTTGCATCCTCCTCCACCTCCTCTGCTGACCTCATCGACTGGCTGACTGTGGGTTGACAGTAAGTGGGATCTCCAACCTCGTCATCATCACCCTATGTGTTATCACACCCGTCGTCCTCAGAGCCAACCTCTTCCTGCCCTGACAAAAAACTAAAGTTGTCGCTCCAATCAGGTACGAGTCTCATCATCGTCTTCCTCATTGTCTCCACCAACAGGAGTTACAGTTTGGGAACGAGGGTCTACATTATGGTCAGAACCTTCTGCGTCTGGTCCTCGATCCAACTCAAAGATTCTGGGCATCAGTGCAGATCATTTCCTCGTCTGGATTCACAGAAGCTCTGGAGCAGACCTCCGTTTCCCAGGCTATTGTATGAGTAAACAGCTGTGCAGACTCAACCATCTTTTCTACCCCATACTCAGATGGGCAGCTGGAGACTTGGGAGCTGTGAGGAAGCAGGTGCGATTGGGGTGACACCTCTGAGGACTGGAGTATTTGTGATGTTGAAGTTGAGGTGGAGGAGAAGCCATTTAAAGAAGCACTTGATATCCGTTGAAGCACCTGCTGTTTTTGTGCCTCTTCTGGAATTTGTAGCGATTGGCGTGGCCGTAAGAAAGGGATCTTATCACATTGTCCGCTAAAAGAAGTAGACATCTTAGTTTGGCTGGAAGATGGTCTTTCTTCTGCAGATGTTACTGTTGCTTTAACACCTACCCCACGGACACCACCTTTATTTCCCTTCCCAACACGCCTATTCCCCTTTCCACCAGCAGCAGGCCTTTTTCCACTCATTTTGGTGGTTAACTAATTCACAACTCTGGAGTTGTTTGCACAAAAAACAATGGATGGGAACCGAGCAGAGCTGAGTGGCCAAACTGTGGTATTAGCCCTAAAGTACTGGCTGGGTTAGATGCAGTAAAACAATTTTATTACATACACAGGTGGTAGAGGCTAGTATAGATGGACTAATAGAACAAGTCCCACACACTGCTACAAAGCCCAAATATTTTTTCAGAGCTAGATGCAGATAAAAATTATTTTGAATTTGCAACCAGGTGGAGGTTAGTATAGATGGACTAATAGAACAAGTCACACACACTGCTCGAAGCCCAAATAATTTTTCAGAGCTAGATGCAGATAAAAATTATTTTGAATTTGAAACCTGGTGGAGGTTAGTATAGATGGACTAATAGAATGATGCTATGCCCAAAAGGTTTTACTTGGCTAGGTGCAGTAAAAAAAATGTGTATTCTATACACAGGTGGTGTAGCTTGCAACACAGATAGGCTTCTCCACTGACTAACACACACTGCAAGAGGCCAAAAAGGATTTGCTTAGCTAGATTTAGCCAAATGCTCTGAAAAAACTTGCACAGCACTGGCACAGACCTGCCTGATAAAAGTGATAGGAACTGATGTAACCTAGCCCTCAAAAGGACTGCAATTACAATTAGTCTTTACTCCCAACCTATCTTTTTAAGAGCACAGACCTGCCTGATAAAAGTGATAGGAAATGCTGTAACCTAGTCCTTAAAAGGACTGCAATCACAACTATTCCCTACTCCCAAGCTATCTGTAGATTTGTGCGAAAATTGGCTTGAAATTAACAAGGTATAGCGCACACAGTAACAGCGGTGCCGTCTAACACGCAGCTGCAGCAGTGAGAAAATGGTGGCGACGGGGAAAATGGCTTGGTCTTATAGGGCAAGGACATGTGATATACACTGCCAATGACACATGCCCTTGCTTGTGTGAAAAAAAGCACTTCGCTCCGTGTGTGCGCTGCTGATAGGCTGACAGATTGCACCTCCCCACTGTAAATGCGGGAAAGAGAAAAAAAAATGGAGATCTTCATTATTCCTGCAGAGATCCATCCCCTGCCCCTCCCCCCGCCCCGCTGTACACTCAAACTGCGTATTAGCATTAATTTTCAGCATTATTGAGAAGAAATCCAGTTATAATTTTGGCGCACGAATAGTTATCTAACAACCTCGAACAGCCGAATTTTTTTCAAATTGTTCGTGTTAGCCGAACGGCTCGAACACAGCCCAAAACAGCTCGAATTTGAGATTGGCAAACAGTTCGAGTCGAACACCGCTCATCTCTACTTACAACCTGGCTTTTGACCTCACTATTGCACTGAAAATGCCCTGTCAAAAGTCACCTATGACCTACTAACCGCCAAATCCAAGTGACACTACTCTGTCGTCCTCCTCTACTTGTCTTCTGCTTTTGACACAGTGGACCATTCCCTATTACTACATATTCTCTCATCTCTTGGCATCACTGACTTGGCCCTATCTTGGATCTCCTCATACTTAACAGACCGGACAATAAAGCGTCTCCCACTCACACACCACCTCCTCATCTTACTCTTTATCTGTCACGGGTGTGTCAGATATAACAAACAGTCGCTCTGCATCTGGCTGCAGAAGGTCTCTGCGTTTGGCATTGCAGATGCCTTCTTAATGCTTCTGAATTTTGGACCCAGCTGCAACCTCTCTTCTGCTCTGATTGACACACCCTGGTCTGGGTGTTTATAAACTATCAGTCCGCTTCAGGGAGTCGCTGATTATATTCTAATTTTCCCTTATGAAGGCTTGGAGCTATAGCAGTCAGCTAGCTTCCTCTCTTGTGCCCTTGGAGGATGTTTGGTGTTATCCCTCTGGTGTCTGCTCAAGCTAAGTTTAGCCCCCTTTGTTTGTCTCCCTTGTTGTCTTTAGTTTATAGTGGGGACTTACCAGTGATCACCCCCCCCCCTCCCTAGCTGGGGCCTAGCTCTAGGGATATGCAGGGCTCAGGTTTCCTACTCGGCGATTGGTGTGGAACCAATGTAGGGATGGTAGGGTAGGCAGGGTGTTATCAGATCTGCCTAGGGGTCTCACTTTTCCCTAGTGTCTGGGCTTCCTTCCCCTCAGCCCTTCATGCTGCACTTAGTGTCATACACAGTGTGGGAAAGACTATCTGTCGGTGTCCCACAAGGTTCAGTTCTAGGGCCCCTGCTTTTCTCCATTTACACCTTCGGCCAGAGACAGCTAATAGAGTCCTGATATCACCTCCCTACTAATCAGAATCCCACAATGTCTGTCCACCATTTCATCCTTCCTCTCATAGATTTCTAAAACATAACATAGACAAAACAGAATTCATAATTTTTTCCCCATTTCACTCAACCCCCCAATGGACCTATCACTTAAAGTAAATGGCTGTTCACTCTCCTCAGTCCTGCAAGCTTGCTGCCTCGGGGTAACCCTGGACTCTGATCTCTCCTTCAAACCACATATCCAAGCTCTTTCCACTTCCTGCCGACTCAAACTGAAAAATATTTCTTGGATCCATACATTACTTACTCAAGAATCTGCAATAACCCTTGTCCATGCCCTAATCATCTCCCGCCTCGACTACTACAACCTCCTGCTCTGTGGCCTCAATCTATCCTAAACTCTGCTGTCCTACTAATTCATCTGTCCTCCCACTATTCCCCGGCCGCTCCCCTCTGTCAATCGTTTCACTGGCTCCCCATTACCTAGAGACTCTAGTTCAAAACCCTAACTTTGGCATACAAAGCCATCCACAAACTGTCTCGTTCATACATCTGCGACCTAGTCTCCCGGTACTTACCTACATGCAACCTCCGATCCTCACAAGATCTCCTTCTCTACTCGCCTCTTATCTGCTCTTCCCATAATCGCATACAAGATTTCTTCCGTGCATGCCCCCTACTCTTAAACGCTCTACCCCAACATATCAGACTCTTGCCTACCGTGGAAACCTTTATAAGGAATCTGAAGACCTACCTCTTCCGACAAGCATACAACCTATAGTAACCACCGCTCCACGTCCAGCTCTACCCTCGCCTACTGTGTCCTCAACCATACCTTGCAGATTGTGAGCCCTTGCGGGCAGGGTCCTCTCTCCTCCTGTACCAGTCAGTGACTTGTATTGTTCAAAATTATTATACTTGCTTTTTATTATGTATACCCCTCTTCACATGTAAAGCGCCATGGAATAAATGACAATAATAATAATATACCAAGATGGGTCAAGGATGGGGGATATATATACCAGGATGGGCCTAGGATAGTGGACATATATACCAAACTGGGGGCAATATATAACAGGATGGGAGACATATTCCAGGATGGTTCCAGGATGGGGGACATATATACCAGGAGGAGCCGAGAATGGGGCACATTAGTACAGAATGGGGGACATTACTACATAATATGGGATGGCGGCAACACGTATGTCCTTGTAGGATTTAGAATGCTAAAAGGGCTCATACATTTGACCAACATGCAGGGGAAGCGAGTAGGTTTAAATTTTGTACATGAGCCCATCGGACACTAGTTACACCAATGGATTACATCTTGATTTGTCTCCCTGTAAATAGGAACACAGATCCATATTAGTCAATTTTCTGTATCATTGCTACAAACTGTAGGGTAAGCTTTATCATTATGTCACAACTTTGAAACAATATCAGAACAGAGTTCATAATATACAGGTGCATCTCACAAAATTAGAATATCAAAAAGTTAATTTATTTCAGTTCTTCAATACAAAAAGTGAAACTCGGTCATTACAAAACATTTTTTCAAGCTGTTATAAAGTATTCTAATTTACTGAGCTAATGACTTTTGTGTTTTCATTGGCTGTAAGCCATAATCATCAACATTAACAGAAATAAACACTTGAAATAGATCACTGTTTGTAATGACTCTATATAATATATGAGTTTCACTTTTTGTATTTTAGAACTGAAATAAATTAACTTTTTGATTATATTCTAATTTTGTGAGATGCACCTCTATATTGTAGATGAGACCCTATGCCTTGTAGTCTACGGGTCTAGAATAATATGGACACTCCTCGTCTAGGATTTATACACAAACAACATGGAGTAAATAGTCTATTGTAAATATAACAATTTATTAAAGATATGAAAAAATAGGCATACATATACAGTGAGTAGACAAAAATACAAAAAGTCAGTAGTCAGACTGAGGTATTAAGGACATGCTTATTCACTAGCAAGTATTAGGGGTGGGGAGAGTAAACCAGGAAGAAAACCCCACAAAGTACCAGTGCTTCACAGTAACACCCCTGCTAGATGCATCCTGCCTCATAAACCAAAGGAGCCAATATATATGTGATGCGCCTACGTGCAAAAATAATGACATCTCAGAGGTATATATAGAATGAGGGAGTTTGTACTACTTAAGAGATGCATATAATAGAGGTGAAAAAGATCCTAGTTAGTCTCTTCCACATATTCCCCACGTGGAGCAGCACGCCGCCAGGCCCAACACGCGTTTCACGTGGGCATCCTCGGGGTGCTGCAACATACTGTGTGTTTAGACCATCTATATATTTGGCTCACCACAGGTGTCTAACGTCTCTGCTTTGTAGGCGGCGCATGCGTGGTGATGCACACCACGGTGTTCACATTGCTTCCGGCACCACCTATGACTCGGCAGAGAGAAAGGCGCCGTCAGCAATGCTCTGCGCATCGTCACATCTCAGGCATGCGCACTAGCAGGATGCCATTTTGGATTAGGACTAGGTAGAAAAATGACATAACTGTGGGCAATCTATGGGGCAGGCAAATAATAGCTGCAAACTGCAACATATAGATTCTACCTATAATCTCATAAATTACTTCCCTTGAGAAAGCTGTTTGGTACTCCACGCGAAATGCGCGTCGGGAAGCCAGTACCACCCACACTACTCTTTGGAGGCGCATCACTGATAAGGGGTAAGCAGCACCGAGGTTTACTAAGCTTGTGTGTTCATGCTATTGGTTTTTAGGGTATTACCCCTGATTATATTGCCACTGCCTGTGCAGCTTCCTACATTGCAATATATATATATTAATTGTCTACTCTCTCAGCTGTTTCAGGAAGTGTGGCTTTAACAAAGGCTTGTGCACACGGGTACCTCTTATTTTAAATTTTCCCAGGTGCTGTCATTTCCTTTTCCCTTATCATTGTTTTGCGCCTCTTGCTGCTATTTTTCATCCCCCTCCTGCTCAGATCTTGTCTAATTTTACAATTTTGTACTAAAATAACTATATGTATTAATAAAGTTGAATTTATCTTTATAGTAAAATTGAAAAAGACTCCGTGTTGTTCGCTTTTTGTAACTATAATCTCATTGATGAATATACATAGATAAATAGAAATAGTTCCGATACTGGCTAGATTATATAACCATTAAAGTGATGGTGCTAGATATCAACCCAATACTATAGAGAAAATGTGAACACTTAAAGTGACAGTGCATAAAAAAGTGAAAAGAACAATATATCACAAATCCATAGCATAAGGAAATAAGTAATAAGGAAAACACCAAAAGGCTATCAAAAAATGTCCAAAGCGTGAACATGCATCTTATATTCACCCAACAGGTGACTTAGTGAACAGACCAACCCACATACTGGCCCTATAGTGCCTTATACTGAAACTTTATAGATAATGTTAACAAATCCACATTTATATTGCAACCCTCTTTTTTAGTTTGTGGATCCCATTTGATTCTCTTGAAGAATCTTGTACTAATGGAGTGGAAATGCATAAATTTGAGCATACTAATCTGAATATGTGTATACTGTGCATAGGCAGATTAATTTTAGGGCAAACTGGGCTACTGCCTGGGGCCGAAGTCTCCCCGGGTGGCCATGACCAGATTGCCCTCAGTATAATGTTTTATGCGCCACAATTGGAGGCGTGTATCTCTAGGATGGGAGCTTTCCTGTAGACGGCTATGTGAAATGGCAGCACAGCTCCAGGGGAGCGCCTATCACCTTTTCTCCAATGTACTTTAGCCAGCAGTGATGTGATCACGCCATTGAGCCAGCATTCATGCATCGTTCACAGGATGAATTGAATCCACAGATGATTGTATTTTTTTTCAATAAAATGAATGAAAAGGGGATGGGAAAGAGGTAATTATAATGAGTTGATGGTGGGGGGTGGGAAAGAGGACATTATAATTAATTGAGAGTGATGGGTGATAGAAAGGACATGACATAATGAATTGGGGGGAGTAGCATGTAAATATAATGAATTGCGGGAGCCGGAGGTACACAGTGGTGGAGCGTTGAGGACAAAGGAAATACAATACACACTAAGG
This sequence comes from Phyllobates terribilis, assembly GCF_046119375.1. Classification (NCBI taxonomy): domain Eukaryota; kingdom Metazoa; phylum Chordata; class Amphibia; order Anura; family Dendrobatidae; genus Phyllobates; species Phyllobates terribilis. The sequence continues at coordinate 276,218,537 of NW_027362765.1, forward strand.
AAATATACATGTATACAACAAAACTCTCATCCATGTCTAGGAAGACTAGCTACAGTGCCATGGGTTATAAACTTCTTGATTATGTTGCGCAAATTGAATTTCTAGGGAAAATACAGGTGAATTTGAATTTTGCACAAATCGCTCATCTCTAATAGGGAAACTTGCACGTTACATATTTTGAATGCATTTTAAAACATCTGTTTGACGGAACATTAATATTGGATCAATTTCAAAGTGTAGATTAAGAAACGGTCATATTTAAAGTGCTTAAAGGAGTGCTCTTTTGACTTAAAGAGTGCACCTCTCCTTTACTTTCCTGCTTGCCAGAGGGCAGTGCGCTTTTGAAAATTATCAGTTATGATCAGTGGTGTGATCTCACCGCTTGCCTGAACTCTTTGCTCTGACATGCTGCTAGCAGAGGTACATTTGCTTCTGCAGAAAGGGAGAAGCAGATGTCGGGACACCGAGACCAGCCAGATCCAGCGATCCAGCAAGCATCAGACGAGTGCTTGCAAGTTGTATTGCAAACAGCTTGGAAATGCGTGCTCCTTGCTTAGGAAACTGACAAATCTGTGGTGGTTGGTAATATAGGCAACAAGCAGTAAAGTATAGAATTAAAAATCTTGAAAATGTAAAGCACTTATACTAAGTAAAATGCAAAGTCTGAAGTTTTAACCATTAATGAACCTGGCAACTTCTGTAACTAAAAATGTTGCGACTGTAAGGCCTCCTCCACACAGTCTGTTTTAAAAATTTGTTTAGAATATTTTATTTGCTTGTTGTCTATGGAGAATCTGCCAAAAAAGTGCCATAACCAGACCATGCTCTATTGAAAAATAAAAAAATGCCAAAAACCACAATGCACTTTATTTTATGTAAAGCATTTCATGTTGCATTATAGAATACATCTATCCGCAAGGAAGAAAAAATGTGAAGCAAAAACAACCTTCAAAATAAACCAAAAAAGTGGCTTTTTTGAAAAATGCTGTGATTGAAACAAGTTTATGCTGTCTAAAATGGTAAAGGTATGCAAAAATGCTAAAGGTATGCATAATACAGTAGTAAAATGGCTACTATTTTTTACCAAAATCAGTGTCGTTCAGGTCTGTATATTTAAGTGAATAATGGTGTGGCCAATGCTAGATACATCGCATGTGTATCTCAATTTCTATTTGCAAACATTATATATATTTATTAGATATGAGTGGTTAAATTCAAATCAAATGCAATGCTCTATGAATTTTTTCAAAAATTCTGATTCTCCAAAATCATTTTTCTTTTGCAATTCAATTTGCTATGTTCTCAGCAAAATGGAGAAAGCGGAGAAGCGGGTAAAGGGGTTGTCTCATGACCCTTCTTTTTCCTGTTTCCTTGACTTATGGGATCCTGCTTGCCAGGGGGGGAATGCACTCCTGAAGATTGACAACTTGGCCAGTGGCATGCTTGCTCTGCTTGTTCGAATCGACTCTCCTATGCTGCAGAGGCAGCTTTCCCTCCTGAGGAGCATAGAGGGACTGAAGCTGGAGGATTTGGGATCTGACAAGTTTAAGAGCAGCACTTTTAGGATCTAAGGAAAAAGCTAGCACTCATGTACTTATTGTCAATAAGTCGTAGGTTAAAGTCTTAAAAATCCATTCTTGAGAACATAGAGTCATGTCATTCAATATGCTGGCCTGGATTCAAAAAAAATCTGCCAAATTCAAATTTAGATCCATTCGGTCATGGCTACATATTATTCATTCCAGAATCTAGTATTTTTCACTAATCTGAGCATTTCTTATGCCTTGTCTTAATTTGCTGTTGCCTGTGTAAGCCTCATCCTTATCGTTCAGGTACTGTATATGCTTAAAGTCTATTTCTCTTTATACCAAAGTAATAATCTATTAGAAAGACATATTCTCTTAGCAAAAAATGTCACAAAGCTCAGTGAATTCTCCTACAGACAGATATGTGGAGTCATCAAGAGATTCAGGTTGCATCTGCAGAAATTGATTATCCTTCCTTTCTAATAAAGCTGAAGTCTCTGTACTTTCACCAGCTACTGGTCCCTCGAAATGTAACAAGCAGCAGTAAAAATAGATATAACTCAAGAAAGCACAAGAAAGAAAAAAAATATCATTGCTTTCTTACCATTCTCTCTCACTCTCTCAGGGCAGCATGAGGGTTACATATAAATTATTTATGTTGAGGAAGCTGTGTAGGTGTTTGACTTTCTACAATAACAGATACACAGACAATACTGGAAATCTGAAATTGCTGTGTATCTTAAATCTACTGGAGCTGAAATCCAAATAAAACGACACAGCAATCAGGCAGAATGCTGATGAGCGAAGCAAACAGACTCCTCTAATGCGGTGACCACAATATCACAGGCAGAAAATTGAAAATGACAAAAACATTTTGTACCTTTAGTAATCTGGAAGGAAATAAAAGTTACATCTATTTTTTTTGTTTTTCCTCAATACTTTACCTGCAAACCTTATATGTTTGACAAGTTTATGCTTAAAAGTACATTTAGAAGCCAAAATCTAAATTCAGCAATCTCTACAGTCCTCATGGGGGCACCAATAGACCTTAGTTCTGTCACATTCTTTTAAGATTCCGGTCTTCTAATGGAAATTTTTAATTTGGACAAACTCAATTTGAGATGTTCATATTATAATTCCTAAATTTTATATTTTCTGCTTATCATCATGTTGTTTTAAGTTCAAAATAATTTGATAATGGATGATCCATAGCTTCAAATCCCTTTAATAAACACCGATTAATAAAAACACGTTTGCTGCTTACAGCTGCCACTACAGGGAGCATAGGAGTGTATTGCATACTGACTTACTGAGTACAATGTATACCTGTATGCATTTTTTCCTAAGCTCACTCTAGTGGTGGCTACAAATAGCTACTTCGTTATCATTGGAGGTCATCTCATCACGCTGCTCGCTGGCTGCTGGCATCATGAAAGCTCCGCAGAGGACCGGACAGCGTGGGTGCAGCAGCTGGGAGACGGTAGAGCTGAAGACATGGCCATATACACACAGGGGATTAACATGGAAAGGTGCCTGAGCCCGTATGGGGATGCGATATTACAGCTGGGCGAGTCTTTATGGAGATGCTGAAGTATAAAGGGCTCAATATGGAAATATAAGGCACTTTAATATGAAGATGGAGCAGTATAGGGGTCTCTATATAGAAATAGGGAAGAATAAGTGTATTTTATATGGAGATGGGGCAGTATAGGGGGATTCTGTATGGATATGGGCCAGTATCTGTATCAAGATGGGCAGGATAGGGCACTCTATATGGCGATGGGGAAGTATAAGAGGACTCTTTTTGGAGATGGGTAGTATAGGGGGCTTAGCATGGCAATTGGTAGCATAGGGATGCTCTTTATAAAGATGGATCAGTAATGGGGTCTATGTGTGGAGATGAGGCAGTGTAGGGGGACTCTGTACAATATGCAGCAGCATAGGGGGCTCAATATGGAGATGGTGCAGTGTTGGGGTCACTTTGTGGAGATAAAACAGTATGGAGATCGGTCTGAAAGAGGGGGGCGGAGTTGTATGGAGTTGGGATAGTATGTGAGGATTTGGTGTGGAGATTGGGAAGTAAAGGGGGGACTCAGTGTGCAGATGGATCAATATGGGGAGTCAGACTCTAGATTGGGCAGTATGGGGATCAGAATGGAGAAAGGACAGCATTGGAAGGACAGTGTAAAGAACAGGCTCATTAATGAGCTAGAGAACAGTGTGAAGAGGGGGCTTAATATGGCGTGAAAGCATAGTGGGGGGGGTCAACATTGGTGGAAAACAATGTGGAGGTCATAGTCCATAAAGAAGGAAAGTGTTTTTGGTATATCTTATAATGGAGGAAAATGTGGCAGTTGTAGTTCACCAGGGGATACAGCATGGTGGTAGTCATAGTAAAAAAAAAAAAGTGGAACAGTGCGATGGTAATATGTTAAAAGAGGGGACATTGTGAACATTATGTAACATAAGAGAAAATGTGGGGTAATTTTTGTGCAAAGCAAAGTGAGGGGCAATTATTTACTCCCGGGCAGAATGTAGGGATTATTTAGGGCACAGCATGGGCGGTCATATTTATTCTATACTGTACTATACCTATATCTCTATGCCATATCTGTGTATCATGAATCGTGGCATGTGTTAAAGGGGCCCACTGAGACTTTCGCCCAGGGCCCACGAAAACCTGGAGCCGGCCCCTCCTGCAGCTCCATCCTCAAAGCCTTTAGTGAAAATTCATAGCCGCCCAATATAAATAGCAATTCAAAGGAGGGAACGTTAAAGAACACTGATAAAAACCTGTCTTAACCATTGAAGGTCTAGCCTGTTTTGGGTTTTACAGATCAAGCAAAACTAAAATTTTCCCATAAATGTAGTTACCAGTGTTGAGCGAGCAAGCTCGACACTGCTCGGTACTCGCTCGAGCATCTCACTACTTGGGATGTTTGGCGAGCACCGAAAATTTCCGGGTTACTCAGGCGGGAGCTCGGGTCTCCGCCCTGCACGTTTGGCGCTCTTTACAGAGCCAATGAACATGCAGGAATTGCCAGCCAGTCACTGGAATGCCGCAGCCATGTTGTTTGTGGGCATTACAGTGACTGGCTGGCCGCACAGCATCACCTAGAGTATTTAAAACCGGGCGCCGCCATCTTGGACACAGTCGCTCCGGATCAGACAGTGTAGGGTCAGTGCTGCTGAGCTAGGGAGAGATTTATACTCCGAAATAGTTAGTGTAGGGTCTCTAAAGCCTGCCAAATCAAACAAACACTCCTTCTCAGGACTAATATCCATCCTAGATATCAGGCAGGCAGGCAGGCTGTATAGGAGACGCAGTGGTTATACCAGCAAACGCTGCATTACAGTCCTGTACGCTACTGTTGGTCAAATTGCTAGACTTATCCCCCGATCTCAGGGGTCAGGAAAAATATTTTTTTTTTCATCTAAATCCTGTATTTTTTTTTTCCTCAGGTTTATTAACCTTTTGGTATTCCCCCCACCCTCCCCCCCAAAAAAAATTGAGTGTGTCTGACTGTTCAGACACGAATATATGTGTTTAAGAGTCTGGTGTAGGCCAGAAAAATATAACTGGTTTTGCAGTTCCACGGGTGAAATCTGTGTTTTCCAGATTTTGGTATTTTTTCCGTAAAGAAAAACAGTAATAGTGTCTCCCTGTCTGTTCAGTCACAAATATATCTGTTTGAAAGATTCTGGTGTAGGCCAGAGAAATAGAACTGTGGTTTTCCTCTTCCACGGTTCTAATCTCCTTTTTATTACCCTTTTTCCATTCATAGTGCGAGTGTAAGCTATTTTACTTAATTTACAATGGACAAGGCGCGTGGCAAGGGACATGGAACTGGACGTTCTGGTGATGGTGCGTGTAGAGGACGGGGCCGTGGCCAAGGTGAAAATGTGCCACAACCAACAGCCACATCTTCTCGCTCCCACTTCTTGACCGAATTACTAGGGAAGTACACTACAACACCAGTATTGCGAACTGATCAATGTGAACAGGTTATTAATTGGATAGCAGATAATACTTCCAGTTACCTGGGCACCACCACCTCCGGTCTGTCTTCCACACGGTCAAGTTTTAGTAGCCGTGAGTCTCGACCGCATACTCCTCCTCACCCTGATGCTCCTTCCTCCCACCATGCCGAGTGTCATCAGACAGCAACTGATTCCACACTTGGACACTCTGAAGAGCTGTTCACTGGTCCATTTCCAGATTTGTGCCCCTCGCCTGCTCCGCTTGAAGTGGTGGAATAGGAGATCCCATGTAGTGATGCCCAAATATTTGAACAGCCACAGCCAGAGGAAGTCGACGCTGGCAATTTGTCACAAGAGGTGGACGATGACAAGACACAATTGCCACGAAGTGAGGAGGAGGATCGTGGTGCGCAAGTGAAAGAGGAGGAGGTGGTGGATGATCTAGTAACTGACTCAACGTGGCAGGAAGACACGCAGAGAGAGAACAGCAGCACACAGGGGAAGGGAGGCAGAGTACCCCAACAGGCAGGAAGAAGCAGTGTGGTGGCTGCACACAGAAGGTGGACAACAGTTCCCCGTAACACCAACACGAGGGACGTTGCCAGTACAACCAGTAGGTCTTCCAGAGTCTGGAATTTTTTTAAAGACTCTACTGATAACCCCAAAAAGGGCACTTGTACCACCTGCCATGCCAGCATCAGCAGGGGTGACAAAACTACCAGCCTGACCACCACCAGCATGATCAGGCACATGGCAGCAAAGCACCCAACTTTGTGGGACGAACCCCAGGGTCCACGACCAGTGTCAGCGGGTGTCACCACTGCTTCTTCCACTGTTGTGCGTGTAGTAGAACCCCCTGTTGTGCGTGCAAGGCAATCCCCTGTCCATACTGCATGAAAAGATGCCCACTCCTTTCAGTCTTCACTTGTTATGGCAGTTTCTCAAGAAACAGCATCAATGTCCACGTCCCACGGCAGCGTTCAATTGTCCATTTCCCAGAGCTTTGAACGAAAGCGCAAATTCGCAGCCAACGCCCCACAGGCCACAGTCCTAAATTAGCACATTTCACGAATGCTTGCGTGAGAAATGCTGCCTTTTAGGCTGGTCGAGATGGAATCTTTCCACAACCTTATGGCGGTGGCCATCCCTGGGTACTCGGTCCCCAGCCGACACCATTTTGCCCGGTGTGCCATCCCCGCACTACACAAGCACGTGTCCCAAAACATCTGCCGTGTCCTCAACGCTGTTACTGGGAGAGTCCACCAGACAACGGACACGTGGACAAGTGCTTCTGGCCAGGGATGGTACATCTCCCTGAAGGCACACTGGGTAAACAAAGTGGAAGCCGGGACCCAGTTGGACCTTGGGACGGAACACATCCTCCCCACACCGAGGATTGCGGGCCCTATGTCAGTCAGAGTTGCCCCACAGTGTGCAGCTCCTGCACCTCCTCCTCCTCCTCCTCCTCCTCCTCATGTTCAGCCTCCTTCTCAGATATCACCACATCAGTTACAAGCTGGAATCACTGCAGTACTGCATCAGCCAAGCGGCAACAGGCTGTGCTGAAACTCATAAGGTTAGGTGATAAACCTCACACTTGTGAGTTGTGGACAGCTGTGAAAGAGCAGGCAGACCTGTGGCTGAGACTGCTGAACCTAAACCCAGGCATGGTCGTGTGTGACAATGGCCGTAACCTGGTGGCGGCTCTGAGGCGAGGCAAGATCACTTACGTACCATGCCTGGCTCATGTGCTTTACCTCGTGGTTCAGAGGTTTCTTAAATCGTACCCCGAGTTGCCAGATCTGCTCGTCAAAGTATGCTGCCTGTCAACTCATTTTCACAAGTGGGCTACAGCTTCCGCCACCCTTGCTGTGTTTCAGCAGCGTTTGCAGCTTCCGGCACACCGACTGGTGTGTGATGTCCCCACACGTTGGAACTCTACCCTCCACATGTTGCAAAGGATTTGTGAGCAGAAGAAAGCAGTTGTGGAATACCAGCTGCAATAAGTCCATCAATATTCAGGTCAGACTCCACACATAAGACCTCAGGAGTGGACCTGGATGTCTGACATATGTACCATCTTGACAAACTTTGAATAGTCAACCAAGATGGTGAGTAGCGATGACGCCATCATTAGCGTCAGCATCCCACTTGTCTGTCTTTTGCAACTTTCTCTGCAGAGAATTAAAGAGGAGGTATTGAAGCCAGAGTATGATGAGATGGATCAAGAAGCCATAGCAGGTGATTGCACACAGCCCAGCCTCATCTCATCTCAACATGCATTGGGGGACAATGAGGGAGAGGAGGAAGAACAGGAGCTGGTATCATGCGCTGCAGACGGTAGTACCTGTACAACTGTCATACTGTCAGTTCAGCATGGGTGGTCTGAGGACAGGGGGGGAGGAGGAGGAGGAGGAGGAGGAGGAGAGCATGGTCAGTCGTTATCTTGGTGAGGGCACGGAAGTCTTGCCCATTGCCAGTCTGGCACGCATGGCTGACTTTATGTTACGCTGCCTTAATCGTGACCCTCGCGTTGTCAAAATGTTGGGCGACAGTCATTACTGGTTGGTGACACTTTTAGACCCCCTCTACAAAGAGAACTTTGACTCTTATTCCTGAGGTGGAGAGGTCTATAAAAATGGGGCAGTACCAGAAGGCCCTTGCTGCAGAACTGCTAAAAAAAAAATGCCATCTGAACACGCTAGCGGCAGAGGTCACAGTTCGTTGACGAAACCAAGGCGTACAGGCGAGAGACAACTCCAATCCAGCATAGGCAGGAGAACACTGTCAACGTTCTGGGACAGTTTTCTGATACCGGCCAAGCTTACAGGCCCTGAGGCGCGGGGTACTCTCACAAGGAGTGGAAAGTTTCAGAAGATGGTGAGGGAGAACCTTGCTGACCGTACCAGCGTCCTCCATGATTCCTCTGTGCCTTTTAATTATTGGGTATCCAACCTGGACACTTGGAATGAACTCGCTCTGTACGCCTTGGAGGTCCTGGCCTGCCCTGCCGCTAGCGTGTTATCGGAGCGTGTTTTTAATGCCGCTGGGGGAATTATAACTGATAAGCGCACTCGCCTGTCAACTGACAATGCTGACAAGTTGACCCTTATCAAAATGAACAAGGGCTGGATTGGGCCAGACTTCTCATCACCACCAAATGACAGCAGAGTAAAGTCAAATCCACTGTGTTGTTTTGGGAGGTGTATTCCCATGCACCGCTTCACACCCACACATGGGTATACGCTTCCTCATTTCGGCTGTATTTTGCTCTTCTCCTTATCCTCAGCCTCCACCACCACTATACCACCAGGGTGACCGTGGTCCGTGTTGCCAGCACTGCAAGTTCCTCCATCCTCATTTTTTGCATCTTTTGCTTGGAAGGCATAGGCAAAGACTATGGGAGACCCACTCCCCAATAATGGAAATAATGTTTTTAATATGCTGTACTGCATGGCTTTCGTAAGGGGCATTAAAACCGTCTTGTTAAGCTACTGTGACCTCCACAGCTGTTCCAAGGGGCATTGAAATGTTTTTATTTACCTCTAACCTCCACGACTCTTCCAATGGGGATTGCATTTCCTCCTAATTTTAGTCAGCTTTTGCTTTTCAATGCATAGGCAAGCACTAAGGGAGACCCACTCCCCAATAATGGGTAGAAGGTTTTTAGTACGCTGTAATCCACATCTGTTTCAAGGGGCATTGCAGTTCCTCATAATTTTTGGAAAGCCATCCATTCACTGCTTAGGCCAACAGTGTACAGGAGACCCAGTTGCTATAAATGGAAAAAATGGTTTAGTTAAGGCCCTCTGACCTCCATGTCACTTCCAAGGGGCATTGGAGTGCCTCGAAATTTTTGGTAGGCATTGCACTCACTGTATGCCCTATAACTGTGCAGCCTAACCGCTCCTTTTGGTACAGAAACATATCCTACAAGACATGTGTGGTTGACTGGCCTGATATTGATGTGAATGGTCCCTGTTCCTAGTGCTCTTTCTCCTTTGCCACCACCTCATCCATCATTCATCACCTGAAGCTTTGTTTTAACGGGAGTCATAGAACTGGGATAGCAGCAAGAAAACATCCAGCAATCCTCGGAGGAGGTAGGATATGCGCCAAAGTGTTGACCACCTCAGGCCTAGCCGTTACTACATACATGAACTTGCATTCCAAGAAACAGAAAGGTAAGGAGATGGATGGCCTCCTGATCATGAATAATTTACTCGTTGTGCATGAGGCCGACCACTGCTGCTCTCTAACTTCTGAACTTTGTGTTAAAGCCTGATTGACCCAAGACCCGCAATCCTCTGTGTCTGGAGGACATGTTGCATCCCAGTGTCCAACTGTGTCCCGGCTTCCACAATATTGACCCAGTGTGAAGGAGTCAGTGAGATGGACCATTCCTGGCAACATTCACTTGTCCACGTGTTTGTTGTTAGGCTGTACTTCAAATAGGGGTGGCTGGGGACTGTTTATGGCACCTGGCCGCCCCCAGGTGGCTGGGGACCGTTTATGGACACCCGGCCGCCCCCAGGCAGCTGGGGACCGTGTGTGGGCAAACGGCCGCGGGACGGCTGGGGACCAAGCGTGGACACCCGCCTGCTGGGCGGCTGGGGACCGAGTATGGATACCAGGCCGCCGACACAGCCATGACGTGGAGGCCAGATTTTATGCCTACACAAGTCTAAAAACCCCAATTTCAAGTGCAAGCAAGCTAGCAGTATGGTATTGCAGCCTGGGGGTGGGTGGGCGGCAGGCTGCACACTTACGCTTGCATTCCAAGAAAACAAAGCAGATGCTAACTTCTATCATCATCATAATGCTCCTCACCTTGGCACTCTCCACTCCCCTGATGAAAAAGCCAGGGCCCACCAGAGGAGTCTGGCTTTCTGGTGGGCTCGGCCAATGCTGCCCTAAAGCAGGCCAGGCTAAGAAAAGTGTGGGGAACGTTACCAGGACAAATAGGGACAGCTTGGGACCGAGTATGGACACCCGGCCACCCCCTGGCGGCTGGGGACAGAGTGTGGACACCTGGTCGTGGGGCAGCTGGGGACCAAGTATGGACACCCGGATGCCCCCTGGCAGCTGGGGACCAAGCGTGGACACCTGGCGTCCCCCTGGCGGCTGGGACCGAGTGTGGACACCCAGCCACCGGGCGGCTGGGGAGCGAGTATGGATACCAGGCCGCCGATGCAGCCATGACGTGGTGGCCAGATTCTGCCTCCACATGCCTAAGAGGCCCAATTTCAAGTGCAAGCAAGCAGTATGGTATTTCAGCCTGGGGTGGGTGGGTGGAAGGCTGCATACTTGCGCTTGCATTGCAAGGAATGGGGGAGGTACATTTGAACACTGCCCTGGGACAAGGACTTGCACGAGGATAGTTGCAAGTCTGCATCATCTGATGCGGCAAGGATCACTTCTTATGCGCACACTTTTAGGCAGAGACCTGGATGTCAGATGCTTCCAGGGGTCTTCCCCATGCTGTTCCCATGTCTTTTCATCACTGTATGCATGTGTCACACAGCACATGGCCAGAGAAGGTTGTAAAATGTTAAAATGACATTTCCCAGTGAATGCATTTGTCACGGTTGAAAGTAATACAAAAGTGCAAAAACGCATAAAAAATGCTACTTGTGAACATAGCCCAAGGTGTGGAGGAGTATTTTTGTTTTTGGTTATTTATTTTACCTTATACAGAAGTCTTTACCATAGAAAGGATGTTCCTTAACATATTTCACAGGAAAGCAGTTTCAGTTTAGTTTTTGAACGTTTTATTGTGAGCCTGTAAAAGAGGCTTAATACCTCTGACCACGTTTTTGACAGCAGTGACCTGGGGGTCAGAAATGCTTCCTAGGGCGATCCCCATGCTGTCCCCATGTCATTTGAGCACTGTCACTATCATTTTGGGCACCTTTTATGCTTTCTACAGACTGTCGGGAGTGCCGCCGCAAAAATGCTTGGGTCTCTCATAGACTAACATTGGGCTCGTTGCTCGGGTCGAGCACCCGAGTATCACGGTGAGCTCGGCCCGAGCTTCGAGCACTCGAGCATTTTAGTGCTCGCTCAACACTAATAATGATATTTTCATAAAGTCAAATTTTATCAACCTAAATTTACAAGTATCTAAGTACAATGTGTTATGTCAAAACAATCTCCGAATCACTGAGATATGTAGAATCATTACAAAGTTATTACCACATAAAGTGACATATGTCAAATTTGAAAAATTGGCTTGATCAGAAAAGTGAAAAATGGCTTCTGCTTGAAGGATTTAATGGTTCAAACACAAACAGTAACAATGTAAAAAAGTTCAGGTATTGTTTTTATGTTAAGTACATTATTAACAACTCAACCTGCTGCTATGATTAATCCAAACTACTCTTCCTATGGCACATGGACTAGATTCTTGTCATTGGCCTCCACTGACTCATTTCACTAACATACTGTATGTACTGGCATGTTCTCAAAAATCAGGTCTTTTTCTTCTGACCTATATAGCTGGCTGAAGCAAGACCAACATACCACTGTTCCCCTGGCTTCCTTAGGTGGCCAATGATAAGCATTATGTTCACAGACAGTAAACATTAGAGATGAGCGTTGTTCTACTCGAACTGTTCGCCAATCTCAAATTCGAGCTGTTTTGGGCGGTGTTCGAGCCGGTCGGCGAACACGAACAATTTGAGAAAAATTCGGCTGTTCGAGGTTATGTTCGATAACTGTTCGTGCACCAAAATCATAACTGGATTTTTTCTCAGTAATGATGAAAATTAATGTTAATACGCAGTTTGAGTGTACAGCGGGGCGGGGGGAGGGGCAGGGGATGGATCTCTGCAGGAACAATGAAGATCTCCATTTTTTTTTCTCTTTCCCGCATTTGCAGTGGGGAGGTGCAATCTGTCAGCCTATCAGCAGCGCACACACGGAGCGAAGTGCTTTTTTTCACACAAGCAAGGGCATGTGTGATTGGCAGTGTATGTCACATGTCCTTGCCCTATAAGACCAAGCCATTTTCCCCGTCGCCACCATTTTCTCACTGCTGCAGCTGCGTGTTAGACGGCACCGCTGTTGCTGTGTGCGCTATACCTTGTTAATTTCAAGCCAATTTTCGCACAAATATACAGATAGCTTGGGAGTAGGGAATAGTTGTGATTGCAGTCCTTTTAAGGACTAGGTTACAGCATTTCCTACGACTTTTATCAGGCAGGTCTGTGCTCTTAAATAGATAGATTGTGGGAGTAAAGACTAATTGTAATTGGAGTCCTTTTCAGGACTAGGTTACATCAGTTCCTATCAGTTTTTGCCAGGCAGGTCTGTGCCAGTGCTGTGCAAGTTTTTTTCACAGCATTTGGCTGAATCTAGCAAAGCTAATCCTTTTTGGCCTATTGCAGAGTGTGTTAGTCAGTGGAGTAGCCTATCTGTGTTGCAAGATATACCACCTGTGTATAGAATACCAATTTTTTTACTGCACCTAGTGAAGTAAAATCTTTTGGGCATAGCATCATTCTATTAGTCCATCTATACTGACCTCCATCAGGTTGCAAACTGAATATAATTTTTTTCTGCATCTAGCTCTGAAAAAATATTTGGGCTTCTAGCAGTGTGTGGGACTTGGTCTATTAGTCCATCTATACTGACCTCCATCAGGTTGCAAATTAAAAATAATTTTTTTCTTCATTTATCTCTGAAAAAATATTTGGGCTTCTAGCAGCGTGTGGGACTTGTTCTATTAGTCCATCTATACTGACCTCCATCAGGTTGCAAATTAAAAATAATTTTTTTCTGCATCTAGCTCTGAAAAAATATTTGGGCTTCTAGCAGTGTGTGGGACTTGGTCTATTAGTCCATCTATACTGACCTCCATCAGGTTGCAAATTAAAAATAATTTTTTTCTGCATCTAGCTCTGAAAAAATATTTGGGCTTCTAGCAGTGTGTGGGACTTGGTCTATTAGTCCATCTATACTGACCTCCATCAGGTTGCAAATTAAAAATAATTTTTTTCTTCATTTAGCTCTGAAAAAATATTTGGGCTTCTAGCAGTGTGTGGGACTTGTTCTATTAGTCCTTCTATACTGACGTCCAGCAGGTTGCAAATTGAATATAATTTTTTTCTGCATCTAGCTCTGAAAAAATATTTGGGCTTCTAGCGGTGTGTGGGACTTGGTCTATTAGTCCATCTATACTGACCTCCATCAGGTTGCAAATTAAAAATAATTTTTTTCTGCATCTAGCTCTGAAAAAATATTTGGGCTTCTAGCGGTGTGTGGGACTTGGTCTATTAGTCCATCTATACTGACCTCCATCAGGTTGCAAATTAAAAATAATTTTTTTCTGCATCTAGCTCTGAAAAAATATTTGGGCTTCTAGCAGTGTGTGGGACTTGGTCTATTAGTCCATCTATACTGACCTCCATCAGGTTGCAAATTGAATAAAAAAAATTTCTGCATCTAGCTCTGAAAAAATATTTGGGCTTCTAGCGGTGTGTGGGACTTGGTCTATTAGTCCATCTATACTGACCTCCATCAGGTTGCAAATTAAAAATAATTTTTTTCTGCATCTAACCCAGCCAATAGTTTTGGCCTAATACCACAGTTTGGCCACTCAGCTCTGCTCGGTTACCATCCATTGTTTTTTTGTGCAAACAACTCCAGAGTTGTGAATTAGTTAACCACCAAAATGAGTGGAAAAAGGCCTGCTGCTGGTGGAAAGGGGAATAGGCGTGTTGGGAAGGGGAAAAAAGGTTGTGTCCGTGGGGTAGGTGCAGAAGAAAGACCATCTTCCAGCCAAACTAAAATGTCTACTTCTTTTAGCGGACAATGTGATAAGATCCCTTTCTTACGGCCACGCCAATCGCTACAAATTCCAGATGAGGCACAAAAACAGCAGGTGCTTCAACGGATATCAAGTGCTCCTTTAAGTGGGCTCTCCTCCACATCAACTTCAACATCACAAATACTCCAGTCCTCAAAGGTGTCACCCAAATCGCACTTGCTTCCTCACAGCTCCCAAATCTCCAGCTGCCCGTCTGAGTATGAGGTAGAACAGATGGTTGAGTCTGCAGACCTGTTTACTCATACTATAGCCTGGGAATCAGAGGTCGACTCCAGCGCTTCTGTGAATCCAGACGAGGAAATGATCTGCACTGATGCCCAGAATCTTTATGAGTCGGATCCAGGACCAGACGCAGAAGGTTCTGACCATAATGTAGACCCTCATTCCCAAACTGTAACTCCTGTTGGTGGAGACAATGAGGAAGACGATGATAAGACTCAAATACCTGATTGGAGCGACAACTTTAGTTTTTTGTCAGGGCAGGAACAGGTTGGCTCTGAGGACGACGGGTGTGATAACGCACAGGGTGATGATGATGAGGTCGGAGATCCCACTTACTGTCAACCCACAGTCAGCCAAGAGATGAGGTCAGCAGAGGAGGTGGAGGAAGATGCTAGTGACGACGAGGTCAGGTTGCGCCTTCCTGGACAGAGACGTAGTACTGGAAGCACGTCAACAACTGCATCCTCAAACACAACTCTGCCTCTCACCACAAGTTGGGGTGGCTCTTCAGGTCGCATGGGTGCTAAGCCTTGCATAGCCTGGGCATTTTTTCAGATCGATAAAGATGACCCAACTCGTGTTATCTGTAACATTTGTCAGCAAAAGCTAAGTAGAGGCCAAAAAATACATAGTTTGAGTACTTCATGCATGAACCGGCACATGGACATGAAGCATAAGTTGCAGTGGGAAGCTCAGTGTGCTACAATGCGGTCTAGCCGGCCGGGCCAACCACCGTCTGCCATATCTTGTGCATCCGCGGCCTCTTCATCCTCTGTGACTGGGGGGACAGCAGTCACACCTGTTTTGGGGCGCAGACCTGCCACCTCTTTACCCGCAACAGCCAGCGTGATTGGCAGGTCATCATTTTCTTTGGAGGTGGTAACACCAGCTGGTCTTGAGCGCTGTCCGACATCGATAGCACCACCTTTGGATCAAGGCAACCTAACATGTCCGCCTGCATCTTCCTCACAGACCGGCAGTTTGCCGGGGACACCCTTATCAACCCCGTCTAAGCACAATAGCCAGCCCTCGGTCCCTCAGATGTGGACAAGTAAAAGACCATTTCCTCCTAGCCATGAGAAAGCTAAGAGGTTGAATTTCACCATCTGCAAGCTCTTGGCTACAGAAATGCTGCCTTTCCGCCTGGTGGACACAGAGGATTTTCGAGACCTTATGTCCGTCGCAGTGCCCCAGTACCAGATGCCCAGTCGGCACTACTTCTCAAAGAAAGGTGTGCCTGCGCTCCACCAGCATGTCGCACACAACATCACCGCTTCTTTGAGAAACTCTGTGTGTGACAGGGTGCATTTCACCACAGACACTTGGACGAGTAGGCATGGACAGGGGCGTTACATGTCGCTGACTGGGCACTGGGTAACTATGGTGACAGCAGGACAAGGGGCTGCTGTCCAAGTCTTGCCGTCCCCACGAGTTGTGCGTCAATCCTCTTTATGTCATTTTTCCTCCACTGCTTCTGCCTCCTCAACCTCCTCTCGGTCTTCCACCTGCACCCAAAGCCTGTCTGGTCATGCCACAAGCTTTCTAACTGCGCAGAAGGGATCCTGCACACCTCCTTACTATGCTGGCAGTAGGGCTCAACGTCATCAGGCGGTTTTTACATTGAAAGGTCTGGGAAATGTGAGTCACACAGCTGAGGAGTTGTGGTCAGCTCTGGAGAACCAATTTCATGAATGGTTGTCTCCACTGGACCTGAAACCAGGGAAGGCCGTGTGCGACAATGCTGCAAACCTGGGTGCGGCCCTTCGCCGGGGCAATGTCACACACGTGCCTTGTATGGCTCACGTGTTGAACCTGGTTGTCCAGCAATTTTTAGCCCACTATCCCAGACTAGATGGCCTTCTGCAGAGGGCACGGTCGCTGTGTGCTCACTTCCGCCGTTCGCATCCCGCAGCTCAGCGACTTACATCTCTACAGAAGTCGTTGGGCCTGCCACTTCACCGGCTAAAATGCGATGTGCCTACCCGGTGGAATTCAACTCTGCACATGTTGCAGCGACTGTGGCAGCACCGACAAGCCCTGGTGCAATACGTTCTGACGTATAGCCTGGGCCAACGAGATTCAGAGGTGGGGCAAATCACGCTGGAGGAGTGGTCTCAGATCAGGGACCTATGCACCCTTCTGCACAGTTTTGAAATGGCGACGAAGATGTTTAGTGCTGACGATGCCATTATCAGCATGACTATTCCGGTGATTTACATGCTGGAGCACATGTTAAACAGAATTCGGAGTCAGGTGGTGGCACAAGAGGAGGTGGAGGAAGTAGAGGAGGAGGAGTTGTATGCGGAAGGGCTAACATCTGCAAGGTCCAGACGGTCGGCAGCACCAGGGCGGCAGGCATGTGAGGGTGGGGGAGATGATTTTACCAGGGCGCATGGTAGCAGCCAAACTAGTGAGGAAGGTGCAGGAGCCCAGGAAGAAGTGGAGGACGAACTGATGGAAGACTCATCAGATGAGGGAGACCTTGATCACATTTCTGTTGTGCGAGGTTGGGGGGAGAGGACAGAGGAAGGAAGCATGATTGTTACCTCGCCACCAACACAACAGGGACTTGGTGCTCCTGGATGCGCAACACACATGAGTGCCTTCTTGCTGCACTACCTGCAACATGACCCTCGAATTGTGAGAATTAGAAATAATCCTGACTACTGGGTTGCCACACTGTTAGATCCCCGGTACAAAAGTAAATTTGCAGAAATTATTCCTGCCATAGAAAGGGATGCACGCATGCAGGAGTATCAGCAGAGACTGTTGCAGAATCTTACATGTGCTTTTCCACAAAATACCAGTGGTGCACGTAGTGAATCTCACAGTTCCAACTTGCCAACCGTGGGACCGTCAAGTGTTCAGCACTCAAACCGTAACAGAACCACAGTATCTGCTGGTAACATCAATTTTGCGGAATCATTTCACCACTTTTTTAGCCCATCCTTTGCAAGGCCACAGGAGACAAGAAGTCTGACACATAGTCAACGCCTAGAGACGATGGTACAGGAGTATCTCCAAGTAAACATTGAAGCCACGACTGTGTCACTGGACCCTTGCTCTTTTTGGGCTTCCAATCTGGATAAATGGCCGGAGCTAGCCACTTACGCCTTGGAGATCTTGTCATGCCCCGCAGCCAGCGTTCTGTCTGAACGTGTGTTCAGCGCTGCTGGTGGTGTGCTGACAGATAAGCGCACGCGGCTCTCCACTGATAATGTAGACAGACTCACGTTCATAAAGATGAACAAATCATGGATCCGAAACGACTTTTCTACCCCTGTGTCATCCTGGGGAGAGTAAAAGCTTGATGATTGGTTAAAATCACCCTACCAACCGTTTTAAGCTTTCAAATTACTAATCATGTTTATCTGTATCTTGACTGGAAAATAATTTGGGCTTTGTAGCAGTGTGCAGCACTGATCCTATTAGGCCATCTATAATAAGCTTCACCAGATTTAAAATTAAAAATAATTTTTAGCTGCATCTAGCCCGGAAAATAATTTTGGGGCTCTGAGATGCGCAAGACACATGAGTGCCTTCTTGCTGCACTACCTGCAGCATGACCCTCATATTGTCAGAATTCGAAGTAATCATGACTACTGGGTTGCCACACTCTTAGATCCCCCAAACTTTTCGATCAACCTTTTCATTTTAATAAAGACCAAAAAAATGGTCATTTTTGAAATTATAAGCATTAGCAGGTTGTTAGAAACTGAAATCAAACAGTTTTCAACTCAAAACTTTATTCTAGGTGATGTTACATTTTCACATAGGACCCCTTGTTCGAAAGGAGCTTCTGAACTCTCTCGTCCATTGAATTTGTCAGGTTTTGGATGGTTTCTGCTTCAATTGTTTTGCATGAGGACAGAATACCCTCCCAGAGCTGTTGCTTAGATGTGAACTGCCTCCCGCCATCATAGACACTCCTTTTAATGATGCTCCAAAGGTTCTGAATGGGGTAGAGGTCAGGGGAGCATGGGGGTCACACCATAAGTTTGTCCCCTTTTATGCCCATATCAGCCAGAGATGCAGATGTTGTATGTGCAGCATGAGATGGTGCATTATCATGCAGAAAAATGATCTTGCTGTGAAATACACGGTTCTTCTTCTTGAACCATGGCAGGAAGTGCTGTTTGAGAAAATCCACATACATTATGGAGTTCATCTTTAGCGCCTTCAGGGATCCTAAAGGGGCCGACAATCTCTCTCCCCATGATTCCAGCCCAAAACATTACTCCACCTCCTCCTTGTTGGCGCTGTAGCCGTGTTTGCGTGGGGTGTCCATCAACCAGCCATCCTCCACTCCATTCATCTGGACCATCGAGCGCTGCACGGCACTCATCCGTGAACAAAACAGTTTTGAAATCAGTCTTCATGTAATGTTTGGCCCACTGGAGCCGTTTCTGCTTGTGTGAAGTGGATAGAGGAGGTCGACAGGATGGCATATGCACAGCTGCAAACCTCTGAAGGACCCTGCATCTTGTTGTTCGGGGGACGTTGGAGGCACAAGCAGCTTCAAAAACTTGTCTGCTGCTATGACAAGGCTTTTTTGCCGCTGCTGTTTCAACCTGACGTAATTGCCTGTAGGAAAGAGTCCTCAATTTGCCCTTATCAGCACGCACACGTGTGTACTGTGAATCAGCTACATACTTCTTGATTGCCAAGACACTTCATCCTGATCATCGCACAATGTTGATTGTAGTCATGCCTTGACCTAAACACTCCACAATTTGTTGCTTCTCAGCAGCCGACACATCCTTTTTCTTTCCCATTTTGGCAGAAAATGTAGGCTGCTTAATAATGTGAGAGAGCCTTCTTAAGTAGTCTTGCCTTTCATTGGACACACCTGCCAAACTAATTAGCACAGGTGTCTGCAATTGCTTACAGTGATATAAAGAGCCCTGACACACATCACCATCAATGAGTTTAACTGACAAACAAACAAATTCTTCCCTTATCACTCCTAAACACTTTTTGCATAATAATTTGGAACGCGGTGTACATGTGCTTTTCCACAAAACACCAGTGGTTCACGTAGTGAATCTTACAGTTCTAACTTGCCAACCGTGGTCTGTATGGAATTGTTCAATAAAGGGCCCAAAATTAAGATAACATAGATGGGAGAGGTCTCTATGAATAGGAATTCCTAAGTATTTGATACCCTGTGAGGGCCAGGCAAAGGGAAAGTTGGACTGGATGGAATCCTATATGGATTTAGGGAGGGAGACATCGAGGGCCTCAGACTTCGCTGCATTGATTTTAAAATTTTACCATGTAACAAAGTGATCTATTTCAGCCATAACAGCAGGGATGGATATATGTGATTGAGTGATATATACTAGGACATCATCAGCAAATAGAGAGCACTTGTACTCGGTGCCTCCCACCTCAATCCACCTAATATTGGGGTTATGGCGAATTGATGAGAGCAGGTGCTCCGTCACTAGGATGTATAAGAGAGGGGACAGAGGACATCCCTGCATTGTCCCATTGGTGATTGTGAAAGGTGATGAAAATGTTCTGACGCACCCCCTGGGCCTTGGGACACCCGGAGCCGGACCCTTTTTGGTGGATGCTGGTGGTTGTAGTCTTCGTGGCGGCGATCCGGTTCCGTGGCTCAGGGCGGTCAAACCAGTGGCGGAACTATTTATGTGGTTTTGATGTTTAAATGTCCGACTACGCCACCCGTGGATTGCGGTCAGAGTGAACCGCCGCTACAGGGCAGACCGCTAAGGCTGGTGTTGTGGGTGCAGCAGAGCGTAGCATAACTCCCCACGGGAGGAGTATAGCCTCAGGGCAGTGTATGCGGAGGATGGGGGTGATGGTGCAGGGCAGCAGCAGTAACGACACGGAGTCAGTGATGCAGTTCAGGGCCTTTACTCACAGTTCTTATTATCCAGACCACGTCTGCAGGTAACGGCTGCCCACGTCGTACTGTGCTCACCAGGTGAGGGGCTCAGACAACTCCCAGATAACTTTGGAGCGCTTCACAGGACGCCCTTTGTGTGTCCTTTGTCTGGCCTTTCTTACCAACACTTCTGTCCGGCTGCTTCGGGCCTCCTCTTGGTAAACTTGGCGCCAGTTTCCCTGACCATATGTGGTGCCTTCCTAGCGGGTGGAGCAAGGGGCTGCGCCACATAAAATGTCAGAGCCTCCGGTTTCTAGCTGAGGGTCGTTTCCTGCCTCCACTAGTTCGGGGACCGGTCTCCCCCTTTGGCCTGACCCCTCCACGCAGGTGGATTCGGGCGTGCGGTGGCGACTCGCCCGTCCGCACCCCTGGGATCCCTTCATTCCTCGTTCCTGGAGCCTTCTCCGCTCCTCTTCCTTCCTTCTCCCTCTTGCAGGCCTGGGCCTCTGTTACTAGGCCCGCCTCCGGAGCAGAGCTCATGCAGAGCCCCTGCTCCCTGCCACTTCTGCTCAGACTTCGCTGCACTGAACTAAGATGGTGCCCACCTTTTATACTCCCTTCTCAATGCACCCAGGAACTGCTTCCTCCCTGCTCCTGCACTGCAGGGTTCCCCTTCCTCAGTGTTCCCTCCCCCCACTCCAGCCAGGGACAGGGACTGTCGTGCCCATCTCAGGGGCATATTGGTCGCCCTGCTCCACGGCAATGTGGTGTAATGCATGCAGGTGTCGGGTCCTGATCCACACTCCATCCTTATCTGAGAGTGAGATATCACACCTCTGGGTGAGGTGCAATACGTCTGTAGCAACCGAGCCCTCGGTGCTACAGTTCCATTTATCTTCAGCCTAGGTGACGTATTGTGATACAGGGCCGTGATTTTGGCTATAAAAGGGTCCCCTAGACCCCTACCCCAAGCTTTTTAAGAGAATCATATATGGCGTGCCAGGAGACTCTATGGAATGCTTTCTCAGCATCCAATGAGAGTATCTACTTACAAATTTTTAACTGCATCTAGCCCAGGAAATACTTTGTGCCTAGTAGCAGTGTCTGCTAGTCAGCGGATTATCCCGGCTGTTAAGCAAGCTACACCACCTGTAGTTTGGACACTTAATTTTTTCAAAGGAAATGCTTCGGGACCACGGGATACTTAGTGAAGAGCATCAGGAGGCACCCCAAGGCATAGGGGCTGGGACTGGCACTAGGATGCCTTGCTGTGGACAGCCGAGCTCGATCCTTATAAAAGCTTTTTAACTGCAGCAGCTTTAGTGGACGCTACTGGAGCTGGAATTATGCGGCTGCTGGCATGAGACTTGCCCTCCAATAGATCCTTGTAAATGGATTTAAAGTGTATTCATTCAAATTAGAGGGACAATTTAAATTAAAAAGCTTAGAGCTGCCTCCACCACAGGGGGGCTCTCTCGACCCACCAGCGGACAGGCACCAGTATTGGGAGAGGGGGGCTGGCCGTCAGGGTTCACCGCGGCTCTGGCACAAACCCGGCGACACGGAGGTGGCACGGGCAGGAGCGGACTGGCCGTCTCGGCTTCTCACTTTTTGGATTTTAGAAGGGCATGACATGCCTATATCTGTGTCTCCCCCTCCTTTTACTCCTCCACCTCTTTTCTTTTCGCATGACTATATGTACTTGTCACTTTTCCATGTGTTAGTTGTGTCTTCTGAGCAGTTTGTCAGCTTTTGGACACCTTTGAAGGTGTTTTCTATGTGTTTCTATGTGTTTTTGTTTGCCTGCCATTGGTTTTAACGGTGTTCGAAGGTGTTCGACGAACAGTTCGACGAACAGTTCGGCGAACACACGGGTGTTCGACGAACCGAACCGAACTCGAACACTACGGGGGTGGCTCAACACTAGTAAACATTCTATTGGGTAGCTGGTATTGTATCCCATTAATTAACATATCAGATTCGTAAGAAAAGTATAACTGCTAAACAACTACCAACAACTATTAGT
This sequence comes from Phyllobates terribilis, assembly GCF_046119375.1. NCBI lineage: Eukaryota > Metazoa > Chordata > Amphibia > Anura > Dendrobatidae > Phyllobates > Phyllobates terribilis. The sequence continues at coordinate 276,240,973 of NW_027362765.1, forward strand.
GTTGGTAGCAATGGGACTGTAGTATGTATATGGACCACAATTACACAATTATTGTCTCTCTCAACCGCCATCATTTTAAACTGTCTTATCTCCTGAGCAAAATAATGATGCCTTTGTCAATGAGCCAATGCAAACAAATCTCTTTGTGCAAGCCCTGTTATTACATTTCCTGGTTCGCTGTTTGTTCCTAGGTAGAGAAACTCACTTGAATGTACAAATCAAATATTTTCCCAGCATTTGATTTTTATTAGTACATTACTCCTCAGTCCTTTCCAATCTTTATACTGAAACCAGTTCCCAACATTCCTTGTGAAGTTAACTTGCCACTAAGATCCATGCCACCACTGGGAGTGCTACTATCATTTTTCATAAATTACCTCCTAAATTTTGTTTAGTCACATCCAAAAATCAGGAACAAACAACTCATTCCCTTCACAGGGACAGTTAGATAAGGCAATGCTTTATGTGATATAGGAGAATGAGTTCCAAACTAACAGTCAGGAAGGTTAGTCGACCCAACTACAGCCTCATGGTGTTTTAAAAAATAATGTTTTAACTCTTTCTAGTGATCATTGGCATGGATGTTGATACAGTTGAAAACAATGATGGAAAAGGGAGCTGACACTCTGTCTCCCATTATTTTCCACCTGAGTCTGAGCACTGTGATGTCTCAGTGCAGAGGGCACGATGATGTCACTACAGTGCGCCCTCTGTGCTGAGCAGGCTTGGAATACTGGAGACTGCTTAGACCGGAGCAGCAGGAGAGTTGGGTGTTTATTTTTTTTTATGTATGGAGCACTATATGGGGCCCATTATACTGCATGGAACACTATATGGGGCAAATTATACTATATGGAGCACTATATGAGGCCCATAATACTCTATGGAACACTGCATGGGGCCCATTATACTCTATGGAGCACTATATGGTGTCAATCTGTATGGAGAACTATACAGGGTCCATTATAATGTGTGGAGCGCTATATGAGGCCATTATACTATATGGAGCACTAATTGCAATGACAGAAAAAATACACAAGTATGGCTGTTTAAATGTTCTCAATATGGGTGATTATTTCAATCTTAAATTCTTGTTGTTACATTTTTTACTTTATTTTAGTCTGTTTAAGAGACTTTTACCTGCGACTGGTCAATCATTTGTAAACGATTGGCAGTTCACCGGTTCAAGTCTTCTAAATGGACTAGAAAATAAATCATGTGGCTGTGTTTCAAAGGAGTACAGAAGGAGTACAAAGGTGACAACAGCAAGGCCTTTAGCAACCATGACAAACCATCGATAGCCTTTGACAGCATTGGGGGAGGCTGCCTGGAGATGGTTGTTAGCAAAGAACAGAGCTCAACTCTGACCACTGCAGTAAGACACAGAGGCATCAGTTGCATCATATGCATGTGGAAAGTGATCAGCTACTTAGCCTTCCCCACACTCTGTCATCCATACACTGATATACCTATATGTCATATTAGGATTAATTTATAAATCTGCTCCATTGTGTTTTGGGGTTGGTTCAATCTCTTTATCTGGTGCTATTTATCTGAGAGAGTGCTCATTGACAAAATCTAACTTAAGATTAAGTTATGATCATACAGTTACAAAAACTGATTGGTTGTTAGAGGCCTACCCTCTAATTTAAACTAGTTTTAGGTGTTAATGTTTCACCTATGAATATAGCGGTTCTACATATTAATTTTATTTTCTGAAAAACAAAAATAGACCTATACTTTCAATAGGGATATATAAAGAAGAATCTCCAGGCTGCTAGAAAAATTTGACTGTTGAATTCTGTACGTCAATATATTTAATTTCATATGCATGCTCAGATGGCAAATTTGTCCAGTGAATTTTGCATGATTTTGAGGGGTATTGTCAAAAAAAAAAACATTGATATTTGCTCGGCATCTCTGCTTGGCTTTATAAATTTGAGTTATAGTCTATATTTGGCTACATCTCTTAGGTTCCAAGCAAACAGAACATATTTGAGGTGATAAGTGTGATTTGTGTCATTGCTACTTCACAGCTGTGAAACCCTGGAGAAGGCTTACAAATTGTAAAATATTGTAACATGCAAGAAAAAAACAAATTCAATTTATGGTAGACCGAATAGCCAACGCTTTCTTTCAGCATATACAAGCATTAAAGCAAAGCTCCATTTTGAAGTCTCTTTAAAGAAGCACTCCCAGAAAGTTTTCAATTCATTAAATGTGTTTACGTGTAATGTAGTGTGTATATTAATATAAACACCTACCATGACTCTCCATGGGATCCAGTGCCGTTATTCTCATCTTTTGAGTAAAGTCACCAATCTGAAGACTTGGCAGGTCACGCTGAGTGATCGATCACTAAAATGCTCAAGTGCTTGGTACTTGAATCAAGCAGGTCGGAAGCTCAAAACAGGCTCTACTCGAGTACAATGGAGGTTAATGAGAAACTCGAGCATTTTTCCGGAAGACCCTAATAGTAAGGCTACGGATGCAGAAAAATTGCTAAAATGGATGGAAACAGAGCTCAAATGGAATGGAAACAGCATGAGCAAGACACCTGGACACATCTCTGACTTGCAGATCTCTTCTTGGAACAGTGTTATCAGGCTATTACTCCACTTTTACAAACTGCGATAAAACAAACAAAACAAAAGATAAAAATGAATTTTACAGGAAAAAATGTTAGGAAATATTCTTTCCTGTATAATGACTTTAATATAAGGAAAAATTAAAAAGAAAAAAAAAAAAACACCTCCACCACCCCTTAGTAGCCGGCCATCTCTCAACATATTTCCTGTCGCCCATGACTACAGTAGACATAGTGGAGGGGGAAATAAAACTACACCCACCGGTAGTCACGGTAAATGTAATTTTAACATTTTACTACCTTATCTGGGCATACGGTGGGTACGGAAAGTATTCAGACACCTTTAAATTTTTTACTATTTCATTGCAGCATTTTGGTAAATTCTAAAAAGTTCATTTTTTTTCTCATTAATGTACACTGCACCCCATCTTGACTGAAAAAAACTGAAATGTAGACATTTTTGCAAATTTATAAAAAAAGAAAAACTGAAATATCACATGGTCATGTGTTCAGACCCTTTGCTCAGACACTCATATTTAACCCTCCGTCACATACAATAGGCCTGACAGGCACATCTCTTACTTTCATTTCTCCTTCCTCACCAGATTGTGAGGAAATCCCCTCCCTCCAGGTAGTCTCCTGTCTCTAGCAGCTCTGTGAAACCTCATACCACAGTTGGATTGCAGAGCTTCAGGAGGACAGATATAACTGCGCTAATCTCTCAGGCTCATTGTATGTGAACACGTCACACTCAATAAGGTTGGTATTTTATGTTTTTATTCATCACAATTGTTTATTTAGCATGTTTTATGAATGTATAGCACAAAGTGTGAGGATATTTCATAGAAATAAGGCAGATTAAAAAAGAAAGTGTCCTGCTCAGGCATAAACAGTAGTTCCCTAACACATTCCTTCTCTTGCTTCAGATTATCTGCTGAAATGGAGAGGAAAATGTACAATTTATCAAAAAACCTTGATGTTGAGGAAGTAACAAACATGCTGTTAGATGATGCAGACCCCACACTGAATGAGGATTTAGGAGAGGAAAGTGAGATTGATTCTCATGATGAGGTGGAAGTATGTGAAGCGGATTCTGAAGCAGAGCAAGATGGTGACAGTGATGAGGATGAAGATGTAGAATCTTATTATATGGGAAAAGATAAAAAAAACCAATGGAACAAGAAGCCACTCCAGAAAAAACGTAGGGAACCTCAAAACATTACTCACCTTCCTGCAGTTATAGGAACTGCAAGTAATGCAAAAGCTGCAGTTGAATGCTGGAATAGTTTATTCACAGATGACATTCTGGACTCTATGGTCACATATACCAACCAATATATAGACATTATAAAGGACAAGTTCATCTGCAACAGAACCATCAAGGCCACAAATGAAATAGAACTGCGTGCTTTTTTTGGATTATTATACCTTGCAGGAGCTTATAGGGCAAATAGACAAAGTTTGGAGGAACTTTGGAGTAAAGATGGGGATGGAGTTGAAAAATTTGGCCTTGTTATGTCCATAAACAGGTTCAAGCTTCTAATTCGTTGCCTTCGGTTTGAAGACCGAACTACCCGAACCGAACGTAAAGCACATGACCGACTTGCTCCAATTCGTGATATATTCCAAAAATTTGATGAAAACTGTAGAAAAAGCTATTGCCCTGGGGAGAATCTCACTATTGACGAAATGCTCCCTGCTTTTCGTGGTAAACGTGCCTTTCGTGCATGAGGTGAGCCGAGTTCATTGGACATTAACTCGGCTCATCTGGATGCCCTCACAGAGAGACACTGTGGAGCGCAAGCAAGCCTGCGCTTCTCAGTGTCTGCGGGATGACAGGCTGGATGGCAGCGTTCTGCTGCGGTCCAGCCTGTCATCTCGATGTAGCAGAGCTGAAGCTGTCATGGGAACCATGGAAAGGTAAGGATGATGTTGCTTTATTATTTTTCTTTTATTTCAGGAGATCGTTGGCTTCAGCTGGAATGGGCGTGACGGTAAGTATGGTTTAATTTAGAACAATAAAGAATTGTGTGTTTATTTCAATTAAAGGACTTTTTTCTGGGTGTTGTGTTTTTTTTAAATACTTTACTAGAAATTCATGGTGGTCATGTCTAATATTGGCGTGACCCCATGAATTTTGGGCTTAGGGCTAGATGATAATGCCAAGCTGGCCCTTTATTACCCAGTGAGCCACCGCATCAGGGCCCTGGATGAGTTGGGTACAGCGCCAGAAGATGGCGCTTCTATGAACGCGCCATTTTCCGGGGTGGCTGCGGACTGCAATTTGCAGCGGGGGTGGCCCAGAAAGCTTGGGCCTCCCTGCGCTGCGGATTCCAGCCCCCAGCTGCATAGTTGTACCTGGCTGGACACAAAAACTGGGCGAAGCCCCACGTCAATTTTCTTTAAATTATTTCATGAAATAATGAAGAAAAAAAGGGCTTCCCTATATTGTTGTGTCCGGCCAGGTACAAATAGGCAGCTGGTGGTTGGGGGCAGCCCGTTCCTGCCTGCTGCACCTGACTGGACACAAATATAGTGCGAAGCCCCACGTCAATTTTTTTTTAATTATTTCATGAATTTCCTGAAATAATTTAAAAAAATTTACGTGGGGCTTCGCCCTATTTTTGTGTCCAGCCAGGTACAACTAGGCAGCTGGGGGCTGGAATCTGCAGCGCAGGGAGGCCCAAGCTTTCTGGGCCCCCCCCCGCTGCAAATTGCAGTCCGCAGCCACCCCGGAAAATGGCGCGTTCATAGAAGCGCCATCTTCTGGCGCTGTACCCAACTCATCCAGGGCCCTGATGCGGTGGCTCACTGGGTAATAAAGGGGTTAGGGCCAGCTTGGTATTATCAGCTGGCCCCAAGCCCAAAATTCATGGGGTCACGCCAGTATTAGACAAGACCGCCATGAATTTCTAGTAAAGTATTTAAAAAAAACACAACACCCAGAATAAAGTCCTTTAATTGAAATAAACACACAATTCTTTATTGTTCTAAATTAAGCTATACTTACCATCACGCCCATTCCAGCTGAAGCCAATGATCTCCTGCAATAAAAGAAAAATAATAAACCAACCTCATCCTTACCTTTCCATGGTTCCAACGACAGCTTCAGCTCTGCTACATCGAGATGACAGGCTGGACCGCAGCAGAACGCTGCCATCCAGCTTGTCATCCCGCGGACACTGAGAGGAGCAGGCATGCGTCAGTGACGTGCATGAGGTGAGCTGAGTTCATTGGACATGACCTCGGCTCATCTTTATGCCGTCACAGCCTGACACTGAGGAGCGCAAGCAAGCCTGCGCTTCTCAGTGTCTGCGGGATGACAGGCTGGATGGCGGCTTTCTCCTGCGGTCCAGCCTGTCATCTCGATGTAGCAGAGCTGAAGCGGTCGTGGGAACCATGGAAAGGTAAGGATGAGGTTGGTTTATTATTTTATTTTTATTACAGGAGATCGTTGGCTTCAGCTGGAATGGGCGTGACGGTAAGTATGGTTTAATTTAGAACAATAAAGAATTGTGTCTTTATTTCAATTAAAGGACTTTATTCTGGGTGTTTGTGTTTTTTTGTAACTTTGACTATGGGGTTAGTAATGGGGGTGTCTTATAGACGCCTCTCCATTACTAACCTGGGCTTGATGTCAGCTGGCATTATAAGCTGACATCAACCCCAGCCCTATTACCCCCTGCCACCGCACCAGGGCATCGTGGAAGAGCGAGGCTAAGTGCCAGAATTGGCGCATCCTATGAATGCGCCATTTCTGGGGCGGCTGACGGCTGGTGTTTCTAGCCTGGGAGGGGGCCAATATTCATGGCTCCCTTCCTGGGCTATTAATATCAGCCCCCAGCTGTCTGCCTAGCCTTTGCTAGCTATTAAATTACGGGGGACCCCACGTCATTTTTTGGGGGGGGAGTCCCCCATTTTAATAGCTAGTAAAGGCTATGTATTCAGCTGGGGGCTGATATTAGTAGACTGGGAAGCTCCGTGGGTATTACCCCCTTCCCAGGCTTCAAACATCTGCCCCAGCCGTCTGCTTAACCTCCACTAGAGCCTAAAATTAAGGGGAACCCCACGCCAATTTTTTTAATAATAAATCCTTTATTTTAATACTAAATGACAAGTACAGTAACCAACACTATCACTGTACTTCATATATATGTGACTGACATGTTTCTATCTATCTAATCTATGTGTGAAGCTCTATTCTGTCTGTTATAAATTGTCGGGTACAGATGCTGAATTGCCGGCCGGCTTTCTTAAAGAGACAGTGCATGAAAACACTATTATTTTTTTTAATAAATCCTTTACACTAAATGACAAGTACAGTAAGCAACACTGTCACTGTACTTCATATATATGTGACTGACATGTTTCTATCTATCTAATCTGTGTGTGATGCTCTATTCCTTCTATTCTAAATTGTCGGGTACCGCTGCTGAATTGCCGGCCGGCTTTTTTAAAGAGACGGTGCATGAAAACACTATTATTTTTTTTGATAAATCCTTTACGCTAAATGACAAGTACAGTAAGCAGCACTTTCACTGTACTTCATATATATGTGACTGACATGTTTATATCTATCTAATCTATGTGTGAAGCTCTATTCTTTCGGTTCTAAATTGTCGGGTACCGGTGCATGCCGCTGCTGAATTGCCGGCTTTTCATGTTTCACTGTGAGCACTGTTCCCATCGATTTGGGCAATCACTGTAATGCCACAACCACCATGGCTGTGGCATTACAGTGAGTGGCAGACAATCCCTGCATGATTGGTGCTCTAAATAGCGCCAGACATGCAGGACACGCTTTTGGTGCACGAACAGTTATCGAACATAACCTCGAACAGCCGAATTTTTTGCAAATCGTTCGGGTTCGTCGAACAACTCGAACACCGCCCAAAACAGCTCGAATTTGAGATTGGCGAACAGTTCTAGTCGAACAACGCTCATCTCTACTAGAAACACCAGCCGTTAGCCGCCCCAGAAATGGTGCATCCATAGGATGCGCCAACTCTGGCACTTAGCCTCGCTCTTCCACGTTGCCCTGGTGCGGTGGCAGGGGGTAATAGGGTTGGGGTTCATGTCAGCGCCAGCTGCCATGAAGCCCAGATTAGTAATGATGGACGTCTATAAGACACCCCCATTACTAACCTACAAAGTGTTAAAAAGAAAAAACACACTACACCCAGAAAAAAATTATTTATTTGAAATAAAACACAATTTTATTTAATTCTTAGTTTACTAAAAAAAAATAGTTACCTGTCCACGTTCCTGCGCTGATCTCCCATGCACAGCTGTCACATCTGGAGATGATGACAGCTGTGCATGGCTGCTGTAAGCTCACACTGCCGGGAACACGTCCGCTCCCGGCAGCGGGAGCCACTGACTGAGGTCACCGGAGTGCATTCAGGCAGCGCAGCTCCGGAGACCTACTTTACGGCACTGCTGTACTGTGGGAATTTCTCACGATACAGCAGGGCCGTAAAGGAGCTAACCGGAGCAGTGCTACCTGAACTCCGGCGAACCCGCTTATGCAATGACGGGGCTGCTTTACGGCCCCATAATTCTAGCGGCGGCAGCGGTTCAGAGCGGTCACATTCTATGTGGCTGCTCTAAACTGGAGATCATCGTGGGACACTCATGGACTACTACGGAGGGGTAAGGATAAGGTTGTGGTTTATTATTTTATATTTTATTACAGGAGATCGATGGCTTCGGGGAATTATGTGTCTAGGTGAGTATAGGTGTAGTTTTTTATTTTTTACTTTATTTTAGGTGGCGATCGGCGGGGACAGGTAATGTATGAACTAATTTATTGTAGGCAACCACTGGCCACCAATGACATGTATTTAAAATCTATTGGGGACACAGTAGGGCAATTTAAATATCAGGATCAGGCTGATGGGAACTACTGCTCCCATCGAGCTGATCCTGCTGGCACGAGTGGACGGGAGACAGACATCGGCCGATGGGATGGGTAGTAGTGCCACATCGGCCTACGTCTGCCTGCACGCACACACCCGCAGACATTGCACACACCCGCACACATCGCACAGACACCGCGCACACCCGCAGACATCACACAGACACCGCACACACCAGCAGACATCGCACAGACACCCGCACAGACACCCCGCACACACTCACAGACACACGCACAGACACCCCGCACACACTCGCAGACACATGCACAGACACCCCGCACACACTCGCAGACACATGCACAGACACCCACACACACCAATCATGACGGGCTGATCGTCTGGGAGGTGAGGCTGACCTGTGCGGCCGTGGGAAAGTTCATGTGAGTTCATGCAATGCAGTCAAGCATGAACTCACGTGAACCCTCTGAGGGCACCGCGGCTACTTCAAATGAACAGCTGATCAGCATCACCTGATACCTCAGCTGTTCATTTGAAATAACCGGCGGGAAAGCGCAGCACAGAACGGGAAAGCCGGCGGTGAAGTCTTTTCACTGCCGGCTTCCCCGCCCGGGTCCTTCGCTCCCCGCTCCTTGGTGCTGCGCTCCCCGCCCGGTCCTAACTTACGATCGGGATGGGAGGTGGCGAGGGGAGCGGAGGATCGGGGTGGGAGGCTGCGGGGAAGCAGTATGGGGTTGTGTGATTGTTTAAAAGCCGGCGGCTTTTTACCGCCCGCCGGCATTTAAACGATCAGGAGAATTTTCCCACGCTGGGATGGCATTCTAATGACAGGCTGGATCTCAGCTGAGCGCTGCCATCCAGCTTGTCATACTTCAGAGACACTGCAGAGCGCAGGCATTATGGGAACTTCCGATTCCGGTATTCGATATTGTAAAAGTATCGGAATTAAGTATCGGAATTCCGATACCTCGAATATCGGCCGATACCCGATATTTCAGTATCGGAATGCTCAACACTAGTCATAATGCAATCTGCCTGACACATGCAAAAATGATGTGTAATTCTTGCTCTTTGCTCTACAAGTGTAATTTTTCTGGGGAAACTTCAGGATCTAATTCTGATTGAATATGTGTTTAATAGTACTTAAGGTACCTTAAAATTAAGTTTGTTTCCATAAATTTTCTTTGTAAAGTTTTTTGACAGAGTCGAGCTGGGGACTATTTGGCGGGAGTTTTGAAATGTTTGTATTTCAGAGTTATTAGTTTTATGTTAAGTAAATGTTTTTTTTTTGCACCTGATTATGTGTAGTCTCTTTTATTACATCCCTATGAAGGTCACTGATCACTTTTAGAGCACTGAAATTGCAAACATTAGATATTATAGGTATTTTTCTAGCCTGCGCCTGACAGTCACATTGTATGTGAACTCGTTAGAACCGATATTGTATGTGACGGAGCGTTAAGTCACATGCTGTCCATTTCCTTGTGATCCTCCTTGAGATGGTTCTACTCCTTCATTGGAGTCCAGCTGTGTTTACTTAAACTGATGGGGCTTGATTTGGAAAGGCACACACCTGTCTATATAAGAAGTCACAGCTCACAGTGCATGTCAGACCAAATGAGAATCTGGAGCTCAAAAAGTAACTGCTCAAGGAGCTCAGAGACAAAATTGTGGCAAGCCACAGATATGGCCAAGGTTACAAAAGAATTTCTGCATTACTCAATGTTCCTAAGAGCATAGTGGCCTCCATAATCCTTAAATGGAAGAAGTTTGGGACCACCAGAACTCTTCCTAAACCTCGCCGTCCAGCCAAACGGAGCTATCATGGGAGAAGAGCCTTAGTGAGAGAGGTTAAGAACTACCCCGAGATCACTATGGCTCCATCAGTCGGGCCTTTATAGCAGAGTGGCCCGACGGAAGCCTTTCTTCAGTGCAAGACATATGAAAGCCCGTATAGAGTTTGCTCAAAAACATATGAAGGACCCCCAAATCCAGGTGTGAAAAACTTGATGCATCATTCCCAAGACTACTTATGGCTGTACTAGCTCAAAAGGGTGCTTCTATCCAATACTGAGCAAAGGGTCTGAATACTTTTGACCATGTGATATTTCTGGGGTTTTTTTTTTTTTTTTTTAATAAATTTACAAAAATTTCTACATTTCTGTTTTTCAGTCAAGATGGGGTGCAGAGAGTACTTTAATGAGAGAAAAAAAATGAACTTTTTAGAATTTAGCAAATGGCTGCAATGAAACAGAGTGAAAATGTAAAGGGGTCTGAATACTTTCCATACCCACTGTATGGTGTCTGTGACATGGTCAGATACATCCTGTTTAGTTTATGAAGGAGAGAATCAAACTCACAAAGCCTATGCGGACAATGCAAGAACTGCCAAAAATAAGAAGGTGGATGGACTCTCGATACACCCTGTATTAGATATAACGGAGGGCCTTACACATTCTGTTAAAATTGTTAGTAAGTGGAACTCCTAGACTCAAAGCCTATGCAATAAGTTCATGGGCTGCCAAAAATTAGAAGGTGAACTGAAATTCACCCTGTAATACATGTAGAGGAGGGCTAGAAAATATAGTCCAGACATTGACAAGGTTAGAAATAATGATTTTTATTAAAAATAATAATTTTCTCCTTCAAACTTTGCTTTCGTCAAAGAATGCTCCCTTTGCAGCAATTACAGCATTGCAGACCTTTGGCATTCTAGCTGTTAATTTGCTGAGAAAATCCTGAGAAATTTCACCCCATGCTTCCCCTGAAGCCCATCCCACAAGTTGGATTGGCTTGATGGGCACTTTTTGCGTAACATACAGTAAAGCTGCTCCCACAACAGCTCAATAGGGTTGAGATCTTACTGACTGTGCTGGCCACTCCATTACAGATAGAACACCAGCTGCCAACTTCTTCCCTAAATAGTTCATGCATAATTTGGAGGTGTGCTTTTTGGTCACTGTCCTGTTATAGGATGAAATTGGCTCCAATCAAGTGCTGTCCACAGGGTATGGCATGGCGTTGCAAAATGGAGAGATAGCCTTCCTTATTCAAAATCCCATTTACCTTGCACAAATCTCCCACTTTACCAGCACCAAAGCCACCCCAGACCATCACATTACCTCCACCATGCTTGACAGATGGCGTCAGGCACTCTTCCAGCATCTTTTCAGTTGTTCTGCATCTCACGAATGTTCTTCTGTGTGATCTAAACACCTCAAACTTTGATTCGTCTGTCCATAAAACTTTTTTCCAATCTTCCTCTGTCCAATGTCTGTGTTCTTTTGACCCTATTAATCTTTTCCTTTTATTAGCCAGTCTCAGATATGGCTTTTTCTTTGCCACTTTGCCCTGAAGGCCAGCATCTCAGAGTCGCCAAATCACTGTAGATGTTGACACTGGCGTTTTGCGTGTACTATTTAATGACGCTGCCAGTTGAGGAGCTGTGAGGTGTCGATTTCTCAAACTAGAGACTCTAATGTACTTGTCTTGTTGCTCAGTTGTGGAGCGAGGCCTCCCACTTCTTTCTACTCTGGTTAGAGCCTGTTTTTGCTCTCCTCTGAAGGAAGTAATAAACACTGTTGTAGGAAATCTTCAGTTTCTTGGCAATCTATTGCATGGAAAAGCCTTTATTTCTAAGAACAAGAATAGACTGTCGAGTTTCACATGAAAGTTCTCTTCTTTTGGCCATTTTGAGAGTTTAATAGAACAAATGCAATGCTAAAGATTCTCAACTAAGTCAAAGGAAGCTCAATTTTATAGCTTCTCAAATCAGCCAAACCGTTTTCAGCTGGTCTAACATACCGGTTCGAGAGTTCTCTAGGGTTTTCTAAACATCCATTAGCCTTCTTACACAGTAGGCAAACACAATGTACCATAAAAACACTGGAGTGTGGTTATTGGAAATGGGCCTCTATGCACCTATGTAGCTATAAAAACAGGATGTTTGCAGATAGAATAGTCATTTACCATGAATGTGTGTATATGTGTGTATACACACATATATATATATATATATATATATATATATACACACACATATACATACATACAGTACAGACCAAAAGTTTGGACAAACCTTCTCATTTAAAGAAATTTCTGTATTTTCATGACTTTGAAAATTGTACAGTCACACTGAAGGCATCAAAACTATGAATTAACACATGTGGAAATATATACTTAAAAAAGTGTGAAACAACTGAAAATATGTCTTATATTCTAGCTTCTTCAAAGTAGCCACCTTTTGCTTTGATGACTGCTTTGCACACTCTTGGCATTCTCTTGATGAGCTTCAAGAGGTAGTCACCGGAAATGGTCTTCCAACAATCTTGAAGGAGTTCCCAGAGATGCTTAGCACTTGTTGGCCCTTTTGCCTTCACTCTGTGGTCCAGCTCACCCCAAACCATCTCGATTGGGTTCAGGTCTGGTGACTCTGGAGGCCAGGTCATCTGGCGTAGCATCCCATCACTCCCCCTCTTGGTCAAATAGCCCTTACACAGCCTGGAGGTGTGTTTGGGGTCATTGTCCTGTTGAAAAATAAATGATGGTCCAACTAAACGCAAACCGGATGGAATAGCATGCCGCTGCAAGATGCTGTGGTAGCCATGCTGGTTCAGTGTACCTTCAATTTTGAATAAATCCCCAACAGTGTCACCAGCAAAGCATCCCCACACCATCACACCTCCTCCTTCATGCTTCACGGTGGAAACTAGGCATGTAGAGTCCATCCGTTCACCTTTTCTGTGTCGCACAAAGACACGCTGGTTGGAACCAAAGATCTCAAATTTGGACTCATCAGACCAAAGCACAGATATCCACTGGTCTAATGTCCATTCCTTGTGTTCTTTAGCCCAAATAAGTCTCTTCTGCTTGTGGCCTGTCCTTAGCAGTGGTTTCCTAGCAGCTATTTTACCATGAAGGCCTGCTGCACAAAGTCTCCTCCTAACAGTTGTTGAAGAGATGTGTCTGCTGCTAGAACTCTGTGGCATTGACCTGGTCTCTAATCTGAGCTGCTGTTAACCTGCGATTTCTGAGGCTGGTGACTCGGATAAACTTATCCTCAGAAGCAGAGGTGACTCTTGCTCTTCCTTTCCTGAAGCGGTCCTCATGTGAGCCAGTTTCTTTGTAGCGCTTGATGGTTTTTGCAATTGCACTTGGGGACACTTTCAAAGTTTGCCCAATTTTTCGCACTGACTGACCTTCATTTCTTAAAGTAATAATGGCCACTCGTTTTTCTTTACTTAGAATTTGTATTATGGCAAGAAAAAAAGCAACTGACAGTCTATTCAGTAGGACTATCAGCTGTGTATCCACCAGACTTCTGCACAACACAACTGATGGTCCCAACCACATTTATAAGGCAAGAAATCCCACTTATGAAACCTGACTGGTCACACCAGTGAAATGAAGACCATTTCCGGTGACTACCTCTTGAAGCTCATCAAGAGAATGCCAAGAGTGTGCAAAGCAGTCATCAAAGCAAAAGGTGGCTACTTTGAAGAACATATACATATATATATATATACATATATACAGTGCCAACACGTAGTATTCAACCCCCTGCAGATTTAGCTGGTTTGATAAGATGCAAATAAGTTAGAGCCTTCAAACTGCAAACGAGAGTAGGTTTTATGAACAGAACCATAAATCTTACAAACCAAAAAGTTATGCTGCTCAGTTGAATTTTATTAAATTTTAAACATAAAAGTGTGGGTCAATTATTCTTCAACCCCTATGTTTAATATTTTGTGGAATAACCCTTGTTTGCAATTACAGCTAATAATCGTCTTTTATAAGACCTGATCAGGCCGGCACAGGTCTGTGGAGTTATCTTGGCCCACTCCTCCATGCAGATCTTCTCCAAGTTATCTAGGTTCTTTGGGTGTCTCATGTGGACTTTATTCTTGAGCTCCTTCCACAAGTTTTCAATTGGGTTAAGGTCAGGAGACTGACTAGGCCACTCCAACACCTTGACTTTTTCCCTATTGAACCAGGCCTTGGTTTTCTTGGCTGTGTGCTTTGGGTCGTTGTCTTGTTGGAAGATGAAATTACGACCCATCTTAAGATCCTTGATGGAGGAGCGGAGGTTCTTGGCCAAAATCTCCAGGTAGGCCGTGCTATCCATTTTCCCATGGATGCGGACCAGATGGCCATACCCCTTGGCAGAGAAACAGCCCCAAAACATGATGCTGCCACCACCATGCTTGACTGTAGGGATGGTATTCTTGGGGTCGTATGCAGTGCCATCCAGTCTCCAAACGTCACGTGTGTGGTTGGCACCAAAGATCTCGATCTTGGTCTCATCAGACCATAGAACCTTGAACCAGTCTGTTTCAGAGTCCTTCAAGTGATCATGAGCAAACTGTAGACGAGCCTTGACATGACGCTTTTGAAAGTAAAGGTACCTTACGGGCTCGTCTGGAACGGAGACCATTGCGGTGGAGTACGTTACTTATGGTATTGACTGAAACCAATGTCCCCACTGCCATGAGATCTTCCCGGAGCTCCTTCCTTGTTGTCCTTGGGTTAGCCTTGACTCTTCGGACAAGCCTGGCCTCGGCACGGGAGGACACTTTCAAAGGCTGTCCTGGCCGTGGAAGGCTAACAGTAGTTCCATAAGCCTTCCACTTACGGATAATGCTCCCAATAGTGGAGACAGGTAGGCCCAACTTCTTGGAAAGGGTTTTGTATCCCTTGCCAGCCTTGTGACCCTCCACGATCTTGTCTCTGATGGCCTTGGAATGCTCCTTTGTCTTTCCCATGTTGACCATGTCTGAGTGCGTTCCCAAGTTTGGGGAGGGTCTTAAATAGTCAGAAAATGCTGGCAAAAGAGATCTTTAATCCACACATGTGAAGCTCATTATTCTTGGTGCCTGAACTACTTCTTAATACTTTAGGGGGACCAAACAGAATTCTTGTGGTTTGAGGGGTTGAATAATAAATGACACTCTGAATTAACTTTTAACGTTTTAAAAAAAAAAAATATATATATATATATATCTCCTACTGATAGTCCTACTGAATAGACTGTTAGAATTTGTATTATGGCAAGAAAAAAGCAGCTAGGAAAAATGAGTGGCCATCTTTACTTTAAGAAATGAAGGTCAGTCAGTGCGAAAAACTGGGAAAACTTTGAAAGTGTTCCCAAGTGCTGTTGCAAAAACCATTAAGCGCTACAAAGAAACTCGCTCACATGAGGACCGTCCCAGGAAAGGAAGACCTAGAGTCACCTCTGCTTCTGAGTATAAGTTTATCCAAGTCACCAGCCTCAGAAATCGCAGGTTAACAGCAGCTTAGATTAGAGACCAGGTCAATGCCACACAGAGTTCTAGCAGCTGACACATCTCAACAACAACTGTTAGGAGGAGACTTTGTGCAGCAGGCCTTCATGGTAAAATAGCTGCTAGGGAACAACTGCTAAGGACAGGCAACAAGCAGAAGAGACTTGTTTGGGCTAAAGAACACAAGGAATGGACATTAGACCAGTGGAAATCTGTGCTTTGGTCTGATGAGTCCAAATTTGAGATCTTTGGTTCCAACCGACGTGTCTTTGTGCGACGCAGAAAAGCTGAATGGATGGACTCTACATGCCTGGTTCCCACCGTGAAGTATGGAGGAGGAGGTGTGATGGTGTGGGGGTGCTTTGCTGGTGACACTGTTGGGGATTTATTCAAAATTGAAGGCATACTGAACCAACATGGCTACCACAGCATCTTGCAGCGGCATGCTATTCCATCCAGTTTGCGTTTAGTTGGACCATCATTTATTTTTCAACAGGACAATGACCCCAAACACACCTCCAGGCTGTGTAAGGGCTATTTGACCAAGAAGGAGAGTGATGGGGTGCTACGCCAGATGACCTGGCCTCCACAGTCACCAGATCTAAACCCAATCGAGATGGTTTGGGGTGAGCTGGACCGCAGAGTGAAGGCAAAAGGGCTAACAAGTGCTAAGCATCTCTTGGATCTCCTTCAAGATGGTTTGAAGACAATTTCCGGTGACTACCTCGTGAAGCTCGCCAAGAGTGTGCAAAGCAGTCATCAAAGCAAAAAAGGTGGCTACTTTGAAGAACCTAGAATATAAGACATATTTTCAGTTGTTTCACACTTTTTTGTTAAGTATACAATTCCACATGTGTTAATTCATAGTTTTTATGCCTTCAGTGTGAATGTACAATTTTCAAAGTCATGAAAATACAGAAAAATCTATAAATGAGAAGGTGTGTCCAAACTTTTGGTCTGTACTGTTTATGTGGGGGAAAAAATGGCCAAAAGTTTATAGACCCTGAATGACAAAGAGGGCGATATATATATGTACCTTGGATGTGCGATTTTGGAGTAACAACCTTTGTAATGGTCTGAAGAAGAGGCCTATTTTATTAATTTATTCATAAGTAAGAAGCACGATATTAGATCTCTAATTCTTTTTAAATACTAACACTGAAGATTCCCAATCCTTTTTCTATTTGGGGTGGTGTCGATCGATCCCCCTAACACAATAAAGGAGGATAAATGTAAAATAATAATTACCAGGAAAGGGGAAACCTGTGATATAAAACTGGTTTTCTATAAAATGTAAAAAAAATGTAAAATAGAAAATATAAGGATTCTGTGTAAGAATATATTGGATCATCCATCCAGGCGGAAGTGATGTTGGTGACACACAGAGTGGATGCCTAAAAAATGTTTGCGGTCCAGACACCCGGAAGCGCTGTGAGAAGCTCACACCCCGGGCTGACGTGGGAGCTATGCGTTCCACACGTGCGGAAATAGTTTAAGGTGATGTGCAGGCTTGCGTTCCGGATGCCCGGAAGTGATGCGCACATGCAGGGCGCCCAGAAATGACGTTGAAGGCTTGAGTTCCAGGCGTCCGGAAATGGCGGCGAAGTATGCATTCCAAGCGCCTGACAGAGAAAGGTAGATAATGGACGCTACAAATGAATGTCCGATGACCACCACATTTTGATATGTGGGAAGTTGGTGACTTTAGGACATGGACAGAATTGGAGAGAAAGGACCACATGGGCACTTTATCGGTGATAAATAGGATGCCACCGCGATATGGATATTTTCTAAAAGCAGAAAGGGAATTATTTATTAAAATGAGATTTATATTATTTAAGAAAAGTAAAGGATATTCCTTTATAATAAAAAGGTAGATAATTATGATAATGTTAAATTAAATTAAGCACCACCCCGGAAGTGACATGGGACGCCCAGGAATGGAGGGAAAAAAGAGTATATTTAAACAGAGAAGATAGGTGTGGAGGTCCCCCTTTTCTCTTTACATATTGGTACTTTTGAAGATGGTAACAGCATTCTGTACCACAGAAAATGGACGCTCACCACTGTGATGTCCTTTAGAGGATATTTTTAAACCACATAGCACAGTTTAGCACTTAGTCACTTTTTTATGGTGCTCCCCAAGATAGGAGTTACACTCCCCTGATGAATCTTCTTTGAGGAGGACGAAACGCGTCGGGAGGCATTATTTTGTGGGGTAATAGGTACACTTGGGTACTGCCGTTGTCAGGGCGGGAGCAATTACCAGGGGCAAAAAAAGGGTAGATTTATCCTCAAGGATACGAGACAACTAAATTTGGAGAGAAACCCTGGAGGATGCCCATGGACAAGAGAATGGGTGAGATCCATACATATTGTTGAAAACTTTATATCACTATGTTTAAGATATATATGGACCAGATGGGATTAATATTACTGATTCTCCCCAACATGCTATATAAGAAGTTTACATAGTGTCCTGCTTTCATGTTTTGTGTCCTTAATAGTGTTGAGCGAGCACTAAAATGCTCGGGTGCTCGAATCTCAGGCCGAGCTCACCGTGATACTCGGGTGCTTGACCCGAGCAACGAGCCCAATGTTAGTCTATGGGAGACCCAAGCATATTTGCGGCGGCACCCCCGGCAGTCTATAGAAAGCCTAAAAAGTGCCCAAAACGATAGTGACAGTGCTCAAATGACATGGGGA
This sequence comes from Phyllobates terribilis, assembly GCF_046119375.1. Lineage (NCBI taxonomy): Eukaryota > Metazoa > Chordata > Amphibia > Anura > Dendrobatidae > Phyllobates > Phyllobates terribilis. The sequence goes on from NW_027362765.1 coordinate 276,259,422, forward strand.
CAGCATGGTGATCGCCCCAGGAAGCATTTCTGACGCCCAGGTCACTGCGGTCAACAACGTGGTCAGAGGTATTAAGCCACTTTTACGGGCTCACAATAAAACGTTCAAAAACTAAACTGAAACTGCTTTCCTGTGAAATATGTTAAGGAACATCCTTTCTATGGTAAAGACTTCTGTATAAGGTAAAATAAATAACCAAAAACAAAAATACTCCTCCACACCTTGGGCTATGTTCACAAGTAGCATTTTTTATGCGTTTTTGCACTTTTGTATTGCTTTCAACCGTGACAAATGCATTCACCGGGAAATGTCATTTTAACATTTTACAACCTTATCTGGCCTTGTGCTGTGTGACACATGCATACAGTGCTGAAAAGACATGGGAACAGCATGGGGAAGACCCCTGGAAGCATCTGACACCCAGGTCTCTGCCTAAAAGTGTGCGCATCAGAAGTGATCCTTGCCACATCAGAAGATGCAGAATTGCAACTATCCCCGTGCAAGTCCTTGTCCCAGGGCAGTGTTCAATTGTACCTCCCCCATTCCTTGCAGTGCAAGCGCAAGTATGCAGCCTGCCATCCACACACCCCCAGGGTGCAATACCATACTGCTTGCTTGCTCGCACTTGAAATTGGGCCTTTTAGGCATGTGGAGGCGGCATCTTGCCACCATGTCATGGCTGCGTCGGCGGCCTGGTATCCATACTATGTCCCCAGCCGCCCGGCTGCCGGGTGTCCACGCTTGGTCCCCAGCCGCCAGGTGTCCATACTCGGTCCCCAGCCACCCCTATTTGAAAGACAGCCTAACCACAAACACGTGGACAAGTGAATATGGCCAGGAATGGTCCATCTGACTGACGCCGTCACACTGGGTTAATATTGTGTACGCCGGGACACAATTGGACACTGGAATGCAACACGTCCTCCAGACAGAGGATTGCGGGTCCTGGGTCAATCAGGCTTCAACACAAAAGTTCAGAAGGTAGACACGAGTAAATTATTCTTGATCATGAGGCCATCCAGCTCCTTAGCTTTCTGTTCCTTGGAATTCAAGCGCATGTATGTAGTTGCGGCTAGGCCTGAGGTGGTCAGCGTTTTGACGCATATGCTACCTCCTCCGAGGATTGCTGGATGTTTTCCTGTTACTATCCCAGTTCTATGACTCCCGTTAAAACAAAGCTTCAGGTGATGAATGATGGATGAGGTGGTGGCAAAGGAGAAAGAGCAGGAGGAACAGGGACAATTCACATCAATATCAGGCCAGTCAACCACACATGTCTTGTAGGATATGTTTCTGTAAAAAAAGGAGCCGTTCGGCTACACAGTTATAGGGCATACAGTGAGTGCAATGCCTACCAACAATTTCGAGGCACTCCAATGCCCCTTGGAAGTGACATGGAGGTCAGAGGGCCTTAACTAAACCGTTTTTTTCCATTTATAGCAACTGGGTCTCCTGTACACTGTTGGCCTAAGCAGTGAATGGAAGGCTTTCTAAAAATTATGAGGAACTGCAATGCCCCTTGAAACAGACGTGGATTAGAGCATACTAAAAACCTTCTACCCATTATTGGGGAGTGGGTCTCCCTTAGTGTTCACCTATGCATTGAAAAGCAAAAGCTGACTAAAATTAGGAGGAAATGCAATGCCCGTTGGAAGAGTCGTGGAGGTAAGCGTTAATTAAAAACAACATTTCAATGCCCCTTGGAAAAGCGGTGGAGGTTGCAGTAGCTTAACAAAATGGTTTTAATTCCCCTTGGAAGAGACGTGGAGGTCACAGTAGCTTAACAAGACGGTTTTAATGCCCCTTGGAAGAGCAGTGGAGGTCAAAGTAGATTAACAAGACGGTTTTAATTCCCCTTGGAAGAGCAGTGGAGGTCAAAGTAGATTAACAAGACGGTTTTAATGCCCCTTGGAAGAGCAGTGGAGGTCGCAGAAGATTAAGATGGTTTTAATGCCCCTTGGAAAAGTGGTGGAGGTCGCAGTAGCTTAACAAGACGGTTTCAATGCCCCTTGGAAGAGCGGTGGAGGTCACAGTAGCTTAACAAGACGGTTTCAATGCCCCGTGGAAGAGCGGTGGAGGTCACAGTAGCTTAACAAGACTGTTTTAATGACCCCTTACAAAAGCCATGCAGTACAGCATATTAAAAACATTATTCCCATTATTGGGGAGTGGGTCTCCCATAGTCTTTGCCTATGCCTTCCAAGCAAAAGCTGCCAAAAAATAGGATGGAGGAACTTGCAATGCTGGCAACACGGACCACGGTCACCCTGGTGGTATAGTGGTGGTGGAGGCTGAGGATAAGGAGAAGAGCAAAATACAGCCGAAATGAGGAAGCGTAAACCCATGTGTGGGTGTGAAGCGGTGCATGGGAATACACCTCCCAAAACAACACAGTGGATTTGACTTTACTCTGCTGTCATTTGGTGGTGATGAGAAGTTGGGCCCAATCCAGCCCTTGTTCATTTTGATAAGGGTCAGCTTGTCAGCATTGTCAGTTGACAGGAGAGTGCGCTCATCAGTTATAATTCCCCCAGCGGCACTAAAAACACGCTCCGATAACACGCTAGTGGCAGGGCAGGCCAGGACCTCCAAGGCGTTCAGAGCAAGTTCATTCCAAGTGTCCAGCATGGATACCCAATAATTAAAAGACACAGAGGAATCACGGAGGACGCTGGTACGGTCGGCAAGGTACTCCCTCACCATCTTATGAAACTTTCCTCTCCTTGTAAGAGTACCTCGCGCCTCAGGGCCTGTAAGCTGGGCAGGTCTCAGAAAACTGTCCCAGAATGTTGACAGTGTTCCCCTGCCTCTGCTGGATTGGAGTTGCGTCTCTCTCGCCTGTACGCCTTGGTTGGGCAACAAACTGTGACCTCTGCCGCTAGCGTGTTCAGATAGGAATTTATTTATTTCTTTTTTTTTTTTTTTTTTTTAACAGTTCTGCAGCAAGAGCCTTCTGGTACTGCCCCATTTTTGTAGACCTCTTCACCTCAGGAATGAGAGTGAAAGTTCTCCTTGTAGCGGGGGTCTAAAAGTGTCACCAACCAGTAATGACCGTCACCAAACATTTTGACAACATGAGGGTCACGGTTAAGGCAGCATAACAAAGTCAGCCATGCGTGCTAGACTGGTAACGGGCAAGACATACGTGTCATCACCAAGATAACGACTGACCATGCTCTTCTCCTCCCCCCTGTCCTCAGGCCACCCACGCTGAACCGACGGTATGACACTTGCACAGGTACTACCATCTACAGCGCATACCAGCTCCTGTTCTTCCTCCTCCTCCTCTCCCTCATTGTCCCCCAACGCAAGTTGGGATGAGATGAAGCTAGGCTGTGTGTAATTGCCCGCTATGGCTTCTTAATCCATCTCATCATACTCTGGCTGCAATGCCTCCTCTTTAATTCTCTGCAGAGAGTGTTGAAAAAGACAGACAAGTGGGATGCTGACGCTAGGTGGACTCCTCAAAGTTTGTCAGGATGGTACATATGTCAGACATCCAGGTCCACTCCTGAGATCTTATGTGTGAAGTCTGACCTGAATATTGACGGCCTTGTTGCAGCTGGTACTCCACAACTGCTCTCTTCTGCTCACAAATCCTTTGCAACATGTGGAGGGTAGAGTTCCAACGTGTGGGGACATCACACACCAGTCTGTGTGACGGAAGATGCAAACGCTGCTGGAACAGAGCAAGGGCAGCGAAAGCTGAAGCAGACTTACGAAAATGAGCTGACAGGTGGCGTACTTTGACGAGCAGATCTGGCAAATCAGGGTACTATTTAAGAAACCGCTGAACCACGAGGTTAAGCACATGAGCCAGGCATGGTACGTGTGTGATCTCGCCTCAGAGCTGCCACCAGGTTACGGCCATTGTCACACACGACCATGCTTGGATGTATGTTCAGCGGTCCACAGATCTGCCTGATCTTTCACAGCTGTCCACAACTCACAAGCAGTGTGAGGTTTATCACCTAAGCTTATGAGTTTCAGCACAGCCTGTTGCCGCTTGGCTGAAGCAGTACTGCAGTGCTTCCAGCTTGTAACTGATGTGGTGATATCTGAGATGGAGGCTGAACATGAGGAGGAGGAGGAGGAGGAGGAGGAGGAGGATGATGCGCAGGAGCTGTACACTGTGGGGGCAACTCTGACTGACATAGGGCCCGCAATCCTTGGTGTGGGGAGGATGTGTTCCGTCCCAAGGTCTGACTGGGTCCCGACTTCCACTAGGTTTACCCAGTGTGCCTTCAGGGAGATGTACCGTCCCTGGCCACAAGCACTTGTCCACATGTCCGTTGTCAGGTGGACTCTCCCAGTAACTGTGTTTTGAGGGCACAGCAGATGTTTTGGGACACGTGCTTGTGTAGTGCAGAGATGGCACACCGGGCAAAATAGTGTCGGCTGGGGACTGAGTACCGAGGGATGGCCACCGCCATAAGGTTGCGGAAGGATTCCGTCTCCACCAGCCTAAAAGGCAGCATTTCCAATGCAAGCAGTCGTGAAATGTGCGAATTTAGGACTGTGGCCTGTGCGGCGTTGGCTGTGAATTTGCGCTTTCGTTCAAAGCTCTGGACGTGGCCTTGATGCTCTTTCTTGAGAAACTGCCATAACAAGTGAAGACTGAGAGGAGGGGGCATCTTTGCATGCAGTATGGACAGGGGATTGCCTTGCACGCACAACAGGGGGTTCTCTTACACGCACAACAGCGGAAGAAGCAGTGGTGACACCCGCTGACACTGGTCGTGGACCCTGGGGTTTGCCCCACAACGTCAGGTGCTTTGCTGCTGTGTGCCTGATCATGCTGGTGGTGGTCAGGCTGGTAGTTTTGTCACCCCTGCTGGTGCTGGCATGGCAGATGGTACAAATGGCCTTTTTGGGGTTATCAGCACATTCTTTAAAAAAGTTCCAGACTCTGGATGACCTACCGGTTGTACTGGCAACATCCCTCGTGTTGGTGTTACGGGGAACTGTTGCCCGCCTTCTGTATGCGGCCACCACACTGCTTCTTCCTGCCTTTTGGGGTACTCTGCCTCCCTCCCCCTGTGTGCTGCTGGCCTCGCTCTGTGTGTCCTCCTGCCAGGTTAAGTCAGTTACTAGATCATCCACCACCTCCTCCTCTTCCACTTGCGCACCACGATCCTCCTCCTCACTTCCTGGCAATTGTGTCTAGTCATCGTCCACCTCTTGTGACAAATTGCTTGCGTCGGCTTCCTGTGGCCGTGGCTGTTCAAATATTTGGGCATCGGTACATGGGATCTCCTCTTCTGCCACTTCACGTGGAGCAGGCGAAGGGCACAAACATGGAAATGGACCAGTGAACAGCTCTTCAGAGTGTCCAAGTGTGGGATCAGTTGCTGTCTGACAACACTCGGCATGGTGGGAGGAAGGAGCATCAGGGTGAGGAGGAGTATGCGGTCGAGACTCACGGCTACTAAAACTTGACCGTGTGGAAGACAGACCGGAGGGGGTGGTGCCCAGGTAACTGGTAGCATTTTCTGCTATCCAATTAATAACCTGTTCACACTGATCCATTATCAATACTGGTGTTGTAGTGTGGTTCCCCAGTAATTCGGTCAAGAAGTGGGAGCGAGAAGATGTGGCTGTTGGTTGTGGCACATTTTCACCTTGGCCACGGCCCCGTCCTCTACATGCACCATCACCAGAATGTCCAGTTCCAAGTCCCTTGCCACGCGCCTTGCCCATTGTAAATTAAGTATAATAGCTTACACTCGCACTATCAATGGAAAAAGGGTAAGAAAAAAGGGAGATTAGAACCATGGAAGAGGAAAACCACAGTTCTATTTCTCTGGCTTACACCAGAATCTTTTAAACAGATATATTTGTGTCTCAACAGTCAGCGAGACTATTACTGTTTTTTTTTTTACGGAAAAAATGCCAAAAGCTGGATAATACAGAGATTTGAACCGTGGAACTGCAAAACCAAAGTTCTAGTTATCTGGCCTACACCAGACTATTTTAAACAGATATATTGGTGTCTGAACAGTCACTGACACACAATTTTTTTTTCTTTTTTTTTTTTGGGGGGGGGGGGGGGGTAAATACCAAAAGGTTAATAAGACACGTATTTGTACAGTCTGAAGGAAAAAAAAAAATACAGGATTTAGATGAAAAAAAAAAATAGATATTTCCTTGCCCCTGAGACCGGGGGTTTAAGTCTAGTGTTGAGCCACCCCCGTAGTGTTCGAGTTCGGTTCGGTTCGTCGAACACCCGTGTGTTTGTCGAACACCGTTAAAACCAATGGCAGGCAAACAAAAACACATAGAAACACATAGAAAACACCTTCAAAGGTGTCCAAAAGCTGACAAACTGCTCAGAAGACACAACTAACACATGGAAAAGTGACAAGTACATATAGTCATGCGAAAAGAAAAGAGGTGGAGGAGTAAAAGGAGGGGGAGACACAGATATAGGCATGTCATGCCCTTCTAAAATCCAAAAAGTGAGAAGCCGACACGTTCAGTCCGCTCGTGCCCGTGCCACCTCCGTGTCGCCGGGTTTGTGCCAGAGCCGCGGTGAACCCTGATGGCCAGCCCCCCTCTCCCAATACTGGTGCCTGTCCGCTGGTGGGTCGAGCGAGCCCCCCTGTGGTGGAGGCAGCTCTAAGCTTTTTAATTTAAATTGTCTCTCTAATTTGAATGAATACACTTTAAATCCATTTACAAGGATCTATTGGAGGGCAAGTCTCATACCAGCAGCCGCGTAATTCCAGCTCCAGTAGCGTCCACTAAAGCTGCTGCAGTTAAAAAGCTTTTATAAGGATCGAGCTCGGCTGTCCACCGCAAGGCATCCTACTGCCAGTCACAGCCCCTATGCCTTGGGATGCCTTCTGATGCTCTTCATTGAGTATCCCGTGGTCCCGAAGCATTTCCTTTGAAAAAATTAAGTGTCAAAACTACAGGTGGTGTAGCTTGCTTAACAGCCGATATAATCCGCTGACTAGCAGACACTGCTACAAGGCACAAAGTATTTCCTGGGCTAGATGCAGTTAAAAATTTGTAATTAGATACTCTCGTTGGATGCTGAGAAAGCATTCCATAGAGTCTCCTGGCACGCCATATATGATTCTCTTAAAAAGCTTGGGGTAGGGGTCTAGGGGACCCTTTTATAGCCAAAATCACGGCCCTGTATCGCAATACGTCACCTAGGCTGAAGATAAATGGAACTGTATTACCCTGAGGGCTCGGTTGCTACAGAGGTATTGCACCTCACCCAGAGGTGTGATATCTCACTCTCAGGTAAGGATGGAGTGTGGATCAGGACCCGACACCTGCATGCATTACACCACATTGCCGTGGGGCAGGGCGACCAATATGCCCCTGAGATGGGCACGACAGTCCCTGTCCCTGGCTGGAGTGGGGGGAGGGAACACTGAGGAAGGGGAACCCTGTAGTGCAGGAGCAGGGAGGAAGCAGTTCCTGGGTGCATTGAGAAGGGAGTATAAAAGGTGGGCACCATCTTAGTTCAGTGCAGAGAAGTCTGAGCAGAAGTGGCAGGGAGCAGGGGCTCTGCATGAGCTGTGCTCCGGAGGCGGGTCTAGTAACAGAGGCCCAGGCCTGGAAGAGGGAGAAGGAAGGAAGAGGAGCGGAGAAGGCTCCAGGAACGAGGAACGAAGGGATCCCAGGGGTGCGGATGGGCGAGTCACCACCGCACGCCCGAATCCACCTGCGTGGAGGGGTCAGGCCAAAGGGGGAGACCGGTCCCCGAAACTAGTGGAGGCAGGAAACGACCCTCAGCTAGAAACCGGAGGCTGTGACATTTTATGTGGCGCAGCCCCTCGTTACACCCGCTAGGAAGGCACCACATAGGGTCAGGGAAACTGGCGCCAAGTTTACCAAGAGGAGGCCCGAGGCAGCCGGACAGAAGGGTTGGTAAGAAAGGCCAGACAAAGGACACACAAATGGGGTCCTGTGAAGCGCTCCAAAATTATCTGGGAGTTGTCTGAGCCCCTCACCTGGTGAGCACAGTATGACGTGGGCAGCCGTTACCTGCAGACGTGGTCTGGATAATAAGAACTGTGAGTAAAGGCCCTGGACTGCATCACTGACTCCGTGTCGTTACTGCTGCTGCCCTGCACCATCACCCCCATCCTCCGCATACACTGCCCTGAGCCTATACTCCTCCCGTGGGGAGTTATGCTACGCTCTGCTGCACCCACAACACCAGCCTCAGCGGTCTGCCCTGCAGCGGCGGTTCACTCTGACCCCAATCCACGGGTGGCGTAGTCGGACATTTAAACATCAAAACCACATAAATAGTTCCGCCACTGGTTTGACCGCCCTGAGCCACGGAACCAGGTCGCCGCCACGGAGACTACAACCACCAGCATCCACCAAAAAGGGTCCGGCTCCGGGTGTCCCAAGGCCCAGGGGGCGCGTCAGAACATTTATCACCTTTCACAATCACCAATGGGACAAGGCAGGGATGTTCTCTGTCGCCTCTCTTATACATCCTAGTGACGGAGCACCTGCTCTCATCAATTCGCCATAACCCCAATATTAGGTGGATTGAGGTGGGAGGCACCGAGTACAAGTGGTCTCTATTTGCTGATGATGTCCTAGTATATATCACTCAATCACATATATGCATCCATGCTGTTATGGCTGAAATAGATCACTTTGTTACATGGTCAAATTTTAAAATCAATGCAGCGAAGTCTGAGGCCCTCGATGTCTCCCTCCCCAAATCCATATAGGATTCCATCCAGTCCAACTTTCCCTTTGCCTGGCCCTCACAGGGTATCAAATACTTAGGAATTCCTATTCATAGAGACCACTCCCATCTATGTTATCTTAATTTTGGGCCCTTTATTGAACAATTCCATACAGACCACGGTTGGCAAGTTAGAACTTTAAGATTCACTACGTGAACCACTGATGTTTTGTGGAAAAGCACATGTACACTGTGTTCCAAATTATTATGAAAAAAGTGTTTAGGAGTGATAAGGGAAGAATTTGTTTGTTTGTCAGTTAAACTCATTGATGGTGATGTGTGTCAGGGCTCTTTATATCACTGTAAGCAATTGCAGACACCTGTGCTAATTAGTTTGGCAGGTGTGTCCAATGAAAGGCAAGACTACTTAAGAAGGCTGTCTCACATTATTAAGCAGCCTACATTTTCTGCCAAAATGGGAAAGAAAAAGGATGTGTCGGCTGCTGAGAAGCAACAAATTGTGGAGTGTTTAGGTCAAGGCATGACTACAATCAACATTGTGCGATGATCAGGATGAAGTGTCTTGGCAATCAAGAAGTATGTAGCTGATTCACAGTACACACGTGTGCGTGCTGATAAGGGCAAATTGAGGACTCTTTCCTACAGGCAATTACGTCAGGTTAAAAGAGCAGCGGCAAAAAAGCCTTGTCATAGCAGCAGACAAGTTTTTGAAGCTGCTGGTGCCTCCAACGTCCCCCGAACAACAAGATGCAGGGTCCTTCAGAGGTTTGCAGCTGTGCATACGCCATCTTGTCGACCTTCTCTATCCACTTCACACAAGCAGAAACGGCTCCAGTGGGCCAAACATTACATGAAGACTGATTTCAAAACTGTTTTGTTCACGGAAGAGTGCCGTGCAGCGCTCGATGGTCCAGATGGATGGAGTGGAGGATGGCTGGTTGATGGACACCCCACGCAAACACGGCTACAGCGCCAACAAGGAGGAGGTGGAGTAATGTTTTGGGCTGGAATCATGGGGAGAGAGATTGTCGGCCCCTTTAGGATCCCTGAAGGCGCTAAAGATGAACTCTATAATGTATGTGAATTTTCTTAAACAGCACTTCCTGCCATGGTTCAAGAAGAAGAACCATGTATTTCACAGCAAGATCATTTTTTTGCATGATAATGCACCATCTCATGCTGCACATAAAACATCTGCATCTCTGGCTGATATGGGCATAAAAGGGGACAAACTTATGGTGTGACCCCCATGCTCCCCTGACCTCTACCCCATTCAGAACCTCTGGAGCATCATCAAAAGGAGTGTCTATGATGGCGGGAGGCAGTTCACATCTAAGCAACAGATCTGGGAGGGTATTCTGTCCTCATGCAAAACAATTGAAGCAGAAACCATCCAAGACCTGACAAATTCAATGGACGAGAGAGTTCAGAAGCTCCTTTCGAACAAGGGGTCCTATGTGAAAATGTAACATCACCTAGAATAAAGTTTTGAGTTGAAAACTGTTTGATTTCAGTTTCTAATAACCTGCTAATGCTTATAATTTCAAAAATGACTATTTTTTTGGTCATTATTAAAATGAAAAGGTTGATCGAAAAGTTTGGCGGATCTAAGAGTGTGGCAACCCAGTGGTCATGATTACTTCGAATTCTGACAATATGAGGGTCATGCTGCAGGTAGTGCAGCAAGAAGCCACTTATGTGTCTTGCGCATCTCGGAGCCCCAAAATTATTTTCCGGGCTAGATGCAGCTAAAAATTATTATTAATTTTAAATCTGTTGGAGCTTAGTATAGATGGCCTAATAGGATCAGTGCTGCACACTGCTACAAAGCCCAAATTATTTTCCAGCCAAGATACAGATAAACATGATTAGTAATTTGAAAGCTTAAAACGGTTGGTAGGGTGATTTTAACCAATCATCCATCTTTTACTCTCCTCAGGATGACACAGGGGTAGAAAAGTCGTTTCGGATCCATGATTTGTTCATCTTTATGAACGTGAGTCTGTCTACATTATCAGTGGAGAGCCGCGTGCGCTTATCTGTCAGCACACCACCAGCAGCGCTGAACACACGTTCAGACAGAACGCTGGCTGCGGGGCATGACAAGATCTCCAAGGCGTAAGTGGCTAGCTCCGGCCATTTATCCAGATTGGAAGCCCAAAAAGAGCAAGGGTCCAGTGACACAGTCATGGCTTCAATGTTTACTTGGAGATACTCCTGTACCATCGTCTCTAGGCGTTGACTATGTGTCAGACTTCTTGTCTCTTGTGGCCTTGCAAAGGATGGGCTAAAAAAGTGGTGAAATGATTGCGCAAAATTGATGTTACCAGCAGATACTGTGGTTCTGTTGTGGTTTGAGTGCTGAACACTTGACGGTCCCACGGTTGGCAAGTTGGAACTGTGAGATTCACTACGTGCACCACTGGTGCTTTGTGGAAAAGCACATGTAAGATTCTGCAACAGTCTCTGCTGATACTCCTGCATGCGTGCATCCCTTTCTATGGCAGGAATAATTTCTGCAAATTTACTTTTGTACCGGGGATCTAACAGTGTGGCAACCCAGTAGTCAGGATTATTTCTAATTCTCACAATTCGAGGGTCATGTTGCAGGTAGTGCAGCAAGAAGGCACTCATGTGTGTTGCGCATCCAGGAGCACCAAGTCCCTGTTGTGTTGGTGGCGAGGTAACAATCATGCTTCCTTCCTCTGTCCTCTCCCCCCAACCTCGCACAACAGAAATGTGATCAAGGTCTCACTCATCTGATGAGTCTTCCATCAGTTCGTCCTCCACTTCTTCCTGGGCTCCTGCACCTTCCTCACTAGTTTGGCTGCTACCATGCGCCCTGGTAAAACCATCTCCCCCACCCTCACATGCCTGCCGCCTTGGTGCTGCCGACCGTCTGGACCTTGCAGATGTTAGCCCTTCCGCATACAACTCCTCCTCCTCTACTTCCTCCACCTCCTCTTGTGCCACCACCTGACTCCGAATTCTGTTTAACATGTGCTCCAGCATGTAAATCACCGGAATAGTCATGCTGATAATGGCATCGTCAGCACTAAACATCTTCGTCGCCATTTCAAAACTGTGCAGAAGGGTGCATAGGTCCATGATCTGAGACCACTCCTCCAGCGTGATTTGCCCCACCTCTGGATCTCGTTGGCCCAGGCTATACGTCAGAACGTATTGCACCAGGGCTTGTCGGTGCTGCCACAGTCGTTGCAACATGTGCAGAGTTGAATTCCACCGGGTAGACACATCGCATTTTAGCCGGTGAAGTGGCAGGCCCAACGACTTCTGTAGAGATTTAAGTCGCTAAGCTGAGGGATGCGAACGGCGGAAGTGAGCACACAGCGACCGTGCCCTCTGCAGAAGGCCATCTAGTCTGGGATAGTGGGCTAAAAATTGCTGGACAACCAGGTTCAACACGTGAGCCATACAAGGCACGTGTGTGACATTGCCCCGGCGAAGGGCTGCACCCAGGTTTGCAGCATTGTCGCACACGGCCTTCCCTGGTTTCAGGTCCAGTGGAGACAACCATTCATGAAATTGGTTCTCCAGAGCTGACCACAACTCCTCAGCTGTGTGACTCACATTTCCCAGACATTTCAAAGTAAAAACCGCCTGATGACGTTGAGCCCTACTGCCAGCATAGTAAGGAGGTGTGCAGGATCCCTTCTGCGCAGTTAGAAAGCTTGTGGCATGACCAGACAGGCTTTGGGTGCAGGTGGAAGACCGAGAGGAGGTTGAGGAGGCAGAAGCAGTGGAGGAACTTTGACATAAAGAAGATTGACGCACAACTCGTGGGGACGGCAAGACTTGGACAGCAGCCCCTTGTCCTGCTGTCACCATAGTTACCCAGTGCCCAGTCAGCGACATGTAACGCCCCTGTCCATGCCTACTCGTCCAAGTGTCTGTGGTGAAATGCACCCTGTCACACACAGAGTTTCTCAAAGAAGCAGTGATGTTGTGTGCGACATGCTGGTGGAGCGCAGGAACACCTTTCTTTGAGAAGTAGTGCCGACTGGGCATCTGGTACTGGGGCACTGCGACGGACAAAAGGTCTCGAAAATCCTCTGTGTCCACCAGGCGGAAAGGCAGCATTTCTGTAGCCAAGAGCTTGCAGATGGTGAAATTCAACCTCTTAGCTTTCTCATGGCTAGGAGGAAATGGTCTTTTACTTGTCCACATCTGAGGGACCGAGGGCTGGCTATTGTGCTTATACGGGGTTGATAAGGGTGTCCCCGGCAAACTGCCGGTCTGTGAGGAAGATGCAGGCGGACATGTTAGGTTGCCTTGATCCAAAGGTGGTGCTATCGATATCGGACAGCGCTCAACACCAGCTGGTGTTACCACCTCCAAAGAAAATGATGACCTGCCAATCACGCTGGCTGTTGCGGGTAAAGAGGTGGCAGGTCTGCGCCCCAAAACAGGTGTGACTGCTGTCCCCCCAGTCACAGAGGATGAAGAGGCCGCGGATGCACAAGATATGGCAGACGGTGGTTGGCCCGGCCGGCTAGGCCGCATTGTAGCACACTGAGCTTCCCACTGCAACTTATGCTTCATGTCCATGTGCCGGTTCATGCATGAAGTACTCAAACTGTGTATTTTTTGGCCTCTACTTAGCTTTTGCTGACAAATGTTACAGATAACACGAGTTGGGTCATCTTTATCGATCTGAAAAAATGCCCAGGCTATGCAAGGCTTAGCACCCATGCGACCTGAAGAGCCACCACGACTTGTGGTGAGAGGCAGAGTTGTGTTTGAGGATGCAGTTGTTGACGTGCTTCCAGTACTACGTCTGTCCAGGAAGGCGCAACCTGACCTCGTCATCACTAGCATCTTCCTCCACCTCCTCTGCTGACCTCATCTCTTGGCTGACTGTGGGTTGACAGTAAGTGGGATCTCCAACCTCATCATCATCACCCTGTGCGTTATCACACCCGTCGTCCTCAGAGCCAACCTGTTCCTGCCCTGACAAAAAACTAAAGTTGTCGCTCCAATCAGGTATTTGAGTCTCATCATCGTCTTCCTCATTGTCTCCACCAACAGGAGTTACAGTTTGGGAATGAGGGTCTACATTATGGTCAGAACCTTCTGCGTCTGGTCCTGGATCCGACTCATAAAGATTCTGGGCATCAGTGCAGATCATTTCCTCGTCTGGATTCACAGAAGCGCTGGAGTCGATCTCTGATTCCCAGGCTATAGTATGAGTAAACAGCTCTGCAGACTCAACCATCTGTTCTACCTCATACTCAGACGGGCAGTTGGAGATTTGGGAGCTGTGAGGAAACAAGTGCGATTGGGGTGACACCTTTGAGGACTGGAGTATTTGTGATGTTGAAGTTGATGTGGAGGAGAGCCCAGTTAAAGGAGCACTTGATATCCGTTGAAGCACCTGCTGTTTTTGTGCCTCATCTGGAATTTGTAGCGATTGGCGTGGCCGTAAGAAAGGGATCTTATCACATTATCCGCTAAAAGAAGTAGACATTTTAGTTTGGCTGGAAGATGGTCTTTCTTCTGCAGATGTTACTGTTGCTTTAACACCTACCCCACGGACACAGCCTTTTTTTCCCCTTCCCAACACGCCTATTCCCCTTTCCACCAGCAGCAGGCCTTTTTCCACTCATTTTGGTGGTTAACTAATTCACAACTCTGGAGTTGTTTGCACAAAAAAACAATGGATGGGAACCGAGCAGAGCTGAGTGGCCAAACTGTGGTATTAGGCCAAAACTATTGGCTGGGTTAGATGCAGAAAAATATTATATTCAGTTTGCAACCTGATGGAGGTCAGTATAGATGGACTAATACAACAAGTCCCACACACAGCTAAAAGCCCAAATATTTTTTCAGAGGTAGATGCAGATAAAAATTATTTTTAATTTGCAACCTGATGGAGGTCAGTATAGATGGACTAATAGAGAAAGTCCCACACACTGCTAGAAGGCCAAATATTTTTTCAGAGCTAGATGCAGAAAAAAATTATATTCAGTTTGCAACCTGATGGAGGTCTGTATAGATGGATTAATAGAACAAGTCCCACACGCAGCTAGAAGCCCAATATTTTTTCAGAGGTAGATGCAGAAAAAAATATATTCAGTTTGCAACCTGATGGAGGTCAGTCTAGATGGACTAATACAACAAGTCCCACACACAGCTAGAAGCCCAATATTTTTTCAGAGCTAGATGCAGAAAAAAATTATATTCAATTTGCAACCTGATGGAGGTCAGTATAGATGGAGTAATAGAACAAGTCCCACACACAGCTAGAAGCCCAAATATTTTTTCAGAGCTAGATGCAGATAAAAATTATTTTTAATTTGCAACCTGATGGAGGTCAGTATAGATGGACTAATAGAGAAAGTCCCACACACTGCTAGAAGGCCAAATATTTTTTCAGAGCTAGATGCAGACAAAAAATTATATTCAGCTTGCAACCTGATGGAGGTTGTAGCGCCGGCGTCCCTGCCCTCTGCTAGGCAGGGACGCTGTTCCCCTCACCTCCCTGCTCCATGCCCGGCGCCCTCCTCCCGCTCTGCTGGCAGCGCGCACTCCTTCCCGCCCTCCTCAGGTCCCGTTGCCAGTTACCTGCCAGATACCTGCCAGATTCCTGCCAGATTCCTGCCAGATTCCTGCCTGATTATCTGCTACCTGCCTGCTAGTCTGAGGTCCGACGGTCTGCCTTACTACTCCTGTCAGTCTGTCTAAGGACCAGCCTGCCCGCTCACCTGGGAGCGCACATCAGCCACCTGCCTGCTTGCCTGAGGTCCGACGGTCTGCCTTCCAACTCCTGTCAGTCTGTCTATGGACCAGCTTGCCCGCTCACCTGGGAGCACACATCTGCTACCTGTCTGCTAGCCTACCTGGAGGCTCCGCCGTCACGTGCTGTGACCACCTGCCTGTCCAGTGACTCCTGCCCGCTCACCTGGGAGCGCTCATCTGCTGCCTGTCTGCTAGCCTACCTGGAGGCTCTGCCGTCACGTGCTGTGACCACCCGCCTGTCCAGAGACTTCTGCCCGCTCACCTGGGAGCGCTCATCTGCCGCCTGTCTGTTGGTCTTCCTGGAGGCTCCGCTGTCACATGCTGTGACCACCCGTTCATCCAGAGACTCTCGCCTGCTCACCTGGGAGCTCACGTCTATCATCAGCCGCCACAGGTCGTACCAACCCTTTACCTAGAGACTGCCCCGGTCAGTTGCCGTGACCATCTGCCCGTTCATTCAGAGACTGCCCCGGTCACTTGCCGTGACCATCTGCCCGTTCATCCAGAGACTGTCCCGGTCACCTGCTGTGACTTCCTGCCCGTCTTCCCTGGTCGCCACCCGCTCCCTTACAAGGACCGCCCCCTTGTATAGTAGCTCAGAGGTTCCTCCTCCCAGACCCGTTACAGTTTGCTCGGGCCATGGAACCCGGTGGCACCCAAGCTCTCTCGCTCTCGGACCTGTGTCATGAACTGTCCCGTCAAAGGTCCCAACAGGAGTCCATCCTGGGTCACCTGCGGAATGTCAATACTCGCCTGGACACACTGACTGCTCCACCAGCAACCTCCACCAGTGCCATGACTCGCAACCCGTCAGCTCCGCTGCCCACCAATACCATGGTATCCTACCCCGGACCCCGGCTTTCTGCACCTCCTCGCTTCGGAGGCGACTCCGCCCAGGCTCGGGGCTTCATTAATCAGTGCACCCTGCACTTTGAACTATTGTCCCACCAGTTTAACTCCGACCGGGCCAAAATTGCCTTCATCATGTCCCATCTCACCGGGGAGGCCCTGGCCTGGCTAAATCCTCTATGGGAGAGAGGAGACCCCCTGGTGTCCGACTTGCCTGCCTTCCTCACGGCTTTCCGGAAAGTCTTCGACGAACCCGGACGGAAGACCTCATCCGCATCATCTCTGCTACGCCTCCGTCAGGGAAGTCTCACCGTGGGCCAATATGCCATACGGTTCCGTACCCTTGCCTCGGAGCTGGCCTGGGATAACGACGCTCTGGTATCCGTCTTCTGGGAGGGTCTGTCCGGCCGTATTAAAGATGAACTTGCCGGTCGGGACGTTCCTACCACTCTCGATGACCTAATAACTCTTGCCACCCGGATTGACCTACGGTTCCAGGAGCGTGCCAAAGAGGTCGCCCGTGAGAGGAGGTTTCCACGTCTAGCTCCTACTTTTCAGAAACCCGTCACTCCCTCCGTCTCTCCCCAGGTACACTCTCCTGAGCCTATGCAGGTCGACCAGACCAAGATGGTCAAAACCCGTCAGGACTTACGCCGTGCCGAGTGGAGCTGCTTCTACTGTGGCAGTAAGGAGCACCGGATCCGTGCCTGCCCAGAGAGGTCGGGAAACGCCTGTGTCTAGGTTCGCTCAGAGAGGTCGACCTAGACAAGAATAAATCCTCTCCATCTCTGCTGCTGTCAGTTTCAATCGTCTGCGGGGAGAACCGTTATTTCGAACTAGCCCAACTGGACTCTGGAGCAGCCGGGAATCTTATTTCACAGTCCCTGGTAGAGAAATACCGCATCCCCACCAAACCTCTGGCTGTACCCTTGTCTGTTGCTGCCGTGGATGGGGGTCTCTTACCACGCCCCATCCAACTCATCACCGAATCCATTACTCTGCAGGTGGGAATGCTGCATTCTGAGAGTATCTCCTTTCATGTTCTGCCTGGACTCTCTCACGCCCTCCTGCTAGGTCTACCTTGGCTCCAGAGACATGCACCCGTGCTTGACTGGCAGACCGGAGAAGTCCTTCGCTGGGGACAGGACTGCCATAAGACCTGTCTGGTTCCCGTCCATCCCGTCCGTCCTTCTCCTACCCCAGCTAATCTACCTGGACTTCCGATTCCTTATTGGTCTTATGCTGATGTCTTTAATAAAAAGGAAGCAGAGACACTACCCCCTCATAGACCATACGACTGTCCTATCGACTTGTTACCCGGTACTACTCCTCCCCGTGGGCGTATTTATCCATTATCCGCTGCTGAGACCCGGTCAATGTCCGAATATATTGAGGAGAATCTGGCCAGGGGATTCATCCGGAAATCTACCTCCCCGGCGGGAGCAGGCTTCTTCTTCGTAAAAAACAAAGACGGCTCTCTCCGTCCCTGTATAGACTATAGAGGCCTTAACCAGATCACGGTGAAGAATAAGTACCCCCTTCCGCTCATTCCGGAGTTATTTGATCGTCTGAGAGGGGCTAGAATCTTCACCAAACTGGACCTCCGTGGGGCGTACAACCTGGTTCGTATCCGTCAGGGGGATGAATGGAAGACGGCATTCAACACCCGGGACGGCCGCTATGAATATCTGGTAATGCCCTTTGGCCTCTGTAACGCTCCTGCCGTCTTTCAAGAGTTGGTCAATGACATCTTCCGGGACCTTCTCTACTCCTGCGTAGTGGTGTACCTGGATGACATCTTGGTCTTCTCTCTGGATCTCCAGACTCACCGGAGGGACGTTCGTCAGGTCCTGCTCAGGCTCAGGCAGAATCACCTCTTCGCTAAATACGAGAAGTGCCTCTTTGAGCAGACCTCGCTTCCGTTTTTGGGCTACATTATTTCTCAGACCGGCCTACGAATGGATCCAGAGAAACTGTCTGCCATCGAGAAATGGCCTCGACCGGAGGGGTTGAAGGCCATTCAGCGGTTCCTGGGCTTCGCCAACTACTACCGCCTCTTCATACCACACTTCTCTTCCCGGACTGCTCCAATTTCCGCGCTCACCCGTAAGGGTACTAATCCCAAAGAGTGGCCACCCGAAGCAGAGGAGGCCTTCATTTCCTTAAAACAGGCCTTCTCTTCCGCCCCGGTGCTGCATCGCCCGGACGGCAACAAACAGTTCTTCCTGGAAGTTGACGCCTCCTCCTCTGGAGCCGGAGCGGTACTTACTCAAAAATCATGTTCCGGGAGGATGGTAACTTGCGGCTTCTTCTCTAAACTCTTCTCCTCCTCAGAGCGCAATTATTCCATAGGAGACCGAGAGTTATTGGCCATCAAACTGGCATTGGAGGAGTGGCGTTACCTGCTCGAGGGGGCTCTTCACCCGGTAATAATTTACACTGACCACAAGAACTTGGCTTACCTCCAGCATGCCCAGAGACTTAACCCGCGCCAAGCCCGGTGGTCCTTGTTTTTTGCTCGCTTTGATTTTGTTCTTCATTTTCGCCCGGCTGACAAAAACGTCAAGGCGGACGCCTTGTCTCGATCCTTTCTGGTGTCTGATCTCGAGGAAGATCCGAAACACATCATCGATCCCGCCAGAGTAATGCAGGTGGCTCCCGTGAGTCTAAATCGTCTCCCTCCCGGAAAGACGTTCGTATCAGTACCTGATCGGGAGAAGATCCTTCACTGGGGTCACTCGTCTAAACTAGCTGGCCATGCCGGTCAGAAAAAGACCCTCCAGCTTATTACCCGGCACTACTGGTGGCCTACCCTGCACAAGGACGTAATAGACTTTGTTTCTGCCTGTGTGTCCTGCGCCCGCAACAAGGTTCCGAGACATCTGCCAGCCGGTCGCCTCCTTCCGCTCCCAGTACCTGCTGCCCCCTGGCAGCATATAGCAATGGACTTTATAACAGACCTCCCAGTCTCTGCCGGTTGTACGGTCATTTGGGTGGTCGCTGACCGCTTCTCCAAGATGGCTCATTTCGTTCCCCTGCCAGGCCTCCCGTCTGCACCCGAGCTAGCTAAAGACTTTATTCATAACATCTTTCGTCTTCATGGCCTGCCCCTCCACATCGTGTCGGATCGTGGGGTACAGTTCACCTCACGCTTCTGGAGAGCCACTTGTAAACTGCTAGATGTCACCCTGGACTTCTCTTCCGCTTACCACCCACAGTCCAATGGTCAAGTGGAGCGGATCAATCAGAACCTGACCAGTTACCTCCGGCACTTCGTTAATGCCCATCATTATGACTGGGTGGATCTCCTACCATGGGCCGAGTTCTCTTATAACAATCACGAGAGCGAATCCTCCTCCAAATCCCCGTTTTTTGTAGTCTTCGGTCAGCATCCTCGGATTCCTTTTCCTGTCTCCACCTCTGTGGACAACCCGGCTGCGGAATCTCTCGTTAGCAAATTTTCCTCCATTTGGGAGAGTACCCGATCCGCACTCCTTCAGTCGTCCGAACGGATGAAAAGACACGCAGACAAAAAACGCCTGGATCCTCCACAATTTCGTCCCGGAGATAAAGTCTGGCTCTCATCTAAATATGTCCGACTCAAGATACCTTCTTACAAGTTAGGGCCTCGGTTCATCGGCCCCCTGGAGGTCATCAGTCAGATCAACCCGGTGGCCTATAAATTGAAACTCCCGGCCAACTTACGGATCCCTAACTCCTTCCATGTATCTCTCCTCAAACCTGTGGTACTTAACTCTTTTTTCAAGTCTACAGGTATGCCTCCTGCTCCGGTTTCTGCTGAGGACGAGTTTGAGGTAGAGAACATTCTTGCCACTAAAAGGGTAAGAGGAAAGACCTTTTTTCTAGTAGATTGGAAGGGGTTTGGTCCTGAGGAGAGAACGTGGGAGCCCCGGGAGAACATCCATGCCCCTCTTATCCTTGCTAAATTTCTGTCTGGCCTAAAAAAGGGGGGGCCTAAAGAGGGGGGTACTGTAGCGCCGGCGTCCCTGCCCTCTGCTAGGCAGGGACGCTGTTCCCCTCACCTCCCTGCTCCGTGCCCGGCGTCCTCCTCCCGCTCTGCTGGCAGCGCGCGCTCCTTCCCGGCCACCGTGCTTAGGGCGCGCGCGCTCTCCCTCCCTCTTAAAGGGGCCGCGCTCGCCGTCCTAAGGAGTCCCCGGCCAATGGCCGGAGGACTTCACCATATATAAGGCACCTCCTCCAAAATGGAAGTGCCCGAGCAATGTTGTTGCACTGTTCACTACTCTGCTTCAGCCCTCAGGTCCCGTTGCCAGTTACCTTCCAGATACCTGTCAGATTCCTGCCAGATTCCTGCCAGATTATCTGCTACCTGCCTGCTAGTCTGAGGTCCGACGGTCTGCCTTACTACTCCTGTCAGTCTGTCTAAGGACCAGCCTGCCCGCTCACCTGGGAGCGCACATCAGCCACCTGCCTGCTTGCCTGAGGTCCGACGGTCTGCCTTCCAACTCCTGTCAGTCTGTCTATGGACCAGCTTGCCCGCTCACCTGGGAGCACACATCTGCTACCTGTCTGCTAGCCTACCTGGAGGCTCCGCCGTCACGTGCTGTGACCACCTGCCTGTCCAGTGACTCCTGCCCGCTCACCTGGGAGCGCTCATCTGCTGCC
The DNA here is from genome assembly GCF_046119375.1 of Phyllobates terribilis. Lineage (NCBI taxonomy): Eukaryota > Metazoa > Chordata > Amphibia > Anura > Dendrobatidae > Phyllobates > Phyllobates terribilis. The sequence goes on from NW_027362765.1 coordinate 276,280,363, forward strand.
TGTCTGCTAGCCTACCTGGAGGCTCTGCCGTCACGTGCTGTGACCACCCGCCTGTCCAGAGACTTCTGCCCGCTCACCTGGGAGCGCTCATCTGCCGCCTGTCTGTTGGTCTTCCTGGAGGCTCCGCTGTCACATGCTGTGACCACCCGTTCATCCAGAGACTCTCGCCTGCTCACCTGGGAGCTCACGTCTATCATCAGCCGCCACAGGTCGTACCAACCCTTTACCTAGAGACTGCCCCGGTCACTTGCCGTGACCATCTGCCCGTTCATCCAGAGACTGCCCCGGCCACTTGCCGTGACCATCTGCCCGTTCATTCAGAGACTGCCCCGGTCACTTGCCGTGACCATCTGCCCGTTCATCCAGAGACTGCCCCGGTCACTTGCCGTGACCTCCAGCCCGTTCACTCAGAGACTGTCCCGGTCACCTGCTGTTACTTCCTGCCCGTCTTCCCTGGTCGCCACCCGCTCCCTTACAAGGACCGCCCCCTTGTATAGTAGCTCAGAGGTTCCACCTCCCAGACCAGTTACAGAGGTCTGTATAGATGGATTAATAGAACAAGTCCCACACACAGCTAGAAGCCCAATATTTTTTCAGAGGTAGATGCAGAAAAAAATTATATTCAGTTTGCAACCTGATGGAGGTCTGTATAGATGGATTAATAGAACAAGTCCCACACACAGCTACAAGCCCAATATTTTTTCAGAGCTAGATGCAGAAAAAAATTATATTCAATTTGCAACCTGATGGAGGTCAGTATAGATGGAGTAATAGAACAAGTCCCACACACCGCTAGAAGCCCAAATATTTTTTCAGAGGTAGATGCAGAAAAAAATTATATTCAATTTGCAACCTGATGGAGGTCAGTATAGATGGACTAATAGAATGATGCTATGCCCAAAAGATTTTACTTCACTAGGTGCAGTAAAAAAATTGGTATTCTATACACAGGTGGTATATCTTGCAACACAGATAGGCTACTCCACTGACTAACACACTCTGCAATAGGCCAAAAAGGATTAGCTTTGCTAGATTCAGCCAAATGCTGTGAAAAAAACTTGCACAGCACTGGCACAGACCTGCCTGGCAAAAACTGATAGGAACTGATGTAACCTAGTCCTGAAAAGGACTGCAATTACAATTAGTCTTTACTCCCACAACCTATCTATTTAAGAGCACAGACCTGCCTGATAAAAGTCGTAGGAAATGCTGTAACCTAGTCCTTAAAAGGACTGCAATCACAACTATTCCCTACTCCCAAGCTATCTGTATATTTGTGCGAAAATTGGCTTGAAATTAAGAAGGTATAGCGCACACAGCAACAGCGGTGCCGTCTAACACGCAGCTGCAGCAGTGAGAAAATGGTGGCGACGGGGAAAAATGGCTTGGTCTTATAGGGCATGGACATGTGACATACACTGCCAATGACACATGCCCTTGCTTGTGTGAAAAAAAGCACTTCGCTCCGTGTGTGCGCTGCTGATAGGCTGACAGATTGCACCTCCCCACTGTAAATGCGGGAAAGAGAAAAAAAAATGGAGATCTTCATTATTCCTGCAGAGATCCATCCCCTGCCCCTCCCCCCACCCCGCTGTACACTCAAACTGCGTATTAACATTAATTTTTATTACTGAGAAAAAATCCAGTTATGATTTTGGTGCACGAACAGTTATCGAACATAACCTCGAACAGCCGAATTTTTCTCAAATCGTTCGTGTTCGCCGAACGGCTCGAACACCGCCCAAAACAGCTCGAATTTGAGATTGGCGAACAGTTCGAGTAGAACACCGCTCATCTCTATTTAAGTCTAGCAATTTGACCAGCAGGAGCACACAGGACTGTAATGCACCGTTTGCTGGTATAACCACTGCATCTCCTATACAGTCTGCCTGCCTGCCTGATATCTGGGATGGATATTAGTCCTGAGAAAAACTTTGATTTGGCAGGCTTTAGAGACCCTACACCATCTATTTCGCACTATATATCTCTCCTTAACTCAGCAGCACTCTCCCTACACTGTCTGATCCTGGGCAACTGTGTCTAAGATGGCGGCGCCCAGTTTTAAATACTCGAGGTGACGCTGTGCGGCCAGCCAATCACTGTATTGCCCACAAACATGGCTGCGGCATTCCAGTGACTGGCTGGCAATCCCTGCATGTTCATTGGCTCTGTAAAGAGTGCCAAACGTGCAGGGTGGAGACCAGAGCTCCCACCCGAGTAACCCAAAAATGCTCGGTGCTCGCCAAACATCCCGAGTAATGAGATGCTCGGGCGACTACCGAGCAGTGTCGAGCATGCTCGCTCAACACTAATCTTTAACAAGGTTTGAAATATATTTATCAGGACCATTAAGCTTTGTTGGTCCTCTTTACTACATGAGGGGTTTGTTGTTATGTAATAGGGGTGTATGAATAGTCTATATTAGAGGTACATATTTTTAAGGATTTAAAATAAAAGTTATATTTTTAGAGTTTTTCCTCTTGGCTGATCTACATTGTTAATACTGAGATTATATGCTGCCGTAAGTTTAAGCAGGTTGTAGCTAAATAATAGTGTCAGACCATGTCCCACGGCGGTGGATGTGAGAAAACAAGGGGAACATTACCAGAGTGACAAGGTGGTTCCTGGCTTTACAAGATTTTAGTTTCCGGGTAGAGCATAGGTCTGGGAAATAACATGGGAATGCTGATGCCTTGTCAAGGGTTTATTGTAGGGTGACAGAAGGTGCCAAGCCCCTCGGCATTGGGTAGAGGGGGGGGTATGTAAGGTGGCTGCAGGACAGGTCGTGGACGGGAGGTATGTGTTCCCGAAGTGCCCAGCTTCGGTGATGTAGGACCCAGAGAAGCAGGCTCCAGCACACATAGTGCTGAGTGGAATTTAATATGGGCCCGGATTACAGGGCTGGGTTTTACGAGCAGCTGAAAGAGCTGGGGGGGCACAACTGCTCACTTACCTCCAGTCCAGATCTTGGAAGGCTGATTTAAGATCGCTGCGCCTGTCTGTTTGCTGGGCAAGGTGAGCAGACCTTTCATGTGCCTCTCA